>NC_138769.1:551413091-552613091 GCF_965119305.1 Pelophylax lessonae | reverse complement strand
ATAAATGACAATAAAAAAAGAAATAAAAGCTAAAAAAGCTGAAAAGCCTAGCAACAAATGATGCAAAAGATGATGTAGCATCTTTAGGCGTTGTTCTGTCATTTTTTTTTAGCGTTTTTAACATGTTTTTATGGGTGACTATTTGCTAATAAAAAAACACCAAAGCCAAAAAAGTCACCCATAAAAACATGAAAAAGCTCAAAAAAAATGACAGAAAAACACTGAAAGATGCTACACTCGTGAGGGTGACAACATTAATTTACTGTACTGAAGGGCTGGACAATCCCCGGCTGTCAGGTCGCCATTGCGACAAGATGTTTTGTCCTGGCACCTGAGCTGCCGCCCGAATACTCCCCACGCCCCCCTGCTATGTATCCTGTGCTCCACTTGCCCATTTGTGGGCCCGTGACGGGCATAACAGGTGCCCCTAGGTAGACCTTGTAGTTGTTTCCCCAGCCATCAGTGCGATGTGCATTGCATTACATTCAGTGGAGCACAGGGGAGACACACAAGGTCTTTTAGACTCTGCTGGATGTCTCATTAACCACTTAAAGCGGAGTTCCACCCTGGGAAAGTTTTTTTTAATAAAAATACCCCCGGGACAGTCAGGGCTAGTGCATTCCACAATGGATAGCCTCTGATCTGTCTCCGGTTGCACTTACCTGCAAGAAGAAATACTCACCTTGAAAATGTATTGTCCAGCGCTGCCATCTCAGGTGTGGGCAGCTAAAGCCAGCGCGAGCCTCTTCTGTGTCCTCTTCCGTCTTCTTCGGTCCCACAATGCACTGCACCGGCCCCGCCGTCACTTCTGGTGCCGCAGCGTCATCCCTGCACAGCTCCTGGGCATGCCCAGAAGCTGTTTAGCAAAGTATGATGGCGCCTGCACCGGAACTGACGTCGGGGCCAGTGCAGGCACATTGATTCCTGGGAGCAATGACGTTCAGCTCCCAGGAATCATTGCAAGCCAGGAAGTGACGAATCGCTGTGGCCGCCGAGGGGAGGAAGAGGAAGTAAGGTAAGTATATTATCTTCTAAATGAGGTAAGTAAAAAAAAAAAAAAAAAATTGCGATTATCCATTTGTTTTTCAGGCCTTTTGGCTAAGATCAAGTGTAGTATCTGTTCTTATCAGTTGGTATGGACCCTGATGGTTAGTATCAGCAGGGGCTGAAATGAACCGGGGCGCTCTAGGCGTAACTGGAGGACCGGGAAGTAGGCACTGTCAGAGAAAGCCGGATGGGTCCGTTGCCTTCTGATTTGAATGGGTCCGCCCCTGTCAGTTTGAAGGGAGCGGGAAAGCCGGTTTCGCCAATTTTCCGGTTAGTACTGCTCCTGGATGTGATTGGTAAGGAATGGCGGATGGTGGTGGGGGAACCTTTCCTCCTGGGTTGAATCTGGCCTTGCAAAAGGCTTGTCCCCAGTTGAAGGCAGGTTCTCCCTAAGCTGTCTAAAATTCTGATGCCTCCTGATGGGATAGGGCTACACTGGGTCTGGCCGGGGGCTGAGACCGAAAAAGCCCGTGGTGCACGTGCCCCTGGGGTGGCAGCCCAGGGGTGCCTCAATTTCACTGGTGAGGGGCAGCTCACCTGAGTTTTTGTGGCACCTTGGTCACTGCACCATCACACTTTTTCTGCACCTGCCTCTTGGGGTGGGCCTTTTGGCCAACACCAGAGGAATTTTTTATTCCTGGCCGGGGGGGCCTGCCGAGGTCTAGCACTTAGGCACTATCCAGCACTTCTCCACTTCCCTTTTCCCCACTCTGTTTTTCTTTGTTTGTGTGTTCACGTATGTCCCTTTTTGTTTGTTTTGTCACTGCACGACTTGGATGGCGTAGGTCCTTGGGCCTGCCCTGTAAGTCTTGGGAGGGGGTGGATATGGCCTTTTGGCTTAGTTCGCCCTCTCCCATGGGGTCTCCCTTCGGGGGAGCCCTACCTAGTACTCGGAGTGGGCTGTTTCGGCAGTCCCCCTGAAGAATGGGGTCTGCCCGGCTTCGGCTGGGTGGACCTAAGTGAGTACCTCAGTCCCTGTCAGGAGCTTCGCGCCCCGGGGGATCAGGGTCAGGGCCCTTCCTCTTCGGAGGAGGGCCATGTGTGTACGCCTTGTGCACTTTTTTGTGTGTTCACGTTTGCGTGTGTGCACTTTTTTATGCACCGGGTGTAAGTCTTTTGAGTGTGTTTCACACACCACGGGCTTAAAAAAAAAGAAAAAAATTTGTTTTTCAGGTGACCCGAAGCGAGAAGATGGAGGTAAGTATAATTTTAGGGTGGAATCCACTTTAAGGACCGTCACATGTACATTTACTGTGGCAGGGCGGCCCTTAAGCGCAAAATCACGTACCTGTATGAGGTTTTGTAAAAGGGTTCTAGGGGGTGCGCGCGTGCCACCGGAGCCCCACTCCCGCTGTGATTGAACACAGCTGGAGCCAATCAGCGGGTCCGTTGGCCACCGGCCACCCACAATCATTGAGGAGAATGACAGAACCGTTGTCTGCCTATGTAAACGAGGCAGACTGTCATTCTGCAGACAGGAAGAGAGAGATCTTGTGTTCCTACTAACAAGGAACACAGATCTCTCTCTTCCTGCAGTCAGTCCACTCCTCCTAAAGTCAGAAAGCACTCCCTAGGAGCACACTGAACCCCATTGATCGTGTCAGATTTGTCCGCCGCAATGTCGCAGACCTGCTAAAAAACATCACTGATTGCCGCCATTACTATTAAAAATATTTTAAAAATAAAAAGTACATAAATCTATCCCATAGTTTGTAAATGCTATTAAAGAATGAGTTTATAAATTTGATTTTTAATCTTTTTTATTGGATGTGTTTTATAGCAGAAAGTAAAAAATATATATTTTTTTAAAATTGTCGGTCTTTTGTTTATAGCGCAAAAAATAAAAACCGCAGAGGTAATCAAATACCACCAAAAAAAAAAGCTCTATTCATAGGAAAAAAAGGACATCAATTTTATTTACAGCGCCATTGTCCGTTAAAGCAATGCAGTGACGTATCGCAAAAAATGGCCTGGTCATTAGGGGGTAAAACCTTCCGGAGCTGAAGTGGTTAAAGAGGACCTGTCACCATAAAAAAAAAAAAAAAATTGTCACATAGGGGACTTTTTGTTCCCTATGTAAAGTAAATATAAAGCAAAAAACAATCAGCGCAATCAGTAGTTAAACTTTACGTTGACATGCAAGCTAAACACTGACCCAAGCATATTAAGAAAGCCTAGACAGAAGATATACAAGCATAGAAGAAGTGCAGCGCAAATCATAAATAAGGAACTGAAGCCCCAAACGTCTAATTTTGTGATCACTCAATGATAGCTCAAGTCCAAAATCAGGGTGCTGGAAGAAATCCACTCAGAGTGATATTCCCTTCACCAGAGGCACTCAGATGCGCTCACCTTATATAAATACCCCTGTATTACCAGCAGGTCAAATGGGCTAAATTCAGGAACACAGGAACATATTGATTTTCTTATTTATGATTTGCGCTGCACTTCTATGCTTGTATATCTACGTAAAGTAAAAACAGCTTTTTTTTTTTTTCTTAATTGTAAAAAATTAAAAGGTACACCCAAGCACAAAATAAAAAAAAATTTAAATAAGGCCCACTACCCCCACATATACACACGTACAAATGTAAATGTACGTGGCGGGGCGCCTACCTCTGAAAACATTGATTGTGACACACATTACATAACACCATGCATGCTGGAAAGTGAACAATAATTCTAGCACCAGACCTCCTTCGTAACGCTAAACTGATGACCTAAGGGGGGCTTTTACCTATAAGGAAAACATGTTGGGTATCTATTTACTCAGTGCAACCTCTGCTTTTATCGTTTAACAAACAAATGGGTCATTTATTGCGTTACTGAGTCCCCTAAAATTAACTTTTAATGTGTTTTTTTACTGAAATGTTGTGTTTCCTAGACCTTTGCGGTAATATCGTGTGACATAAAAAATTGGAACTACCACTATTTTATTTTTCAGGGGGTGTGCTTTCAGAAAATATATGTTTGGGGGATTTATGTACTCTTCAGACCTAAAATGATTTTTTAATTGTGTGCAAAAAACCCCGCAAAAACAGCTCTGGCTATGAAAGGATTAACCACTTCAGGTCTTGAAGGTTTACTCCCCTTCATGACCAGGCCATTTTTTGCGATGCAGCACTGCCTTACTTTAACTGACAATTGCGCGGTCCTGCGACGCTGTACCCAAAAAAAAAGTATGTCCTTTTTTCCTCACAAATAGAGCTTTCTTTTGGTGGTATTTGATCACCTCTGCAGTTTTTTTTTTTTTGTGCTACAAAAAAAAAATTAAGATTGACAATTTTGAAAAAACAATATTTTTTACTTTCGGCTATAGAACTTACCCAATAAAAAAAATGTAAAAAATCTAATTTCTTTATCAATTTGTGCCAATATGTATTCTGCTATATATTTTTGGTTAAAAAAAATCCCAATAAGCATACAGGGAGTGCAGAATTATTAGGCAAATTAGTATTTTGACCACATCATCCTCTTTATGCATGTTGTCTTACTCCAAGCTGTATAGGCTCGAAAGCCTACTACCAATTAAGCATATTAGGTGATGTGCATCTCTGTAATGAGAAGGGGTGTGGTCTAATGACATCAGCACCCTATATCAGGTGTGCATAATTATTAGGCAACTTCCTTTCCTTGGGCAAAATGGGTCAAAAGAAGGACTTGACAGGCTCAGAAAAGTCAAAAATAGTGAGATATCTTGCAGAGGGATGCAGCACTCTTAAAATTGCAAAGCTTCTGAAGCGTGATCATCGAACAATCAAGCATTTCATTCAAAATAGTCAACAGGGTCGCAAGAAGCGTGTGGAAAACCAAGGCGCAAAATAACAGCCCATGAACTGAGAAAAGTCAAGCGTGCAGCTGCCAAGATGCCACTTGCCACCAGTTTGGCCATATTTCAGAGCTGCAACATCACTGGAGTGCCCAAAAGCACAAGGTGTGCAATACTCAGAGACATGGCCAAGGTAAGAAAGGCTGAAAGACGACCACCACTGAAGAAGACACACAAGC
Source organism: Pelophylax lessonae (assembly GCF_965119305.1). Classification (NCBI taxonomy): domain Eukaryota; kingdom Metazoa; phylum Chordata; class Amphibia; order Anura; family Ranidae; genus Pelophylax; species Pelophylax lessonae. The sequence goes on along the minus strand of NC_138769.1, from coordinate 552,608,036 downwards.
TGAAACGTCAAGACTGGGCCAAGAAATATCTCAAGACTGATTTTTCAAAGGTTTTATGGACTGATGAAATGAGAGTGAGTCTTGATGGGCCAGATGGATGGGCCCGTGGCTGGATTGGTAAAGGGCAGAGAGCTCCAGTCCGACTCAGACGCCAGCTAGGTGGAGGTGGAGTACTGGTTTGGGCTGGTATCATCAAAGATGAGCTTGTGGGGCCTTTTTGGGTTGAGGATGGAGTCAAGCTCAACTCCCAGTCCTACTGCCAGTTTCTGGAAGACACCTTCTTCAAGCAGTGGTACAGGAAGAAGTCTGCAGCCTTCAAGAAAAACATGATTTTCATGCAGGACAATGCTCCATCACACGCGTCCAAGTACTCCACAGCGTGGCTGGCAAGAAAGGGTATAAAAGAAGAAAAGCTAATGACATGGCCTCCTTGTTCACCTGATCTGAACCCCATTGTGGTCCATCATCAAATGTGAGATTTACAAGGAGGGAAAACAGTACACCTCTCTGAACAGTGTCTGGGAGGCTGTGGTTGCTGCTGCACGCAATGTTGATGGTGAACAGATCAAAACACTGACAGAATCCATGGATGGCAGGCTTTTGAGTGTCCTTGCAAAGAAAGGTGGCTATATTGGTCACTGATTTGTTTTTGTTTTTGAATGTCAGAAATGTATATTTGTGAATGTTGAGATGTTATATTGGTTTCACTGGTAAAAATAAATAATTGAAATGGGTATACTGTATCTTTGATTTTTGTTAAGTTGCCTAATAATTATGCACAGTAATAGTCACCTGCACACACAGATATCCCCCTAAAATAGCTAAAACTAAAAACAAACTAAAAACTACTTACAAAAATAGTCAGCTTTGATATTAATTAGTTTTTTGGGTTCATTGAGAACATGGTTGTTCAATAATAAAATTAATCCTCAAAAATACTCATTTGCCTAATAATTCTGCACTCCCTGTATATTGATTGGTTTGAACAAATGTTCTAGCGTCTACAAACTGTGGTATATATTTTTGTAATTTTTTTTTTTTTTACTAGTAATGGTGGCAATTAGTGACTTATAGCGGGACTGCGACATTGCGGCAGACAAAATCAGACACCTAATTGACACTTTTTGGGGACCAGTGACACTAATACAGTGTTCAGTGGTAGTAAGGAAGGCGTTAACATCAAAGGGTTAACTGTGTGCCTAGGGAGTGCTTGCTAACTGTGTGGGGGGTGCTTGTACTTTGGGAAGGCAGAGATCCATGTTCCTGCTTAGCAGAAACACAGGATCACAGCCTTCCCTTGTCACAGAACAGAGATTTGCCTGGTCGCATCCGCTGGACCTGCTGATTGGCTCCCACTGTGTCCAAGCGGAAGCGGGTCGCTGCAGCACACATGCGCACCCAGGCCCGGAGGTGCAGAATCACAAACAGGTATGTGATTCTTCCCAGAGTGGCCGCCCTGCCACAGTTAATGTACGTGGGGCGGTCGGCATCTGGTTAGAGGATAAGTTCACCTTTGGAAACATGTTACATGTTCCACCCATAAGATTTGTTAGTTAAAAAAAAAACAGCTCAACTTTTTTAGATGGCTCCTAAATTCAAAGCAAATTTGTCAAACCCTGCTGTACTGTATCTAGCGTGTTTTCAGCCTACGGCTACAATAATCTACCCCTCTCCTTGTTTCCATAACAGAGTAGAAGGTGTTCTGTAGTTCTCAGAGATAGCCAGGAACAATGCAACTGATAGGAGTACAGCACTGGAAGTTCTTCTGAAAATATTTCAGGATTGTTAAACAAGTAGTTTCCAGACAGACGCCATGGCAGTATACGTTTGGGGTAGCCCCGCCTCCACTCCTACCCCATAGGACCCCACTCCCATAAATCCTTGTTACCTTTCAGCAGTAGTGTTCTTTTTTGTCCTCCTCCTGCACCGGTCTGGTGCTATGTTCCCTACCATTCTGAAGATTATAAAACGCAGGGAAAGCAAGAGTCGGCAGGATATACATATAAGGGATTTTTTCTCCCTTGAGAAAGTCACGTGATCTGTGACGCAACCGGTCGGGAGGCTTTGGGTGACGTCGACTTCCGGTTGGACGGCCATAGCCGGAAGTGCCCAGGAATCAACACCGTAAGAGTGCGGCAACACTGTATCGTCTCTGCCTGTTATTTACGTCTAAAATATGAGTGTATTCCCCTGTTTTTAATGAATAAAGATAGTGCTTACATGCTTCACGATTGGGTATTATCCTCTTTTTTTTGGGAAACACTGGTACCGTTTGGAGCCAATCTGGGATTGATAGCTGTGGAGTATAGAGTGGAGGTCGGAGTATCTCTCGCTACCAGGGTAACACAGCATTTCACCCCTAGGGGGAGAGACCAGCTTAAAGCGCCTGAAAAGGTGCAGTGAGGTGAGCGGCCACTGCGCCTATACTATCACGGCTCACTCCGGATCACAGCACGGGATATTCACAATATTGCCCTAGAGAATCACTAACTGTCACTTTATTATTTGTGCAAGGATGAACTTTATCCTATCACTGCACTAATTGTATTCACTGCATAAGGATTATCGATTGCACAAGACTGGCATATTTTTGGTTAAAAAAATCCCAATAAGCTTATATTGATTGGTTTGCGCAAAAGTTACAGTGTCTACAAACTATGCATTATTTGTAGTAAGTGCGTTGATCAGTGACTTATAGCGGGATTGCAGCAGACAAATTGGACACCTGACACACTTTTGGGGACCAGTGACACTAATACAGTGATCAGTGCTAAAAATATGCACTGTCACTGTATTCATGACACTGGCAGGGAAAGGGATAACATCAGGGGCGATCAAAGGGTTAAATGTGTGCCTAGAGTGCTTGCTAACTGTGGCAGAGGTGCTTTTACTACTTGAAGACAAGGATCTGTGCTTCTGCTTCACGGAAACACAGGATCCAGTTCTTCTGTACTCACAGAATGACAGTCTGCCTTGTTTACATTGGCAGACTGTCATTCTGTCAGAGTCTTAATGCACTCGTGCCCAAAACCCAGAAGTGCAGAATCATGAAGATATATACCTGATTGTGCACAGAGTGGCCACAATGTAGCAGTAAATTTGCTATTGGGTGGTTGAAAAAGCAGTTAAAAAGGGACTCATCGTTTGGGGGGGGGGGGGATGCCAGGCCATTCTGTACACTTCTGGGTAGTGTAGGAGAATGCACCCAAGCCTCACCCCATCACAATGAGGTAGGATGGAGCAAGTACTTTGGTATCATCAGTAAGGGTTGAAGCTGTGACTGTTCGGGTAGTCTGAATTTTTTTTTTTTTTTTAACAGGATGGTTTAGGAGATTGCTGCAGCTACCACTAGGTCACTAGGTGCCCGCACTTCATATCTACAGCAGTTTGCTCCCCCTTCCCTTTTGCCCAGTCACAAAGTCTCTTTAGCTAACCCACAGCGCTCAGGTGGTCCTTTGTATTGCATTAAACACTTATTTCTACTTCTTCTAAAAATTGTACAGCTACAGTACAAAAAATAAAAAACAGCTTAAAAATTAGACTTAAAAAAATTGTCCCAACCCCTGTAATGATCAGTGTTGCTGGTCAGCTGGATCTGCATGTAAATATGAAAAAAAAAAAAAAAAATGTAACGAGAATGTGATTTGAAAAAAGGAATTTATATAACGAACACCATCAATACATGTATTGATTCCATACAGTTACCAGAGTAATATATCTTTCACAGTAGTGGGCCTTTAGAACACACAGACAAGCACTGCTCCAGTGCTGAAGAACTACAAAAGTAAACAGAAGGTCCCCCTCCAGCTTCAGGTCACTTGGTCTGAAGCCACAGGTGCTGTGTACCGCCATTTTAATGTCAATGTAGTCAGTGAAAGTGGAAGAAAAAAAAAAAAAAAAGTTTTGTGACATCACAGACCACAATGTTGAGCTGCCCAACATTTTAGCTTCCATTCACATGCCTTCATGTAAAGCACACAAAAGGCACCAATGCTTTAGGTCACATGTAGATAATCAGGAGCAAGCAGATTTTCTTTTTTAATCTAGAAAAAGAGGTACATTTTTTTTACTCAAATTATCTGATTTTATAACACCCTCCCCCGTTGCTAGTTCCAGTTGAACACAATCCTGCAAGGGCTTTTATTTTACATCCGTACATACAATGTATAGTGTAACAATCTGACTCAAATGTTAAGATAAATAAAAACAATCTTTGTGTTATCTGTAGTTTTTATTTTAGTACTTTAAGAATTTGTACAAATTAATGAATCCATTTTTTTCATATTTCAATCAAAAAGTTTCACTGTGCTCACTGTCGCAGTTATATCAGCAATCAGAAAATCACTGCACTATAAAATAAAGTTATTATGAAAACGTTATACATTTTCACATAGAATTTTCTTTTTATCCTCAAGGTAATTCTTGGCACTGTTTCTAAAGCAGCTTGCCATATCCCTAAAAGCATGCAGGGGCAAGGAGAGAAACTGGGTGTGGGGCAATAAGGGAAGAGTAACACTTTATTCCAACTTCTTGCACAAATTCTGAGACCTCCTACTGCTCATCTTCTACACACTGGACAAGTTGGAAGAGGAGATGCATAGTGCATGAACTGGTTTCTGAAATCCAGGCAGTAGAAGTCCAACTTGCGTAAATGAAGATGGAGGTTTGTTTGTTTTTTTTGTTTTTTCTAATAAAGGGTTTAAGATAGAAGGGGACACGGTTTTATAGCTGCAGACAATTTTACAATATACTTCCACTCCCATTAAGCAAAAACATACTTTTATCTACTCAAATGCAATTTACATGTAATTACAGCTTTCAATACTTTTTGTGCAAGGGGTTAAAAAGGATTGGATTTCTTACATAAGAAGCGAGGACACAAAGCAGAGATTGTGTCTTCAGATCTTCAGTGTTAACATATGATCTTGGCCAATGAATAATGCCAGGATATTAACGATGCCAGGGAATGGGCTGTACCAACATTAATCCAGCACTTAACGACTCTTAGTTCCTTCTTAGGATGGCAACTCGATCATTGAGCAAACACAAGACTTGGCAGAAAACAGGAGACATCTGAAAATCCTACAAGCCAGGCACCCTACACACTGCCAGGCGATTGGGCCTATATCAGTCCATTCACAGTAAAGGGAGCACCAAGTTCTTTGAAGTCTATTAAGTGGATGTGTACAGAATGTGTCCCATTGACTAGGTTAGCAGGTTACAGCAATATGCTTAAATTGAAAAGGGTCTCATCATATTTTCCTTTACATGGCAAGATAAAAAATAAATTGTTTAAGCTGGTCTATTTGGATGTAAAATCAGCAATGGAAAGCTTGAACCCCTCCCCTTAATGTATGTGTTTTGACTAGGTCACACTCTAGAGCAAGTGAATCAAGAAATGCTCTCAAAAGCATCAAATAATCTGGAATGCACACATTCTCAATGGGCTTGTGTTCAAGACTGCAAAAGCCGAAAGTGGTCATCACCTTCCAAGATTTTTTAACTTGCCCAAAAATGATCTCAGGCACATCTAACAAGAAACAGAAAGGGTAATGAGTATAGATGAACCCCAGGGACCAATCCAGCTTCATTTTTCATTCATAAAAATATGGAAAATTGAAACCCAGTTGCTATGGGTTACTGCATTTTGCAATTCCTTATTACAGATGGACTTTTTACAGACTGCAGCAGACATTTTTCAGGCACACTGGGATATTAAGGTAACTGCCCAATACAGCAGTGTGCATGGCTATGCAGCATGTGCCATGTACAGGAGCATGTGGTAAATCTTACTGCCCATTCTAATATTTAAAATGTGTGCAAAATAATGAGAAAAAAAAAAAAAAGACCGGTTTTGGAAATTTAGCAAAAAACTGTAGGGGCGGGGAGGGGGGGAAAGCACACAAACAAAAGGACAGAAAAAAAATAAAACTGAAGTCCCCAAGCATTTAATTATGCCATAGGAAAAAAGCCAGAGAGAGAAGGTATGAAAAACCAGAATATGGAAAAGTTGATTTGAAGCATGGCTTGTCTTATTTTCGCTCTTTCTTCTTCTCCTAAAAATGAAAATAAATAAAAAGCACCAATTAGTTTAATGAAGCGTTTTTATTGACTTCAATTCAGTAAAGAGTACAAAAAAAGATGTACAAAGTGCAGAAACACAACCATTTATTAGTGAAAGATTAATTTGATTGAATGTTATGCCCTCTACCCTTTTCTTTTGACCAACTATTGCCCTCTTAGGTCATAGCCTCATCCTGTGCACTGCTCCAAAGTTTCTATATTGCAGTTCCTGTCTTTTCAAATTCTTCTCCTTGTCCCATCTGACTTGCCCCCACCACTATAAAATATGGTTAGAATGATTCTCAAAGTCTACTTCAGGAAAATGGCCTATCCACCTTCCTCTCTAAACATAGCTATTCGTTACCGAGTTAACCAGTGAACTCTTCCCTGAAGCCCCTGCTACCCAGGGGCATACCTAGAGCATTTGGCACTCGGGGCGGATCCTATATGTGGCACCCCCCCCCCCCCCCCCCGGCGTGCAGACGACGAACCGCACATTGATCGGGCGACCAGGCCCCCCCCTCCTCTGCAAAAACGGCACCGATTGACCTGAGGTGCCTGACAGAAATACATGTAACTGACAGTGGCATACTTACTGTGTGCTACTGCCAGTGGTGTCGCTAGGGTTGGTGTCACCTGGTGCAGTAAACCATGGTGTCACTCCCCCCCAAAAAAATTATTTTCCTGTTTTCTGAAAGCGTGCCAAAGATGCCGCATGCAAGACTTTTGGTGCGCTTTCAGAAAATGCAGAAAAAAAAATCTATAGGACTGCAGTAATAACTGCGAATAAAATGTAGGAAGACCCCCTTTACATTACACAGCCCCCGGACCCCTTTACATTGCACACTCACCGTACCCCTGGACCCCTTTACATTGCACAGCCCCCGTACCCCTTTACATTACACAGCCCCCCCATTGGAACCCTTTACATTACACAGCCCACACCCCCTCATGGAAACCTTTATGTTACACAGCCCCCGCCCACCATAGAAACTTTTACATTATACAGCCCCCGTCCCCCAATAGAACCCCTTACATTACACAGCCCCCACCCCCCCATGGGACCCTTCACATTACACAGTTTCCACCCCCCCCCCCCCCAATAGAACCCTTTACATGACTTAGCCCTTGCCTCCCCTCAATAGAACCCTTTACATTATACAGCCCCCGTCAATAGAACCCCTTTACAATATAAACCCCCCAATAGAACCCCCTCTACAATGCAAACCCCCCCAATATAACCCCTTTACAATACAAACCCCTGCCAATAGAACCCCTTTACAATGCAGACCCCCCCTCCCCTAAAACCCCTTTACAATGCAGACACCCCCCCCCCCAATAGAACCCCTTTACAATGCAGACAACCCCCCCTCCAATAAAACCCCTTTACAATGCAGACAACCCCCCCTCCAATGAAACCCCTTTACAATGCAGACGCCCCCCCCCCCCCAATAGAACGACTTTACAATACAATTGCCCCTCCCCCTCCTACCTTATTATGAGGAGAGCAGAGAGGGAGAAACTGTACAAATCAGAAAATGGGAAAAAGACTCACTTCGCTCACAAGCCCTGTATACACAGCGGTCGGCGGGAAATGCCAAAGTTAACTGTGCTAGTTAATGAGCCAGTGATTGGTTGCTAGGTAAGCCCCCCCCCCCCCCACTGGTATGCCACTGCTGCTACCATACATTGCAAACTGGGCCCCCTCATCTCTATCTGTATCAGTCTATACTAGATTTTATCTCAAAGTCTGGCAGTGACACGCCCTATCATATTGAATGCACCGTACTGATATGTTGGTCTTTCATAAAAATAAAAATGTTATACTAAAAAATGCCTGCTTACAGCATTATATTTTAAGTGTCCACAGCTGTACAAGACAAAATGATTGCTTGATTCACCATTATGCAGGCCATCTCTCCAACTTTTAAAAGGAGATACCCTATTCACATTTTGGTTACTGGTTAAAGAGATGAGTATGTTATAGCAATTTTAGTTAATACTGTGGCCTTATCCATGAAGCTAATGTTTCATACTATGCATTATCAGTCCTAATCTTCCTAACCACATCACCTCTCACACATGTTTATCCCCTATGGACCAAAGCAATTTTTGCATTTATGCTATGGACCCACAAGGTAAATTGTTTTTTTTTTTTTTTTTTTTAAGAGGACAAATAAGTTGAGCATATAATGAATGGTTATCATTGAAAAACATTGGGGACCACTTTGATGTCCAAGTGACAAATCACAAGTGTGAATGGGGAGTTTTGCAGAAGAGACAAAGCATGTCATTTTTGCATTAAAAAAATCACACCTGTCCGCACATTTTCATTGTGCAGCCTAATGTTCCATTTTAAAAGTCAAATAATTCAACGGGCAAAATAAAAAAATAAAAGGATTGAACTTAACACAATAAGTGATGGGAACGAGGTGGCATTTTAAGATTTTGTATACCTGCTCACTTCCTTCCATTGCAAACATGAAGGAAATTAAGGACAGCACACACATACAAAATGTTCAGCACTGCTGCCTATTGCAAACCCCGAACTATGTATTTTAGAGGAGAAAACTGAAAAGGTCCATCATAAAGAACTACGTACCTTTTCGTTCATGGCCAAGATGACCATTATTTTCCTGAAGATGGCAATGAAATCCAGAAACAAATCTACACAGTGCCTGTAAATACAAAACACAATCTTTAGATGGTTAGCTCTACGGGCCAGGATTCTCATTCCCAACTTTAATTGGAAAAAACAATATTTTATTATTAGCAACAGTCTTTTGTTGCACACTGCCATTTGCAATCTACTTTAAAGAATGCCCGTGCTGACATAAGAAATCTAGCACTTAATGTGTATCTTGAGTCTTATATAAAAAAAAAAAAAAATAAATATGGGACAGAGCTTTCTGCAAATAAATCCATAAATGTGGACCTATCTTTAAAATAGAGTATTTTGCAGCTGTGCCCCTTGCGAGGTCCCGAGGACCTCACAAGGTGGAAATGGGGTCCATTTGTCTAATGGAGGCATTCCTTTGAATGCTTAGGAGCAGGGCACGAGGATTGTAGAACAATGCCCTCATTGAGATGTAAAGCTGAAACCACTTCGGAAGAAAGAATGTTTTTTAACACAAGACCCCATTATCATTGTAAAGTATGAGAAAAGGCACCTTACAGGAAAGGGGTGGTAATTCATCGACACGTCTGACAGACGTGATGACTAAGGAATCATCCCTGATGGGTTCACAGCATGAACTTTGCAGGGCAAAAAGAACTAAGTTAAGGTCCCAGGGAAGCAAAGGGTGCTGCACGGTGGACCTAACATGAGAAGAACCTTGAACCTTAACTTTGTTAAGAGTTATGTTCTGGTAAAGATCTGTTTGCCGGAAGGCCAGAATGCAGACAGAGCCTATGGGATTGCACCAGGCCCGGACAGGGACAAAAAATAGGCCCGGGCATTTTAGGCTGAGCAGCCCATTTTTTATTTTTTTTTAACAAAATGACCAATGATGAACAACTACCGGTTTCTCTATGTTTTTTAGTTATATTTAGCCTGCACACCCATGCGATCCGATTCTGCAAATCGCGCTGCTTTTTGGAAACTGATTGCGGGGTGTCGTTAACCTAACATACACTCCACAATCTGTTTGCATGGACGGTTGCTATTTAGATGAAGTCTGCATTTAGTGTGAACCCAGGCTAAGAGATAACAGGTAATTTTAGGGTACATTAAAAATATATTACCCAATTTTTGGGTAAAATATAAAAGATGAGTTTGTGTCAAGTAAATAAATACCCAACATGTCAAACCTTAAGACTATGCATGCCTGAAAATAGCAACACATTTCAGTACCCTATATTTTCCATAGGCAAAGCTATTAAAGATCATAGAGGTCATCAGTTCACAGTTACCATGAATAATGATCCTATAATTATTGCGCTCATTCCAGTGTGCAGGGTGATATATTAGACGTGTAGTAAAATCAAGGTTTTTTGTTCACAGGCGCCCCCAAAATTTGTATGTAGTTTCGTATGGTGGTGGTGGGGATAGGGGTGACATCAGTGGTGGTGGGGATAGGGGTGACATCAGTGGCAGTGGTGTTGGGGATAGGGGTGACATCAGTGGTGTTGGGGATAGGGGTGACATCAGTGGTGGTGGGGATAGGGGTGACATCAGTGGTGGTGGGGATAGGGGTTACATCAGTGGTGTTGGGGATAGGGGTTACATCAGTGGTGTTGGGGATAGGGGTGACATCAGTGGTGGTGGGGATAGGGGTCACATCCCCCATAAATAAAATAGAACCAAGTCCCAAAAAGTGTATATTGATTGGTTTGTGTGAAAGTTATAGCGTCTACAAACTATGGAATATATACTGAATTTTGTTTTTTAATTACACTTGTAAAGGCGGTGATCAGCTACTTATAGTGGGACGGCAGGCAATCTGACACTTTGTGAGAACTGTCACTGACATCACCAGTGACACGACATTAGTACAGTGATCAGTGATGATAATATGCACTGTCACTGTACTAATGACACTGGGCAGGGAGGGATCAACATCCAGGGCCATCAAGGGGTTAAATATGTGCCTAACAAGTGTTTGTGTGTGTACTCGTTGCTGCTTTTACTAGGGATCTAGTAGTTTTCATTCCTTGCTTAGCAGAGATTGAACAATGAGATCCCCTGTCACTGAACACAGCTCTGTTCTGTTTACACTCGCAGAGAGGTGTTCTGTGAAGCTAAGAGCCGATCGTCAGGTGCCGGCACCTGGTGATCAGCACGTGCTGAGATGAATCAAGGCTGGGCGGATGCGCACACCCTACCCGGAAATGCAGAGTCACATGTGTCTGCGCAGCTGGCCCGCACTTCTGTAGTAAATGTACAGTGTGCAAGTGGTTAACACCGTGTTTCAACAGCCATGAGAGTAAAGCCAGGGACTTTGAAGCAGGGTAGAATAGAAGGCCTTGAGGCAAGAGATCTGGCATCTTCAGAAGAGGCCAGTGATTGTCTGCCAGAAGTCTGACTATATCTGTGTACCAGGTTTGGAGCAAGTAGAATCATAGGCTTCCTCTCTTGCTTTTTTTTTTTTTTAAATGGAGGCGGCGAGGCAAAATCCACAGTTGAGGGAAGTCATAAATGAGCCTGAACTCATACCAACAGAGCTAGAGGACCCATGGTTCGGGCCGAAAACCGGTGCTTGTAAGGTACTTGAGGTAACTTGTATGTGGAGGCTAGGATGCCCATATCTGGAGTATCCAATTTTTGGCGTACCAAATTGAACACATCTGGATGAAGAGAGATTTCTCCTTAGTCCAAGTGGTGGCAGCTGAGATAATCCCCCCTGTCAGTTGTCCACTCCTGGGATATGGACTGCAGAAATAACTGGAGAGCGAGAAAATCTGGTTTCCTTCCTTCAATGCAGCCAGGCATTTCATGGCCCCTTGAGGGTTCATATATGCCACTGTGATGGCATTGTCTGACTGTACCCGAATCAGGTGGCCCTTAAGAAGGGGGTCAAGTGTTGGAAGGACAACATGCTTACTCTGAGTGCCAAGAGGTTAATTGGGAGCTTGGTTTCCTCTCGTGACCATGTTTCATGAACTGTCAAGGACTGGAATACACTTCCCCAGCCTGAAAGACTTGTGTCTGTTGTAACAACTTTCCATCCAATTGTAAGGAAAGAAAGACGCTCCCATTGTTACAGTTGGGCACAGCCCAACTGCATTTGAAAATAGAATCCTGGAGTTATGCTTTAGGCTACATTCACACCTGAGCGTCGCGTTTTCGCACGTTTTTTACCGCGATTTACAGGCATTTTTGTGTAGGCGTTTTTAGATTGAATAGAGACCAATGGAAAACGCCTGTAATCTGCCCAAAAAGAAGCTCATGTACTTTGAGTGTTGGGCATTTTGTTCACAGCGTCAAAACGCTCAGATGTGAACAGGGGCCATTGAAATGAATAGGATTTGTCTTGTTGGGCGTTTTGAGAGCTGATCCTAGAGCAGAAAAACTCCCCAAAAAGCCTACATGGGAACAGAGCCTTAATATCTACAGAACAGATGGAGGTAAGAACCAACACAATGAACTTGGCTAAAATCATTGCAGTCTGAATATTTAACCTTAGAAGATCATTTTTACTCCTTCTAGAGCTTTAGTTTATATCTGCATTATCTTAGATTATTGAAGTATTTCTCTTGATTATCATGAACAAGCAATCCTGCTCAATATCCATCACTAGTGATTAGGCTTACAATTATGGTATGAATAACAATTCTTAGATTGGATGAAGCCAGAAAAAAAAAAGTTTTAATATGGAAATGGTTACCATGCTTACCAGACATAATCCTTGTCTCCATTCTCAACTTTTTCAATGATAAGCTGAGTGTCAAATAAGACAAAACCACACATGACCAGAAGACCAATGTACATGTGGACCTGGAAGAGAATTGCCAATTGTATTAGCAAAGGATGGAAACAGCAAACAAGACCAATGTCAATTCACTACAGGACCCCATCAACAGCAGCATAACAAGCTCTTGCCAACTACTTGAAAAAACCGATGCGCAATTAACAGAATATGATGCATGGAATCTGGACACTTCCTTGATACAGGCTAAGCAGAGCATTCAAACTTGAAGGATTAATAAAGGAGAGCACAGTGCATCAAAATCTATTTCTTCTGGTAATTTCCTGCAATAAGGTACTATAGGGATTTTGTGGCACACTCTCTCTTTACCAACAGATAAACAACTTTAACAGACATAACACAGAAGTGCACTAACTTAAAACCAGAACTGTAGAAGACTTTAAAAAAGGTTTTAAAGACTGGCAGACTAAAAAAAAAAAAAAAAAAAAAAAAAATCTCTATTACCAAGAAGTTTAAAGCGGTATTAAACTAAAAATAAATAATTATAATATATCAGCTTGATAATCTAATGTACTGGCTGCAGATTTCTTGGGTGGAAGACTAATTAAAGTGTAAGCAAGTGTGCTATTAACCTCTTTGTATTGGCGCTTTGAGGAGTTGACTGTAGCAGCCATACATTGTCCTAATTTAAACTTTGAGTTATCAACAGCAGCAGACTGGATACAACCATGTTACAGCACAAACTAAGTGAAGGGCCCATTCCATTCTGCTAAGCTTTATTATGTTTTTTTTTTTTTTTCTAGAGGGAAACCTTTTATATTCTCATTATATTCTCATAACAATGCATAAACTCACTTTAAAAAGGACGGTTGATCCGATGAAAATATTAACCAATCCAGAGAGTAATAGGAGGCTCAGAGCAGACATCAGCACACCTGTGTAAGAAACAACACATTCACATTGGGAAGACAGTTCATGAAACGCAACACATGACATGAAACAGGATGACACTTACCTCCCAAGTACAGGTATGTGCGTCTTTGTGCATAAAGGGCACTGAGAGAGAAGCAGGTGAAGATCACTGCAGTGGCCAGGAAAGCAGTTGGAATGATGCTAGAATAAGAAAAAGTTTTGTTAGATGACATTAACAATATGGGTTACAAAAGGAGTAATAGGTCTAAAATGGACTGACGATTACGGAGAAACAGGTTATTTGTAATATTAGATATTCTAGGTTGCTGGAGATCACACCAAGATATAACCTTCATCTGCTCTGCGTCTTTCATATGCAGTTACCCCTTTTTTTTTTTTAATCTCAAAAGTTAAAGTGGCACTCTAAATTTACAATAAATCTTAGTCTGCATAACATATAATGGACTGAAAATTCAGTTATCGAGAAAATCCTTCCCTAGAATGTGTGTGCTCTGGCCTCAGTGCCTAACACTTTAAATAATGTACATAGAGAGTGATGTATAAAGCTACTATTGAAATGTTATCAACTATAATGAATCAGAATACAAATAAAGTGCAGCTAATACTGTGTCAACACACAGGATAAATCCTTTATTTGTATTTTGTTTTTCTTCTGGTTACAGTGGCTGCTAATTAGATATTATATATTTATTGTTGCATTATAAATTTTTTGCACATATTTTTATGAAGAGGTAATTTACTATTTCACAGTGACCACCAGCGCTGGGCGTGTGTTTGAGAGATTTCATATCAACCACAATTTTCCATATAATGAATCAGAATTGTTAAATCTTTCTAGCCTGTACTCTGCTCACATGTCATCCAAAATTATCCCAGCACCACCAGGATAAGTGAAGTTATTATATACTAAGAAGTCATTAACTGTACAGGTCTTGTGGAGCTTTAGATTTTTTTTTTTTTAAATAGCATTGATTTATTAAAATGGGTATTGCCCCTAGCAATCATGCACCTTCCTTAATAAAAACTAAACCAGAAAAATAAAAAATGGGAACAGTTTGGAGAAAAAAAAAAAATCTGCATTCTTTTGCAGTTTTTCAACAGGCTGCAGTGTCTCCTAGGCTCAGCAATGCTTGTGTCCAAATCTGTCATGCATATTGACATATGTAAATACCTGGGATCAACAGCCAAGCAAAGATTCAAAGCAGGGCCCAAACCAATGCCTAGAAAGGAAAGTGAGAAATACATTTTATAATACAGAAATCATTCACAAATGTTTTGCAATAATATTTTTAATAGAGAGCTGCAGTGATTGGGCTTCTACGGAAATCTGAATATTCCATCCTGAATTTATAAACAAGCAAACTCACTATGGAAATCGTATATATATTTTTTTCCCTGGTCCAAGGAGGACTCTAGGTCCTGGGCAAAGGTTACCCAAAAGCTATTGGGAGTTCTGCCCACTGTCAGACCTTGCACTGATAAAGTGGAACTAAAAAGGTAAAAAATGTAATATTGCAAGCAGGCAGGATACTTATTGCAGAAGAGACATGCTAGGTCTCTGGTGCAAAAAACAAAAAAAAAGCATCTGCCTGTTTGCAGTCTACTTTAGAATGTATACTGAGCTGCATATGTATAGCTCAATTTACATATATGGTGCCAGGATGAACAAACTCCTACATATGTGTGAAAGTTACATCATCATCTTGCACCAGTCAATTAAGATTTTGAAAACTCAGCACCTGTAAAAAAATGATGTTAGAGCCATCAAGGGACCTCATAGGCCAGATCGTAAGCATTTGCAGAGTTTAGCCATGCTTAAACACATGCAGTCTCCTGAGTGCACATTACAGTATCACTCAAAGCCATGTGAATAAAAGGAATGTAAACAGTTACAGGACCCCATGTTAGAGGTTTATGAATACTTAGGAGCTGGAATATTGCTTGCTTTAGATTAGCATGTTCAGCCACTCATTGCATTTCATCAATGAATACATGGCTTTCTTTGATCTGCTGAGGTGGAGAGGCAAGTGAATGACGTCACGCTCCCTATCACAGACAGAATCAGGGAAAACCCTGTATTCATTGATTAAATACAAAGCATCCTCTGAATGGCTGAGCAGCGAACAGCTTGTCTTGATGATGGTCTGGGACTGAGATTGGAGGTCCCAATCCTAATACAGAACCGATGTTACACAGTTTAGAACCCCATAGGTGCATCTGTTAGTGAAGCAATAGTTTGTTTGGACAAGGTTGGTCCAAATGAACTATTTAAAATCACATCAGACCAAGAAATCCTAAGTTAGTAAATTTAAATATTATATAAGCAATTCTGATTTGCAGCACTGGGGTCCTTTGTGCAGATAGTGTCTTGGTTTGGATCCAAACCAAGTCTGCATGTTCTTTCTGTGCTTTGGGTTTGCTTCTGGGTACCCCAGTTTCCTCCCACAAGCACATGCTGGTAAGTTAACTGGCTCCTGTCTAAACTGTCCCTAGTATATGTTTGTGTGTAAGTACGCATGCCAGATGGGGTATACTGGATTGAAAAGCTCAATGATGGCAGATACTGATGTGAATGTACAGCATGTAAAGTACTGCATAAATGGTCAGTGCTATATAATTGTCTGTAATATAGAAGTAAATCATAAATGTACAGTAAACCCCCGCTCCATCGCGGTTTCGTTTTTGCGGTCCCTGTATATTGCGTTTTTTTCTGTAATGTTATTTTACTATATAAATCATTGAAAATTAAATATTTTTGTGTTTTCCATAGCTCTTGCTCTGTCTCTCAGTATCTTTTATGTGTTTAAATGAGATTCTATGGTTTTAAAAGTGTGTTTAAAGACCTTAAAATGCTTTTAAAAAGTACAGTGACAGTAAAAAAAAAACATGCCTACAGTGTATTTTAATAGGGTTTTTCACTTTTCGCGGGTGGGTTCGGAACGTAACCCCCGCAATGGAGGGGGGTTTACGGTACTGTGAAATTAAACAGGAAATAAACCAAAGAATTGCTCACCAGAGAAAAAGGCAAAACCAGCTAAGATTCCCAGACGTTTCTTCTCAGTCTCTCTACTGTGAGGGGTGAACATCAGCCATAGCATCATGCCCAATGAGCCTGCAAGGGACATGAAACTGCCCTGTATAGCAAAACAGTAAGAACTCAGTAAATGCGGACAAAATTCAACCCGCGCCCCCTCTCCAAATAACTTTTTATACAATATTTTCTAATATATATAAAAATATCAAAGTTACACATAAATGATAAAGCCCGATTGGTCACATAACTCATTCTGACTAATTCCCTACACACAAGAAAAAACCCACTGGGATACACAATGAAAGTCAGTATATAACTGGATGCAGTTGGCAACAGACAGTTTTACTTTCTCCAGCTTTTGAAATGTGTCACTAGTTTATATAGAAACTAGTGGACTACCAAAAAACACACAAATATAAAATTGCAGCTTTGCACTTAAACTTGACTTTGGAGGTCGTCCATACTGTCCTTGTATTACAGCACAGGGCTAAATAATTCCATATGGTCTACAACCTTTGTGGTATGTAGGTGAAGACACCTCAAGTACCTAAAGAGAAGAATGGAGTTTATTCATGAAATCACTAACCTGGAGAAACCTGAAGACCACGTTGACATAAGCACCAGTAGCGGAAACCAGCAAGCAAAGAGCAAAGCTGGCATACACATGCTTTAAGTGCTGCCGTGTGCTGGGAGAACTGGAATACAAAACATGCCATAAGTTAATTTTTATGCATTTTAACTACTCGCTTCACTAAAAGGAAAGCAGAAGGAACAAAATCAGCATCTGAATTATTTTTTGAATAATACTGGGTTAATTTAGTACAAGTTAAAAAAGTTTATGAAAGAATTTGTGAAATGATCATGAAGTCCAGCTTCCCAAAAAAAATACCAAATACTCTGCAAGGTTTGGGTCTCCACCACCATGAAGGTCTATGGACAGATTCTCACCTCTTTATAATGACCTATAGATTATAAAGTTCCAACCATGCTTGCTCCTATGAGCTGGGATCAACTAACATGAAGACGCCTTATTCTTCCTTCTCGGTACAATCCCATTTGGTTCAAACAAATATAGGATATAAAAAAATATAAATAACTAACAAATAGTGCCATCTGTATAATAACTAGGAGGGTCTCTTGATGAAGTCATATAGATGCAACGCCTGCTCAACAAAGGTCGGTTCTCTAATAGGAGCCTGATACACATGGTTCTGTTGGAGCCGACAGTCTCTGCATCCAAAAGAAGAAGTGAACCGCAGGAACCATCCTGCTCTGCGACAGTGAATGCCTCTCACTTGTATTTATTGTGAGTGCAGTTTTTAATAAACAGTTGGTTTTAAAGTTATTATACAGAGAGCAATATTAGAACTATTAGAAGGAAAATCTTCCATTACGGACACTAGTTCTGGTGACACCCCGGGATTCCCTCTCACTTACTGTTTTAGCTATGGGACAGAAAGTTAAGGGAAATCTCCCCAATAGAGCCCAGGGGGCAAAAAAAACAAAAACAAAATTACACTTTAAGGATTAATACAAATTTTGAAATGCGGGTCAGGGAAAGGAAAAAAAAAAAAAATATCTAATATATATATATATATATATATATATATATATATATATATATATATATATATATATATATATATATATATATATATATATATATATATATATATATACACATATACATACATACACATACACACACACACACACACACATACATACATATATACATGCACATTTCCCCATGTTATTTCCCTTTAAACTTGTTGAATGTGTCTAGTACATCCAGAGTCTAAAAAGACCAAATAAACACAGCTGCAACAGCAGTAGTGAGCTTGTTTAAGATTTTAATCAGCAGGGTCTAGGCTTTTATGCAAAAGTGATCTTGGCAGCTGTGCAGCCAATCGATTGCTTTTATGTGCTTTGCGGGGTGCCACACCACCCACCCCATTTGCAGATTTCCTCGGCTGAGTGTGAAACTCTTATCACTTCTGGTTCACAGATGCCAAAATCTCGAATGAAAAGCTGGGTAACAGCTGACCAAGCAGGGGAGACATTTGGGGTCTAACAGAACCCTGATGTCTCCATAAAGAGTACCTGTCACCTGACCAATGCCATTAAATAGGGGGCTTGGCCACCATGTGATAGAAATGTAAACAAAAAAAAAAAATACAAAAAAAACCAAACTAAAATATTATATAAATGAACATTTTTTAGCGCCCTATCACCACGTTTGCACCCAAACACAAATGTGCGTAGGGCATGCATGTATATGTAAACAACTGCACAATACACATTAGGTGTAGCCACAGACACTTGAAAGAGATTATATTTAAATTGGGGGATTATATCGTGTTTTTATTGCGCTAGAATTCATTTTAGTGTATTTTCTATTTTCAACTAAAGATTTAATAAACATTTGTGCAAATGTGCAAAAAGTCAGCTACTATCTTTTTATTCTACAGGGCCTCCGCTTTAAAAAAATATATAAAATCTTTGGGGGTTTATGCAATTCTCTAGCCAAAAATGCAGAGGATTTTAACAAGTGTGTGGAAAGTGGAAAATGGAATAAACCCCCCCCCCCCCAGAAATATAATATGCTCCCCTTCCTTTATTTTTGACAAGACAACCCAGTTCTGCATTTCTAAGCATGTCAACCCTGCCTACTTCATTTCTGATGTATTACAAAGAATACAGACCTCTCCTCATCTCCTCCCCCTCCTCATTTTTTATATGTAAGCCAGTTGACCTGTCTAATGCAGGGCTATACTATGTGCAACAATGCTCGTCTCCAATCATTAGGTGCTTTGAACTTACCCAAGGAACAAGGAAAAAATATTGGGTGAAAACATTTTAAATTGAAAATAAAGAGGAAATGAAGACACTTCTGAAAACTTTTAAAATGGTAAACCCTCTAAAGAATTTAGCCAAAGAGTAAAGTTATTAAATATGCCTTTATTAGGGATATGAAATTAGACTTTACAATTCTATTATCTATGAATGCCCTTTGAACCCTCATTTCTAAATAGTCTACACATGCTCAATGATCCAGTGATTGCAAGGATTAGTAGTTGGTAAAAACTGCATTAAATAAATCGCCAGAAAGCGTCCATTCACACTTGACGTCAAAGTTGCATGATTTTCAGCACGACTTTGATAAGACTGAGTGCAACTTTACACTCTCTGGATCAAAGATGCATTGAGGTAGTGCGGGCACCTTTTCTAAGTTGCACTGATTTGAACTGTCATTGAAAAGAATGGGCTGTGATTTGCCATGTGATTACGATGTCCACAGAGCCCATGAAAAGCATGGGCTGCAACGTATCATGCAATGTCACTTAATGTAAAAAAGTCACATGACGAGTTGCACAAGTGTGAATGGAGCCTAAAACATAATAAATCATTAAATGCACCTATCTAGTCTTGCAAGTTTTGAAAACAGGTTTGCGAATGAATGCAGAGTTTTGTCATATTCAAATACTACTGCTTGTTGCCATGGTGTGTTTGTCAGAATATTTGTGCAGACAACATACAGCCACAAATACACTCAGCTTAGAGAAAGTATTCTTTGTAAAACATTCACCTGATAACAGCTAATGCTAGCCATACACGCACAGAATTTCGGAAATCGGGCCGTTAGTGAACACAAGTTTACAGACGATTTTGATCATGTGCCCGGCTAATGTCGATGGATCCACAGCGAAAACTTTTATCGTTTCAACTAAAGTTTATACGTGTATGGTAAAATTGAAACAAAAATAATATTCTGACTCGTATTGTGCATGTCTTTGAAATATCAGTGATGATCATGAAAACAATTATGTAAAAGTTTATTCTGTCAGTTAGTGGCCAATTCGCTTTCGACCGACGAATAATCGTTCAGTCTGCAAACGGCCGAAATTCTGTGCGTGTATGGCCAGCATTAGGCTACATAACTCATTTGGCAATACTTTGCCCGTCAAATTAATCGTTTCATATCATTGTTTTATATAAACTGTATCACTTAATGCAATATAATATTCAGCAAAGAGCTCTGGGGTTGATTTACTAAAAGTGGAAAGTGCAAAAACTGGTACAGCTGTGCATTGTAGCCAAATCGACTTCTAACTTCATCTTGTTCAATAAGGATTTTGAAAGGAAAAAAAAAAAAAAAAAAAAAAACCACTGGAACCCTATGCAGGGCTGCACCACATTTTGCACGCTCCAGTTTAAGTAAAGCAACTCCTCTGTCTTGTAGACCATATACTTTTGTGACACTAAACCGTTTCCATTTCATAAGGACCATGATGGGCTTGGTTATACCCTATGAAAACAAACAAGAGGTTTCATAATAGGCTAAGCGGTTACCATTTCAGGAAGTCGAATAAAAAACCCCTACGCACATTTACATAAAAATTTATAACAACTTTAACTTACATATTTGAAAACTTGAGAAGAGCCTTGAAGTCGATATTTCGGTCAAGAAAATCCATAGTGTAGCTGTGTGTATGAGCTTTCTACAAAAACACCTGCAGAAGAAACAGATGGATTACTGGACCATTGTCATGCATTCTTTTAGCCAAGACACTGCTTGTATTCTAAAACAACATGCTAGATCATCGGGATTAGTGCCACAATGCCTCCTGATTTGAAAGGTACAGGCAACCAAAATTGAAGAGTATGCATCGTCTTGTAATATTTAGGGGCGGTAAGCAGCGATTGCTCTGCAATGGAATTTCCAGTTCTAACTACTTTGCAGTTGTATTAAGCAGATCTCACTGATGCCACTATATACTTAACCCATTTACATCATGGAGAATGTAGTTGCAACCATAAGATACAGGGACTGATTTACTAAAACTGGAGAGTGCCAAATCTGGTGCAGCTGCATATGGTAGCCAAACAGCTTCTAACTTCAGCTTGTTCAAATAAGCTTCGACAAAAATAAAAACCTGGAAGCCGATTGGTTTCTATGCAGAGCTGCACCAGATTTTGCACTACCCAGTTTTAGTAAATCAACCTCAGTGTGTTCAATTTTGTAATGGAGGCACAGTCAGGACATCCCAACATGAGGATTTCACTGGTGAAGTCCCCAATAAGTCCACAGTTAGTCATTTAAACTACTGACAACAAAGCAAAACTGAAATCAACTTTGGGTGGCTTTAACCTTTAAGTCTACAATGAAAACCACACATCAGTCTAAGCTGCTTCAATACAACAAGCTGAGAGAAGTAAAGTACAAACCTGCCTCGTGATGTTGCTTCTCTGCAATAATCACACTAAAAGCTATACAGGGTGACTTACAGAAATGGAGTAACCCCCTGGGACCTGTTGATCTAGATGGTGCAATTATTGCAGGCTCTTGCAGGAAATCACAGGCTCGGGCCTTTTCCACAGAGAATGCATACTGTGTTCTACGTATGCAGAGTCCCGCCCTGTGACAGTCATTAATACTGCTAATGATTTCCCTTGGCAACAAAAATGACTGCACACATATAGCTGGGGAATGATAAATTGATACTAATCTCCACTAGCAAAGAAATGTAGACATGCATTGGATACGAGGGAGAAGGTCAATCTGACAATAATTTAATGCAACAAGCTTGAGTTTTTGGAAATATAGAAAAAGCTTGATAAGCCATTTGAAAGATTATCTCAATGTCAGTTGAGCAGATTAAACTCACAAAGCCAATTGTCATGCACATGGCCGAATTCTATAACAAAGCCAATTGTAATACAAAAACAGAGAGGCTGGAGGGAGTGGGGAGCGGGGCTAAGCCACACTCTGTCTTATAAACACAGAGCGGGGCTCGGGAGCGAGCATGCATAAGTGTCCCAATAGCAATCAGCTTGCTTTGGGGGCACTCAAGAAGAGGAACGACTGGGGCTGCTCTGTGCTAAACCACTACACAGAGCAGACAAGTATGACATGTTTGGTAATAAAAAGAAACAGATTTGCAAACACCTTAAGCAAGGTTTAAGTATAAATTAAAATTACTGATTATACCCAGTATTTTCAGGCACTGAATGGTGTGCAAAATACTGTGGTGTTATATAAACTACTTCTACAGAGGTCATAAGAGACGTTCTGAGTAAGGTACAATAATCCACAAGAATCTTGACTTTCCTGAAAAGCATGTATAACAAACGCAACAGGAAGGTGTCCAAACTTTATAAATCTCTTGTAAAATACTTGTAGTGCCAACTGTATCAAAAGCAAGATGTTGAGATGATATACAATGGTAAGAGCCGGTTCACACTGGGGCGACCTGGTCGCCTGCCATAGAGTAGCTGTGGACCCATTCTAATAGGAGCGACACAAGTCGCTCCGACTTAGAAAAAGGGTCCGGAGCTTCTTTGGGGCGACCCGGAGCGACCTGCATAGACTTCAATGTTATGAAGTCCGTGCCGGCCGCTCCGAGGTCACGGTGCGAGCCGCGACTTGTGAGGTCGCCCCGGCAAGTCGGATCGCTCTAATGTGAACCGGCTCTAAGAGTGATGGTGTCGTAAGAAACCCATATCATAGCAATACTGATAAAACATGGATTCTGAACAACTGTGTAACAAGCTGTGTGCGTCTATCTTAGGCTAAGTTAACACTGGCATTAAATTCAGGTGTTTGAGAGGCAAAAACAAATGCCCCTCAAATGCCTATGCAAATGATACAATGGACAGCACGCAGTGCTGTTCACATTATCAAAACATTGATGTCACTTTAAAATGAAAACCTTATGTCGAGTCAGGAGGAGTTTGAAGTCTTTCAACGCCTCCCATTGAAGTCTATAGTAACGCTCTGCAAACACTCTGGCAGGCAGTTGCGGTGTGGTTGCAGGGCATTAAGATTTGTTTATTTTCTGTAATGGAATAGGCATTTGTGTAGCGGTTTTAACGCACCTTAATGGTAATTAATCGCTTTAAAATTGCCCACAGGGCATTTGGGGAACATTTAACTTTTGTAAAACGCCCATTAACGATTGTAAAACGCCCGTGTAACGCCCATACTAAAGCTCATCAACACAAGTCTCATGCCCATACTAACACTATGGGTGCGTTTGTTAAGCGTTCCAAATGTAGTCAAGTGTGAACAAGCCTTTACTGCAAAAAATTGTGTAATATTTAGTACAATAAAGTGAAACATGTGGCCAGGCTATGCACATTCAAATATTTAATCACTTGCCTACCGTAAGCTGTCATATGATGTCTTCGGTTTGTAGTGGTTATACCGGGATGACCCCCCCTCCTCTTGCCAGAACACTCTGATCATTGCTCTTAACCATTGGCTGAGAGCACTAATCAGGAGTCGGTCAGCTGCTGGTTTTCCAGCATGCATCCCCAACAGAAGCGGCCCAACCTCCTGGCTTCTGTTGGACCGGCTGGCATAAACATGGGCCGAATGTTGGCCAGTTTTCATTGAACCAGCTGATGTCTCCCAACATTCGGTTCAGTGTACAGGACCTAATGCAGAAAATGGTTTTCGATAAAATAAATAAAAATAATTTAAAGCGCTGCGCCCCCCGTGCTTATGCACAAATGTGAGTGTATACACAAGTCCCACACGCATATGTAAATGGTGATTGCACCACACAGGTAAGATATCAACACGAACGTCAGAGCTAGAGCAATACCTAGCACCAGACCTCCTCTAACTCTAAACTGGAAACATTTTTAAAGCCTATGGATAATTTTAAGTACTGTAGTTTGGCGCCATTCCACAGGCATATGCATTCTTAAAGTTTGACATTAAAAGGTATCTATTTACTCGGCATAGGATCATCTTTTACATTTTACCAAGAATTGGGCATTATATTGTGTTTGTGTGCAATAAAACTAATTAAATTTATTTTTTTTTTTTAAATGCATTTGAAAAACCGCTGCGGACATAACAGATGCAAAACCCAATATTTTCTTCTCTAGAGCAATGTTTGGCAAGCTTTTTTCAATCAAGGCACCCTCTAAAGTTATGGACAGTCTTGAGGCACCCCATTCTAATCGCTTTACATAATGCAGCAACATCCACACATGTAGGACACCCAACATTAGAGGCGATTTATTCTTCCACATCCAATACACTTTCGCACATTGGTACTGATTAGCATTCCAATGTTTCTCTTCTCCCTCTGTTTTTCTCCATCACTCCGCTAATTTGACCCCAGCACTGACAGAGAGGGGCAGGGGAGGGTCATTAGTTGTTTGGACACTGACGGTTGGCAAGTGGTTAAAAAGTTATTTTCCTCCTTTCTCTTTTGTCTAGAAATCCCAGTGCCAGCAGCCTCATAGCTATATATCTGCAGTGTACAAAAATCAAGACACTGCTGTTTCTGATTGCTGCTCTAAAGGAGTTTGGAATGAGATTTGGAGAGGCTCACTGTTCTTCCTGCTCAAGGCTGTGACATGAAGAAGCATTCTCTAGGGACTTCTCATTTTTCATAAGCTAGTTGTGCACGCCAAAGTTGTGTTGCTTTAGTGCAATGGGGTGTCAATGAAACTGAATGGCACCCCAAAGCAACAATGTTTGCATCATGCATAGCAGATTCATGTGAATGGGCCCCCGGAAGTTTTAAAGTGCACCCCTGTGATCCACAAGACAAATATGAGCAAAAAAAAAAAAAAAACACTCAGGGCCGGCCTTTGGGGTGTGCGAGCTGTGCAGCCGCACAGGGCGCCATGGGTAACAGGGGCGCCGTGCGGCCATCCCAGCTCGCAGATGATCAGGCCGTACAGCGGGAGGTAAGCGGCGACTGTGGCCTGGAGGTTTAGTGTGGGGGATCTCTAATGTAAAGGGGTATTTGATGTAAGGGGGGCTCTGTGAGGGGTCTCTAATGTAAGGGGGCTAAGTTATTAGTGATCATTAAAAAGAAAAGAAAAAGTGCAAAAAAGTGCAGGAAAATGTGCGGGGGGGTCGCCACAAGATTAGCTCGCACAGGGCGCCTGAACACCTAAGGCCGGCCCTGACCACACTATTTTAACCAAATTCAAGACCAGGCTTTTTCTGCTGCCACGTTTTGTTTAAATCTGTATTTTCCTGCTTCTATTGTACTTCTTTTAAAACAGAGATCTTAGGGGGAAAAAAATGGCAATTGTTGCAATTTTTTTTATGCCACATAGTATTCGTGCAGCAGTTTTTTTTGGAAAAAACACACTTTAATGAAAAAGAAAAAGAAATAAACACACTATATTATATATATATATATATATATATATATATATCCCAATTATTTTGTAAAATGTGAAAGATCATGCTACGCTGAGTAAATCGATACCCAACATGTCAAGCTTTAAAATTGTGTACGCTCATGGAATGGCAAAAATGATGGTACTTAAAAATCTCCATAGGCATTGCTTTAATAGCCTTTACAGGTTACCTGTTTAGAGTTACAGAGGAAGTCTAGCGCTAAAATTATTGATCTCGCTCTACAGTTTGCGGCGATACCTCACATGTGGTGTGAACACTGTTTACGTATAATTTTTTTTTTCATATTTTACTTTTTTTTTTCACACGGTCCCTTTATTTTTTTTTAAATCACTGACATGCCTATTACAAGGAATGTAAACATCCCTTGTAAAAGAATGGTGACAGGTCCTCTTTATGGAGTGATCTGGGGGTCAAAAACACCCCAAAATGTCACCTTTAAAGGCAAAAGATAAAAAAAAAAAAAAAAAAAGTGTTTACTGCAACCCTTGACTGTAAGTGACGTCATGACGTCGCTCGGTCCTTCAAGGCAATAGAGGCGATTAAAGATGATCTACTCTTTGATCGCCTCTGGGACCAGCCAGCCGCACCGTTGGATCGTTTTTCGGGCGAGCCCCCGGAACCAGTAAGCCCGAGAAACACCAGTGAAATGGGCAAGGACACGTCCTCTCCCAGCGCTTCTGAAAGTGTTCCAATGGCTCATGAGCTTCTTTAGAATGTTTTTATAAAAAAGCCAGCTGCCAGTTTAAAAATAAATAAATAATAATAAAAAAAAAAACTACTGTGGTTATGGCTGATAGCTTCAGCCATAACCCCGGTAAACCACTTCAAAGCCATAACACATACATATATGTGTGTATTTCGGTCTTAAATTTTAAAGGCTCAATTCATCTTTTGCAAAAAAGTAACAAGTGCAGCAACACTGATCTTATGATCAATGATCATTTACTATTTTTTTTGCATTAAAAATTGCAAGCAGGACTTCCTACTTCGGCCTTCCTGTAAGAGGGTGGCTATGTTCATTTTTCATGGTCCCAATATATGTCTAAATGTAGCCACCTTCTCTTGCTTACTCCCAAAATGAATTAGGCACCAATGGACTATAGGTTGTGTAGTGTTCAGAGTACCCAATGTGCATTGTTGTTCCAAACAACAGGCGGGGGGGAGGAGAGGATCAGGAGCTCACAGGTACATTACAAGGAGGCCAAAAAACAAGAAACGATTTCATGAACAGATTACAGGGCCATTAAGTAGGGGATGTGTATGGATTATTTTTGGAAAATGAAAACATTGTTTAATGTTACTATGAAGTTTCTGAATAGTTACAGAAAGGTCATTTTAAAGCTGAAGTTTAGTTACAGCGGTTTCAAAACCAAAAAAGTGTACAATATTGCAGTTCACCAATCATTAAATCTGGTGTCTGCATTCCTTTTTCTTTATCTTTTTACCTGGTGATCTAGCAGTAACATATCTCCTCTATTGGGGTGTCTATAATCAGAGAAGGAACAACAAACACATTTGGACAGCTGTTAGGAGGGTAGGGTTAGCGCCGGTTCACACTACCGCGACACTACTTCCCGGGGCGACCTCCGAGATCGCGGTGCGAGCAGCGTGCCGCGACCTCGGAGCGGCCGCCACGGACTCCTCCTGGTCGCCCCAAAGAAGCTCCGGACCCTTTTTCTAGGTCGAAGCGACTTGTGTCGCTCCTATTAGAACGGGTCCGCAGCTTCCCTATAGGAGGCGACCTGCGGCGACCTGTGAGGCGACCAGGTCGCCTTAGTGTGAACGGGGGCTTATATGCGCTACCAAATTTTGATACACTAACAAATTGAAAACAAACTCCAGCTATAACTTTTTAAGCAGTCACAGCAACAGTTTTGCTATGTTTGGAATAAAGGGTTTAAATACAGAAAATAATTAAGAGCTGTCAGTGGTAAATGGTTCGTTTCAACCCTCTTACTGCTACATCTGTAGGACAGCTTGTTTTGTTGAAAAAACAGATTTACTGGCAGGATCACCAGGTGAAAAAGAAAATGAATGCAGCTACCACATCTAAGAATTGGTAAACTGAAAATGTAATAAATGTTTGCTTTCGGGGTAATAACACATTTTTTGTGTGTTATGCAGCACCAGGGGCATAAATGACCTCTAATGAACTGTGTCCCATGTCAGGCTAGCTGCTGCATAGTGTAGAACCCTACATCAGCCGCTGTGAAAAAGCTTCCACTCACTTTGCATTCTATAAAGAACAGTAGGAGATCAATGAATGGAGGAGGCAGCCAGAAGATTGGTGGAACGCTTTAACACACACTAAAAGATCAGCACTGTGGGAAGGACCAAGCGAGATGCAGAAAAGATTTCTACGCTATTCTGCATCTAGACACAGGAGACACCAAATTTGAGGTAAGTTATGTCCTTGGTGCTGCACAGCAACAAAACAAACTTCAGCTTTAAAGTAACTAAGAATGAAGCCAATGGATTAAAGGGCTGTGGCCATAGTATCTTAGACTGTAAGCTCTAACGAGCAGACCCCCCCCCCCCCCCCGATTCCTACTGCATTGTAATTGTACTGTCTGCCCCCATGTTGTAAAGCGTTGTGTAAACTGTTGGCGCTATATAAATCCTGTATAATAATAATAGTCAGAGCTCATGGGGTCATGAAGGCAACTGCCATCTTAAGTATAGGATAAAAGGTTGAAAAGAAAAACCTACATTCCACACAACACAATTTTGACCAACAGAGAAAAAGCCAGCTTTGAAATATTCATCCTGGTGGCATATTTTCCTGCACACAGATAATTACCTACTAGTAAATAAAGTCCACCCCATTTATTTTTAAAAGGAGAAGTGTGGGTTTAAAAAAAAAAAAAAAAAAAAAAAAAAAAAAAAAAAAAACACATCTCCATGCTGCAGCTCTCCCCTGCCAGCTCTAAGCCCATGAACTTGACCAGGCTGACCGCTGATTGCTCAGCAGTTCTTGGTTCGCTCTGAGCAGAGAGTGGCGATGGTCAGTCATTGCTCTCTGCTCTGGCCTGCCCTCTCCCCATCCATATAGTCAGGATCCTCCCAGAGCGGCTCTATGACATCAACTAACAGTAGGCTTTACCCCGCTGTCAGCTGATCCTGGGTCACAGGAGTGCAAAAGTGAGGGCAATTGTGTACACAATAGAAGTACGGCCAATAAAGCTTTGACCATACATTTAAATGGATTTCAAACAGCAGTGTCCAGAAATTTCAGAGAACTTGCATATGCGTCCATTATCTGGTACTGGCCCTTTAACTAATATATATTTTTTTTTTTATTTATTTATTTATTTATTTATTACACATACACACGCTATTGAATGACTTCTTGGATTTGTACTAGATCAAGCAGCATTGTTACTACTTGGGTCATTGCAACCAAGAAAAAAAAAAAAAAATCTCAGTACTACAGCGTAGATGTTTAAAGCTAATAAAATGAACATGACGCTGCACTTGTTCTGAATGTTTACAAGGCAGTGCACTAGAGAATGGAAATTATCAGATGACACTGCTGAAACACCCTCATGTTTGCTGATTAAATATTGTAATTATCTCAACCAATAATCACACGTATATACTAAATAGATATATGACAAAATCATTGAAAACCAGTACACAAGCTATTATACTGCACACTAACCGGTCAGCAGATCTACAGTTACAAAAGTTCAACTTACCAGTTTGTTAAAAGTGCAGAAAAAGAAATAAATTATTAACTAGAGTCAAAGACCTTACACTGCACATCGGAAAGTCATAGATGACTGTTCACAACCTGGGAATGCATAACAGGAGTAGAAACATCCCAGAAGTCAGACAGCCAATGCACTGAAACATTAGAGAAAACACCTAACTTATCTGAGCATATTCTATCGCAGTCAATAGCAGAGTACTGCATGTTCTCTCTTCAACCAATGTTGAACTCACTGGTTGCTGCATTGTAAAATAATTTGTCACTACTCTGCCTATTGTATTCTGAAAGCCATTACCAAGGACTGTCACAATATCTGACAACGGCTGCATCTGAACATTTTCCACCCAGCTCGCACCATTTTCAAACCAAAGTATGTTGGGCTGATGGGAGCCAAAAGGACCACCCACAGCTTGAATTTCAGCCTGTTCATCAGGAAGGCCCTAGAAACATTCTACCAGATGTTTCTGTATTATAAAGAGTTAGGAAAGCAAAACTTTACAGAAGCAAGGTGGAGCCTCATTGCAAGTAGTTTTATACGCAGGTAAAATATTTTAAAATGTTTGACTTTAATATACCTTTAATTGGCACCCCATACAGAGGCAGGTCTTTCCTGGAACTCCCACTGTGCTTACCATATACTCATTTTCTGTGTCAAAAGATTCAGCTGTTTCACTTTCATTTTTCTGTAATCCACGACATTTGTAAAACATTGAAACTGGACACCAGAATGAACATTTCTCTCATCACCTGCACAGAAACCCACTATCTTTAATGCTTCCTCTTAGAATGTACGGACAGATGGCAGACAATTATAAAGAGCCAGATTATGGTATTACATCAGGTCAGTGAATAGTATATGGTTAAAAAGGGGACCTGCTGTTAAATAGAGTACAAACTGCTAATAGGAGATTATAGAGGGCATCACAGCAGAGGTTTGATGCATACCATTGTCCTATTAAAAACAAATTGCCCTCTGCACACCCTGGAAGCCCCCAAATTTTGTTGTCTTGTACTGCCCCAATGAGTGGCTTGTGATCTCAACCTAGGCCAGAGCCTGCTTAGTATTTATTGACAAAAATACAAGGTGGAAGGACAGGAGTGCAGAAGGAAATTGTTCCTAGCACTTCGGAAGATGACACAACTTACTGCATGTCAACAGTGCTACTACAGTGCATTGCACCATCCCCAGCAGCCAGCCCATTACAAGATATGGACTACTGGATTGAAACAAGCTGGCCTAGTCTTTTATGTGCATATATTCCTAGAGTTCAGCTTTATATAACTAAATCCTCCACTCCTTTATAGACAAGGAAACTGTCATCTTAGTCTCTGCAGGTGCCATGATGCTGCACATGTGATCAGTTATGACACCAAAGGCTTTACAGCTCGGTTAACAGTATAAAACCACTGTGACAGTTGGGGAACCGTTAAAGTGATACTAAAGTCTTAGTTTTTAGCAAAAAGGAAAAAATAACAAACGTAATAATTACCTGCCCTGTGCAGTGGTTTTGTTGAACAAGCATGCTGGAAAACGAATGGCTGCGAACAGAGATCGCCGCACTAACATTGCTTAGCTAGCATGGCAACCTCTTTTTTCCCCCCTTTAGCCCGCTGTGTTGAATAAAAAAAAATAAAAAAAGCTTTAAATCAATGGGTTTAGTTCTGCTTTAAGTGAGCTCTTTGCAAACTTTCTCTCCAAAGCCTCTAATGCAGAGGTGCTGTGGAAGAGGCAGGTGAGTCCAGGGCAGCTTTTTAATCCGGATGAACCCTTAAAACAGAGCTAGATCCCAAGAGCCAGGTGGTCATCGCCATTAAACATTACACCAGGCGCCTAACTTTTGAGGTTTGCTTTAGTTGTCAATGGTGTTGGCTTTCTGGATTGGACAGACTGGCTCCTGAATTCCATATTAAATTTGCCCACTGCTGCCCTAAAATATTTTGGGGGGGTTTCAGGGAACTCCTGCTAAGAAAGTGATCTACATTTCATTGTAAATGAGCATGATAAATATGCGGTTATATACAAAAATAAAAACTGCATACCTAGTATCTGGCACCCAGAGCCAATTATTTTACCACCACTTTAAGATTAATCAGTCATTGCTCAAGGAACCCCTAACAATCCCTGAAGGAACTCTGGTGGATAAAGACTTTTCTAATGTTTTTCGGCAATCAACATCTATTTACATCTTCTGATACCGATCTCTTTCTACTGCTCATTAGACAATACAGCCATTATCCCATAGAGACCATCATAGTCTGGTTTACAGTAACAAAACAAGTTAATCTACTGGCAAGACATGCTGTCAGGAGTGTCATAGTGTTGCAAAAGCTGTCGTCATGTTGTATAACCCTGTCTAGGTGAAGGTTTCAAAGTGTTACATCGTTGCCACTTGTTTTCAGCCTAGACCAGCCTCTCTCAATCTTAACTTAAAAAAACCCCAAAAATAGCTTTCCAGTGAAAGTAAGGAACCCCTGCTAATAATTAGTACCTCACAGTGCTTTAGAGTGAACTGAGTAAGGAAGATGCCATTCATAGCACATATATTTTTTTGACATTGGTGATCATTGGGAGAGTCGGGGGGGCTGGTGTTAAGAGAAAATAATACCCCCCTTACAGATAGCTAAAACATACTTGCTGTCAGTGGTTATTTATCTGAGCAGTGGAAATTGCTTTAGAAATCCAGAACAATTCATGGAGGAGGTCTATGCTTCACAGAACCCTGGCTGAGCACGGCTTCTCTGGACCAGTGGTCTTCAAACTGCGACCCTTTGCTTGCCTTCATCTGGCCCTGGGGGCACTATTCCTCCTACTGATGAGGCACTATTTTGCCATCTGACCACCAACAACGGGGACACCCTTTTCTCCCAATGACACCAACAATAGGGCACTATTCCCCCCCATTATGCCATCGATGGTGCACTATTCCTCCCCCTAATACAAAAAGTGGCGAGGTTTACTTTACTCCCACTGTTGTCAGGAAAATTTCCACTCACACTGGCCACAGTCTGGCCCTCCTAAAGTCTGAAGGACAATAAACTGGCCCTTTGTTTAGAAAGTTTGGAGACCCCTGCTCTAGGCAGATGGCCAAGAGGAACTTTTTCTAAAGATCCAAGATCTACCACAGCCCAAGCAATGCTGAACATCGTTGTTAGTATACAGCCAGTGGGCTTCAAGGCAGCTGAAGAAAAAAAATAATTGCAAGACAATGTCATAGTGTGCTAGGATGCATCACATTATGAGAAACGTGCCTTAAAGAGGAAGTAAACCCTCCTCTGACACTTTTACCTATAGGTAAGCCTATGATAAGCCGCTGGTGCCGTTCCTTCAGAGCCCCGTGCCGTGACCGTCGGCACGTGCGCACGGGAGTGACGTCACCGCGGCTGTGGCCAATCAGATGGCCGGATGCCGCGATCCAGGAAGACGGGCGACTGAATATGTCATCCGTCATAGAGGTAAGCGGGCGGCACGGCGGGGGCTCGTTCTAAGGTATTTTATAATGAGCTAGTATGCGATGCATACTAGCTCATTATGTGTTTCTCTTTCAGGGTGAAAAAGAAAAAAGAAAAAAAAAAAAAAAAAAAAAAAAATCGGGTTTACAACCTCTTTAAAACAAACTAAGCCCTCCAGTGGTGCGCTGCCACTGCTGAGAGGGATTCCATCTTCACCCGGTCACGTGGCCTCAGCCTACATGAATGGCAAGGGGCACAATGATGTCACTCCTGCGCATGCGTGCAGGAGCCGTAATTTACGGCGCGGGCTCTGAAGGTCCAGCACGGTATGCCAGACTTTCAGAGAGCATGTGCCAGTGACGTCACCGACTGCATGCACTCTATCTCCTAAACAGTGAAAGTTTAGGAGATATTCACAGTAGTAAGGCTTACCTGTAGGTGTAAGTGGTAAAACAGAGTTTACTACACTTTAGTACAAATAAACTGCCATCTATGCAAAGAAATCAATAGAAATTGACACAATTCAAAAACATGTCTTACCTACACAATGACTATAGGACTGAAAATACTCGCAGGGAGAATTAAGCAGAAGATAAATTGGCACTTTTACTACACAAGCTTTCCACTGAGCCGGGGGATGAAAATGGGTGACATTTAGAGCCGGTTCACACTACCACAACTCAAAGTCGCCCGTGCAGCACGACTTCATTGCGGCTTGCAAACGACTTCTCATTATAGAAGTCAATGCAAGTCGCTCTGACTTCGCCCAAAAGTAGTGCAGGAACCTTTTTCTAAGTCAGAGCGACTTGAGTCGCTCTGATTAGAACGGTTCCATCGCACAGCAGCATGGAGTGCTACTTGTCAGGCGAACAAGTCGCCTGACAAGTCAGTAGTGTGAACCGGCTCTAAATGTCTAGTATAATTAAAGTATAAATAAAACCTACATTAAATGGCATTTAGTGTGCTATAGCATCATACATCATAAACTGCAATATTCTCCATTCACATTAGCGTGTCACCAAAGTTACACGATTTCCCCCATGACTTTGATGCGATTTCACATTCTATAGATCAAAGTTGCATCAAAAGTCGCACCAAAGTAACGCAGGCACAGTTACATGGTTGCAACAATTTGAATGTTTGCCATTAAAAAGAATGGGGTGTGACTTGAAATGTGACTTTTAAGTCACAAGACAAACTGCACAAGTGTGAAAGGAGCCTTAAATACAGTTTACACCATCATTGTTTGCATCTCAGCGCTGGTGATCTCCAGCTTCTTTCAGCGACTTCTTGTCTACATACAGACACCTCATCATCAGCTACTCATCATAGTTCTGTAGAATACCAGCTGATCCTGCTGGGAAGGTCCTTGTTCAGGCACTTCCTGTGACACCGATTTTTCCAGATGTGCTCATGCGTTGTCACCCTGTCTTGTGTACCTCTAGTGGAGGCTACAAGCAGCTGTACTGACACATGGTACAGGTATGGTCTGCTGTTATCCAGAGTAGGGATGAGCCATCACCTGTACTGGGTTAATCATAGGTGACTGAGGAATTCCCATGTATACATGCAGGGAGTGCCTTGGCAGCTTATATTTGGCCTAGTACAGGTGACAGCTTCTTGTCTGATTAAGTCCCGATGCGGGAAATCCAGCGATCAGTGCTGGTGTTCTATTAGAATACCGCTACGCATCAGAAAATGCAACGGAAGTGACGTTGCGAACAAAAATGCTTATTGCGCAATGCATTCCAACATGGCCGCTATGTGTTTAAATAGGTTTCCTAATCTGACAGAACACGAAGGCAGTGGTGGACATCTTCTTACTAGTGATCGACTGATATCGGTTTTTCGTTGCCGATACCGATATTTTGGCCATTGCATGTTGGTATCGGACGATATTTTCGTACATTTAAAGAAAATATATATATATTTTTTTTTTTTTACTTGACAGGTACTGTTGTGGAAGGATCTGGGACCCCAAACCCCTCCTCTACACCTAAAAGCATTCAAAACGCCAAGTTTGGCGGTTTTAAATGCTGTCATTTTTTTTAATCTGGCGCCAGTACACGGAAGTGATGTCATGACATCACTTCTGGGTTTTTACATGGAGAGCCGAATGCGGCTTTGATCAGGTCTTCAGCGGCCGCACAGGCTGGTAACCTGGGCCTCTTGGTGGAACGGGAGACCCAGGCGAGCCGCAGAAGGTGGCGGGGGGGGGGGGGTGAGTGTCCCCTCCCGCTCCTTGTAATGACAGCCGAGCAGCTTCTAAGCCACATCGGTTGTCATTACAAGACAGCCGACCGTCGGCTATGGACGCCGGTAGCTGCAGGCATCACTCCGGTACAAGCACTTTCCTGGAATATCGATCACCTTGGTGGGCGATTCAGATATATCGGGGAAAGTGCATATCGGCTTTGCCGATAAATCGGTCGATCCCTACTTCTTACACCCAAGCAAGTCTTCAACGTCACACTTCATTTTAGCAGTTAAATCACCTTATATACTAAATTCAATTTTTTCACAGCGACGAGTGAAATAGCCTATTCCACTATATAGTCAGTTTGGTGCTGAGCAGTGCAGGGTGTACCAAGATGGCCGTCGCCATCTTGTGCCTGCAGGCTTGTCACTGTATTTACTATAATACTAAGAACAGTATAATAATTAAAACGTAATACTGTATTTCAGTATATAAGGCGAGTTTTCTGCTAAAATAACTGAAGATGAAGACTTGGCTGGGTGTAAGAAGTTGTCCTCTGCTGCCTTCATATTCTGTCAGATTAGAAAACCTACTGGAATGTTTAGTGGCTATGTTGGAACCGGCGGCGGGAAGGAGAGCGGCTTCTCCCTCGTCCTCCGAGCGGAGGTGACGGTGAGTGACTGACTCACGCACCGGCACCGCCCCCATTGTGACGTCAGGGATCAGATGTCCTGGATGATGATTGGTCCAGGCTGGAGACTGGACCAATCACAGCCAGGATATCCAAAAGTGGGGGTGTCCAATCGCAAGGACTTGCGCTCGGGTTACACCCCCAGAAGGCTGCCGATCGGCGCCTCTTCTGGGACGTAACCCCCCCCCCCCCCTTAGCCACCACTTCCATTACAGAGGCCGGCGAACCCAATTTTTTTTTGTAAAACTTTATTTGTTCGCATTGTCATTTTTTTTCTTTTTTTTTAGGGGTAGGGGGGCGGCGCCCTGGCGCCCCCTATGCACGGGCCGCCACTGGTTGGAACAGAACGTCACTTCTGTCGCATATTCTGATAGGTCACGGTATTCTGACAGGACACCGGTTGCCACATCGCACCTGAATCACACACTGGTTCAAACTGACATCTGCGAACCGCCAGGGGTGTCAATGTAATGTTAATCCATGCGTTCTGATTCCAGTGGGGGCTAAGAAAAGGGTCCTGCACCACTTTGGTGCGGTGCAATTTCAGCCATACAGCTTGTATGGCTGAACTGGCATCACAGACATGGCATGTGATCTGCACAGCAATGCGGTGTGAATCACATGCGATGTCTGCGATCGCAGAAGTGTGAACCAAGCCTTAAGACTAACAAACCAGAGCTTATCCCTACTGTAGGCCTCATCGGATTAAACCTGTAGCATATGTGTCAGCACAGCCGCTTGTAGTCTCTACCAGAGGTGCATGAGACAGGGTGACAACACTTGGACACAATTTGTAAAACCGTTGTCACCTTCCCAGCAGGAATTCTACTAATGAAAGGCACATATTTATAAAGATCAGAAAGGAAAATGGGTTATATGACTGTGTTTAGACGTCCATATGTGATGACTACATGTAATGGCCATAATAAATCTATACATATAGGGGTTTTCAGGCAGAGCACACACTGGTGGAGCGCCATATTCCCCCAGCAGAACACTGCGCCACACCGAACACAGCCGGCTTGGCAGGTAACACAAGGAGACGGCCGTGCTGTACTGCGGCTCTCCGGAGCGGCCTACTCTAACCCAGGGCTGCTTAGTATATCGCAGGAAGAGCCGCTCACCCGTACAATGCCGTGTACACGGCCCCCGTATGTGACTCGCCACTCACCTGTCTATTCCCCGGTGCTACGCTCTCTCTCTTTCTCTTTCTCGTCCGTTTGTCCCTCCACTTCCGCCGTACGTGTCACACCACCAGATACGAGCAGCCCGGGCCCCGCCCCTTAGCCTTCTATTCAGTCAGGAAGGGTGGGAGGAGCGCGCGGTGACATCACGACGAGAGATGGTAAACAGAGCGGAATCGCGAGGGGATTGGTGAACGTTAGTACGTTGGGGCTGAACTGCAGATTTGTTAATGTAGCTACAGCGCTCCCAGCGGACAAATGAAGCGTTGTAGGTGCATGCGTTATGCAATGTGACGAAGGCAAGTGGCAGTTTGATGTGCTGTAGGAAAGCGTGGTTGCATTAAAACATGGCAGTTGTCCCTCATGCTGATGTTTCATCTATGGCTCCTGGATAGGGTTGCCTCCTCATCCCTTTAAACCAGGACACATTAATTACACAGGTTCTGAGGCTGGAGTAGTGCACTAAGTGATGTTGATTACCACCTTAATCAGACACAAAACCTGTGTAATTAGAGAGGAGTTCCACCCCCCCCCTCCCCCCATGAAAAAATTAAAAGGCAGCAGCTACAAATTCTGTAGCTGCTGACTTTTAAATATTAGAATTTTCCTGTCCAGGGTTCCTGCAATATCGGCACCTGAAGCCGATTTTCGTATCAGCTCTCGGGTGCTGCCCCTGCCATTCGGGGTAAGGGAACCTGTCAGTGAAGCCTTTCGGCTTCACAGCTGGTTCCCTATACTGCGCATGCGTGAACTTATTGGCCTGGCAGCGGAGGAGGAAGGAGGAAGCCGAACTTCCGAGGGACAGTGCCCCATTGCTGTCTCCCAGAAGTGGGGAAGGGTTCCTGTCAAAATCAGGTACCCGTTCCCCCCTCCACCCTGAAAGGTGCCAAATGTGGCACCGGAGGGGGGGGGGGGCATATAAGTGAAAATTCCATATTTGGGTGCAACTCCGCTTTTATGTATGTCCTGGTTAAAAGGGATGAGGTGGCAACCCTTCTCCTGGACCCTGTGGGATCAGGGCTGCTGAGACCGGAGGGGTAATGGTCTGAGGCCCATGAGCTAGGAACACAACCTTACCTAGACCCAACCGCCACATGTGGTCCTGGTGAGGGAGGTGATGACCCCCACTAGGCCAGCTTGTGGGGGTCCCTGGCCTAGAGCCTTAGCTCCAAACTGTCCCTTCATTTTCAACCAAATCCCTCTGTCCCTCATGCAGCCTCAGCTGTTCCTCTTTTTGGTCTAATGTGTGAATCTCTATACAAAATGTACTGCAATGCCTTGAAAAAGTATTCATACCATTTGAAATGTTCCACATTTTGTCTTGTTACAACCAAAAATGTAAATGTATTTTATTGGGATTTTATGTGATAGACCAACACAAAGTGGAGCATAATTGTGAGGTGGAAGGAAAATGATAAATGGTTTTCAAATTTTTTTACAAATAAATATGTGAAAAGTGTGGCGTGCATTGGTATTCAGCCCCCCTGAGTCAATACTTTGTAGAACCACCTTTCGCTGCAATTACAGCTTCAAGTCTTTTTGGGTATGTCTCTACCAGCTTTGCGCATCTAGAAAGTGAAAATGTTGCCCATTCTTCTTTGCAAAATAGCTCAAGCTCTGTCAGATTGGATGGAGAGCGTCTGTGAAAAGAAATTTTCAAGTCTTGCCACAGATTCTCAATTGAATTTAGGTCAGGACTTTGACAGGGCCATTCTAACACCTGAATATGCTTTGATCCAAACCATTCAATTGTAGCTCTGGCTGTATGTTTAGGGTCGTTGTCCTGCTGGAAGGTGAACCTCCACCCCAGTCTCAAATCTTTTGCAGACTCTAACAGGTTTTCTTTTAAGATTGCCCTGTATTTGGTTCCATCAATCTTCCCATCAACTCTGACCAGCTTTCCTGTCCCTGCTGAAGAAAAGCAACCCGACAACAAAATGCTGCCACCACCATGTTTTACGGTGGTGATGATGCGTTCAGGGTGATGTGCAGAGTTCGTTTTCTGCGAAAGATAGCGATTTGCTTTTAGACCAAAAAAGTTCAATTTTGGTCTCATCTGACCAGAGCACCTTCTTCCACATGTTTGCTGTGTCCTCCACATGGCTTCTCGCAAACTGCAGACAGTACTTCTTATGGCTTTCTTTCAACAATGGCATCCTCCTGCCACTCTTCCATAAAGGCCAAATTTGTGGAGTGCACGACTAATAGTTGTCCTCTGGACAGATTCTCCCACCTGAGCTATGGATCTCTGCAGCTCCTCTAGAGTTGCCATGGGCCTCCTGGCTGCTTCTCTGATTAATGCTCTAGTTTTCCGGCCTGTCAGTTTAGGTGGACGGCCATGTCTTGGTAGGTTTGCAGTTGTGCCATACTATTTCCATTTTTCGATGATGGATTGAACAGTGCTCCGTGAGATGTTCAAAGCTTGGGATATTTATTTATAACCTAACCCTGCTTTAAACTTCTCCACAACTTTATCCCTGACCTGTTTGGTGTGTTCCTTGGCCTTCATGATGCTGTTTATTCACTAAGGTTCTCTAACAAACCTCTGAGGGCTTTACAGAAAAGCTGTATTTATACTGAGTTCAAATTACACACAGGTAGACTCTATTTGCTAGTTCGGTGACCTCTGAAGGACATTGGTTCCACTAGATTTTAGTTAGGGGTATCAGAGTAAAGGGTGCTAAATACAAATGCACACAACACTTTTCAAATTTATGTGTAAAAAATTTTGAAAAACATTTATTATTTTGCTTCCACTTCACAATTATGTGCCACTCTGTGTTGGTCTATCACATAAAATCCAAATAATACACATTTACGTTTTTGGTTGTAACATGACAAAATGTGGAAAATTTTAAGGGGTATGAAAACTTTTTTAAGGCACTGTATTTTTGTGTATATTATCATATAAGTACATTTAATTTTTTTTTTTTTTTTTAGTGATGCAAAGCAGAAACAAACAATAAAGCACCACCAGATAGTTTGAATTGATTTTTTTTTTTATCCAACCACTATTTTACGACATTTGTTATTTTTTGAAAGCAGTAGTAAATCACAGCAGATAAAAAAAAAAAAAAAATCCCTGCAACATAATATCATAATGTCCTAGAATTCGTCGCATACTAGCACATTATGAGAAACGTACAGTGCCTTGCGAAAGTATTCGGCCCCCTTGAACTTTGTGACCTTTTGCCACATTTCAGGCTTCAAACATAAAGATATAAAACTGTAATTTTTTGTGAAGAATCAACAACAAGTGGGACACAATCATGAAGTGGAACGAAATTTATAGGATATTTCAAACTTTGTTAACAAATAAAAAAACTGAAAAATTGGGCGTGCAAAATTATTCAGCCCCTTTACTTTCAGTGCAGCAAACTCTCTCCAGAAGTTCAGTGAGGATCTGTGAATGATCCAATGTTGACCCAAATGGCTAAAGATGTTAAACAGAATCCACCTGTGTGTAATCAAGTCTCTGTATAAATGCACCTGCACTGTGATAGTCACAGAGGTCCGTTTAAAGCGCAGAGAGCATCATGAAGAACAAGGAACACATCAGGCAGGTCCGAGATACTGTTGTGGAGAAGTTTAAAGCCGGATTTGGATACAAAAAGATTTCCCAAGTTTTAAACATCCCAAGGAGCACTATGCAAGCGATAATATTGAAATGGAAGGAGTATCAGACCACTGCAAATCTACGAAGACCTGGCCGTCCCTCTAAACTTTCAGCTCATACAAGGAGAAGACTGATCAGAGATGCAGCCAAGAGGCCCATGATCACTCTGGATGAACTGCAGAGATCTACAGCTGAGGTGGGAGACTCTGTCCATAGGACAACAATCAGTCGTATGCTGCACAAATCTGGCCTTTATGGAAGAGTGGCAAGAAGAAAGCCATTTCTTAAAGATATACATAAAACGTGTCGTTTAAAGTTTGCCACAGCGTTCTGGTCCACGGGGCGCTGGCTTTCCGGGAGCTGGGGGTGCAGGTGGACCCCGAGGGGAGATTCGTTTTTTTGCACTGTGTTCTGTTTCAATTTACATGTGTGTTGGCGGTGGTTTACATACCGCCCCCGTTTTCCTCTTTAGTTCTTAGAGAATTGCTTAACTTTATGCTAGACAAAGCGGACACCCCGCTGATAGTTGTGGGGGATTTTAATGGTGTCTTGGACCCTGTCCGGGATAGGCATCCACCATCCCCCTCTTCGGTGGCTGGCAGGGGCACTGCCCTTTCGCGCTTCCTGGAGGAGGTGGATTGGTCAGAGGCCTGGCGTTTGAAGCATCCTGGAGTGGTTCAGTTTTCTTGTTTTTCTAAAACGCACTCCTCCCTTTCTAGGATTGATCTCTGTGTGTGTAACAGGGCCGCCCTCCCTGTGGTGGAGGAAACGGAATATGCCCTTAGGGGAATCTCTGATCACTCTCCGCTGGTGGTTCAGCTGGCGGTGCGCCCCCGGGTGGCCTTAACTAGGGCCCCCTGGAGGTTCAACGCGTTTTGGTTGAAGCTGTTCCCACAAGACAACGGCATTGCGGCCGCCATCGGGGAGTTCTTCGAGATCCACGGCCATCACGGGGATGTGCTGGCGAGATGGGATGCCTTCAAATGCTACCTCCGAGGGGTGTTGATTACACATATCCGGAAGGTTCAGACGGGATCTAAGCAATTTGAGGAACAATTGGCTGGTAGTGCGCAGAGGTTGGAGGAGGATTATATTGTTGACCCTACTGAGGAGAAGAGGGCGGCCTGGCTCTCGGCTCAATCGGTATGGTTGGGGGAAGTCCGATCTAAAGTAGACAAGAAACGCTTTTTCTCCAAGACCACATTTTATGAAGAGGGGGAGCGGACGGGCCTCTTGCTGTCTCGTTTGGTGGGGGCGCGCCCCTCAGTTCCCCCCATAGGGGCACTTCGGCTGCCGTCAGGGCAGCTGGTGAATCGGCAGGAGGAGATCATGGCGGAACTTGCTAGGTTCTACGCTGACATTTATTCTACAAGGGTGGAGTACACTTCGGAGGAGTTGCAGGAGTATTTGAGTACCATACCATTCACGAGACTCACGGCCGAACAACGGGAGGGACTAGAGGCACCCATTACGGAGGAGGAGTTGATGGAGGCACTGGCTCTCTTTCCGGGAGCCAAGGCACCCGGGGATGATGGCCTCCCAGTGGAGGTTTATCAAACCTTCTCGGGGCTGCTGCTGCCGCAGTTGCTGGAAGTGTTCCGGGTGGCTAGAGAGGCTGGGACACTTCCGGAGTCCATGTCTAGGGCAAGCATTGTGCTTCTGCTCAAACCCGGGAAGTCACCCACGGACCCGGGATCATACAGGCCCATTTCACTGCTCCAGGCGGACGTCAAATTGCTGGCTAAGGTTTTGGCGCGGCGGGTGAATTCGGTGATCACTCATATTATTCATGAAGATCAGGCGGGCTTCATGCCCAATAGGTCCACGGCCCTTAATCTTAGACGACTGTTCGTTGCGATTCAA
This sequence comes from Pelophylax lessonae, assembly GCF_965119305.1. Taxonomy (NCBI): domain Eukaryota; kingdom Metazoa; phylum Chordata; class Amphibia; order Anura; family Ranidae; genus Pelophylax; species Pelophylax lessonae. The sequence goes on along the minus strand of NC_138769.1, from coordinate 552,565,747 downwards.
ACGCCTGCGGATAACGTAGGTGAAAGAGCGCTGTTATCCTTGGACGCCAACAAGGCGTTTGACAGTGTGGAATGGGGATATCTGTGGGCGGTGATGGAGGCGTTTGGGTTCGGCCCAGTGTTTCTGTCTTGGGTGAGATTGCTATACCATCAACCACGGGCATCGATACGAGAGGGAGGCAGGACATCTGAGGGCTTCAGCCTAGGTAGGGGAACGCGGCAGGGCTGCCCGATTTCCCCTCTGTTATTCGCACTTGCAATTGAGCCCCTTGCGACGCGTATCAGACACAGGGATTCCATAGTGGGTTTTAAATACGGCCCTCTCCAGGACAAAATACTTCTATACGCGGACGATATGCTTCTGACACTGGGGGACACGGGTGGCTCCTTGCGGGCGGTTATGTCTGAGATCACTGAGTTTGGGAGGTTTTCGGGCCTTACCATAAACTGGTCCAAATCGGCGCTACTGTATCTTGATGCGAACGCCACTCGGCCACTGGACTCTCACTGTCCGGTCCCAGTGGTGGATAAGTTTAAGTATCTGGGAGTAGTGGTATCGGCGGACCCGAATCAATATAGTGTGCTCAACATTGGCCCTCTTCTAACGCGGTTCCGGGATAAAATTAAGATCTGGACTAAGCTCTGGCTCTCGCTAGCGGGACGGGTAAACCTTATCAAAATGATCTTGATGCCTCAGTTGTTGTACTTCCTGCACAATTCCCCGATTGTTATTACCCTGAAAACTTTCCGCATTGTGAATACCCTCTTCCGGTCCCTGTTGTGGAAAGGAAAGGCGGCTAGGATCCGTTTGGAGCAACTGCAGAAGCCCAGAGATGGGGGGGGTCTTGCCCTACCCAACCCCTGGCTGTACTATCTGGCGTCCCAGCTGCAGCACCTGGTGGGTGCGCTGTCGGGGGCTCCGGCTGGTGCTGCGTTGACAGTTATGCGGGAATTTACAGGGGCAATTGGGGTGCCGGAGGGACTGGAGGCTCAGCTGTTCACCAAACCCAATCGGCGATACCCGACGTATCGCCTCCTACAGAAGGTGTGGGATAAGACAAAACAAATGCAACAAGTGACGGGATATACCAAATTTAGTCCGATCTGGGGTAACCGTGCTTATCCGGAACTATGCAAATTAGATCAGGCGGATAGGTGGCGGGCTTTGGGGGTGACTCATTTGCGGCACATCCTCCATGGAGGGGTCATGCTACCTTTTGCGCAGTTACAGGAACGATTCTCCCTACCTGACCACATGAAATTCTACTACATACAGTTACAACATGCGCTGCGGGCTCAGGCTGCCAAAGGACAGTTCCACCTGTCACCTGCTCCTGTATTCTATCTTATGGAGCAGTTTACTGACACCAAGGGGTTCATATCGAGTTGCTATAACGCCCTGCTGAGCAAGTACTTGGACAAATACCCTAGTAAAGCCTGTGACCACTGGAGCACAGATGTGGGGGAGATCCCGGGTGAGCAGTGGGAAGAGGCTCTAGAGTCAGTTCGCACGTGTTCTTTGAATGTCTCGCATCAGGTGTCTCAATTATACATCTTACTTAGAGTCCACCATACTCCTCTGAAGCTGTACTCCATGGGTGTCCGTGACGACGATATATGCGGTCGTTGCCAAAGGGAGGTGGGTGACTTAATTCACCTGTTGTGGCGCTGTCCGAAGCTGCACAGGTACTGGACTGAGGTGCGCTCAGCTATTAATAGTACCCTGGGAATAGATGTACCCGGGGACCCTAAACACTGCCTTCTGGGTATCTTAGACCAACAAGTGGAGGACCGGTATCTGCGGGAGGCGGCCTCCCGCGCCCTGTTCCAGGCTCGCTTGCTTATATTACGCCTGTGGACGGCACCTGAGCCTCCGACTTTTCGGATGTGGCTAGAGCAGATAGGGGGCACACTCAGAATGGAAAAGGTTATATACCAACATAGGGGATCTCCACAAAAATTCTCTAAAATATGGGGTGTATGGCTGAGCTGCCCGGGAATGGCCCCTACTGACCTCATCCTGGACCGTTTATTATCCTGAGTATGCAAATATGGGTTGGGGCTGATGGGGGATGATTGCATGAGGCCCTGGGGTGGAATGGAGGGACATGATAATGATATTGTACCAGTTGCCGCTGCTTGGGGCTGTCTGCTTTAAGGGCGACTGTGGTGTAATTGTTTTGCATTCTATTTTCTATGGTGATGTTGTTTTCATGTTACTATGCTTGTACCGTGTATTGCTGTTTCATTGTGGTTCTGTGAATTTCTCTCAATAAAGATGTTTTCTGATTTAAAAAAAAAGTTTGCCACAAGTCGCCTGGGAGACACACCAAACATGTGGAAGAAGGTGCTCTGGTCAGATGAAACCAAAATCAAACTTTTTGGCAACAATGCAAAACGTTATGTTTGGCGTAAAAGAAACACAGCTCATCACCCTGAACACACCATCCCCACTGTCAAACATGGTGGTGGCAGCATCATGGTTTGGGCCTGCTTTTCTTCAGCAGGGACAGGGAAGATGGTTAAAATTGATGGGAAGATGGATGGAGCCAAATACAGGACCATTCTGGAAGAAAACCTGATGGAGTCTTCGAAAGACCTGAGACTGGGACGGAGATTTGTCTTCCAACAAGACAATAGCAAAATCTACAATGGAATGGTTCACAAATAAACATATCCAGGTGTTAGAATGGCCAAGTCAAAGTCCAGACCTGAATCCAATCGAGAATCTGTGGAAAGAACTGAAAACTGCTGTTCACAAACGTTCTCCATCCAACCTCACTGAGCTCGAGCTGTTTTGCAAGCAGGAATGGGCAAAAATTTCAGTCTCTCGATGTGCAAAACTGATAGAGACATACCCCAAGTGACTTACAGCTGTAATCGCAGCAAAAGGTGGCGCTACAAAGTATTAACTTAAGGGGGCTGAATAATTTTGCACGCCCAATTTTTCAGTTTTTTTATTTGTTAAAAAAGTTTGAAATATCCAATAAATTTCGTTCCACTTCATGATTGTGTCCCACTTGTTGTTGATTCTTCACAAAAAAATTACAGTTTTATATCTTTATGTTTGAAGCCTGAAATGTGGCAAAAGGTTGCAAAGTTCAAGGGGGCCGAATACTTTCGCAAGGCACTGTACCTTACATATAGTTACATATAGTTAGTGAGGTTGAAAAAAAACATCTGTCCATCCAGTTCAACCTATGATGTGTGTGTGTGTTTGCTGTTAACCGTACATTGTATACCCCTGTATGTTGTGGTCTTTAAGGTGCCCATCTAACAGTTTTTTTAAACTATCGATGCTCCCTGCTGATACGACTGCTTGTGGAAGAGAATTCCACATCCTTACTGCTCTTACAGTGAAGAACCCCTTACGTATTTTAAGGTTAAACCGCCTTTCCTCTAGTTTTAGTGAGTGGCCCCTTATTGTATTCCCTTTCTCTGTACAGTATTTGTACATTGATATCATATCCCCCCTCAATTGTCTCTTCTCGAGAGAGAATAACTCCAGTGCTTGTAGTCTTTCCTCATAGCCGATGCCCTCCATTCCCCTAATTATTTTTGTTGCCCTTCTCTGGACTCTCTTCAGTTCCAGCACATCCTTCCTGAGGACCGGTGCCCAGAACTGGACAGCATACTCCAGATGTGGCCGGACCAGAGTCTTGTAGAGTGGGAGAATAATCTATTTATGGAGTGAATCCCCTTTTTTATGCATCCCAGTATTCTGTTGGCTTTGCTTGCAGCGGCTTGGCATTGCATGTCACTGCCAAGCATGTTGTCTACCAGTACCCCCAGGTCCTTTTCCATCCTAGACTCACCCAGAGCTTCCCCCCCCTAGTGAGTAGCTTGCTTTCTGGTTTCTGGCACCCAAGTGCATTACTTTACATTTTTCAACATTAAACCTCATCTGCCATGTAGTTGCCCACCCCATTATTTTGTTCAGATCCGCTTGTAAGGTTTCCACATCCTGTATAGAAGATATTGGCATGCTTAGTTTAGTATCATCTGCAAATACTGAGATTGTACTAGATATCCCCTCCTCTAGATCATTTATGAATAAATTAAACAGGATTGGTCCCAGGACAGAACCCTGGGGGACCCCACTTTCCACACCTGCCCAATCTGAGTACTCCCCATTAATTACCACCCTCTGGACTCTCCCCTGGAGCCAGTTCTCTATCCAGGTACTCACCTTATGGTCCATACCTACCTTCCTTAGTTTGAACAGTAAGCGTTTGTGGGGAACGGTGTCAAAGGCCTTAACAAAGTCCAGATACACCACATCCACAGGCTTACCTTTATCTAGGTGGCAGCTCACTTCATCATAGAAGGTTCATAGATTAGTTTGGCAAGAACGATTTTTCATGAATCCATGCTAATTATTACAACTAATAATACCATTTTCATTACTAAAGTCTTGTATGTGGTCCCTTAACATCCCCTCCAAAATCTTGCAGACTACTGATGTTAGGCTGACCGGCCTATAGTTACCCGGGATATATCTCTGCCCTTTTTTAAATATTGGTACCACGTTGGCTTTTTTCCAATCAGCTGGCACCATACCCGTCTGTAAACTATCCTTAAAGCGGAGTTTCGGGCACAAAAAATATTTTTTTTTTTTGTGCCCCTCCGCTAGGTATGCCTCACCTGAAAAGGAATTGGATAGTTATTTTTTTTTTTTTTGTTTACTCACCTTTTTATTGAAGATCGTAAATACTCACCTATGACAGCTTCCTCCTCCAGCGCCGAGGCTCACCCCGTCACTTCCTGCCTCGCGATGATTCCTGGGAGCTAAACGTCATAGCTCCCAGGAATCAATGCGCCGCACCGGCCCCGCTTGTCATTTCCGGGCGACGCCGCATTCCCCTGCTAAACAGCTTCTGGGCATGCCCAGAAGCTGTTTAGGAATGCGGCGCCGCACCGGAAGTGACGAGAGGGGCCGGTGCAGTGCATTCTGGGACACGAAGACGCGGAAGAAGACAGAGAAGAGGACCGCGCCTGCTTCAGCTGCCCACAACCGAGATGGAAACGCTGTGGAAGAAAATTTCTAAGTAAGTATTTCTTCTAAAAGGTAAGTGCGAACCAGGACAGATCAGAGGCTAGCCATTGTGGAATGTGCTAGCCCTGACTGTCCCGGGGGTATGTTCAGAAAAAAATAGTTTCTCTGCCCGGAACTCCGCTTTAAAGATCAAGAATAATGGTCTGGCAATCACCTGGCTGAGGTCTTTAAGAACCCTCGGGTGCAAGCCATCCGGTCCCGGTGATTTATTTATGTTGAGTTTCTCTAGTTTAGTTCTAAGTCTATCTTCTGTTTGCCATGGCTGTACTTCCTGAGGTGTGTTATTTAGTTTGGCCTTACATGCTGGGTTAGTGTAGCCCCCCGATTCTTTTGTGAAGACTGAAGAGAAGAAATTATTTAACATTGTCATCTTTTATGGGACCAATGTGTTCTGGCCTCGCTTTCTTACTGTTTATATACTTAAATAATTTTTTGGGGTTCTTTTTACTCTCTTCCGCTATATGTCTCTCGTGTTCTATTTTAGCCGCCTTGATTTCATCTTTACATTTCTTATTACACTCTTTGTAATGCTTGAATACTGTCAATGACCCCTCAGTCTTGTATTTTTTGAAGGCCTTTCTTTAGCACTAATATGCATTTTTATGTTGGAGTTTAGCCACCCAGGGTTAAGTTTTGCTCTTTTAAATGTATTTCCCTTTGGAATGCACTGGCCAATCCCTTTGTTAACCACTTTACCACTAGAGCATTTTGCTGTCTTACGTCTGGGCCACTTTTTGCCATTCGGCGCTGTGCGACTTTAACTGACAATTGCACGGTCATGCGACGCCGTACCCAAACGAAATTTACGTCCTTTTTTTCCCACAAACAGAGCTTTCTTTTGGTGGTGTTTGATCACCTGTGCGATTTTTACTTTTTGCACTATAAACAAAAAAACATTGTTTATTTTGAAAAAATAACAATATTTTTAACATTTTTTTATATGAAATTCCCCCCAAAAAAGATGTAAAAACCAATTTTTTTTTTAAATTTTTGGCCAATTTGTTTTCTACTAGCCATGTTTGGTAAAAAAAATTGCAATAAGCGTATTTTGATTGGTTTCGCAAAAGTTATTGCGTTTACTAACTAAGGGAAAAATTTCTGTCATTTTTGGTGTTTTTTTTTTAACGAGTAATGGCGGCGATCTGCGTTTTTTTTTGCGGGACTGCGACATTGCGGCGGACAGATCGGACCCTTGACTGACATTTTTGACACTTTTGGGGGTACCAGTGACATTACTGCAGTAATCAGTGCTACAAATATGCACTGTTACTGTAAAAATGACACTGGCAGGGAAGGGGTTAATTTTATTGGAGAGAGAGGGGTTAATGTATGCCTGGTGCTTACTAACGTGTGGGGGGGGAGGTGACTGTGTGAGACAGGGACAGATCGGATGTCCAGCTATGCTGAACACTCCGATCTGTCACTCCCTGTCACTTAGGAGATCCGCCCGCTCTGTTTACACAGGCGGGCGGATCCCCAAACTGGATTCCCCGATGATCAGGGCAGAGCAGCGGCGATCGCCGCCACCCCTCCCCTGGCCCGACTCCCGCTGTGAATGAAAACAATGGGAGCGCGCCTCCGGCGGCGCGCGAGCACCGCCTACAGGGGAGGAGTCTAGCGACGTAGGTCTACGTCGCTAGACGATAACGAGCCACTGTGCCGCAGTAGCAGCACAGTGGCTAGTGTTAAAGTAGTTAAGTATGCTCTTGAAGCACTCCCATTTTTCCTTCGTGTTCTTTGTTCCCAGGGTTCTATCCCATTTGATATTTTCTAGTAACGAGCGCAGTTTTGGGAAATTGGCTCTTTTGAAATTCAGTGTTCTTATATTACCCTTGTGTTTCCTATTACTATGATTAATACTGAAACTAATTGACCTATGGTCACTGTTTCCTAAGTTGCCCCATATTTCTATATATCCGTAAGCAGGTCTGTATTGTTGGTAATTAGTAGGTCAAGTACCGCATTGTTTCTTGTCGGTGCATTCACCATCTGACCCATGAAATTGTCCTGCAAAACATTTAGGAACTGCCGAGCCTTGGCTGAATGCGCGGTTCCTTCTGCCCAGTCTACAGTATATCTGGATAATTAAAGTCCCCCATTATAATGACATTTCCCATCCTTGCTGCCAATCCTATCTGTAAAAGGAGGTCCGCCTCCCCCTCCTCCCTCTGGTTGGGGGGCCTATAGCATACGCCCAATATTTCCTTTCCCACAGTGCCTTCCCTTTAAAGTTCTACCCATAGGGATTCTACCTCGTCCATAGCTCCATTATTAATATCATCCCTCATATTTACCTGTACACTGTTCTTAATATACAGACATACCCCTCCCCCTTTTTTGCCTTCTCTATCTCTGCGATAAAGGGAGTACCCCTGAATGGTTGCCATCCAGTCATGAGAGCTGTCAAACCAAGTCTCTGTTATCCCCACAAAATCTAAGTCCTCCTCAAACATCAGTAGCTCCAGCTCTCCCATCTTGTTGGCCAGGCTTCTGGCATTGGTATATAAACCTCTTAATTTTGACCGGTTGCATATATCCTCATTTGATGTTTTTAGGCTGCTCTTGAGATTTTTCCTCATACCCACCCTGGGTTTAGGAGCTCTGAACACCCTACCGCTAATGTCCCTATTTGTGCCCTCTGAATCTTGCTTTCCACTGGCTAATTCTACATCTGTACCCTCCCCCCCATCACCTAGTTTAAAAGCCCCTCTAACTTTATGGCCATCTTCTCACCCAGTACGGCTACACCCTCCCCATTTAGGTGCAATCCGTCCCTACCAAAGAGACGGTGGCCGACTGAGAAGTCGGCCCAGTTCTCCAGGAACCCGAAACCCTCCTTACTACACCAGCTTCTCAGCCACTTGTTAACTTCCCTAATCTTCCGCTGCCTCTCTGGTGTGGCTCTAGGTACAGGTAGTATTTCTGAAAATACTACCTTGGAGGTCCTACTCCTCAACTTAGCGCCTAAGTCCCTGAAATCGTTTAGGACTCTCCATCTTCCTCTGCCTATGTCATTGGTACCCACGTGTACTATGCAGAGATGTATAGTAACGAAGTAGAACTACTTAAGTACTGTACTTAAGTACCGAAATGCGGTATCTGTACTTTCCTAGAGTAGAATTTTTTTCTCCTACTTCTACTTTTACTTCACTACATTTTTTCGATGATTTCGATACTTCTACTCAAGTATTTTTTTTTTTGTGCTGCATAGTTACTCGTTACTTTTAAAAAAATTACCACTGCCAGAACAGTAGATGGCAGGTTGCATAAAGCTCAAAAAAATGTGTATAATGTCATTTGTAAATCAGCGCATATGAAAATAAAGGCTGTGTATAATAAAAGCTGCTATACCAAATCTTTCCAATAAAAAGAAAATATGAAACAAACAAATAAATGGTGCTACAGTGCTTAAAGTGCATCAAGAAACTACTAACAAACACAGGTTAATCATTTGAATAAATCATTTGAAATAATAAAAAACAATATGATGTTCAAACTTTTGACTTCTTTCTTTAATAACTACATAACACAGTACTTGTACTTCTACTTTCAGTACTTGAGTAGAAATTTTTTTTCAAAACTACTGGTACTTTTTACTTTTAGTACTTAAGTAGCAAATTTTTTGAAAAAACTACTTGCAATACTTAAGTAAAAAAAATGTTGAATACTTTAGTACTTCTACTTAAGTAACTTTTTCTGCAAGCACTTCCACTTCTACTCAAGTCACTTTTTGATCGAGCACTTGTACTTTTACTCAAGTAGAAATTTCGAGTACTTTATACAAGTCTGGTACTATGACAGCTGGGTCTTCCCCAGCCCCACCCAGTAATCTGTCCACCCGATCCGCGATGTGCCGAACCCGAGCACCCGGTAAACAACAGACTGTTCGGCACTCATGGTCTTTGTGACAGATTGCACTGTCTGTCCTTCTAATGATTGAGTCCCCTACCACCAGCACCTGTCTTTCCTTTCCCTTTCTCCCGGCCTCACTGGAACTGGCAGCTAGGGGCATCGCTCTGCTCCAGCAATGCTGGTCCCTGACTGGTTTCCCCAACATCACGCAACGGGGCGTATTTATTGGGGTGCTCCAGCCCAGGATCGGCCTCCTTGCCTTGTTCCCTTCTACCCCTCCTAACTGTCTTCCATTTACTCTGCTCTGATGCCTGCACCTCCAATACTCCGCCCACCTCTGTGCAGGCCCCTGCCTGTGCCTGACGGGTACGATCCCGGCTCTCCCTCAGTATGGACATTCGTCTCAGTGTTGCCAGCTGCTTCCCTAGATTCAGGACCTGAGCTTCCAGGGAAGCAACGTGCTTACATCTTGCGCATTTGTATTCCCCCTCGATCGCATGATCGAGGAACGCATACATATCACAAGATGTACACAGAGTCGCATCTCCACACCCGCCGGGCATTGTACCTACTAATCTAATCTAATGGGGATTCAGTAATTTTAGTCTATCCTGTGTGGCTGTTTCCTAGCTTTCTAACTCTGCCTTCTCACCCTCTGTCACTCCGCTACACTCACTTGACACTCACAGTCGCACAACACTCACAATCGCACAGCCTGGTCAGTCGCACAACACTCACAGTCGCACAACACTCACAGTCGCACCACCCGGTCAGTCGCACAACACTTACAGTCGCACAACACTCACAGTTGCACAGCCCGGATAGTCGCACCGCACTCACAGTCGCACTGCCCAGTCAGTCGCACAACACTCACAGTCGCACAACACTCACAGTCGCACAGCCCAGTCAGTCGCACAACACTCCCAGTCGCACAACACTCCCAGTCGCACAGTCCGGTCAGTCACACAACACTCACAGTCGCACAACACTCACAGTTGCACAACACTCACAGACGCACAGCCCGGTCAGTCTTACTTACCTAGTGTGTGTCCCTTTAAGCCTGTCACTTGCAGTTCCTGACGTCGATTCCTCCTTCCTCTCTCAGTCGACCAGTCTTCCTCTCTGCACCCGCTGCCCTCGGTCACTTCCCGGTCAGCCTTTTGTTGTGCTAGTCTCCTATGCTAAGGGAGGGGGGTTACCGATCCGCTCACCACCCGCTTATACTTCTGGGGGGTTCTAGCACCGCTCGCCACCGCTCTACTGGTGGGGGGGTTACTCACACGCGGTCAGTCACACACCCGCTCCTCTCACTCGCATGCAGCCACTGATCCCGCACTGTGATCCTCTACTCCACAGCACCACCTGCCGGTCACCCTGACACGGAAGCCGGTCACCCTGACACGGACCTGCAGACCTTAGAACGAAACCTTCCAGCACTGTGCTGTCACCACTGAGAGGGCTTCCATCTTCCCCCTGTCTTCCTTTCTGGGTTTGCGGCTCCCAGATACGGGAGTGGCGGGGGTGTGATGATGTCACTCCCGCACATGCACGTGGGAGCTGCTGTTTACTGCACAGGCTCTGAAGCCCTAGCACTGTATGCTGGACCTTCAGAGCGCATGCACCAGTGATGTTACCAGCTGCATGCGCTCTGAATATCTCCTAAACAGTGCAAGTTTAGGAGATATTCATGGTACCTACAGGTAAGCCTCATTAATTGCTTACCTGTAGGTAAAAGTGGTGTAACAGGGTTTACTACCACTTTAAGAGCCAATATAAGGAAAAATAGAGGTTAAAATGTACTTTTGTGGTTTAGCCAATCATTTACTGCATATTACTGTAGATCTTTGTTGCCCATGTAGCCAGGGGCGTGTCCTTTGCCTGCATACTGTGTGCTAAAAGGTGTACCTCTTTATCTTTTCAAAACGTTAGTAGACATGTTAAAGCAAAAATGGGGAATTCTGGGAGTATTTGGCCAGGGCAGTGACCGCCGTCACCTGCCAGATGTGTCAATGGACCACCCATTGTAAGGAAATTAATAATTTATAATATATAAAATGGTATGTACTGTTTAGGCTTCTTTCTCTGCTTTTGCCACATCTCTTCTTGTATACGTTAACTGTCAGTCTTACATCATGTGCTTTTATGCTCCAGATCAGTGGATGTCAATTTGCCAGGCAAAGGGGACCAATGTGCAACTGATGCGACGAGGATAATGTTTTAAGAGACTGCTAGAGATCACTGCTGTTACATCAGCTTTACAAAACTGACAACACCACTGTCTACTACTGGGGTCAAAGGGTTGCATGGTAAGTAAGGATGAGCTCAGAGATGTTTGGATCTTAAAGGAGTTCTAAAGGCAGAAGGTTTTTTTTATCTCAATGCATTCAATGAATTATGATGAAAAGCCTTCTGTGCGCAGCAGTCTCCCCAGCACCTCCTAATACTTACCTGAGCCCCATCCCTGTCCAGCGATGTCCACTAGTCCCTCGGCCGTTCAGGACTCTCCTTCCTGATTGGCTGAGACACAGCAGCAGCACCATTGGCTCCCACGGCTGTCAATCAAAGTCAGTTAGCCAATCAGGAGAGAGAGGGGGTAGGGCCCAACGGCAGCTCTGTGTCTGAATGGACACAGGGAGCTGCAGCTCAGCTCGGGTGCCCCCATAGCAAGCTGCTTGTTGTGGGGGCACTGGACAAGAGGGAGGGGCAAGGAGCAGGAAAAAGGGACCCGAGAAGAGGAGGATCCGGGCCACTCTATGAAAAACCACTTCACAGGACAGGTAAGTATAACATGTATGTTATTAAAAAAACAAGACTTTAGAATCACCTTTATCCACCCTAATTGTGTCATACTTTTTTTTTTTTTTAAGGGAAAACTTCCCACACAATTCAGTCTCAATAAAAGGAAATCTATAGTCACATCATGCACTTTAATTTTACATAGTTACATAGTTACATAGTTAGTCAGGTTGAAAAAAGACACAAGTCCATCTGGCTCAACCAATTTTATAATAGCATCATAGTAGCAATAAAAACAATAGTTAATCCTAAGAAAAATAAATACCACTCACGCCAAAAGATATAAAAAAATTTGTGCTATGTGTGAATAAATAATAAAGTGATAAAGAGCTGCTGCTATAGACAAAAGTTTAGATATATGATACAACTAGCATGCCTATTGCACACTTCGCACAGCGCTTGCAACACTATAAAAATATATGATCAATATCAATTAATAAAACATTTAGCTAGTGTGCATACAAAGTGCTAGTGCCAAAGGAGATATTCCAAAAAGTCCTTATCAAATGTATATAAAGTGCATCAACATATAAGGTGCTTTGTAAAGTCAATATTAAATATATAAAGTGCATAAACATATAAAGTGCTCCATGAGGTTCAGAAGATAAAAAACAAAAAAGCCGTCTGCCAAATTTCTTCTCAGTGGGTGAAGAAATAATAGATGGAAAAAACACCCCAAGGTATCAGTGAGGTTGGTAGATTTCCAACTCACCAGATGTAGTTGATCACCATGACCAAGGAGACATATTTCCCAAAAGAACGATCCTGCTACTTCCTTATCCGGTAGATCCAAATGGTGTGGTTTACCATGCAACAACAAAAAAAGGAGATCGGACTCCTCATAGTGTTATACATTAAACTTTATTGCCCAGTCCCTGGCTAAAATAGCTGGGTTACAGGTACAGGTAAAGTAAAATGTATACACCGGTATCCCCGTCTAGTTCCTTGCTGGTGCGACGGGAGCCAGAAGCTAGAGGTGGAACGCAGCGAGTCTTAACGCAAATCTTACACGTTTCATCATTAATAATGACGTCTTCAGTGAATCTCTAAAGACGTAATTATTTATGGCGAAACACATAAGATTGGAATGCATGCAAACGGAATTCACTATGAGGAGTCCGATCTCCTTTTTTGTTGTTGCATAGTAAACCAGGCCATTTGAATCCACCGGATAAGGAAGTAGCAGGATCGATCTTTTGGAAGATACGTCTCCTTGGTCATGGTGACCACCTAAGCCTCTTTTGATCTTATTGCTATAAAGCAAGTGAGATCAACTACATCTGATGAGTTGGAAATCTAATTACCTCACTGACACCATGGGGTGTTTTTTCCCCCTATTATTTTTTCACCCACTAAGAAGGAATTTGGCAGACGGCTTTTTTGTTTCTTATCTTCTGAACCTCACGGGGCACTTTATATATTTAAAACTGACTTTACGGAGCACCTTATATGTTGATGCACTTATTGTAATATCTCCTTTTGCAAAAGCACTTTTTATGTACCCTAGCTAAATGTTTTATTAATTGATATTGATCATATATTTTTATAGTGTTGCAAGTGCTGTGGGAAGTGTGCAATAGGCATGCTAATTGTATCAATAGTTAATCCTGACAAGCCAATATAATCTTATTTGAAAAATCTCCTTTCATGTAGTGAGTGCTTCTTGTCTGTTGCCCATCTCTTTCTACAACTTCCTGTATTCCCTGCATTCTTTGCAGCTTCTCCTCTGCTGTTTACTTTTAATTTCTAAGGACTACATATCCCATGGTACCTTGCTGCCTGCAAACAGAGATTCCTTTATTGACTCCACCTCTTGAAACTCCACCTGATAGTAAACACATGTCCCAGTATTAAAGGAAGTAAATTAGTGGGGATCTTCACAATATAATTTTACAAATTTCAAGATCATTCAGAATAACTGGCATAGAAATACTTGAAATTTGAATTGAATAAATTATTATTATTTTTTTAAATCAACATTTTATTTTTCTACAAAAATAACAAAACAAAAAAAAAAAACACAAAAAAGGAAAATGGTAATAAAGGTACACTTCCGCTACCAACCTATCATGAGCAGCATACACAAACGAAATAAAATTGGCTTATCAATTACGTATATTCACATTAAAGATGAGATTGCATAGATCATTGTTGGCTTGTAGTTCCAAAGGGAAAAAAAGGAAGAAAAAGGGGTAGAGAGCACTGATGTGGCATGAAACAAAAAGCAAAAGTAGGCAAAGCCTACGTCAGACCATCCCTCTGTGCACTTTTGCAGTACCTGCTTTCATTAATTCTTTTAAACCCTATGGCGAAAAGGAACCAAAGAACCATGAACAATATGCTTTACTTATAAGGATTAGCACCTGAAAAATCCATAATAACACTAGGGCTAATGGAGCTAGCCCCCGGGGTCGGTATCCATGGAACCCACATCTTATAAAATTTGCGGGGAGTACCTCTTTGTTGTAAAACATTTTGAATATATGATTTTACATTTTGTCCATAGATACACTTAAATAAAAATATGTGTTACAATGCCTAAGTGTGCTTACATTAGCTACCCTGGAGCTGCGACACGGCGATAAGCTGAATAGGTGGCTGATATTGAGGTTTCTTATTACTTCCCTCATTTCTCGCCCCTAATGCTCGTTATAATCTGTTGCTTGTATCAACCAATACTTGTTCTTGATTAATGTTATACTGTTTAATGTTATGCTGTTTAATGACTTTTCACTCTTCCCGGGCGACAGTGCACCGTGACTGCTTATACTGCTTGTCTTTTTCTACTTTTTTATTCCTTGATTGCAGTGGGATAATTGGGACTGATATGCCTATGTTTACAGTTTTATTTTTTGTACCTTTGATGTTATTTTCAACAAAACTTTCAATAAAAATCATTGAAACAAAAAAAAAAAAAAAAATAATATGTGTATGGGTACTATTCCTTTAAAAAAAATGGGCTTCCCTGTGGTCCCCCATGAATTTGGTCCCGGAGGGGCAGAGTCACTCATTTCTCTTGCCGATGTTAGTATCTTGGCCCTGTTGCTGACGTGCAGTGTCAAGAGCAGGCCCGGACTTGAGCAAAAAATAGGCCTGGGCATTTTAGACTGAGCAGTCCATGACATGTTAACCGGTCCTTTCCCAGTTTCCATCTGAGAGAGGGGAGGGGAACCCGGCAGAGCTGTGGGTGGTGAGAGGGGCTGGGAAAGAGCATGGGGGGTGAGAGAGCACAGGGAGGCAGTCAAAGAATACTGGGTTGGGTGAAGAGCACAGGGGGGACAGAGAGCACTGGTAGGGGGGTAGTGGAGAGCACAGGGGGGGGCAGAGAACACAGGGGGGATCCGAGAGCACAGGGGGAGGCGGAGAATGCAGGGTGGGGTGAAGAGCATGGGGGCTAGAGAACACGGGGGAAGTGGGGTAAATAGGGGGGAAGCTGAGAACACAGGGGGAGAGAGCACTGGGGGGGAGCAAGAGCACAGGCGGAAGGTGAAGATCACTGGGGGGAAGGTGGAGAGCACTGTGGGGGGGGGGGGGATGGAAAGCACTGGGGGGGGTGGAGAACAATGGGGGGGAGACAGAGAGCACAAACCAAGACGAGGGGGCTGGAGATCACAGGGGGATGTCAGAGAGCACTGGGAGATGTTGGAGAACACTGGGGGATAGTGGAGAGCACTGGGGGAGGCAAAGATCACTGGGGGGGGGGCAGAGAGCACTAGGGGATGTCAGAGAGCACTAGGGGGGTGGTGAGCACAGCGGGATGTTGGAGAGCACTGGGAGATGTCTGAGAGCACTGGGGAGGGGCGGAGAGTACTGGGAGGTGTCTAAGAGCACTGGGGGATGTCTGAGAGCACTGGGGGGGGGGCGGAGAGTACTGGGAGTTGTCTAAGAGCACGGGGGGATGTCAGAGAGCACTGGGGGGGGGGGTGAGGAAAGAGAGAGCACTGGGGGATATCGGAGAGCACAGGGGAGGCTGGAGAGCTCTGAGGGATATCAGAGAACACGGGGGGAGGGGGCTGGGAAGATCTGGGGAGGCCAGAGAGCATGTGGGGATATCGGAAATTATAGGGGCGGCCAGAGAGCATGGGGGCGGGGAGAGCCCGAGGGGTAGGGGGTTGGAGAGCACTGGGGGGGTGTTAGAGAGCACTGGGGGTCAGCAGAAAGAGGCTGGATAGGAGGAGCGGGGGGGGGGCTGCATTAAAAAGAGTCAAGCTCTCCATTTCCTCCTACAGCCTCTGAATGCCTGCTTCTCCTCCTCTCCCTTCTGCAGGTTCGAAGCTGCAGAAGTAAATGGAGAGCTTGATTCTTCTAAATGTAGCTGCCCCTGCTGCACCTCCTATCCAGGCTCACAGGGGGGCCGCACTCACGCTCTCTCTGATCTGGTGTTCTGTCAAAAGAGCCAACTCATCAAAATCTCCAATTATGTCACTTCTGGTGACTCTCCAGCAGCTGTAATTGCAGATTTTGAAGACTTGGCTATTTTTACAGAACACCGGCAGCTTATACACTATGGTACACTCTTTAGCTGGTGTTCTGTCAAAACAGACAAGTCCTTGTGTACCATAGTGTATAGACTGCGGTTGTTCTGTGAATATAGCCAAGTCGTCGAAATCTGCAATTACTGCTGCTGGAGAGTCACCGGAAGTGACTTAATTGGAGATTTTAATGAGCTGGCTCTTTTGACAGAACACCAGGTTTGTGGTGTCTGTGGCAGCTGTCTTCTCTAGCGCTTTCCCCCTTCATGGTCATGCCCCCTGTCACTGATGGCTGAACCGAGCTGGCGGCTGTGTGGCCGCTGAGAGGCCAAATGTGTCTCCTCTAGCTACTCCCCCCGTCGTGTTTTCACCCTCCCGGTGCTAACAGTTGAAATGAACTGGGGGCCACAGAGAGGCCAGGTGAGAGGCGTGGGCTCAAGGAGCAGCCCAGCTTCCTTGGGCCCCACAACGACATGCGGGTCCAGCCCACCGGGCAAGTGCCTGGTCTGCCCTATGGCCTGGTCAAGGGGATTGTGTACTTTGCTGTGCGTAGAGATATGAGCGTGTGTCTAACACAGTTCATTCGCCTGTACACAGAATCAGAGCTATGCATATGTCAATGCGTGTATGCTAATGCACATTTGCGTGGATGAATATGCATGTTGGGCACTTGCGTTTTGGCACCCAGTGGCCTATTTACAAGAGTTCAGAGAATTGCAGAGTAGTCCTCAGCTTCTGTGATCCGTGACCACTATTATTTCTGCATCTGTACTTTAAAGCAGCTTTCCCTTTGACCCTGCTTGACCTTTACCTTCCGTTATCGACACTGGCTTGTGGCCGGACTTTATCCTCTGCTGATTTTGTACCAGTTTTGCTCATCTGATACTTACCTTCACCTGGCTTCTGATCTTGCCTTTGCTTCCCGAATCAGAACCTCTGCTGCCCGGTTGTTGTCACTTTCTTCTTGATTGGCTACACTTCTGTATCTAGCACCTGCAAATTCCTATGACAGCTTTTGCACAGTCTTCAGTCCTGTGGTACAGTATTCGTGTGCTACCCAGAGCAGCATTTGGCCAGGATCTGCTACAGGCACTCATGCCACTTCTTGCTCTGCTATACCCTGTTACTAATTTTAGGGGAAATTCAGGAGGTGTAAGGGGAGTCTTCTCGTCAGTTCAGGCTCTACCAGGTATGTGACATGCAGCTTGTCGTTCCCTGCCTGTGAACACGGCAGTCCCCAGAACGCTCTGAACAAATAGTTTTGCAGGACGCTGTTACTCTTTTTGTAAGTGCATTTAATCATTTATTTTACTTATAAATGGAACCAACGGTAATCAATGCCATCCCCCTTTGGTCCTCCAACGGTAATCAATGCCATCCCCCTTTGGTCCTCCGGCTGTTGTCGGGGGAGCCTGACCAAGAGCATGTCCCCTCTTTACAAACAAGTGGAATAAGAAGAAATGGCGCACAACGAATGGCTCTAAATGTGTGAAAGATGGAGAGCTGCTTCAGCTGCTCTCAACCTCTATGACTAAGCTTGGGGGGGCGTGGCTATTAGGAGAAGCTGGGGCTGAGGGCGCTCTGCACCTTTTTCATACTCAGAGCCATTTGGTTTACAGTGTCTACATTTTGATTACAGCGCTTCCTGGATAAACACATTCATGCTAGCACCCTTTTCAGCAATGGAGAACTTGAGCTGCAGCAGTGGCACTTGGAGCGGTGCTCCACTAAGTTTATGTGAGGTTGCAATAAGAATAAATGATCCACACACTGATGGCATCACCAACATTTAAAAGCAATTAAATTAATTAAAGCATAGCATGCCTCCTGTCATCCACCTATCCAACGTGTTTCACCCAAAAGCAAGGGCTTAAAGTGGTTGTAAAGACTCAAGTTTTTTCACCTTAATATATTCTATGCATTAACCACATAAGGACCAGGCCTATTTCTGACACTTGTTGTTTGCAAGTTAAAATCTGTATTTTTGCTACAAAATTACTTAGAACCAAGGCTTTTTTTCTGCTGGAACTTGGTGGAACTCTGTTCCACCACCTCTGGCTCAGGCCCTCGGCTCCCTGCTCACTACCATCACTTGTAAACACAGAAGTCCGGCTTCTGTGTTTACAAGTGATAGCTTGTCTCCCAGTGGCTCCCATTGAGTGCAGGATAGGGACAAGGGATATGCAGGTGCCTAGGGTACATTGCGGATGCTGACACCCCAGCTGGATGATCTCCCTGGAAGTGAGAGAGGCAGAGCCACCTACAGTGTGCGGGGAGATACTAGAGCTGGCCAGCAACAAAAGTAAGACATGTGGAGAATGGTGGAGCTTTTAAGGGGGGAGATGGAGCAGTGGAGGGGGGTTTGTTTGCAGAGGTCAAAGCTGAAGAGGGGTGAAAGTGAGATGCAGCTGTGGATGAAGGCTGAACTTTGCGCTCTGTGTGTATCATACCCCCAAGCTCTGCACTCTGTACATAATGCACTACTGGTATTTAATGCCAGTAGTGGGGGCGGGGGTGCTTGGTTGAGTTCCTGCACCTATTTTCTGAGAAAAGAAGCCCTGCTTAGAACCCCAAAAAATTATATGTATTTTTTTAGCAGAGACCCTAGAGAATAAAATGGAGATTGTTGCAATACTTTATGTCACACCGTATTTGCGCAGCGGTCTTACAAGCGCAATTTTTTTTGAAAAAAATACAGTTTTTTGAACTAATAAAAAAGAAAACAGTAAAGTTAGCCCAATTTTTTTCTATAATGTGAAAGAGAATGTTACACCAAGTAAACTGATACCTAACATGTCATGCTTCCAAATTGCGCACGCTCGTGGAATGGCAACAAACATTGGTACTTAAAAATGTCCATAGGCATCACTTTAAACATTTTTACAGGTTACAAGTTTAAAGAATTACAGAGGAGGTACATGGCTAGAATTATTGCTCTCACTCTAACGATCGCCACTTCTCCCACCACAAATAAAAGTGATCCCGCAGCAAATCCGCTGCTGGGACCACTTTTATGTGAAAGAGGGACTGCCGGCCGTGTAGAAAAATACTGGGGTTTTAGCAGCTATCTGCTGCCTTAACACCGATATGTAACGTCAAAGTACCAACGTAAATACACAGTGGGGGGTCCTGAAGTGGCTATGGTGAAAAATCTTCTGTGCTGCAGCTCCCCCCAGACCCCCCCCCCCCTTTTTCTTACCTGAGCCCAACACACTTCCGGATCGCGTGGAACGCATAGCGTTCCAGAAGTCCTACAGCGCGGCCGTACTCCCGGCTTGTATTAGATCTGAATGCCCAAATTATTCATTGTAAATGTGAGTACATTTTTTATTAAACTTGGAAGTTTTTAAATACAGTACTGCACTATACGAGTTTTTTTCTCCTCATATGTTACCCGGACCACACCTGAGAATTTGAGAATACACAGTACATGATCCCCAGTACTGTCCATATCCACTTAATAGGACCCTTATTGAGGCCATTGGTACCAGAGGAACCGCTTGACTACCAGGGAAGGATATTGGAACCATTTTAATACAGGCCCATTACCCCTGTAGGGGTGCCTACATCTTGTAAGTGCGGTCCTGGGAGAGTGGGGAGCACCCTGACCCACCTCACCGGCCACACTTAAAGAAGCACTAGAGACGCACAGATCACCCCTGCTGTGAAGTCGCACCATCAATATTTGCACTGAAGCACTTTTGTTCATGCGATTTGGGACTATTATTTAATATTACACATCACCCTGCACTGGAATTTTTTAGTTGTGCGATTTGAACTGAGTTTAGTTTTTGTAATCATATTCCTCACATATTTATTTTTACTGTTTCCTTTATTTTGCGATTTGATATCGCATTTCATTGAAGTATACCACTTTATTTATTGTCACCTCGGTGTGGATACCAAGTAGTTCCATCATCCACTTGCACATCCACTTCTCAGTGGCCTTTTTTGATTTAATTTATTTAAGCACGTCAGCACTTTATACCTGCACTTGTTACTGGTTTGCACTTGATCGATTATTTATATTTCTTTAAATCACCTAGTCACCTTAGCCATTTTTTGCACTTATTTAAATCACACTAATAGTCACTTACTTGCATATATTTTTATATATCCACTTTACATGTGCATAGTGTTTGTTTTTTAAGGTTTAGAGTGTATATATCTATCCCACATAAGGCTGATCTGACCTAGGATTCAGGGGCGTAACTACAGGGGTTGCAGGGGTTGCAATCGCAACCGGGCCCCATGCTCCAGGGGGCCCATGTGGCTCCCCTGTACACCTGAATAGGAGGGGCGGTGGGGGCAGCATGTAGAGAAATCACTGGCCTCCTTTTTCCTTCTCTAGCTGCAGGAGGAAAATGGAGGAGATTGGTTCCTCTGTACGCTGCCCTTTGTACACTTCTCCTATCCAGTATACTTGTGTTCTGCTGTCTCTGGTGTCTCTGGGCCCCTGTGTGCTCCCCTGGTCCCCCCCCCTTCTGTGCTGCCCCCCCTTCAGAATTCTTCCTTCCCTCACCGTAATAAAGGGCCCCTGCAACTAGAGTAAAGGGCGCCAGGGGTCCAGGGGGCCCTTCATGGTTTCTTGCACCGGGGCCCTGAAGGTTCTAGTTACGCCTCTGCTAGGATTTATAAATTCCAAGTATCTTCTTCCTTCCTCACTTTCATCTTTGGCAGCGCCATCCACCTCCTTAATTTCTTCATAGGACTACCTCTGTCAATTTGTAGCATTATACCAAATATAGAACAAGTGTATCAGTTTATCTTTTGCTACTTTGTATATTTACAGTATATTTTATACTGGTGTATCATTTTCTACAAATTTACTGTGTGTTGAAAGTTATCCCGATGTCATTTTCTTTTCCCTTACCACAGAATAAAACTTGTTGTTTGCCTGAATGAGGAAATATCTGGCCCATCCTGAACTGAAGCTGAAGTGGGAACAGGATGGCCCAGCAGTAGGTTACAATGGATGACTCAATATGTATCTTACATGTCTTGCAAAACACAAAGGTCTTTCGCTAGCTGGCAAAAATTAAACATTTCTCTAAACATCACCTTCCTCATAGCATTGGCTTAAAGTAGTTGTAAAGTCATATTAATAAATCCTGGAATCTGCTTTGTTACAGGATAAAATAATATGCAGTGTGTGTTTGTGTAAAATTATTGTGAAAAACACCCTATTTACAGCACCACTGGGCACTCACGTGACCTCCTGCTGCTCTCTTTTTCCTGCCGAAGGACCGAGATTCCCTGCTGACGTCAGCCGGAAGGAGAGGAGGAGAGCAGCAGGAGGTCACATGAGTGCCCAGTGGTGCTGGGAATAAGGTATTTTGAACAATAATTGTGTGCAAACACACACACTGCATATTATATTATCCTGTAACACAGCAGATTACAAGATTTCTTAAAGAAAGGGGGAGAGAGGAGAGCAGCAGGGTGATTGAGTCACGTAAACTGACCACGGTAATCATGAATCAGCAGGTAGACGGCACTGATATGCAGCACTGATAGGAACTGATATGTGGCACTGATAGGTAGCACTGATATGAAGCATTGGTGGGTACTGATAGGCGGCACTGATGGGCACTGATAGGTGGCTGTGATGGGTACTGATGGGCGGCATTGATCGGTACTGATGGGCAATAATGGGCACTGGTGAGGGGCACTGATAGATGGCAATGATGGGCACTGGTGGGCAGCACTGATAGATGGCATGGGGTGCAGCACTGATGGGGAGGGCACCACTGGCAGGATCCCTGAGCCCTGATTGCCATCCCTGTTGGCCATGGTGGGCATCCCTGGGGTCATGGGTGGGCATCCCTGGTTGTTCTAGTGGCACTCCCCCCAAAGGGTCTGCACTGGTAATCAATGCTCTGATTACCAGCACAGACCCCCCCCCCCGCCAGGAGAGCCGCAGATCGGCTCTCCTCTACTCATGCCTGTCAGGCACGAATTGAGGAAAGCCGATCAATGGCTCTTCCTGTTTACTATGTGACCAGCTGTGATTGGACACAGCCAGTCACATGGTAATGAGCCTAAGTCAGTAGGCTCTTTACCGAGATCGGAGATGTGGTGTGTCAGAGTGACACGCCGCAGCACCGATCGCCACTCTGCATGCCCCCCGGGGGCATGCAGAGTGCATTATCCTGCTGCCGTCATACGACGTCCAGTCAGGATAATGTAACCACCTTCCGGCTGTCAATTGCCCTATAGGGCGGGCGGAAAGCGGTTAAGCAGACTTCAGGGAAAATTGGTGAGCCAATCACACAAGCAGGAAATTATGTTTCTGGGGTGTGGTCAGAACACATTCTGTGTACAGAAAAACTCCAGGTAGCCATATTGCATTGCATTTTCAGAAAATTAGCGGCTGCAAATTGAAAACAAAAGGTAATTTTTAATAACATTCAATTACAATATGGCTTGTGTCGCAATTGTATACGCCAGGGCTCAACAAACCCCGGGTGCCAGGTGGCATTGGCGACTAGAATTAGCGACCTGGCGCCTGGGGTGCACTGCAGGAGGTGTCCTGTCCCTTTTGCGCCCCCTCACCCCCTCCCCGAGTGCACGGAATACTGCGCCATCCGATAATTGAGGCCGCGGCTTTTCGGCATTCTTCAGTGAGAGAACGGGGAACTGGCGCCCTCTTGTGGTGGCCGGGAGTTTGACAAGCAGTCACTAATGCCTTTGTTTCCCCTGCCTGTCCTCAATGCCTGCCCATCTCCTTCCCAAGAGGAGACGAGACAGAAGTTTTTGCAGGTTTCATCTCCCTGTCCAATTACCTTTGCTTAAAGGTAAGTGGACAGGGAGTGTGGTTATTATTATTTATTTATTTTTTAAATTATTAAAAAAAAAAAAAAATATATTATTTTTCTTGGGCTGTCTGATCAGGTCCGCCTGTCAGTTTTTCGGGCAGACCTGATCGGACCCTTCAGTCCCCTCTATGGAGCGGTAATCTGCCACCATCTGATCCTGTCCGCCAAAAACAGACGGATGGTGGTTCTATTTTCTATCTATCCCGAGGATTGGATCAGATGGCATCGGATGGAAACAGACAGTCTGTTTCCATCCAATTGCCCTATAGAGGAGAGTGGGGTTCTAGTCGTCTTTATGTGTACATTTAGTATGCTATTTTTTTGGAAATAAAGCTTGGTTGTTTGTTAAAAAAAAAAAAATAACAAACTGGCTCCTAATTTATTTAGCTGGCTCCTAGATTTCAGGCAAATTTGTCAAGCCCTGGTATACGCTATATTGTTTTCTCTTTATTTGCTATTTTTTTCCCCCCATGAAAGTGGTGTTACCCTTTAAGTTAATTTATGTAGCTGTTACTTTTATTTTATGTCTACATTTGTGCTCACCCTGTGCTTTATCTTCAGCACTGTTTGTATAACATATGTTGATAATATTAAGAACATTTTTGTTAGGCAAACTGTGTTACATTTTTACCATTTACATTTGCTCAGTGAAAATATTTTTTCTTTGCTGCTGTGATGTAACTTCCTGTTAGAGGGTGGCTATGCTCATTCTCCATGGTCTCTCAGTATGTAGGAAAATAACCACTCTCTCTTGCTCGGTACCGAGATGGACTGAGGACTATGAACAGTCCATTATGGGATTTGTAGTGTGCATAGAGCAGTGCACATGATCACAACAAACATGCACTGCTCATTCCAAACTAAAGGAAGTTAAGGGGGGAAAAAAGAGGTTATTTTTGGAGAATGAGGATATTGTGTCACTTCAATCTATGTTTGGAGGCAAAAGCATTGGGAAACATAATCCTTCTCCTGTCACTCAGAAACACATGAATCTTTATCCCTCATAGATTTAGCAATCTGCCCAACTTCCATGCTGACTCAGGTAGCTAATATTGAGTATCTACAGTGCATCCGGAAAGTATTCACAGTGCTTCCCTTTTTCCACATTTTGTTATGTTGCAGCCTTATTCTAAAATGGAATAAATTCTTTATTTTCCTCAAAATCCTACAAACAGTACCCCGCAATGACAAAGTGAAAGAAGTTTGAAATCTTTGCAAACGTATTTAAAATAAAAAACAAAAATAATCCCATTTACATAAGTATTCACAGGCTTTGCCATGACACTCAAAATTGAGCTCAGATGCATCCTGTTTCTACTGATCATGCTTAAGATGTTTCTACGACTTGATTGGAGTCCACCTGTGGTAAATTCAGTTAATTGGACATGATTTGTAAAGGCACACACCTGTCTATATAGGGTCCCACAGTTAACAGTGCATGTCAGAGCACAAACCAAGCCATGAAGTCCAAGGAATTGTCTGTGGACCTCTAAGACAGGATTGTATTGAGGCACATATATGGGGAAGGGTACAAAAAGAAAATTCTGCAGCATTGAAGTTCCCAATGAGCACAGTGGCCTCCATCATCTGAAAATGGAAGACGTTTGGAACCACCAGGACTCTTCCTAGAGTGGGCCGCACGGCTAAACTGAGCGTTTGGGGGAGAAGAACCCGATGGTCACTCTGACTGAGCTCCAGCATAGGAACAACCATCTGTGCAGCACTCTAACAATCAGGCCCATATGGTAGAGTGGCCAGACAGAAGCCACCCCTCAGTAAAAGGTACATGACAGCCCACCTGGAGTTTGTCAAAAGGCACCTGAAGGACTCCCAGACCATGAAAAACAAAATTCTCTGGTCCCATGAAACAAAGATTGAACTCTTTGGCCTGAATGGCAAGAATTATGTCTGGAGGAAACCAGATACCGCTCATCACCTGACCAATACCATCCCTACAGTGAAACATGGTGGTGGCAGCATCATGCTGTGTGGATGTTTTTCAGCGTCAAGGACTGGGAGACTAGTCAGAATCGAGGGAAAGATTAGTGCAGCAATGTACAGAGACATCCTTGATGAAAACCTGCTCCAGAACGCCCTGGACCTCAGACTGGGGTGAAGGTTCATCTTCCAACAAGACAACGACCCTTAACACACAGCCAAGATAACAAAGGAGTGGCTATGGGACAACTCTGTGAATGTCCTTGAGTGGGCCAGCATGAGCCCAGACTTGAACCCGATTGAACATCTCTGGAGAGATCTAAAAATGGCTGTCCACCGACGCTTACCATCCAACCTGATGGAGATTGAGAGGTCCTGCAAAGAAGAATGGGAGAAACTGCCCAAAAGTAGGTGTGCTGAGCTTGTAGCATCATACTCAAAAAGACTTGAGGCTGTAATTGGTGCATAAGGTGCTGCAACAAAATATTGAGCAAAGGCTTTGAATACTTATGTACATAGGATTTTTTTTTTTTTAATAAATTTGCACAGATTTCAAGCAAACTTCTTTCACGTTGTCATTATGGGGTATTGTTTGTAGACTTTTGAGGAAAATAATGAATTTAATCCATTATGGAATAAGGCTGTCACATAACAAAATGTAGAAAAAGTGATGCGCTTTGAATACTTTCCGGATGCACTGTACCTTGGACAATTTTGGACCATACTCCCTCATTTGGAATTATGGTATCTAAGAAAGTCCATGTCTAACAAAGTAATCTCTTCTGAATGGATGACATCAGGGGTTTTTTCATGCCCATGTCAGTACTATTCAAAACACTATAAAAGCATAATCCTCAATCACAGAAAAATCTATGATAAAGGTAGAATACTCATACTCTACTTCTCCTAAACCTGAACTATATAGGAAATGGTGGCCAAAATAAAACAGGAATTCTTCTTTGTGCCAAACACCCCCTAAAATGTTAATTACTACTCAGAAAATATTTTTATCACAGATCAGCAGCTTTGTGGCAGATCTGTCACTTGTATTTCCATGGACCAGCAGATATGCTGGTATATGTAGTTCCATGGCTTTAATATGCAAGATTCTGCTGCTGTTACCCCAGAAGATGTGTTTACAAGACTGGTAATTAACCTGCTGTTGTTTCAACCAGTTAGCCCTGCCTCTTCTGTTTAAGCTGGGCAAATTACCTCAGCCATTGTTTGAGCAATAGGTAGTGTTCCTATTCCCAAGCCCCCAGTGTTTAAGACTGTCCCTGACATTCCTAGTGATTCTGAGTGACCACAAAATTTTACATTTTCTAGTGTTCCCCAGCTTCCAAGTGGTACCAGATGACCCTGAGATCCTGAGTTTCCCAGTGTTTCTTTGCTCCAAGTGACTTAGCACGTGTCTTCCAGAGCCTTCCAGTGTGATCTCCATATCCCACGTGTTCCCAGTGTCTTTCCTCCAATAACTTTCTGTATGATCCTTCCCAAAACTTGTTTCTATGCACCTGTCATATCCTCTGAGCATTCCAGCCTACCTATACATCTGTTCCTTTTGTGCCAGTGTCCAGCCCTCCTACACCTTTATGGTTCCCTATGTGTTAAAGCCTGCTATTCGTTGTCTGCACTTGTACACTCTAAGTCTGCAGTCTGCTTCAGTATGTCTCTGTGCACACCTAGTCTGCTTTTTACTCTGTGTTCCTGTGCACTTTAGCTCTTTAATTGATCCCTGTGATTCTGTGCACTCCTACCCACTTTTGGTGTCTGTGTGTATACATTCACTCCTGTCAACTTTGGCTGTACTCCCTACTGACTGGTGATCCCAGTATCTCAGCGCTGCAAGGCTCTTACCTGCATATTAGCATATCAGTAGCTGCCTGATCAGGTGATTTAGAGGGCTGTAACCTGGGAATTTCCAACTTCAGAAGCTTTAGTAAAGCCAAAGAGTCTCTTTAGACTCTGCACCTTGGCAATTCTAAGTGCTCTCACCTTTGCTATTTGTGTGGGTGTGCTAGGTTCCCCTACTGATGGTAACAGACTTCCTGCCTATCCAAGACTCTTCATGCCTGCCACCCATATCCAGCATACCTACATCACCTAGGTCCCCTGTGTTCCTTGTACATCCCATTATTCCTGTGTTTTAGTGAGTTCCAGCACTCCAGTCCTCCAAGGGACCGCTGTATTATTGTCTCCCTGTGAGTTCAGCACCCCTGTGCTGCAAGTGACTTTTGTTACCAAGCATCCTGGCCTTTAAGCCAAGCACTCCAGTACAAAATACCCAGGCACTCCTGCCTGTTCTGTGAATCCAGCACTCCATGCTTTTACAGATCCTTTTCTCTAGTGCTTCCTTGTACCTGGTCAGCTGTAGTCTGCACAGGGGTGCTTTAATCAGCCATTAGCCTCTTAGCATTGGCGCCTCCAAGCCCTTTAGGAGGTTTATGCCGCCGGGAGGCAGGGCTTAAGATCATGTAACCGATGTGATTTGCTGCCACGGCGGTCATGTGGTCCGAGAACTCCCGATCGCAAGGAGCGATGGGGAGCTTACGATTAGGCGACAGTAACTGTGCTGTAAGCGCACAGCACGCGCGTTCTTGTCACAGGTATATTGGCAGCAATTCACGCAAATATGCGACCCCTCGGGGATAAGGACAAGGCACCAAAAGACCGCATATTTGTGTATGGACGGCACCAAAGGGTTCAAGTGTGCAGACTACACAGAGAGTCCACAATCCTCAGCCATATGTGACAGTTTGCGTTTGGTAATAAAGCAGGCCAAACCAAAATATCTAATTGTACACCTTATTTTGAATTCCATATTCTTAGTTTTTTATTCCAAATTCCACATCCCATTTGTTGAGTTGCATATTATGAGTTTTATATTCTAAGTTCCATGTTCCAATTTCCATGTTCCACATTCCTAATTAGGAGTCTAAAATTCTGAGGTTTATGTTGCATGTTCTGAGTTTTATATTTCGAGTTCCATGTTCCTCTGTTTCATATTCAGAATTTCAAATTCCATATTTTGAGTTCTATATTCCTTTTTGTGAGTCCTATATTCTGAGTTTCAAATACCAGGTTCCATATTCCAAATTCCATATTTTAAATTCTGTGGTCCAAGTTCCATGTTCCATATGTTTTTTAGTGAAACCAAAAAAAGACAAATCAGAGCTATTTCAATCTCAACATAAATCAACAACAAAAGATTACAAAGAAAAAGTCCATAAATCAACTGTGGCAATCCCACACCATGAAAATGTGATCTTCTTATATCTGATTGGTGATCTTCCAACAAAACACCAATAGCCACCACAAATTTGAGAAATGCCCACTCGCCATAGCTCCAGTGACCTCTAAATGAATAAAGGTCAATAAGCACTTTAGGATATTAATTGGTCCATCCAAATCGTTTAGTTTTCTGATCAGATCTCCAGATAGTTTTCCTAGTCTCCCTCTCTTCAAATGAAATCACCACCATAAACCCAAGAGGCACTATAGTGTATTTTTGTTTCGCCAGTTTAAAAAGTAATGAAAAGGTATTGCACTTACTGTACATGTAATTGTGCCCTGACTCGGCACAAATGGAAATAACCCTTTAGTTTGAATGTGCCGCCACTTCTCCCTCCTGGGATCGGCGTGCGTTCCCCCACCAGGAAGTCCAGGCGAACCTAACGTCAGATGTAGCTGGAAGTGATGGCGCCCATGAGGCTTCTGACTAGTTTTGCAAATCGCGTCTTCAGGAAAATTTATTTTGCAAAACTAGGCAAGACTTGAGGCAGCCTACATCTACAGAAGATCTGTGGCTAATTTTCCAAGCTGTCTGGAACAACATACCTGCTGAGTTCCTTTAAAAGCTTTGTATCTAGAAGAATTGATGCTGTTTTGAAGTCAAAGGGTGGTCACAAAAAAATACTGATTCGATTTGGATTTCTCTTCTGTTCATTGACTTTCCATTTTGTTAATTGATAAAAATGAACTATTAACACTTCTATTTCCTGAAAGTATTCCTATTTTACAGCATTTTTTTCACACCTGACTAAAACTTTTGCTCATTACTGTAAATTCAATATATATTTATATTAATAAAAATGATGCTAATGCATGCATATCACTCATCATGAAAATCCAGCTGCCTTTTTTCTCACCAATGGGGGTCAGGTGACTGGCATGACCATGGTATATGCAGATACCAAGTCCCCTTAGAGGTAGCAATATATATTAGGTTTCAAATTTGGGGTTCTGAGTAGCAAATTCTAAGTTCCAGGTTTCAAGTTCAAAATTCTGAGTTCCAAATTCTGACTTCTAAGTTCCAGTTGCCAGGTTTCAAATTATGTTTTTCAAGTCCAAGTTATGGGTACCAAATTCCAAGTTTAATTTCTGGGTTCAAATTTCTGATTTCAAATTTCCAGGGCTTCAAACTATGGTTTCTTAATTCCAAGTTGAAAATTCTCAATTCCAAATTCTGGGTTCTAAGTTCCAAACTCTGTGTTTCCAAATTCTGAGTTCCACATTCTAAGTTTTGAGTTCCAAGTGCTGGGAACAAAATTCCAATTTCTACATTCTGAGTTCAGAGTTCCGAAACATTCCAGGTTCCAAATTCGGAGTTTCAAATTACGGTTTCTGAGTTCCAAGTTCCAGGTTACAAAATCTGAGTTCCAAGTTAAGGGTTTCAAGTTCCAAATCCTAAATTCTGGAATTCCAAAATCCAAGTTCCAAATTTGGATTTCTAATTCTGAGCTCCAAGTTCATGGTTTCAAATCCAGAGTTCCAAATTCCAAACTCTGATTTGCAAATTCCGAGTTTCCATTTCCAGGTTCCAAATTCTGGATTTCGAGAATTCCTGAGGTACCAAATTGCAAGATCCAAGTTCCAAATTCTGGATTTTAAATTTTGAGTTGATTTGAAACTCAAAACTCCAAATTTGAAATTTAGAACTCAGAGCTCTTCATTTGAAACTCAGAATTTGGAACTCAGAACTTGGAATACAGAACATAGAATTTGGGAATTGGAATTAGGAATTCAGAACTCAGAACCTATAATATGGAACTTTAAACATTGATCTTTAAAATCAGATTTTGAAACTAGGAACTCAGATTTTAATTTTGAACTCAGAAAATGGAACATGGAACTTGGAACTCGGAGCCTAAAATGTGGAACTCAGAACACAGAATTCGGATGGTGGAGCTTGGAATTGGAACTAGGAATTTGGAACTTGAAACTCAAAACTTGAACTTAAAAAATAGAATTTGGAAGTCAGAATTGGAAACTTGAAATTGGGAACACGGAACTTGAAAACTGGACTTTGGAATTTGGACCTCGGAGTTCTGAATTTGGAAACTGTAAATTAAAATGCAGAATTTGGACTTGAAATTCGGAATTTGAAACTTGGTATTTGGAACATGGACTGTGTAACTTGTAATTTGTAATTCGGAATTAGTAACTTGGAATACAGAAGGTGGGTATCGGAATTTGGTATTTAGAACTCGGAACACAGAATTTGTAACAGGGAGTTTGGATTTTAGAACTCAGATGTCCCTTATGACCAGAGAATTGTGGACCCACTTTCTCATCTGCAGATAGTTGGAGGCAAGAGCAAGTAGCACAAGATCCCCCAGGTGGCAAAGTCTAAAGACCAGTTGATATTCACCAGAGCTCCTGATGATGGAGATAGACTTTCCTGCGTGCTGACCACAGGTTGAATCCCTCAGGTTTACCCTACTCACAATCAAGCAAGAAGACACCAGAAAGTAGTTCTGTGGTTGCAGACACAGTAGGGAAGGTACAGGTCAGACATCAGGTCTGGCAGCAAGCTGGATAACCAGGAACAAAGCCTGGGGTCAGGGCAGGTAGCAGATTCAGATGGCAGAAAGTCAAAGGTTAGGGGAGATAGTAGACTTGGATTGCCAATAATTTAGCCATGGGTCAGGGCAGGTAGCAGTCTTGGATAGCCAGAAAATAGCCAGAGGTTGGTGCATAAGAATCAATAGAGTAAAGCAAGCTAAATAGCAGGCAGGCACAGGGCTCAGTAGCTAGCTTGCAAACATGTTGCTTGGGCAGCGACCTGAGAACTGCACTGAGTTTAATTAGACAAGCCTTTCTAATTGGCTGTAGCCGAACAGAAGAAAAAGGGTGTCACACTGATTGACTGTGCCATGATTGAAAGTGAAGCTGGGCAGAAAAAGCCATGTATATTAGAAAATAATAAATCAGCGCAATTAGATATATGATATATATTAACTAAATACGTAAATCTTGATGGCAGCTTACATAAAGTGTCTTTCACTGAACACAGACAAAGATATAACAAAAATTCAATGCAGCGCCAAAAACATATAAATGTGCTAATTCAAACATAATTGATATTCCTTTTAAAGTGCAATATTACAATAAATAAATAAATAGGTAAACATCAGTGTTACTCAAATCAAGAAAAAATATGAAAAAATATTTATAAAGGTAATAGTGCAACTGCAAATCCAAGAAATGGGACTTCACTCCACTCCACTTCATTTATACAGTAACAGTGCATATTATTTAGCACTGATTACTGTATTAATGTCTCTGGCCCCCAAAAAATTTAAAAAATGTAAGTTAGGGGTCTGATCTGTCCGCTGCAATGTTGCAGTCCTGATAAAAATCACTGATCACCACCATTACTAATAAAAAAATAACTAAATAAAAAGTCCATAAATCTATCCTGTAGTAGTTATAAACGCTATACCTTTTGGGCAAACCAATTAATATATGCTTTTTAGGATTTTTTTTACCAAAAATATGTAGCAGAATACAAATTGGTCTAAACTGATAAAATTTGATTGTTTAAATTTTTTATTGGTGATGTTTTATAACAAAAAGTACAAAATATTGTGTTTTTTTTTTTTTCAAATGTTGCACTTTTTTCTTTATAGCACAAAATGTAAAAAACTACAGAGGTGATCAAATACCACCAAAAGAAAGCTCTATTTGTGGGGGAAAAAGGACATCAATTGTATTTGGGTACGGCGTTGAACGACCACGCAATTGTCAGTTAAAGCAACGCAGTACCCAATCGCAAAAAAATGGCCTGGTCATTAAGGGGGTAAAACCTTCCGGAGCTGAAATGGTTAAAGTGTAACTCCACTTTTGTTGTAAAAAAAAAAAAAACATTCCCCTCTGGGTGATCTATGTACATTGCAGGGGATATACCAAACTTTGTTGCAGATTCCTACCTTTTGTTATTCTGAAGAAATCATTGTTTGTTTGTCTGTGTCCATGTGTAGAGTGAATCTAATGGAAGCGGTTACATAATTATCAATCAGCTGTTGCACCTGCAGGGCACTGAGGAAAGTTGCAGGGTCTGCCTCCCTTCAGACGTGGTTTCCTATAGGGACCATCTCACCAGAAATACATTTTTGTTACAGGTAATGCCAGAAATCTGACTTGTATCTTAGTACAGACTTCTGGGAAAATCAGTTAGCCAATCACACAAGCAGGAAATGTTTCTGGGGTGTGGTCAGTACACATTCTGTGTAAAGAACACCACCAGCTAGCTATATTGAATTGCATTTTACAGAAAATTACAGACCTGCAGATGAAAAAAGAAAGGTAATTTTTAACAGCATTCAATTACAATATGACTTGTGTCTCAATTGTATACGCTATATTGTTTGTTTTTTTTTGCTATTTTTTTCCCCCCACAAAAGTGGATTTACCCTTTAAAGCGGTTGTATCCCAAAAAAACAAAACAAAAAAAACAAACAAACCCTGCAGGACAATGGCATAATGTGTTAGTATGCATCACATACTAGCACATTATGAAATACTTACCTTAGAACGAAGCCCCGACACGGTCGCCCGGACACCGCTGAGGCAGCTGACATGTTCCCTCAGTGTCTCTTCCGGGTTCAGCGGCTCCTGCCCTGTGAGTGGCCGGGGCTGCGGTGACGTCACTCCTGCGCATGCACGCGGGAGTTCACTTTCTGGCAGCCGGCAAGGAGCTCTGAAGGTCCGGCAAGATACGGACCTTCAGAGACCTTCAGAGCGCATGTGCCACTGGTGTCAGCGGCTGCATGCTGATCGAATATCTCCTAAACCGTGCAGGTTTAGGAGATATTAATTTTACCTACAGGTAAGCCTTATTATAGGTTTACCTGTAGGTAAAATTTAAAAAGCGGTGTATACTACTGCTTTAAAGGTTCCTCTAACTTTTTGGCTATCCTTCCCTCAGCAGGGCTGCACCCTCCCCATTTAGGTGCAGCCCATCCCTACTATAGAGCCGGTAACCGACTAAAAACTCAGCGCAGTTCTCCAGTTACCGAAAACCCTCCTTCCTGCACCAGTTCCCCAGCCTCTTGTTAAGATCCCTAATGTCCGGCTGCCTCTCTGAAGTGGCTCGAGGTACATACAGTATTTCTGGGAATACCACCCTGGAAGTCCTTCTCTTCAATGTAGCCCCTAAGTCCCTGAAATCATTTTTTAGGACGCTCCATCTTCCTCTAACCTTGTCATTGGTACCAATGTGTACCATGACAGCTGGGTCCTCCCGAGCCCCACCCAACAATCTGTCCATCTGATCCGTGATGTGTCGATCCCGAAAACAACATATCGTTCAGTGATCATGGTCTTTTTGACAGATTGCCCTATCATCAGAACTTGAAACTTGGAGTTTGGAGGCTTCAGAGGTATTTTAAAATGATCCAGCTTTCCTATTAAAAGCAAATTTCAAAAAAAAACTTTGCAAGTTCTCTTTAAAAGGATAGTTCACCTTTAGGCTCCATTCACTTCTGAGCATGTTGTTTTCATGCGTTTATTGGGCTTTTTTCAGGCGTTTTTTTCAGACGTTTTATTGGGCTTTTTTCAGGTGTTTTTTGCAGGTGTTTGCAGGCAGGCACTGATATCTAACAAAAAAGAAGCTCGTGTTTTTTTTTTGAGCTTCAGGCCTTTTGCTTCAGACGGCAAAACACTCATATGTGAACAAGGGCCATTGAAATGAATAGGATTTTGCTTGTTGGGCGTTTTAAAACTTTAGAGATGAGCATTTTATGAGCTGAAAAACGCTCAGGTGTGAACAGGGCCTTACTAAAAACCTGCCTATGCAGGTAAGGGATATTTGTAAAAAAAAAAAAAACTGTGCAGCTCTGACTAAAGATGAATAATACCCTTGCTATAGGTGTAGGTCATTTACATACCATATAAAGCCTGACTGAAATACCCCTAGGATGTTGCTAAGCAGAGTTGTATAAAGTACTCGAAACCCATACTTGAGTAAAAGTACAAGTGCTTGATTGAAAAGTTACTTGAGTAGAAGTGGAAGTGCTCGATCAAAAAGTGACTTGAGTAGAAGTACTAAAGTATTCAACATTTTTTGTACTTAAGTATTGCAAGTAGTTTTTTTTTTTAATTTTGCTACTCAAGTACCGAAAGTAAAAGTACCAGTAGTTTTGAAAAAAAATTGCTACTCAAGTACTGAAAGTAAAAGTACAAGTACTGTGTTATGTAGTTATTAAAGAAAGAAGTCAAAAGTTTGAACATCATATTGTTTTTTATTATTTCAAATGCAGCTTTTATTTATACATACAGTAGATTTTATTTTCGTATGCGCTGATAATACACATGTTTTGAGCTTCATGAAACCTGCCATCTACTGTTCTGGCAGTAGTAATTTTTATAATAGTAACGAGTAACTATGCAGCACAAAAAAAAATATCGGAGTAGAAGTATTAAAATCATTGAAAAAATGTAGTGAAGTAAAAGTGGAAGTAGGAGAAAAAAATTCTACTCTAGGAAAGTACAGTTCTACTTAGTTACTATACATCTCTGTTGCTAAGTGAGTCCTAGTTATCACTGATCACCTCCACCATCACAGGAGTGAGCTTTTTTCTGATTCAACCCCCAAACATACTCTTTTTCTCCCCTGATGCCGTAGCTCTAAGCTCAGCATTTGAGAGCTCACTCCTGTGATGGTGGAGGTGAACAGTGATAACTAGGCCTCACTTAGCAACGTCTTGGGAGTATTCCAGTCAGGTTTTATAAGATTTGTAAATGACCTACACCTATAGCAAGGGCATTATTCAACTTTAGTCAGAACTGCACAGTTTGTTTTTATCTACAGAGGTCCCTTATCTGCATAGGCAGTTTTGTGCTAAAGGTGAACTATCCCTTTAAGTGTATAAATAAGTAGAGAGTTTTAGAGCTTCTACCACAAGGGGGCTCAATTTGTCAACAAATAAAGAAAAAGGAGATTTCACAGAAGCTCTAGGAACCTGTACACAACCAGAGGCAGCTGGTGCTCAAAATTTTTTTTTTGGGGGGGGGGGGGGGGCGCAAAAAGAAAAATGTAATAGGTATTGATTCGCGGCAAAAAAACGCAGTAAAAAATTGCGCACATAGTACACAGGTAAAGTGCTATGCTAAGTTAGCTTAGCACTTTATCTCAAAGGGGGGGGGGGGTGATCTATGAGCTGCCACTAAGGGGGAAGGAATATTACGAAAATATGTGAAGCACGCTGGTAAATATAATAGACACAAACTGAGGACCACGGTCCTAAACCCTCAGCAGCCAATTCTAGTATTATCACCAAATACTGACAAATAAACTGAGAGAAAAGAGTGAATCGGCGCCAGTGCGAAACAGCTTCTAAAGTGCTCACAGCAGTGCACTTTAGAAGCTGTTTCCCACTAGCGCCGATTCACTCTTTTCTCTCATAGCACTTTACCTGTGTACAATGTAATTGGCCTGGCCTGCTAGCCAGTATTTGTGTTTAGTATATGTGCTGCTTTTACTAGGGAAATAGATTAATTTTGGTGCTTACACAGTTTTTGACAAGTTTTTTTCTTTGCTAAAAGAAAAAAAAAAAATAATACCGCTGTATACATCCATCGTCAATCACATTGTCCAGTGATGAAAATCCACATTAATCGCAATGAATGGTGCCCAACACCCGCTGAGGGAAAATGTCCTGCTGATCAACAGACGCGCCAGATACTGCTGCTCACTCTTATCAAATTACATCTCACAGGGCCCCAGGCATGTACAAAACAACACCAATTAATGAAATTATGCATTCATTTAAAAAAAAAAAAAAAATTAAATATATTTTAATGCAGACTGCCTTATATTGTGTACACTGCTAAGCAGGTTGCTGGTCTGGCACTATATATTTATTATTATTAATAGTAAATGGCTGCCATTTACTATTAATATTAATAAATATATAGTGCCAGGCCAGCAGCCTGCTTAGCAGTGTACACAATATAAGACAGTGCAGGCCAGGCCAATTACATTGTACACAGGTAAAGTGCTATGCTAAGTTAGCATAGCACTTTACCTGATGTACAATGTAATTGGCCTGGCCTGCACTGTCTTATATTGTGTACACACTGCTAAGCAGGCTGCTGGACTGGCCGCAGTCCTTCACACAGGAGGAGGGAGGCACTGAGTCTGAGGCAGCAGCTGCAGTGCAGAATCACTTCCCTCCTGTCCTGCTCTTGGGCTGGCCTGGCTCTCTCTCTCACGACTCGAGGCACGACGACCGGACGACCGACTTGGTCACTGCCTGGAGGCTGGCGTGCTGCTGGCTGCTCTCTCTGCTCCTGCTGACGCCAGGACAGCGCCACAGTGGGGAGTGTCGGGGCGCATTGCTCTGTGCCCCGATGACACCCAGAAGGCCGCCAATCGTCGCCTCTGCGTGACGCACGTGGGGTGCAAAACCCAACCCCACCCCCATAGCACACAGTAGGTCCGGCGCCCCTAGTGGGCTGCAAATGCAAATTTTTTTTGTCCTGCACAGATTGGGGGGGGGGGGGGCGGCACCCCTGTGCCCCCTATAACCCGGCCGCCACTGTACACAACTATGAATAATAATAATAATAATAATCAGGGCTTTTTTTCAGGGAAATGCAGTTCCGACACATTCAACACTGAATGTCTGTAAATGCAAGGAGTGCTGGGGTGTGCTGGAAGGTCTATTGATGATGGCCGCTGGGGAAACTGTTGTCACTAGTGGGAATCTATTTTTGCATGAGGGTCTATTGTTGCTGGTGGATGATCTATTGTTGATGGGAGGGATCTTATATTTCTAGGGAGTCAGTTGTTGCTAGGAGGGAACTATGTCACGGCACTGCCGCATACTCACCTGCCTCTGGGCGCCTGCGGCATTCTTGCAACAAAGTCTCGGTGTTTGCCGTCCTCAGAGACACCTCCTCCAGGTCTGCGGAGGTTCCTTCTCCTCCTCTCACCTCTGAGGACCGCAGCGGGCACACTGTCGTGGCAACATGGCGGCCGCCATGCGGTTCCAGTGTCTTACACAGAGGGAGAGAGGAGAGTTGCGGATCTGGTCAGGGTCTATGAAGCAAATCAAGATGGCGCTGGGTCTCTGACCTCCCTCTATAGCTCCTGTCTGCCCGACCTACTGGTGGGAGGTGGAGGATCATGTGATCCTGGCTCCCTATATAAACCAAGCACACCTTCCAGTCAGTGCTCGGTTATTTTCCTTGCTCCTGTGTGTCTGTTATTGCTTTGCCTGTGTTCCTGGTTCCTGATCCTTTCTTCCTCAGGTTGATACTCCTTGATTGCCTGCCAGACCTGACTCCAGAGTTGTCGACTTTACTTCCTCCTCTTCATTAAAGGCCTCCGTGCCACCACAGACCCTATGGGGCCCTGTTCCCACTTCCAGGGTCGTGATTGTAAGGGAGTGCTGTTCCACTGCAACTGGGTTCCCTTTCCACAGCAAGACCCCAGGTGGGTGTGACAAACTACTGTTGAGAGAGAGGTCTATTGTTGCACGGCTGCTGGAGAATCTAATGTTGCTGCTGGAGGTCTATTGTCACTGAGGGGGGTTGTTTTTTGGGGGGCATTGTTGTGTGGGTGATCTCTTGTTTCTGGGGGGCTTATTGTTGCTGGCTGCAGGGGATCTATTTTGCTGCTTTTCTTGTCATAATTAACAAGTTCCATACAAATTACTTAGCACCACAGAATGATAATTGGTTCTGTGTTCTCTAAAAGGGGCAGTACTGGGAGGTGGGGAGAGGGTGGGACCAAGGGACATGCTTGGGGGTGGGTAGTGGGTGGAGACAAGGGGCGACTCAGAAGGGGGAGTTCCTGCAGCTACTCTCTAAGAAAAAAAAGCCCTAATAATAATAATAATAATAATAATAATAATAATAATAATAATAGTAATATTTAATTAATAAAGTAAGTGGATTTCATCATTTTCAACAGTACAACAGTATGAAGGAGGAGTTGAAGTTGAGAACAAACAGAATATTTTTCTCCTCTTAATTTGGGATTTTTAAGGCAATCAATGGGCAAAAAAGACATTTGTAAAAAATATTTAAACATTTATTGGGAACATGATTAAAATTTTTTTTTTGCAAATCACACAAACATATCAATGTACATGATTGATATTAACAACCACCAAAATAGATAGTACAATCATAAAATCAAATAATTGTTAGAAATGAATAATGGGGAAGGGGGGGACACAATACACCTCCATAAGGAGAAGGTATCCATAGGGAGGAAATATCCAATGCGTTTCGAATATTTTAATTGAACTTGTAGTTCAATTCTTCTTCAGGGAAATATCGTTGTCCCATTTCTGTGAAAAAAAGAAAGAACCATATCATTAATTTACACACATCATGGTCTCAACTGTGAATCTTCCCATAAAAAACACATGTTCATAGCATAGTAGGCACCAACCGTGTAGTGTAGGTCTCTGTACTGATTTAATCGTGTGATGCATAAATCCAAAATTCTTTCCAAACATACAGCAAAACATCTCTGCCATATTCGGAAGCATATGAAGGGGACAAAGAACACCGACATACAGTATGTATATAGAACCATATCCCAGTAGAACCGCAGGGTAGATGCTTTATTACCCAATGATACACGCCTTAGGCCTCTTTCACACGGCCGTTCAGTTTTTTTTTCTCCGTTCCGGTGCTTTTTTTTTTTTTTCACGGAGCAGATGGCACTTGTGTCATCCGCTCTGTATGTCCGCATATCATCCCATCCATTTGCGGATGATATATGGACATAATGTATGTCTATGGGGATTGTGGATATCAGCGGATGACACCGCTGAAATCCGATTTTGCATCCGTTCCGTTTTTTGAACGGAACAAAAATAGGGTTCTGTTCCGTTCCAAAAAACGGAACAAAACTGAAAGGATGAAAATCGGATGTCAGCGGATGGTCATCCGCTGACATCCGCAATGCCATTGTCATCCGCAATGCCATTGACATTCATTATGTCCGTATATCATCCGCAAAAAAATAGGATGATTTGCGGACATGCCCGTGTGAAAGGGCCCTTAGAAGGAAAAAACAGATACAAAATATCGATATTTAAAATTGAAGTATCATTGCCCCAGAAGAAAGATATTTTCCTGGGAATAATGAACTCTCAAAATAAAAAAATAAAAAAGAATCAAAAAGTTTGCACCTTGATACTCACAAAAATCTGGTATAATGGAGCACTCTATTCAATCGAATTGTTCCCACAAATATATATTCCAGGAGAAGAGATTTCAAAAATAGCCATAATAAGGCAATGTCCTAGATGGTTCCGCCAGAGATGGAGAGGTTTGCTTCCTCTCCCTGAGACAGACAGGAAAAGATGGCGCCGATAGCGGCCCTCGGCGTCCCCCTATATTGCCCAAGCGCGGCGGGAAAGCCTCGCTGGCACCTCCCACTATGTGACAGCGACCCGGAAGTCGTCATCCATAGTCAGACGGGCTGGAAGTAGATGCGGTCGGCGCCCGGAAGTAGCGCCGATATCTACCCAGCACCGCCGTTGGACAAGGAGGTTCGGGGAGACAACAATATTTCCCTGAAGAAGAATTGAACTACAAGTTAATTTAAAATATTCGAAAACACATTGGATATTTCCTCCCTATAGATACCTTCTCCTTATGGAGGTGTATTGTGTCCCTCCCCCCCTTCCCCATTATTCATTTCTAACATTTATTTGATTTTATGATTGTACTATCTACCGTATGTTGGTGGTTGTTAATATGTTAATATCACTCATGTACATTGATATGTTTGTGTGATTTGCAAAAATTTTTTGTAATCATGTTCCTAATAAATGTTCAAATATTTTTTACAGATTTCTTTTTTGCCCATTGATTGCCTTAAAAATCCCAAATTAAGAGGAGAAAAATATTCTGTTTGTTCTCAATTGCTATATGGGATGATGGCAACCATTTGCCACCTATGACCTGAGATATTATTCGGAGGAGTTGAAGTTTGCCCCACCATTGTTTCACAAGAGGCATGCGTTTCTTAAGGGAAACTTCAAAAATTCAGTTTTTTATGGAAAGTTCCTGTTCCTTCAGATCCTGGGGTTCACAGCATGAGCTCACCGAAATTTCACAGAATGTGTTTGATTTGTCAGGTGGAATATTCTAATTTTCAAATCAAAGTGTCAAAGGTAAGCACTGTTTGGACAATGCTTATATTGTCCCTACATCCACTCAGGGCTTTTTTCAGGAGGAACGCGGGGGAACGCAGTTCCGGCACCTCCAGAACTGAATGTATGTAGTGACAAAGGGGCGCAGGGGTGTGCTACAGTGTCTATTGATGCTGGGGGATCTATTTTGCTAGAGGGGATATATTTTTGCAGGGAGGTTATTATTGCTGCTGGGGGGCCTATTCTCTCTGGAAGGGATCTATTTTTGCAGGGGGGGGGTCTATTGTTGCTGGTGGGGGATCTATTGTTGCTTGGGTTGGTCTTATGTTGCTGGGGTCAATTGTTGCTGGGAGGGATCTACTGTTGAGGGAGAGGTATATTAATGCTGTCTGTGGTGAGATCTGTTGTTGCTACCTAGGGTCTTTTGTTGCTGGGGATATTTTGATGCGGGTGACCCATTGTTGCTGGGGAGATCTATTGTTGCTGGGGTGGGGTCTATTGTTGTTGGCTGCAGGGGATCTATTTTACTGCTTTTATTGTTCTCATTATCAATTTCCATACAAATAACTTAGTAACACAAATGTTACTTGGTTCTGTATTCTCTAAGAGGTGGGCAGGGGCTGGAACCAAGGAACCGTAGTCGGAGTTAGGTAGGGGCGGAGACAAGGGGTAACTCTGAAAGGGGGAATTCCTGCACCTATTCTCTGAGAAAAAAAGCCCTGCATCCACTAATGACATTGGTGCATATAGTGACCATATTGC
This sequence comes from Pelophylax lessonae, assembly GCF_965119305.1. Taxonomy (NCBI): domain Eukaryota; kingdom Metazoa; phylum Chordata; class Amphibia; order Anura; family Ranidae; genus Pelophylax; species Pelophylax lessonae. The sequence goes on along the minus strand of NC_138769.1, from coordinate 552,524,650 downwards.
AGTGCAGACTGGAATTCTATTGGCTGTTATCTAGCTGACGTTCTCTCAGACACCTTGATAAATACTCAAGTTAAAGTGTATCTACCTGTAGCACCCTCCTAGGTAGGTGCTAGGAAAAAGAATCTATTTGCTCCTTCTGCTTATCAGGGGAGCCTGATCTGTTAGTTTGCCTGTCACGTTTCCAGGTGTGATTCACTGGGTCTGAGGGAGTGTCCCCACTGTGTCCAATAAGGGAGCTTGTTGGACAGTGGAGGAAACCTAGCCAATGACACATCATGTTTTATGGCAGTCCCAGTGGGAGGGCATTCCTGCATTGCATCCTGGGATTGACCATAAATACGAAGGGGACATGTGACAGGGCGTCTTTGGCGGGAAGCAGAGTCCCAGGAGGAGGCAGAGGGCTGGTCTCTCCTCCTGCAAGGTGTGAGGAAGGTGGTCTTAGGCGGTCAGCCTAGTGAACCAGGTGTGGAGCTCAGCTGCAGAGGATCCAGAGTGCTGACGGTAGAGCTGCTGGCAGAGTCTCTTGGGAAAAACAGTGTCTGTGAGTACTGAGGTAACTGCCAAAGGGTCTGGCCCAGGAAGGGGGACCACTCCAGAGAAGTCAGGGGATCAAGGAGCTAGCTCACACAGGAAGTGTAACAGTAAAAGGGGTGCTGTGTAGTGGACCCTGAAGAATAGGAACAAAGGGGGTGCCAGGAAGGGCCCTGAAGATTGTTCTGCAGTACAGTACAGTTTACCTCAGACAGTTCATTTCTTACTACTTCACTGCTACTGACAAGGTGAAGCAGCGGCCTAGCCGCACTCAGGATTATTCAGTCGTCCCAGCTAATTGTGCATAGTTATATAAGTTGGAGTATCCCACTCATTCCCTTCTCCCATCCAAGTTCTCAATAAAAACACAAAAAACCAAAGCTCCTAGACTGTTTCCTGACTGAGCCAGAATCACATGGAAAATGTTGAACTGTTGTGCTGTTGCTAGTGGTAACCCAGGGGAACCCGTAACCAGCAGCTCCCAAGGGAGTAGTGCTACATACCCATGATAAAAATGTTATACATTGCTTTTTACCAGTCCTTAGATGTGGTAGCTACATTTTTTTCAATTCTTTTTCTCTATTTTCACCTGGGGATTCCCTGGACTTACTGTCCTAGAGTGAAACCGCTTATTCACTGTGTGCTGTATTTATGAAGGAGCATCACTGTCATCCAAGGACAGGAAGTGTTAGGATTTTGGAACTGCGCCCCTCTTATCATCTCGATAACATAAGAGGAGGTGTTCTTTAGTTCTCAGAGTTGACCTGAGCAGGGCTGATGCATAAAGAGGAACTTCACCCCGGCCTATGAATTTTACATTCCATATTCCACTTACTTTTTACTCTTCTATAAACAGGATAAGCATACACACAGGCCTAGCGAATTCTGCATTGTCCTTTACTTACCCCCTGCTATTTCACTCCACATCCCGTCCTGCAATGCAATCTTGAATCCCCCATGATCAGGAGCTTGCTGTTGCTTCTTCGTTCGCATAGCTGGTCCTCTGATGATGCTCACTGGATCCTGCACATGTGCACAAATTCTGTGGGTCTTAAATGAGACTAAAGGAGCAAACAAATGTGATAGCTCGACTCTACAGCCTCCTGAAATATGTGACTTGCAGTAAATATCTTCTAGGAGGATGTGGGCATTGAAATACGTCATCCTAGCCTAGACAGGGTACCCAGAAGTGGGGTGTTGCCAACCTAAAAAAAGGTATTTGCTAAAAAAAACACAATACAATTGATAATTTCTGATTGTAAAAAAGGGAAGTGGTGGGGAGCAGAGGAGAGGAAGTTAAGTTATTTAGTGAAGGTCTGCTTGAGGATAACAATGCAAGGTGCCAAAAAGCACAGGAAGTTGTGAGCTCAATGGATTTCTGGCATGATCAGCATGCATCTTTTGCATTTATCAAACAGATAATAACATAGTGTTTTTAATGGTATATTTCACAGACTAAAAGGGAACAAATAAGAGACATTTACTGTCAAGGTTTAAATACACTTTAACCCTTTTGCTTCCATTGGTGTAAGGCACACAGCAGCACAGAACCATTTCCGGCTGCCAAGTTCAGTGTGTCTTACATTGGCTGCATTCCCTCCTATGCTATAATATCATGGTCATTCTAAGCCTACCTATTGCAGCCTTTTTAAAATAATTGGGAACTACTTAGCAACCAGCAGCTGTTGTGACAATAAACACGTTGGTCCGGAGTATGCAATACTGTACACAGCAGTAAGCACTTTGTTATGTTATGTTATGTACAACACAATGTATACAGTGCAGCGGTCAGCAGTACATGTCATAGTGCCCCTTTTATGGCTGGTCAGCAGGAGGAAAAGATAGCTGCCATCTGTGGTCAATAGGAAGAAAAATGGCTGGTGTTAGTGATCAGTGGGAGAAACGTCCAGCATTAATGGTTAGGGGAAGGTAAATTGTCTGCCATCAGTGGTCAGGGGGAGGACAAAATAAATGGTATCAGTGGTCAGCAGGATGGAACAATGGTCAGTGGGAGGTTAGCTAAGTAAATATTAGAATTCATTGTTCTTGGAAGTGTTGATTCCTGTTCTTTATGCAAATCTTAAAAATAAAGGAAAAGTTAACTATTTAAAAAAAGCTTAAGAAATGACCCCTGCGCTATCACTTAGTAGCAGAGAAATCTCTTGTAGGAATCAGGTGTAAAGGACAGGATCTGCTGCAGCTCTCAACTCAGCCTTTCAATTAAAACCGAATCAATCAAAGTAGGCATATAATAATAAAGCCGCGCTTATCCTAACATAATTAATATCTATAATCAATAAATATAAGTGAATAAACAATTAATAATGTGCTTGATCAATAATAAATGATTAATATATTCAAAGTGCTCCTAGTGCCATCCAATGTGTAAAAATAAAATATATAATAGCATGAATAGTCCATGAGGTGCAAGCTGCTGTGTCAAAGGTGCTAAGTGCAAGAAGATTATATATAAATCCAGGGACGTCAATACATATACACTCTTCGTCCCAGTGTGACGGCTAACTGTACCTCCAAAATATATATAGTGAACAAAGTGACAGGTGCACAACAGCTGCATAACAGTAGGATGATAATATGATGTATAAAACTAATAAACAATGAAATAAAAAGATCCCATAAAACAAGTCCATTCAGTGATCTGTTGCAGCTTCAATCATCATGCAGTGAAAGTGGCATAAAATCAGGTGGTGTAAAATCAGGTGAGTGATTCCAGGAATCAACCAGTGAGGTGTAATAGGGAGATGTGCAAAGCTTCTGGGTGTGCTACACCCTTACCTTACTGCTGTAAGGTTACAGCATTTGGATGGTATCAATCCCGTGTTCCTGTGTATATCCAAATGGGATGCTGGGAGGGGGTATTTAGATTGGATCCTATCCGACTTTCACCTTCCAGGCGTGAGGGAGGGAGCTGTTTATGTCCTGTGTGCTTCCAAATGGGGGCAGACAAGCAGAAAAACTTCCTCTGGTGTAGTATTTCACAACATTTATTGACCAAAAAAAGTAGCATTTTACACAGTAGTCGGTGTATACAGCTGTCCGTTACGAGCGGTCAGTGTTGCCACACTTCCGTATCCAGTCTCTGTCCCTGCGTCTCTACGCGTATCGTCACGGCCCACGTGATCTCCTGAAGAAGTGCATCTGAGGGCCTTGGCAATCACCGCCCGGTAAGGAGAACTGCCATCCGCTCCCTGTGCCACGACAGACACGATCTCCTTCCCCTCTGACGCCTGGGGACCCGCGGGAGCTGCCTCTCATATCCACTTCTGAGGCCTTCAGCGGCCGGCCGCCATTTTCTCAGGGCCTATACTCACCTCCATGACTCGCAGGCCTGCAGGCGCTTCACCATTCCGGCCTCATTGCATACCTGCCTGCTCTGCTCTCTTCCCGACCGGACTCCAGGTACTTTCACACAGCTCCATCTACTCACTATATAGCTGCAGCCCATGAATATGAATATTAAATAATGATTCCCGACCCCTGAAATATAGTGTATGGCTCTCACGGAATTACATTTGAAAATATGTGGTGTTCATGGCTCTCTCAGCCAAAAAGGTTCCCGACCCCTGCTCTAGCCTGTAGACGTCCCTCCATGAAAATGCCTTCCCAGACCATCACTGACCCACCACTAAACCGGTCATGCTGAACAATGTTACAGGCAGCATACCTGTCAGGATCGTCGTGGCAGAGCCTGACGTGCAGAAGGATTTCTCACCTGATAGAGAGCCCAGAATGCTACGCGAATCCCAGGACAGGGATGCCGATAGGACACCTTAGCAGGACACAGGTTCACCAGAGGGGCGGAGTCTAAGTGCTAGCCAGTATTCACTGATTGTTTGGTCAGAGACATTCACACCAGTTGCCTGCTGGAGGTCATTTTGTAGGGCTCTGGCAGTGTTCATCCCAGAGGCGTAACTAGAACCTACAGAGCCCCGGTGCAAGAAACCATGACGGGCCCCCCGGACCCCTGGTCAGGGCCCTTCCCTTAAGCCAGGGGCTCTTCCCACTGATCCTGGGGCCCTTTACTCTCAATGTGTAAGATTCTGGCACTCTCAGTGCCTCCTATCACATTATTTCCGGGTGCTTTCCATCTACCTAGATAGATGAAGCACATATAGGTGTGTTTCCCTTTAAGACTGATGCTGTCATCACTGAGCGCCGGACTGGATGGCTATTTAGATCGCCGGCTCTCACTCACATGTGTTCGTTCAAACACCCTTACCTGGATGCTAACTTGGCTTGAAGCTTTCGTGCTTGCAAGCATACCTCGCTGACGGAACCTCGCTGCGCTGATCCCTGCATCCCGCTTCCGGATCATCCGCTCCTCCTGAACCAACCTTCGGCTGTATTGCTATTAGTGCTAAGTACCCCGCAGGGGAACCCTCTATAAACTTATACTAAGCTTACACTATCTAGCTCTGCATAGTAAAGACTATTTATCACATCTGCATAACTAGATTGCTAGCTCTTAAGACTACTGCTACTTATTCCTGCACTGGGTTGATCTCTCTTGTATGTCCACCTGCTACTCTGTCATCTGCTACCATACATGATTGCTAAACCTACCTGCATCCATCTGCTACTGTCTTACCTTCAAGTGTCTGTCACCTACCACCTCCACTCAACCTGTCTCTTAAATCTTCATCACTGTGTTACTACATACATAAAGTCACTCTAGGAGCCAGCTTGTTGAGTGTGTGTATTTACTAGCTGAATTAAGACCTTCCACACATGATGAGTCATTGAGGTTGGGAATGGTATCTCAGCATCTCTCTTACATGACTACTGAAGTGGAATATTTCTGCAGCTGAAAATCCACACCATACATGAAATGCAGGAGCGTTACAGATTGAACGAACCTACAAATGGATTCAGCAGAAATAACCACTCAGGTGACACAATTAAAACAGCAAGTAACTGCGTTAATACACGCACTTGCTGAATTAAAAGAAGACAATCAGGCTCTGTCGCAGCAGGTAATTAGACTGACACAACTTACCTCTGCTCAGTCCCCTGAACCCAAAATAAATCCTCCTTTGGTATTTACAGGCGATCGCAAAAAATTTCGCGAATTTAAAAACGCATGTGAGTTACTTTTCTTGTTGAGACCCCGTACCTACCTTACTGATCATATTAAGGTTTGTACTATTATATCTTACCTAACAGGCGATCCTCGGGCCTGGGCAGACTCTCTTTTTGAGAAAAACGACCAGCTTCTCAGCTCCTATGCCTTGTTTCTAGCAGAACTCACTAGCCTATATGATGATCCCAATAGGCAGAGTACTGCCGATTTTCAATTAAGATCCTTGAACCAAGGTGGGAGACCTGTGGAAGACTTTGTCGCAGAATTCAAGAGATGGACCCTTGATTCAGAATGGAATGATGCATCTCTGAAAACCCAATTTAGGCTTGGCCTATCAGAGGCCGTTAAAGACGAGCTGGCCCGAGCGGATCTGCCAAAAACCCTGGATGCATTGATACAACTCAGTATCACCATAGATAGAAGACTACGAGAAAGGAAGTCTGAAAAAATGGGAATGCCATTATCCAGTTCTTCTCGGATTTCGGCCGTTGACCCCACTCCTAAACCCGCTCCAGGTAACCACAGACCCCGGCTACCTAGGGAAAAAAGGAAACCAAATAAATATGGTGATCCTGCCTGGTCATGGTCCAAGCCTGCCTTAAACAGTCAGCCTTGTCACTCTGACACATCCCATTTGAACCCTGATCCTACAGAGATGGATGAGGAGCCTATGGAGATTGGTGCCGTACATACTAAGTTGTCCTTACAAGAAAAAAGAGATCACAGGAGAATCTGTGGCCTTTGTTTTTATTGTGGTGAAGGGGGACATTTCATTACATTCTGCCCAACCAGACCCCATAGGCCTAAGGCTCTCCCAATGGAGGCCAGGCGAATCCGAAGGGTCTTCCCTGAAAAACAGCCTGGAAATTACCAAGGCTGTTGCCAGCCCTGTCCCCATTCTATATCAGAAAAGGACACCCAGAAATTGGCAGATGTTGGTATAGATACTCCTATTTTTGCAAGCACATTTTTAGCTTCCAATGAAAACATTGAGATTCTTGCACCTGACTGCGTACGCGCTTCTAATGGCACGGTGGTATGTAGGAAGGATCTGAGGATGTTTGAAGAAGCATTGGTTGCTAGGACTACTAGGATTACTTCGGATGGTTATGCGTCCGATTCTAGTGAGGGGTTCATGTAGCAGACACCCTAACAACAAGTGATCCGATTTTCATATCGGCAACAAGTGATCCGATTCTCAGATCGGTTACCAACCTGATCCGATTTTCATATCGGCAACAAGTGATCCGATTCTCAGATCGGTTACCAACCTGATCCGATTCTCATATCGGCAACAAGTGATCCGATTCTCACATCGGTTACCAACCTGATCCGATTTTCATATCGGCAACAAGTGATCCGATTCTTAGATCGGTTACCAACCTGATCCGATTCTCATATCGGCAACAAGTGATCCGATTCTCACATCGGTTACCAACCTGATCCGATTCTCATATCGGCAACAAGTGATCCGATTCTCACATCGGTTACCAACCTGATCCGATTTTCATATTGGCAACAAGTGATCCGATTCTCAGATCGGTTACCAACCTAATCCGATTCTCATATCGGCAACAAGTGATCCGATTCTCACATCGGTTACCAACCTGATCCGATTTTCATATCGGCAACAAGTGATCCGATTCTCAGATCGGTTACCAACCTGATCCGATTCTCATATCGGCAACCATTTTTTTTTTTTCTTCCCGATTTTCATATCGGCAACCAGTCTTATCCGATTCTCGTATCGGCAACCAGTCTTATCCGATTCTCGTATCGGCAACCAGTATTATCCGATTCTCGTATCGGCAACCAGTCTTATCCGATTCCCGTATCGGCAACCAGTATTATCCAATTCTCGTATCGGCAACCAGTCTTATCCGATTCTCGTATCGGCAACCAGTCTTATCCGATTCTCGTATCGGCAACCAGTCTTATCCGATTCTCGTATCGGCAACCAGTCTTATCCGATTCTCGTATCGGCAACCAGTCTTATCCGATTCTCGTATCGGCAACCAGTCTTATCCGATTCTCGTATCGGCAACCAGTCTTTTCCGATTCTTATATCGACAACCAGCCTTAGAGGCCTTCCGGAGCCGGCCTTACGGGGGGGGGGGGGTACTGTAAGGTTCTGGCACTCTCAGTGCCTCCTATCACATTATTTCCGGGTGCTTTCCATCTACCTAGATAGATGAAGCACATATAGGTGTGTTTCCCTTTAAGACTGATGCTGTCATCACTGAGCGCCGGACTGGATGGCTATTTAGATCGCCGGCTCTCACTCACATGTGTTCGTTCAAACACCCTTACCTGGATGCTAACTTGGCTTGAAGCTTTCGTGCTTGCAAGCATACCTCGCTGACGGAACCTCGCTGCGCTGATCCCTGCATCCCGCTTCCGGATCATCCGCTCCTCCTGAACCAACCTTCGGCTGTATTGCTATTAGTGCTAAGTACCCCGCAGGGGAACCCTCTATAAACTTATACTAAGCTTACACTATCTAGCTCTGCATAGTAAAGACTATTTATCACATCTGCATAACTAGATTGCTAGCTCTTAAGACTACTGCTACTTATTCCTGCACTGGGTTGATCTCTCTTGTATGTCCACCTGCTACTCTGTCATCTGCTACCATACATGATTGCTAAACCTACCTGCATCCATCTGCTACTGTCTTACCTTCAAGTGTATGTCACCTACCACCTCCACTCAACCTGTCTCTTAAATCTTCATCACTGTGTTACTACATACATAAAGTCACTCTAGGAGCCAGCTTGTTGAGTGTGTGTATTTACTAGCTGAATTAAGACCTTCCACACATGATGAGTCATTGAGGTTGGGAATGGTATCTCAGCATCTCTCTTACATGACTACTGAAGTGGAATATTTCTGCAGCTGAAAATCCACACCATACATGAAACGCAGGAGCGTTACACAATGCGGGGCTCTTTATTACGGTCCCACAGCGGGACCCTTTCACAAGTTCTGCAGTGGGCCCCCTTCCTGCCATCTTGGGGCCTCCCCACGGTGGTGGAATGCCAGGGCCCGGTTGCAAGTGTGACCTTTGCGATCCTGGAAGTTCACCCACTGGTGTCAGTAGTTTCTATTTTTTGGTATTTTAATTGTATTATTTTTTATAATTTTATTTTATTTTTTTACGCTGTCACTGACTATGACTCTGTCCATTCAGAAAAGGAAGGAGCTGGTAAATGACTTATTTACCAACCCCTTCCTGGTACTGTATTGTGACACATCCCCTGCAGCAGCCAGCAGGGGAGGGGAGGGAGCAGGATAGCACACAGGGGCCCAGAGACAGCAGAACACAGGTGAACTGGAGGATAGGAGGAGTGGCGGGGGCAGCATACAGAGGAACCAATCTCCTCCATTTTCCTCCTGCAGTTACAGGAGGAAAAAGGACAGTGATTTCTCTACATGCTGCCCCCGCCGCCCCTCCTATCCAGGTGTATAGGGGAGCCGCACAGGCCCCCTGGAGCATGGGGCCCGGTTGCAATTGCAACCCCTGCAACCCCTGTAGTTACGCCCCTGGTTCATCCTGTTCTCCCTTTCACAAAGGAGCAGATACTGGTCCTGCTTATGGGAGACCAACATTCTACAGCTCTGTCCAGATCTCCTAGAGTAACTGCCTGTCTCCTGGAATCTCCTCCATGCTCTTATGATTGTGGTGGGAGACACAGCAAACCTTCTGGCAATGGCACATATTGATGTGCCATCCTGGAGAAGTTGGTCTGTCTGTGCAAACTCTATAGAGTCCAGGTATCGCCAGTAGTGACACTGATCCTAGCCAAATGCAAAACTAGTGAAAAACAGTCAGAAAAGATGAGTAGAGAAAATGTAATTTGCCTCTGTAATGGTATCCTGCACTGGGACACCATTTTGTCAAGCAACCATTTTGTGTTACTCCAGCAGCCATTACAGTTTAAAAGACACTCCCTCACCCCAGCCCCCTCCTCAGTGTTAATTAATTCCTAGAATGCGGGGCTTGGACTTCAAAAGAGCTGTTACTTCAAAGAACATTATCTAGGAACCTTATCTCAGCACATCCTGGCCGATGTCCACTAAGGCTGACCAGACTGGGTTGTAAATTCCCCAGCCAAATTGTTAATTTGAGATGTACCAATACGTCTAACCAATCCATACCCAATTCATAACTGCAGACATGAACATGACACATTAACAAAAAGTATATATTTGGATGAGAAATAAAATACTGAACGGAACAAGATCATACATGATCACATTCGCTCCTATGGAAGACAAGCTAGCTGTCAGATGCCTTACGGGTCAGAGGTTACTTGGAGATAACCTGTGTTTGGTGTCTATGGATGTAAAATTCAATGTGGCACAATAATATATCGGTTTCAAGAAGACAGCTGGTAGATATTGGAAGATATGAATTATGTTATAAATCTGTCTAAACGGGAGGTTCCTTGCCATTGTCTGAGCCCAGGGCCACTGTGTTTATTGGTCAAGAACCTCTGGTGACACCCCCTGGGGTCTCAGAGAAAAGGAAAGAAGCAGATGTTTTTTTCAGTTCTCATGTAACATCGAAGAAGAAACATCTCTCAAGTTTGAGGACCGATCACACATGCTCAGCTTCTGAAACTCTGATAATACAAGGACATTGACTGCAAGTATTCTTATTTCTAATTCTTTATCTTAATTTTCTAAATTGCTAAATTGTGTCTCTATTTCTTTGAAAACCATTTTTCTGTAAATATTTTTATTTTGCACCAATTTTAACCTTTTTATTAAACCTTATTTTGAAAAGTGTTAATCTTGTCACTAAGCTCTTACTGCAAAGCTACTAAAGAACCTATCTCTTGAAGAGCGCTACTGTCTAGAATAAATCCCCTGGACAATCATGTCTGCGGTGACAGCGTGTGTTACAGATGATTATTCTAAAGTCATAATTGGTATTTCTAAAATTACGAGCGTCCTCTGGGCTCATCATAACGTAGAGGTGGTGGCAGAGAAAGGGTTAATTGCTTAATTAGCCCGGTGACAATCGCTCTCAGCCTGCTGGCATCTAGATTGTTTTTCCGCAAGCTGGAAAATCTTTGTGCCAGGTGCAGCTGAGAGTGGCATTGTTACGCAAGTGACGGCAGGGTGTGAGATTGCCTGGGCCTTGGTCACGAGTTGGATGAGAAGGCCAGGGGTCTGATACCCGCCACCGTCACAGCCTCCTTTTGTAAAACTATTCCTGTTTTGGAGGTTGTTTTATTGTTGCCCACCAAGTGCACCTGTTTTTAATTTCATGAACACCAAAGCACCTGAAACTGATTAACAACCCCCTCTACTACTTAACCGACCAGATCAATATCCCAGGAGTATATTCGACTTGATGCTATACTCTGATTAAAAGTGTTTCTTTTTATATATATATATATATATATATATATATATATATATATATATATATATATATATTAGGGCTGTGCATCTTCACTTACCTCACGATTACGATTATTAGGGTCACGATTTGATACGATTCGATTCCGCAATGCATCACGATGCATCATGATTACTGCCCAATGCCCATGCCCAGCCCACTGCCCAATGGTTTTCAAAACTTAATAAAAAAAAAACAAACAAACAAGCAGTCACACATTAAAGAATCATTTTTATTTTTATTTGCTTTTAAAGGACACTTCCCTGGACCCTGGCATGGCCTGCAAGCCCTGCATAGTGCACTGCAATGATATAGGAGGTCTCCTCAGGGATGTGATAAATACATGGCGGTGTATGGAGGTCTCCTCAGGGATATCCAGGATGTGATATACATGTGGCGGTGTATGGGGGTCTCCTCAGGGATGTGATATATACATGGCGGTGTATGGGGGTCTCCTCAGGGATATCCAGGATGTGATATACACATGGCGGTGTATGGAGGTCTCCTCAGGGATATGATATATACATGGCGGCGTATGGAGGTCTCCTCAGGGATATCCAGGATGGGATATACACATGGTGGTGTATGGGGGTCTCCTCAGGGATGTGATATATACATGGCGGTGTATGGGGGTCTCCTCAGGGATGTGATATATACATGGCAGTGTATGGGGATCTCCTCAGGGAAATTATATATACATGGTGGTGTTATCACATCCCTGAGGAGACCCCCATACACCGCCATGTATATATCACATCCTGGATATCCCTGAGGAGACCCCCATACACCGCCATGTATATATCACATCCCTGAGGAGACCCCCATACACCACCATGTATACATCACATCCTGGATATCCCTGAGGAGACCCCCATACACCGCCATGTATATATCACATCCCTGAGGAGACCCCCATACACCGCCATGTATATATCACATCCTGGATATCCCTGAGGAGACCTCCATACACCACTGGTGTATGGAAGTCTCCTCAGGAATATCAGGGATGTGATATATTTTCTATACTAACCAGTGTAACCCCAGCATGTCTGACAGTCTGCAGAGGACAGGAAGAATCACATGACTTTGGGGAGGACAATACAAAGCTGCAGCACAGGTTATAAGCACATCTTATGCAATCTGTAATGTTTCTAATATCGGTGTGTGTCTCTTCACTGGCACAGATCTTTCCTAGTTGCTGTGACCATGCCCGATAGTCCAGCTCCCCCTCTCCCTCAGTGTGCTTCCCCAATCCCCAGTGTCCGCCCCCTCACCTGGCTCTGCCGCTCTCCCGGTTCTCGTCATCCTCCACCGTCATATCTCCAGCTGGGAAGGCCGCGGCCACCCCGAACCTTCCTGGGGCCAGAGCACCGATAGCTCCTCTCTCCTCTCCCACAAGGCCCGGCCGCCGCCACCACTCTCATCACGCGCCAGCGCCGCCATGACAATCTGTACTGACAGACAACCCCCCCCCCACCCCCGGAAATGACATCATTAGGTAATCGGTTTTGCAGTCCCCCCGAATCTATGCAGAATCGCGAAGGGTCGCATTGCGATGCATCGATTCAGCGATTATATTCCGCAGGCCTAATGTATATATATATATATATATATATATATATATATATGTGCTTCCCCTTACAGTATCTCACAAAGAGTACACCCCTCACATTTTTGTAAATATTTCATTATATCTTTTCATGTGACAACACTGAAGAAATTACACTTTGCTACAATGTAAAGTAGTGAGTGCACAGCTTGTATAACAGTGTAAATTTGCTGTCCCCTCAAAATAACACACCGCCATTAATGTCTAAACTGCTGGCAACAAAAATGAGTACACCCCTAAGTGAAAATGTCGAAATTGGGCCCAATTAGCCATTTTCCCTCCCACAATGTCATGTGACTCGTTAGTGTTACAAGGTCTCAGGTGTGAATGAGGAGCAGGTGTGTTAAATTTGGTGTTATCGCTTTCAATCTCTCATACTGGTCACTTGAAGTTCAACATGGCACCTCGTGGCAAAGAACGCTCTGAAGATCTAAAAAAAAGAATTGTTGCTTTACATAAAGATGGCCTGGGCTATAAGAAGATTGCCAAGACCCTGAAACTGAGCTTCAGCACAGTGGCCAAGACCATACAGTGGTTTAACAGGACAGGTTCCACTCCGAACCGGCCTCGCCATGATCAACCAAAGAAGTTGAGTGCATGTGCTCAGCGTCATATCCAGAGCTTGTCTTTGGGAAATAGACATATGAGTGCTGCCAACATTGCTGCAGAGGTTGAAGGGGTGGGGGGAGTCAGCCTGTCAGTGCTCAGACCATACGCCGCACACTGCATCAAATTGGTCTGCATGGCTGTCGTCCCAGAAAGGAGGCTCTTCTAAAGATGAGGCACAAGAAAGCCCGCAAACAGTTTGCTGAATACAAGCAGACTAAGGGCATGGATTACTGGAACCATGTCCTGTGGTCTGAGGAGACCAAGATAAACCTATTTGGTTCGGATGGTGTCAAGCGTGTGTGGCGCCAACCAGGTGAGGAGTACAAAAACAAATGTGTCTTGCCTACAGTCAAGCATGGTGGTGGGAGTGTCATATTCTGGGGCTGCATGAGTGCTACTGGCACTGGGGAGCTACAGTTAATTTAGGGAACCATGAATGCCACCATGTACTGTGACATACTGAAGCAGAGCATGATCTTCTCCCTTTGGGGACTAGGCGGCAGGGCAGTATTCCAACATGATAACGACCCCAAACACACCTCTAAGACGACCACTTCCTTGCTAAAGAAAGTGAGGATAAAGGTGATGGACTGGCCAAGCATGTCTCCAGACCTAAACCTTATTGAGCATTTGTGGGGCATCCTCAAATGTAAGGTGAAGGAGCGCAATTTGGGCATTTTCACTTAGGGGTGTACTCACTTTTGTTGCCAGCGGTTTAGACAATAATGGCTGTGTGCTGAGTTATTTTGAGGGGACAGCAAATGTACACTGTTATACAAGCTGTACACTCACTACTTTACATTGTAGCAAAGTGTCATTTCTTCAGTGTTGTCACATGAAAAGATAGAATAAAACATTTACAAAATGTGAGGGGTTTACTCACTTTTGTGAGGTACTGTATACAGAATATATATATATATATATATATATATATATATATATATATATATATATATATATATATATATATATATGTGTATGTACACCTTTTTTCTTATGTTATAAGCAATACACTGATCTTCCTAAGGAAAGGCTGTGCAGTGGAGTGTGTCAGCACAAGTCTTGGCCATTGGGGGGCAGACAGGCTATGCTCCCACACTGGCCACACTGGGAAAGATGTGCTCTCATATCTAGCGTGGTCAGTTTTCAGTAGAAAAGCAGAGAGACTGGCAAGATTACCAAGTATTTCACACAATGGAAGCAATGCAAAGATAACAGGATACTTTTTAAAATAAGTACATGGTACAACATGCACATATCAGGAATATGGAATTCTGGGGTAACTAACACATTAAAATGTTTAATAAGTTATTGATATTCCTCTTGTATAATTTTACCCATTTTAACTGAATGCCCTATCCTTAAAGTACATTCTCTGCCTACAGTGACTTGCTGGACAATCAGCATTAGGAATCCCTGGAAATGTTAAATGGCTGCAACTATGCATCAATGTTACCCTATGCACCCCTATGTCCAACACTCCTCTCTGCACTATCCAGCCACCAGTCACTCCACTCTATAAAAATATAGCCCCCATTCCCTCACAAAGCAGCCCCCTTTCTCGCACCTAATGCAGCCCCCTTTCCCCCTTCCTCACACCTAATGCAGCCCCCTTTCGCCTGCTCACACACAATACAGCCTCCTGCACCCCTCCTCACACATTATAATGCCCCCTGCACCCCTCCTCACACATAATATAGCCCCCGCCCTCCTCTTTACACACAATAGAGACATCCTTCTCACACACAATGCAGACTTCTCCTTCCTTCCTAATAATAGGGACCACCTCCTCCCTTTCCCCGCCCTCTTCCTACACATAATGCAACCCCCTGCCCTCCCTTCTCAAACATTACACATTACACAGCTCCCCTCCTCACACACAATCCACCCCCCCCCCCACCCCTGCTTTCACACTATACAGACCCATGCTACCGTCTACACACATCATACAGCCCCCTTGGACCCCACACACATAATAGAACCCCTTTCTCCCTCCACACACATAATAAAGACCCCCTTCTCCTCCTCCCTCCTCCCTCCTCACACACTATAAAGCCCAGCCTCTTCTCACATATAATTGCTTCTCTTCACACACCTAATTCAGCCCTATGCTCCCCTCTTCACACACTATACAGCCCCCTGCCCCACTCTTCAGACACAATACCACCTTCTTCCCCCACTGCTGTCCACACAATACAGCCCCCTGCCCCACAGCTCACACACAATACAGCCCTCTGCCCCACTCCTCACATACAATACAGCCCCCCTGCCCCACAATCTCACACACAATACGCCCCCCTGCCCCACTCCTCAAACACCATACAGCCCCTTCCCTACTCCTCACACACCATGCAGCCCCCTGCCCCACTCCTCACACACAATACAGTCCCCCTGCCCCACTCCTCACACACAATACAGCCCCCTGCCCTACTCCTGCCCACACAATACAGTTCCCTGCCCCACTCCTTACACACAATACAGCTCAATGCCCTTCTTCTCACACACAATACAGCCCCCCTGCCCCACTCCTCACACACCATACAGCCCCTTCCCTACTCCTCACACACCATACTGCCCCCTTCCCCACTACTCACACACAATACAGCCCCCTTTCCCACTCCTCACACACCATACAACCCCCTTCCCCACCCCTTACACTCAATACAGCCCCCTGCCCCACTCCTCACACACCATACAGCCCCCTTCCACACTGCTCACATACAATACAGCCCCCTGCCCCACTCCTCACACACCATACAGCCCTCCTGTCCCACTCCTCACATACCATACAGCCCCTGCCCCACTACTCACATACCGTACAGCCCCTGCCCCACTCCTCACACACCATACAGCCCTCCTATCCCACTCCTCACATACCATACAGCCCCTGCCCCACTCCTCACACACTATACAGCCCCCTGCCCCACTCTTCACACACCATACAGCCCCTGCCCCACTCCTTACACTCATTACAGCCCCCTGCCCCACTCCTCACACACTATACAGCCCCCTGCCCCACTCTTCACACACCATACAGCCCCTGCCCCTCTCCTCACACACAATACAGTCCCCCTGACTCCTTTCTCAGACATAATACAGCACTCTGCCACTTCTACTAATGCATAATAAAGCCCCCCTCAATCAGGATACACCCCCATGCCCCCCCTTCCCCAGACATAATACTGCCCCATGCCCCAACTCACATATTATACAGCCCCCATGCATCCCACCTCACACACAATTCAGTCCTCTTCTCACACACAATACGCCCCCCTGCCCCACTCCTCAAACACCATACAGCCCCTTCCCTACTCCTCACACACCATGCAGCCCCCTGCCCCACTCCTCACACACAATACAGTCCCCCTGCCCCACTCCTCACACACAATACAGCCCCCTGCCCTACTCCTGCCCACACAATACAGCTCCCTGCCCCACTCCTTACACACAATACAGCTCCATGCCCCACTTCTCACACACAATACAGCCCCCCTGCCCCACTCCTCACACACCATACAGCCCCTTCCCTACTCCTCACACACCATACTGCCCCCTTCCCCACTACTCACACACAATACAGCCCCCTTTCCCACTCCTCACACACCATACAACCCCCTTCCCCACCCCTTACACTCAATACAGCCCCCTGCCCCACTCCTCACACACCATACAGCCCCCTTCCACACTGCTCACATACAATACAGCCCCCTGCCCCACTCCTCACACACCATACAGCCCTCCTGTCCCACTCCTCACATACCATACAGCCCCTGCCCCACTACTCACATACCGTACAGCCCCTGCCCCACTCCTCACACACCATACAGCCCTCCTATCCCACTCCTCACATACCATACAGCCCCTGCCCCACTCCTCACACACTATACAGCCCCCTGCCCCACTCTTCACACACCATACAGCCCCTGCCCCACTCCTTACACTCATTACAGCCCCCTGCCCCACTCCTCACACACTATACAGCCCCCTGCCCCACTCTTCACACACCATACAGCCCCTGCCCCTCTCCTCACACACAATACAGTCCCCCTGACTCCTTTCTCAGACATAATACAGCACTCTGCCACTTCTACTAATGCATAATAAAGCCCCCCTCAATCAGGATACACCCCCCATGCCCCCCCTTCCACAGACATAATACAGCCCCATGCCCCAACTCACATATTATACAGCCCCCATGCATCCCACCTCACACACAATTCAGTCCTCTTCTCACACACAATACGCCCCCCTGCCCCACTCCTCAAACACCATACAGCCCCTTCCCTACTCCTCACACACCATGCAGCCCCCTGCCCCACTCCTCACACACAATACAGTCCCCCTGCCCCACTCCTCACACACAATACAGCCCTCTGCCCTACTCCTGCCCACACAATACAGCTCCCTGCCCCACTCCTTACACACAATACAGCTCCATGCCCCACTTCTCACACACAATACAGCCCCCCTGCCCCACTCCTCACACACCATACAGCCCCTTCCCTACTCCTCACACATCATACTGCCCCCTTCCCCACTACTCACACACAATACAGCCCCCTTTCCCACTCCTCACACACCATACAACCCCCTTCCCCACCCCTTACACTCAATACAGCCCCCTGCCCCACTCCTCACACATCATACTGCCCCCTTCCCCACTACTCACACACAATACAGCCCCCTTTCCCACTCCTCACACACCATACAACCCCCTTCCCCACCCCTTACACTCAATACAGCCCCCTGCCCCACTCCTCACACACCATACAGCCCCCTTCCACACTGCTCACATACAATACAGCCCCCTGCCCCACTCCTCACACACCATACAGCCCTCCTGTCCCACTCCTCACATACCATACAGCCCCTGCCCCACTACTCACACACCATACAGCCCCTGCCCCACTCCTTACACTCATTACAGCCCCCTGCCCCACTCCTCACACACTATACAGCCCCCTGCCCCACTCTTCACACACCATACAGCCCCTGCCCCTCTCCTCACACACAATACAGTCCCCCTGACTCCTTTCTCAGACATAATACAGCACTCTGCCACTTCTACTAATGCATAATAAAGCCCCCCTCAATCAGGATACACCCCCATGCCCCCCCTTCCACAGACATAATACAGCCCCATGCCCCAACTCACATATTATACAGCCCCCATGCATCCCACCTCACACACAATTCAGTCCTCTTCTCACACACAATACGCCCCCCTGCCCCACTCCTCAAACACCATACAGCCCCTTCCCTACTCCTCACACACCATGCAGCCCCCTGCCCCACTCCTCACACACAATACAGTCCCCCTGCCCCACTCCTCACACACAATACAGCCCTCTGCCCTACTCCTGCCCACACAATACAGCTCCCTGCCCCACTCCTTACACACAATACAGCTCCATGCCCCACTTCTCACACACAATACAGCCCCCCTGCCCCACTCCTCACACACCATACAGCCCCTTCCCTACTCCTCACACATCATACTGCCCCCTTCCCCACTACTCACACACAATACAGCCCCCTTTCCCACTCCTCACACACCATACAACCCCCTTCCCCACCCCTTACACTCAATACAGCCCCCTGCCCCACTCCTCACACACCATACAGCCCCCTTCCACACTGCTCACATACAATACAGCCCCCTGCCCCACTCCTCACACACCATACAGCCCTCCTGTCCCACTCCTCACATACCATACAGCCCCTGCCCCACTACTCACATACCGTACAGCCCCTGCCCCACTCCTCACACACCATACAGCCCTCCTATCCCACTCCTCACATACCATACAGCCCCTGCCCCACTCCTCACACACTATACAGCCCCCTGCCCCACTCTTCACACACCATACAGCCCCTGCCCCACTCCTTACACTCATTACAGCCCCCTGCCCCACTCCTCACACACTATACAGCCCCCTGCCCCACTCTTCACACACCATACAGCCCCTGCCCCTCTCCTCACACACAATACAGTCCCCCTGACTCCTTTCTCAGATATAATACAGCACTCTGCCACTTCTACTCATGCATAATAAAGCCCCCCTCAATCAGGATACACCCCCCATGCCCCCCCTTCCCCAGACATAATACAGCCCCATGCCCCAACTCACATATTATACAGCCCCCATGCATCCCACCTCACACACAATTCAGTCCTCTTCTCACACATAATGCGGCTCCCTGCCCCACTCCTCACACATAACACAGCCCCCGTGTCACCTCAGAAAATAAAACTCCACTGGTCCTGCTCCACACACAATACAACCCCTGTCCCTCCCCACTCACATATAATATGGCCTCCATTTCTCCGCAGACATTTTAGAGCAATCCTCACACACTATACAGTACCACTGCCCCCTTTCCTCACACATAATAAACCCACCTGCCCCCTTTTCACATATAACAACCCCCCCCCCCCCACACACACACACACACACACACCTCACACATAATTCAGCCTCTTTCTCACACATATTACAGCCCCCTGCCCCACTCTTCACACATATTATAAACCCCTGCCCCCCTCCTCAAACATTTTACAACTCCTTTGTCCACCTTTTCATACATCATAAAGCCCTCCCTGTTTGTCTCCCTACTCATGATACAGCCTACTTGCACCCCTCCTCACACATACCACAGTCCTCCTGTCCCCTCCTTGTGCATAATATAGTCCTTCCACCCCTCTCTCTCCACACATATGCAACCCCCCCTCCCCCAGCACACACACATTGCAGCCGCCTTCTTACACATATGGCCACAGGTTGGCGCAGGTGTGGGGCAGGAACAGGAAGTTTCCTTGCATAGTACTCCAGGAAATGCATAGCTGGGGGCAGAACTAACATGACAGGTAGGTGGTGTCAGTGGTGTTCTGCTAGTTCCAGATGCTCTCTCATTATCACAGCTCCTAACTGTCCTTGATTTAGAGGGACTGTCCCTGGTTTGGAACAAAGTCCCTCTGTCCCTGTTTCCTCCTCATTTGTCCTTCATTTTGGTCTGATCTATAAAGTTGTATATAAAATCCACTATTTATCTTTCAAAGAGTGTTTTCCAGTGCTATACCTTCCATCCAATTTCTTAATTGATTCATTTGTAAATCTGAAAAGCCAGAAAAGGAACAGTAATGGTAAAAAAAAAGCACTTTTGTGTTTAACTAATCTTTTTTTAGATTCTCCTTTAAGGGGGCGTGGCAGGGGGTGTGCCCTATGCCTACATACTTTTGCTAATAAGTGTCTCTGTTACCATCCCAAAAAGTTGGGAGGTATGCATTATAACATAACCAGCAGATGGGGGAGAGGACATGGGTAGGGCTAGCACAAATCTGAGAGACCATGCCTGGACCAATCAGACCCATCCTGTTTCTAAGCTGAACCCGTTCTCTCTGTTCCCATGACCCTAATCCTGGTACATAGGCGTTGCAGGGCTATTTACATAGTTGGTGAGGTTGAAAAAAGACGGCAGTCCATCCAGTTCAACCTGTGGCGTGTGTGCTTGTGTCTGTGTCAAGAGTACATTGTATATCCCTGTATGTTGTGATCATTAAGGTGCCGATCTAATAGTTTTTCTCCCTGTTGATACCACTGCTTGTGGAAGGGAATTCCACATCCATACTGCTCTGACACTAAAGAACCCTCTACACAATTTGTGGTTAAACTGCTTCTCTTCCAATTTCAGTGAATGGCTGTGTATCGTTTTAAATTCCCTTTCACTGAAACGTTTGTTCCCTATGCTCGGGTCGCCAGTACAATATTTGTACATTGATATCATATCCCCTCTCAAGTGTCTCCTCTCCAGAGAGAATAAGTTCAATGCTTGCAGTCTTTAACCAAAGCTGAGGTCCTCTAGTCCCTTTATTAGCTTTGTCGCCCTTCTCTGGACTCTCTCCAGTTCCAGCACATTCTATCTGAGGACCAGTGCCTATCAGGGGCGTACCGTGGGGTTGGCCAGAACGGCGCCCGCCAGGGGCGCAGGCCGAGGGGGGGCAGAAAAACACTGTCAGTGTAGTGCAGCAAAGGCAGTGACTTACCGCTCCTCCAGGTCCTCCGCGTTCAGCGCCCCCCCCCCGGCGCCCCCCCGGCACCCCCCCCTCCCCCCGCTCCGCTTCAATCCCGGAAGCCGCTCGCTGTGTGTGTCACTGTAACTGTGTGTGTCACAGTGTCGGACTCGGACGTGCGATGGGCGGGCCGGCGGCGCCCCTCGTCACAGGGCTCCGCCCACATGATGATCCGATCTCGCGTCATCAGCAGGCTCCTAGGCGGCAAGGCAGCTCCAGATTCCAGGCTAAGGCTCAGCACAGCAGGCTGCCGGTAACGGAATTCTGCACTCTCTCTGCCAGAGTGCCAGTGCAGTGTGACCCCGTGACAGTGAGCGAGGAAAGCAGGCTCCCAGTCCCAGGCAGTTCTTAGGTACTACTATATGAGAAGAACTTATAAAAGAAGAAATATTATAAAATTAAATGTATACTGTATATATATATATAATATAAACACAGGATATGGCGACCTCTATACTGCACTATCTATCTATCTATCTATCTATCTATCTATCTATCTATCTATCTATATATATATATATATATATATATATATATATATATATATACGCACAGGATATGGCATCCTCTATTATTATACTGCACTGTATATATTATATATATATATATATATATATATATATACACACACACACACACACACATACACACAGGATGTGGCCTCCTCTATATATATATACTGTATATATATATATAATAGAGGAGGCTACATCCTGTGTGTGTGTATATATATATATAGTGCAGTAAAATAATAGAGGATGCCATATCCTGTGCGTATATTATATATATATATATATATATATATATATATATAGTATGTATGTATATATATAGTGCAGTATAGAGGATGCCATATCCTGTGTGTATATAATATATATATATATATATATAGTGCAGTATAATAATAGAGGATGCCATATCCTGTGTGTATATATTATATATATATATATATAGTGCAGTATAGAGGATGCCATATCCTGTGTGTGTATATATACTGTATGTATATTTTTGTCAATTTACGCAGTGCTTTACATATACATTGCACATTCACATCAGTCCCTGCCCTCAAGGAGCTTCCAATCTAAGGTCCCTAACTCACATACATACACAGTAGGGCCAATTTTTTTTTATACAGGATCCAATTAACCTACCAGCATGTCTTTGGAGTGTGGGAGGAAACCGGAGTACCCGGAGGAAACCCGTGCAGGCACAGGGAGAACATGCAAACTCCAGGCAGGTAGTGTCGTGGTTGGGATTTGAACCAGTGACCCTCTTGCTGCTAGGTGAAAGTGCTAACCACTACACCACTGTGCTGCCCGCAGTATAATAATAGAGGATGCCATATCCCGTGCGTATATATGTGTATATATGTATACAGTGGGTACAGAAAGTATTCAGACCCCCTTAAATTTTTCACTCTTTGTTATATTGCAGCCATTTGCTAAAATCATTTAGGTTCATTCTTTTTCCTCATGAATGTACACATAGCACCCCATACTGACAGAAAAACACAGAATTGTTGACATTGTTGCAGATTTATTAAAAAAGAAAAACTGAAATATCACATGGTCCTAAGTATTCAGACCCTTTGCTGTGACACTCATATATTTAACTCAGGTGCTTTCCATTTCTTCTGATCATCCTTGAGATGGTTCTACACCTTCATTTGAGTCCAGCTGTGTTTGATTATACTGATTGGAATTGATTAGGAAAGCCACACACCTGTCTATATAAGACCTTCCACATCACAATGCATGTCAGAGCAAATAAGAATCATGAGGTCAAAGGAACTGCCTGAAGAGCTCAGAGACAGAATTGTGGCAAGGCACAGATCTGGCCAAGGTTACAAAAAGATTTATGCTGCACTTAAGGTTCCTAAGAGCACAGTGGCCTCCATATTCCTCAAATGGAAGACGTTTGGGACGACCAGAACCCTTCCTAGAGCTGGCCGTCCGGCCAAACTGAGCTATCGGGGGAGAAGAGCCTTGGTGAGAGAGGTAAAGAAGAACCCAAAGATCACTGTGGCTGAGCTCCAGAGATGCAGTCAGGAGATGGGAGAAAGTTGTAGAAAGTCAACCATCACTGCAGCCTTCCACCAGTCGGGGCTTTATGGCAGAGTGGCCCGACGGAAGCCTCTCCTCAGTGTAAGACACATGAAAGCCCGCATGGAGTTTGCTAAAAAAACACCTGAATGACTCCAAGATGGTGAGAAATAAGATTCTCTGGTCTGATGAGACCAAAATAGAACTTTTTGGCCTTAATTCTAAGCGGTATGTGTGGAGAAAACCAGGCACTGCTCATCACCTGTCCAATACAGTCCCAACAGTGAAGCATGGTGGTGGCAGCATCATGCTGTGGGGGTGTTTTTCAGCTGCAGGGACAGGACGACTGGTTGCAATCGAGGGAAAGATGAATGCGGCCAAGTACAGAGATATCCTGGACAAAAACCTTCTCCAGAGTGCTCTGGACCTCAGACTGGGCCGAAGGTTTACCTTCCAGCAAGACAATGACCCTAAGCACACAG
This sequence comes from Pelophylax lessonae, assembly GCF_965119305.1. NCBI lineage: Eukaryota > Metazoa > Chordata > Amphibia > Anura > Ranidae > Pelophylax > Pelophylax lessonae. The sequence continues at coordinate 552,500,795 of NC_138769.1, read as the reverse complement.
CTAAAATAACGAAGGAGTGGCTTCACAACAACTCTGTGACTGTTCTTGAATGGCCCAGCCAGAGCCCTGACTTAAACCCAATTGAGCATCTCTGGAGAGACCTAAAAATGGCTGTCCACCAACGTTTACCATCCAACCTGACAGAACTGGAGAGGATCTGCAAGGAGGAATGGCAGAGGATCCCCAAATCCAGGTGTGAAAGACTTGTTGCATCTTTCCCAAAAAGACTCCTGGCTGTATTAGATCAAAAGGGGGCTTCTACTAAATACTGAGCAAAGGGTCTGAATACTTAGGACCATGTGATATTTCAGTTTTTCTTTTTTAATAAATCTGCAACAATGTCAACAATTCTGTGTTTTTCTGTCAGTATGGGGTGCTATGTGTACATTCATGAGGAAGAAGAATGAACTTAAATGATTTTAGCAAATGGCTGCAATATAACAAAGAGTGAAAAATTTAAGGGGGTCTGAATACTTTCCGTACCCACTGTATATATGTATATATATATATGTATATATATATATATATATATATATAGCCTAAATCTCATCTGACTACTATGCTTCTGAGTCAAAACAATTGAAAAAGGACTGTATAACCTAAACATTATCTTTAATGGATACGCAGACGATTAAAAATAAATAGAAATTGATGTAAAAAGACAAACAATAGAATATCTAACTCTTTAATGATTGGGGGCGGGGCGGGGCGCCGATACAGCTTCTCGCCAAGGGCGCTGGAGACCCTAGGTACGCCTCTGGTGCCTATACCTGGATGGCATACTCAAGATGCAGGCAGACCAGAGTCTGGTAGAGTGGGAGAATTATCATTTTATCTCTGGAGTGAATCCCCTTTGTAATACATGCCAATATTCTGTTGGCCCTGCTTGCAGCAGCTTGGCATTGCATGCTATTGCTGAGCCTGTCGTCTAGTAGGACCCCCAGGTCCTTTTCCATCCTAGATCCCCCAGAGGTTCACCTCCCTAGTGAGTAACTCATGTTTGAATTTTTTGGACCCATTCAGGGGTATTAATTAAATGGCGGGACTGTCCTGGGCTGTTGGTCAGTATGATATAGAGGGGCAGTGAGCAATGTACAAGGGGGCAGTGATTAGTCTATTGAGGCAGTGAGCAGTGTATGGAGAGCACTAATGGGTGTACCTGGCTTGATAGGTGGCAATGATGGATCAGAAAGTCAATTTTAGACACACATACAGTATCTCACAAAAGTAAGTACACCCATCATTGTAAATATTTTATTATATTTTTTCATGTGACAACACTGAAGAAATGACACTTTGCTACAATGTAAAGTAGTGAGTGTACAGCTTGTATAACAGTGTAAATTTACTGTCCCCTCATTGAGAGGCTGTGACAGGTGTCGGTCCAGGCACCCGGCGAATCCCGACTTCCATTGTCATGATGATGCGGTGCCTGGACCGACTTCTGTGAGGTCAGCAGAGAGCGGACTGATGGGACACAGCGGTGCAGAACAGACTGCACTTCTGTGATCCACAGGAGATGTAAAACCATTCCCTGATTTATCCAAAATGAAACAGAAAAGTTTGCCCTTTATCTATACAATTGCTACATCCTTTCCTCTGCTCAATAGATGCTCTGTATGTTCTGTGTGCTTCCAATGCTAGACAGCAGAGGGCGCTATGTGACTGGAATTCCTTAGTCCCTGTGGTCCAATGAGTGACGACTGGCTCTCCGTGTATACCAATGGACGAAGTTGGGAGGGGCGTGGTTTGGAGTGTGCGGCTGGGGTGAATGGAGCTGAGTTTAGTGTGGACTGCGAGGCGGGACTCGCTAGTACAAAGGATGGGAACCGGGCGCTGTTTATTGGAGTAACGGGGCGACTACGGGAGGAGGGGGGATACCCGGTCTTTGGGGAGCCGTATACCGGGGTCCCGAAAATGGGGAACGCAGAGAGTGCGGGGGGACCCCCCGGGACAACTTTGTTACCGCTTAAAGTCCCGATGCCGGAGCCGGGGGAGCTGGAGGAGAGATTCGCTCTAGTCCTGGTAAGTGTGACGGCGAGCAAAGGAATGGGGGGTGGGGGCTGGCAGTGTTCAGAAGGATTGGGGAGCTGGCAGTGATCAGAGGAATGTGGGGGGCTGGCAGTGATCAGAGGAATGGGGGGGGGGGGGGTGTTGGTAGTGATCAGAGGAATGTGGGGGGCTGGCAGTGATCAGAGAAATGTGGGGGGCTGGCAGTGATCAGAGGAATATGGGGGGCTGGCAGTGATGAGAGAAATCTGGGGGGCTGGCAGTGATCAGAGGAATGTGATGAGGGGGGCTGGCAGTGATCAGAGAAATGTGGGGGGCTGGCAGTGATCAGAGAAATGTGGGGGGCTGGCAGTGATCAGAGGAATGGGGGGGGGGGGGTGTTGGTAGTGATCAGAGGAATGTGGGGGGCTGGCAGTGATAAGAGAAATGTGGGGGGCTGGCAGTGATCAGAGGAATATGGGGGGCTGGCAGTGATGAGAGAAATCTGGGGGGCTGGCAGTGATCAGAGGAATGTGCTGAGGGGGGCTGGCAGTGATCAGAGAAATGTGGGGGGCTGGCAGTGATCAGAGAAATGTGGGGGGCTGGCAGTGATCATAGGAATATGGGGGGCTGGCAGTGATCAGAGGAATGTGATGAGGGGTGCTGGCAGTGATAAGAGGAATGTGATGAGGGGGGCTGGCAGTGATCAGAGGAATATGGGGGGCTGGCAGTGATCAGAGGAATATGGGGGGCTGGCAGTGATCAGAGGAATATGGGGGGCTGGCAGTGATCAGAGGAATATGGGGGGCTGGCAGTGATCAGAGGAATATGGGGGGCTGGCAGTGATCAGAGGAATATGGGGGGCTGGCAGTGATCAGAAGAATATGATGAGGGGGGCTGGCAGTGATGAGAGAAATGTGGGGGGCTGGCAGTGATCAGAGGAATGTGGGGGGCTGGCAGTGGTCAGAAGAATATGATGAGGGGGCTGGCAGTGATCAGAGAAATGTGGGGGGCTGGCAGTGATCAGAGGAATATGGGGGGCTGGCAGTGATCAGAGGAATATGGGGGGCTGGCAGTGATCAGAGGAATGTGATGAGGGGGGCTGGCAGTGATCAGAGAAATGTGGGGGGTTGGCAGTGATCAGAGAAATGTGGGGGGCTGGCAGTGATCATAGGAATATGGGGGGCTGGCAGTGATCAGAGGAATGTGATGAGGGGGGCTGGCAGTGATCAGAGGAATGTGATGAGGGGGGCTGGCAGTGATGAGAGAAATCTGGGGGGTTGGCAGTGATCAGAGGAATGTGATGAGGGGGGCTGGCAGTGATCAGAGGAATATGGGGGACTGGCAGTGATCAGAGGAATATGGGGGGCTGGCAGTGATCAGAAGAATATGATGAGGGGGGCTGGCAGTGATGAGAGAAATGTGGGGGGCTGACAGTGATCAGAGGAATGTGGGGGGTTGGCAGTGGTCAGAAGAATATGATGAGGGGGCTGGCAGTGATCAGAGAAATGTGGGGGGCTGGCAGTGATCAGAGGAATATGGGGGGCTGGCAGTGATCAGAGGAATGTGATGAGGGGGGCTGGCAGTGATGAGAGAAATGTGGGGGGCTGGCAGTGATCAGAAGAATTTGGGGGTACTGGCAGTGATCAGAAGAGTTCTCTGGGATCCTAAGATATGGGTCTCTGGATGATCTTCCTTAGTTGTGGATCTATAGTGGGCTGATAATGGGGAATTGAGCTATTAGCTATGGTAGAGGATACCTTGGGAGAAGATGGCATTTTGCCCAGGGTATACTGTGCTCTTACCCATCACCCCTAATATTGGCGCATACTGTGCTCCCACCCTTCACCCCTGATTCTTGGGCACACTGTGCTCCCACCCTTCACCCCTAAATCTTGGGCACACTGTGCTCCTACCCTTCACCCCTAATTCTTTTGCACACTGTGCTCCCACCCTTCACCCCTAATTCTTGGGCACACTGTGCTCCCACCCTTCACCCCTAATTCTTGGGCACACTGTGCTTCCACACTTCACCCCTAATTCTGGGCCACACTGTGCTTCCACACTTCACCCCTTTTTCTGGGGCACACTGTGCTTCCACACTTCACCCCTTTTTCTGGGGCACACTGTGCTTCCACACTTCACCCCTTTTTCTGGGGCACACTGTGCTCTCATTCATCACCACTAATACTGGTGCATACTGAGATCCCACCCTTCACCCCTAATTCTAGGGAACATTGTGTTCTCACCCATCACCCCTCATTCTGGGGTACACTGTACTCTCACTCACCCTCTAAATCTGGGGTTTTGTGGCAACATAGTGTTGACAACATAGTGTGCTCCAGAATTAGGAGTGATGTAGGAGGGTACAGTGTGCCCCAGAATTGGGGGATGATGGATGAGTATACAGTGTGCCTGAGAATTATGTGGTGAAGGGGGAGAACACAGTGTGCCCTGGAATTATGGGGGTGATGGGGTGAGAACATAGTGTGCCCCAGGATTAGGAGGTGATGGGGTGAGAACGTAGTGTCCCACAGGTTTAGGGGTTGATGGGGTGAGAACATAGTGTGCCCCAGAATTAGGGGGTGATGGGGTGAGAACATAGTGTGCCCCAGAATTAGGGGGTGATGGGGTGAGAACATGGTGTCCCCCAGATTTAGGGGTTGATGGGGTGAGAACATAGTGTGCCCCAGGATTAGGAGGTGATGGGGTGAGAACGTAGTGTCCCCCAGATTTAGGGGTTGATGGGGTGAGAACATAGTGTGCCCCAGAATTAGGGGGTGATGGGGTGAGAACATGGTGTCCCCCAGATTTAGGGGTTGATGGGGTGAGAACATAGTGTGCCCCAGATTTAGGGGTTGATGGGGTGAGAACATAGTGTGCCCCAGGATTAGGAGGTGATGGGGTGAGAACATAGTGTCCCCCAGATTTAGGGGTTGATGGGGTGAGAACATAGTGTGCCCCAGAATTAGGGGGTGATGGGGTGAGAACATGGTGTCCCCCAGATTTAGGGGTTGATGGGGTGAGAACATAGTGTGCCCCAGATTTAGGGGTTGATGGGGTGAGAACATAGTGTGCCCCAGGATTAGGAGGTGATGGGGTGAGAACATAGTGTCCCCCAGATTTAGGGGTTGATGGGGTGAGAACATAGTGTGCCCCAGATTTAGGGGTTGATGGGGTGAGAACATAGTGTGCCCCAGAATTAGGGGCTGTTGGGGTGAGAACATAGTATGCCCCAGAATTAGGGACTGTTGGGGTGAGAACATAGTATGCCCCAGAATTAGGGGCTGTTGGGGTGAGAACATAGTATGTCCCAGAATTAGAGGGTGATGGGGTGAGAACATAGTATGTCCCAGAATTAGGGGCTGTTGGGGTGAGAACATAGTATGTCCCAGAATTAGAGGTTGATGGGGTGAGAACATAGTGTGCCCCAGAACTAGGGGTTGATGGGGTGAGAACGTAGTGTGCCCCAGATTTAGGGGTTGATGGGGTGAGAACGTAGTGTGCTCCCAATAAGGTGGTGATGGGGTGAGAACATAGTGTGACCCAGAATTAGGTGGTGGTGGGGTGAGAACATAGTGTGCCTTAGAATTAGGGGTTGATGGGGTGAGAACATAGTGTGCCTTAGAATTAGGGGGTGATGGGGTGAGAACATAGTGTGCCTTAGAATTAGGGGTTGATGGGGTGAGAACATAGTGTGCCTTAGAATTAGGGGGTGATGGGGTGAGAACATAGTGTGCCTTAGAATTAGGGGTTGATGGGGTGAGAACATAGTTGGCCCCAGAATTAGGTGGTGATGGGGTGAGAACGTAGTGTGTCCCCAATAAGGTGGTGATGGGGGTGAGAACATAGTTGGCCCCAGAATTAGGGGTTGATGGGGTGAGAACATAGTTGACCCCAGAATTAGGGGGTGATGGGGTGAGAACATGGTGTGTCCCCAATAAGGTGGTGATGGGGTGAGAACGTAGTGTGTCCCCAATAAGGTGGTGATGGGGTGAGAACATAGTTGGTCCCAGAATTAGGGGGTGATGGGGTGAGAACATAGTGTGCCTTAGAATTAGGGGTTGATGGGGTGAGAACATAGTTGGCCCCAGAATTAGGTGGCGATGGGGTAAGAACATAGTGTGCCCCAGAATTAGGGTGACATTTTGCTTCCTAGTGGTGGCGGTGACAATTATCTGTCATGTACTGGGCCGTGTGGGCCAGGGTGGCTCTCACACATACTTGATGCTACAAAAAAGTTGACAGAGAGCAGTTTCTGACCATAGTGACTTGCTGAATCAGGAACACAGGAAATTCTGTCCCTCTAATAGTTTCCCTGTATTGTCACCCCGAGTCTCGGTGGTCAGCAGGAATGTGTCCAGTTTGGTTGTATTGGATAGATGATGTGATGATCCTTTATACATGGAATTGTAGGACGCTGGACGGCCCATAATTCTCTCTTTTGGTGGAATGATTGTTAATGGGTCTGTCTGGCTTCTTGTCCTCCATGGAAGGTCTTGCTGGCGTTCTCTTCCTCTGACTGTGTCTGGATTGTATTTCTCGCAGTAGGCTCTGTCTGGACTTTGCATTATATTTCAGTTTCTCTGGCTTTGGTTCCGCTTTGTTTCTTGCACAGGATTTGGCCTGTCTTGACTCTTAGATCTCATTTAGCACTGGCTATATGTTTACGTTTTAGAAAGCTTCTATCCCAGCAAACTCTTGTCTTTTTTTTTTTTTCCTTTTCCTTCTCGGCACTGAAGTTCCTTTGGGATTTGAGGAATTTGTACATAACTCTATAGAGGAGGCGTGTTAGAAAGCAGAGCCAATGGATAGCATTTTCCTATTACTGTGGAGTAACACAGACGTTACCTGTGAATGTACACTGGCATGGGCTCATGATACACCAGGTCAACCATGTTGTGATGGAAGAAGTGCAACAATGGCTGCAACTGTTCTTTTTTTATTTTTGCAGATCTAGGTTTCAGCTGTAGGCTAGCTATTGTAGATGTGATAGGTCAACCAATACACAAACAGTTCCAAATCTGCCTGGCATGTGGCGTCCTCAGATTAACCAAGGTCTGTCAAAGGTTTATCCAACCTAATCCCGACAAAGATAGATTCATTATCTGCTTAGCCAATCTAAAGATAATTCATGGCTTTTTAATTACTACAATCCTTAACGTGTGGACTGAATTCCAAATCTGAACTGAACAGAACTGGAATAAAATAGTATTTCCTATTGTAGGTAATTGTGGCCTGTAGCTGCTAGTCAAAACATTTGTTCAATATTTCTGCTACGGTAGTGGTCATAAATGATCGATTTCTTTTCTGTGCAAGCTCCTCCGAATATTCAATCTGTACTCAACAACCCCCTTCTATTGATATGCCACACATGGGGAAGTGGATTTCGATTGATAGTTTCCACCAAGTAATCTAATCAATCAAAATATGATCATATTCATGCACAACTGATCAACAATTTTCTGCCCTGACCAATCAACTCTATTTGATTGATTCATACTCAATCTAGATCAGATTCAATCGAAAGGGAAGTCCTGATATTCAGATTTGATTGATATTTTTTTTTTTTTTTTTCGAATAACATATCGATCAGATAATTAACCACTTAAGCCCCGGAAGATTTTACCCCCTTCCTGACCAGGGGGTAATTTTGCGATCCGGCACTGCGTGACTTTAACGGACAATTGCACGGTCGTGCGACGCTGTACCTAAACGAATTTGACGTCCTTTTTTTCCCACAAACAGAGCTTTCTTTTGGTGGTATTTGATCACCTGTGCGATTTTTTTTTTTTTTTTTTTTTTTTTTTTTTCTTTTTGATCATGCGCTATAAACAAAAAAAAGAGCGACAATTTTGCAAAAATAACAATATTTTTCACATTTTTTTTACATGAAATTCCCCCCCAAAAAATGTAAAAATCAAAATTTTTTTAAATTTTTGGCCAATTTGTTTTCTGCTACATATGTTTGGTAAAAAAAAATCACAATAAGCGTATTTTGATTGGTTTGCGCAAAAGTTATTGCGTTTACTAACTAAGGGAAGGATTTTTGTTATTTTTGTTGTTTTTTTTAACGCGTAATGGCGATCTGCGTTTTTTTTTTTTTTGCGGTACTGCGACATTGCGGTGGACAGATCGGACCCCTGACTGACATTTTTTACACTTTTGGGGTTACCAGTCACATTACTACAGTAATCAGTGCTATACATATGCACTGTTATTGTAAAAATGACACTGGGAGGGAAGGGGTTAACTTTATTGGAGAGGGAGGGGTTAAGTGTGTCCCTAGGGGCGTGTTTCTAACTGTCATTGGATGTGGCTAGTGGTGTAACAGCACAGATCAATGTTCCTACATAGCAGGACCGAGTGATCTGTGCTTTTACACAGGGGAGAATGACAGGCGACTTTGTTTACATTAGCCGCCTGCCTTTCTCCCTCTCTACCCGACGATCGCGAGTGACCGGCAGACATCGGGTCCGCCGGTCACACGCGCCGGCTTCGTCGGGTACGAGCGGGAGCGCGCCTCCGGCGGCGCGCGCTCGCCCCCTACTCGCTCCCAGGCTAGTGATGTACCGGTACGTCACTTTGCCTGGGAGGGGCTGACCGCCACCGTATATAGTCGGGCGGCGGTCGGCAAGTGGTTAAATTAAAACTTTTATGGCTACCATGAGAAAGCTGCTAGGGGGGTTAACATGACTTGTGGCTACAAGCAACAACTATTCTTAAGCCCCATACACACGGGCCGAATGTGAGATGGCATCAGCCGGTTCAATAGAAACTGGCCGACATTCGGTCTGTGTGTGTGGCAGCCAGTCCAGAAAGGGCATGACCAAAAAAGGTCTGTCAATCACTGGTTGGGAAGGCTGACCGGAGTGTTCTGGTGGGGGGGCGTGTCCCGTCTGTCAAAACACAATAGAACATCAGGGGAGATTGCTGTACTAACATCAGACTGTTAGTACACTGGCTCCAACCTGAGCTGTCAGTTCTTTTTTTTTTTTTTTTCCCTGTTTAGCCCACTGGGTTGAACAAAAAAAAATACTAGCAGTGTGTACTTGGCTTTAGGCTGGCCATACATTATACATTTTCTTGTACAATTTTACTTTATATTTACTAAAAACCAAATCTTATGAGGTCATACCTAAACACTTAACATTTGTGTGCAGTCATCTAGGCTCTTGCACTACATAGTTGAAGATAAATCTAAAGGAAATTGAATAAGAAAATAATATATGTTTGGCCAGCTTAATGTTCTCATTTCTTTCTTTTTTTTTGTCCGCCATTTTTGATTAGTGATTTGATTTCTTTGTTTATACTTGCTGATTGGCCTACTGTATTGAGACGTGCTAAATAAGCTTTAGGCTCCATTCACACCTATGCAGTTTGCTTTTGAGCGTTTCTGAAGTCCTTTTTGCTGTGCTTTTCGCATTTTCTTTACTACGATTTGCATGCTTTTTTGGGCAAATTTGTTTTTAGGCAAATTACAAAATACCAATTGTGGTAAAAACGCACTATTTGCTTTTTCTGCAGCTTCTGCATTAAAGTCTATTGAACCGAAAACGCAAAAAACACAGTTTTGCGTTTTCAAAAAGGTCCCTGACCCTTTCCAAAAAGCAGAGGCACAAAAATGCATTGATGCGAACGTGTTCCATAGGAACCCATGTTAAAAAAAATAAATAAATAAAAATGTCCTGCAAGTCTGCAAAAAGCATGAAAAATCGCCCTGGTGTGATTAGAGCTTTAGACCCCGTTCACACTGGTGCGACTCATCATGCGATTTGACAGTTCCACATTGCATGACAAGTTGCACCCCATTGCTAGCAATGGAACTGTTCATATTGCAGGGATTTTAAAAAAGGTTCCTGCACTACTTTTTACAGATTTCATTGCAACTTGCATAGACTTCTGTTAAATGAAGTTGCCAACCGCAATGAAATGGGCAGTGCAGATTGCACTGATGTGCGGCTTTGGAATCTTACTGAAGCAGCGTAATTTTAAAGCCGCACAGGTGTGAACCAGGGCTCACAGAGATTACCAACAACAACATTCAATTAGGGATTACTTCTATATCCACAACATTGATGATTGATGCCAGTGTCTAGGGGGAGAAAACAAAATGTAACAAATGTATATGTATTATTTGATACTTGGCAGTTCCTTACATACAGGGAACACTGCTTTGCAAAAATATTACACATTTTGTCTTATTATTGAAGCACCTGAGAGTTTTCTAGTGTTTCCCTAAGGCCCCGTTCACACTGGGGTGACGCTACTTGCCGGGGCGACCTCCTAGGTCGCGGCGCGCTGCTCGCACCGCGACCTCGGAGCGGCCGGCACGGACTTCATAACATTGAAGTCTAAACAGGTCGCTCCGGGTCGCCCCAAAAAAGCTCCGGACCCTTTTTCTAAGTCTGAGCGACTTGTGTCGCTCCTATTAGAACGGGTCCGCAGCTTCTCTATGGAAGGTGACCTACGGCGACCTGTCAGGCGACCAGGTCACCTGACAGGTTGCCCCAGTGTGAACAGGGACTAATGTCTGGTACACGTGGTAAGTTTTTTTTTAAAGCGGAGTCTTCCGGCCACGAAAAAGTTTTTTTCAATAAAAATACCCCCGGGAAAGTCAGGGCTAGTACATTCCACAATGCATAGCCTCTGTACTGTCCCAGGTCGCACTTACCTTGAAAATTTCTTCTCCAGCGTTGCCATCTCGGATGTGGGCAGCTGAAGCCAGCGCGTCCTCTTCTGCGTCCTCTTCCGCGTCTTCTTCTCCCAGAATGCACCGGCCCCAATCGTCACTTCCGGTGCGGGCGCATCATCCCTCCACAGCTTCTGGGCATGCCCAGAAGCTGTTTAGAAGGGAATGACGCACCTGCACCGGAACTGACAAGCGGGGCTGGTGTAGGCGCATTGATTCCTGGGAGCGATGATGTTCAGCTCAATGCAAAGAGGAAGTGATGGCGCGGGCCGCGGCCGCAGAGGGAGGAAGTGGAAGAAAGGTGAGTATATTTTTCTTCAATAACAAAAAAAAAAATCGTAACTATCCATTTATTTTTCAGGTGACGAAAAGCAAGCGGATGGCCCAAAAACGACTGTCGATTTTTGTGGCCGTAACTCCGCTTTAACCCAGCAGGCTGAACGATTTCCCTACTGTTCTATTGTGTTCTGACCGGAGGACTGCCCCTCTCGCCAGAAAACACTGGTCAGCACTCGCAGCCATTGGCTGAAAGCACTGATCAGAGGCTGATTGGCTGCTGGTTTTCCAGCAATACTCTTTGGACAAAAGCTGGTGGTGAGATGGGCTTCAGTCAAACAAGGACCTGTTCACATGGGCCAAATGTGGACCAGTTTCTACTGTAGCCACTGCTTTTGGCCAATATTTGGCCCATGTGTACAGGGCTTAAGGTGTTACTAAACCCACAGTAGTAAAAATGAGTCTGTATATGTAGTAAAGCATATTTGTTATACGCATTGTGGAACCCAAGGGGTAATCCCATGCATTGTGTAAAAGGCTGTTTGATACTGTCTTCTCTGATCCTTCCACGGTCTCCAATCCATCTCCTGATCTGCCTTGGGGGAACTCCACACATGCTCAGTTTGGTGTGTATTGCTGGAGCGCTTTTTTTTTTTTTTTTTTTGGAAGTTTGGAAGGGTGCATGTGATCGGCACATAATCAATCAGCACTGTCCAGACAGAGGGTCAGGGGTCATGCAGCCTCATAGGACAGTCAGAGTAGAATTAAAACTCCTCCTACAAGCTTTAACCAGATACCGATAGAAGTCACAAGACTTCTATATACTGCTGATGAAAATAGGTATTTATCAGTTTATATTTACTAAATTTTTTATTCTGTTTACTTTAGGAGACCAGATATAGTGAATGCAGGGTCCTGGGTTTAGTAGCAATGGAAATTAGAAATGTTTTCTCACATGTAGTGGGGTCTTGTTCAAACTGCATGAGTTACCTGCTCTTTTTGCCTAGGGGTGCACCAAAAGGCTATACTTTCCCTATCCTTTGATCCTCCGCAAAACCATGCTCTCCCCCATCCCGCAGTGGACTGTTCCTGCCATCCTCGCTCTCACAGCTGGTCTGGGGGTGTGATGACATCAGGAACGGCCCATTCAGAAGACCACTGGTCTTGTGCTGGGAGGATTGGTAGATTAGTTGAGTGTATCACCACTCTCTTCACCCCTACAAAAAATGAGCAGTTAACCCATGCAGTGCGGGCATAGCCCTACTGCATGGGAAAATAAGCACATTGCTCAGAGCTCCTCTTTAAGCTTGACTAGGCTCCATATGCAGAATCTTCTTGTTTGTAATTGTGCCTTTTTAGATTGTAACACTTCTACTCTCGACACCCTATGCTCGATCAAGTACATGAGCTTCTTTTTTATAGCATAATCAGGCATTTTTGTCCCTTATACACTTCAATCTGAGCACATGTAAACACACAACACTTGCATTTTGTGGGCCTGTAATGCTCTTTCTCTAGAACTGCTCTCCTCTCCTTGCCTTGTCTAGGAAACATCACGTGAAGCTTGTAAAACACTTGAAAACACCCCAAAAAAATGATTCAAAATCCTCAGGTGTGAATGCAGATTTAAACAAGGAGCATGCTCTCAGTAATTGGTGTTGGTCTAAATTTTTAGTTCATTAGGCTACTTATTCTTGGGGAGGCTGGCCATACACTATACAATTTTCTTATTCAATTTCCTTTAGATTTACCTTAAACTATGTAGTGCAAGGGCCTGCCTGACTGCATACAAATTGAAAGTGTTTAGGTTTGACCCTATATTACATGGTTTTGGTAAATCTAAAGGAAAGTTGAACAAGAAAATTGTATAGTGTATGGCCAGCCTAAGTTGAGATGGGAAGTGTGCAGACATGGTACTGCAAATAAGGTTTACATTGAAAGGATGTGTTCCCTAAATGATTTTGACCATGGAATGATTGTTGGTTCCAGATGTGGTGGTTGTAGAATCTTAAATGCTGCTGCCTTCTTGGGATTTTCAATAGATCACTGTCTCCAATGCTTGCAGGATTGGTAACAAAAAATATTCAGTAATAGCAGTTGGGTGAAAACAACTTGTCACTGACCAACCTATCTGACTAGGATGTCCAGTGTATATATATATATATATATATATATATATATATATATATATATATATATATATATATATATATATATATATTAATAAAACTAGCATGATAGCCGATGGGAAGCATTCTCACCATACAGATTGATTTCCGGGGGTATTTGTCTGAGAGGAAGAAAGTGCTCACTGCTCAGGAACTCATAGTAATCTCTGAAGGAACCCTCGGGTTTGAAGGAACTCTGGCTGAAAAGGCTGCTCGTCAAACAGGACCCGTGCAACCTTGCGCATTGCGACCCTTTAACCACTTTACCACTGGAGGATTTTGCTGTCTTACGTCCGGGCCACTTTTTGTGATTCGGCGCTGTGCGACTTTAACTGACAATTGCGCGGTCGTGCAACGCCGTACCCAAATGAAATTTACGTCCTTTTTTTCCCACAAATAGAGCTTTCTTTTGGTGGTATTTGATCACCTGTGCAGTTTTTACTTTTTGCGCTATAAACAAAAAAATTGCGACAATTTTGAAAAAATAACTATTTTTACATTTTTTATATGAAATCCCCCCCCCCCCCCAAAAAAAATGTAAAAATCTAATTTTTTTTAACATTTTAGGCCAATTTGTTTTCTGCTACATATTTTTAGTAAAGAAAATCGCAATAAGTGTATTTTGGTATTTTGATTGGTTTGCGCAAAAGTTATTGCGTTTACTAACTAAGGGAAAGAATTCTGTCGTTTTTTTTTTTAACGAGTAATGGCGGCGATTTTTTTATTTTTTTTGCGGGACTGCGACATTGAGGCGGACAGATCAGACCCTTGACTGACACTTTTTTTACCAGTGACATTAGTACAGTAATCAGTGCTATAAATATGCACTGTTACTGTTAAAATGACACTGGCAGGGAAGGGGTTAATTTTATTGGAGAGGGAGGGGTTAATGTATGCCTGGTGCTTACTGACGTGTGGGGGGAGGTGACTGAGTGACACAGGGACAGATCGCAGGTTCAGCTATGCTGAACCCTGCAATCTGACCCTGCCTGTCACTTAGATCCGCCTGCTCTGTTTACACAAGCGGGCGGATCTCCAGACTCGATTCCCCCGACGATCTGGGAAGAGCAGCGGCGATCACCGCTGCTCCTCCCCTGGCCCGATTCCCGCTGTGACTGAATACAGTGGGAGCGAGCCTCCGGCGGCGTGCTTGCGCCGCCGAGGAGGGGGAGTGTCTGCCGACATAGGTCTACGTCGTCAGACCTACAAGAGCCACTTTGCCGCAGTAGAGCTCTAGTGAGCAGCGGCAAAGTGGTTAAGGGTTGAAACAGGCAGTGAAGAGGCAACATGACCTCTCATTATCACATGTCAAACATCCTCTGAAAAGCAATAACCAGTGGATCTCTCTTCGTAGGGCTAATTCTAGTGTAAAGTAGCCCTTACTGAGCCTATGTCATAAATCCTCCACAATCCGTACATATATTAAAATGGCCATTGAGTGTAAACAAATGAGTGAAGCCTTTCCAGGATCTACTCTTATCTATAATGGCATTTTTGTTGAGCTGATCTTTAACTTGGCAATTAGTAAGAGGTGCCAGGTTATCCCTTGCCACCTAAAAATGTTTTACAGTAAAATAGAAGGGTTATGGGATTTCCTAAAGAAAAGGCCTATGGCGGGGAGGGGTCCAGTGCATTCAACACCGGAAGGACTTCTGAACAATGGATAATGAGCTACTCAAAACAAATAGGCTGCATAGAACTAATGGAATACCCTCCGTATTTAACTTACTGCATTCATTCATGTTATACAAGTTCATCTCTTGGTGGACTGAAGTATCTGCTTTGGTGTATAACAAAAGGGGGGTCAATGACATTGAATCTTGGAAGCAAAAGGCAGTTTCATGGCTCGCCTGACTTGTTCATTTATGAATGGAAGGTGTGCACTTACAATACATTACAATAGTGAAGAGGTGTCGGAACTATCAGCTACCACCTCATGGTATTCTTCATGTTCAGGTATTTGGGTGTGAAAGAAAGGGAAGTGAATAAATATTGTACAGTGGATAATGTGTTGAGAATCAGGATTGTTGACTTGGTTTCCAGCTGTGACCACACAGGATGCTGTGCAGATATTCAAACTCCAAACTATGGCCTGAGGGCTTGATCTGACCCACTAGAAGATATTTTATCTTGTCCACAGCTGATGTGTATAGAGGTAGGGTACCGATCAGTTGATCTCCACTAATGGGGACCCTTATGTAAGAGGGGTCACTGATGGGGACCCTGATGTAAGAGGGGCCACTGATGGGGACCCTGATGTAAGAGGGGCCACTGATGGGGACCCTGATGTAAGAGGGGCCACTGATGGGGACCCTGATGTAAGAGGGGTCACTGATGGGGACCCTGATGTAAGAGGGTTCACTGATGGGGACCCTGATGTAAGAGGGGTCACTGATGGGGACCCTGATGTAAGAGGGGTCACTGATGGGGACCCTGATGTAAGAGGGTTCACTGATGGGGACCCTTATGTAAGAGGGGCCACTGATGGGGACTCTTATGTAAGAGGGGCCACTGATGGGGACCCTTATGTAAGAGGGGCCACTGATGGGGACCCTTATGTAAGAGGGGCCACTGATGGGGACTCTTATGTAAGAGGGGCCACTGATGGGGACCCTGATGTAAGGGGGGCCACTGATGGGGACCCTGATGTAAGGGGGGCCACTGATGGGGACCCTGATGTAAGGGGGGCCACTGATGGGGACCCTGACGTAAAGGTGGAAGTCACTGATGGGGTCCCTGATGTATGGGGGAGTCACTGATGGGGACCCTGATGTAAGGGGGTCCTTTACCGAAGCTATTTCACACAATTACGGTATAATATAATACTCTGCGCCATGACCCGCTCTGAACACTGCAGAGGGAAGGGGCTGAGATCCCCCTCTGACAGCTATGAGATGAGAAGGAGAGCTGAGCGGGAGATCGGCTGATCGCCGAGTGGCGCTGTACCGAAGCTATTTCACACAATTAGATTACAGAAACACACACTGGACATTATATAAACCAGTAATAAAGTGGATTTTACAAACACTTTTAGTAGGTTCACACAGGGGATTCCTGACAGGCAGGGAGGGAGATGAGACCTACACCGAAAATAAGCCATACTGTGTCTTTTGGTGTAAAAATAAATATAAGACCTGGGATTATTTTTGGGGAAACACGGTATGTATTCTGCTACAAATTTTTGGTAAAAAAAAAAAAAAAAAATCCTAATGAGTGTATATTGATTGGTTTGTGCAAAAGTTATAGCGTCTACAAACTATGGGATAGATTTTTATTTTTTTGGCGGCGATGAGCAATTTTTATCGGGACTTTGACATTGCAGCGGACAAATCTGACACTTTTTGGGGACCAGGCAGTGACACCAATACAGTGATCAGTGCTAAAAGAAAAAGCACAGTTACTGTATAAATGACACTGGCAGAAAAGGGGTTAACACCAGGGGGGATCAAGGGGTTAAGTGTGCTCCTAGGGAGTGCTTTCTAACTGTGCGGGGAGTGGATGCACTGGGTGAAAAGAGAGATCAGTGTTTCAGCTTAGCTGAACCACAAGATCTCTCTTTTACTCCGTGACAGACCAGCGGTCTGCCTTGTTTACATAGGCAAACCACCGTTCTGCCTTTCCTCCGAATGATTGGCGGCCATCACGGCCGCTGGACCCGCTGATTGGCTCCCGCTGTGTCCAATCACAGCAGGAGCGGCACTTGTGCGCCCCCTAGATCGCATGCACAAAATCACGTACATGTACGTGATTTTGCACAGCTGGCTGCCCTGCTGCAATATATATATATGGTGGGCGGCCTGGAACTGGTTAGGTCATAATGTGCTAGTATGCATTGTATACTAGCACTTTATGACAGACCTATCTGAAAACGAAGCCTTCCAACAGCGCACTGTCAGCGCTGAAGGTGCTTCCATCGTCACCTGGTCTTCTTTTTGGGTTCACGGGCTTTGGCAATATGAATGGCAGAGCTGAAGATGATGTCACTGTTTACGACATGGGTATGCTGTTCTTTCAGAGCGCATGTACTGAGGACGTCACTGGCTGCATCTAAGATAAATATCTCCTAAATGGTTCATGTTTAGGAGATATTGACTGTACCTATAGGTAAGCCTGATTGTAGGCTTACCTGTAAGTAAAAATGTATACATGGGAATTTACTCATGTTTTATTCATTACATAGGTTAAAAAAAGACATCAGTCCATCCAGTTCAACCTATGATGTGTGTGTGTGTTTGCTGTTAACCGTACATTGTATACCCCTGTATGTTGTGGTCTTTAAGGTGCCCATCTAACAGTTTTTTTGAACCTATCACTGCTTCTGGAAGAGAATTCCACATCCTTACCGCTCTGACAGTAAAGAACCCTTTACTCAGTTTAAGGTTAAACCACTTTTCTTCTAGTTTTAGTGAGTGGCCACATGTCCTATTGAATTCCCTTTCTCTGAAAAGTTTGTTCCCTATGCTAGGGCCACCAGTTTAGTATTTGTACATTGATATCATATCCCCTCTCAAGCGTCTCTTCTCCAGAGAGAATAAGTTCAATGCTTGTAGTCTTTCCTCATAGCTGATGTCCTCCATTCCCCTAATTGATTTATAAAGCAGATATTTTTGGCCCCCAAATATTTGTAAAATAATAAAGTGGCTCTCTTACTGAAAAGTTTGGAGACCCTTGTTGTATATCAGGGGTAAGCAAACTGTGGCCCTCCAGATGTTGCAGAACTACAAGTCCCACGAGGCATAGCAAGACTGACAGCCACAAGCATGACACCCAGAGGGGGAGGCATGATGGGACTTGTAGTTTTGCAACAGCAGGAGGGCCATAGTTTGCTTACCCCTGATATACAACAAGGGTCTCCAAACTTTTCAGTAAATCAGGGGTAAGCAAACTGTGGCCCTCCTGCTTTGCAAAACTACAAGTCCCATCATGCCTCCCCCCTCTGGGTGTCATGCTTGTGGCTGTCAGTCTTGCTATGCCTCGTGGGACTTGTAGTTCTGCAACATCTGGGGGACTACAGTTTGCATATCCCTTTTGCATATGATAGTTTTATTGTGACTTTTTAGAAACTGAATGTATATAGAGCATTGCATCATATTTTTGGGAAATCATTCTACTTATCTAAGCTGTGGAGTGTTTTTCTTCTAAACCACAAGGAGGAAGCTGAGCCGGATTACATATGGGGATTTCTAAGTAGCCATTGAAAGATTGCTTTCTTACAGTGTTTGTTTAATATACCACTCTTTATAATGGCATTGCCACTTTTTGGGATTTCTTCAGAGTGATTAGTGCAAACCATACTGTATATGCAATAATTTGTAACAGAATCAAATAACATGTACTTTGATCAGTGCTTTAAAATACACGGGTGATTGGTTTTCAATCAATTTCGATCAGATATCTATTGAAATGCATTTTTTGTGAAAATAACCTTAAATCTGTTTGAAAATTCTCTCATGCAGTAAAGAATAGTCATATGCCACTTCCTGTAAGATATTATTGTACAGAATTAGCCTTTCAACATAAAATGACGATCCAGATATCAGTGAAATTTATCTGCTGAATTTAAGTACATTTGCAGAATAATCCGCTCAAATGATCTGCTCATTGCTGCGTTTAGTTGAAACTGTTATTAACCAATTTGATTAACCACTTTACCACCGGAGGATTTTGCTGTCTTCCGTCCAGGCCACTTTTTGCGATTCGGCGCTGTGCGACTTTAACTGACAATTGCGCGGTCGTGCGACGCCGTACCCAAACAAAATTTACGTCCTTTTTTCCCACAAACAGAGCTTTCTTTTGGTGGTATTTGATAAACAAAAAAAGAGCGTTTATTTTGAAAAAATAACAATATTTTTAACATTTTTTTTATATGAAATTCCCCCCCAAAAAAATGTAAAAATCTAAATTTTTTTTAAATTTTTGGCGAATTTGTTTTCTGCTACCTATGTTTGGTAAAAAAATCACAATAAGCGTATTTTGATTGGTTTGTGCAAAAGTTATTGCGTTTACTAACTAAGGGAAAGATTTCTGTCATTTTTGGTGGGTTTTTTTTAACGCGTGATGGCGGCGATCTGCGATTTTTTTTTTTTTTTTGCGGGACTGCGACATTACGGGGGACAGATTGGACCCTTGACTGACATTTTTGACACTTTTGGGGTTACCAGTGACATTTCTATAGTAATCAGTGCTATATATATGCACTGTTACTGTAAAAATGACACTGGCAGGGAAGGGGTTAATTTTATTGGAGAGGGAGGGGTTAATATATGCCTGGTGCTTACTGACGTGTGGGGCGGGGGAGGTGACTTAGTGACACAAGGACAGTTCGCATGTTCAGATATGCTGAGTACTGCAATCTGTCACTCCTTGTCACTTAGGAGATCCGCCCGCTCTGTTTACACAAGCGGGCGGATCTCCAAACTCGATTCCCCGACGATCGTGGAAGAGCAGCGGCGATCGCCACCGCTCCTCCCCTGGCCCGACTCCCGCTGTGACTGAAAACAGCGGGAGCGCGCCTACAGGGGGAGGAGTCCAGCGATGTAGGTCTACGTCGCTGGACGGAGTCGAGCCACTTTGCCGCAGTACGGTCAACGTGACCGGTCGGCAAGTGGTTAAGCTGTCAAAATTGGTAAAAATCAATCAATTAGATCTGCACCATTAATTGTAAAAATTATCCAGATGTTTTCTTTAAATATGCCCATCAATATAAGGGCTTACAGAAATCATGGCTGAATTAAATATTTTACCAATTGTATTGTTTTAGTAAATTCGATTTTTTGCATGCCAGCCCTACAAATGCTATGTGTGTTTTTATATTCACATTTGTCTTCCACATATTCTTTTTATTCAACCTGCTACATACGTATGTGTACATGGGTGTTTGTATATGCATCATATGTGTAATTGTGTTCATCTGTAAGCATAGGCCAGGACATAGGACTTCTATTTGTTGAGCACATTGGATAATTTGAGAGGATAGATGCTAAAATTATCTGTTCTGTACTATGTAATTATGTTGGGCATGGCCAGAAAAAAAAAGATTCTTTGACCTCCAAAATAGAACATAAATATCCACTTTTAAAATTGCTTCTTTGTTGGTGTTACAAAAACATGGAATTTTATCATGACTCGGATGAGTTACCTTAAAGCAAAGGTGCCACCAACATACTCAGTATTGGCAGAATAGAGCAGGCACCTCCAAGCGCCAGCAAGTTAACTTTCTAGTTAAAGGTGTGCACAACGGTTTTGTTGGTAGAGGGACTGGGCTGACGCTCCCCCCCCCCCCCCCCCCCGCCTGACTCCTCAGCATAACTATTTGTTGGGCTATTGCTGCCCTGGGCAGCCTCATCAGTCAATGATAAAGCTAGGTTCCCAACCTGTGAACCAGAGCAACCCAGTATTTTTGGGCATCCAAATTGCTGGATTAACCAGTCCCCACCATTTGGCACTCTGGCGTCTTTGCTTACTATGCATGATCAGCAATTCTGTATTGTAAGGGCCCTTTCACACGGGCGTTCCGCATGTCCGTCTATCATCCTATTTTTTTGCGGATGATATACGGACATAATGTATGTCAATGGCATTGCGGATGTCAGCGGATGACCATCCACTGACATCCGATTTTCGTCCTTTCAGTTCTGTTCCGTTTTTTTGGAATGGAACAGAACCCTATTTTTGTTCCGTTTAAAAAACGGAACGGATGCAAAATCGGATGTCAGCGGTGTCATCTGCTGACATCCGCAATGCCCATAGACTTACATTATGTCCGTATATCATCCGCAAACGGATGGGATGATATGCGGACATACGGACCGGATGACACAAATGTCATCCGCTCCGTGAAAAAAAAATAAAAAAATTCCGGAGCGGATCGCAATGCGGTCTGCTCCTTGTGAAAGAGCCCTTTGTGAGGACACCAAGAGCCCGTCCACAATCTGGAGCATCAGAGGAAAGTGCCAGCTGACGGGGGAGAGAGGGATAAGGTAACTTATTTTAAATGTTCCCCTAGACCAGGCTTTCTCAACCTTTTCAACACAGAGGAACCCTTGAAAAAAAATTCCGGTTTCAGGGAACCCCTGCTAAAAATGATTATATCTACAACTCCTAATACATTAGTGTGATGGTCAGTGGGAAGAAGGCTCATTGTGGTCATTGGGAAAAATTTCCCCCTTTCAGATAGCCAAAACTCCGGGGTCCGGAGTTAGGGCGGGTGACCCATTTCCTTTGATGGTGTCAAAGGAAACTTATCTGAGAGGCAAACATTGGTAATGTCTTAAGGAACCCCTAGTAACCCTTGGAGGAACCCCTAGGGTACTGCGGAACCCTGGTTGAGAAACCATACCCTAGACCAGTGATGGCGGACCTTGGCACCCCAGATGTTTTGGAACTACAATTCCCATGATGATCATGCACTCTGCAGTGTAGTTGAGCATCATGGGAAATTTAGTTCCAAAACATCTGGGGTGCCAAGGTTTGCCATCACTGCCCTAGACAATGAGAATTTAATCCTTAGTGTGGTAGGGAGCTTCATGGATAACTTTGACATTTCCTCAGATTCCAGCATTGACCTCATGCCACCCACCTAAATAGGCCTCCATTTGTGGGAGAGGTTCCTGTGCTAATAGTGCACTCCTAGCACGGGGACTGAGCTGTCAAAAAAGGCTCCCAATCTGTACTAATGGTTGGAAATTGGCAGCACTGGCTCCTGATCACTGATCCTGTGACCACTGTGATTGGTTCTCACATCCCCCCCCCCCCCCCCCCAGCATGTAAATGTAAGCCCAGTTAACAGGGCACCAGGTTGGAAGAGGGGGAGGGGGTTAGCAAAGATTACACTGTCATCAAATCAGAATAATCAAACACTACACAAAGTAAATTATGTGCCCAGGCAAATACCCAGTGGTCTTATAAGATCATCTGCTTTAGAACGTCAGTTATGGCAGGTTTTTTCCCCTTAGCATGTTTCAATGAGGGTATCCTGAGTGGTTATCTTCTTTGGCTTGTTTGCTTCAATCCGTAAATCTTTCCAGCAGACACTGTAGAAAAAAAAAAAAAAGACTAGATTCCTGTCACAAGATCCTTTTGCTCCATCAGGGCCTTGGGCTATAATGTGTAAATGTAACAGTCGATAACTTGCATTTCATTACAACGTTGCATATTTTTTTTTTCACATGAACATTGGCTGTTCTTGGCATCCTTAAAGCGGAGTTCCGGGCACAAAAAAGATTTTTTTTTTTGTGCCCCTTCGCTAGGTATGCCGCACCTGAAAAGGAATTGGATAGTTATTTTTTTTTTTTTTGTTTACTCACCTTTTTATTGACGATCGTAAATACTCACCTATGACAGCTTCCTCCTCCAGCGCCGAGGCTCACCCCGTCACTTCCTGCCTCACGATGATTCCTGGGAGCTAAACGTCATAGCTCCCAGGAATCAATGCGCCGCACCGGCCCCACTCGTCATTTCCGGGCGACGCCGCATTCCCCTGCTAAACAGCTTCTGGGCATGCCCAGAAGCTGTTTAGGAATGCGGCGCCGCGCCGGAAGTGACGAGAGGGGCTGGTGCAGTGCATTCTGGGACACGAAGACGCGGAAGAAGACAGAGAAGAGGACCGCGCCGGCTTCAGCTGCCCACAACCGAGATGGAAACGCTGTGGAAGAAAATTTCTAAGTAAGTATTTCTTCTAAAAGGTAAGTGCGAACCGGGACAGATCAGAGGCTAGCCATTGTGGAATGTGCTAGCCCTGACTGTCCCGGGGGTATGTTCAACAAAAAAACGTTTCTCTGCCCGGAACTCCGCTTTAAGGCCTCTTGCACACTGCAGCTTGGAAAAGCTCAGTACAGCGTTTTTTTTTACTGAGATAAAATATAGCCCATTATTCATAATGTGCCTGACTGTGCTCTCAGGTGCATAAACAAGCGCTGAGAATTCCTCAGTAAAAAAAAAAAATGGAAAATCTGCGTTCCTGGTCAGTATTTTGCGCCGGTGCATCCAAATATGCACAATTACGCTTCACTATGAATGGATTTTCCATAGGAAGGTATTGAGCGTTCAAATGCGTGCAAATATGTTCAAATTTGTGCAAAATAAACACCTAAAATTACGGCCAGAAAAGCAGAAGCTCAAACTTCAGTACCATGTGGAAGAGGCCTTAAAATGGAACTAAACTGTATCTGCGTTCCACAAACAAACACTATTTTATTCATTTTTAATATTCACAGCAAACATC
Organism: Pelophylax lessonae; assembly: GCF_965119305.1. Lineage (NCBI taxonomy): Eukaryota > Metazoa > Chordata > Amphibia > Anura > Ranidae > Pelophylax > Pelophylax lessonae. The sequence continues at coordinate 552,477,448 of NC_138769.1, read as the reverse complement.
TATCATTGTCCCTATGCTTTATTTTGTGAGAAATCATTTTGAACAACCTCCCCATAGCATTTCTTGAGTAAGGGCAGATGATTTATGATGCATTTACTTCCTGCCTATCCATCTGCCCTTAGCTCAAGCATGCAGGCAAGAGGGTGTGTTTAGCTGAGAAAGCCCCTCCTCTAGATGAAAGAAAAAATGAAGACTCCTGGGATGTCATAATTTTAGCCTAGATCAGAAACCAGAAAGCAACTGAAGAAATGTTAAAAAAAATAAGTTTTAAACAAGTAAATATAATATATATCATTTACTAATGCTAGCAGCCGAAGGATTAAACCTTAATTAAGAATAAGTTAACAATATTTGAGAGAGTTTAGATCTGCGTTAATGGGAGATGACACCTAAGACCCCATTCAGACTAGCGCGACTTGTCAGGTGACTTGTCAGCCTGACAAGTCACGGTCGGTCGCTCGCCATTGAGTAGTACAGGACCCGTTCTAATAGGAGCGACACAAGTCGCTCCGACTTAGAAAAAGGGTCCTGTACTACTTTGGGGCGACCTGGGAGCGACTTGCATAGACTTCCGTTATGTGAAGTCCCTGCAAGTCGCGCCGAAGTAGCGGTGCACTAATGTCGCCCCTCGAAGTCGGATCGCCACTGTGTGAACCGGCTCTAATAGTTTGTGTATGTGTTGCTACTGCAAACAACATGGTAGTGGGTTTTCTAAAATTTATTTTTGTAGCAGGATCTAACCGAAAGCAGAATTCAATGCAGGACTGCGGGGAGGGGAGGGAGAAGGGAGAAAACCTTCCGATAGCCTAGGCATCATAGCGGAAACAGGAGCGGGTACCTGTCAAAATCAAATGCCCCCCCGCTTTCCAAAAGTACAATTTCTTTACCAGGAGAATTGCAGGAGGCTTTATAGTGGAAAGTCCCCTTTTGGATGGAGCTCCACTCCACATGTACTTATGCAATGGCATTTTTTTAGGATTGCCATTTGGGGTAGTTAAGGGCCCTCTTTGGGTGTTCTCACGTTGAGCCTTCCTAGCATTGTATAGATCGGTCTGCAACAGAAATACTTCCTATAGATGCTCAAAAAAGAGCAGAAGTGCTGATTGCCCCCAATACATGATGACCGGTATTGTTGAAGCAGAATGCATTGGGGAAGGTGCAGTGTCTGAAGGGTATAAGTCCCCAAAGCTGGCCATAGAACTAATTCTTTAATGTGCGTTTATTTAAACATTAGGCCACTTTGCCCAAAAAAAAGGAACTGTGGGAGGACCTTTTCACTCTGCACTGTAGTCGGTCTTTCCTGGTCACCCCCCGGCATTCTATGCCATCTGGCCTTGAGGAGGTAAAAGCCAGTAGGCATTATCCCTCTGCCCACCAGTTCTGGCTCAGCATACATACTACAAAGTGCCAGCTGCATGTGCATAAGGTCAGCCACGACGATCAATTGCAATGCTGTTCTTCAGCAGGGTATAACAAAACTAGAACGTCTCTCAGATATTTAGTTATGTTGCAGATTTTTCTCACTTCCTGTCTGGTGACCTGTTGGAGTGACAGGAAGTGAGGGTAAATCTCAAGGTTTCTCAAGAGTAAAGACCCAACAGAAGTTGTAAACCTTTGCCACTCTATCCAAATTATATATATTATAAAAATCTTGGTTTTACATTAACTTTTTCTTACTCATGATTGGGTATGCTTTAGACCTCATGCACACTGGATTTTAAAAAAACGCCAGTAGAAAGCTGTAGATGGGAGTTTCTTAACTTTTTTGCAGTAGCGTTTTTTAGCAAAACTATACTACCACAAAAGCTTATGGCTAGCTGCGTTTTCTGCGTTTTTAAGCTTTTTTCAGTGTTAGTGTTTTTTACAGCTGCTCTCAAAACCCACTAGTTCTGGGTTTTTTTCCAGCCAGAAAATGCCCCTGCCAAAAACTGCTGATAACGGCCTATGTGTGCATGGATCCCTAGGATAACATGCTGGGGAATTTATTGGCTGCAGAAAAAAAAACGCCTGACTCCAAAAACAGCAGCTGTAAAAACGTCCAGTTTGCATGAGGCCTTAAAGTCAGTTTACAGCTCCTTCACTAATTTAAGTGAAAATCCCCTTGTAATGTAAAAAATTCACTTTGCAGAATAAATATACAGAAATCATCATCCATGTATTAAACTATAGCCCCGTACACACTGAGAAAATCAGGCGATGATCGACTGGTTTTCCTCGATGTTTCACAGCAAGTTTGGAACCGAGGATAGAAATCTTGTACGGCCAAGGCTTTTTTTTGGTTGTTTCTGATCATGGGCACTCCTTCAAATCTGATATTTCTCAGTACACTTTAAACAAAAATTGTTCATTTTGTTCCTGTACGAGAAACATTTTGGAGTTCGTCCCTTTTGGAAATTTTCTTTTGGAAGGTTGGAATCTGCTGTCAAAAGTGCACACTATTAGAAAATTGTACGATCATTCCTCGGACGTAAATGTTCGCCCCAATTTTCTTATAGTGTGTACAAGGGCCTCTTCCGGACAACCCTGGGCAGGAGTTGTAGGGGTCTGCGGGCAGGGGGCTTATCGGAATCTGGAAGCCCTCTTTAACAAGGGGGCCCCCAGATCCCAGCCCCCCCCCCCCATTTGAATGAGCAGTGTAATGTAAATAATGACAAGAGACTGTTTTGAGAAGTCCTTTATTAAAAATCTTCTGATCTTCTCCCTCTAGTCTTCTGTGCCTCAGGTCTTCTCCGCTGCCAACCCAGTCCTCCTCCGACACTGTCTCCTGTGATTATGCAAGCTCCGCTCTTTGAGGCTTCTTGTATAGCCATGGGGTGTGGCCACCCGGTGACGTCACCTGAAGACCCTGCCCCTTGTTAAAGGGGGCTTCCAGATTCCAATAAGCCCCCTGCTCGCAGACCCCCACAACCACCACCCAAGGTTGCTGGGAAGAGGCCCCCCTACCCCAAAGCACTCACCTGGTATGGTCCGGGGCTTAACGCTGTATGTGGCGTTAATCCGGGTCAGATGTTTTTACAGCTGTAATGCCGGTCCTCAGAACATGCTGGCCCTGGGATTTTTTTTGGCAGCTTGAAAACGCCTATGTCACTTACAACTTAAAAATGTCTGTGTGTGCATGAGGCCATAGAATAACATAGAGGGGCGTTTTTAAAGCGGGTTTCCACTCAACTTTGTGTTTATTAAAAGTCAGCAGCTACAAAAAGCATAGCTGCTTACTTTTAATAAACACACACTCACCTGTCCCACAGTCCAGCGATGCGGCCGCCCGAAGCCTCCATCCTCTCCTCTCAGCGGTGCCGGAATCTCTAGCTTGCAGCTTCACAGCCAGGTGCGAATTGCGCATGCGCGAGTCGCGCTGCGTGTTGTGAATGGCCAGGGAATCTTCTTGGACCCCCAAAAAAAAGGACATGCCAAATCATGCCACTTTTGGGTAAAACTCAGCTGCAAAAGAAAAAACGCCTGACGCTCCTCAAAGCGGCTGTAAAAACGCCCAGTATGCATGAGGACTAAAAGCCAGGAAAAAGGCATTTGCAGAAGAGTTTAGCAATGGCAGCCTCTTTCTGTAAAAAGTTTATATATATATATATATATATATATATATATAATTAATTATCTATAAAATGTATTTATTATTTTTTTTTACCATTCTTCATTTCCAAAGTTAGCCTCTTATGAAGTAGTTTCTCCTTGTAAATTGGAAAAGAAGTCTCTCCTAAAGAGGTATTTCAGGAAAAGCAGTATGTCACCAGGGTAATGGGTTCCAGCCTGGAACGCTGCTGAGCCTCCTTTCTACCAAGGACACATATTGCCTATGTATGTGGACAGACAACACTAGAAGAAAAACAGCTGCCATTTTTCATGGGGTCACCCTACTGCTGAAGCTGTTAACTGTCACTAGCATGGGGAATAGATACTTTTAAAGTGTGTGTGTGTGTGTATATGTGTATATATATATATATATATATATATATATATATAATGTATGTAATCAACTGTACTAAAATAAGTATTCCAAAGCTGCTATATTAATATCAGTAGGATAAATAGAGTTTATAGGTGAAATATCTTATCTATCAAATTGATTTTATTTATCGTACAGAGAATGTGTGCCAACACTTAGACCCCATTCAGACTGGGGCGACACGACTTGGTGGGGCGACCTGTGCCCCTGTGCACCGCGACCTCAGCGCGACTTGCACGGACTTCATATAATTGAAGTCAATGCAAGTCGCCTCCAGGTCGCCCCAAAGTAGTACAGGACCCTTTTTCTAAGTCGGAGCTCAATCCAAGCCTCGTGCACACAGATGCAAAAAAAATAAATAAATAGCGAGGTTTAGCTCTGCACCGCAGTTTTTTTTTTTTTTTTTTTGTGGATATGCACGCAGCTCTAGAATAGCAAAAGAGTTTAAGCTTTTAGATCTGTATTTGAAGCAGCATCAGGGTGGATTTTATTTAAATCACTAGTAAAAAGGCTTCATTTAAATCATAATTTTTAAAGAGCAACTGTCATCTCTGTCTCGCAACAGCTCCTCCTCTGACCCGCTGTTAACTCACCGATCGTCCCATTCACTTTAATGGGACGGCTGGTGATGTGGCAGTGACACAAGGTGAGGGACGTGGTGGCAACAGGTGAGTGGATGCCCGCTAACAGGCGCTGCCATAATGGATCTGAAATCACAGGTGCTCTTTAAATGTAAGGGCTCATTCTTGCTGGTAGTTAGTGTGAAGTTTTGTGAACGCTTCAATGCAGTGCATGTTATCTCAGCTTGGATTCATTGAATGAGTTTACCAAAAATGTAATTTCTGCAGAATATACAGCCTCGTGCTACAAAACTAAGCTGCATTTCATGCTGAATAAACTCAATTATCAATGTATTTTAAATAGAAAACTATCTTTAGATAGATTTTTACTCCAAAAGCATTTTATTAAAGTACATTTGATAAAATCAAAAAATCTGATTTAAATAAAAAACCTGATTTATTAGATTAAAAAAAAAACAAAAAAACTGAGCAGCATTCAATTCACGATTTTTTTTTTTTTTTTTGCGTATTTTATGCTGTACACATGTAAACGTTTGTGCTAACATGCATATAGCACAATTGCACTCTATTGGAGCCACCTGCCCCCTAGCAGTGCAGGATGCTAGGCATCTATGGCAGTAGTTGCAGGTCCTCTGACTTTATCAAGTCCAAAGCAGAGCCGTAGTCTTGCACTGGACATGAGGAGGCTGAGGAAAAGTCTATTGCCGGAGCGTAGAGAAGGGCTGACTACTGCAGGATCTGGTTAGTAAAACAGCTTTTCCCATTCCCCAGACACAAACATCCATATAGCCCTTGAAATATAGTGGCAGCCCCACTGCAGTGAAGGATTTTTTTTACTTTACTTGGAGTTGGGCTTTAAAGTGGAGTTCTGGCCTAAAAAAATAAAATTAGATAAAAATACCCCCAGTCAGTCAGGGCTAGTGCATTTCAGCAATGATAGCCTCTGAACTGTCCCTGGGTTCATTTACCTTTTAGAAGAAATACTTACCTTGAAAATGTCTTGTCCAGTGCTGCCATCTCAGTTGTGGGCAGCTGAAGGCGGAGCGTCCTCTTCGGTGACGTCTGAGTCCCAGAATGCCCTGCACCGGCCCTGCTTGTCAATTCCGGTGCAGGCGCGTAATCCCTGCACAGCTTCTGGGCATGCCTGCATCTGCGCCTTCCCCCGGAAGTGACAAGCAGGGCCGGTGCAGGCACATTGACTCCTGGGATCGATGACGTTCATATCCCAGGAGTCAATGCAAGCAGGAAGTGACAGCGGCAGCCGTGTCTGCAGAGGGAGGAAGGAGAAGGAAGGTAAGTATATTTTCTTTAAAAACAAGGTAAGTGAATCAAAAAAAAAAATGTTAATTATAGAATTCTTTTCAGGTAATTTTTAGAGCAAGCGGATGTCAAAATTTTGTTTTCAGGCTGGAACTCCGCTTTAACAAACATTATTGCAAAGCTTTACATACTGCTGTTCTGTTTACACTGACCCATATATTCCAATAACCTAAGGTCCGCCTGATATAGTCACTGGATCAGCACAGCACTGTAATAAAAGCTTTTACACCAGAAAATATTACGTGATGACTTTACTATGACAATCTCATTCACATTGAATGCGGCTTTGAAATTGTGTGACTTCATTTGAAATCGCACAATTTCAAAGCCGCATGTCGGTGCAACTTTGAAGACATTTGTGCGGCTTTATGCACAGATGTCTATGCAAGTCACATCCGAAATCGCCAAAAGTAGTGCAGGAACTACCGGTACATTTTCAAATCAACGCGGCACCACAAAGTCGGGCTCACGTTGGTTTGAACATGGCCATTACCGACAATAGGGTGGGACTTGTCATGTGATTTGACCTGTCAAATCCCATGGCACGTCGCTCCAATGTGAACAAGGGCTAAAACCTGGAAGCTGATTGGTTTCTATGCACAGCTCCACCAGATTTTTACACTCTGCAGTTTTAGTAAATCAGCATTGTGTTTTTGGACATTTTTTAAGGTGAAAATGACACACCAGAAAAAAAAATCGAATGTATGCAACGTTGGTATTTTTTTATTTTTTTTATTAGCCTCAATCTTTTAATAATAAATCATACAAGTTACCAGGATGAGCATGTTTTCGCTCTGATTCACCCTGGCTCCCCCAACTCCCAGATGGAAGAACTCTTCCAGGTTGTATTTTCTGCATACAGAATAATGATGTTGATATTCCTTTTTAACAGCTTGTTAAGTGACAACGCAGGAGTGATAAATCAAGTAACTCCTTCACCTCTAGGAATCTGTGCGGGAGTTGGTTCAGGAGTGGAGGGAGCTCCACATTGATGTAATCTAAACCATCTCTAATCCCGTAGGCCTATGGCTCAATTTGTCAAGGCTCTGCTCATGTCTATAGCCAGATCTCCCTGCTCTTCTACATTTATTTTGTCTAATCATGGTTGTCTTCAGACTTCATCTTGCTTCACTAATCCTTGCATTTTGCTCTGATTAAAATCTTTTTTACGTCTGCTTGTTGAACGCTGTAACAGAGAGCATCAGTAGTGGGGCTAGATCAGTGACAACCTTTCTGGTGTTGGGAGTATGGCACATCATTGAGGCTGGCCATACATTTTACTATTTTCCTTTAGATTTACCAAAACCATATAATATGAGGTCAAACCTAAACACTTTCAATTTGTATGCAATCCGGCAGGCCCTTGCACTACATAGTTGCAGGTAAATCTAAAGGAAATTGTATAAATTATGGCCAGTCTTAGATTTTTACAACCTCCACTGTCTAGGTATATATAATGTATTTGACTGGCAAATCTATATATTACAGCCTTTCAGCTTTAGGCTCCATTTACACCTGAGCGTAGCCATTTAATGGCGTTTTTTCAGACATTTTTTTAAAGCATTTTTGCTGCTTTTTTTAGGCTCCATTCACAACTGAGCATATCATTTTTAGGCGTTTTTTCAGGCTTTTTTTTTTTTTTTTTTTGCATGTGTTTTTTGCAGGCGTTTGGAGGCAGGCATTGACACCAAACAAAAAAACCTTGTAATCTGCCAATAGAAAATCTCATGTAATTTTTTGAGCTTCAGGTGACAAAACGCTCATATGTGAACAGGGGCCATTGAAATGAATAGGATTTTGCTTGTTGGGTGTTTTGAGACTTCAGAGATGAGCGTTTTTTACGAGTTGAAAATCGATCAGGTTTGAACAGGGCCTTACAAGCATTTTTTAAAGCATTTTAGAAGTGTATTACAAGCATTTTTACAGTTTCAGGCATTTTTGTTTAGCCAATAGAAAGCACTAGGGGGAGGGGAGGGAGAAGACATTCAGGGCAGAGAGCTGCTGTTTGAGCAGAAAATGAGCAACAAACAATCATAAAAAACGCTCAAGTCAGGCATGTCTATTGAAGTCTATGGGGCCAAAAAAGAAGCTCATGTACTTTTTTGAGCGACAAGCGTTTTGCTTTAGGCAACAGAACACTCATATGTAAACAGGGGCCATTGAAATAAAAAGGGTTTGGCTTGTTGAGCATTCTAGAGCTTCAAGCAGAAAATCGCTAGGTGCCTTAAAGTGTAACTCATGGCAAAACATTTTTTTTTTTGTTTTATTTTGGATAGAGTAGGGAGGTTTATAACCCCTGTAATTATTATTTTTTTGTCATCTGTATCCCAGAGGGGAGATTTTCCTTTACTTCCTGTCCAGTGCCAAAACAGAAAGTGAGAGAAAATCCCTCCAAAGTGAGGGAATCCTGGTATGTAACCAAAACTAGTGTCCCTATTGGAAGATTTCCCCTCTAAGGCCCCTTTCACACATACGGACCATTCGTACGTTTTTTCTTCCACCTGCTGACGGATGAAAAACGGACATCAGTGCATTCCTATGGAAAAACGGATGTAAATGGATGATCATCCATTTACATCCGCATCCGTCATCTGTTTTTCTTTTTTAATGAATGAAAGCCCTATTTTTCATCTGTTAAAAAAACGGATCAGATGAAAAACTGATGTGAAACCGATGTTGACTGAAAAAAACTGATGACAAAAAAACGTGACTGAACTGATGAAATGAATGGTCCCCTATGGGCTCTTTCACAGGGGCGGTCCGATCAGATCCTCCTGTCAGTTTTTTAGGCGGATCTGATCGGATCCTCCATGCAGCTCTATGGGGCAGCGGATGTCAGTGGAGACACCTCCGCTGACACCCGCTGAAATCCGTATCCGATCCTGTCCATGAAATCCGGACGGATGGAAACCCTATTTTTCCATCCGTTCAGGGATCGGATTGGATGAGAGCGGACAGGCGGTCCACTCTCATCTGATCCCCCATAGAGAGCAGCGGGAGCTGTGACACCTCCCTTTCCACACTGCAAGCGGAGACTGAGCTGTCATCCGCCGGCTAATCGGCGGATCGATCCTCGCTGAGCAGCACGGATCCGCCTACAGAGGCGGACCGTGTGAAAGAGCCCTATGTGTGAAAGGGGCCTAACACTGTTCAAATGTCAACCCAAAATGGGGGATTTTCTCTTATTTTCACTTTGGACGGTAAGGTCCCTTTCCGATCAGGTCCACCTGTCAGTTTTTCAGGCGGAACTGATTGGATGCTCCATGTACCAGCAGATGTCAGCGGTGAGACCCGCTGCTATCCGATCCGATCCTGTCCGTGAAATACGGACGGATAGAAACCCTATTTTCCATCCGTCTGGAGGATCGGACAGGCGGTCAGTTTTCATCTGATCTCCCATAGAGGAGAGCAGGGATCTGACAGGTCTGTCTCTGCAAAGTAAGCAGAGATGGAGCTGTCATCCGCCTGCTCAGCGGGGATATGCGGATCAATCCCCGCTGAGAAAAACAGAGTCTGCCGAGCGCACCGCTCGTGTGAAAGGACCCGTATGGTAAACATGATAAATATAGAGGGTGAATCTCCTAACCAGTGGTGTATTTTGGTTTTGCGCTGCCCTAGGCAAGACTAAAATTGGGTGCCCCCCCCACCATGTAAATTTGCCCCACTCCTTTTTTAACGGATGTGACTCCCTCCAAAATTGAAGGACTACAAGTCCCAGCATGAACCCCTGAGATCTCACGAGAAGGGGGGGGGGGTGAGAGGAAGTGGGTGAGAGAGAGAGGAGGGGATCAATGAGGGGGGGGGGATGAGAGAGAGGGGGATGAGAGAGAGGGGGTGAAAGAGGCGGCTCTAGCAACCAGTGGCCAATAGAGTCTCAGGTGGAGGGGGGCGACTTTTTTGCTGCCCCCCTGCAAGCGCCGCCCTAGGCCAAAATACAGCACTGCTCCTAACAGCAATCACATCTGCTATGTGTTCTAATCCCTCCTCACTCTATCCATCCAAAACTTAAAAAAAAAAAAAAAAGTTTTGACTTCAGTTACACTTTAATTTATTGACCAACAAGCCGAATAAATCACTGAAATTCTACTGCTATCCAGAAAACATGTAACTATGATAAAATTGGTACCTTGTTTTTCAATATGAAAATCTATTGGAAACCTCCAGTGCTCCCTCGCTGCTTCTAGGTAAAGCCTGTTGTCACGTCACACAATTTTGGAAAATAATTAGGAATAAAACAGTGGACGTTTAGATGGTTCAGTAAGTGATGTTCTCTGCACATTACTGCCAACAAGCATTTTTCAGCATTGGGTGGCCTGACACACTGCATGAGACATTCACTGTGAGCAAGGGACGGACAGAAAACATTCCTTTTTACTTTGTTGTAGCACAATGTGTGCCCCTGTCAAGGCTGGAAGGGCCACGTTCTCGTCCAAAACATTGTATGATTCACAGCATGGTGCAGAAAAGATCATTCAGGAGTTAACTTTATTTTTGCTTTATCAAAGCAATCCGCCTGCTCTGGGTTTATAATACTTTGTGATCAGTTTGGAGACATGCGTGTTCTGGTGTCCTGGAAAAGAAGTACATTTTTGTGGCTTTCCCTATTCATGGAAGAAATGCTGAAGCCTAATGCCATACAATGAACAGTCTTTTTCCAACTGTTTTTCCAATTTTTACGACTGGCATTTGTGTCTGCTATTAATTGTTCTATTTTAACATATGTATTGAGACTTAAAGTGGATCTCTGTGTTGGCTGTGAGGTTTTAGGTTGCGGAAGTTGCGTTTGAAAAAACTTTATAAAACGAGGGGCTGTACATTTATTTATTTTTTGTTTTTTATGTAAAAGAAAAAAGTTTTGTGTGCTGCTTCTTTTCTTTTTTTTTTCTTTTTTTTTTTTTTTTTTTTTTGTTTTCATAAAAGGGACGCAATTATTGTGAATTCTTTTTAACAGAGTGTGACACAGTATCTGGTTACTTTGGACTGCACAAATCTCTGCGGAGCCAGATCATCAATTTCAATAGGAAATTACAGTTGTCACTTAGCTTTTTTTGAGCCCTTTCTTTTGTCGTAAATGGAATCAAGTGTTGTCTGACTGCTTTAAAATGACCTGCTGGCTCCTAAATTCTATTACCTATTACTTACAAGGAACATGTAAGGACAGAAATATGGGAGCAACTTTTTGACTTGTTTTTAAAGCCCCAAGGCTGCCATACTAAAAGGTGGGTACACAGTCACACTATGAGAAAATCGGAAGAAAAAATTCTGTACGCGATCGTTCGATTTTCGTATAGTGTGTACACAACCTTCAACATCCAATTTCAGACTTTCCAAATGAAAAATTTCCGAAGGGACAAACTGCTACATTCGTCTTGTACATGAACCGCATGAACGATTTTCATTTAATATGTACTGTTTTCGTACGGGAAAAATCACGAAAGACCGCGCATGATCAAAAACAATAACCACTTGCCCTCTGTAAAGATTATCCTCCCTTTCATGACCAGACCATTTGTTGCTATATGGCACTGCGTTACTTTACCTGGCAATTGCATTGACATGCAACGCTGAACCCAAACAAAATTTCATTTTTTCCCCCCACAAATAAAGGTTTCTGCGCTAAAAACAAAAAAAGATTGACAATTTTGGAAAAATAAATATTTTTTTTTTACTTTCTGCTATAAAACGCATCCAATAAAAAAAAAATTAAAAATCAAATTTCTTCATCAATTTAGGCCACTATGTATTCTGCTACATATTTTTGGTAATAAAAAATCTCAATAAGCTTATATTGATTGGTATGCGCAAAAGTTATAGCGTCTACAAACTAGGGGATTTTTTATTATTTTATTTGATTATTTTTTACTAGTAATGGCTGCAATCAGCGAATTATAGCAGGACTGCGATATTGCGGCGGACAGTCAGGACACTAACTGACACTTTGTGGGGGCCAGTGACACTAATACAGTGATCAGTGCTAAAAATATGCACTGTTACTGGACTAATGACACTGGCTGTGAAGGGGTTAAACATCAGGGGCTATCAACGGGTTAACTGTGTGCCTAGCCAGTGTTTTCTTTCTGTGGGGGAGGTACTTTTACTAGAGGAAGGCATTGATTCATGTTCCTGGGGAAAAAAAAAAGGAAAACAAAAGACCAATGGCTTCCCTACTGACAGAGCGGTGATCTGCCTTGTTTATATAGGCAGATCACCATTCTGCCTTTGTACCGAACAATCGGCTTGTGCCGACAGACATCGGGACCCGCTGATCAGCTCTCGCTATGTAGAATCACAGTCTCTCTCACTCTCTCTCTCTCTCTCTCTCTCTCTCTCTCTTTCTCTTTCTATTTCTCTTTCTCTTTCTCTTTCTCTCTTTCTCTTTCTCTTTCTCTTTCTCTCTTTCTCTTTCTCTCTTTCTCTTTCTCTTTCTCTCTTTCTCTTTCTCTTTCTCTTTCTCTTTCTCTTTCTCCTCTCTCTCCTCTCTCTCCTCTCTCTCCTCTCTCTCCTCTCTCTCGATATGGTCACCCATGGCTTGAAATTGGCTTATTTTCATGGTACTATCGCATGCTGTGATGAGCATTTCTCATTCTCAGAGAGGCGGGGTTCGTCCAATTAGAGATTGCTTTGCAGTCATTGAGAAAATGCAAAGTATCCTCTGAATGGCGCCTGAGCCAAGTGGCCGGCCTCTTGTGTTCAGAATACAGCAGGGCAGCCGCTCGGCACATGACTTGGAACCTATGGTGGAGTTTACTGGAGTAGTGGTGTCTACAAGAGTAATTTCCAGCTTTTAGAAGGTTCCTCTCACATTAACCTGGTAATCCTGTGAATAACACTCCTCTTGTCCATGGGTGGCTAAATTTGCTACTGCAACATATGGAGGGAGCCATGGTTATCTCACATCCTGGCCTTTAGACATGTCTGGCTTTGTCCATCTCCATTGCATGGGTGCTGATAGGATTAGCAGTTTACAGAAGAAAGATTGAAATATTGGGTTGTTTGTCCCAAAAAAGGGTGATTCCAAGGACTGCTCCAATTTTTTTAACATTTCCTCTCCCCCCCCCCCTCCCCCCATACTAGTAAGTTTCTCCTTAAGCGTCATACACATAATGAGTATATCGGACGCATCATCATCTTTTTTTTTTGCATGCTGGTCTCATATCAATAACCAATAGGTTACAAAAATTATCGTAAAACAGAATACAACTTTGGTAGTGATGTAATGTGTTGACTGAATACAATACAATACAGTATATCTCCGAGCGTGCGTGGTCTTGGTCTTCCAATTTTTTTTTCAGACGAATGCTGTACTGATTAACCGAAAATGGTACAATCTATCTGGTATCGTACTAGAAAAATGTCGGTGTTTGATCACATAATTTCGCATGAGCTGTCGTGATCGGCTATTGAAAGCTGCGTACTAGCAGTTCGATTATTGTAAGATCAGTTCAAAAGCGTTATTTTTCGTCTGATTTTCTCATCGTCTATACAAGGCTTTAAGGTCATACTACAGGCATACCCCGCTTTACGTACCCTCACTTTACGCATACTCATGAGTACAGATGCATTGGCGTCTATGAGAAATCTTGGTCAGATTGACATGGCACTGCTCCCAGTTTTTTAACATTGGCTCCTATAGGAAATTTTGGTCAGCTTGACATGGCACTGCTCCTGGTTTTTAACATTGTTGTCTATGGGAAATCTTGATCAGATGGACATAGCACTGCTCCCGAACCATAAGTGACAGGGACATCAAACTTAGGGAGCACCGAGAGAGGACCCAGGACTACAATATATCTGATTTTGGGGTCAGCCAGCTTGCCTAGGTAATCTACCATTTTGGAATCCTGGATCCCCTTAACGTGCTCCACAAGTTTGGTGTCCCTGTCACTTATGGAAGCTTAGAGCAGAGGTAGGCAAGCTTAACAGGGTGGAGATCTACCTGAGCACAGGGCACACTGTCGCCTCGCCACAACTGATTTAAACCTCTAATTGCCGTACTATTGTGTCGCAATCATGTGCATTGCACTGCAATCGACAACATATCACCTCCTCACCACCTCTCAAACACACTCAGGATGCTTTTCAGAGGGGCAGCAGTGCCTGCTGCACTTGGTAGTAAGCCTCTAGTTGCATTTGGCAGCTGCACCCTTGGGGGGGGGGGGGGGTTAAATCCTGCTGTTGAGTCTGGGTTTTCAGCCTCCAATCCCTACCCACCAGCCGAAGGTGTACACATGCCACAGCAGGAATTAGGCCACCTGTTGCTTTTGGTGGATGCTACTGTCTGCCAATCACAACCAATTTAAGTAAATGGGGCCACTCTGCAAATGCCCTGCAACTGCATGCTTCTGCGGGGTCCAAGGGGTAAAGCAGGTGGTGAGAAAGCAACCCCTTGTTTGCTGTACTGCACAAGGTTGCAGGGCACTTGCAAAGCGGCCTCATTCACTTGAATGGATCATGCTTGGCAGGTGAAACACCCCCCCCCCTCCCCCAACCATGACAGGGCGAAAAACTCCTGTGCTGGCTGCAACTTGTGTACACCCCTGGCCACTGCAGCTAAAGGGGGTGCGTTCGGGAGGGGGAGGTAAAAACGCATCTAAACCCCCCCCCCCCCAAATAAAAATGAACCCTTTCTGTTCTGAGCCCCGTATAAGGCTGCTTTCATACTGATGTGTTGTTGTTCACCTGCAACGCAGTACATCTGTGGTTTTCCTGGGCTAGTTGCTCTTTGCCATAGAGAACTTCGATTATATCCCGCAGATGTGGTTCACCAAAACTCCTGCATTCATAAAGTACACCAAACCCGCAGGATATAGGAGAAGTCTATGGCTAAGCAAAACAAGTCCGCAGGAAAGATGCAGGTACACTGCACCCGCGGTGTGGTAAAACCGCAGCACATCAGTGTGAAAGCAGCCCTATGCTATTATGCCCAGTGTATTATTCCACACTGGCCTGAAGATCTCTTTTTACTGCTGCTGGCACCGCTCTGGAGACCGCTAGCTGGGATAAGAGATGGAGTTCAGTTGCACTTCACATAGGACAGAAGCCAGCACTACAGCGGAGGCTTCAGCTTATGTGGCTCTTGCTCCCTACTACAGCTTCAACTTTACAAGTAGTCCTTTGTATTGCACTCTTATGCTCTGGAATGGCAGGTCAGCAAGCCCAGACCACGATCCACAGTCACCTGGCTGCGATCTACTGGTAGATCGTTATTTATGGGTTGCTAACCCCCGCTGTAGAGAGCCCTACAAGACCTGGGGGTGCCCACTCATCTAGTCAAGTTGGTACAGTCGACGAAAACCAATAAAGAAGCCACTGTGCAAAGCCATATGGTAACGTGAATGCAGAATTCAATGTTTTTAGCCAAAAGCGAAGTATAGAGATAATTACTTGAATACACTTGAAGTGTGTTTGTATAAACGTGTCATGTGTAGCCTTAGTGAAGTGTATTCAGATGGTAGAAAAAGTATGCAAGACTACATCCATTCACAACTGCTTCTGGTTTCCCAGGCTTAAAAAAAAAACAGCGCGTCCTGCTGTTGGAAATAGCGCAGCTTGGGAAGCGGAGGCTAGACGGTTGATTGACATTGTAAACTGAAAATTATGTTTTTATAAGCTCCCTGCAGCTACCTCTTTCTCTCCTTCAAATGAAGAAAAGAACAAGACTAAAAAACTTTCTGAACCAACTTTGTTTCTTGCTACTTCATTTTCTGCACACAGTAGTCTTCCTCAGTGGTGGCATCATAGAGACCACCTTGTCGTGGCTACAGCAGATGGTAAAGCTGTGATGCAAAGACCATGCGTGCATGAAGCATCGGGGTGATTGATAGATTTACCAGAGGCATCATTTCTTTAACAGAAGTTTGGGTGGTCTTGTTCTTTAATAAGGGTCTTTTTACTATTCGAAAGCAGTCACCGAGCTCCAGTCAAGTGCCTGGGTCTAGGCCGGAGCAGTCCATCTTGGAAGAATGATGGCTCTTGTAGGCAGGAGGAAAGCCTTTCCTTACGGTCCACAGGTGTCAAACTGGTGGCCCTCCAGCTGTTGCGGAACTACAATTATCATGAGGCATTGCAAGGCTGACAGTTACAAGCACAGGCAGAGGCATGATGGGACTTGTAGTTCCGCAACAGCTGGAGGGCCGCCAGTTACCCCATGACCACTCATTGGGACTGTAGAATCATTCTGACTACTATTACTAGCAGCTCACAAGATAAGAGGCAACCGCATGAAGAAAATCTATTTGGGGAACACACAGTAAGATTGCTTTTAAAGAAGAACCCGGTTCCGTTCAAATCTGGCCCATTCCCTTCTAAGAAACTTGGTCAAACATGAACATTCCCCCTCCTGGTTGACAACACTGCTAGAAAGGAGACACATTTGTGATTGACAGCTCTGATCTCTGACAGCAAGGGCCACTTTTGTGACCAGCACTATTCATATATATATATATATATATATATATATATATATATATATATATATATATATCAGTCTACAGTGCTGTGTGTCTATCAAAAGCTGCTTTTACAAATCCTCTGCCCAGTTGATGGCTCACGAAGTGCTTTAGCACTGGGTGGTCTTTCGGTTTAATGAATGAGTGATCAGTGCTGTCGGAGTCTGTTATCATGGCACCAGTCCTGACATTGCTGATCGCTCATTCATAAAAGTGAAGGCTCACATGGCGCTATGTGGTCCATTGGCCGAGCTGCGTATCTGTAAAAGCAGCTGCTAATAGACACACAGGGCCTCCGTACTAAGTGTTCTGTCACTATCATAAATTAATGATTAAAACTGCTTTTTTATTCATAATAGTAAGGCCCTGTTCACACCTGATCGTTTTTTAGCTCGTAAAACGCTCATGTCTGAAGTCTCAAAACGCCCAACAAGCAAAATCCTATTCATTTCAATGGCCCCTGTTCACATATCAGCGTTTTCGCGCCTGAAGCACCTGAGCTTTTTTTTTGGCAGATTACAGGTACATCCTGGTTCTTGCAGCTAATTTTTTTTGTATGTTGGCTGCAAGAACCAGGACGAGATACCTGGCTTTTGATAGCATCAGAGAGGAAAATGGTGGTGCAGGACCTGGCGTGCAGCAGCAGAGCGGCAGATGACTTCAGAATGCCGCTGGATTCACTAGAAGTGTGGTTTATATTTTGTTGCTGCCGCAGCAAAAAGGGTTTTGGGGAGGGGGGAGGGATTGAAAAAATTAAAGAAAAAAATATACACAAAGTGGGTAAACTTCATTAAGGAGCGATGAAACATTTTGGCAAGTTGACATCATTAGAAGAGGTTTAGAAAAGTTGGATGATTGGACACCAGACATTTGGGGCTTTATTTAGCTCAATGTGAGTGAATATTAAGTAATATATAAAATAAAAATGGAAAAATACCAGTGCGATCATTTCTTTAAATTTTTCACATTAGGGCCAAAAATAGTGGCCAGCTGCTTCCTTTATACACATGCGTCACCCTGATTAGTACTCTGGGCTCCGGGGACAGGTCTGAATAGCAGAGCCTTGAACGTTTCCTTAATTTTTCAAAGAAAGCTGTGGACTGAGGAGAGGAAATTCCAGATCCTCGGACAGAAAAGCCTGTCCCAGCTTCTGAGCTCCATATGTCGCAGGATGACAAATCACCGACCCTCATCCCAAGGATTTTGACTGCAATTTCCAGATTTGGACAAAAAAACAATCTTTCATGTGAACTATATACATTATAAGGGATTTAGCAAACTGTACAACGTATACAGGTACTCTTCTGCTTTTGTGCTGTAGGTATTGAGGCGGGCCCGGTGTAACGTTAGAAAACCATACCCCGTGAGAAATCCATACCCACCTCACTTCCTGTCAGGAACAGCTGAGCAGCGTAGCAGTGCGCATGCTCACAGCCCCGGATACGCCATTGAACAGCTGAGGAGCTGACAATTGCGTATGCACGGAGGGTATGGATTTTTCACGGTAGTGTGTGTAACGTTACACTTGCGGCGGTTACATTAAAACAGCTGGGCTGCAACATGAGTCATCTCCGCTCCTATCCCTGTCACTTCCCTGATCTCGGCTAGTAAATGTAAAAGCGGCGGCGGGTGTATGAAATCTAAATGATGGAGATCTCGGCTCCGCGATCCGCTTTTATTTTTATTAGCCAAGATCAGGGAAGTGACAGGGATAGGAGCGGAGATGACTCATGTTGCAGCCGAGCTGTTTTAATGTAACCGCCGCAAGTGTAACGTTATTCACACTACCGTGATAAATCCATAGCCTCCGAGCATGCGCACTTGTCAGGCCCTCAGCTGTTCAATGACGTAGGTCCTGACGTAGGTGCACCGGAAGGGACAAGGGTATGGACTTTTTACGGGTATGGTTTTTTCACGGAACACCGGTTCTTTACTATAGTCACATGATCAGTTCAAAGGTTATAGTAAGAACCATCGTATTCCCAGCAGGCCTTTAGACGTGCTAGCCTAATTCAAACTACTAAAATAAAAATATATTCAAATGAGCCTGACACTGATTGCATGTGAGAACCCCATCATCCAGGACCATTCGCTGCATAAGTAATTACTTTTCAGTGGCCACAATTAGCTGCGGGAATCAGCAGCCTCCTATTACTTTCAATGGGGCTGTCTTCCGCTTCTAATCACCGGGAACCGCGGATGGAGTTCTTGGATGTAATCGGTGTCGGGCCTATTTGTAGGTGTGAATTTAGCCCAGCTCCACTGATCCCCGCCGAGCAGGCGGATGACAGGTCCCTACGGGAAAATCGGTTAAAAATGGACCATCTGCCCATTTTACCTGATGTTATCTGATCCGATCCTCCAGACGGGTGGAAAATAGGGTCACCATCCATCTAGATTTGGTGAACAGGATCAGATCGGATAGCGGCGGGTGTCAGCAGACATGGCACCACTGACATTCGCCACCTCATGAGGTGAATTGAGGGTTTCGATCAGGTCTGCCTGAAAAACTGACACGCGGACCTGATCGGACCACCCGTGTGAAAGGACCCTAAGGGGCTTGCTAGTAGATGCTATCTTATCTTTTTCATATTTTTAAAGTATAACCAAGGGGAAAACCCCCCTTTCTCTATCGTCCATTGACAGACGCAGCTCTTATGCTTCTTAGACCATTGGGCTATGCTGCCTCCTACAGGAGTAGTAGGCAGGAAAAAACCACGCCCATGGGGTATTTCCCTATAGTCCTAACCCCATACACCCTGCTCCAGCATACCAGTTTCTTTCTGCCTAGTGAAGGAGTAGGACCTAGGTTTCCTGCTGGGATTTCGGTCTCTTTTTTTTTTTTTTTTATCTTTTAAGAATATTTTGTTTTATTTTCTTTACTCACTTTTGCTAGTTAGTGTTCAGGGGGATTTATCCTGGTGAACCAGAAGCAATAGCCGGCTGAGGTTTCGTACTGGCCTACGAGCATGAGCAGGTTATAGTCCTGCACTAGGCCTCGCCATGACAAAGCCCCGTTTTTGGATGGGGACGAGCCTGCGAGTGGATGTCTCGCTGGGATGCGACAACCTGGAATGCCCTGGGTCGCAGCATACCTCTCGGCTGGCAGCACCCCTACTCCGGGTGGGAGGTGGTCTGTCCAGAATGGAATCCACCCAGTCCATGGTATGGTGAGTAAATGCAGCCCCTCCATATCCTTTAGTGGTCTTGGAGGGGGGGACGTGGGCCCACTCCTTGGGATGATAGGACCTTGTACTTCCTAAAAGATCCCCCTGGCCTGTCAGGATACCTGGCCCTGTGCCCCGCCCCTGCTCTTATTGCGGTTTTCACCGGGGGGGCGCTATTGCTGTGGCGCCTGCCGTCCTGGGGGGTAAAAATTGTACCTTTTCCAGCTGGGTCTTGTAGATCCTCTGTGGCGTCCAATTTGTGGTTCTCTGACCGCATGGTGCACCATGGGGGCTACCATCTTGTGTGGGCATAAGGAGGATTTCTCCCCATTGATCTGCATGGTGCAGCCATTTTCCCCTCTGCTTCCCATTGACTTGCATTGGCAGCCATTTTTTTAGCCCTATGGAGCTACACAGGCAGCATGACCTTTCACAGTCTATCCAGGCTGATGTCCTATCCTGTGGCTTTCACTTTCACTTCCTGTAAGGGGCAGCATAACCCAATGGTCTAAGAAGCATAAGAGCTGCGTCTGTCAATAGACTTCAGAGAAAAGGATTTTACGGTAAGTTCTTACAAAAATCTAAATTTCTTTTTTTTTAATCGCTCTCTGTGTCCCGCTTAGGGAGATTCCCCCCACCCCTTTCTCTATTTGTCACGCTCTCACAGAAAGTGAAATTGAAAGAAAATGGCAGGGAACACAGGGGAATTTTCCAACAGGGATCCTGGATAGGGTTTTTGTCTCACTTCCTGTTGTGACTATAGGACAGGAAGTTGGTGGACATCTTCCCAATGGTACACAGATGGCAAAAAACTGACTGACAAGGATAATAATCCGTTCCCTATTTGAAAATGAGAAAAAAATAAAGTTTTTCCTTCAGTTAATGTTGTAAGAGTATACAGGTCACATGTAAATATAGTTGTGTCTATTTTCTTCTCGGCCTGCATCAGTTCTGTGTTTCCACGGGGGCTGAAAGGCAATGTCTGCACACGTACTCTGTGGTATGAACTCCGCAGAAAGCATTGCTGTGGATTTGTTTTGATTCCTGGTGTGAGTGAATGAGGTTGTATAGAAAAATATGTTGTTTATGAGGAAATCTAAAGGCCGGAGATCAGCTGTGGGCTGCAAAGTGTCTGAATATTGTTTGTGCAGCAGAGTCCAGCTTCCCCTAGTGTCAGCACAGTGTTCATTGAGGCTTGGCCCCAGATACTGCATGTTAGGACATAGTGATATACAATTGTTAGCTGAACATTTTTTTAGATTGGAAAGGGAGACATTTATACTACAAAAGTATGTAGTCAAGAGCCAACCACGGTTCCAACTTAGGCCTTATTCACGCTGTCAAATCTGCATTTATATGCATTGTAATGGACATTTCTAAACACATATAAATGCATGTAATAAAGTGTTTCCCTAAATTTAGGTGCGGTCAGTTAAAGAAAAAGGAATTCTGCATGTCCAGCATCCAATTAGACTCTCTAAATGCATATTAACGTGGTTAAACCTGTTTAGGCCACTTGCACTTGGTGCTGTCCAGCTTAAATTAGAACTATGGGCAAAACTTTTTTTTTTTTTCCCATTTTGAATGGAGTAAAGGAGGGTTATCACCCCTGTCAGATTTTTTTTTCACCATCTGTGTTCCATTGCAAAGATATCGCTTCATTTTCTGTCCCACAGCCAAACGGGGAGTTAGAGGAAATTCTTGCAAATTAAGGGAATTCCTTGGGGTCCCCCTGGCCACCATTGGAAAATTTCCCCCTATTACTTTTTGGGGGACAACCCAAAGTTTGGGATTTGCTTTTATTTTCAATGGTAATAGTAAACAGGACAAATAGAGAGGATGAATCTCCCTAACAGGGACCCAGAGGGCAATACAATCTGGCAGGTGTTCTAACCCCTCTATCCAAAACTAAAAAAAAAAAAAGTGTTCCCTTTAGTTATACTTTAAGGGTCCTTTTTACACGGGTGCTCAGCCCAGCGACGTTGTTTTTCTTAGCGAGGATCGACCCGCCGATCCCCGCTAAGCAGGCGGATGACAGGTCTGTCTCAGCTGACTGTTCAGAGATGGACCTGTCAGTTCCCCTGCTCTCCTTTATGGGAGATCGTATGAAAATGGACCACCTGTCAGTTTTCATCCGATCCGATCCTCCAGACTGATGGAAAATCAGGTTTCCATCCATCTGGATTTCACGGACAGGATCAGATCGGAGAGCAGCGGGTGTCAGTAGACATGTCACCGCTGACATCCACCGCTCTATAGGGGTGCATGGAGCATCCAATCAGGTCCACCTTAAAGACTGACAGACGGACTTGATCGGAAAGCCTGTGTGAAAGGGGCCTTAGTGTGCCCAGTCCTACTACAGGCAGCCCATCAATGTCTGTGCCAGCCTAGGGCCGAGTTCTCTACTGGGTGATGCCGGCCCTTAGGGCCTTGTGCGTTTGAGGACAAGGTTTGGAAATGCAGTTTATTTGCATTCTGGAGCCTTGTTTCTGAACACACAGGGCCCTAAATGCTAGTACCACTTGGTGTAGTACTGAACCCTGTCTAGCTGCAGCCTGCCAAAGGCTTTGAAAGGCCGCCTGCAGCGGGGCTGGACACTGTACTTGTCCCTTACAGGCAGACTGCAGCTGGACAGTCCCATGTGTAAGGGGTCTTATGCTTCTCCGATAACGTCTCCTGTGTTTAGGACATCTAAAAGTGCCAGTGTGAATGAGGTTCACTTTAGCTGTGTTGGCTGCATTTGCTTTTTTTAAGGCTAATAATGATTTATGCACTTGATCCTGCCAGAAATTGAACACTGAAGTGCTGAACTGAAACGGTGTTATTAAGCTTTCTTCTTTGATCTACAGAACACCTCTCCCAATGCTATGCATATGAGAAGAGGGAAGGGTGTTTGAAGTCCAAATGAGGAGAGCAGTCTAGGGTGACAGAGCTGATTCTCCAGAGGTACAGAATGGGAAGTGAGAGTTGTCATCCTAAAATAAGACAGGATCAGCAGGTAAAAATAAAGGAATGGTCCCACATTTTAAAGACTAGTAAGCTGCAATATATTTATTTTTCTCCTTGGGTTTAGATATATAGTCAGGTTGAAAAAAGACACAAGTCCATCTGGCTCAACCAATATAAAACAAAAAACAGTAAAGAAAACCCAACCATACAATCCCATATACACAAACATATAACCGCAGTTGATCCAGAGGAAGGCGAAAAAACCCCAGCGAAGCATGATCCAATTTGCTACAGCAAAGGAAAAAAATCCATCCTGATCCCCTGAGAGGCAATCGGATATTCCCTGGATCAATTTTACCTATAAATATTAGTACCCAGGTATATTATTTACACCTAGGAAAGAATCCAGGCTTTTTTTTTTAAAGCAATCTAGTGATCTGGCCAGAACCACCTGGAGGGAGTCTATTCCACATTTTCACAGCTCTTACAGTGAAGAAACCTTTCCCTTTTTCTAGATGAAATCTCTTTTCCTCTAGAGGTAAAAATATGCTTTAACACAGCCTTTTTTTCAACCAGGGTGCCTTCAGGTTTCTTCATGGGTGCCTTGGCAAAATTCCTAAAAATTGCCCAAAAATTGTATACAAATCAGCAGGTGGATGAAGGCTGCCTTTTAGTTATAGAAAGCCACAGGTTTTCATTGTGCACGGTTACTACCTTCTATTCCCTGGCCTCCTAACAACCAATGACATCGGGCACCTGCACGGCATCCTTGTTTGCCTTACCCTTGCCCCTTTCTGTCAGCACCAGGGTCACATAAGCTAAGGGAGAAGAGAAACATTGGAATACTAGTCAGTACCTGTGTGGAAAGGCGTGTTTTGCTTTGGAAAAATCAATCACCTCTAACGCTGGGTGTCCTGTGTGTGTGGATGTTGCTGCGTTAGGTAAAACTGTTTAATTTTTAGCATTTTAGAATGGGGTGCCTCGACATTGTGCAGGTTTTTAAAGGGTGCCTTCTGCCTTGACTGAAAAAAGGTTTAGAAACAGTGCTTTAAGTGTCCATTCACACTACCGCGACTTGTCAGGCGACTGGTCAGCCTGACAAGTCGCGGTCCATGCACTGCTACGGGAACCGTTCTAATAGGAGCGACTCAAGTCGCTCCGACTTAGAAAGTACTTCCTGTACTACTTCGTGGCGACATCGGAGCGACTTGCATTGACATTCATTATATGAAGGCCGTGCAAGTCACGCCGAAGTCGCGGTGCACGCGACTTCACAGGTCGCCTCCGAAGTCGTGCCGTGTTGGTGTGAACCGGCACTTACATTCATGTATCAAAACATTACAGTGCCGCAGTGCTGGTTCTGTGTACTTTTTCTTTGGCTAGAAGTAACTATTGAAGTAGTTTAAATTGGATAACATATTTACTTTAATTTAACATTTTCATTAGTGAAAGCGGTGCTCCAGCCCCCCCATGGAAGAATTAAAAGACCGCAGCCTCACATAGTGTAGCTGCTGATTTTTAATATTAGGACACTTACCTGTCCTGGAATCCAGCAATGTTGGCACCCCAGCTGATGTTTCCATCAGCTCTTGGTGCTGCCGCTGCCATAGCCTGTAAGGGAAATCTGCAATGAAGCCCTGCGACCTGCGCACGAACTGCGCTTTCTGAGTGGCCTGCGGGGAAGGAGGAGGGGGGGGCCGAAGAGTTTGGACGGAAGTGGGGCAAGGGTACCTGTCGAAAAACAGGTACCTGCTCCCCCTCCCCCTCCCCCCTTCGAAAGGTGCCAAATGTGGCACCGGAGGGGGTGGGGTGGGGGAGACAAATAAGCGGAGCTTCCACTTTTTGGTGGAACTCCGCTTTAAATACTACATTTATAGAGGACTAAACATTTGACTAAAGGGACAGTTGAGAATGGGAGAGAGGGATTTTTGGTCAAAAGGGAGGTATTTGTTACTTGCACTTTTAGATTTTTGATACCCTGCTATTGTCAATTTATTAGTAGGGGTTTCGGGAACTTTCCCCCATTCACACCTGAGCGATTTGAGACGTGATTCCAGAGGCGCCTCAAGGCTTGACTGTTATTAAATTGTGCCCATTCGTACATTAAAGCGGAGTTCCAGCCTTTTCTGTGTTTATTAAAAGTCAACAGCTACAAAAAGTGTAGCTGCTGACTTTTAATAAACACACACTCACCTGTCCCACAGTCCATCGATGTGGCCGCCCGAAGCCTCGATCCTCCCTCTGGTCTCGGCTGCACCGGCATCACTGGTGTGAGCACCCGGCTGTGACAGCGAGTTGCGCTGTGCTTCTTGATTGGCCGGCAATCTTCTGGGACCTCTGACATGTCCCAGAAGATTGCAGGGAGGGAGGGGGAGAGGAGAACTTCCGCTCAGGGCGCCGCGGCGCTCAGAGCAGAAGTAGGAGCGGGTACCTGTCAAAACTAGGTACCCGCTCCCCCCTCCTACCCCCCCAAAAAAATGACATGCCAAATGTGGCATGTCAGGGGGTTAGGACTACCTAAAGTGGAAGTTCCACTTTTTGGTGGAACTCCGCTATAAGATATGTGCTGTCGCTTAATGCTCAGAAAAAGTACATGATCACATGTTTTTGCCTAGCTAGTAACTGGTTTTCCATTGGCCAAAAGCAAAATGTTCAAGCTTTAAAAACACTTAAAAAAAAATGCTCATAAAATAACGTAAACAGGCTCAGGTGTGAATCCCAGCGAGGTTCACACTTTTGCCTCTGCATTTTTCATCCGTTTCTATTGAAGTCTATGAGACCAAAAATTCACTATGTGACATCAAAAGAAGGGCTTTTACTTTATTCCAAGTAGTATGTAATCGCACTGCATAGTAGTGATCGACCGATATCGGTTCTTCGTTGCAGATACCGATATTTTGGCCATTAAATATCAGTATCTGCCGATATTGGCCGATATTTTCGTACATTTAAAAACATTTTTTTTTTTCCAGCACTTGACAGGTACAGTTGTGGAGGGATCTGGGGGTCTAAAAGACCCCAAACCCCTCCTCTGCACTTAAAAGCATTCAAATGCTGTCATTTTTTTTTTTTCTGGCGCCGAGTTCCCCGGAAGTGATGTCATGACATCACTTCCGGGTTTTTGCATGGAGACCCAATCCGAGCCGAATGCGGCTTTGATCGGGTCTTCGGCGGCTGGTTGCCCGGGGGTACCCGGTGGGAAAGGAGACCCGGGTGAGCCGCGGAAGGTGACGGGAGTGGGGGGGGGGGGGGCGTCCCGGCCCCTCCCGCTCCTTGTAATGACAGCTGAGCAGCTTCTCAGCCGCATTGGTTGGACGCCGGTACCGGGGTGATGCCTCTAGCTGCAGGCATCACTCCGGTACAATCACTTTCCCGAAATATCGGCAATATATCCGTAACCTCAGGGGCCTATTGCGATATATCGGGGAAAGTGAATATCGGCCCCCGATATATTGGCTTGGCCGATAGTCAGTCGATCCCTACTGCATAGGTGTGAATGGGTCCTATAGACAATAATTGGATTTCTCTTGCCATGCATTGTCGCACTCACTGTAGCAATACTACAGATTTAAAATGGCCATGCTTGAGTGAATTTAATATTACATTGTAACAAAGTATAACAAACATGATATACTTACCTGCTGTGCAATGGATGTCAGGGGCCTCAAACGTCCTCTTCCTGGGCCGCTCTCGGCTCCTCCAATGGCTCCTGTGAGGAGAGAGCAGTGCCTCTGCTCTCAGGCACAGTGCTCGGTCGAGATCGGGCTCAGGTATTTGGGGGGGTGTTTTTTTTTTTTTTTTTTTTAACCTTAAAGCGGTAGTATACTCCGCTTTTTAACTTTTACCTACAGGTAAGCCTATAATGAGGCTTACCTGTAGGTAAAATTAATATCTCCTAAACCTGCACGGTTTAGGAGATATTCACCCTGCATGCAGCAGCTGACACCAGCGGCGCATGCGCTTAGAAGGGTCCTTCAGAGTTCCCTGCCGGAAAGTGAACTCCCACGCACGTGCGCGGGAGTGACGTCATCGCGGCTCCGCCCACTCATAGCGCCCGAGCCGCCGAACCCGGAAGAAATGCCGAGGGAAGATGACAGCTCCCTTAGCGGTGTCCGGGCGACCGTGTGTGGGCTTCGTTATAAGGTATTTCATAATGTGCTAGTATGCAATGCATACTAGCACATTATGCCATTGTCTTGCAGGGTTTTTTTTTGTACGGGGATACTACCGCTTTAATGCAGAGTAAAAAGCCAAAAAAAACCCCCAAATGCAGCCACCACATGGAAGGATTGGTAAGCTGCAATATAATACACTTTTTTGTTTTTGGTTTTATCACCACTTTAATATAGGGTGGAGTCATACTATAATTAGTGAGCTATTACGTCTGTAGGAAACGGGAAACATTAACAACTTGGATGTGATGGCTTCACTTTTAAGGGAAATCATTTTTAAAAGAAATCACTTTGGCCACAGAAGTGCTTATACAGAATTTATTCATCCCAAGCCACGTACATGCTGACATTTTTCTCTCCATCCAGGGAAATGCCCACAGCCGTGTTCCTGAAAAGTCTGACCCAAAAATCGTCTGCAGGATCACTACAACCAGATTACAAACATTACTATAAAGATACAAACCTTAGAACGGATCTCCTTATTCAGTACACAATTTTTGGCAAGATGATAAACTACTCTTCTTAGAAATCCTGCATAAGCCTAAATGAAACTGACACGTAAGCGAGGAAAAGAGATTCAAGTAGCTGGCATACAAGATTTTATCCTCACTCGGAAATGATTCTTATGTTATCGTTTTATTAATTAAGCAGAAATCACATGGTGCTGAAGTGCCAAATCTTAATGCTGAACTCTGGGAATTACACAAAAAACACCCTTGCGGTTTGGACCCACAGCACTGCGAAGGTTAAAGTAGAACAATAGACAATTTTTTTTTTTTCATTTTGGATAGAGCAAGGGAGGGTTATAACCCCTGTCAGATTATTATTTTTTTTTTTTTTTGCCATCTGTATCCCATTGTGGAGATTTCCCTTCACTTCCTGTCCCATAGCCAAACATCCACCAGCTCCATGATGTCATCATAGAGGAGTGGAAGAGGACTCCAGTGGCAACCTGTGAAGCTCTGGGGATCTCCATGCCCAAGAGGGTTAAAGAGGTTGTAAACCTCAGAAATAAAAAAAAAAAACAAAAAAAAAAAACAAACACCTGAAAGACAAACACATAATGAGCTAGCAAGCATCGCATACTAGCTCATTATGAAATACTTACCTTAGAACGAAGCCCCCGCAGTGCCGCCCGCTCACCTCTCTCACGGGTGACATGTTCGGTCGCCCTTCCTCCGGGTTTGCGGCATCCAGCCATCTGATTGGCTGCAGCCGCAATGACGTCACTCCCACACATGCGCGTTGGAGCTGACGTTCACGGCACAGGGCTCTGAAGGAACGGCACGAGCGGCTGTTCCTTCAGAGCGCATGCGCCAGTGATGTCACTGGATGCATGTAAGGTAAATATCTCCTAAACGGTACATGTTTAGGAGATATTTACAGTACCTATAGGTAAGCCTTATCATAGGCTTACCTATAGGTACAAGTTGTAGAGGAGGGTTTACTTCCTCTTTAAAGAGGAAGTAAACCCTCCTCGGCAAGTTGTACCTATAGGTAAGCCTATATTAAGGCTTACCTATAGGTACTGTAAATATCTCCTAAACATGCACCGTTTAGGAGATATTTACCTTCGATGCATCCAGTGACATCACTGGCGCATGCGCTCTGAAGGACCGGCCGCTCGTGCCGTTCCTTCAGAGTCCCGTGCCGTGACCGTCGGCTCCCGCGCGCGCGTGCGCGCGCAGAACTGACGTCACCGCGGCTCCGGCCAATCAGATGGCCGGATGCCGCGATCCCGGAAGACGGGCGACTGAACATGTCGCCCGTCATACAGGTGAGTGAGCGGCACGGCGGGGGCTCGTTGTAAGGTAAGTATTTCATAATGAGCTAGTATGCGATGCATACTAGCTCATTATGCGTTTCTCTTGCAGGTTGTAAAAAAAAAAAAAAAAACTTTCAAACGCGTTTACAACCTTTTTAAGGCAGTGCTGGAGAATAATAGTGGCCGCACAAAATATTGACACTTTGGGCCCAATTTGGACATTGTCACTTAGGGGTGTGCTCACTTTTGTTGCCAGCGGTTTAGACATGAATGGCTGTGTGTTGAGTTATTTTGAGGGGACAGCAAATTTACACTGTTATACAAGCTGTACACTCACTACTTTACATTGTAGCAAAGTGTCATTTCTTCAGTGTTGTCACTTGAAAAGATATAATAAAAATATTTACAAAAATTTGAGGGGTGTACTAACTTTTGTGAGATACTGTAAGTGTTGGGAGGAGGGGGGGGGGGCAGAGAATGCATTAAGGTGAAAAAAAACCTTCTGCATTTACACCAACTTCAATACATAGGTACATTATATTACGGTGTTTCCTGCACAGTGGTCAAAGTTAACCTAATTACTAAACTAACCATATTTATTAACAGCATCTGACAGGAAGCATTGCAAGTATAGGCCTAAATATAAACTATACCAAGTTACTTTTCTTTATGTAAAATAAATGTGGTTTATGCGCAGTGAAGTGTCTGCATCCTTTTCAAATGACTAAACAAAAATCTGTATAAATTGGCATATTATAACATAATCGAATGCTGCAACTTGACCACAATGCAGATAGGATTGTCACCAAATAGAAAAATAGGCAGCCATTTTTTACTGTGAAGTCTGCCTCGTGGCCATAGGACTACATATGTTCATCCATCACTACTTTTTGTAGCACTTCTAACCACAATATAAAGGAGATGTGGGAAAAGCAGAACTATAGGCAAATAACCCTTTCTTCTAGTTATGTACAGCCATGGCCTAAAGTTTTGTGAATGACACAAATATGATTTTTCAGCAATGTCTGCTGCCTCAGTTTTTATGATGGCGATTTGCATATACTCTAGAATGTTATAAAGAGTGATCAGATGAATTGCAATTGATTGCAAAGTCCCTCTTTGCCATGAAAATTTACTTAGGGTCCTTTCACTTTCCTTTTCCGTTCAGTCACTTTTTTTTTTTTTAAATGGACGCACTTTTGTAGGGTCCGTTCCATATGTCCGTTTTTCCTCCCATCCGTTTGCGGATGAAAAACGGACATAATGTATGTCTATGGGATTGCGGATGTTAGCGGATGACATCCGCTGACATCCGTTTTTGCGTCCGTTCCGTTTTTTAAACGGAAGAAAAATAGGGTTCTGTTCTGTCTCAAAAAACAGAACTGAATGGAATGGATGCAAAACGGATGTCAGTGGATGGTCATCCGCTAAAGTCCGCAATTCCATAGACATACATTATGTCCGTTTTTAATCCGCAAACAAATGGTAGGAAAAACGGACATACGTAACGCCCGTGATTAAGGACCCTTAATCCCATAAAAATGACTAGATGTCCAGAGCACCCCTCTCCCCTTACATCAGGTGTCAAGAGTCCCCCACCCTCCCTTACATCAGTGCACCCCTTTTACCATGGAACGCTGCCTGGAAGAAGCTGGGAATGGAGCTGGGAAGCAGAAAGTGCAGGGTCTGGAGGAGGAGCAGAGGAGGGCTGGAGTTTGTTGAATGCTGAGACCAGGGGAGGCAGAGATGAGGTTGGTGCTGCAGCTGAACAGAGAGGTACAGAGTCTGTATGAGGAGCAGGGCTGGGACAAGGGGTGAGCAGGAGGGGAGACTGCCCTGTGCGCAATGGTTTATTGCAGGGATAAGGGCGCCTTGACCCTAACGCTAAAGCTGGATACACACTATACAACTTTTGTTGTCAGATTTCCTTTAGATTTACCTTTTCTATGTAGTGCAAGGACCTGCCTGATTGCATACAAATTGAGAGTGTTTAGGTTTGACCTCATATTATATGGTTTTGGTAAGTCTGAAGGAAAAAATCTAAAGAAAATTGTATAGTGTGTATGGCCCTTAAGAGAAGGGGGGGGGGGCAGGTGCAGTTTGGCAGCTTTGCCCTGGGCACTGGATGACCTTGTCCCGGCACTGATGAGGAGTTCTGTCCTCCTCTCTGATACTGATTGCTGAGACAAGGTGGGGACAGAGATGAGGGGGTAGCTGCAGGAGAGGTGCGAGGGCCACATGAAATGACCTGGAGGGCTGCATTTGGCCCAGGGGCCTTGTGTTTGACACATGCTGTATAGAGTATAGTTCTCCACTGTCTTGTAGACCTAAATACAAAATTTTTAGATTGTAAGCTCTAATGAGCAGGGCCCTCTGATTCCTCCTGTATTGTAACTGTATTGTCGCATTGTAAAGAGCTGTGCAAACTGTTGGCGCTATATAAATCCTGTATAATAATATTAATTGAAATCAATACATATGATATATTCAATATATGTGAGCTAACAATTATTGTGAATGCCCATTTACTATTTTACCTTTTTAAATTCTTTACAATCCCTTTATTACGTTCAGAGCCGTAATAAATATGGAGTACAGTCCTCCATTTTACTCCAGTGTTTTTATTTTTCCTTCCAGAGCCTCCTATAGTAATTTTATCACTGCTACCCGTCTGCTCAGATCATCTGCAGAAGTCATACGCTGCCTTCCAGTTTTAGGTCGGAATATAATGGATTTCCTGTTTCCTCTGCCGTTGGCGGGGTCCTGCTCCTCTGATTGGAGGGAGAGAGTAACTTGCACAGGAAAGTTTATCCTCTGCCCTTTTGAATAGGTGGAAAAAACAAAGCTGAGCCAGAGCAATCTTCCCAGAGTCCGTGAACTGTGAACCTTGATGGTCATGGGATAGTAGGGTGGGGTTGTGCCAAGTCTTTTATCTCTGGACAAGCATATCATTTGCCTCCTGCTTGTCACTAGTCCCAGGCCCAACATGAATTGTCTGCGACTTCCCGAACACTGCTTACTCTAAATGAAGGATCCTTTGAATGTTCTGGAAGGGGTCAGCTAAAGCCTCCTGGGAGCAGAAGTTGTATATAGAGTGTCTGCCATTGTGTTTGAATGCACATATTACTCTTAGCCCTATGATTGTGCTGAAGTTTGCTATGCTGGCCTGACCTAGGTTTAATTTTCCTGTTGTGATAAATGCATTTTGCTGGGATAACCCATGGCTGGCTCGGCTCCATAATATATTATGATGGTTGTGCATCTGTACAGTGTATGAGATAAAAGCTGACTCCTTGTGCAGGAATTATTAGTAGAATGTATAGAATGTTCTGCATCTGTTTTTATCTTGAAACGAACACTTCTAACCTAAACAAAATCCTGTATATTCTTAGTGCTAAATAGAAGGGTCTTGGGCCTTCCCAAGGTGTTGTGTGGAAGTCTGTGTTTTCTTTGTATCTAACTGGCCACATAAAATGTCATTTTTACTTCTGGACTGGAAGGATTTGCCCCCTTAATGACCACGATATATTTTGTGATTCAGCACTGCATTATTTTAATTGACAATTGCGCAGTTGTGCGACGCTGTACCTAAATAAAATTGATGTCCTTTTTTTCCCCACAAATAGAGCTTTCTTTTGGTGGTATTTGATCACCTGTGCGATTTTAGTTTTTGCGCTATAAACAAAAAAAGAGCGACAATTCTGAAAAAAAAAAAACAATATTTTTCACATTCTGCTATATAACATTCCCAAAAAAAAAAAAAAAATTGAAAAATCAAAGTTTGTATTCTGCTACATATTTTTGGTAAAAAAATTGCAATAAACGTATTTTGATTGGTTTGCGCAAAAGTTATTACGTCTACTAACTATGGGAAAGATTTGTCATTTTTAGGTTTTTTTTTACTAGTAATGGCGGTGATCTGCGCTATTTAGCGGGGCTGCGACATTGCGGTGGACAGATCGGACCCCTAACTTACATTTTTGACACTTTTGGGGGGACCAGTGACACTACAGTAATCATTACAGTAACAGTGCATATTTTTAGCACTAATGACACTGGCAGGGAAGGGGTTAACACTGTGGGTGATCAAGAGGATAAATGTGTACCTAGGGGAGTGTTTTTAACTGTGGGGGGATGGGCTTGTGAAATGATCGTAGAGACCTGTGATCCTATATAGAAGAATCACAGGAGCTCTGTGATCATTCCAGGGAGAAGAACGGTCAGCTGTGTTTACAACAGCTGACCGTTCTCTCTCAGCGGGGAGCGATCACGGGTGTCAGGCGGCAATCGGAGCTGCCTACCTCCTAGCTGCAGGCGCGTGACCGACGTATACCATACGCCTGTTTGCGCAGAAGCGGCTGCGTGCCGCAGTATTAATTGCAGCGGGCGGCTGTAAAGTGGTTAATTAAAAAAAAAAAAAAAAAACTTTTTTGTGGGGTCATAAAGCTGAACTCCAGTCACAAAAATGTTTGCATTTAAATGTATTCATCAATATCCATAAAGGATATAAACTCACTTTGCACGCAGCACCGGGGGATAAAAACCGATGGTTTAAAAAAAAAAAAAAGAATTGGATACTTTTTTATTTAAATCAGATTTTTTCATTTTAATCAAATTTATTTGAATAAAATGCTTTTGGAGTAAAAATCTATCTAAAGATAGTTTTCTATTTAAAATTCGTTAGTAATTTAGTTTATTCAGCATGAAATGGAGCTTAGTTATGTAGCATATGGCTGTATATTCTGCAATATTTACATTTTTGGTAAACTCATTCAATGAATCCAAGCTCTGCAAGCTGAGATAACATGCACTGCATTGATGCATTCACACAATTTCACACTAACTACCAGCAAGAATGAGTCCTTGCATTTAAAGCGGAGTTCCAGCCTTTTATGTGTTTATCAAAAGTCAGCAGCTACAAAAAGTGTATCTGCTGACTTTTAATAAACACACTCACCAGCAATGCGGCTGCTCGAAGCCTCGATCCTCCCCCCTTTGGTCTTGGCGGCGCCGGTATCACTAGTGTGGGCACCCGGCTGTGACAGCTTGCGGCTTCACAGCTGGGTCCGCACCCTCTTGATTGGCACGCAATCTTCTGGGACCTCTGACGTGTGCCAGAATATTGCAGGAAGGGAGGGGGAGAGGAGAACTTCCGCTTGGGGCACCGCGGCACTCCGAGCGAAAGTGGGAGCAGGTACCTGTCAAAACGTAGTCTCTGCCCCCCCCAAAAAAAATGACATGCCAAATGTGGCATGTCAAGGGGTTAGGAGTACTTAAAGCGAAAGTTTCACTTTTGGGTAGAACTCTGCTTTAAAGAGCACCTGTCATTTCAAATCCATCATGGGATCGCCTGTTAGCGGGCATCCACTCACCTGCTGCCGCCACGCCCCTCACCTTGTTGTGTCACTGCTGCATCACCAACCGTCCTATTAAAGTGAATGGGACTGTTGGTGAGTCAACAGGGGTGGATCAGAGGAGCTGCTGCTGTGGGACAGAGATGACAGTTGCTCTTTAAAAATGTATGATTTAAATCAAGCCTTTTTACTAAATCCACCCTGGTGCGCCAAATGCCTTTGCACACCCAGATATTACCATGTAAAAGTAGCAGTGATATTATCACTGTTCTGTACATAGCCTATGCAAGAACTGTGGGAGGAACCCAACAGGGCCACCATCTATAGGCTGTGTAGATAAATCTACAGGAGGGGGCAGAAACGGGAACAATCACCCTGCACAATAGAGAGGGTTCAGCAATGACCATTTTTTCTTATAGGATTCTTCTGCACAAAGGCAAAGCTTCAGGCAGGATTATTGCTCGGTTCTGAAAGAAATATGCACACCAAGATAGAAGGATGAATACATATGGCTCTTGTATTTGGATCATATTTGCTTATCGAAGAGTTCAGTGTTAAGGCTGTTCCAAAAAAAAAGATTCAAACGCAAACAGTATTGATTAACCACTTGCTGACCGCCTCTCATATGAGTACGGCGGCAGAGCGACTCTCCTAGGGTGGATCATGTATTTAGTAATAGTATCTAGAACAGGGATTCTCAAACTACGGCCCTCCAGCTGTTGCAGAACTACACATCCCATGAGGCATTGTAAAACTCTGACATTCACAGACATGACTAGGCATGATGGGAATTGTAGTTCCTAAACAACTGGAGGGCCATAGGTTGAGGACCCCTGATCTAGGACATTCGCTGTTCCATAAAGAGCGTTGGATGGTCCGATCGGGTCCGCTTGAAAAACTGACATGCAGAGTTGATCAGTCCATCAGTGTGAAAGGGGCCTAGAAGTGATACACTTTTAGGCCCCTTTCATACTTATGGTCCAATCAGATCCGCCTGTCAGTTTTTCAGGCAGACCCGATTGGAAGTTTTTGAAAATTCTAGGCAAAGTATATCTCTCTCGCTGCCTCTCTAACTTTCTAATTGGAAAGCTTTGTCCAATCTCTTTCCCTCTGAGAGGAAATGCCAGATACCTGGCTGTCCTACTCTAGCTTTAATGCTTTGAGTCGTTGACCTATGACAAATGCATGTCAGGAAAGTCAGAAGTCCTTATCTGAACTTTTTGGGGGTCAGTGACTCAATGTATTGAACAAAGAAGGCTGGTATGACAGCCAGGCAATTAGCATTTGTAAGTCAACTTGCAGTAAAAATTGGCAGACCCCTTGTTTTCACAGGGAGGCTGCCAATTATATGCGTTACAGTGTTTCTATACCCAAATTTTTTTTCCTAGTTTGAGATGAGTGGGAATATGTTAGAACTCCTATCTGGTTTTACTGCTTTCCCAGGCTCCGTTAGAGAGATTTCCCCTCACTTTCTGTCCTGATGATTTTTTTTTACCAGAACAATGAGGCAAATTCTGCAACTTGGAAACGGATCCATCCTGGCTGAGGTAGCATTCCTCTAAGTAACTTTATAAAAAAAATGTTTAACTTATCTAGGTGTTGCTGTTGTAGAGTTTTTCTCAATTTTTGTCTAGTAAAGCTGTGTCACCAGAACAGGAAATGTTGGAAGATCTTACTGGTGGAGACCCAGATAGCTGTAATAACTGATGGGGACCTACCTCGCTCCTTTCAAACTAGAAAAAGATGTGGCATGTCATTGGTTGCTAAGACTCTGTCAGCTAAACTGCACCATAGAAACCAATGGAATTGTGTGGCCTGAGGGGCTGCACATGCACTGAGGAGGGAGGGTCCAGAATGCCCCCCCCCCCCCCCGCCTCAAATTCACATACATGTTTGGTCACGTGAACAGGAGACAGTTTTCTTACAAGTGTCTATAAGGCCCCTTTTACACATGCGGACCGCTCATTTCATTAGTTCAGTCACCTCAAAATGGATGAAGTATTCATCAGTTTTTCATCAGTGGTCATTCGTTTTTCATCGTTTTTTTATCAGTGATAATCCACTACCAATGCAAAAACGGATGAAAAGCTGACCATTCGTCAGTTTACTTCCATTTTTCGTCCGATCCGTTTTTTTTTTTAACGGAAGAAAAATAGAGCTTTGATCAGTTAAAAAATACGGATGATGACAGATGCAGATGTAAACTGATGGAAATGGATGATCATTAGAGATGCATTGATGTCCGTTTTTCATCTGTCAACAGATGGATGAAAAACGGGCAAACGGACAGCATGTGTGAAAGAAGCCTAAGGCCCCTTTCACATGGGCTTTCCGATCTGATCCGCCTGTCAGTTTTTCAGGTGGATCAGATCGGATGATCCATGCAGCCCTATGGAGCAGCGGAGACCTCTCCGCTGGTATCCGAACCGATCCTGTCCGTGAAATCAGGACGGAGCGGATGGAAACCCTATTTTCCGTCCGTCTGGAGGATTGGATCGGATGAGAACAGACAGGCGGTCCGTTCTCATCCGATCTCCCATAGGAGGACAGCGGGGATCTGACAACTCCATCTCTGCACAGTGAGCGGAGATGGAGCTGTCATCCGCCTGCTCAGCGGGGATCGGCGGATAGATCCCTGCTGAGCAGAACGGACTCCATCGGGCGCACCTCCCGTATGAAAGGAGCCTAACACTCCGAATGAATTCAAGAGGCTGTCTTGTCATGTGAAGTTCAGAGTCGTCCATAGTAAATAATTACTCGTGTCTGAGTGTATGTGTGGGGGGATCTTGCATATGTTTTGCTGATTCTGAACTCCTACATTGAAGTGTGTTACCGTCCACCATTCAGTGTCCATATGTTTTCTGAGTTTACGGCTGATTGCTTGCTGAGTGCAACTTCCAGGTTACCATTCTGTATAATGTTGGCTGATGTGAGATTTGTAGAATGAGATTGGAAGGAGGAGGGTGAGATTTGTAGAATGGGATGGGAAGGAGGAGGATTAGTTTTGAACGGTTTTACCTGATGGATAATCGGTAAACACTTTGCAGCGTAGTCTCATCTGTGGGCTATAAGCCGTACGGAAACTTTTCATTTATCCAATTCAGCAACAGTTTTTAATTCTGTGTCCATTTCCTGTGCGCGGAAATGGCTGGAGACAAAATATACAAGAGGGAGAATGTATATATTAGAAGAATACACTGCTGTAAATGTGGGATTTTCCCGGGGATTGGATTGTTTCTGTCGTATAACTAGACAAACATTAGGGTTTTTGTTTGGCTTTAACATATTCCATCTTTTTTTTATTACTATTATCCTCAATTAGCAGGGTTTATAACTGTGACTTTAGGCCTCATGCGCATTTAGAGGTTGTAAACCTTCCAAAAAAAAATGTAGAAAATAAAATCCTGAAAGGCAAAGGCATAATGCGCTAGTATGCATCGCATACTAGCTCATTATTAAATACTTACCTCAAAACGAAGCCCTGTTGCAGCGCCACCCGCTCAACACTTACACAGCTGACATGTTAACCCGTGTTCCTTCCGGGTTCGCGTCCTCCGGCCATCTGATTGGCCGAAGCTGCGATTATGTCACTTCCGCGTATGCGCACAGGAGCCGCCGTTCACAGCACGGGGCTCTGAAGGAATGGCACGGGCGACCATTCCTTCAGAACGAATGCACCAGTGATGTCACTGGCTGCATGCAAAGTAAATATCTCCCAAACGGTACATGTTTAGGAAACATTGACTGCACCTATAGGTAAGCCTTATCATAGGCTTACCTATAGGTACAAGTTACAGAGGAAACTTTACTTCCTCTTTAAGCTGAAAAACACTCATTTTTACAGGCTTTTATTTATTACAGGTTCTTCTATAGCGCTTTCAATTTACGCAGCACTTTACATACACTCACAGGCCACTTTTTAGGTACACCTTGCTAGTACTGGGTTGGACCCCCTTTCACCTTCAGAACTGCATTAATTCTTTGTGGCATAGATTCAACAAGGTGTTGGAAACATTTCTCAGAGATTTTGGTCCATATTGACATGATAGCATCAGGCAATTGCTGCCGATAGGTCGGCTGCACATCCATGATGCGACTCTCCTGTTCCACCACATCCCAAAGGTACTTTATTGCATTGAGATCTGGTGACTTTGGAGGCCATTGGAGTACAGTGAAATCATTGTCATGTTCAAGGATCCAGTAGTGAGATGATTTGATCTTTGTGACATTGTACATTATCCTGCTGGAAGGAGCCATCAGAAGATGGGTACACTGCAGTCATAAAGGGATGGACATGGTCAGCAACCATACTCGGGTAGGCCGTGGGGTTTAAATGATGCTCAATTGGTACTAAGGGGCCCAAAGTGTGCCAAGAAAATATCCCCCACACCATTACACCACCAGCCTGAACCGTTGATACACGGAAGGATAGATCCATGCTTTTATGTTTACGCCAAATTCTGACCCTGCCATTTGAATGTCGCAGTTAAAATGGAGACTCATCAGGTCAGGCAATGTTTTTCTAATCTTCTATTGTCCAATTTTGGTGAGCAGGTGTAACGTTAAAAAACCATACCCCGTGAAGAAATCATACCCTCGTCACTTCCTGTCTGAAACAGCTGAGCAGCGCAGCAGTGCAATTGAACATGAATTTGAGAAGTGCGCATGCTCGGTGGGCATGAAATTATCACGGCACTGTGTCTAATGTTAAACTTGCGGCGGGTACATTAAAACACTTCGGCTGCAACATCAATCATCTCCTCTGCTATGGCTGTAACTTCCCTCATCTCCGGTAATAAATATAAAAGCGGCGGCGGGTGTAGGAGATGTAAATGACGGCGATCGCGGCTCCGTGATCCGCTTTTATATTTATTACCGGAGATGAGGGAAGTGACAGGGGAAGGAGCGGAGATGATTTATGTTGTAGAGGAGCTGTTTTAATGTAAGCGCCGCAAGTTTAACTACCGTGAGAAATCCATACCCTCCGTAGGTGCACCGGAAGTGACAAGGGTATGGTTTTTTCACGGAACACCGGTGTGAATTGTAGCCTCAGTTTTCTGTTCTTATCTGACAGGAGTGGCATCTGGTGTGGTCTTTCTGCTGCTGTAGCCCATCTTCTTCATGGTTCGATGTGTTGTGCGTACAGAGAGGTATTCTGCATACCTTGGTTGTAAGGAGTGGTTATTTGAGTTACTTTTGCCTTTCTATCGTCTCAAACCAGCTTGCCTATTCTCTTCTGACCTCTGACATCAACAAGACATTTTTCGTCTACACAATTGCCACTGACTGGATATTTTCCCTTTTCCGGACCATTCTCTAATGTAAACCCTAGTGATGGTTGTGTGTGAAAATCCCAGTAGATCAGCAGTTTTTGAAATACTCAGACCAGCCCGTCTGGCACCAACAACCATGCCTCATTCAAAGTCACTTAAATCCCCTTTCTTCCCCATTCTGATGCTCAGTTTTAACTTCAGCAAGTCTTCTTCTCCACGTCTAAATGCCTAAGTGCATTGAGTTGCTGCCAAGTGATTGGCTGACCAAGCGATTGAACAGAGTACTTAAAGTGGCCGGTGAGTGTATATATTGTACATTAACATCAGTCCCTGCCCTCATGGAGCTTGCAATCTTTTTGACTTTTTATTTATGCCTCTAAATGCCCCTCCATGTTAGCCAAAGCGTCCATGCACACATAGGTGTTTACAGGAGTTTTGAGGCGGGGACGTTTAGAGGCATAAAAAAAAACATTGCTTGCGTGTATTCCGAGAGGAGTGTTTTGGAAGAAAAAAATAAATTAATATTCTATCCTATGAAAAAAAAGCTCAAGCGCTTGATGCGTTTGCACAAAACGTGGCTTAGGCGCGTTTGCAAAAATGCGGCTTAGGCGTGTTTTTGAAGCTGCTTTTCTCCTGCCAGGAGAAAAGCATTTATTAAATCCCCAGTGGCACAAAGCCTCATAGACGGGATGTTTTTTTTTTTTTTTCAACCACTTAAGTTTATCTAAAAAAGCCCTAAAATGGTTGTAAACCCTTATACCCAGTGAAGTGACTGGCCTCCGCTGATACACACAGATGAAAAAAATCCTCCTACATAAGATAAAACTGTTTATCTGCAGTCTTCTCTTCTGAATATCTATTCAAAGTTCTGAATTTATACAGCGTTTATGAGCGGTCAGAAAAAAGGGGGCGGAAAGCTGAAATTACACTCTGCAGAGCTCAGTGAGTAGAGATCTGGGAGCTGATTGGAGGGAAGGGACTCGCCCCTCCCTTCACACAGGAACAGAGCTGAGGCTTTCAATCAGCTAGAGCTCCCTCTCCTGTCACCTTTTTTCTCTTTGTGTCAAGAAAACTTGTCAGAAGGGACTCCTGCTGATCGCAAAGGAACGAGGCAGAAGACAGAAATTATACTTAGTGCTCTTAATTGAGACAAGTATGCTCTATAGAAAGAACTCCTTTGTTCATCTTTCATGTCTGAGGTTTACAACCACTTTAAAGGACACCTGTACTTCCTTTAGAAAATGCTACTTCCCTGGCTGTCACGCTGATTCATTGGCCTTTAAATCACTAACTGGGGTAAGAATGCAAACTTGGTGCCCATTTACACCATTTGTGTTGGGAGGGCTTGACAGCTTCTGAGTTCCTGTCCTACTTGCTTATTCTAGGGCAGGTAGTGAAGTCAGATACCTGCACCCAAAGTCAACAATGCCATCTTGCAGTGCCATCCCCCCCCCCCCTTTGCGATGCAAGGGTTAAATGCTGATTAACTCTAAGGGAGGAGGAATACAGTGTAAAACTTACCTCATTGCTCCTTCCATCTGTGGGACTGGCCCCCCAAAGGCTACTCTTTAAGACGCTACGGGCCACGGCCAACTGATGACACCTTCATTAAACGTGAGGATGGCGAGGGGCTGCCCACAGAATGGGGGGGCCTGCCTGAGCGAGGAGTAAGGTAAGTTTTATACAGGCTATTCCTCATTCCCTGGGGTTAATGAGCATTTAACCTTTTTAGTGCGAGGAATCCCACTGTAAGGCTATTTTTTTGTAATTCCTTGAGTTGAAGAGCAGAGAGCAGGGGGTCCCCAGTGCCACACGTCCAAACATGTAAGGTAAAAGTGAAGAAAGACAACCTCAGCCTGGGCCGCCTAGGCGTTTCACTTCGCTTCTCAGAGGGGCACTGGGGACGCCTCCTCTCTTTAGTGTTCATAGGAGCTGGGACGGGTTCCATTCCCCAGCCGGCACTCCAACAGCAGCAGACATCTACATTGTTCACTGCGCTTCCAATTTTCACTAAAGCCTGAGTTGTACACTAATATATCTTGGGTCCTGGAGTTGGACTTTAACTACTTCCGGCCCGCGCTATAGCCGAAGTACGGCTACAGCGCGGGCTCTAATTTCCAGGAGGCTGTCTTTATACGGCCTCCCAGTAACAGGCTCCCCGCGTGCTCCCGCGAGCGCGCATCGGTAAAAATCTGTGTCGGCCGTGTCCCTTGGACACAGCCAATCACAGATCGTGGTGAATGGCCAATCACAGCGGCCATTTACCACGTGATCAGACCGTGCAATGAGAGATGATCTCATATGTAAACATATGAGATCATCTCTCATCGCCAGCTCTCCTTCCTCACACAGAGACTGCAGTGTGAGGAAGAGGAGAGCCGATCAGCGGTAAGGGGACACAGTGGAATGTAATCAGGGCACTGATCACCAGTGCCCTGATTACAGAAGAGGGGGAAAAAATGCCACAACTGCCCACAGTGCCCGCCATCAGTGCCCATAGTGCTGCCAGTCAGTGCCTGCTCATCTAGGCACTGATGGGCACTGACTAGCAGCACTGTGGGCACTGATGGTGCTGCCTCTCAGTGCCCATCAGTGCCGCCTCTCAGTGCCGCCTGTCAGTGCCACCTCTCAGTGCCCGGCAGTGCCCATCAGTGCCGCCTATCAGTGCGGCATATTAGTACCTCCTCATCAGTGCCCATAAGTGCCACCTCATCAGTGCAGCCTATCAGTGCCCATCAGTGCCGCCTCATCAGCGCACATCAGTGAAGGAGAAAAATGTATTTATTTTCAAAATTTACTCACAGAAAATAAGAGAAACTTTTTTTTTTTTTTTTCAAAATATTCTGTCTTTTTTTTTGTAAGAAATAAAAAAGCCAGAGGTGATTAAATACCACCAAAAGAAAGCTCTATTTGTGTGAAAAAAATGATAAAAATGTCATATGGGTACAGTGTAGCATGACCGCGCAATTGTCATTCAAAGCGTGAGAGCGCTGAAAGCTGAAAATTGGCCTGTGCAGGAAGGGGGTATAAGTGCCCAGTAGGCAAGTGGTTAAGTTGACATGGCTGGTCATGTGGTTTCCTTGAGATGTACGATTGTTCCAATTCTTAGCCCACCTTGGCAAAATAAAGAAAGACCTTCACTATAGAAAATTATGCTACTACAGACTTTACTAACATATTGTAAAGATATAGAGACTTGTTAACCATCTTTGTAAAACTAGAGGAGCTCACCTATATAAAGTGATCCTACCACAATAATAGAAAATCCAGATACTAGGGTCGCAATGGTCTAATGTTAGACTACTAGGCCATTTCTTTAGTCTCCTCTGGGCACAAAAAATATCCATATACTTCATGCACAGTGGAAGAGCAGCCTTTTTCAACCAGGGTGCCTTCTAGGTCCTTTGGGGCAAAATGCCTAATATTCGCCCAAAAATTGTCCGACAATTGTCAAAGTGGAGGGTAGATCAGGTTTGCCTTTTTTGATTCACAAAGCCACGGGTTTGTATTGAACTGTACAGCTTTACAAGCTTGAGAACTGTGCAGACCAGCTGCCAGCCTCCTAACAACTGATGATGTCATAAGTCAATAAGGAGAATGTTGGGCACCTGAGGACATCCTTGTTTGTCCCTCCCCTTCCTCTCTTCGTCAGCGTTGGGGGTAATATTAGCTGAATGAGGAGAGGAACTGAGCAATGCTGGAATACTAGTCAGTACTAGTATGCAAAGGAATATTGCTTTGTAAGAATAAATATCCTACATATCCTATGTGTGTGAATTTTAGGGACTTCAGGAATGTGCAGAATTTTAAAGGGTGCCTTGGCGGGGAAAAATGTTGAGAAACCCTGTGGTAGACATGCAGGATTTTTGCACAGTTCTGTCATAAACGAAATGCAGGGCAAAGGTTGCCAGTAGGGATGCACCGAAATGAAATTCTTGGCCGAAGCCGAATAATAATGAAATGCTTGGCCGAAGGCCGAAGGCCGAATACCGAACGCGGTGTTTCGCATTTTTTCCATTTATTTTGCCAATTTTTAGGGGGCACGCTGATGGGCACATTTTATGTTAGGGGGCACGCTGATGGGCACATTTTATGTTAGGGGGCACTCTGATGGGCAAAACAAAACATTTAAATCAGCGTTGCTCTTAACATAAAATATGCCCATTAGCGTGCCCCTTAAAATAAAATATGCTCATCAGAGTGCCCCTTAACATAAAATATGCTCATCAGAGTGCCCCTTAACATAAAATATGCTCATCAGCATGTCCCTTAGCATAAAATAAGGGGCACGCTGATGGCCACATTTTATGTCAAGGGAGCACTCTGTTGGGCACATTTTTTTTCTTTTTTTTTTTTTTTTTAAGGGGCACTTTATAGGGCACTCTAATGTAATGAGCATGGCAAGTGGCAACAACATATGGCAGTCTGCACACTAATGCTTGTGCAGCTGCCAGCTACCGTATTCTCCCCCAAATGTGCTCAGCTCCACATCACATACCTGAACTGCAGCCAGAGCCAAAAGCCGCGAACAGGGGGGCGGGGCGTGGACCTAGTGTGAAGGAGCCGCAGTCAGGAGCAGGGGGCGGGACGCGCGCGTGACGTCACACCCCCTACTCGCGGCCGGACAGGACACCCGCGGCGTGTGAGAAGGGAGCCGCGAGCCGCAATGAGGAAGGTGAGCGGTCAGGGCGGAAGCTGACATTGTTCGGCTCAAAATTATTCGGCCTTTTGACTTATTAGGCCGAACGCCGAAAGTGCTATTTTCTCTATTTATTCGGTGCATCCCTAGTTGCCAGTGCTGACCATTTCTTCTGAAAATGCTAGTTGCCTAGCTCGTATGCCAGTACATTGGCTTCACTATTCCCCCAGGTTTTGCACTGTGCCAGTTCTTAGACACAGCAAAAACAAGAAATTCTAGATCTTTTTTTGCCCAGTTACATAAGAGTACTGATACATGGATCTTCAGACTTAAGGGAATTTTCAGCTTAAGGACACACCCAGGGAAAGGAAGAGAAAAGGCCCACATGTTAAAATAATTATTTTTATTTTTTTTTACTAGAACACTGATCCAAATCTGTGTGTTGAATAAGTTTGTAATAAACATCTGTTATTTACTGTTGTGGGGACTTTCTGAGAAGAAATACATACACTATATATATATATATATATATATATATATATATATATATATATATATATATATATATATATATATATATATATATATACTATACTGCATCCTGCATACGGAAAGTAATCATAGCGCTTCACTTTTTCCATATTTTGTTATGTTAGACCTATTCCAAAATGGATTAAATTAATTATTTTCCTCAAAGTTCTACAAACAATACCATAATGACAACGTGAAAGAAGTTTGAAATCTTTGCAAAATTATTAATAAAAAAAAACGAAAAAAATCACAGCTTTTGCCATGACACTCCAAATTGTACTCAGACCTGCTTCCACTGATCATCCTTGAGATGTTTCAACAACTTGATTGGAGTCCACCTGTGGTAAATTCAGTTGATTGGACATGATTTGGAAAGGCACACATCTGTCTATATAAGGTCCCACAGTTAACCGTGACTGTCAGAGCACAAACTAAGCCATGAAGTCCAAGGAATTGTCTGTAGACCTCCGAGTCAGGATTGTATCTAGGGAGTGGTACAGAAAAGTTTCTGCAGCATTGAAGGTCCCAGTGAGCATAGTGGCCT
This sequence comes from Pelophylax lessonae, assembly GCF_965119305.1. NCBI lineage: Eukaryota > Metazoa > Chordata > Amphibia > Anura > Ranidae > Pelophylax > Pelophylax lessonae. The sequence goes on along the minus strand of NC_138769.1, from coordinate 552,432,744 downwards.
CCATCACTCTTCCTAGAGCAGGCCGCCTGGCCAAACAGAAATTGGGGGAGAAGGGCCTAATACTTGCCATACACTAGCCGAAATATCGGACGAACTCATTTTCGAAAAACGAAACATCGGCCGTGAGAGCAGACGATCGTGCCATCGTGTAATGACTGAATTTCGAATGCTAAATCGTTCAATGGACATAAATGAATCAGTTTTTTCGTTCAGTTTGTCACATATACCTAGTGCAAACAGGTCGGCCGAGAAACACGTTAACCTTTCAATTTACCGTTCGTTTATCGTTCGGCCGGGGGATTTTCAAAACTGTTCCTTCGATTTTTCGGGTCTCTGAAAAGTTAAAAACGATTTTCTATTTGTGCCCATTAACTGGACGAAAATGAACGATCGGACCAAATGACAGACTTTCAAATGATCTTTCGGCTAGTGTATGGCCAGCATTAGTCAGGGAGGTGACCAAGAACCAGACAGTCACTCTGAGGGAGCTCCTACGTTTCCCTGTGGAGACAGGAGAACCTTACAGAAGAACAACCATCTCTGCAGCACTCCACCAATCAGGCCTGTATGATTCTTGGACCATGAGAAACCAAATTCTCTGGTCTAATGAAACAAAGATTGAACTCTTTGGCCTGAATGACAAGCATCATGTCTGGAGGAAACCAGGTACTGCTCATCACCTGGCCAATACCATCTCTACAGTGAAGCATGGCGGTAGCATCATCATACTGTGGGGATGTTTTTCAGCAGCAGGAAGTGGGAGACTAGTCAGGATCAAGGGAATGCAACAATGTACAGAGGCATCCTTGATGAAATCCTGCTCCAGAGCGCTCTGGATCTCAGACTGGGACGAAGGTTCATCTTCCAACATGGCAACGATCCTAAGCACACAGATAACAAAGGAGTGGCTACGGGGCAACACTGTGAATTTCCTTGAGTTGCCCAGACCTGAACCCGATTGAACATCTCTGGAGAGATCTGAAAATGGCTGTGCACTGATGCTCCCCATCCAACCTGGTGGAGCTTAAGTTTGAGAGGTCCTGCAAAGAAGAATGGAAGAAACTGCCCAAAAATAGGTGTGCCAAGCTTGTAGCATCATACTCAAAAAGACTTGAGGCTGTAATTGGTGTCAAAGGTGCTTTAACAAAGTATTGAGCAAAGGCTGTGAATAGTTATTTATGTACATGTGATATATATATTTTTTTTAATTTGCAGAGATTTTAAATAAACTGCTTTCACATTGTCATAATGGAGTATTGTTTGTAGAATTTTAAGGAAAATAATGAATTTAATCCATGGAATAAGGCTTTAACATTAAAAAAATTTGGAAAAAGTAAAATGAAAGTGAATACGCTCCGGATGCAATAAGTGTGTGTGTGTGTGTATGTATATATATATATATATATATATATATATATATATATATATATATATATATGTGTGTGTATATAATATAGTACAGACCAAAAGTTTGGACACACCTCATTCAAAGAATTTTCTTTATTTTCATGACTATGAAAATTGAAGAGTCACACTTCAAGAGGTAGTCACCTGAAATGGTCTTCCAACAGTCTTGAAGGAGTTCCCAGAGATGCTTGGCACTTGTTGGCCCTTTTGCCTTCATGCTGCGATCCAGCTCACCCCAAACCATCTCGATTGGGTTCAGGTCCGGTGACTGTGGAGGCCAGGTCATCTGGCGCAGCACCCCATCACTCTCCTTCTTGGTCAAATAGCCCTTACACAGCCTGGAGGTGTGTTTGGGGTCATTGTCCTGTTGAAAAATAAATGATGGTCCAACTAAACGCAAACCGGATGGAATAGCATGCCGCTGCAAGATGCTGTGGTAGCCATGCTGGTTCAGTATGCCTTCAATTCTGAATAAATCCCCAACAGTGTCACCAGCAAAGCACCATCACACCTCCTCCATGCTTCACGGTGGGAACCAGGCATGTAGAGTCCATCCGTTCACCTTTTCTGCGTCGCACAAAGACACGGTGGTTGGAACCAAAGATCTCAAATTTGGACTCATCAGACCAAAGCACAGATTTCCACCGGTCTAATGTCCATTCCTTGTGTTCTTTAGCCCAAACAAGTCTCTTCTGCTTGTTGCCTTTCTTTAGCAGTGGTTTCCTAGCAGATATTCTACAATGAAGGCCTGATTCACACAGTCTCCTCTTAACAGTTGTTCTAGAGATGTGTCTGCTGCTAGAACTCCGTGTGCCATTGACCTGGTCTCTAATCTGAGCTGCTGTTAACCTGTGATTTCTGAGGCTGGTGACTCGGATGAACTTATCCTCTGCAGCAGAGGTGACTCTTGGTCTTCCTTTCCTGGGGCGGTCCGCATGTGAGCCAGTTTCTTTGTAGCGCTTGATGGTTTTTGTGACTGCACTTGGGGACACTTTCAAAGTTTTCCCAATTTTTTGGACTAACTGACCTTAATTTCTTAAAGTAATGATGGCCACTCGTTTTCCTGTACTTAGCTACTTTTTTCTTGCCATAATACAAATTCTAACAGTCTATTCAGTAGGGCTATCAGCTGTGTATCCACCTGACTTCTGCACAACACAACTGATGGTCCCAACCCCATTTATAAGGCAAGAAATCACACTTATTAAACCTGACAGGGCACACCTGTGAAGTGAGAACCATTTCAGGTGACTCTACAATTTTCATAGTCATGAAAATAAAGAAAACTCTTTGAATGAGAAGGTGTGTCCAAACTTTTGGTCTGTACTGTATATATATATATATATATATATATATATATATATATATATATATATATATATATATATATATATATATATATATTATATTTTTTATATTATTTCTTCTTTTTCAAAAGTTGGAAAAAAAAAAAAGGGAGATAGAAAAAGAATTGACCGGTGTGGGAATCAGTGTGTGGAGTATCAAACTACTGGCCCCTCTGTGTATAAGGAAACACAATGAAATGATCGGACGAATGGTCGTCCATATTTTATTTTTTTTTGCATGCTAGACTCCAGATGGAAAGATGGAAAATAAAGAGGTTATTTAAAGTACGGAAATTCTCGTATGACAGAAAAAAAATACGATGATGAAGTGATGTCATGTGTTGTAGTGTATTGTATTTTCAAATGAAAATTATACTGATTACAAAATCGTACGATCTGGTATCGTAGGGGAAAAGTTTTTGTGTTTGTCTCTTCAGGAAAATTTCGGGCAAAATCAGATTATCATACAATTGCTTCGAAAGCTGTAATTTTTGTACAATTTTCTGATTGTATGTACAGGCCTTTAGTCTGTGGGACCACATGTCAAACTGACAGCTTAGCCCTGTCAAATACACCAGGAAAATGGCTCTTCCAATGTAGTCAGCAGGGCCCAGCTCTGTGTATTAGGAAAGTCTCTTAGCAGGTTTTGGCTATCCGTTACACAGCTGATCCTGCTCTGTGTATTAAGAGACACTGTCAGCACTCCAGATACAGTACATGGTGAAGTGACAGCCCTGTCCTGGAAATTACATCAAGAGATCTCTGCCTGTGACAGCCCTACAACTGAGGAACCCTGCTCCTAGTTTTGAAATCAGTAAATGACTTCAGAATTCGCTTTTGATATATATTGCAAATAGATATAATAAATATTTTTCCAATGATTTATATGAAGTGGACTTACAACTAGCTTCCACCTTTAAATTATTGAATTAACTGGCCCATTTTCTGAGTAAAAACCCAACAAATGTTCGTACACAATATCTCTGTCCAATGGCAGGGCAGCTGCTGGCCTTTGCAGTATCCCATTCATGAAATATCAGACATTTGATTTTGCTTAGTCCAGTTTTGTTTGATGCCATAAAAGTTATATACATTGGTGTTCAGATAAATTAGATGTGTGTTAGCAGCAGCCCTGTTTGGTAAAAATATGGGTCTGAGGGCTGAATTACTGCAAATGCAAAAAAAAAAGGCTAGCCATAAACTCACTAATCTAACTCCAGTTCAATGGCCAAATCAAATATTTTAATAGTGATTAGGCCACTTAGAAGTATGGCTTTTGGCAAAAATCTATCCAATGTGACTGATAAAGAGGAAAGTATGGTGTTAAACACATATTTGCCACTTAAGTCCCTAATGTTCATTTGTCAAAGTCCTGGCACAACCAATATCAATCTGAAACCTTCCAGTCCAACTTTCTCAGCAAGACATCTGCCATCTATGACTGGCCTTTGGAAAAATAATTCAAACATGTCCCAAGTATTTGAATGTTCCAGTGGCCATTATTTACATGAGTAGGAAGTAACAACTACTTAAAAATTTCCAGATACTGATTAGAAAAGGCTGTTCCTGATGGGGTTGTAAAAATGATAAATAATATAGAGTAAAAATGTATTTAGGCCATAATTTTTATTTACAAGGGAAAGAACTTCTGGTAGTTGATGAGATTAGAAAACCTGGTTCATCTTAGTTGTTCCTCAATAGGAAGTCTTTGTGGGCCTACCTCTTTGTATAGTAGGAACACGAACACGCAACCAAGTTTTGATGGGCCAGTTTGGTTGAATGTTGTCTCATCAAATGGCTACTACCTTATGTCTCTGGCCTATTGAGTGTATTTAAAGATTCCTATAGCTTGGATTGACTTTGTTAATGTGTCCTGTGTTACGAAGCACAACCTGAATTTTATGTTATAGGCCAATCATGTCAGGAGAGACCGAATAAAGACTACTTTGTTCTGCGACATGATTTTTAAAACGCTAATGAAGTTTCTATAGTTATTTTAAGTGTCTTTATTTTTTATATAAGCCAACCAGTGGTCTCCAAACTGAGGCACTTGGGCCAGATGAGGCCCTTTGCTTGCCTTTGTCTGGCCCTTGGGGCACCATTACTCTTGCTAATGCAATCCTCTCACTGGCGCCAATGGTGAGGCACCATTTCCACTGACAGTAGGGCATTATACCTCCCACTGATACCAATGATGGGGCACTATTCCTCACACTGATACCAATGATGGGGCGCTATTCCTTCCACGAATACCAATGATGGAGCACTGACCACAGGTCATTTTTTTTTTTTTCCCACTGACTACCAAGCGTTAGATATTGTCCACTCTCACTGATAGTTATAGTTAGTCAGGTTGAAAAAAGACACAAGTCCATCTGGCTCAATCAATAAAAAACAATAAAGAAAACCCAACCATACAATCCCATATACACAATCCTATACCACGGTTGATCCAGAGGAAGGGGAAACCCCCCCCCCCCCCCAGCAAACCATGATCCAATTTGCTACAGCAGGGGAAAATAAATCCCTTCCTGATCCCCAAGAGGCAATCAAATATTCCTTGGATCAACTTTACCTATAAATATTAGTACCCATTTATATTATGTACACCTAGGAAAGAATCCAGGTCTTAATGCCACAGTCTGACCCAGCTAAGGTCTGATAGACAGTAATCTGGCTCCTTTTTAGAAAGTTTAGAGACCCCTGCTTTAGAGAATCATAGAAAATCAAATTCACCTAGCTATAGCTATCTTTTACATTTCTGAAATTTTCAGTTACACAGTACATTGTTGGGCAGAGCTTAAATTATCCCAAGTGGGTTTTCAATCATTGAAGTAAGCCATAGCCTTCTTCTCAGATCCCCCATCAACACATACCATGTTGACTGGAATCCCTCCCACAGAGCCTTTGTGTTCTCCTGGCAGGGAGAACACAGTGATTATTGCCAACGGCTAGCGGCTCTAACAGTCGTTAGCAATAATTGCATGTAAAATCCGGCAGGCTGGTTGTCCCCAAGTTGATCGATTAACTTTGGTACAATCAGCAAGCCCATTCATGGTTCGAATTTCGGCCAGTTCCTGCTGAACGAGCTGAGATTCGCACTGTCTATGGCTGCCTTTAGCCATCAGTTAATGCAGAAAGTAGGAAGTTTAACCACTTGCCGATTGCCGCACGACTATATACTGCGGCAGTCAGCCCCCTACAGGCAAAGTGACGTACGGGTACGTCGCTCGCGGCAAACGCGCACCCGCTCGTTCCCTGCCATCCCCGCACGTGTGACCGGCGGCTCCGATGTCCACCGGCCACTTGCGATCTCCCTCAGGAGAGGGAGAAAGACAGACGGCTGATGTAAACACAGTCGTCTGTCATTCTCCCTTAGATCATCACAGAGGCTATGCAATCCTGCTATGTAGGATCGTATGTCTCTGTGATGAATTCACAAGGCACGCCCCCTGACAGTTAGAATCACGCCCCTAGGGACACACTTAACCCCTTGATCACCAATAAAGTTAACCCCTTCTCTGCCAGTGTCATTTTGACAGTAACAGTGCATATTTATAGCACTGATTACTGTAGTAATGTCACTGGTACTCCCAAAAGTGTCAAAAATGTCAGTCAGGGGTCCGAACTGTCCGCCGCAATGTCGCAGTCCCGCAAAAAAAAACGCAGATCGCCGCCATTACTGGTTAAGAAAAAAAACAATACAAATGACAAATCTTTCCTGCAGTTAATAAACGCAATAACTTTTGCGCAAACCAATCAAAATACGCTTATTGCGATTTTTTTTTTTTTTTTTTTTTTTTTTTTTACCAAAAATATGTAGCAGAAAACAAATTGGCCTAAAATGTTAAATTTTGATTTTTACATTTTTTTTTTGAGAATTTCACATTAAAAAAATGTGAAAAATATTGTTATTTTTTTCAAAATTGTCGCTCTTTTTTGTTTATAGTGCAAAAAATAAAAATCACACAGGTGATCAAATACCACCAAAAGAAAGCTATGTTTGTGGGAAAAAAAGAACGTCAATTTCATTTTGGTACAGCATCGCACGACCACGCAATTGTCCGTTAAAGTCACGCAGTGCCGAATCGCAAAATAGGGCCTGGTCTTTGAGCAGCCAAATCCTCCGGGGCTTAAGTGGTTAAAGTGGAAGAAATGCTTAACACTATCTAGTCTAGTCCTAAAAATATTCCCTGTCCCCTCCTCTTACTTATCCTGCCTAACCTATATAAATAGGCAAGTACACAGATCTTTTTTTATTTTAATCTGGTTCAGTCATGTGATCCCGCAGCTCTGGCTCCCCTGTGTGAGTGAGCGGCTGCTGCAGGGGAGAGGAGGGAACGCCAACAATGACTGGACTATGGGAGCCTGTGGGTGATGTCATGGATCCCAGAATTCCCAGCTGTTGTGAGTACTCCCTGAGCCAGAGCTGTGGGATCACATGACCAGAACAGAATAAAACAGGCGAGTATACAGGTTAAGCAGGATAAGTAGGGGGAGGGAACATTTTTAAGAATAGTTAGACCTTAGGCTTTTCTTCCACTTTAAGTGATGCCCTTATGTTAAAGTTTTCAGGATGCCTTGATCCCTTTAACAAGTTCTGTATATATAAACCCAACAAACTGCCTCCACCCAAGCAATTTTCATTGATTATGGTGTGGCTGGTTACCAAAGACAGACTTTGAAGAAAATATGATCACTCCTATGAACCAAAGACTGTATGAACTTCAAAGACAGATCTGTATATCAGGGAGATATAATACAGGGGGCTTTGAGCTATATATATATATATATATATATATATATATATATATATATATATATATATATATATATCACACACAACACATATATAATATCATTTGTGTATGTGGTAATATATTTAATTAGAAACTCTGCATTCCAGTGGCTTTGTTTAATCATTTACATACTTGTCTGTATACAAACGAGAGGAAATGGCTCCATTGTGTTCATAAGCCTCTGAGGACTCGAGAAATAATCATTTTTTTGCACATGGTAAATAGAATAGAGGAGGAAGGATGTGTTTCTGGAGAATTCTAATATTTTAACCCTTCCTTACAGCAAGCACCCTGTGCTTCTCTACTGTTTTAAAGAAAAAAAAAAAAAGGACAAGAACACCCTAATTTCTGCTAGTTCACACTAGGCTGTATGCACATAGTGTTTCGAGGGCTGAGCCCTTCATCAGGCGTTCAGAGATATCCCTATATTATAGTCCTCTTTTTCCATGTTTTTCATTTTTTAGAAATAAATGCCATCCAACCTTTCCCTGAAGAAAATGTCAAAATGTACTTTTTTAATTCCCCCCAAATAATATACCCTAAAGCAGGGGTGTCCAACCATTTGACCTTCCTGGGCCACATTGAAGAAGCGGAATGGTCTTGGTCCACACATAAAATACACTAAAAAAAAAAAGGCTAGCTGATAAGCGGAAAAAGCCAGGCAAGATCACAAGGTAACGATCACTGCTATAGATCATGCCCATCTGAGTAATAAAACTTCTTAAATTTTTTTAAGTCGTCTGACAAGTCGGACTAGTGTGAATGGACACTTATGGGATAAAAGGCAGATCTTGCACCACCTTCACCAACCAATCTTTCCATCTTTAATCATTCTTAGACCCCTTTTACACACCTGTTTTAAAGGGATTGCTCAGCATGGGTTCACACTGAGCACCACACTGACTTTGAAGGAACATGGTGGTGTTGAGCTCAATGGCTTGCTACCAGTGTTACATTTCCCTCCAGCTGTGTTATGCTGCCTTGACTTTTGTCTGCATTGATCGGTCTGAATCAGGCACTGTCAAGCTATTGATGTTTATTGCTCCGCTTTAAAGTACACCTGTTGTGAGAGAATTATGTAGGCTGTCAGTCTTCTTTCCCTGGCTGTCATGCTGTTAATTTGACTTCAACTCCTAGAGAAAAAGCATAGAGAAAATAATTTCCAAATTTATTTTTGTATTTAGAAGCCAGGGGTATAAATGGCAGGTCACATACTTCTTTCATGATAGTTAGTTATACTTAAAAGCCTATCTCCAGTTCAACAACCCAAAAATAAACATTCTAGTGCTACCCTTCACCTGCTCCTAACTAGTAATTTTGAATGAATTTTTAAACATCTAACACTGTTTTCTCTCCTAAAACCACAGCGTGGTAGGATGGGTCCCAATTCTTATTTGTGGTTTGGAGGTCCTACTTGCCGTGACCACCTTGCTATTTTATAATGTGAATGATGCCTATTGGTGGTGTCAGAAATGTCTATTACAGGGGTCTCGCATGGTCCTGAAGTCTTCTAACAGAAATGTCAAAACATCACAACGGGGAATGTTGCAATAGCCAGACCAGTCTATTGTCCTGTAGTGCAGCCTTGGTGAACCACTCTCCATTTTTGGATAAGGCATATCACCATGTAACATATAGAAAAAAATAAATAAACAAAAAAGGGTTATAGTAGTTTTTTTTTTCCCCCCAAATAATGAATGGCTATGGGCACCAGTGGTTGGGGTGGGCATTGGGATTTTTTTACTCCACTCAAACACTGTAATACGTTCTATAGGTACTGGTGCTTTTTCACATCCAATACTTGTGTGAACACAGAGTTGTATAAAGTACTCGAAACCCATAATTGAGTAAAAGTACAAGTGCTCGATCAAAAAGTGACTTGAGTAGAAGTGGAAGTGCTCGATCAAAAAGTGACTTGAGTAGAAGTGGAAGTGCTCGATCAAAAAGTGTCTTGAGTAAAAGTACAAGTGCTCGATCAAAAAGTGACTTGAGTAGAAGTGGAAGTGCTCGATCAAAAAGTGACTTGAGTAGAAGTACTAAAGTATTCAACATTTTTTGTACTTAAGTATTGCAAGTAGTTTTTTTTTTAAAACTTTGCTACTCAAGTACTGAAAGTAAAAGTACCAGTAGTTATGAAAAAAAAATTGCTACTCAAGTACTGAAAGTAAAAGTACAAGTACTGTGTTATGTAATTATTAAAGAAAGAAGTCAAAAGTTTGAACATCATATTGTTTTTTATTATTTCAAATGCAGCTTTTATTTATACATAGAGTAGCATTTATTTCCGTATGCACTGATAATACACATGTTTTGAGCTTCATTAAACCTGCCATCTACTGTTCTGGCAGTGGTAATTTTTATAATAGTAACGAGTAACTATGCAGCACAAAAAAAAAATATCGGAGTAGAAGTATTGAAATAATCGAAAAAATGTAGTGAAGTAAAAGTGGAAGTAGGAGAAAAAAATTAGACTCTAGGAAAGTACAGATGCCGCCTTTCGGTACTTAAGTACAGTAGTGAAGTAGTTCTACTTAGTTACTATACATCTCTGTGTGAACAAAGCCTAAAGTTAACTGATTTTCAGCAAGATTAGGTGACAATCTAAGGTCTGTGATGGACACCAATGTGATAAAGTCTGCTATGGGAAGATATTGCTGCAGGTTTGATATCTCCCTACAGACCTAATGATGTTCAGAAGCCGATGATCCTCTCCCAGTGTGTCTGTACAGTTGTATTGTAATGCATTTACTACTGCCCATTATGGTAATTGCTGTTGTACAAGAACAAATCTATTACTGCATTGGCAAGATTAAATTACCAGTGTCCTTTCCAGGCAGAATCCGGTTATGCTGCTGTGCTGTTTGCATGATTTTAGTCATTGTTTTATATATTTTGGATCCTACTTCGTGGTTCCAGCAGGACATGATTCAAGTTAACACATGCAGAAAAAATGCAAAAAACACATTTTGCACAACCCTTTGTCTTCAGAAACCTTTGCCGGAACTTCACGCCCTTTAGAAATCCCTAATGCTGTAGAGCCTTTGGCCTGTATACAATAGGGCAAGTGGGTCAGATAAGTATTACGGAAAAAGCTCAGAAGACCTAGTCTCCTTTTTCCTTTCCTTTGCAGAATTTATATTAGTCCAATAAGACATAGTGAGATCTGTAAGACTTATGTTACTAAACCCATGACCCTGCACTCACAATATCTGGTCTCCCACAGTACACAGGACGTGAAAATGCAATTATTTTAGTAAATATAAACTGCTAAATACTACTAGTTCATATCAGCAGTTATAGCAGTCTTGTGACTTCGATCAGTGTTCGGTTAAAGCTTGTAGGAGGAGTTTTCTCAATTGACTGTCCTATGAGGCTGCAGAACCCCTGACCCCCTCTGTCTGGACAGTGCTGATTGGCCTTGTGCTTATCACATGCACCCTTCCAAGAAAGGAAAAAACTCTCTAGCAATACACACCAAACTGAGCAAGTGCAGAGTGACTTCAAAGGCTCGGTCTCATCGGGAGATGGATTGGGGACAGTGGAAGTAAGGGAGGATCAGAGAAGACAGGATCAAAATAGCCTTTTTACACAATGCGCATGATTAACCCTTTTATCCTTTTTGCACAATGCGCATGATTAACCCTTTAGGTTCCACAGTGAGTATAACAATCATGCTTTACTGCATTTATAGACTGATTTTGCTGTTATGGATTTAGTAACCCTTTAAGCTGTGGCATACTCAACACCCTATTATAATGTACACACTCATTTTGATCACACAAATCCAGGCATGCCTCCAAAGACGCCCAAAAAATGCCCGATAAATGCCTGCAACAAAAACGCCCAGGTGGAGAGAAGCCCTATGCCTGTGCTACTAAAAATTCTAAGAAAAATTATCTTTTTTTCTGGTTCTGGACATGCTACAGAGATGAAACTTCACAGGTACACTTTTTAGACCCCCCAGACACCAAATCCAAAAAAAGTCCTGCCTGCCTCCAAAAATGCCCGATAAATGCCTGCAACAAAAATGCCCAGGTGGAGAGGAGCCCTATGCCTGTGCTACTAAAAATTCTAAGAAAAATGATCTTTTTTTCTGGTTCAGGACCATTTTAATGGAAAGTCGGATCACAAGTCAGATCACAAGTCGCTTCAAATAAGAGAAGGAGGCGACTCCCATTGAAGTCTATGGGACAAGTCGGATACATGTCGCCTCAAAGTAGTACAGGACCCTTTTCAGAAGTCGGAGCGACTTCAGTAGTGCCAATTAAGACGGCACTCATTGATTAACATTGCTTTTGTTATGTCAAGCGACTTGGGGCGACTTGAAGGCACACAAGTCGCCTCACAAGTCGCGGCAGTGTGAATGGACTCTCAGAAAGCTTTTCATACATGAAGAATGAGTACATTTAAATGTTCGTTCATGGTATGTCTTTCTTGTTAGATCTTCCCAGTAGCCCAGAGCAGTCAGCACCCATGTGACATACCTTATCCCGATCATGGCAAGAATTTACATATCTATATTTCTGTGTTGTCATAATAGGAAACTAATTGGAAAAGTAAAAAAGGGATATTTAATTTTAAACCAAGAATGTTGTTAAATGTATGAAGTTTAGCAGTGACTGGCTAAATAGGGAAGGTGAAATGTAATATTTTAATAGGGGATATACAGCATTTAGGAAAAGTGTGCTGAAAAGAACACTTTTTGATGATTATGGCAACCAAGCAGTTTCAGCTCTGCGCTGCTGACAGTTGGAAGTTGATTGGTTACTATGGGAAGCAAGAAATAGTGTTAGCACACCTTTTTATACATAGGCCCCTGTGTCTCTGATTACTATTTGAAATCCCTGGTCTAAGCAGCTTCAGGGACTTGTGTCTTGATCTCATTAGTTGGAAAAGTCTTAAGATTTCCATGGATCTGTTGTCCAGTGGAGAAAGGCAATCTGAGACTTCCCATGAGTTTCCATGGGTTTGACATCCTGTAGGGAAAGGCAATCTGAGGCTTCCCATAAGTTTCCATGGATCTGTTGTCCAGTGGAGAAAGGCAATCTGAGACTTCCCATGAGTTTCCATGGGTTTGACATCCTGTAGGGAAAGGCAATCTGAGGCTTCCCATAAGTTTCCATGGGTCTGACGTCCTGTAGGGAAAGGAAATCTGAGGCTTCCCATGAGTTTCCATGGGTTTGACATCCTGTAGGGAAAGGCAATCTGAAGCTTCCCATAAGTGTCCATGGGTCTGACGTCCTGTAGGGAAAGGCAATCTGAGACTTCCCATGAGTTTCCATGGGTTTGACATCCTGTAGGGAAAGGCAATCTGAGGCTTCCCATAAGTGTCCATGGGTCTGACGTCCTGTAGGGAAAGGCAATCTGAGACTTCCCATGAGTTTCCATGGGTTTGACATCCTGTAGGGAAAGGCAATCTGAGGCTTCCCATAAGTGTCCATGGGTCTGACGTCCTGTAGGGAAAGGCAATCTGAGACTTCCCATGAGTTTCCATGGGTTTGACATCCTGTAGGGAAAGGCAATCTGAGGCTTCCCATAAGTTTCCATGGGTCTGGCGTCCTGTAGGGAAAGGCAATCTGAGGCTTCCCATAAGTTTCCATGGGTCTGATGTCCTGTAGGGAAAGGCAATCTGAGGCTTCCCATAAGTTTCCATGGGTCTGATGTCCTGTAGGGAAAGGCAATCTGAGGCTTCCCATAAGTTTCCATGGGTCTGATGTCCTGTAGGGAAAGGCAATCTGAGGCTTCCCATAGGTTTTCATGGGTTTGACGTCCAGCGGGGAAAGGCAGTCTGAGGTTTTCCATAGGTTTCCATGCGTCCAGTGGGGAAAGGCAATATGAGGCTTCCCATAGGTTTTCATGGGTCTGATGTCCAGCGGGGGAAAGGAAATCTGAGGCTTTCCATAGGCTTCCCATAGGTTTCCATGGGTCTGACGTCCAGTGGGGAAAGGCAATCTGAGGCTTCCCATAGGTTTTCATGGGTCTGATGTCCAGCGGGGAAAGGCAGTCTGAGGTTTTCCATAGGTTTCCATGCGTCCAGTGGGGAAAGGCAATCTGAGGCTTCCCATAGGTTTTCATGGGTCTGACGTCCAGCGGGGAAAGGCAGTCTGAGGTTTTCCATAGGTTTACATGCGTCCAGTGGGGAAAGGCAATCTGAATCTTCCCATAGGTTTCCATGGGTCTGACATCCAGTGGGGAAAGGCAATGAGGTTTCCATGGGTTTGGCATCTAGTGTAGACAGAATTCTACACAAGCACATAAATGTTAACTTCACAGTAGTGTATGAAGGACACAGACCTCTACAACTTCCCACACTGCATGTCATAGTCTTCCTCTTCTTGTATGAACTATTCTCAGCCAAGGTTCCTCTAGAGGTTGCTGGGGCTTCCATGAGCTATAGCTCCACTGACCTTCCATCCATGAGGAGTAATTTTTCTTACTAACCATCAATGTAAGGGGAACCCTAAAGAATCTATTTTAGCAGGGGCCCTCTGACACCTTAGATTGTTTTAAGGTGTCCTCTGTACTGTAGTAAAAAGGTCAACAAAGGCTGCCTAAAGGCCCGTACACACTTGATGGAAATCGGACGAAATATCCTCCGATTTTTTTGTTTTTGGAAATTTGTTCTTAGACTTCCGGGTTGTCAGCAACTTCAGATCATGCGCGGTCTTTCGTATCCGATTTTTTTCACAGATGTACTGCATACATATTTAATGAAAATTGGTCGTCTGGAGACGGACGATAAACATTTTGGTGTTTGTCCCTCCATTTTTTTCGTTGAAAATGTCGACAAGTTGTGTACACACTAGCCGAAAATCGTACGATTATACCTCGGACAGGAATTTTCGGCAGATTTTCTACTAGTGTGTACCCCACTTTACTCAGTTGTTTAGCAGCTATTCACTGAGTAACAGTAGTGAGATTAGAAAACCCTTGCAGGCTTATTCAGCAAAGCAATGAACAAAGAACAGTAATCCCTACCAGCCAATCGGACATCCTCCTAATTGACATGACTACAGTAAATTGAAATCCAGATGCTTTGTGTTATTATTGCAGTTTGTACTGTATATACTCTGTGGATTAGTGTGGAAAGAGTTCAGGCCTACCCACCTTTCATGAAAATTGCAGAGTCTTACTTTCCCTGTTGGATTTTTATTTACCACCAACTAGCAAAAATGTGTTGGTTTGTGGTACAGAATGAATACGGAAATGTGTTAGGAAAGACTAGCTGAACTGATTGTATTCTTTCTTGGGAAAAGGCAATTAAGGGGGATATGCTCGCCATGTATAAATATAATAGTGGTCATATACTGAATTTGGTGTTGTTATTCACTTTCAGGTCTTTATAAAGGACACTTTTTACATCTGGAGGAAAAGAGATTTAACCTCCACATACGGAAAGGCTCTTCACAGTAAGAGCTGTGAAAATGTGGAATAGGCTCCCTCAAGAACTATTTCTAACCAGCTCAGTAGATTGTTGTGTGAAATTGTCTGGATACATTCCTAAATGCTAAAAATATGACTTATAAATCTTACTATCCAGCAAGGATAGTTGATCAAGGGAATATTCGATTGCCTCCTGGGGAAGGAGTTTTTCTTCCCCTGCTGGAGCAAATGAGATTATTCTTTATTGTGTATTTTTTTATTTTTATTTATTTCTCTGGATCAACTGGGGTATAGGGTTGTGCATATGGAGGTTTTCTACTTGTTTTCTTTTTTATATTAGTTGCATTTGATGGGCTCATGTCTTTTCTCAACCTATATCAAAAATACCTTAAAATATCCTACCAGGTTTATATATCAACTATATTGTTCCATGAAGTGGGGAGTCTTCCACAAATGCAAACAATCAAACACTATTAAATAATATTGAATTTTGGCTCAATCCACTTCATCCGCCATATTACATGAACCCAAATGAGAATTGTGCCAGCTCAGTGCAGTATGAAACTCCTCCTACAAGCTTTAATAGGAACTGATAGAGGTCACAAAACTGCTATATACTGCCTATGAGAAAAGGTATTTAGTAGTGTTTATTTACTAAAACACTTTCATTTCCATGTTCTGTGTACTGTGGGAGACCAGATATGGTGAATGCAGGCTCCTGGGTTTAGTAACTTTAATCTCTAAAGTCAATCTTTTTCTCAACCTATGTAACTGTGTGCCAAAGAGCAGGGTAGTTTTTGTTGGTACAGCGGTGGTGAGTGGGGTAGTGCATGTCTGTACAGCGGTGGTGAGTGGGGTAGTGCATGTCTGTACAGTGGTGGTGAGTGGGGTAGGGTATGTCTGTACAGCGGTGGTGAGTGGGGTAGGGCATGTCTCTCTGCAGCGGTGGTGAGTGGGGTAGTGCATGTCTCTACAGCGGTGGTGAGTGGGGTAGGGCATGTCTGTACAGCGGTGGTGAGTGGGGTAGTATATGTCTCTACAGCAGGGGTGAGTGGGGTAGGGCATGTCTGTACAGCGGTGGTGAGTGGGGTAGGGCATGTCTGTACAGCGGTGGTGAGTGGGGTAGGGCATGTCTGTACAGCGGTGGTGAGTGGGGTAGGGCATGTCTGTACAGCGGTGGTGAGTGGGGTAGGGCATGTCTGTACAGCGGTGGTGAATGGGGTAGTGCATGTTTGTACAGCGGTGGTGAATGGGGTAGTGCATGTCTGTACAGCGGTGGTGAATGGGGTAGTGCATGTCTGTACAACGGTGGTGAATGGGGTAGTGCATGTCTCTACAGCAGTGGTGAGTGGGGTAGTGCATGTCTGTACAGCAGGGGTGAGTGGGGTAGGGCATGTCTGTACAGCAGGGGTGAGTGGGGTAGGGCATGTCTGTACAGCAGGGGTGAGTGGGGTAGGGCATGTCTGTACAGCAGGTGTGAATGGGGTAGGGCATGTCTGTACAGCAGGGGTGAGTGGGGTAGTGCATGTCTGTACAGTGGTGGTGAGTGGGGTAGTGCATGTCTGTACAGCAGGGGTGAGTGGGGTAGGGCATGTCTGTACAGCAGGTGTGAATGGGGTAGGGCATGTCTGTACAGCAGGGGTGAGTGGGGTAGGGCATGTCTGTACAGCAGGGATGAGTGGGGTAGGGCATGTCTGTACAGCAGGGGTGAGTGGGGTAGGGCATGTCTGTACAGCAGGGGTGAGTGGGGTAGGGCATGTCTGTACAGCGGTGGTGAGTGGGGTAGGGCATGTCTGTACAGCGGTGGTGAGTGGGGTAGGGCATGTCTGTACAGCGGTGGTGAGTGGGGTAGGGCATGTCTGTACAGCGGTGGTGAGTGGGGTAGGGCATGTCTCTACAGCAGGGGTGAGTGGGGTAGGGAATGTCTGTACAGCGGTGGTGAGTGGGGTAGGGCATGTCTGTACAGCGGTGGTGAGTGGGGTAGGGCATGTCTGTACAGCGGTGGTGAGTGGGGTAGGGCATGTCTGTACAGCGGTGGTGAGTGGGGTAGGGCATGTCTCTACAGCAAGGGTGAGTGGGGTAGGGCATGTCTGTACAGCGGTGGTGAATGGGGTAGGGCATGTCTCTACAGCAAGGGTGAGTGGGGTAGGGCATGTCTGTACAGCGGTGGTGAATGGGGTAGTGCATGTCTGTACAGCGGTGGTGAGTGGGGTAGGGCATGTCTGTACAGCGGTGGTGAGTGGGGTAGGGCATGTCTGTACAGCAGGGGTGAGTGGGGTAGGGCATGTCTGTACAGCGGTGGTGAGTGGGGTAGGGCATGTCTGTACAGCGGTGGTGAGTGGGGTAGGGCATGTCTCTACAGCGGCGGTGAGTGGGGTAGGACATGTCTGTACAGCGGTGGTGAGTGGGGTAGTGCATGTCTGTACAGCGGTGGTGAGTGGGGTAGTGCATGTCTGTACAGCGGTGGTGAGTGGGGTAGGACATGTCTGTACAGCGGTGGTGAGTGGGGTAGTGAATGTCTGTACAGCGGTGGTGAGTGGGGTAGTGCATGTCTGTACAGCGGTGGTGAGTGGGGTAGAGCATGTCTCTACAGCGGTGGTGAGTGGGGTAGTGTAAGTTTGAACTGGTGACTTTTTTTTTCACCCTCACTAACTATGTAACTATCATATATGCACATAAACCTATAGTACAAAAATGTACAAAACTGTGACTATTCAGGTTATATATTACAGTGACTTCCAGTCCTCATTTTAGAGTTCAGGAAAATGTCTGATGTTTGAATTGTCTTTTGTTTACTAGAATATGTAACTCATTTGTATCCAATTATGTCTCCTCCTTAGTTTTCCGTCTGCAGCAATCTCCACATTGAACCCAAACAAAGCAGAGCGTTTAGCATTTTGCTATATAGAAGGCCTCAGCCCTAGGAGCATCATGTGTTCCTTCTCTCTTTTCTTCTGGCACTGTGAGCAGAGATTGGAGCTGGGGGTAGGGTAGAGAGAAGAAACCATCAGAAGTAAACCTGCACAGAAGGGGGCTTGTGATTTCTGCAAACATTGCACCCTCAGTGATGGGCCAGCTGGCTCCTGTTAGAAAATAAGTCATTGTCTGCAGCCTCACAACTGCCAAAGGGGCACTTTTCAGGGCTGAGGTTGAAGGGGGTGGATATTTAAAGGTGGGTTTGGAAATCTGGAATTTGAGACAAGCAGCGGGGATGTGTATATAAAGTGTTAGAGCTGGGGAGGGAGCGCTGGGCCCTTCAGGGAACGTGCACAGATGTGCTCCAGCCTAGCAAGAGTGCACATAAATGTAACCATTCCACCTCCTCTTCTATAAATCCCTGCCCCCCCCTGTCCTGGTACAGTACAGGGGTCCTCACCGATACAGTGCGTTCTTTACATAGGAACAGTTATCCCATACTTATTCTGATGATTTTTAGGTACTATTGTATAAGCTTGAGCAGTAACCTGAAAATCTGGACGGCACATCAATATATCTTAATATAATTAAAAGTGTTTAACCCAGAGATTGTATAGGAGAAAGAGTTGCTGTTCTTTGTACATTCCTGCAGTGCTTGACTCTATAACTGAGTGTACATTACTGCCCTCTAAAGGCTACAACTGGTAAGACAGATCATTGACCATGATCACTGAAGTTTTCCATGACTGGTGACAAGAATTCATGTGACTCAAGTCCTCAGCCCTCAGGGTTGTAGGTTCCTTTTACATCATACTGGACAAAAAAAAAAAAAAAAAACTCACTACAACGCATCAAATATGCATGTGCATTGATGTCCTTTTTTAACCACTTTACCACCGGGGATTTTGCTGTCTTACGTCTGGGCCACTTTTTGCGATTCGGCACTGTGCGACTTTAGCTGACAATTGCGCGGTCGTGCGACGCCGTACCCAAACAAAATTTATGTCCTTTTTTTTTTCACAAACAGAGCTTTCTTTTGGTGGTATTTGATCACCTGTGCGATTTTTACTTTTTGCGCTATAAACAAAAAAAGTGTTTGAATTTTGAAAAAATAACAATATTTTTCACATTTTTTTTTATATGAAATTCCCCCCCAAAAAAATGTAAAAATCAACATTTTTTAAAATTTTTGGCCAATTTGTTTTCTGCTACCTATGTTTGGTAAAAAAAAAATCACAATAAACGTATTTTGATTGGTTTGCGCAAAAGTTATTCCGTTTACTAACTAAGGGAAAGATTTCTGTCATTTTTGGTGTTTTTTTTTTTTAACGAGTAATGGCGGCGATCTGCGATTTTTTTTTTTTTTTTTTTTTTTTTTTTTGCGGGACTGCGACATTGCGGCGGACAGATCGGATCCTTAACTGACATTTTTGACACTTTTGGGGGTGCCAGTGACATTACTGCAGTAATCAGTGCTATATATATGCACTGTTACTGTAAAAATGACACTGGCAGGGAAGGGGTTAATTTTATTGGAGAGGGAGGGGTTAATGTATGCCTGGTGCTTACTAACGTGTGTGGGGGGAGGTGACTGAGTGACACAGGGACAGATCGCATGTTCAGCTATGCTGAACCCTGCAATCTGACCCTGCCTGTCACTTAGGAGACCCGCCCGCTTTGTTTACACAAGCGGGCGGATCTCCACACTCGATTCCCCGACGATCGGGGAAGAGCAGCGGCAATCGCCGCTGCTCCTCCCCTGGCCCGACTCCTGCTGTGACTGAATACAACGGGAGAGAGCCTGCGGCGGCGTGCGCGCGCCGCCGAGAAAGGGGAGTGTCTGGCGACGTAGGTCTACGTCGCCAGACGATAACTAACCACTTTGCCGCAGTAGAGCTCTAGTGAGCAGTCGGCAAGTGGTTAAACATGCATTTCATATGCAATGCAGTGCATTTGTATGCATGTTGCCACGTGTTTTTATGTCCTCCATTGTAAATGGACAGGTTCCTGGAAGGATTAAAATACTAACAACAATTCATATTTTTATCTTTACTTTAAATTTTGCATTCATGTGCATTGTATCACAATGCCGACTGGTCGACATTTATTACAGAATACTGCAATGCACATGTCCACAACATTGTGGTGTGAACAATGAGGACTTGAGTCACATGAATTCTTGTCACCATAAAAAACATTTTTTATGTGCCCATATAGAGACTTGCACTGATCCATTGTGAAAAAACACAGGTCACTGTGCATGGTGTGATCGAGACCATAAAGTGAGGCCTGCACAGCTTCTATAGTGCAGCATTTATATTTGCCTACCCTGGATCACACAGCAAGATCGCTAGGACGTAGCGCAGACTTTTACCTGATATGGATTCAACCGTCAGATAAGTTTACTTTAGGGTTGCACCAATGAGTCTGAATACTGATACTTTTCCTCAAGTACTCGCGAATACCGAGTACCGATACTCAGTGGTGTATTTAGGTTTTGTGCTGCCCTAGGCCGGACTAAACTCGTGCACCCCCTAATTTAACTACGACCCACCCCTTCCTGTGAAGGCCACACCCTTTTATGTTTCAGACCCGCCCTGTCATCTGTAAATCCCACCCCTTCCTCATTAGGCTCCACCTTTTCCTCTTAGAGCTCCATCTCTTCCTCTCTGTACCTTAAAAGTGGGTACAAAGTGCCTACTTGTATATTTTGTGGTTTTGTATGGGTACGTCATTTTGGGGAGCGTTCCTGGGGGCCCCGCTAGGCAGCGGGGATGCCAATCCACAGGGCCGGTGGCTGCAATTGCCGCCGGGCCCCCGCGATCACTCCACACTGAGAGAGAAGAGCAGTCCGCTGTTGTACACGCGGCAGACTGTTGTTCTCTCTGAAATGATCACAGAGCGCCTGTGATCCTCCTATTTAGGATCACATGTATCTGTGGTCATTTCACAAGTCCCCCCCCCATACAGTTAGAAAACACCCCCTAGGCTCACATTTAGCCCCTTGATCACCCCTGGGTTAACCCCTTCCCTGCCAGTGTCATTATTACAGTAACAGTGCATATTTTTTGCACTGATTACTGTAGTAATGTCACTAGTCCCCCCAAAAGTGTAAAAAATGTCAGTTAGAGGTCCGATCTGTCCGCTGCAGTCCCGCTAAAAATCGCAATTGCCGCCATTACTAGTAAAAAATGAAATAAATGAAAATGACATTTCTCCTACTTTGTAGACGTGATAACTTTTGCGCAAACCAATCAAAATACGCTTATTGGGATTTTTTTTTAACAAAAATATGTAGCAGAAAACAAATTGGCCTAAAAGGATAAAAAAAATTAGATTTTTTTAATTTTAATAACAAAATTAATAAAAATTGCAGAAGTGATCAAATACCACCAAAAGAAAGCTCTATTTGTGGGAAAAAAGGACATCAATTTGTTTAGGGTACAGCGTCGCACGACCGCGCAATTGTCCGTTAAAGTAATGCAGTCCTGAATTGCAAAAAATGGCCTGGTCAATAAGGGGGAAAATCTTCCAGTCCAGAAGTGGTTAAAGCTTGGAGCACTTTGTAGTACATGAACTTTCACTGCCTGTGAACTGTTAAATGCGTTTGCATTGATTTCAGCATGCATGGAGCACTTTGTACACGCTGAAACCAATGCAAACTCTTTTACCAGTTCACATGCAGTGAAAGTTCATGCACTGCAAAGTGCTCCATATTTGTTAAAAATATATTTACTGCAAAAATGTAATGGGATTACTAATTTATAATTGTAGCAATAGCAGTGGGTGGTAACCTAAAATCGTGATTCCTACCTGCTGTTGGATGTCCTGACCTGGATGGGGGTTCCCTTTTCCTCCTCTCTCTCCTCCTCCTCGACATAGATAGACCCTGCCCCGTGGAGAGGTTAGTCCCTCTTACATGCCGCGCGGAGGGTGGGTAGGTGGTATCCGCCCCCACCCACTCATTGAAGTGCATCCGTCTGGCCACTCACTGCCGCTCTATGGGGGCAACACTCCCTCCCTGCCTGGCAAGTATGTACGCCCCTCAGTGCTGGGACATGGCCATCCAGATTCCAGTGCCCTGGGCAAAGATGGCAAACTGCGCCCCCCCCCCCCCCCATGTGTATTCACAGTTCACATCTCGATGTTAGTGTGACACCCGCTGGGAGTGAAGGCAGCTTCTCTTGTCTCCAGTCATGTAATATGTCACATGATAAGACAGTCTGCCCTCACTCTATAGTGGCACTGCGCTGAGACTGAGGCATTGCACGCAGTTCCGGGGAGGTTGCAGTGTGTCCCCATTCACTTGAACAGGTTGCCTTCAGCAGATGGTAGTACATGCTGAAAGTGACGGACGGTATAATTCCTGCCACTGCTGCAAATCAAAATATTACAGCAGTGGCATCTGTAAACCTCTAGCTGCTGCCTCTGCAGCTTAAATGACAGGAGTGATAGGGAGCTGTATTATGAGGCTCAGCAGCATGTTTTATTGCCCGCCCGCCAACCGCAAGTGTAAATGAGCCCATGGCTAGGTTCACACTGTTACAGGTGGTTGCATGTGCGGGACAGCGTGTAAATGGCACCAATTCCCACAACCACCTGCAGGAAAAATTCCCTGCTCTTTTACAGATGCACAAGGCTGCCATTTATTCTTATTGGCACCCCCACACATCTGAAAATGCAGCACCTTTTTTGGTGCGGGACATTGCATGGTGCTTTTGCACCATGCGATTTCCCTTCGGCTGCATTTTCATAAAGTTGCAGGGACCTGTTTCCTGCAGGTACAGTAGTCCATTTAAATGAATTGGCTGCTGTGCCTGCGCAAATGTGAGTCACAGCAAACGCATTAGAGTGAACATGACATAAAAGTCACCTAAAAGGAAAATACATACAGCAAGGTGCCTCCAACATATTGTACTTAATAGCACAAAGTCACTTTATAAAATACTTCTGCTGAGTACTTCCCTAATTATCAATAATATACACAGTGCTCAGATAAAAAGAGCAGAACATCACTGC
Organism: Pelophylax lessonae; assembly: GCF_965119305.1. Taxonomy (NCBI): domain Eukaryota; kingdom Metazoa; phylum Chordata; class Amphibia; order Anura; family Ranidae; genus Pelophylax; species Pelophylax lessonae. Next base: position 552,409,874 of record NC_138769.1, on the reverse strand, counting down.
ATTGTACCTGTAATTCTCAGTGTTCTTGGGTTTAATCTGGGCATCTTCTATCTGCTTCTGTCCCCATCTGAGTGTCAGCCTGCCCTCCACCTGCATTGCTTTAGTATTCTTAGCTCTGCCATGAGTCCCGACATTTTCTTCATCTTCTGCCAGACTCTATCCCCGCCCACTGGCCCGCCCACCACGTACAGCACTTCCCTAGACCATTAACTACAGGTCTGATAGGAGGTGGGCGGGGACAGAAGATGCAGAAAACGCCGGGACTCAACCTGGACACAGAGCTAAGAATTCTAAAGCAATGCAGGTGGTGGGCGGGCTGACGATCGGGGACAGAAGCAGAGAGAAGATGCTGACACTAAACCCGAGCCCTAAGCATGCAAAAGCCTTGCAGGTGGTGCTCACATTATCAGCACTTCACCTCCGCTGCGCCCTCCCTCCCGCCCACCCCTTGTACGAGCCCTGACGCGGCGACGCCCCTTCACTAAAAGCTGGAGAGTGGAGACTGTGTGTGTGGGAAGAGGCGGTGATAGGCAGGCAAGGACCAGGGGAGCAGACAATGAGGCGGGACTCAGCACGCAAAGTGACAGGAGCACTGCAGACAAGCAGGCGAGCCTCACAGAGTGGATCGTTTTTTTTTTTTTTATGCGGGGACGGCGGCTTTTTTGCCGCCCCCCCGCAAAGTGCCGCCCTAGGCCTAGGCCTTGTCGGCCTAGGCCAAAATACAGCAGTGCCGATACTACCGATTCGATACTACTGACTATCCGATAGATCGAATAGTTAGTACAGCGGCTCCGACCAATGCTGTCAGTTTTTTCTGGGTTAAACAAAAAAAACTATTATTGTGAGCCAATGCTCCATTCACACTAGCGCGACTCCAAAGTCGCACAATTTCCAGTACGACTTTTGGCGCGACTTTAATCTGACTTTACTCTCAAAGTCAGATCAAATGTCACACCAAAGTAGTGCAGGCACCCATTCAAAATCTTTGCGACTTTAAGTCGCACTGATTTGAACGGGTGCCATTGAGAAGAATGGCTGCGACTTGTCATGTCCCGAGTCGCACAAGTATGAATGGAGCCTAAAACTGGATACACACTATACAATTGTCTTTAGATTTTTTTCCTTAAGATTTACAAAAAACATTTTCCTTTTAGATTTACCAAAACCATATAATATGAGGTCAAACGAAAACGCTTTCAATTTGTATGCAATCAGGCAGGTCCTTGCACTACATAGTTGAAGGTAAATCTAAAGAAAATTAAACAACAAAGGTTGTATAATGTGTATCCAGCTGTTCACAGCTTCCTGTGTTCTCTTCTGACTGTTATCAGTCAGCATTGTTCTCTGGTCTTTCTGTGGACTACTGAACATCTCCCCATCTGCCTGAAAACATGCTAAACTGCAGTTGTGGCTGGTGCGTGATAATTTGGGGGGGGGGGGGGCGTTTAACCCCCCCGAATTGATGTGCGCCCCCCCACGGGATGGCTGGGCAGCATTCTTACCTCCTCTGGCTGTGCATCTCCTCCCTCTTCCTGGCCAATGGCTAGTAAAATTGCTTCTCTTTTCAGCCAATCAGGAAAGGGGTCTCACGGCCCGCTTCCTGATTGGCTGGGAGGAAAATCAGTGGGATTATAGCGCATATTCGTTCGCTATTGACATACAACTGGGTGGGCTCGGGGAGGGCACAGTGCTCTGCGCCCCGAGCCCACCCTTTTTGGAAGGCTATTGGAGCCTCTGGCTCTATTTGGAATCCATGCATCCGACACCCTGCATGCAGATTAAGGGGCCCGATGCATGGATGGGGGGGGCGGCATCGCCCCCAATGGACGGGCCGCCACTGCTAAACTGGGTGCTATACAGCCTTTGATAACCATGTAAATAAAGTCTAAAAAGCCAAACACTGGTTATTTTATAATACTAGAAGGTTAACATAAACGCACATGATAGAATGTGTATCTAAAGTGTACTTTCCAGCATGTTGTAAAAAAAAAAAAAAAGTCTCTATAATGCTTGTACCTTTGTGAGGCTTTGTTGTTTCCTTGACTATCTTTAGCAACACATTGTAGATTTCTGTCACTTGTGAATACTGTTTCAATGTATTCCTGTGTTTTTGCAGCAGCTCGTGATCCCATGTAGTCAGAGGTGGTCAGGAGGTTCCGTGGTAGAAGCAGGAATCGCAGATCTTGTCACGTTAACCGTGATCACTCAAGAATTTAACTGTTTGAACTTCCATTTTTGCAAAATGAAATCAGCGTGATCTCCCCATGTGACATCAAGGGGGAACTCCATGGCCACAAACTGCCATGTCATGAATTTTCTATATACCTCACATACTTCTTCCATTGTGCTCTGATTGTGCAGCACAAGTTTTTCTAGTGTCAAAATTGCAAGTTGGTGTTAGGCCGGCGGCCATACATTATACAAATTTCCTTTAGATTTACCAAAACCATATAATATGAGGTCATACCTAAGCACTTTCATTTTCTATGCAGTCAGGCAGGCCCTTGCACTATATAGTTGAAGGTAAATCTAAAAGAAATTTAATAAGAAAATTGTACAATGGCAGCTTGAGTAAAGAAAAGGCTAAAATAAAATCTAACCAATGTAGGGTTTGATGAGAACCTCTTTCTGAAATGATTGCCAGGTGCCTCTGGTGTTCATGAATATGGCCAGTGACATAAGAACTCTTGACCTGCCAACTTGCTTTGGGTCCATTACTCAGAAAGCATTGAAGCCATTAAAGGCAGTGTAAAGGCAGAAGGATTTTTATCTTGAAGAAGAAGTAAAGTCTTCCTTTTTTTTTTCTTCCCTGCAAAGTAAATGCATAATGTGTTCGTATGCGATGCATACTAGCACATTATGTGGAACTTGCCTGCAAACAAAGCCCACGTTGTCCCTGCTGGTGGCCACATCCATCTTCGCCTGTCTTCCTTCAGGGTCTGCAGACTCCGGCTGTATTACTGGCCTGAGCTGCGTGACGCATGACGTTACTCCCGTGCATGCGCGCAGGAGCCGCCGGTCACAGCACAGGGCTCTGAAGAAACGGCACGGGCGGACGTTTCTTCAGAGAGCATGCGCCGGTGACGTCATCGGCTGCATGCAATGTAAATATCTCCTATTCATTGCAAGTTTAGGAAATATTTACAGTACCTGTAGGTATGCCTTATTATAGGCTTACCTATAGGTACAAGTTATAAAGGTGGGTTTACAACCACTTTAATGCATTGTATGCATTAAGATAAAATAAAAACCTTCTGTGTGCAGAAGCCCCCCCCTAATACTTACCGAAGCCCTCTCTCTATCCAGCGATGTTGCAGGAGTGTCTCAGCTGCCTGGGACTCCCCTCCTCATTGGCTAAGACAGCAACATGGTGTGATTGGCTCCCGTTGTTGTCAGCCAATCAGGAGAGAGAGTGGGCAGGGCCAGATCACAGCTCTGTGGCTAAATGGACACAGGGAGCTGTGCTGTGGGGGCACTCAACAGGAGGGAGGGGCCAGCAGAGCCAAAAAGGTACCCAAGTACAGGTGGATTCAGCAGCTCTGGGCAAAACCAACTGCACAGAGGAGGTAAGTATAACATGTTTGTGTTTTTGTGTTTTTTAAAAAAAAGACTTTACAATCACTTTAAAGTGTTACTAAACCCACAACAGTAAAATCAGTCTGTATATGCAGTAAAGCATGCTTGTTATACTCACTGTGGAACCTAAGGGGTTAATCCTCTGCATTGTGTGAAAAGGCGGTTTGATCCTGTCTTCTCCGTTTCTCCCCTTCTTCCACTGACCCCAATCCATCTCCTGATGGAACAGAGCCTTGGGGGCACTCTGCACATACTCAGTTTGCTGTGTATTGCTAGAGCGTGTTTTTTTTTTTTTCTCGTGAGGGTGCATGTGATCAGCACAGGACCAATCAGCATTGTCCCGACAGAGGGTCAGGAGTCTCTATGCAGGCTCATAGGACAGTCAGAGTAGAATGAAAACTCCTCCTACAAGCTTTAACCAGACACGATACGAGTCATAAGAGTGCTATATACTGCTGATGAGAAAAGCTATTTAGCAGTTTATATTTACTAAAATAATTGCATTTCTATGTTCTGTGTACCGTGGGAGACCAGATCTAGTGAATAAAGGGTCCTGGGTTAATGTCAGCATGAGAGCCAGGCAATAGGCAATTTTCGAAGGAGAGGTCAGCAGTAGCCACCTACATATCTCTCACTAGTTTTATTTAAAGCCCAACTCTAGGGATTGCACAAAAATGACCCTTTCAGTGACCCACCCCCAATGCAAGAATAAAATGCTTGTTAAAATGTAATTGGGGAGAATTCCCCTCACTTCCTGTCACATAGCCAAAACAGGAAGTGAGGGATTTCACATAGCCAAAACAGGAAGTGAGGGGGAATCCCTCTAAAGTGAGGAAATCCTGGAGTGTCACCAGAACTAGTGTCCCGATTGGAATATTTCCCCTCTATTATTTTTTTTTTTTTTTAACTTTCACTTTCGATTATAATGGTAAACAGGGCAAATAGAGAGGGAGAATCTTCTCAAAGGGGGCACAGACAGCAAGAACAGATGTTCTAATCCTTCTTCACTCCATCCAAAATTTAAAAAAATTGTTACACTTTGCATCGCATACTAGCACATTATGTGAAGCGTACCTGAAAACGAAGCTTTCCAGCGATGTGATGTCATCGCTGGAGACGGCGTCCATCTATACCCAGTCTTCCTTCTGGGTTCAGGCCAGAGCCGCGATGACGTCACTCCTGCGCATGTGCGTGGGAGCCGCAAGTCACGGCATACTGCTCTGAAGAAACGGCACGGGCCGCCGTTCCTTCAGAGCGCATGCACCAGTGACGTAGCTGGCTTCTAGGACAGTAAATATCTCCTAAACTGTGCATGTTTAGAAGATATTTACACTACCTAGAGGTAAGCCTTAATATAGGCTTATCTATAGGTAAAACCTAAAGATGAAGATTTACTTCCTCTTTAAAAGAGCAGTATGGGAATTTTTTTTAAATACCTAGGGGGATGCAACATCAGTCCCCCCACCGGTTCTAAGGCTGAGAACTGAACGATCAAACACAGCCGATCGCTCAGTTCTCAGGAGTCCCTGAGCAGAGAGCTGGTGACTGTCATCACCCACTCTCTGTTCTGCCCCCACTCACTTAGGCACTGGGCTGTGGAGGGGCGGGAGAAGCTGGCTCAGGCTTTCAGCAGCACGCTGAGAGGCTGAGCCGGATGGTGGTCTAGTCATATGGGTGGATCCCGACCATATGGTCACGAAGTTGGGCTTTGAGGTTTAAGTAAAATGCTGACATGTTTTTAAAGGCTCATTGTTCTGTATAAAGTCAGACCTCATGGCAGTCAGTCACCTTGTATTATTTTTTATTACTAACAGTTTATAACTGGACTGTCCAGCCGCAGCATATTTCAGCCTAACATTGACCTTTGGCAGGTTTTAGTCAATGGGGCTGGACGTTGCACCTAACTACCTCCAGGGCACACTAAAGGCAGAGTTTGGACGCACATGGGCTAAACGCTTAGTGTTCATGGTGCCTCAGAAGTACTGATTTTTTTGTTTTTATTATTTTTTTTATCCTTCAGTAATTAAATATAAAGTTCTGTTTGCAGACACATAATTCGTAGTGTAATCTAGCTTGCAGGCCTGAATAGCTCGGAAAAGTTAATTAAGTATAATATACTTGGGGATATTCAAAGAGTCTACAACTTTAGATAGTCATAGTAAATGTCGGTGTGGGCGACCAATTCATGTACCTGTTGTGTAATCAGTTACATGAATTTGGGGCATTCACTGCAGAAGCGCACTAAGACCAGAGTGTCCATATGTCTTAAGTTCAGCTAAACTCCCTCCCGCTGCTGCAGCTGTCGCATGGACAACATTGCAGCTGACCCGGAACCTTTTAGTTGGGTGGATCCAAAGCCAGTGGACAACCTGCTACTGGCTATAGAGTCCGCCTACTGCTTGCTGTCAATCACAAGGAGAGAGTGGACCTGATGGGGAACTAGTATCCCCTTCAGGCTCTGCCCATTGTCAGCATTCGTGGTTGCTAGGAGGCTGTCGCTACCAGTGACAGGTGGGGAGGAAGTAGCGGAGGCAAATATGCCACTCCGGGGGTAATTTACTAAAACTGGAGTGCAAAATTTGGTGCAGATGTGTATGGTAACCAATCCGCTTCTAACTTCAGCTTGTTCAGTTAAAGTAATTGTAAAGGAAAAAATTATATAAAAAAAAAAAAAACATGTTATACTTACCTGCTCTGTGCAATGATTTTGCACAGAGCAGCCCCAATTCTCCTCTTCTTGGGTCCCCTGCCGGTGATCTGGGCCTCTCCACCTTGCTGAGTGCCCTATAGCAAGCCACTTGATGAGGGGGCACTCGTGTGCGCTCACTCCGGAGCCGGCTTTCTGCATCCATAAGACACACAAAACACGGCTAAGCCCCACCCCCCACTCCCCCCTCACTGGCTATGATTGACAGCATCTCAGCCAATCAGGAGGGAGAGCCTTGGGTCTCATCCACATCATTGGATTGAGGGTAGGTTTTAGGGGGGAGCTGCACACTGAAGGGTAGAAGGGTAAAAAACCTTCTGCCTTTACAACCAATTAAAGCTCTGACAATAAAACCTGGAAGCTGATTGGTTTCTATGCAGAGCTGTACCAGATTTTTAACTCTCCAGTTTTAGAAAATCAACCCCTCTGTGACCCCCCTTCCTTCTGAACCATACCCAGTCACGTGTCCCAAACACGGGGAGGGTACCTTGTCGGGGCAAAGGAAAAGAACCTTGTCTCCATGCTGTTTGGGGTCAAAGGCCTCTTTCTGCCTTGAATTGGTCAATGTGGGGGTCTGCGAATAAAAGGGGTAACGTATTGAAATTTGGGAACCCCCTTTAAAGTAGGGGGTCCCAAAATATCTCTCTCCTCTAAAAAAAAAAAAAAAAAAAAAAAAAAAAATACAATTAAGGATGTCGCGATGAATACAGAGCTGGTGTTCTTTTTGATCTGCCTGGAATTTAGCTTTAAGAGGTTGCCTTAGCTCCTGACTGATCCAATTTTCCAGGCTTTGTAGTCAGTTTTGCTGATGAGTTTTCCTGAACCGTCCTGTAAATTCTAATTTGTGAGGCCGGTCTGTGTGGGAACATTTCTTGCCTACAGTAGATGTTATGCAGATTGATCTGATAACCAACAGCAGCAGCAACTCCATTCAGGAAACTCCCTCTACAACAGTAATAACATATCCTAGCTGAGGCCAGGCGCAAACAAAACCACTTCTTTCCAAATGTGGAGTGGAGTTTAGGGCGTGATCGCTGGGGATGAGCTGGGTATTCCATTTTGTTTGCCAGGAATCAAAGTTCTGATGTGTCCCCTCTGTTATGGGATCTGGAAGATACATACAATCCTTTCATAGTTTTGTGAGCTACTTATGATTATCACATGCTGCTTTCATTAAAGAGCCACAAAATTAGTAATCTCGGAGTTGGTGTAAACCAACAGTACAAGGATACATGAAATGCGTGTTCATCAGCAGCCCAAGTGAGAAGAACTGTTGTCACCAGCCATGAGACAGCAAAAGGGATAAAAAGTATAAATTGACCTACATTTTAGGTATATATTACAATTACGGGGATTTGATCCCAGAGGACCTGCAATTTATAGCTCCTACCATAACCTAAATACCTAATTTCTAGATAGGGCAGGGGTGGGGAACCTTTTTTCTGCCAAGGGCCATTTGGGTATTTATAAAATCATTCGGGGGCCGTACAAAATTATCAACTTAAAAATGCGCCTGTTATATTTGGTCAAAAATTTAATTAACTCACCCCTAATGTGATGGATGCAACTGCTTCTCTTTGGTGAGGTGTGTGATGTTAGCTGGTATTGATGATGTTGCTACTCGCAACTTGTTTTCCATGTTTGCGTCGGTCAGTCTGGAGTGCAGTCGACTTTGTGGTGGTAAGTTTTGAAAAGAACTGCTGGTGGGTATAGCTGGCTGGTACTGCTGGTGGGTACAGCTGGCTGGTACTGCTGTGGGTACTGCTGGCTCAGGCTGATACTGCTGGCTTGTACTGTGCTGTGGGTACTGCTGGCTGGTACTGCTGGCTCAGGTTGGTACTGCTGTGGGTATTGCTGATTCAGGCAGGTACTGTGCTGTAGTTACTGTCTTGGTTACTGCTGGCTCAAGCTGGTACTGTGCTGTGTGTACTGCTGGCTGGTACTGCTGGCTAGTACTGCTGGCTCAGGCTGGTACTGCTGGCTGGTATTGCTGTGGGTACTGCTGGCTGGTACTGTGCTGTAGGTACTGCTGGCTGATACTGTTGTGGGTACTGCTGACTCTGGCTGGTACTGCCTGGGTACTGCTGGCTCTGGCTGGTACTGCTGTGGGTACTGCTGGCTCTGGCTTATACTGCTGTGAGTACTGCTGGCTCTGGCTGGTACTGCTGTGTGAGCTGCTGGTGGGAAATGCTGGCTAGCAGCGGCGCCGCGCTGGAGGAAGAGGCGATGTTTCCTGTATTGGTCACAGGCGGAGTGCATTTGATATCACTCCGCCTGTGACTCACTCACTGTCAAAACGGAGCCGGAACTATACAGGAAGCATTGGCTCTGTTCTGACAGATCAGCTGAGAGACACAGACTCAGCTGCACGGGGGGGTCAGACCAAATGACTTTGAGGGCCACATACTGCCCCCGGGACGTAGGTTCCCCACCCCTGAGATAGGGAAAGGACCTCAATAAAAAAAATAGAGGTTTGGCCTTCCCAAACACCACTAGAAAGTGTTTTAATTGCTGCTGTGCCCTCGCAGGGATTGATCTTGTGCCAGTTCTGCTCTTCTCTTTATAAAACGTAATTCTTGTTTGTTGTTGAACCAGCCTTTTAAGGAAAACCCATACCGAGAGAGGCTGCAATTGCAGATGGAAATTGCTAACTGCTTGGCTATCATGGTGATCCAGTGCCTCTTCAACCTTTTCAGCAGAGGAACCCTTGAAAAAACTTTCCCATCTCAGGCAATCCCTGCTAAAAATGATACATTAGTGTAATGGACAGTGGGAAGAATGCTCCTAAGGCCCCTTTCAGATGGAGCGGACTCTGTCCAACGGATCCACCTGCTCAGCAGGGAATCTCTCCATTGAGCAGGCAGATGACAGGTCCGTGTCCGCTCTGCTATGCGGAGAGGACACAGCCCTCTGTTTTCTGGCGGTCGGATGGAAATGGACTGCTTGTCCATTTCCATTTGACTTTCATTCGGCCTGCCGGATGGATGGGGAACGGATCCCCATCAAGCTGTTTTTAGCGGACTGGACCGGATTAAATGCCGGCGGGTGTCAGCGGTCACATGTCCGCTGACATCCACCAACTCCGAAAATGGATGGTCCGACCGGGTCCACCTAAAAAAAACGGATAGGCGAACCCGATGGGTTCGCTGGTGTGAAAGGGGCCTTACACTTGTGGTCATTGGTAGTGGTGCACCAAAATGAAAATTTTGTTACCGAAAATTCAGGATGTACTTGGCCGAAACCGAAATTGACAGTTTTTAAAATATATACATATTTTTATAAATAATTGTTTTCGATTTGACTTTTTAATTAATATTATGAATTTAAATTAATATGAATTTGTCGGCCATTCTTGGCATCTTTTTGAAGCGGTGTTAAAAATCCTGCTTGCTGCATTTTTGGTGCATATTTCGTCAGCACCTCCCCATTGAAATTCATTGAAAACACAGCAAGAACGCATCAAAAGTGCACCCGTGTTGCATTTTTGCTGCATTTTGTGAGTCACGTGGCCCATTAAAAACACACCATAAACGAGGTATAATCTTGGCAAAATCACAGGCGTTTTGGCAGCAGTTATCGACACTTTTCTTTTGGCACAACGCTAAAAACTCTATTTTCGGCGGCCAAAATTTTGGTGCATCACTAATTATTGGGAAGTATTACCCCTTTATAGATGGCTAAAAAGATCAATGGTGTCAGTGGGAACTGAACTAAGAGGTAAAATTTACTCATTGCTTTGTACCCAAATAAAATTGATGTCCTTTTTTCCCCCCCACAAATAGAGCTTTCTTTTGGTGGTATTTGATTACCTGTGCGATTATTTTAATTATTTTGCTATGAACAAAAAAAAAAACGACAATTTTGGGGAAAAAAAATATTTTTTTACTTTCTGCTATATAACACCCCCCAAAAAAATAAATAAAAAAATTTAAAAATCTATTTTTTTCATCATTTTAGGCCAATTTGTATTCTGCTACTTATTTTTGGTAATATTTTGATTGGTTTGTGCAAAAGTTAGGTCTACAAACTAGGGGAAAGATTTGTCATTTTTATTTATTTTTTTTATTTTTTTTTTACTATTAATGGCGGCGATCTGCGATTTTTAGCGGGACTGTGACATTGCAGCGGACAGATCGAACACCTAACTGACATTTTTGACACTTTTGGGGGGACCAGTTACATTACTACAGTAATCAGTGCTAAAAATATGCACTGTTATTGTAATAATGACACTGGCAGGGAAGGGGTTGACCCAGGGGTGATAAAAGGGTTAAGTGTGAGCCTAGGGGGTGTTTTCTAACTGTGGGGGGGGGCTTGATATATCAAAACAGAGACCTGTGTTCCTTAATAGCAGGATCACATGGCTCTGTGTTGATAGCAGAGAGAACAACGGTCTGCTGTGTTTACAACAGCAGACTGCTGTTCTCTCTTCACGGGGAGCGATCGCGGGTGCCCGGCGTCAATCGCGGCCGCCGGCCCCGCGTCTCGGCTTCCCCGCTGGTGAGTGGCCACAGACGCGCGCCCACAGGATCGCTCCCGCAAAACACCATATAAGTACGACGATTCTGCGACAGCTGGTCAGCAAGTGGTTAATACATCAATGCCAGGAGCTACAGTGAGTCCAAATTGCAGTAGCCATAGCAACCATTTAGAAAGTGAAGTCCACAGAATAGCGCACTTTGTGTAATAACTCCATAGGTTTTGAAACCACCTCGCTTTGCATCAAATATGCCAGAGATGGATCCAAACTAGGGATAGACCGATATGGTTTTTTCAGGGCCGATACCGTTATTTTAGTCACAATGTATCGGTATCGGCCGATATTTTGTACATTTAAAGTTTTGAAAAATAAAGACAATTTTTGACACAAATCTTGTACTGAACATGTTAATTTTTGTTTAATGCTTAATGGCTGGCTTGCTGGCACCCTGTGGTGGGTGGCTGGCTGGCACCCTGTGGTGGGTGGATGGCTGGCTGGCACCCTGTGGTGGGTGGCTGGCTGGCACCCTGTGGTGGGTGGCTGGCTGGCTGGTACAGGGCCTGTGGGTGGGTGGGTGGCTGGCTGGCTGGTACAGGGCCTGTGGATGTGGGTGGCTGGCTGGCCCCGGGCTGCTGTGGGTGGCTGGCTGGCACCGGGCTGCTGTGGGTAGCTGTGATACACTCCCGTGAGACTAGTCCCGACTCCAGTTGAGACTGTCCAATGCGAAGGAGGCGGCCTAAGAAGGCAGAATGACCTCACAAAAATATTGGCAATATCGGCCAGTTCCAGGGCCAATACCAATATATCGGGGAAAGTGCATATCGGCCACCGATATATCGGCCTTGCCGATAATTGGTCTATCCCTAATCCATACACACAACCTCCTGCATTTGACACTGTTCTAAATTGCTGCAGGCACTTATTTCTATTCTCCCATCCTGACTCACACAGATATGTCACACTTTGCTGCCTTCTCAAGACTGGGGTAGTCTGGACAAATTCCAACCATAGAAAAAACCAACAGGGCGCATCAGCCTAGTGCATTATCCTCAAAGACTCTTTATCGGTATAAAAAAATAATAAGTGATCTACTCCCAAACAAACATAAATAAATGCAAGCTTGTAAAAAAAACTTCCAACCTCTTCCTCAGGGCTCTGAGGAAAATGGCAAGTCCCTCGAAACGCGTTAGCCTTTTGGACCCTGATTGTCCCTCTGAATGAGGTGACGTAAAGGAGGTTTGAGGCTGGAGTTTTTTCTGACAGGCTTGTATTTATGTTGGTTTGTGAGTATATCACAAAAAAGAAAAAGAATCTTTGAGGATAATGCACTAGGCTGGTGCGCCCTTTGTTTGTTCTATGCCGGGGATGAACTCTTTAAAAGCTCTGAATGCCTACGGTTGAATACACATCTTTATGTTTAAAATTGGTGTTAAAAACAACAAAATGTGTTTAATGTGCGCATCAATGCTTGGCATGACGCACATAAACGCATCATGATGTGCATGATGACTTTTCATAATGTTTCAACAAATAGTGAATTGCAACACGCATAAAGGCATGTCGATGCGCAATGACATTTCTTTTGATGCATTTCCATTGATCGCAATGAAAAACACCTCACAGGAAAAAACGCATACATGTGAATTCAGCCTAGAATACCTGGAAGATCCTGGCTAGATTTCTTACTGGCTAATGCTTGAATCTTCCAATATATTGTTCACCAGTTAACTTATTAATACTGTGTGCTGGTGATTGCTAATAAACTGGAGAAAAGCCTTTTAACCCATAGCTAAATGTGAAAATGTGAAATTGTTGTTCTCTAAATACCTCTGGAAGTTAGTAGGAGGTTTTATTTTATTTTTTTATTTTTTTTGGAGGAGTAGCAACTGTTGTTTATCGCAAATGCTAGAATATGGGAATGAATTTCCATGAGCACGGATTATATTGACTAAGGTAGAAGAGATGATTTTATATATATTTTTTTTTTATTCTTATGTAGTGTTTTCTTGTATCTTCTAAACTGTTTCTTCTATTTTTCTTTCAGAGTTCCATGAATCTTCCCCCTGACAAAGCACGACTTTTGAGACAGTACGATAATGAAAAGAAGTGGGACCTCATCTGTGACCAGGTAATGCTCAAGGCCTTTTTTTTTTTGGTAAAATACTTATACTTTATATGATTATTAAAGGAGAAGTACAGCCAAATCTTGTTTGGCTGTTCTCCTGTGCATCACAGGAGTGCAGTTCATCCTGTGAGGTGTGAATGTGGAGCAGGTGTGTTCAATTTGGTGTTATCGCTCTCACTCTCTCATACTGGTCACTGGAAGTTTAACATGGAACCTCATGGCAAAGAACTCTCTGAGGATCTGAAAAAAAGAATTATTGCTCTTCATAAAGATGGTCTAGGCTTGTGATGGCGAACCTTGACACCTCAGATATTTTGGAACTACATTTCCCATGATGCTCAACTACACTGCAGAGTGCATGATCATCATGGGAAATGTAGTTCCAAAACATCTGGGGTGCCAAGGTTCGCCATCTCTAGGCTATAAGAAGATTGCCAAAACCCTAAAACTAAGCTGCAGCACAGTGGCGAAGACCATACAGTGGTTTACCAGGACAGGTTCCACGGTCGACCAAAGAAGTTAAGTGCACGTGCTCAGCGTCATATCCAGAGGTTGTCTTTGGGAAATAGATGTATGAGTGATGCCAGCAATACTGCAGAGGTTAAAAGGGGAGGAGGGGGTCAGCCTGTCAGTGCTCAGACCATACACCGAACACTGCATCAAATTGGTCTGCATGGCTGTCGTCCCAGAAGGAAGCCTCTTCTAAAGATGAGGCACGAGAAAGCCTGCAAACAGTTTTCTGAAGACAAGCAGACTAAGGACATGGATTACTGGAACCATGTCCTGTGGTCTGATGAGAACAAGATAAACTTATTTGGTTCAGATGGTGTCAAGCATGTGTGGCGGCAACCAGGTGAGGAGTACAAAAACAAGTGTGTCTTGCCTACAGTCAAGCATGGTGGTGGGAGTGTCATGGTCTGGGGCTGCATGAGTGCTGCCAGCACTGGGGAGCTACAGTTCATTGAGGGAACCATGAATGCCAACATGTACTGTGACATACTGAAGCAGAGCATGATCCCCTCCCTTCAGGGACTGTGCCGCAGGGCAGTATTCCAACATGATAACGACCCCAAACACACCTCCAAGACGACCACTGTCTTGCTAAAGACGGTGAGAGTAAAAGTGATGAACTGGCCAAGCATGTCTCCAGACCTAAACCCTATTGAGCATCTGTGGGGCATCCTCAAACGGAAGGGGGAGAAGCGCAAGGTCTCTAACATCCACCAGCTCCGTGATGTCGTCATGGAGGAGTGGAAGAGGACTTCAGTGGCAACCTGTGAAGCTCTGGTGAACTCCATGCCCAAGAGGGTTAAGGCAGTGCTGGAAAATAATGGTGGCCACACAAAATATTGACACTTTGGGCCCAATTTGGACATTTCCACTTAGAGATGCATTTACTTTTGTTGCCAGCGGTTTAGACATTAATGGCTGTGTGTTGAGTTATTTTGAGGGTACAGCAAATTTACACTGTTATACAAGCTGTACACTCACTACTTTACATTGTAGCAAAGTGTAATTTCTTCAGTGTTGTCACATGAAAAGATATAATAAAATTTTATCAAAAATGTGAGGGATGTACTCACTTTTGTGAGATACTGTATTTGTTGCTCCATGGAAGCCTTGATAAATACTAGAGCTGCACGATTATTCGTTAAAAAAAAAAAATCACGACTCCGATTCACCCCCCCCCCCCCCTCACGATCTTAAAACAGCATGTCCTTGATTCTTACAGAGCTGTTCTCTGCTCACTCACAGCTGTCAATAAAATAAAAAAAAAGAGCCTCCGGCAAATGTTTATTAACATTGTTAGGGCTGCGAGATAACTATTAATACAATTCTTTACAATGTATCATTTTGTTCTTTTAGATCAAAGGATTGAACTTCCTTCTGTAAGTGTCGGTTCACATATATGCAATGCGGGAACCCTGCGAATCCACTACGGGTTCCCACATGCAAATCGCAGGCAGTTCACACTGCTATAGGCGAATCGCTGGGGTGTCAATACAAAGTTAACGACACCCCCAGATCAGTTTGCATATCGCAGTGTGAACTGTCAGTTAGGACATGAATCGTATCGCATAGGTGTGAGCCACCATGCGATCTGATTCTGCTGTGGACCCAAAAAAAATGCCCTGTGCGTGTTGTGTCCGAATCCGATGCGAATTCAGCCATAAAATCTGTATGGCTGAATTTGCATCGCACAGACATCACACGTGATTTTCAGAGCAGTGCACTGCGAATCACATGCAATGTCTGTCATCGCACTAATGTGTATCAGGGTTCAGTAAGGACAGGTAACGTCTTAACCACTTTACCCCCGGAGGATTTTGCTGTCTTACGTCTGGGCCACTTTTTGCGATTCGGCGCTGTAAGACTTCAACTGACAATTGTGCGGTCGTGCGACGCCGTACCCAAATGAAATTTACGTCCTTTTTTTCCCACAAACAGAGCTTTCTTTTGGTGGTATTTGATCACCTGTGCGATTTTTACTTTTTGCGCTATAAACAAAAAAAGAGCGTTTATTTTGAAAAAATAACAATATTTTTAACATTTTTTTTATATGAAATTCCCCCCAAAAAAGATGTAAAAACCAATTTTTTAAAAATTTTTTGGCCAATTTGTTTTCTGCTACCTATGTTTGGTAAAAAATATCACAATAAGTGTATTTTGATTGGTTTGCGCAAAAGTTATTGCGTTTACTAACAAAGGGAAAGATTTCTGTCATTTTTGGTGTTTTTTTTTTTAACGCGTAATGGCGGCGATCTGCGATTTTTTTTTTTGCGGGACTGCGACATTGCGGCGGACAGATCGGACCCTTGACTGACATTTTTGACACTTTTGGGGGTACCAGTGACATTACTGCAGTAATCAGTGCTATATATATGCACTGTTACTGTAAAAATGACACTGGCAGGAAAGGGGTTAATTTTATTGGAGAGGGAGGGGTTAATGTATGCCTGGTGCTTACTGACGTGTAGGGGGGGAGGGGACTGAGTGAGTCATGGATAGATCGGATGTCCAGCTATGCTGAACAGTCCGATCTGTCACTCCCTGTCACTATGGAGATCCGCCCGCTGTGTTTACACACAGCGGGCGGATCTCCAGACTCGATCCCCGACGATCGGGTAAGAGCAGCGGCGATCGCCGCTGCTCCTCCCCTGGCCCAACTCCCGCTGTGAATGAAAACAGCGGGAGCGAGCCTCCGGCGGCGCGCAAGCGCCGCCCAGAAGGGGGAGTGTCTGACGACGTAGTACTACGTCGTCAGACGATAACGAGCCACTCTGCCGCAGTAATATTACTGTGAGCAGTCGTAAAGTGGTTAAAGACTAAGCCATTTTCTGACATTTGTTGCTTACAAGTTAAAATCTGTAGTTTTTGCTAGAAAATTACTTGGAACCCCCAAGCATTATATATATATATATATATATATATATATATATATATATATATATATATATATATATAATATAATATAATTAGCAGAGACTCTAGAGAATAAAATGCTGATTGTTGCAATCTTTTATGTCACACTGTATTTGCGCAGAAGTCTTTCAAACGCAGTTTTTTGGGATAAAATACACTTTAATGAATGAAAAATAAAAACTAAACCGTAATTTTAGCCCAATTTTTTTGTATAATGTAAAAGATGTTGTGCTGAGAATCGTGATCTTTTTTTCTAAGCAAAAAAATAGTGATTTTCATTTTATCCAGAATCGTGCAGCTTTAGTAAATACCTGGTTCTTCTGGACATAAAGGAGACTGTGACCTCCTTCCAGGATGTAGTGGTCAGGCCTAGCGGCCACTCACCTAGCCCGAACGCTGTTACATGAGAGAGGGAAGGCACACATGGACGCTGTGTAAGCTCTGATCTAATCTGACATCGTGCCTAAACAGAGGTAGGACTCTTGGTCCTGATGAAGGCATGGGGACACGAGGAAGCAGAGTATGAATTGGTTGGTATATTGGCTTTCAAAACAACCTGCCTGTCACTTTGATTTAAAAAAAAAAAAAAAGTTTTCTCATTTATGGCAATTAAACTAAATTGTCCTGCATACTATCATTTGTATTCTTTTAACCTTTTTTTCGTCCATGCATATGTTAACTAAATTTTACCTGCTGTGTGTTTCATTAGGAACGGTTTCAAGTGAAAAACCCCCCGCACACATACATCCAAAAACTACAATCATTCCTGGACCCTGGAGTCACACGAAAGGTAATGCACTGTAAATATACATGCAGAGGGAGTGTTGCAGTGATGTGGAGAGTCATGCTGAATGATGCTGGAAATAACTTTTATGGGTGGCTGTAAATGACCTGTTAATCACATGCGATGCATACCATTCAAGCAGCATCACTATATTGTATGTGAGCTTTAAAAATGGTAGGCTGAAAAACCTCTGTGAGTTATAACAACCTCTGACCTCCTGAGCTGCTCATGATTACACTCAAAGGTCTTTCAACCTCAGTGGTAGTGGGGCTTGATCCTTCACCTGTCTATGGCGAAGGTATACTGCAAATGGGCTTCTGTCATTGTCAAATGGATATAGTGGCTGGTTCCTAGAAGACATTTGAAAGAAAAAGATAGACAGATAACTTTCTGACTTGGAGACTTCTATGTCACTTGTCTCCCTTATACACAGTGACAACTTTGATGTAAATTTCGATTCGGTTTTAGTCCTAGTCTTTTAACTAAAATGTCATTTTAGTTTTAGTCATATTTTAATTATCTGAATTGTTTTAGTTGTATTTTAGTTGACTAAAATATCCAGTACATTTTAGTCGGCTGAAATCGAATGGGTTTAGTTAAAGCACAACTCCATCCAAAAGGGGAAGTTCTGCTTTAAGGCCTCCTCACCTGCTCCTGTTTGTGAAATGGAGCTTTCGGGGGGGGGGGGGGGGAGGAGGGTTTCATGTACCCAATTTTTGACAAGTACCTACTCCCACTTCCGCTCTGACCTCCTAAACCAGGGGTGTCCAAACTTCCACCCTTCAGCTGTTGCAGAACTTCACGTCCCATGAGGCATTGTAAATCTCTGGCTTTCACAGACTTAACTAGGCATGATGGGAATTGTAGTTCCTGAACAGCTGGAGGGCCAAAGTTTGGACACCCCTGTCCTAGACAATCGGAAGCAGAAGTTGTCTCCCCCCCCCCCCCCCCATTCCGCAGTCTTCTAGGACAGTGGTCCTCAACCCTGGCCTACAGGGCCCACTAACAGGCCAGATTTTAGGTATTACCTTGGGGAGATGCAGACTAGAGTACTGCAGTCACTGAGCAGCAAATGATATCACCTGAAATGTATTTCAGTTATCTTGAAAATCTGGCCTGTTAGTGGGCCCTGTAGGCCGGGGTTGAGGACCACTGTTCTAGGAAACATGACAGGCCTCAGAAGACTGCGTGAACATTCACCAAGCGCAGCAGTCACCTGGCTGTGAAACCGCAAGCTGTTACAGCTGAGTGCCCATAGTTAAGATGCTGGCACTGGGGACAGAGGACATAAGGTGAAAATACCTGGGCTAAGCACAACGCTGGCTCACGGGACAGGTGAGTGGCTGTTAAGTTTTTGAAGCGACTGACTTCAATTTTTACACAGGAGATTGGAGCCCCTCTTTACATTGTAATGCAGTTGTTTACAGTAAGCATTTCTCTAGAAATACCAAACTCATTATATATTCCTGGAGTTTAAATCTATTACCACGTTCTTATTTATGGTATTAAGTTTTGAAGATGCACTGCAGACAAATTTAGCCATTGTGATATATAACCACTGGTAATTTTGACGTCAAATTTAGTTTTTCTCTTAGTCATAGTCTTTTGACTAAAATGCCATTTTAGTTTTAGTCGTATTTTAGTCATCTGAATTGTTTTAGTCGTATTTTAGCAGACTAAAATATTGTTATTTTGAAGATAAAAATATTTTTGTTGATGAGTTTAAGACCGCATTCACACTGAAGCGGCACGACTTCGGGGGCGACCTGTGAAGTCCCGTGCACCGCGACTTCGGCGCGACTTGCACGGACTTCATATAATGAATGTCTATGCAAGTAGCTCCGAGGTCGCCCCGAAGTAGTACAGGACCCTTTTTCTAAGTCGGAGCAACTTGTGTCGCTCCTATTAGAACAGGTCCTGTAGCACTGCATGGACCGCGACTTGTCAGGCTGACAAGTCGCCTGACAAGTCGAGGTAGTGTGAATGCAGCCTAACACTGCTTATACACTATTGAAATTGATTTAAAAAAAAGACTGTGATTATGTCAGATGCATTTGGCAGATGACCGTTTTTATATTCACTTCATGCGTATGCTTGTGTGATGGTATTTTGACTGTAGACTGTCCTACATAATAGTAAAAGTGATTTGTTCTTTCAGACATGGGCAGCAGTCGGCAAAAATATCTTTGAAAGCTGCCTATTTTGCTCATCAATTTTGATATTTTTTTTCTTTTTCACATACTAGAAATTCAGAAGACGGGTGCAAGAATCTACAAAGGTTCTGCGTGAACTGGAAATATCACTGCGAACAAATCACATAGGGTGAGTAAATGGAAAGGGTCCTTTAAAATGGGACTTTAGAGTTTTCAGAGACTTTTAGTTTGAGATTGTATAAATATACCATTTGACATCACATTTTGCCTGGTCATAGCTTAGTATTTTCATGAGCATATCTCATATACTGATTAATACTTGCTCTCTTTAGTGACTGTCTTCATGTTTGACATTGTAGTCAGGATCCCTGCTAAATGACTGGAAAGTCTAAATTATCAGCTAAGGTCTATTAGTAGAGCTCAGTCCATAGGCTGGTACTGGACTTATAAAAGAATAAACGATAATTTCTGCTTAACAGTAGGCAGAACATCTTTGTTTGATGAACACATACTGTAGAGCTGCACAATTCTGGATAAAATGAGAATCGTGATTTTTTTTGCTTAGAAGAAAGATCACGATTCTCTTGCGCTTCTGAGGAACTTTTTTATTTTAAAGATGTACAACTCCTGAACATTAGGTTATCAAACAAGATGGCAAAAAAATAAGACATAATACTGTTTACTTCAATCAAATTTAAATAAATGTATTGAAAAATAATGTAACGTGTAAAGAAATAAAAAATATTACCATTAAGTTTTATATTGGGGTCTTTTTTTTTTTTTTTTATTACTCGCCGATACCAATTACTGTTACCTACCGCAACTTTTTTGTTTACACTTCCGCTGTCAGCAATTGTACAAAGCATTGAAACGTTATTTTAGAATTTAAATACATTTTTTTCAATGTGAAAGGTGTAAAGATATGTTAAAGGTGTAAAAATATTTATGAACAAAGCAAACAAAACAAAAAGTTATAATAATTATAAGTTTATAAAATAAAACGAAATAAAAAAAAATCATCAAGAAAATAATAATGAAATGGAGAAGGTGAATAAGGGGCTAATAAGGCTGATTAGAGTAAATTAAGGGTTAATAAGGGGTTAAACAAAGGAATGTAATAAAAAAAAAAAAAAACGTTCCTTTAAACTGACTTAATTTGCAGACTGAAGTTCATTTCTTTAATCTGCAAATGAACAGAAAGATACAATGTTTCTTTTTTTCTCTCTTTTAGTGGCTAAGCAATGTTGGTAATAAACCTTGCCGGCTGCTTTTTTTGACAGCCGTGAGCAGGGAACTGCTCTTCACTTGCTACATGAATCACGGAAATGCTGGATTAAGATTGTAATCCTTTAACGGTTAATCGTGCAGCTCTAACATTCTGTATGTTTGGTGAATGCTTATGGTTTCCTGACTGTAAATCTTTATGAATTATTTGCAGGAGTTTAAGGTGATAACATTTACATATACACCTAATTGTTTTCTAGCCTTAAGGTTTAGGGAATTTGTGAAGACCGAAACATAATAGCTGCCATTGTTTTTAAAGACTTGTTTTTAAAGGTGAGGCTCTGGTGCTCTAATCCTAAGGCCTGATGCACACAGGATGTTTTTGCAACTGCTGTTAGGTGCGTTTTGATGGGTTTTTTTTTTTTTTTAAACGCCCCTGCATGTTAGCCTATGTGTCCATGCACATATAGACTTTAGTCAGCATTTAGTGGCGAAAGAGTTTAGAGGCAGGAAAAAAAGTGCATCCAAGAACAGCAGAGTTTGGGCAGAAAAAACGCTCGTAAATGTGCCTAAATGCATGTTAATGCTAGGCACACTTGAGCGTTAATTAATTTCAATGGCCAGAATAATTTCTTTATTCTGAACAATGAAATGAATTAACGCCCAAGCACTTGATGCTTGTGTAGCCAGTTTTCCAGGCATTGTGCCTGATGTGGGTCTGCCATTGTTACCGGTTACCTCTAAAGCCCATGTGAGCTGCGACCCTGGGTGTGACAACTGAGACATTGACGACTCCAGCATCTTTGTTTGGTTGTTTTATTGTATTTTTATGGGATGGGTGAAGGCAATGAGTGGGATACTTCTTTAGCTAGACTATGTACAATTCCGGGACTTTATAGCAAAGGTGCCCGTTAGCGCTGTCTTGACGCCAGCCGACGCTAGCCAACGCTTACTGACGCTTTGAACACACTGTATATCTGAAAGCTGTACTGGAACTCCGACTTAAGTCCAAAAGATCCAGGACTGTAGAATACTGGACTTCTAACAATACTTACACTCAAAAGTCACTGACAACTCCCTCCTGCCTTGCACTGGTTTGAGGTATCTTGAGTGAATTCCTGTATGGCTGCAACTCTTAACTGATGCACTCACACTGTGCACTGACTCTTCAGGGCCCAAACTGCAGGTGCCCCTTTTAACTCTTCAGGGTCACCTGACTAGGTACCCCCTCTGTCACTTCAGGTTCCTTAACCTAGGCACCCCCTTTACAGTTAGCTGACACTTGGATCCTAGAACCTTCTCCTGAGTGGTCCCCTCTGACACTAGGCAGACACCCGGGGGCAATCCTCCAGTACTCATGACCTGTGTAGGCTTTCCTTGGACTGGACCCCTCTTCTCTCTGCTGGTTCTCGGCACACCGGATCCCCACAGCTCAACTCCGCATCCTCTGGATTCTCAGGCAGCACCCCGAGACATCCACTCCCTCAAACAGGAGGAGTGACAGCCGTTCTCTCCCTCCTGGGACTCTGCTCCTGCCAAAGACGCTGAGTCACGCACTCCCCTCAGACTTATACCCACTCCCAGAATCCTTTGCAGCAGAATCTGCCTTCTGGGGTAGTTACAATCCTGAATGTGTCCCTGATTGGGTTTCCTCCACTGCCCTATTAGAAGCCTCTCACAGAGCCAGTGGGGAGACTCCCCTCTCAGTAGACACACCTGGAAGCCATGACACGCTAACCAAAAAGCAATCATGGCCCTGCTGTTAGGCAGTAGGGTGCTACACTTGTAAAAGCATTAGACACAAGCGTCAGGCAAGAGGCATCAGTACTCAGTGAATCACTCATCTGGATTAAGTGCTGCAAGGCCACATAGTTCCAGATCTTACGAAGTAAAACATGAGGATAGCAGCATGGTAAAAAGTAATCTGCAACAGTTGTCCCCTAATTATTATTTTTTTTGACAGGTTAGTTTTAATCCACCGTATCTGAGAACATTTGGATCTACAGTGGTCAGTCTATATTTGACTCTGAGTTGACTGCTTATTGTGTGTAACCACTGCTGGGAATACTGCCACGGTGCTTTAATTCTTCCTAAACTAGACTTAAAGGAAATTATAATGACCCCCCCGGGCAGAATTCCAGTTTGGTTTCCAGTGTAACCGCTTCTCTTTTTCTTAAAGTGGAAGAAGAATCTAACTCTATTTCTAAAAACTGTCCCTCTCTACCTATCCTGCATATCCTGTACAAAGGAGTGCAGAGGAGAGCAAGGAGGGCAGACAATGGCTGGGCCAGGAGAACCTATTGGTGGCGTCACTGGCCCAGTATTCACAGTCCACAGTCATTGTCAAGCACTGCCTTAGGGCTCGTTCACATGTGTATGAAGAACAAATTAACGCTCATTTAATGCGCCAATAACATTTATGATCTGTTTATGACCTGTTTTCTTTGTGTTTATGAAGAGGTAAAAACGCTTCAAGCATGCTGGATGAATGCCCGCGGAAGTGTTACTTTTCTACTGGGAAGTGCTTCAAGGGGAAGTGATGTAGAGGAAATGATCTGCTTTAAAGCATGGTTAGGTTGGAGTGTGATGGCAGGCAATTTTGTGAATTATCTGCAAGATGGATTTGTATACTTTGATCTCTTTGGCATTTAGCTTGGTCCAGCTCAACTTTGAACTGAAACAAAAAGCTTTACCACTGATAAATGCTCAATGCCTCTGCTCCTGAGGGCCCTATCAATATTGCTGGTTGGCTTGATGCTTCTGCCTGTACACAGAAGCAAATTGGCTGGAGCTGCTCTGTCTTAGTTCTTTATTATTTCCCAGTGCATTCTGGGATACATGAGCCTCCACTGCCTCTCCCCCAGTGACCAGCTAACACTTTTTAATGCTTCACACTAACACACCATAAATGTATAGGTGCTGTTAAGGTGTTGCTGCAAAGCATTACCAGTGAAATCAGTGGTGGTGGCTGACAAGCTTCAGTGCCTCATGAAAGCGACATGCTGCTTAATTTTTACTACAACACAAAGCTACCACTTCTGTGTGAACAGCACTGTGGGGTGCCATTGTTTTATTCATAGCAAGCGTTGAAGAGCGGTTATGAGGCTTTAATAATGCTAAATAAATACTACGTAAACAAATTCAAACCCCCTCACACAAGCTTTCTCTCCCCTGATGCAGAAGCTCTGAGCTCAGAGTTTGAGCGCTCGCTCCTGTGATGGTGAACATGAACTGTAATAGCTGGGCCTCCCTTAGCTACATACTGGAAGTTTTCAGGTCAGGCTTCAAGAGGTACATAAATGGCCTACAAGGGCATTATTCATCTTGTGTTAAAGGATAAGTCCAGCCTAAAACTAAAATTTCTGCATCTATAGATCTCCACGGTCTAACACTAACCTATCTGTAGTCTGTCACAGCCCCATTCTTCCACAAGCGCTGTCACAGCCCCAACTATACTATTTATATGTTTATATCCTTGTGGGCAGCATGGTAAAACAGAGTTGGGGGGGAGGAGTGGTTGCTTGGGAGCATCCTATCCCACCAAACACAACACGGTATTCTGCTGAAAACTCCAACTTGCCGAGATCTCCAACGACATTACTTCTGGTGACTGTACAGTAGGAATAATTGGGGATTTCGACCACTTGGGCAGCCTATATACTATATAGATGCTATAATTGGTGGAGATTGTTAGTCCGCCCGCTAGTTGTCGCCGCCTTGGAGGTGACCATGTTTTTGGTTACTAGCGGTGGACTAACAATCTGCACTAATTATAGCATCTACCGGAGTGTATAGGCTGCCGGTGTTGTATGAAAACCCCAAGTGGTCGAAATCTCTAATTATTCCTGGTGTACACTCACCGGAAGTAACGCCGTTTGAGATCTCGGCAACTTGGAGTTTTTGGCAGAACAATGGAACTGAGCGGGACAAGCACTACATGCACTTGGTCCAATGAGGGATTCTGGGGATAATTCTTCCTTGCATTCATTGTATCCCGTAACTCCTTCAGTTATGTTTTATTGAATCAATTGGTTTGAAGTATAACTTATGTATTATTATTCTGTTTTTACATCAGTTTGACAACTTCACTGAAAACTCCTAAAATGCATTTTTTTTTTCTTTGCTGTGGTTAACAAGGGTAGTAAATTGCCTCCACATTCTTCTAATTTGCTTTGAGCAGAACTATTGATTGTAAAAGTTGTTTGTCTGCTTTTACTGAGTAGGGGTTAGCAGTTAGTGAAGTGTAAAGCCCACAGGAGGTAGGGAACATTATTGTGTAATGACCTTGGTAGGAGAATCTTCAAACATTAGGAGCCAGAAGTACATCAGATCAGATCTGAGCCCCCCTGAACAGGAAGAGCAGATTTTGGGCCTCTTGATGCTTTTGACTCTTACAGGAGTTTAGCAGCAGTAAAAACGTGTTAAAAAGCCAAATTTTGCATGGACTTTCCGAATTTTAAAATGTTTACAGATATTGATATTATTTACATCAAGTGGATATCCTCCAAGGCTAATTGAGCAGATTATACATTCCTTTTTTATAAAGCAGCTGATTTTTTTTTTGACAGGCAAAAAAGTGACAGTAGTTTGGATCCATGTATCCTGTTTGGTGAATTATTTTAGGGTTATAATATGCACATTATAATCTGGACTATATGGCCAGTGGGACTTGTTTGGAACATTGCAGGTGGTGTCTTGCTTTTACGGGCAGGATGTCCTCAGGAGTGTCCTGGTATATTGACTGAAAGGTGACAGCGAGGAAGGAAATGAAAAAGACAGGATTGCCATCATGTCCTGCAGATTATATTTGATTTTTGCAGTAAATGTGTTCTAGTGCTCTTTCATACTAGTTTTGTAGGGTGGCTCTAATGTGCTATGCTTTCAAATGCTGCATTCTGATTATGCTTTATCTGTGATGTTCATGTACAATACAATTAGTAAGCGTGCTTGCCATTGTTATCGCAGTATTTTATAGTAGAGTCTGCCATGAACCAGTAAAAGTCATTTGTAGCATGTTTCCAGCACTGATCTCCCTTTGTATGATGCGGAAAAGTGCATATCAGCAGAGAGAGTTTGGCTTTTTATAAATTACTGAAGCTTACTTCAGCACTTACCTTGTTTGCTGCTTCTTCTTCTTGAATGGCTTCCCTTTTTTCAAAAAGATCTAGTTTCATATTTTCCTGATGCTCTTCTCGGGTGGTTTCAATGCCTTGCATGGTCCAATAGTCACCTTTCATGTACGCACTTGGAAAAGACTGCAACTGATGTTGCCTGCTCCGTCATGGCCAGATGGCCAAGAAGGATTGGATGGGGTTCTAGGGTCGTAGTGGCATATTTTTAGATATACCTCACTAAGGATGCATTATTGAATATTGAGCACACAGTGGACCCCATGTTTGTAAAATGGTATATAGAGAAAGGGTTTGTGTTGCCCAACATGCCAGTCACATTTTGCTTTCCGTCATCAAACCTGCTGGAGAAAAGGACAGTTGGAAGTTTTCACCAATAGAAACACTTTCCCTTTCTACACTTTTTAACCCTATGAGGGTAGTCTCAAAAGATTACAGCCTGACATGGTTCGAGTGACCACATACACAAAACTTTATCACTGCACCACGCCACTCTCCTAGATGTTCAGCGCTGAAAATGGCGCATGCATGCTATATGGTTTTCATGCGCTCTTTGCAAACTGTTTGTACGGCCAGTAGTGAAGTTGAAAATGCAGGAAGTGGAAGAAGGCTGAAGTGTTCCATCAGCAGGCAAAGTGATGGCAACTGTCTTCTGCACTACTTCTGCATACCCTAGGGATCCTAGAAGGTTGCTACCATCACTTTTCCCACTGATGGAACACTTCAAGCTGCCTTCTTCCACTTTTCAACTTGACTATAGGGAAGCAAACTGTTTACAAAGAGTGTATGAAAACCGTATAGCGTGCATGCGCCATTTTCAACATCTGGAAGAGTGGCTTGGTGCAGTGATAAAGTTTCATGTCTGTGTGGTCATTCTAACCGTATTGGGCCGTGAACTTTTCTGACTTGTGTTGCTTTGATCAGTTTTTAGATTCTCTTTTATTTTAGAGCTGGCATGAAAGACAGAATCTAATTGCTAGGGGTAGCACATTTTTTTCCCAGACATTTTTAGGCTTGAGTCCCTCCAGTAATGACAGGCAAGTAAAGTCTATCCAACCTTGCCTGAAAACAGCTGGCACTCTATAAAGCATAACTAAGCTAAAAAAAAAAATACATTTTCTATTTACCTTGACTCATTTTTAGATGTGTTGCCTGCATTAGTGTTCATTTTTCAAGCTAAAAATATTTTCAGCAAGTACAGAAAATACTTTTTTAGCTTACCAAAAAAAAGCTGTGTTCTTGTCACTATTTGTGAGCTGAACAGAAAGCATAAACCATCCTAGTTTCTCCTTGTCCATTGACATACAGCTCCTTATCTTCATAACTCATAGGGTTATGCTCCTCCTTCTAGGAATAGGCACTAGGCAGGAAAAAAAACGTAACCATGCCTATGGTGCTGTTCCTGCAGGCATAACCCCTCGGACTCTGCTATCATCAAACAGTTTGTTCTGCCTAGTGTTAGGAATAGGACCTAGCTCCCTGCTGGGACTTCAGTCTTAGCTTTAACAGGGAAAGTTTGTGATTTTTTTTTATTTTTTAACTAGTTAGTTCCTGAAGACAAAGATCCAGAGGAACAACAAGCAACAGTCTGCTGCGGTTTCATACTGGATAATCTAGATCCTTAAGGTCTCCCAGCCTGGCCAGCAAACGTGAGCAACATCCAACAGTGCCCTGATGGAGGGGGACGGGCTTGCAAGTGAACAGTCTCGCTGGGATGCATCAACCTAGAACGCCCTGAGTCGCAGCTTCCCCTTGGCTGACAGCACCCTCATCACAGGTGGGAGGTGGTCTGTTTCGGAGTGGGCCCCTCCCTGAAATAATCGGACCTTAGGGGCTCCATCGGTTACCGGACACCCCGGAGGACTAATCTGGTGTATCCCCTGGCATTCGCCCACCGCTAGCAGGTTTTACCTTTGGGGGGGGGGTAATAATGCGGCCATTATGGCACTTATTTGAGGGGGGTGGGTCCCTGACCAGGAACCTTTAGATGCCTATTGTTCTGGGACCCCTTTGGGTTCTGGAGACCACATGGCGAGCCATGGGGGGGGCACCATTTTGCTGTGGTTCATGATCTCTGTGTTCCCATTAGTTGGAATGGGCAGCCATTTTCTATACATCCCCATTGAGAATGTATGAGCGGCCATTTTTCTGAGGTCCGTGAGATGGACAGGCATGCAATGATAGAGGCAGAGCTTCTTCCTCTTCCTGTGTAGACAGTGTTAGTTTAGTTTTTACACTGATCAGGCTGGATGCTTCTCTGTGGTCTGGTAATGTTCTTGGGTTTCCCTGTGGGTTTTTTCCTCTTCTGCTCCTGTTATTACATAATAATCAGGGATTGTGAATCCGCAGTAATAGCGGTGGGACCACGTTTTTGTCTTAAAGGGACATTACACAAAATATTTTTGTTTATTTGAGCAATGGAGTCCCAGGATAAAAATTCACCTGCAGATCCCTTGGAAGCGACTGCGGGATTCACAGTCGCAGCCAGAAATTGCAATTTTTTTGCAAAGCCTGATGTCAAGTGTTTTCTTTTCGTTTTTAATTTCTGGTGCTGCCAGCCGCAAACGCCCTCCGCCCTCACCTCCATCGGCAGGGTCTTCGGATTCTGAGACCGATATGGTCATCGCAGACGAAGATCACCTTGAGGGGTTGGTGTCTTCACATTCTGATGGTGAAGAGGACCTGTACTCTTCAGTCGCTGCGTGGGAACGCGCATTGGTGGAAGCCCTGATAGTTTCTGTGTGGGAAACTCTAAAATTGGCTGATGAACCTACAGCATCCGATACGCAGGTGTCTTTTGGCTCCCGCAAATCCCGTAAATCGGGCAAGGTATTTCCTTGTCCAGAATTGTTTCATACGACTGTGGATGAACAATGACAACCCATTAAGCACATGTTGGTGGGGCCTAAGCGATTTGCACTCTGTTATCCTTTTGCGGAGGCGGTGTCCAATAGGTGGACTGTACCACTGAAAGTGGATTCTTCTCCGGTGGCCAGGTTGAATAAAGCGACTCTGGTAACGGTGGAGGAGTCTCCAACCTTTCCGGATCCTGTGGAAAGCCGGGTGGTGTCTTTGTCCCGCCATTTACATGAGGTAGCAGGTCACATGTTAAAGGCTACCTTTGTGAATGTTTTAGTAGCGCAGACTGCTTCTGAATGGGTGAAGTTACTTAAAAGTAACTTGGAAACGGCACGGCTTCCCCCTGGGGTACTGGAACTCATAGACCAGCTGACCCAAGCCCTGGTGTTCATGTGTGATTCGTCCCTGGACTTTGTTGGTAGCCAGGACATCGGCAGTGGGGATTGCTATTAGGTGCATGTTTTGGCTAAAATGCTGGTTGGCTGACCAGGCTTCTAAGAAGACTGTGACTGATCATCCTTTAACAGGGGAGTAGCGAGTTGATTTAAAGTTATCACAGGGGGTAAGAGCACTAATCTGCCTCAATCCTCTAAGGGCAAGGTGCTGCGTACTGGGGGGGCGTTCCTTTACTGCTCACAAACGTCTTTTTTGTGCCTCCGGGTCTCAAGAAAAAGGTAAACCGTTTAGGTCTTCTGGGGGTTCCAAGAAGCCATGGTCAGGAAAATCTAAGTCTTGCCAATCTGGATCGATTCTTTAAGGAACCCTGGACCTCCTTGATTTAGGACAAATGGGTTCACAAACTGATCTGATTAGGATACAAGATCGAATTCCGGTCTTGTCCGTCGGACATGTTCTTCCCGTCCAATCTTCAATTATCCCCAGTCCAGTTAAGGCAGTGATCCTCAACTCCGGTCCTCAGGGCCCACTAACAGGCCAGATTTTAAGTATTAGCTTGAGGAGATGCAGACTAGAGTACTGTAATCACTGAGCAGCAAATTGTATCACCTGGGATGTATTTCAGTTATCTTGCAAACCTGGCCTGTTAGTGGGCCCTGAGGACCAGGGTTGAGGACCACTGCGTTAAGGGACTTGCGAGGGGCGGTACACGCCTTGCTGTCGCAAGGAGTGATTGTGGCGTTTCCTGCTCCAGGAACGTTTTTGGGGGTTTTATTCAAACCTATTCACCGTGCCCAGAAAAGAAGGCAAAGTGTGTCCCATCCTGGGTCTCAAGGCCCTGATCTACTTTGTGCGGGTACAGAGATTTCGGATGGAGTCCATCAGCACGGTAGTAGCAACTCTGCATCAGGGAGAAATCTTAGCCTCCATAGAGATCAAGGATGCATATCTACACATCTCTATCTACGCTGGACACCAGCGGTTTCTTCGCTTTGTGGTAGCAGAGGATCATTTCAATGTGTGGCATTACCCTTTGGTCTCGCCTCTGCTCCCAAGGTACTAGCGCCGGTATTAGCACTGCTGCGCCGGCGGGGATTGCGGTACTGGGGTACCTGGACAATCTTCTGTTGAGAGCGGACTCCCATTCAGCCTTGTTGGGGGATCTGACGATTACAGTCAGAACTCTGCAGGAGTTTGGTTGGAACATCAATTTCAAGAAATCCGCGCTGACTCCGGTTCAGAAACTGGATTATTTGGGCTTGACTCTGGATTCAGCCTTGGCAAGGGTTTTTCTTCCCCCAGACAAGCTGCAAAAGTTGCAGGGGGCGATTCAGTTGTTGTGGGACAACAACCTGTCCTCTCTACGAGTTTGCATGCGAGCCTTGGGTCTGATGGTTTCGACCTTCAAGGCGGTTCCGTTTGCTCAGTTCCATACAAGGCCTTTGCAAAGGGAGATTCTTGTCAAACGGAACAAGGATCAAAAGTCCTTGGAGCCACAACACAAAATCTGCTCTGTTGTGGTGGATTCAGTCTCCAGCATTGTGCCAGGGCAAGTCCTTCCTTCCATTGTTTTGGACGGTGGTAACCACGGACGCCAGCCTGTCGGTCTGGGGCGGGTTGCTGGGGAAGCTCTGTGCCCAGGGTATTTGGAAGATGGAAGAGCCAAAACTTCCAATAAATGTTTTGGCGCTCAGAGCGATAAAGCTTTGTCTCAGTCATTGGACAACTGGTCTGCAAGGTTGTCTGGTTTGGATTCAGTCAGACAACGCCTCAGCTGTGGCTTACATCAATCACCAGGAGGGCACCAAGAGTGTCTTGGCGGCCAAGCAGGTGGCTCAGATTCTGGCCTGGGCGGAAAGCTTTGTTCCCGCCCTCTCTGCTGTACACATTCCAGGTGTGGAAAACTGGCAGGCAGACTACCTCAGTCGTCAGGTGTTGTATCAAGGGGAGTGGTCCCTACACCCAGAGGTGTTCCGCCTCCAGTGTGTTCGGTGGGGGACTCCCGAGGTCGATCGGTTTGCCTCTCGCCTCAACAAAAAGGTGTAGAGATTCGTAGCCATGTCTCCAGATCCTCTGGCTGATGCCACAGACGCACTGGTGGCTCCTTTGGGTCAGTATCGGCTGATTTATGCATTTCCCCTATTGAAAATCCTGCAGAGGCTTCTGCGCAGGATAGAGGTGGAAAACATTCAGGTCATCCTGGTGGCTCCAGACTGGCCTCGCTGGTCTTGGTACGCAAACCTGATAAGGATGGTCGCCGATACCCGTTGGAGACTTCCTCTCAGGGAAGATCTGCTGTCTCAAGGTCCGATCTTCCATTCTGCTTTACAATCACTGGCTTTAGCGCCATGGCGGTTGAAAGTCAGGTGTTGAGAGATGGGGATCTTTCTGACACTGTTATTCCTAGACTCTTGAAGGCTAGGAAGTCAACTCCCAGGAAGATCTATTGCGGCGGACAGATCGGGACCCTAACTGACATTTTTGACACTTTTGGGAGGGACCAGTGACATTACTACAGTAATCAGTGCTAAAAATATGCAATGTTACTGTAATAATGACACTGGCAGGGAAGGGGTTAACATTGTGGGTGATCAAGGGGTTAAATGGGAGCCTATGGGAGTGATTCTAACTGTGGGGGGGGGGGCGTGGCTTGTGAAATGATCATAGAGACCTGTGATCCTATATAGAAGGGGCTCTGTGATCATTCTAGGGAGAAGAACGGTCAGCTGTGTTTACAACAGCTGACCATTCTCTCTCAGCGGGGAGCGATCGCGGGTGTCGGGCAGCAATCGGGGCGGCCTGCCCGCTGCGTCGGAGTCCCTGCTGCTGAGTGTGTCTGGAATGCCACTGCCAATCCTGTTTAATTTATTCATAAATGATCTAGAGGAGGGGATATCTAGTACAATCTCAGTATTTGCAGATGATACTAAATTAGGCTTGCCAATATCTTCTATGCAGGAGGTGGAAACCTTGCAAGAGGACCTGAACAAAATAACGGGGTGGGCAACTACATGGCAGATGAGATTTAATGTTGAAAAATGTAAAGTAATGCACTTGGGGGCCAGAAACCAGAAAGCAAGCTACTCACTAGGGGGGGAACCTCTGGGTGAGTCTAGGATGGAAAAGGACTTGGGGGTACTGGTAGACAACAGGCTTGGCAGTGGCATGCAATGCCAAGCCGCCGCAAGCAAAGCCAACAGAATACTGGGTTGTATAAAAAAGGGGATTCACTCCAGAAATAAAGAGATTATTCTCCCACTCTACAAGACTCTGGTCCGGCCACATCTGGAGTATGCTGTCCAGTTCTGGGCACCGGTCCTCAGGAAGGATGTGCTGGAACTGGAGAAAGTCCAGAGAAGGGCAACAAAAATAATTAGGGGAATGGAGGACAGCAGCTATGAGGAAAGACTACAAGCACTGAACCTATTCTCTCTGGAGAAGAGAAGATTGAGGGGGGATATGATATCAATGTACAAATACTGTACTGGCAACCCGAGCATAAGGAACAAACTATTCAGAGAGAGGAGATACAATAAGACACGTGGCCACTCACTAAAACTTGAGGAAACGCGGTTTAACCTTAAAGTGCGTAAGGGGTTCTTCACTGTAAGAGCGGTAAGTATGTGGAATTCTCTTCCACAAGCAGTCGTATCAGCAGGGAGCATTGATAGTTTCAAAAAACTATTGGATGGACACCTTAAAGACCACAACATACAGGGGTATACAATGTACGGTTAATAGCAAACACACACACACATCATAGGTTGAACTGGATGGACTGATGTCTTTTTTCAACCTCACTAACTATGTAACTATGTAACTAAGGCTGAGGAGAATCCCAGAGGTGAGTCCAGCTGACAGACCTGAGGTAAATGCTGACTTAGCCCCGTGACAGGAGAGGATATAAGTAAAAGGTTACAGTCATTGGCTAGATGTTTCCCGCCAAAAGATTTGTCTCCAATCCAGTGCTCAGCGGCTGAGGTAAATCTTCCTAGCAACAGCAGGCAGCTTGTAACCTAAAACACAAAATAGAAAGAACCAGCAAAGCAGCCATAGAGAGATATGTACTTCATCAAGACAATCATCATAGCCCTCTATTAAGAATAAAATGTATTTATAAAACAAATGGGTGTTAGGGGTGACAATCCCATGAGGCCACTTCTCTATTTTATTCTTTGGTGGCCCTGACATGGGCTGCCAGCATTGTGGTAGCTATGCCTGTCTCTCATAACGCAGACAAGTGATAGATATGGTCCTGGAGATGACAAATGTCATGGCTTGATAAGGGAGCACAGGGTTTTCCCCAACATGCTGAGATAGCTGTTGTCAATGGAGAGACGTACACAAAAATGCCGGGCCTATCGTTGGGTAAATCCAGGACTGTGAGAACATAGCTAATGTATCTGTATAGATAACCGGCATTGCATGAGATAGACTGAGAGCAGTTCACCTTTCTCACACATGGGCAGGACTGGGCTCAGTCTGCCTCACGCAACATGGGCATTAGCTCTCAATGACCAGCCACCAGATCATTTTTTTCATTTGCCATGGTGACCTGGCGACCAGAAATCATTCTGCTCTGTCAGTTTTACTACTATCTGCGGCTCTGTTTGTGAAATTTTCCCTCGTTTTCTGTTCTGGAGACAACCTTTTGCCAGTCAGTTGTTCTACTTAACTTTTACACTTTAGCCTGTGTTGGGGCTCATTTACACAAGTGGTCAGGGGGGACGGTAAAATCGGGCAATATAGCTTTTACTGTTCCCTTCCTGGCTGCCGCATTTACAAGAGAGTGTAGCTGCTCAGGGCTGTACACATGCCTCTGCCACAGCAAAAATTCAACTGCCTGCCGTTTTGGCTATCCGTACCGCCACTGAACAAGACCCATTCAAGTGAATGGGGCCAATCCGCAACCACCCTGCAACCTTATGTAGTGCATGCTGATGCAGCATTATGAGGGTTAAAACAGGCACCCCCTCAGCCCCGGTCAAATGCTGTCTGAAGAGTGATCCCCTGCGGACAAAGGAGTGGAGATGTTAGCCATACGGGTGAACGTACCCTTACTCTTAAAGTGACTTTTTTTTTTTTTTACCAAACAGGAAGTGAAAGAATCTCTCCAATGGTGCTATTGACTAAAGTAAATCCTGACCGGAATTTTAATCTTTCCATACTCTTTTGGGTGTGAATTTACTTTAATCTGTCTGTGTACAGCTGAAAATATGTTGGTCAGAGTGGTAGGTGTCCGACGGTGCTTACTTCCTCTATAGAAGAGGGGTCAGTGGACTGGCCGGAAATTTTTGAGCTGGACACCGTGTAGTAAAAGTGATGCTCAGTCTCCCCAGAACTGTGCGAGGGTATATTTCATTTTCAAATCCAATGGACCATGCACTGATCTAAGACACAATAATGTCTGTTTATTTTCTCATCGTGAAGTACACGGCGGTCACGCTGCACAGAATCACGTATATATAGGTGATTTTGCACTTCTAGGTAGGGGGCACAAGGGGGCCACTTCTGCTGTGATTCGTTACAGCAGAAGCCGATCAGCGGGTGCCGGACAAATGAACGTCCGCCGGCACCTGCTGATCATTGGGAAAACACACCGAACAGAGCGCTGCCTATGTAAACAAGGCCTGTTTAAACAAGGCAGAGCTCTGTTCTGACGGGGGACGTCATGGAATTTCCTTACCTGCAAAGCAGAGAATAAAATCCATAACTTCCCTTAGTAAAAGCAGCTTGCATAGTGCACACAAACACTGGCTAGGCACATCTTTTACCCTTTGATCGCCTCTGATGTTTAATCCCCTTCCCAGCCAGTGTCATTAGTACAGTGACGTGCATATTTTTAGCACTGATCGCTGTATTAGTGTCACTGGTTCCCACAAAGGAATTGATTTACTAAAGCCAAATCCACTGTGTACTGCAAGTGTACTTGGAAGTGCAGTCACTGTAGATCTAAGGGGAAGATCTGAAATGAGGGGGAGCTCTGCTGATTTCTATCATCCAATCCTGTGCAGGCAAAAATGCTGTTTTTTATTTTCCTTGCATGTTCCCCACAGATCTACAGCCACTGCACTTCAATGGCACTTGTAGTGCACAGTGGATTTGCCTTAAGTAAATAAAGGAAATAAAAGTAAAAGAAAGTAAATAAAAAAAAAAAAAAAAAAAAAATGAATGTTTTGGCATCTGCTGTTGTCTCTTTTGGCCGCAAAGTTTTGCAGGCTGCAATTTAGAGGGTCTGTTTTTTCCTCTTGAGAGTGTATTTCAGGTAGGAATCCTGTTGTTTTGGTTGAACTACTATTGCCTGGTTTAGCTTGTATTCATCCTTGGGTTTGTTGTTCCCACCCCTCATGTTTGGCACTGCTTTGGCACGTCCCTATGGTAAAGAATATGGGGTTGTGTCTGTCAATGAACGGAGGAGAAAATAGGATTTTTTTACTCACCGTAAAATCCTTTTCTCCGAGTTCATTGACAGACACAGCACCCACCCCTCTGTGGAGTATTTATGCTTCTATTACTGCTTGTTCCAAAACTGAGTTCTCTCTAAGCAGAGAGGGGTATTATGGCAGCTGAGGACGGCCCATGGGACGTAGCCAAGCTTTTGTGTTGTCTGCCTAGTCCTACTCCTGTAAAGGGCAGCATAACCCTATGGTAAAGAATATGGAGCTATGTCTGTCAATGAACTCCGAGAAAAGGATTTTACGAGGAGTACAAAAATCCTATTTGGGTACAGCATTGCATGACTGCAGTTGTCTCTGAAGGTAAAGTAGAAAAAAATGCTTAGGTCATGAAGGGGGGTAAATCTTCCGGAGGTCAAGTGGTTAATGAACAAACACTGCTTAGCTGTGTGAGACTGTTATCGAAGGACGCTCATTTTTTCTTGTTAGCTTTGTCATTTTGGAAATGAAAGGGTGTCTTGAGAAAAGAGTGTGTGGGAATAATGTAACCTGAATATGTGTAGAAGGGGAAAAAAGAAAAAAAAAGGTTTTGGCATCATTTAGGTGGGACTGGTGCTGAGACCTCTGCATACGTCAGCTGAAAGCATCCCCAGAAATAGAGGCTGTAGTCAGACAGGAAATGAGCAGGAGGTGGTGTGGGGACTGGGGAGGCAGCAGACAGGAAATAGGAGGGCTCCTGGCCTGGGAGAGGAAAAAGTCCTCCTCAGCTCTAAGACGTGCCAGGATGACAGACACGCTGCAGCTTCTACACAGTGACAACACCTTTTATTTCATCCCAAATCTGACAGCCTACAGGAGAGGAAAGAAAACAATTGTATTCTTAGGAAAATGGATTCGGCAAGCCTGTTGTCAAACTCAGACTGATTTTCTTACAGTTGTTTGACATTTCCCACAGAAGAAAGATGACCATTCCAAGTGATTCATAGGACAAAACGGACAAATTCTTA
Source organism: Pelophylax lessonae (assembly GCF_965119305.1). Taxonomy (NCBI): domain Eukaryota; kingdom Metazoa; phylum Chordata; class Amphibia; order Anura; family Ranidae; genus Pelophylax; species Pelophylax lessonae. Next base: position 552,373,616 of record NC_138769.1, on the reverse strand, counting down.
GTGTATGATACACAAGCGATTTTAGGACAGAGAAGGAAAAATAGTGACATGAACTTATCTAACATAAAAATAGAATTTGGTGGTAAAATGGCAGTTTTGACAGACAGTAGAGATGTGCTGAATCTTGTGTGTGTGTGTGTGTAAAATCTTTATTTTTTTACCACAATTCCAACTATCGGGTGGTGCTTTATTGTTTTGTTTCTGCTTTGTATCACTAAAAAAAATGTTTTAAATATACTTATATGATAATTCACAAAAATACAGTGCCTTGAAAATGTATTCATACCCTTTGAAATTTTCCACATTTTGTCATGTTACAACCAAAAATGTGAATGTATTTTATTGGGATTTTATGTGATAGACCAACACAAAGTGGCTCATAATTGTGAAGTGGAAGGAAAATGATAAATTGTTTTCAACACTTTTTACAAATAAATATGTGAAAAGCGTGGCGTGCATTTGCTTTCAGCCCCCTTTACTCTGATACCCCTACATTAAATCCAGTGGAACCAGATACCTTCAGAAGTCACCTAATTAGTAAATAGAGTCAACTTGTGTGTAATTTAATCTCAGTATAAATACAGCTCTTCTGTGAAGCCCTCAGAGGTTTGTTAGGGAACCTTAGTGAACAAATATTAAAACCAAAAACTATCAGCGCAAATCAAATAAGTGATGTAAACTCAACACAAAATCACTGTGCGTGAATAAAGTGCATAAATATAAAACATCAACGTGTAAAAATAATATCCGGCTGCATACACCAATCGTGTTCACAAATCACAATATACGCGTTACGTCGAGCGTGATGCTCCTATCGAGGAAGTCAGAGGAGCATCACGCTCGACGTAACGCGTATAGGGGGGGGCAGAGCGTGCGTGACCGACGCAGACCTTCTCTCTGGTGTACTACGATCTTGCCAATACAGCAGGCACGGCTGCGTGCCTCATAAATGTGAGTTGAATGATTTTTCTTTAATAAAGCCCATTTAAACTACCAAACAGAGAGCACTAGATTTTGCCATATCTTTTTCCCCATCTATGTCCCGTGATCCCCGGAGGTGACAAGCAGGGAGGTCCTTTCCTGGAGTCTTATAATCTTTGTTATATGCAACCTGTTGCTTGGCCATAGCCTCCTGGGACACTTGCGTCATGCATCACAGGAACCACAGGGTACGCAAAAGCACATGCTTCATAGCATGTCCTCAGGAGGCCAGCTGCAGGAACCCAAAAGAAACAGCCAGTCCCCCCGATGAGGTCACAGATGAAGATGGCAGCGCAGGACCAGGTGTGCAGCATGGCACAACGGATCCCTACAGAACACCACTGGATTGTTGGGCTTATCAGTGTGGTTTGTATGGAATACTCAGCAATAAACAGGATGATGGTCCACTTTGGGACCTAAACCCACCTCATTTACCTGATGGCCAAAAAAAAAAAAAGAAGTTATGTCCCCCTTATTTAATTCAGGTACTTTTATATCACTGACCATTTACGCAGGGCTTTACATATACACTATATTGTCAAAAGTATTGAGATGCCAGCTTTTACATGCACATGAACTTTAATGGCATCCCAGTCTTAGTCCGTAGGGTTTAATATTGAGTTGGCCCACCCTTTGCAGCTATAACAGCTTCAACTCTTCTAGGAAGGCTGTCCGCAAGGTTTAGGAGTGTGTTCATGGGAATGTTTGACCATTCTTCCAGAAGAACATTTGTGAGGTCAGGCATTGATGTTGGATGAAAAGGCCTGGCTCGCAGTCTCTGCTCTAATTCGCAATTATGGTGGAACAGGAAGGGCCAACCCCAAACTATTCCCACAAAGTTGGGAGCATAAAATTGTCTTGGTATGCTGACGTCTTAAGAGTTCCCTTCACTGGAACTAGGGGGCCAAGCCCAAACCCTTAAAAACAACTCCACACCACAATCCCCCCTCCACCAAATCATTTGGACCAGTGCACAAAACAAGGTCCATAAAGACATGGATGAGTGAGTTTGGGGTGGATGAACTTGACTGGCATGCACAGAGTCCTGACCTCCAACCGATTTACAATGAATTAGAGTGGAGACTGCGAGCCAGGCCTTCTGGTCCAACATCAGTGCCTGACCTCATAAATGCGCTTCTGGAAGAATGGTCAAACATTCCCATAGACACACTCCTAAACTTTGTGGCCAGCCTTCCCAGAGAAGTTGAAGCTGTTATAGCTGCAAAGGGTGGGCCAACTCAATATTGAACCCTACGGACCAAGACTGGGTTGCCATTTAATTTCATGTTGTGTAAAGGCAGGTGTCCCAATACTTTTGACAATATAGTGTATATTGTACATTCACATCAGTCCCTGCCCTCAAAGAGCTTACAATCGAAGATCTGTACCCACACAAAGGTACAGGGAAAACTTGCAAACTCCAGGCAGGTGGGGCTGTGGTTGGGATTCAAACCAATGAACCCAACTAAGTGGAAGTGCTAACCACTTTGCCTTACTCGATCCTAACTGAAAAAAAAAAAAAAAACACTTTAAAAGACTAATAAAAATACATTGTTGTACTTTTCTGTAACATTCAGAAAACTCTGTTCCTATTCATACACAACACATTTTTGTTTTGTATCCCCAGCTTTCGTTTTATTATGTTTTTCATGTATGTTTTGTATTTGAAATTCTGAAATGATTTAAAAAGCTAGTAAAGAAAAAAACTAGACTAGAAAACAACAGATACATCTGATTTGTGAGTGTCAGTTTCATTTCTAATTTTACATTTTCTAAAAATGGCTTTGAATAAAAAGTACTGTTTGGTAAATGGAAGCTCAGAAACCGAAGATTGTCCAAAACCGAGTACTGCTTCTAGAAGACCGGTCTTTTTTTTAATGCCATATACCAGTGTTTTTCAACTCCGGTCCTCAGGGCACACTAACAGGCCAGGTTTGCAAGAAAACTGAAATACATCACAGGTGATATCATTTGCTGCTCAGTGATTGCAGTATACTAGTCTGCATCTCCCCAAGGTAATACTTAAAATCTGGCCTGTTAGTGTGCCCTGAGGACCGGAGTTGGGAAACACTGCCATATACCACTGTCCTTGACATCAACAAACCAAGTTTTTTTGCCATTTTTTTCATTACATTCACTGTGGTCATCTCCAAACATTAGTGTCCAAGGTGATGTTTACTTTAGAGTATGTGTTGTATATGGTAGTAACCACAGGCCAGAGCACAATTTATATTTACCCATGTCAATATATTGTGCATGATGTGACCTGATAACCTTTTATGCTGTGTAGGATTCTACATATACACAATGAGATCCTTCATCTCCAGTGGGCTGCGTGTACATTCCCCAGCACAGCCCCCATAACACCTCTGATTGTGGAGGTGGGTACAGACGTGTTAGATGACCTCATGCCATGCAGAAAACTTTCTCCCTGTGCAGAGTTTCCTCTTTACTATTTGCAGTACACTGGTGTTGCCTGTGAAGTTTCTGTTTTTCATTTAAAAACACAGGATTCTAGATAATATTGTAAAAAAGAACGTTTAATTTCTTGTAGAGATCAGAATTTCTCAAAGACTTTTTAATGCTGATAATTACATGAGTCACTGTGTAAAAAAAAAATGTTTCTGGGGGCCATAGTGTTCTTGCTCAAGAATGCTGCTTAGGTGGGCTCCCATGTAACTCCTGATTAGAGATGGGCTCAGGCGTGTTTGGGATCCTAGTCCCAACCCACCTGCCCGATCCCGCTAGGAAGCCGACACTGCACACCTTTAATCACAGGCATTGAGACATTTCCCAGTCCGCAGCTGCATATACCAGAAAATGTCTCAATGCCTGGGATTAGGGGTGTGCAGTGTTGGCTTCCTGGCGGGATCGGGCTGGTGGGTTGGGACTAGGATCGCCAAAACGACTGAGCCCATCTTTACTCCTGATACTCTACCCCTGTCCTATCCTGCTCCCAGTGTTCCTCAACTGCGGGCTGGAAACTGATACAAAGACTTGTTTGGAGGAGAGGGCATTGAGTACACTTTAATGCTTTTCTTCACTGGCCAGAACAAAAGGGGATAGGTTGGAGAAGAACTCCAGAAAGCACTGTTTACAACCTTACAAGATCTCCCTGTAGTTTCTTTGTGTAGAAACACTATTTTGCAGGACCCCATAGCTATAACCCTTATTAGGGAGCAGTGTATTGTAAAAATTCATCTTTCCATTGTGGCTTCCCTTCTTTCTCCTCTGTATGTCAATGCTGGCATGTTTCATTCATGGGTGACATATGATGTCTTGGAGTCCTGATAATCCGTGTAGAGTGAGTGGACTGTGCTTCCTACTCAGTTATTAGATGTACAAATAATGGGTATATGAATTGTATTAGCGGGGGAAGCCCTTGTGACAGATGTTGAGGATGCCAAAGTTTATGTGTCCCCCCTTCTTTCTACATAACTAGAGTGTATCATAAATCAACATACTAGAGCCAATTTAGGCAGTAGCCAATTAAAGTAGTTTCAAAGCCTAAATGTTTGTTTTACCTTTATGCATTCTATGAATTAGGGTGAAAAAACCTATGTGTAACAGAATTCCCCCCCCCCCCCTTATACTTATCTGAGCCTATTCACGATCCAGTATTGTGCATGAGAGCCGAGGCTCTCCAGGCTCTGTCCATTCTCTCTGAGGAGATTGATAGCAGCAGGAGACATTGGCGATGAGGAAGGGGGTAGGGTAAAGCTGCTCCTTCTGTATTAAGAGACACAGACAGGGTGGCTTGGGAGTGCCCCCCTAAGAAAGGGCTTCCTATGGGGGCACTTGCCAAAGAGGAGGAGTCAGAAGCGCCAGCAGGGGACCCCAGAAGGATAGGAACGGGGCTGTTCTGTGCAAAACCATTGCACGGAGCAGGGAAGTATAGCATTTTTATTATTTTAATAAATACTGCTGCTTTCATTTAAATTATGTGATGAGGAGGGGGTGGGGGGTGGGGGGTTTACAGGGCTGAGGCACCAGGTCTATATCAATAGACACAGACAGGACGGCTCGGGGGTGCCTCCATAGGAAAGGCCTTTTTATGAGGGCACTCGCCAAAGAGGAGGTGTCAGGAGCGCCAGCAGGGGACCCCAGAAAGATAGGATCTGGGCTGCTCTGTTGAAAACAATTTCACAGAGCAGGTAGGTATAACAGTTAATTATTTTAATAAATAAAAAGAAACCTTTAATATCACTTTAACCTACCAGCATGTCTTTGGAGTGTGGGAGGAAACCGGTGTCCCCAGAGGAAACCTTCACAGGGAGAACATGCAAACTCCAGGCAGGTAGTGTCATGGTTGGGATTTGAACCAACGACCCTAGGCTGACGGGCTAACCACCTAGCCACTGTGAAATCCAGAGAATGCTTTAATCCAGCTGCCCGCAGCCTCCTGGAATAATAATGCGGCTACACCACCGTTGCGTCATCAGGGGGCCAGCTGGAAGGCGCTGGAAGAAGACATCCAGCTCCTGATGATGTAAGCAAAGAAGATGTCACTGCAGGACCCAGTGTGTGGTAGTAGAGTGGCGCGTTAAATCAGGACAGCACTGGATGCGCCGGGCGCATGAGTACGTTTTTACAGAATAATCCAAAAACAAATAAAATAAATCCTGGGGTGACATTGTTCTTTAATAACGGCACTCCCTTGTGACACAGAGTTTTAAAATGATCCCGATGGAGGTGGCTGCTCTTTATACTTAAAGCCAAAGCCTTCCGTGCTTATATCATTTTAGCGTCACTTCAGAGTTTCAGTGTAACAGATGTCACCAAATTCAAGATTCAAATGGTGTTTGTTACATTGAAATGATTACTGAACTATACAGGTCCTAAAAGAATTCACTGCAAAGACCGTCCCGTTCACAGAAGGATTTAGGTTAAATGTATGCAAATGATTTGTAACTCGGTCTACATGTGTCAGTGATGTGCTTATTATGTCATCAACTGAAGCCGCTCGATAATTACGCCCCAGACAAAACAGTGAGCTGAGGCGTGCTCATATTTGTTTATTTTCTTACTCGCATGGCTGGGGCCCTGATCCACTCACCCAAGGCAGAGCACAGAGCAGTGCTGTAGAGGCCTGGAGATATCTTGCCTGATCCGTCCACTTCGTTCTGAAAGGAAGCATTATATTTTCATAAATTGTCAGGCTGCTGCTATGTTATTAGACCAGCATACAAGTATTTCAAAGAGAGATCTGACATCTCAAGTTTCCTTTGAATTGGATTTCACTCTGTTGTATAGGCTGTCATAGCTTGGCATTTGTATCTTCCTTCAGCAGAATGACCGTAATTTAAAGTCTAATAGATGATACTGACCTTACTAAGCCTGACAGGGGTCTTGTCAAGAAATTCTGTATGGTTTGAAAAATAATTCAACTTGATTAGGTTTACTTCTGAATTGGACGGATAGTCTAGGCCCTTGATGCTAAACCTGTGGCCCTGGGACTGCATGCGGCCCTCAGGCACTTTTTGTGCCTCCTTTAGGGGCCCCTGCAGGCAATAATCTATGTTTCCTTATTGCACTGTTACAGCAGCAATTTCTAGCAGTCTCATGTAACTTGCTTCCAGGTTATGACGATCTCTTGATGTGTGATACCAGTCTCCAACAACTTGTATTTAATTTGCACAGTCTCCTGGAGCATGTCTGCAGCCTCTGACCATCTCTTTTATCATTCCCATAATTTCTGCCCTTCTCTTGCATCATACCCGCAGTCTCTAACCATGTCTTGTATCATGTCAGCAGTCTCTGACCATCTCTTGTGTCATGTCTGCAGTCTCTGACCATCTCTTGTGTCATGTCTGCAGTCTCTGACCATCTCTTGTGTCATGTCTGCAGTCTCTGACCATCTCTTGTGTCATGTCTGCAGTCTCTGACCATCTCTTGTGTCATGTCTGCAGTCTCTGACCATCTCTGGTGTCATTTCCGGAGTCTCTGACCATCTCTTGTGTCATTTCCGGAGTCTCTGACCATCTCTTGTGTCATTCCCGGAGTCTCTGACCATCTCTTGTGTCATGTCTGCAGTCTCTGACCATTTCTTTTGTCATGTCTGCAGTCTCTGACCATTTCTTTTGTCATGTCTGCAGTCTCTGACCATTTCTTTTGTCATGTCTGCAGTCTCTGACCATTTCTTTTGTCATGTCTGCAGTCTCTGACCATTTCTTTTGTCATGTCTGCAGTCTCTGACCATTTCTTTTGTCATGTCTGCAGTCTCTGACCATTTCTTTTGTCATGTCTGCAGTCTCTGACCATTTCTTATGTCATGTCCGCAGTGTCTGACGATCTCTTATGATTGTCTGCCGTCCCTGACCACTTCTTGTATCATGCCCATGATCTTTGATACCCTGTCTGCTGTCTCTGAGACTGTACATTCGCTTACTTTTATGTGAGGCCCTTTTTTTTTAAAGTCAGGGCTGCACTTGAGACCCCTCATTTAAAGAAAGATGGCCACCAGTAATGTAGGCAGTGCAATTTTCTTTTCTTTTTGAAAAATAACCCCTCAAAAACAGTATTTCTTTCTGTGGAGAAAATACCTGTATATTTTCTATTTTACCTAACCAATCAGATACATAAAGAAGTACTCTGGCATTAGGTCTAATGTGTGGCTAATCCTCCTCTGAGATATACAATTATTTTTTGTCACAGCTGAGGTTTCAAGCTTCAATACAGTTCCAGAGGTTGCTGTTGTCAAGTTTATGGAAGCTGGGCCAGTTTTGGGGCAGTTACTACAGGCTTTGCCCTGGAATTGTCACAACTTCTAGCAATCTGTCTATGGAAACCTTTAGTGCTGGAGGCAAGTCTTGGCTGGGACAGACATGACATGGAGGCATAACACCAAATCACAAAGCTTATGAACTCCTGTTCTCTCCAGGATGAAACCTTGGAAAGTTCATACTTTGAGTACATTCTGTAATTCTACCCAGGGGTATGGGGGCACAACACAAATATTAGAGACATCAAGTACAATGGCAGTGATTTCATCTGACTAATTATTTTCCTTTGCTTTTAGCTAAAAGACTTCCATCTTTAGTGGGGAATTCTGTTTTTAACCAACTAGGCATATGATTAATGGACTCTTAACTGAAATATGTTGGCTGCATAATCCTATTGAAAATAGTTTTGCTTGGACTCATTTTGGCGTATGCCTAGTGAGTCTACTCATGTGTTGGTGTATATACACCCAATATACCAGGGAGGACAACGAGTGGCCCTTCACACCAATCACCTTCACACTTTCATGGGTTGGAAAAATTCTATTATCCGTCATCAATCCGGATATGTGCAGAGAATGTAGCCCTCAAGATGAATTATCTCCCATAACGGATAAGTCATCAAGGAAAGAAAACAAAAAGCTCCACATAGTGTAAAACCATAAACAGAAGGTATTTATGAAAAGTTTAGAACACTTACAATGAAGTAGATAAAAAAGCGCTCTTTAGACTGGATCTGTATATAGCATCAATAGGCAGTAGCATGGACAGGAGTCAACCCAAACTGTCTAAACTGTAAAATTTTGTCTATACCCATATAAAGCACAATTACATGGCATCGTTATATATTTATATTAGTAGTGGTCTGTGGATATTACCATGTGGCATGTCCAGTGGTCACATGACTCAACTAGGCTGACAGCCTGGACTCGAATTGTAAACCGTAAATAATTTTTCCTGAGCTGTAAATGTCACAAGCATGGGTTCTGTGGGCTTTAAAACAAAGTTAATACTAGTTTGTGGAATGGCTTTTCCCAAATTGTTCCCATGTTTAATTTCCTGTCATGGGCATTAATTGAGAATGTTGTCTTTCTTTTTTTAGGTGGGTGCGTGAGTTCTTGAATAATGACAACAGAGGCCTGGATGTTTTGGTGGAGTATCTCTCATTTGCACAGTGCGCGGTTATGTAAGTACAGTCTGTAAATTTTGTTTTCCTTAATGTATGTGGGAGAGCCATCCCTAGACACCACAAGCAGGAAAATCTGTGCACACAGAATGCTGATGATTATCCTCTGTGAATTTTTGTGTCCTGATGCTGAAACAGCAGCATGTGTTCCAAGTAACAGTTTCCACCCCGTGCTGTCTGACATATGCAGCTCAGTTTGTTGTCTGTTGGTCCCAGCCAATTCAGCTTTTGCACATCCACCAGGCTGGATACCATTTTCTGCTGCTTTGTAGCTTGCTTTATCCATTCCTCTGTCTGTCCCTTGGCCGCTCAAGCTTCTTTGTATCCCTTTGGTGTAGGTTTGATTTTGAGGGCCTGGAAAACGGGGAGGATGGCTTGGTTGAAAAGTCCAAATCCTGGAGCAGATCCATCGAGGATCTGCAGAGTCCCAACGCCCTCCATGCCCCTTTCGCCAACGGCCTCGCTCGCTCTGCCCGCCAGTCTGTGCTCCGGTATGTATTTGTGTGCCCGCTCCTTGCCATTGTTCCCTGCAGCCTGCCAAGATGCCGTGTTTGTGATCCTTTCATAGCTATTTTTTTTATGATAGTTTTCATTTTAAAGGCTAGTAGCACCTGGAAAGGCAAAGGGTCCATCGAAATATAATGAACGCCACATATATTAGGCATCTTATGCTTTCGTGATGATTCTAAAATCTATATATATATTATGAGTTTCCAGTATATTGGTATATACTATATGATACTTGCTTGTTTGCAACTCACTGTTATAATAACATTAGCAAGTATACAGACAGTAAATCTATTAAAAAAAAAAATATTTTTTTTGCCTTTCCCATTCTCTATTATTATCTACTGGACTAAAAAGTAATGTCATTTTCACAAATAAAGATTTAGTGTTAAAAGGTGACTAACACTTGTATAATTCCTTTAATTTTTTTTTGGGTGTTACTGCCAGAAGTAGAATTCCCTCATTATAACGCTACGCTTTTTAAACTTTTCCACAAAAGGGAAATCACTTTTTTATCCATTACATTGATTAATACTTTTTTGCTACTAACACATACATCACTGTAGTCTTAAAAATTCTGATCTATATCTACTGTACAAAAGATTGGGCCTTAAATATTTGACTGTTTAACATATTTTTGTGTATTCACTGTCACCAAATAGCAGCTACAACACACTGCCAGGAAAAAAAGCGCTGAAAAACTCCAGATTGGTGAGCCAGAAGGATGATGTACATGTTTGCATCATGTGCCTCCGTGCCATTATGAATTACCAGGTATAGAGTTAGTTGGTGTGATCGATGCGATGATATAGCATGTAGCGCAAGCTATCATTCATACTTTTGTTATCGTATGAAAAGATTTGTGTATATCTCTTTAGATATAGACAGCTATCTGTTTTTATATAAACACACATATAGAATATAGAAGCACACATAGAATAACAAAGATATGAATGGTGGCTTATGTGTATCAAGACTACAGGATACCTAAAGTTAAAGTTTTTGAGAATCTTTGCATCCTTTTATTTTCTCTGTTCTTTTTCTCTTAGTATGGATTCAATCTGGTCATGTCCCACCCTCATGCTGTCAATGAAATTGCTCTCAGCTTAAACAACAAGAATCCAAGGTATTTGTTAATATGAATATAATCTTTCTGTTCCTTAAGTTAGATGCAGGCAGATTATCATGGATATATATATATACATATATATATATTGCCAGGTTGAAAGAGATCAATCCGAACATTCACACACTATGGCAAGATGTACATAGACATTAGCAACTTAAAAAAAGGACATCTCTATTTAGTTTGAGCTATTTTTTACACAAAGGTCTAGCTAATGTATGAATGTATGCAGAGTCTCTTATGTAATTTACTAGTTAAGGCTAAACACCAGCTACATATAAGTGATATACAGTATCTCACAAAAGTGAGTACACCCCTCACATTTTTGTAAATATTTTATTATATCTTTTCATGTGACAACACTGAAGAAATAACACTTTGCTACAATGTAAAGTAGTGAGTGTACAGCTTGTATAACAGAGTAAATTTACTGTCCCCTCAAAATAACTCAACACACAGCCATTAATGTCTAAACCACTGGCAGTAAAAGTGAGTACACCCCTAAGTGAACATGTCCAAATTGGGCCCAACTAGCCATTTTCCTTCCCCGGTGTCATGTCACTCGTTAGTGTTTCAAGGTCTCAGGTGTGAATGGGAAGCAGGAGTGTTAAATTTGGTGTTATCGCTCTCACTCTCTTATACTGGTCACTGGAAGTTCAACATGGCACCTCATGGCAAAGAACTCTCTGAGGATCTGGAAAAAAGAATTGTTGCTCTACATAAAGATGGCCTAGGTTATAAGAAGATTGCCAAGACCCTGAAACTAACATGCAGCGTGGTGGCCAAGACCATACAGCGGTTTAACAGGAGAGGTTCCACTCAGAACAGGCCTCACCATGGTCGACCAAAGAAGTTGAGTGCATGTGCTCAGCATCATATACAGAAGTTGTCTTTGGCAAATAGACGTATGAGTGCTGCCAGCATTGCTGCAGAGGTTGAAGCGGTGGGGGCTCAGCCTGTCCGTGCTCAGACCATACGCTGCACACTGCATCAAATTGGTCATCCCAGAAGGAAGCCTCTTCCAAAGATGATGCGCAAGAAAGCTCGCAGTTTGCTGAAGACAAGAAGAGTAAGGACATGGATTACTGGAATCATGTCCTGTGGCCTGATGAGACCAAGATAAACTTATTTGGTTCAGATGGTGTCAAGCGTGTGTGGCGGCAACCAGGTGAGGAGTACAAAGACAGGTGTGTTTTGCCTACAGTCAAGCATGGTGGTGGGAGTGTTATGATCTGGGGCTGCATGAGTGCTGCCAGCACTGGGGAGCAACAGTTCATTGAGGGAACCATGAATACCAAATGTAATGTGACATACTGAAGCAGAGAATGATCCCCTCCCTTCGGAGACTGGGTTGCAGGGCAGTATTCCAACATAACGACCCAAAACACACCTCCAAGACAACCACTGCTTTGCTAAAGAAGCTGAGGGTAAAGGTGATGGACTAGTCAAGCATGTCTCCAGACCTAAACCCTATAGATTCTAGGCAATCTGTGGGGCATCCTCAAATGTAAGATGGAGGAGCGCAAGGTCTCTAACATCCACCAGTTCCGTGATGCCGTCATGGAGGAGGACTCCAGTGGCAATCTGTGAAGCTCTGGTGAACTCCATGCCCAAGAGGGTTAAGGCAATGCTGTAAAATAATGGTGGCCACACAAAATATTGACACTCTGGGCCCAATTTGGGAATTTTAACTTAGGGGTGTACTCACTTTTGTTACCAGTGGTTTAGACATTAATGGCTGTGTGTTGAGTTATTTTGATGGGACAGCAAATTTACACTGTTATACAAGTTGTGCACTCACTACTTTACATTGTAGCCAAGTGTCATTTCTTCAGTGTTGTCACATGAAAATATATAATAAAATATTTACAAAAATGTGATGGGTGTACTCACTTTTATGAGATACTGTATGTGTACTATTTTCCTGCCAACATTTTTGTGATGCAACCCTCCCTGCCCTGTTATATCCCTGCCCTCAGCCTGTTTACTGGACAATTCAGAAGCAGCATTGATCATGTCATTTCTGTGCTCTTCCCTCCTGTTAGCATTGTTAGACCAACTGCAGAAAGTAATGCCATCATCGACCCTTGTTGGCTGACACTGCCTATATTTCTATGACGTTGTTGTCCAGTGGAATGTTGGGAGGCAAACAAAAATAGTTAATCCTATGTTATAGCTTAGTCACAGTCAACTGCACTTGTTCGGTAATGTAATTTTCTCTAACTAGAATACAAGACTGCTTTGATAAGCTGCAAAATGTCATCAACATTAAAAAACATGTCCAGCTGAATATGACCAACCACTACTAGCTAAACCATAACCTGGATAAATGAAACATTCACAGACTAGGTCAAGATGTGCTGTAGATAGACATCAGCAACTATAAAAAAACACATCTCCATTGGGTTCAAACTACTTTTTTTTTTTTACACAAAGATCTAGCTAGCTTTTACAATCAAATGGGAACTAGAATATTTTATTTCTCTATTACATAATGTGTTTCTAATTGAACAGAACTAAAGCTTTGGTCCTGGAATTACTGGCAGCAGTGTGTCTGGTGCGGGGAGGACATGAAATCATTCTATCTGCTTTTGACAACTTCAAAGAGGTAGGACAGCATATTATTTTAACCCAGTGGTCTCTAGGTTTTCTGTACTCCGTGACTGTCAAGGAACTGGGAGCTCTACCTATAAATACTATTGTATCCACAATCATTTTCACTGTTTCATTCTAGGTCTGCAAGGAGAAGCATCGTTTTGAGAAGCTCATGGAATATTTTAGGAACGAAGACAGCAACATTGATTTCATGGTAGGTCAAGCACCCAGTTGATGTGTTTAATAACTCTAGATAATAGGTTGCTTTCCATTGCTGATAAACAAACCTTTATTTCCCACAGGTTGCATGTATGCAGTTCATTAACATTGTTGTCCATTCTGTGGAAGACATGAACTTCCGTGTTCACCTTCAGTTTGAGTTCACTAAGCTGGGCCTTGAAGAGTTCCTAGAGGTAAGAGTTACATGTTTCCCTACACTGGTGTTTCTCAGAGGTGGACGACTCAAATGTCTTTGATGTGACATTGTGCGCTAACCTTGTGTATTTTTATTCTCCACAGAAATCGAAACACACGGAAAGTGAGAAACTGCAGGTGCAGATTCAGGCCTACCTGGATAATGTGTTTGATGTAGGAGGTCTGCTGGAAGATGCAGAGACGAAGAATGTTGCACTTGAGAAAGTGGAGGAATTGGAGGAACATTTATCCCATGTAAGTAGCAGGTTTCTACAAGGTGACAGTTATTATTATTATACAGGGTTTATATAGTGCCAACAGTTTGCATAGCACTTTGTAAATTAAATGGAGACAGTACAGTTACATTACAATTCAATACAAGAGGGTTAGGAGGGCCCAGCTTGTGAGAGTTAACAGTATAAACAGTAGAATCTACCTTACTATGCCACAAGACTGATAAGTATATGAATGTATGCAGAGTCTCTTATGTAACTACTAGTTAAAACTGAACTCCAGCTAAATACAGTGCATCCAGGACATATTCACAGCGCTTCACTTTTTCCAGGTTTTGTTACAGCCTTATTACAAAATGGATTAAATTAATTAATTTCTTTAAAATTCTACAAACAATACCCCATAATGACAATGTGAAAGAAGTTTGTTTTCAAATCTTTGCAAATTTATTTAAAAAATAAAAAAAAATCCCATGTACATAAGTATGCACAGCCTTTGACCTTTGCTCAGTACTTTGTTGAATTACCTTTTGCACGAATTACAGCCTCAAGTCTTTTTGAGTATCTACTTTGCAAGCTTGGCTCACCTATTTTTGGGCAGTTTCTCCCATTCTTCTTTGCAGGACCTCGCAAGCTCCATCAGGTTGGATGGGAAGCTTGGGTGCACAGCCATTTTCAGATCTTTCCAGCGATAGTCAATTGGGTTCAAGTCTGGGCTACTCAAAGACATTCACAGAGTTGTCCCATAGCCACTCCTTTATTATCTTGGCTGTGTGCTTAGGGTTATTGTCCTGTTGGAAGACGAACCTTCGCCCCAGTCTGAGGTCCAAAGTGCTCTGGAGCAGGTTTTCATCAAAGATGTCTCTACACATTTCTGCATTAATATTTCCCTCAATCCTGACTAGTCTCCCAATTCCTGCTGCTTAAAAACATCCCCGCAGCATAATGCTGCATCCACCATGCTTCACTGTTGGGATGGTATTGACCAAGTGATAAGCGGGGCTTGGTTTCCTCCAGACATGACGCTTGCCATTCAGGCCAAAGAGTTCAATCTTTGTATCATTAGACCAGAGAATTTTGTTTCTCATGGTTTGAGAGTCCTTCAGGTGCATTTTGCACTAGGTGGGCTGTCTTGTGCCTTTTACTGAGGAGTGGCTTCCGTCTGACCACTCTACCATACATAAAAGAAGAAAATGGTCACACAAAACCATGGAATCCAGTGAAGAAAAGTTCCTTTATTCACATAAGTGATACAAGGTACAGCAGGGTAGGACAGTAGGCGCGTCACGACACGACTGCTACGTGCGTGTTCACTCTACCATACATGCCTGATTGGTGGAGTGCTGCAGAGATGGTTGTTCTTCTGGAAGGTTCTAATTTCTCCACAGAGAAATGCTGGTGCTCTGTCAGAGTGACCATCGGGTTCTTGGTCACCTCCTTGACTAAGGTCCTTCTCCCCCGATCGCTCAGTTTAGCCAGGTGGCCCGCTCTAGGAACAGTCCTGCTGGTTCCAAACTTCTTCCATTTACACATGATGGAGATCCCTGTGCTCATTGGGACCTTCAATGCTGCAGAAATGTTTCTGTACCCTTGCCCAGATTTGTGCCTCGATACAATCCTGTCAGCAAGATCTACAGACAATTCCTTGGACTTCATCGCTTGGACTGTGCTCTGACATGCACTGCCAACTGTGGGACCTTATATAGACAGGTGTGTTAGGAGACAAATTGAAATGTTTCATTCTATGTTATAGCTTAGACACATTCAACTGTGTTTGTTCTGTAATGTAAATGTTCTCTAAGCTTTGAAATGTCATCAACTTTACAGAACAAGTCCAGTTGAAAATTGCCAACCACTACTAGCAATACATAAATGAGACCCTTAATATACTATGTCAAGTGGTACATGGACATTAGCAACTAAAACAAATCAGTGCACTCTAGCCTCACAACTAATAGGGAGGCAGAAAATCCAGAGGGCTTTTTACAAAGTTGGATGACTCCAGGCCACTTTGCTTGTTTGGATTAGCTCCTGCAATTCGCAGGCATTGTTCATCTGTTTCTATAAAGCTGGCCAGTGAATACAGAAAATTATTAAATGCTGGCAAATATGACATTTTTAATGCGGAATTCTCAATACACACTGACTATGTTTAATGCTTATACTGTTAGAATTAGTAAATAGATAGGAAAATATCATATTCACTTGTTTTAAACTTTTTGTTACATTTCCTCAGTTACTCCCTGGTTTTCAGGCCTAGGCAAATTACGTCATACAGGAGTCTTCAGGAGGGGAGAAAGGTGTAAACATTTTTAGCTAATCACACCCTCCTGCCTATATAGTATTGGATGCCTATAGTAATATATAGAATAATGGTACCAGCTTCCAGAAAAAGTGTCAATATGAAAATTGGGAGGATAAGTGGGACCTCAAACTCCCCAGTTAAAGAGGTACTCACTAAGGGAAAGGGGGATGGGAATAGCAAGTATACTGGATTTTTGGGTACCGATAGCTAGATTAATTGATATATCTCAAATTACTTTGTTAAAAAGGTAAAGCTTTATTAAATATAAAAAGGCAAAAACAGTGAATAATTTTACAACATAATAACATACATCACATATAACTGACACAATAAGTATCTGCTAAAAATGACTTGAAATGTGGAAAATAGCTGGAATATCTCCACAATGTTCTCTACATGTTTCGCGGACTACGCCGCTTCTTCACGAGAATATAACAATAAACTTTTATAACAGTCAGGAGAAACGAAAGATAATAAGTAGACATCATATCCCTAATTTATACATTATTATATATCATATTAAGGTCTCCCATACTCGCCGGTAAGAGTATATGGTGATCCTGTTCTTCCCCCTGGGATTTTTGTGCTCTATGGTGACCATAGGTAAGGTTGATTCTCCCCCTATACACAATATATAGACCTCCACTGTTTGGTCATATATCTTTGATAATAATGTCTACTTATTATCTTTCATTTCTCCAGACTGTAATAAAAGTTTATTGTTCTATTCTCCTGAAGAAGCGGCGTATTCCGCGAAACATGTAGAGAACATTGTGGAGATATTCCGGCTATTTTCCACATTTCAAGTCATTTTTAGCAGATACTTATTGTGTCAGTTATATGTGATGTATGTTATTATGTTGTAAAATTATTCACTGTTTTTGCCTTTTTATATTTAATAAAGCTATACCTTTTTAACAAAGTCATTTGAGATATATCAATTAATCTAGCTATCGGTACCCAAAAATCCAGTATACTTGCTATTCCCATCCCCCTTTCCCTTAGTGAGTACCTCTTTAACTGGGGAGTTTGAGGTCCCACTTACCCTCCCAATTTTCTCCTGCCTATATGTTTGAGCTAAGGGCAGATGGATTCCAGGAAGTAAATACTACATAAATTATCTGCCCTTACCCTAGCTGGTCGTGGCCAGAAATGCTGGGAGGGGGGTTTAAAAGTAATTTCTTTACAAAAAAAAAAAAAAAATGCATGGAGACCTGGATAGATGGGGGGGAGTTTGCTTTGAATATTAAAAATGAATGTAATAGATGTAATAGCGTTTTTGATGTATGGTGCTCAGGGGAAGTCTAGTTCCACTTTAAGTGTATGTGTATTGAGCTCTAACATTGACGTCTAAATAGAATGTTATTACAGGCACACAGAATTGCCTGAATACACATTATAGCCATCTTTCTAGTAAGTGCAATTTACTTTCTTCAGTAGGCTTGGCGCTTTGGTCTTCTCCATCCAGCTATTTGCTGTTGGCCACTAAATTTGATGGGTGGCCTCGCTTACCCAAAAGGGAAGGAAGGGCATGGAGGGGGGACCTAAAATGTTTGTCCTTGCTCAAGTTAGTATATTTACAATAGAGTGTCTTGGATTTTGTCTGAGAAGACTGCGAACAGTATCTGTACTTGGCTCAGGGTGTCTGCAATAATATCCCATTGACACTGAACAGAGTAAGAGTGTATTGCTGCTTCATATTATTTATTCAGACAGACTCTACAGTCTGGCCTAATGCTGAAATAGCAGTTCTCGTTTTAACCTAATTTCCATGAATCTGTAAGTTGTTGCGGAGAAGAAATAGCATTATTCTATAAATCACGTTTACTAATAGCTGACATTTTAGTGGGATGTTATGGTAAAACACAACCTTCACCCACAGCGTGTCACCACAGCCCCCAGACCTCTTGTGCAGTATAAGCTGTTGGTGGCAATTCTTTCCACTTCCTCTTGCTGAATGTCACACATTGCACAGTGTGTGATTTCTCTGTTTAGGTTGGAATTTTTTTTCTTAGATAAAGAAAAAACGCTTTTACAGTTTAGCTTCATTAAATTATGAGACACAATGAGTCCCTAGTGGTTGATGCATTTAACTATATAACATTGTCCTGTAGTGCACAAGGACTTCTTCATATTCTGATCGATCAGTTTACTTTAATATGCACGTTAGATCCACTGAGACAATATATTAGGATTAGGTTGAACTGGATGGAACGGTGTTTTTTTTTTTCAACCTCTTTAACTATGTAACATTAAAGCTGAAGTTTAGTTTTTTTGGTGGGGATACAGCACTAATATATATAAATAGTGTGTATCCCAATAGCTGCAGGTTTCTGCAAAATTTCTTCCTTACGATGTCTCCTCAAGGCCTGAATGGCTGGCTTCTGCCTCTGTGAAGGTTAACTGCACCTGCTGCTGGAGAGAAAAGTTGCGCCACCCGCCCCATCTTCCTCTGCCTTCTCCACCTTTCACAGAACTGTAAATGGGCTATGAAATCTTTTTATTCAACTGCTCCATTGCCCATTTACAGAATGCAGTGCATTGTGGGAGTGTAGTGATATGCGTTCTGTGAATGGTGGAGAGGGGCACAACTTTTTTTTTTTTTTTGCTATTAACCTTCACAAACCAGGAAGACAGGCACTCAGGACGGTATCTGTCCACCTAGAAGTGGAACAGCGGGAAGGATTTTCAGCAGAAGCCTGTAGGTAAATAGGATACACACTATTACATACGGTGCATTTGGAAAATATTCACAACACTTCACTTTTTCCACATTTTGTTATGTTACAGCCTTATTCCAAAATGGATTAAAATCATTATTTTCCTCAAAATTCTACAAACAATACCCCATATTGACAACGTTAAAGAAGTTTGTTTAAAATCTTTGCAAATTTATTTAAAATAAAAAACAAAAAAAAATCACTTGTACATAAGTATTCACAGCGTGAAAACTGAGCTCGGGTGCATCCTTTTTCCGCTGATCATCCTTGAGATGTTTCTACAACTTGATTGGAGTCCACCTGTGGTTAATTCAGTTGATTGGACATAATTTGGAAAGACACACACCTGTTAATATAATGTCTCACAGTTAACAGTACATGTCAGAGCACAAACCAAGCGGGCTGCAGCAATGGGAACATGTTACATGCTCCACTCTAAAATTGGCTGGAACATGTAACATGTTCCCAAAGGTGAACTTATAGCGATTGTTAAGTCTTGTTTTTTTTTTTTTTCTATAAAAATAACAAACATGTTATACCTACCTGCTCTGTTGCAGTGAATTTGCACAGAGCAGCCTAGATCCTCCTCTTCCCGGGCCTCGCTTCTCTGATCCTGGCCCCTCCCTCCTGTTTAGTGCCCCCATAGCAAACAGCTTGCTTTGGGGGCACCCAAGCTCAGTCACAGCTCCCGGTGTCCATTCAGACATGAAGCCCGGATCCAGCCCCACCCCCTCTCTCTCCTGATTGACTAGCTGACTTTGACAGTAGCAGCAGCCAATGGCGCCGCAGCTGGGTCTCAGCCAATCAGGAGGGAGACTTTCGACGGCTGAGAGTCTCGTGGACATCGCTGGACAGAAGAGGACCTCAGGTAAGTGTTAGGGGGGCTGCTGCACACAGAAGGTTTTTTATCTTAATGCATAGAATGCATTAAGATAAAAAACATTCTGGGTTTTACAATACTTTTAAAGCTGAACTCCAACTTTTGTTAGACTTTACATAGTTCATTTGGGCCACCCTGGTGTCAAAAGTTGATTTGGTCCTAAAAAAAGAGGACTAGTGAAAAGAGCCCACTGCCCTCACCTGCCTCATCTGTATCCTCAGATGCTAAGGTTGTTATGGCCGCCACGGACGCGAGTCAACCTGAGGGATCTGGATCATTGCACTCTGATGGCGAGGATGAAATATCCTCATCTGCAGCCGCGCGGGAAAACTCGCTGGTGGAGGCACTTATAGTGTTAGTACGGCAAACTTTAAAAATGGGGGATGTTTATACTGCGTCACACGCAAATCCCAGAAGTCATGCAAGGTTTTCCCTTGTCTGGAACTTTTTGACAAAATTGTCACTGAACAGTGGGGGCGCCTTAAACACATTAGTGGTGCCGAAGCACTTAGGGAGGCACTACCCCTTTGCGGACGCTGTAGTCAGTAAATGGACCGTTCTACCGAAAGGTGGACCATCCGTTCTCCAGACTGAACAAATCCACTGTGGTATCGGTGGTGGAGTCTCCGGTCTCTAAAGACCCTGTTGATAGAAGGATTGAGACTCTGTCCCGCCACTTACATGTTCAATACTTAGACCGGTCTTTGCTATCAGTCTGGTGTCTCAGACCATAACGGAATGGGCAAAGTTACTAAAAAGTGATTTGGAAACAGAACAGCTTTCCCCGGGCCTTGCAGAGCTAACGGACCAAATGGTCCAAGCCTTACTGTTTATTTGTGATGCTTCTTTAGATGCAGCCCCCCTTGCGGCTAGAATTTCCGCAGTAGGGGTGACCATGAGACGCATGGTGTGGCTAAAAAGCTGGTCTGCGGACCAGGCTTCTAAAAAGGCTCTGTCAGATCTCCCCTTTACAGCGGACTGGCTATTTGGTTTTTCGTTGGATGAACTTATCAAAGGGCTTACAGGTGGGAAGAGTACTCTTCTTCCTCAGTCTGCTAAGGACAAGTCTCTTCGTCAGACGGAGCCCTTGTTTTTCCAGCACACAGGTGGCCCTTTCTTGCCTCTGGCATGCATGAGAAGGGATCAAAGCCATTTAGATCATCTGGGGATTCCAAGAAGACGTGGTCAGGTAAGCCTAGAGCAGACCCCTCCAGATCTGCAGACAAGTCTCCTTCTGCATGAAGGGGCACCCTCACCCGTATCCGGGTATCCGGGGTGTGGGGGGGGGGGCGGACGTCTTTGTTTCTTTCCAGAACCATGGACCTCCTTGATTTAGGACAAATGGGTCCACGAACTGATCTGATCGGGTTACAAGATTGAATTCTGGTCTCGAATGTCAGACAGATTATTTCTGTCCAATCTACACTTATCTCCAGATCGGCTAAGGGATCTACGAGAGGCGGTACAAGATCTGTTATCTGTTAAGGGTGATTGTGCCGGTTCCTTCTCAGGAAGGCAAAGTGCGTCCAATACTGGACCTCAAAGCTTTAAACCACTTTGTGTGGGTACAGAAGTTTAGAATGGAGTCTATTCGCACAGTAGTGGAGCCCCTACACCAAGGGGACTTTTTGGCCTCCCTCGATATCAAGGACGCATATCTACACGCCCCTTTTTACGCTGGACACCAGCGTTTTCTTCGCTTCGCTGTAGGAGAGGAGCATTATCAATTTGTGGCGTTACCCTTTGGTCTCGCCTCCGCTCCCAGGGTCTTTACCAAGGTGTTGGCTTCGGTATTGGCATTACTGTGACAGCGGGGGATTGCGGTACTGGGGTACCTGGAAGATCTCCTCTTAAGAGAAGACTCACATTCAGTCCTGTTGGGCGACTTGTCAATCACTGTACTGACTCTGCAAGAGTTCGGTTGGAACATCAGTTTAAAAAAATCTGCTCTGGTCCCATCTTCTTAACTGGATTATCTGGGACTGACTCTGGACTGAGCCTCAGCGAGGGTGTTTCTCCCTCTGGAAAAGCTGCAAAAGTTGCAGAGGGCGATTCACTTGCTGTTATCCAGCAATCTGTCCTCCTGTGGACTTGCAAGCGAGCGCTAGGCCCGATGGTGTCTACCTTTTTGAGGTGGTTCCATTTGGTCATTCCACACCAGACCTCTGCAAAGAGAAATACTTGTCAAGTGGAACAAGGATTCAAAATCTTTGGACAATCTGATTTGGCAAGACACAAAGAAAAACACAAGAAGTGCTCTACTGTGGTGGCTCCGTTCCTTGGCTCTGCATCAGGGCAAGTCCTTCCTTCCCTTGTATTGGACCGTGGTAACCACAGTTGCCAGCCTGTCTGGTTGGGCTGGAGTGCTTGGATAGATGTGTGTTCAGGGAGCCTGGACTCCTGAAGTCCAGACTACCGATCAATATTCTGGAACTCAGAGCGATAAAGCTTTGCTTGAGTCACTGGACAATTCATCTGCAAGGTTGTCCAATTCGGATTCAATCCGACAATGCTGCGGCAGTGGCTTACGTCAATCATAAAGGGGGCACCAAAAGTGTCCTGGCGGCCCGGCGGGTGGCCGAGATCCTAAAATAGGCAGAAAATTTGTTCCAGCCCTCTCCACCGTGCATATCACCGGAGTGGAAAATTGTCAGTCAGATTACTTTAGGAGTCAGGTGTTAGATCAGGGGGAATGGTCCCTTTACCTGGAGGTGTTTCACCTGCTGTGTGTCCGGTGGGGGACACCCAATGTGGACCTGTTAGCCTCTCGGCTCAACAAGAAGGTACAGAGGTTTGTGGCCAGGTCTCGGGATCCTCTAGCCGACGCCACAGACTCACTGGTGGCTCCTTGGGGTCAGTATCGGCTGATCTATGCGATTCCTCTGCTAACACTTCTGCCGAGAGGCTTCTGTGCAGGATAGAGGTGGAAGGGATTCCAGTCACTCTGGTGGCTCCAGATTGGCCTCGCCGGTCTTGGTACCTTGATCTGGTAAAGTTGGCCACCGATGTTCCTTGGAGACTTCCTCTCAGGGAAGATCTGCTTTCTCAAGGGCATCCTGCTTTACAGTCGCTGGCTTTAACGGCGTGGCTGTTGAAAGCCAGGTATTGAAGGATAGGGGTCTGTCTTACTCAGTGATTCCTACACTGTTGAAGGCTTGAAAATCTACCTCTAGGAAGATTTATCATTGTACATGGAAAATGTTTATTGCATGGTAGAGCTGCATGATTAATCGTAACAGAATCGAGATCGCGATTCACTCCCCCTGACAATCTTAACATGACACTTGCTCTATTCTTTACATAGCTGTGAGGGAGCAGCTTTCAAAAAAAATAAAAAAAAAGCCTCCCGCAAAAGCCTATCAGCATTAGTCTCCCACTGAACTGTAAACACAAATGATTACATTGTATCTTTTCTTTCCCTCTGCCGGAGGAAGGAAGTTTAACCTCTTAAAGACTAAACCTTTTTCCTACACTTGTTGCTTGCAAGTTAAATCAGTTTATTTTTCCTAGAAAAGTAGTTAGAACCCCCAAACATTTATATATTTTTTTTTTTTAGCAGAAACCCTGCAGAATAAAATGGTGATTGTTGTAAATTTTTATGTCACACTGTATTTGCGCAGCAGTCTTTCAAACGCAATTAATACACTTTAATGAATAAAAAAATAAAAAAAATAAAACAAAACCGTAAAGTTATCCCAATTTTTTTTATAATGTAAAAGATGTTACACAGAGAATCGTGAGATAATCGTGATCTTTATTCCAAGCAAAAAAATCGTGATTCTCATTTTGGCCAGAATCATACAGCTCTATCGCATGGTGTGAATCAATTAAAGTGCATCCACGCTCTTTTTCAGTGGCTAGAATATTGGCCTTCCTCCAGAGAGGGGTTGAGCAGAAGTTGGCCTTGGGTACCATTTAAAGGCCAGGTATTGGCCTTGGCGGTGTTTTTTCAACATCCTTAAGCTACGCATTCTTTGATTTGCTCCTTTATCGAAGGAGTTCGCCATATGGTTCCTCCGCTAAGGTCCCCGTTACCCCCATGGGATCTTAACTCGGTACTGTCAGTTCTTCAGAAACCTCCCCTTGAAAACATTAAGGAAATTCTGTGCTTACACTGTCACAGAAGGTATTTTTTTTGGCGGCTTTTACCTCTGGTCGCCGAGTGTCTGAATTGGTGGCGCTGTCCTGCCATTCACCCTATCTAGTGGTCCACAGAGCTAAAGTGGTACTTCGATCAAATCAGTCTTTTCTTCCTAAGGTGGTCTCTGATTTTCATTTGAATGAAGACATTGTGCTGCCTTCACTTTGTTCTAAGCCCAAGCATCCTAAAGGAATTGCTTTGCATTCTTTGCATGTGGTTCAGGCAATTAGGGGTTATCTGGCAGCTGAGTCTTTCAGGAAATCACTCTCTTTTTGTCCTTACGGAAGGGATTGGCTGCGTCTGCTGCGACCATATTCAGATGGATCAGGCAGATGGTGGTATAGGCTTATTCACTTAAGGGTCAGGTCCCACCTTTCCCTGTGAAGGCACATTCTACTAAAGCGCTGAGTGCCTCTTGGGCTTTTTGCCATCAGGCGTCAGTAATACATGTTTGCAAGGCGGCAACTTGGTCGTCTGTGCACACGCTCACAAAATTCTACAAAGTAGATGTGTTGGCATCCTCGGATGCTTCCTTTGGCCGCAAGGTTTTGCAGGCTGCTGTTTAAGAGAGCATTTAGTCTCTTTGAGCGTGTATGTTGTTTCTAGGTAAGCTCCAGTTGTTCCTGGTCGAGCTCCATGTTACCTGGTTGGCTAAGTTTAGCCTTTGAGAATTACGTTCCTTCCCACCCCTCATGTTAATACTGCTTTGGGACGTCCCAATGGTCAAGAAGAATATGGAACTGCGTCTGTCAATGAACAATGGAGAACTGGGTTTTTGACTCACCGTAAAATCCTTTTCTCTGAAGTTCATTGACAGACGCAGCACCCACCCCTCTATGAGTTGGGTGGGGGTTATTTTCTTCTGATACTGTTCGCAACAAAACTGAATCCTATAGCAGAGCGAGTGGGTGTGTGCCCCCAGGGACTGCCCCATAGGCATTGTAAAGATTTTTCCTGCCTCGTGTCCTACTCCTGTAGGGGCAGCATAAACCAATTGTTAAGAAGAATATGGAGCTGCGTCTGTCAATGAACTTCAGAGAAAAGGATTTTATGGTAAGTCAAAAATCCAGTTTTCCCTGTGGCTACATAATGCATACCGCAGTATGTTCCGGGTTCGAGCTGAGACCTTCCTGTCTCATACCCAGAACACAGTAGAGTCTATCACAACGGTGCTCAGTTATTTATAGAAAGCTGTGTATTATATCAATTAATACAATGCTTCTTCTGATTGGCTGAGTCAGAGGTTGTGACATCATCAGCCCCCTCTCTGACTCCAGGACATAGTTAGCTTGGGCTAAGCTGTAAAGTCAAACAAAAGATATATTTCAACTTTAAATTAACTCAGGGATGCATCCATGACACCCAGTTTGCAAAACTTGCTGAGCTTTCTGAAAAACAACCCACTGCCTGCATGCAGGTACATTTTAGAAAAATGAGGTAAAATTAAAAAAAAAACTGGTCACAAGTTAAACCACAATGCACATGAAACAGACAGACTACCATAGATTGCGTCATGCTTCCTTCTTGGAGTATTTGCTAGATTTCTGGGGATTTCCTTTAGTGTAGAAAAGAAAAAAAAATCTCCAGGATTCCTTTCACTTTTGATTAGTGATATTAGATGAAATAGTTGCTGCTGGGAAGATTTCAGTAGGTACTGTTGTTCGGAGCTGCATAAGGATCCAATAACTGCAATTATGATTTTCTTCCAGATGACGGAAAAGCTGCTAGATTTGGAGAATGAGAACATGATGCGCGTGGCCGAGCTGGAAAAAACTTTATTACAGAGAGAAAAGGACCTGGATATGATTAGGGTGAGCTACAAAGAGTGTGTGAGTGTGTCTTTTAACACTGATGTCTGTATAGAATACGCATGAGCGACTATGAATCTTGATTTCTTAAAACCCAACTGGCCGTAATAGGACAAGAGTGGTTGGGAGATAGAACGTGTCTGTTTCTTCAATGGTGGGATCACTCATCATTTTTGGTTTAGGTAGCATAATTTCACAAGGAAAGGAGATGATAGAAAATCCATCCGAGGACAAGCAATCTTTGTAAGCAAGTGGCTGCAGAGTATGCTGGGACCTGCTTTTCCTACCACAAGAGAAGACTGCAGGATGTCGGAACTTGACCTAGAAATTCCTGACCTTATAATGTGGACACTGGCCATCCTTCATGGGTACATGTGCCCATAGAAATTGTAGTTCTTGCAGGCCTAGTGCTTGGCGTACGAACTGCGTGTGATGTGCTCCTAACATCCCTATACAAGCAGATGTGCTGTCCCAGTTCACTTGGTGTTTTTCAAAATGTTTCTCATGCTTGTGGTATTTTTGCACTGGGGTAAATTAAAGCAGCTGAGTACTGCTCTGCTGCTCAACTGGCGTCTTCCATATGTTTTTGTTTTTTTTAAGCATTTTAAGTTTGTTTTTGATAACTGCTCTCCTGCTGGGGCATCACTTCTTGTTTCTTGACCTCAAGGTTCAGTTTCTCTTTTTACACGTAGTGACTTGTTGGGGATTTCCCAGGATACTGAACGACTGTATTTAATTCTGAAATAATGTACTTATTACTGTTTACTACATCTTGCATCACAAAAGTTCCCCGATAAACATTTGGCATGATCTGGATTCCCCCTCTTTCTTCTCTTTATGACGGCTATTTTATTATTACTTTAAACACTTCTGGACCAGAAGCATTTGCCCCCTTAATGACCAGGCCATATTTTGCTATTCGGCACTGGGTTACTTTAACGGACAATTACTCGGCCATGTGACGCTTTACCCAAATAAAATTGATGTCCACAAATAGAGCTTTCTTTTGGTGGTATTTGATCACCTGTGCGATTTTTATTTTTTGCGCTATGAACAAAAAAAGCGAAAATTCTGAAAAAAAAAAAAAACAACAATATTTTTCAGATTCTGCTATATAACATTCCCCAAAATTTTTTTTTTACTAGTAATGGCGGCGATCTGCGATTTTTTTTTTTTTTTTTTTTTGCGCGACTGCGGACAGATCGTACCCCTAACTGACATTTTTGACACTGTGGGGGGGGGACCAGTGACATTACTACAGTAATCAGTGCTAAAAATATGCACTGTTACTGTAATAATGACACTGGCAGGGAAGGGGTTAACATTTTGGGTGATCAAGGGGTTAAATGTGAGCCTAGAGGAGAGTTTCGAACTAAGGGGGGGGGGGGGGGCATGGCTTGTGAAATGACCATAGAGGCCTATGATCCTATATAGAAGGATCACAGGGGCTCTATGATCATTCCAGGGTGAAGAACAGTCGGCTGTGTTTACAACAGCTGCCCGTCCTTTTCTCTCAGCGGGGAACGATTGCGGGTGTCAGGCAGTAATCGGAGCCGCCTGCCCCGTGCATCGGCTTCCCCGCGCAGGAGCGTGCCGCTAGCGGCGCTCGGTTGCTCCCTGCCCGCGTCCGACTTATACCTGCGGTGGTTTGTGCAGGAGCGGCTGCCTACCGCAGTATAACTGCGGCGGGCAGTCAAAAAGTGGTTAAGTATAACTAAAGGAAAAAGTTTTAGTTAGTTTGGGATAGAGTGCAGAGGGATTAGAACGCTTGTCAGTTTATATTGCTCTCTGTGTCCCCGTTAAGATTCACTGTCTCTGTCCTGTGTATCATTGTTATTGAAAGTGAAAATAAAGGAAAACCCCAAATTTTGGGGTTTCCCCAGAAAAGTAATAGAAGGGAAATCTTCCAATGGGGACACTGGTCCCCAAGGATTTCCCTTAATTTTCAGGGATTTCCAGTCACTTCCTGTTTGTCTATGGGACAGGAAGCGCAGGAAAATCTCCGCAATGGGATACAGATGGCAAACAAAAAAAAAAAAAAATCTGACAAGGATTTTAAACCTCCCATGCCCTATCCAAAATGGAAAAAAAAAAAAAAAAAGAATCGCAGATAGTTTTACTTCAATCTTTCTTTAGAACACTTTTGTTTTAAAATTCACTTATTTTACTAGTCAGTTATTTTTGCAAAGTTGGGGATTTTTTTAATCAAATTTTATTTATATTTATGTTCTATATATTTACTTGTTGCTGAAAAAAGCATTAAAATAAATTAGATTGACCTTGTCAGAACTAAGATATTTTGTGCCATTCTGACCAAGGGATTGTTTTTCTGTTTAGCTACGATATAGTGCTTAGTCCCTCTCTCCGTTAGGCAGTAAGGTGCTGAGGTAGGCAACTCTTCTTTGTACTAATATCACAGTTAAAGTGTTACTCAACCCACAACAGTAAAATCAGTTTGTATATACAGTCACTCTGCACGTGCTCAGTTTGGTGTGTATTGCTAGAGAGTTTTTTTCTTCTTCCTTGGGATGGTTGTACGTGATTAACACAGGGCCAATCAGCAATGTCCAGATAGAGGGTTAGGGGTCCTGATGCCTCATAGGACAGTCAGAGTAGAATGAAAATTCCTCCTGCAAGCTTTAACCAGACACTGACAGAAGTCATAAGACCATCCCTGATTATTGCCAGTGGCTATAATAGCATGAAAACTACCACTGGCTGGTTGTACCCAAGTTAATTGATCAATCAATTTGAGTATATAAGCCTGCCCATACATTGTTCAAATCTCGGACGGTCCCTGCTGAACTGGCAGAGATTCAAACAGTGTATGTCCAGCTTTACTACATGCTAAAAGCTGACCTTTTCCACCAAGCGTCCCCTCTACCTAAGTGAATTCATTTAGTTTGCATTGACCATGGCACTATGCATTTTTTCTTCTTGTTTTTACCACAAGAATCCACAAATTTACTTAAGGTTATGTTTTTAAGGTTTATTTAATAAAGTTACTAAAATAAAATCATGGTCCCCAGATTCAAATCCCCCTGGCACTTGTTTATGGACAGTAGATGGATCTTGCTGCTGTGTCCACAATATTACACAGTTATATGTCGCAGATAAACATGCTCATACAGTAAATTTTTATATTATTATGGACAAAATGTATGTGTGTGTTTGTGTGTGTGTATATAATGTATATTAGACTCCAAGAAAGGTGTGTCATTAGAGCCGCCATTTAGTTGTAGCATACCTCTCTTGGATGCTACTACTTTATAACAGTGATGGGAGCCCATCGGATGCTTTCATCTGCTTGAATGGAAATATAAATTACACATATGCACACACACAGTATATGTGTGTGTGTGTGTATATATGTATGTGTGTGTGCACGTAATTTTTATGTATAAAAATAAACCACATCTCCAGCAGGGCCCCCCTTCTTTTCCGAATCATTGACATTCTTTTCAAATTGTGGATTGTTAATTTCCTTTTTATCTGCATCTCCAGGATATGTATGAGACCACAAGTCATCAGGTGAACACGCTAAGGAAAATCATCAAAGAAAAGGAGGAAGCATTTCTGCAGCTCCGCCAGCTGGAGCAGGCCAATGCTTTACAGCAGCAGAAGTTTGGGTCTGCTGGGATCATCCCCTCATCACTTGCTGGCCTACCTGGAGACATTTCATTGATTGCAGACTTTCCACCACCTCCACCCCCGCCCCCACCTGCACCAGCACCTCTACCTGCAGCACCACCTCCACCTCCTCCTCCACCTCCACCACCACCACCTCCTCCAATGCCAAGTAAGGATGGCACTGCTAAACATGTTGACCTTTTTCATTCATTTACGCTGAAATTGGTTCATCATTTTGTAATCACCTACAGTAAACATTATCTCTGCTGTTTAAAGAGTACATAAAATAATACAAATTTAATTCTGGAAGGAGGGGTGATTTTGGCGACCTTTGTGTGCCATCACACTTCTCTCTCAATTCCTATAATGAACGTGTGCCATGTTATAGATAGTCGTCTCATTAGACTTCTTCCACTGTGTTCCTGATACTGTGCCTATCAGATCGTCAGATTGTCTCAGAGATTCTCTTATGTCATTGGGCCAGTCATAACTGACAGACACAGCATCACAAGCAGTATTAAAATAAGGCTGACATAAAGATGTCTTTGGGGTACACATGGGTAAGTTTGACAGCCTTCTAGATTCTCTATTGGAATAGATAGAGAATTGCACAACCATTCGGAAATAAACAGCAGTTACCGTGACTTGAATCTCCAGGTGGATCTTTTGCTAGCATTTTATGGTAATATAACAGGCTGGAGAGTGGTGTCTATGCAAATCTTAGTTTGTAGCAGACCGTATGCATGTCCTACACTGTTTAACAATGGTAAACTGTCAGGTCTTTATAATGACCCTAACATTTGCACCAAGAAATTAATATGATCACTAACTCACCTAAATATAAGGGTCATGAGCTTTCAGCTCTCAATTACTGCAAGCAAAAGATGAGATAGGGGAAAAAGCATACAGAGTCTAATCTAGATGGAAGTTAAACAACATCTTTATTAAAACCACTTTAGGATGAATTCCAAGTATAGCAATTTTTACCTAGATAGTAGATACATTGGTTCAGTTTGGCAAGTATGTATGTGCCATACCTGCGGGATTACCATGAAAGCTGGAAATCACTGTAGTAGGCATCGCGTTTGGGTGATTACCTGAAAGCCAGTATTGGGAGTTGTTGGAATATTTCATTCAGCATTTCCTCCTCTGTTATGATGGGATGTAAATCTTTGAATATATTTCTTATCTCTTCTAGTGCTGGATTGTATGTGGTGACTAGAGGTACACGGTTATTTGTTTTTTGTTCTTCCTTTTATTGGAGGAGATTTTCTCTTGGGGTTTTCAGGGCTATGTTTATGCTTTTATTAATGGTTTTGTCCTTGTAAACATTCTTGAAGGCATGTGCTAGTATTCTGATATCTGATGGGGCCTTGCTGTGTATGATGGAACTATGGCGATAGTTATATCTGTCAGTTGGTTCCTGTATAATGAGGTGTGTAGCATGTCATCCCTGATGTATACTATGATGTCTAGGAATAATGATATATCCACCAGAAATAACCACTAAGTCGTTGCCAACATCCCTCAAACAAACTGGTTACCCCCATGTATGGGACTTTAAAGGCAACAAGAGATCCTCAAACTAGGATACAGTGCTTTATTATGACTTAATAAGAGCATGGAAATAACCAATGCAGTATAGTACAGTTAAAATATATGAACAACAGTTGAGTACTTTGTAAAGAATCAAAGGCTTGGTGTGAGTGGGTATCCTCTTCATCCCAACACGTCTCAGAAAATATTATTTTCTTTCATCAGGGGCATAGTAGAGGAAGGGTGGCAGAATGTCTTCTACAATACAATTAGCATTCATAATTGACTGTATCTCAAAAGACTTATACACAAATTTGTCTGAATTGTCAAATATCAGAAAGGTTGCATACCATCTAAGGAATAGTTTTGTACGAAAATTATCTTTCTCTGTCGTTCATTGTCAGACACAGCTCCTTATCTTCGTGACCATTGCGTTATACTGTCCCCTACAGGAGTAGGATACTAGGCAGGAAAAAGCTTGACTATGACTATGGGCCAGTCCCAGGGGGGTATACTCCTACTCTCAGCTATAGGCACTTTTCTTGCCTAGTCAGGAGTGAGGACCTAGTTCCTTGCTGGGATCTTTGGTCATGGCAATTTTTTTTCCGTTTAAATTTAACTTGTTCTTATCTTTGTTATTTTGTTCCTGTGAGAATCTAAAATCAACTGCCATACTGGGCGACGGACTAGATAATCTAGATCCAGAGGGTCCCCCCAGTCTGGCCAGCGAGCGTGCGCAGGTCTCAGCTCCGCACTAGGTCGGCCGCAACATAGCTCCACTGGACAGGGGCTGGCCTGCAAGTTAAACATCTCGCAAGGGCGCATACGATCTGGCCTCGGCCTGAGTCGAAACGTTCCTCCTGGCCGACAACCCCCTATTCCGATGGAGTGGTGGTCAGTCAGGAGCCCTGCCCACCCTGTTCCAGGTATGGTAAGTAGCTGCCCCCCCCTCTTCCCCCAGATGGTTTTGGGGTGAACATGGGCCCCTCTCTGGGACGGTGAGACCCTTGGGTTCCACTCCTCCCCCAGTCCCTCTAAAATTTTGGTAGTCACTGTGGGACTTCCGCCCTCCCCCCATCTGCCCCTGGGTGGTCGGTCCTGCTGGGGCTTGCGCTCAAGCGGCTGTGCGTCCACAAAAATTTAGGCCATGCAGCCGAGTCGGGCGCCTCCATTGGAGGCAGCCCCAGTGAGGTTAGCTAAAGCCCCTGCTCTTTCTTTTGGGCATCTGCCTTGCTGGGATCCGTCCAATTGCAGCTGGGCCTCCACAAAAATTTAGGCCGCGCTTTGCGGCCTACTAGGTCATACCGCCAGCTTGGTGCCTCCCGTGGAAGGGGTGGCGCTGTGGGGATGGTTTATTTTTTTTTATGGCAGCCATGCCGCCATTATTGTGCAGGGCACCTGCCCTCTTTTAAGGGGCTATTTCCTATTATGCAGGCCTCTATGGAGGGGCTCGGAAGGTGACCCCCTTGTTTTTTTTTTGCGGGGTCCAGTAGGTGGTCCATTTGTAGGCCCTTGGTCGGCGTCCTATTTGCGGGATCGCAGTCGGTGGCCCTCCCCTGCTTATGTTTTCCGGATGAGCTTAGCATATAGCGCCCCCTGCGTCATCTGTCTCATCAGATCCTGAATCTGTTTCAGCCACCGCAGTGGCGAATCACCCTACTGGATCTGCGTCCACGCACCCTGAGTGCTTAGATAGTGAAGATGATTCCTCCTGTCCTCTAGCTCCCATAAAAATGCACTGGTGGATGCACTGATTGTGTCAGATTGTGAAACTTTAAAAATGGAGGATGCGACTGATGCTGCGTCAGAGGCCTCAGTCCCTTTTGGCACCCACAGGCCCTCCGAAGCAGCGAGGCCTCCTTTTCCTGCATACTTTGACAACATTGTCACAAAACAGTGGGGTTGTCCAAAACACACTCTTGTGGTCCCTAAGCGTTTTGCTATGCTGTATCCTTATTAGGATTCCCTGCTTAAAAAGTGGACAGTCCCACCTGTAGTGGATTCGCCGGTTTCCAGGTTAACTAAAGCTACCTCAATTTGGTTGAGGAGTCCGCAGCCTTTTAATACCTGGCTGATAGGAGGGCGGAGGCTCTGGCCTGCCATATGTTCACTCTGGCTGGTTTGGCACTGAGGCCGGTATTCATTATTGCCCTGGTGTCGCAAATTCTGACTGAGTGGGCTAAACTTTTACGTCGGGACCTGGAGGAGAAACAAGTTTCCCCTGCCTTTGTGGAGCTGGTAGATCAGTTGGTCCAGGGGCTACAGTTTATCTGTGATGCCTCTTTGGAAGCAGCTCGTTTGATTCTAGGCTGTCTGTATCAGCAGTGGTCCTTTGGCGTATTATCTGGCTGAAATGCTGGTCTGCGGACCAGACTTCTAAGAAGGCCTTATCTGATCTCCCCCTTGTAGGGGATCGACTGTTTGGAGCTTCCTTGGATGACATCATTAAGGGTTTCACAGGGGGGAAGAGTACTCTTCTTCTGCAAGCTACCAAGAGCAAGGAGCCCTGTCATAGACGTGGGCCATTCTTCTTGGCTTATAAGAGGCCTTTTTGTCCCTCAGGGTCTCAAGACAAGGGATCAAAGCCCTTCAGGGCCTCCATCAGAGGTTCCAAGAAGACCTGGTCTGGCAAGCCACGAGCGGGCTCTTCCAGACCTGCAGGCAAAGCTTCCTCTGCATGAAGGGGAGCCCACCACGGTATCTGGGGTGGGGGGGGGGGGGCGTCTTCACTGGTTTCCAGATCCGTGGACCTCCCTGGTACAGGACAAGTGGGTCCACTATGTCATTCGGTCCAACTACAAGATCGTGTTTCAGTCTTATCCTCTGGAAAGGTTCTTCCATTCCAACCTGCACTTGTCCCCAGATCGCTCACGGGGGTCTCTTTTGGGGCAGTGCAATACTTGTTCTATCAAGGGGTGATTGTTCTGGTTCCGAATTCGGAACGTTTTCAGGGGTTTTACTTAAACCTCTTTACAGTTCCCAGGAAGGGAAGGCAAGGTACGTCCAATTCTGGACCTTAAGGTGCTAAACTGCTTTGTAGGGGTACAGATGTTTTGAATAGAATCCATTTGCACAGTAGTGGCGTCCCTACATCAGGAGGATTTTCTCGCTTCTATCAACATCAAGGATGCCTACCTTCACATTCCAATATGTGCTGGTAGCCAGCGATTCCTCCGCTTTGCTGTGGGCGAGGAGCATTATCAGTTTGTGGTAGGGATGCACCGAAATGAAATTCTTGGCCGAAGCCGAATAATAATGAAATGTTTGGCCGAAGGCCGAATACCGAACGCGGTGTTTCGCATTTTTTCCATTTATTTTGCCAATTTTTTGTCCTCTCTCTTGTCCTCTCGTCTCTCTCTCTCTCTTGTCCTCTCACTCTCTCTCTCTTGTCCTCTCATGTCTCTCTCTCTCTTGTCCTCTCATGTCTCTCTCTCTATCTCTCTTGTCCTCTCATGTCTCTCTCCCTAAATGTTACTGTAGGGAATGGGATTCAGTGCACACTGCAGCCTTGTACCATAGGGTTAATGTTAGTGACACTGTAGGGATTGGGAAGGATGCTGGGAATGGAAATCAGGAAGCATGCAGGCAGCCTTGTAAATTTTAATTGCAGATAGAGGGCACTGGGCAGGTCAGGGTTAATGTGGTAACATCAATTACTCAGTGACAGTCAGTCAGTGTCAGTGTGGACTCGATCAGATTATACAGTGACAGACAGTCTCTCATAGTGGTGGTAGTAGGAGCCTGGAAAGGAGCACAGCCGCATACATACATTACTCACTCGTGCACTGCAGCCCGCCCCACACATTCAGTGAGTCTTACTCTCCTCTCTAGTTTTTTCAATGGCACATTCAGGAAGCCAATCACGCCGTGAGTAGCGGCACAACGGAACCAATCAGGTGTGCAGGCACGCGTGATTGGTTCACTGTGCAGCTAATCACGGCGTGATTGGCTTCCTGAATGTGCCATTGAAAAAACTAGGGAGGAGAGTAAGACTCACTGAATGTGTGGGGCGGGCTGCAGTGCACGAGTGAGTAATGTATGTATGCTCACCGCTGAAGTGTCCCGGCTTCCCCTGCCTAACACGGAAGTCTGTGAGTCCTCCTGTCCTCCTCCGAGTCCCTTCCCCCTGTAAATATCATGACCTCGGCGATATGAATATCGCCTACGGCCACAGAACGATAGTCGATATCATATATAAGTGCTATTTTTTCTATTTTCGGCCGAATAATGTTCGGTGCATCCCTAGTTTGTGGTGTTACTTTGGTCTCGCCTCCGCTCCTCGGGTCTTCACAAAAGTGTTGTCCCTGTTTCTAGCATTGATATGTCACTGGGGAATCGCGGTACTGGGGTACCTGGACAATCTTCTTCTGTGAGCAGAGCCTCCAACTGCTCTGATGGACAACTTGGGAGATTACTATGCAAACTGAGAAAGTTTGGTTGGATTCTGAAACTTCGGAAGTCTGCTCTGGTTCTGTCCACAAAACTGGAGTATCTGAGTCTGACTCTGGACTCGGCCTCAGTCAGAGTGTTTTTTTTCTTCCTCTGGAAAAATTCCAGACATTGCAGAAGGCAATTCAGCTTCTGTTGTCCAGCAGACGGTTATCCTTCCGGGCTTGCATACGGTGCTGAATAGTGTCTACCTTTTGAGGCGGTTCCATTTGCACAGTTCCACACGAGATCTCTGGAAAAAGAGATTCTGCTGAAATGGGACAGGAATCCACGGTCTCTACTGGTGGCTTAATTCTCTGGCACTTTGACAGGAAAAATCCTTTCTCTCCCTGTACAGGACGGTTATCACCACGAATGCCAGCCTGTCCGAGTGGGGAGGCGTCCTCGGCACAGATTGTACTCAGCGGTCCGGACTTTATGCACTGGAACTCCTAGCGATCAGACTTTGTCTGGATCACTGGACAATTCTTCTTTAGGGGTGTCCGGTACTAATTCAATCGGACATTGCCACGGCGGTGGTCTTTGTCAATCACCAAGGGGGCACAAGTAGTGTCCTTGTGGCTCGGGAAGTAGCCGGCATTCTAAGGTGGGCAGACCGATTCGTTCCAGCCCTGTCTGCTGTACACATTTTAGGGAAGGTACAGGGGTTTGTGACATGGTATCGGGATCCTCTGGCCGACGCCACAGATGCATTCTAGTGGCTCCAGACTGGCCTCGCTGTTCTTGGTACGGCTGGTCGCCGATGCTCCTTGGAGACTTCCTCTCAGGGAATGTCTTCTGTCCCAAGGGCCAATCTTCCATTCTGCTTTACAGTTGCTGGCTTTAATGGCTTGGCTTTTAATAAGCCAGGTGCTGAAGAATAGAGGTTTGTCTGAATTGGTGATTCCTACATTGTTAAAGGCAAGAAAATCTACCTCTAGGAAGATCTGCTTGGAAAGACGTACATTGCGTGGTGTGAGTCTCTTGGGGTTCCCCCTTTTCCTCCAATGAGGGGTTGAGCAGCGCCTGGCTTTGGGTAAAATTAAGGGCCAGGT
Source organism: Pelophylax lessonae (assembly GCF_965119305.1). Classification (NCBI taxonomy): domain Eukaryota; kingdom Metazoa; phylum Chordata; class Amphibia; order Anura; family Ranidae; genus Pelophylax; species Pelophylax lessonae. The sequence continues at coordinate 552,337,352 of NC_138769.1, read as the reverse complement.
TTTGGCCTTTGGTTTTCTTTCAACATCCATTGGCTACACTCTCTTTGGTGCGTACCTTTATCCAGGGAGTTCGACACTTGGCTCCTCCAGTGTGATGTCCATTGCCACCATGGGACCTCAATTTGGTTGTCAGTTCTCCAGAAACCTCCCTTCGAAAATGTTTGGGAGGTTCCCCTGCTTACGTTGTCCCAGAAGGTGGCCTTTTTGGTGGCTATTACTGCTGTGTGCAGGGTGTCTGTGCTGGCGGAGTTGTCTTGTTGTTCACCTTACCTGGTGGTTCACAGAGATAAGGTGGTTCTTCGTCCCTGTCCGTCGCTCCTTCCAAAGGTTGTTTCTGATTTCCATTTGAATGAAGACATTGTGTTGCCTTTCCTATGTCCCAGGCCTAAACATCCTTAGGAAATTGCCTTGCATTCCCTGGATGTGGCTCAGGTAATCAGGGTGTACCTGGCAGCTATGGAGTCTTTTAGGAAATCAGACTCACTATTTGCACTCACGGATGGAACTCGGAAAGGGTTGGCCACTACTCCTGTGACTGTTTCCAGATGGATCAGACAGACGGTGATTTGGGCCTATTCCATTAGGGGCCAGGTTCCTCCTTACTCTGTTTAGGCGCATTCTACTCGGGCACTTGGTGCCTCCTGGTCGTTCAGTCGTCAGTGCTGCAGGTTTGCAAGGTACTCAACTGTTGTTCATATATTTAACTGTACTATATTGCAATGTTTTTTTCCATGCTTCTATTGTGTCATTATAAAGCATTGTAAATTTTATCCTAGTTTGAAGACCCCTTGTTACCTTTTAATATCCTGTATTTAGAGGTAACCGGTTTGTTTTCTGTTTGTTGTTGGTGTCTAGGAAATTAACGTATGTGCTTTAATAGTCCATTTGTAGTTTGAATGACGGGTGAAACGGGTTGATCAATTAGTACATTTGTTTCTTTACTGTTCATATGTTTAAAATATTCCCAATATTGTGAATGCATCTATATGGCTTTTGTTGTGTGGTGTTAATAAATTTGTCCTGCAGGTTAGCCATAAATAAGTTTGCATATTGGGGTGCCATTTTACTTCCCATACACAAAATGTAATGGATTAAATGTGGACCTCAGTAAGGTGTGACCCTTCTCACCTTTGTGACTCTTCTCCCCCCCCCCCCCCCCCACCCACCCATTCCATAGCCCTCTCCCTGCCTTATCTCACTAGCTATCCAAGTTTAGTTACCATTGCTGTGTATGTTTGTGTTTTTTTTTTTTCTCATTTATCATCTTTTGCTAAAACTTTATGTAATAGCACTGCTTAAACCTTAAAGAAAGCTTGTCCTAAAAATTTGGATGTTAGTGCAAAAAAAACAAGTATCATGGACAATACAGTTGTTTTTGTTACAAGTGCACCAATATGGCTACAATCACCTCAAGCATTGAAATAAAATAAGCATTTCCTGATTTGAATGGCGCCTGTGGCCAGCGGATGACCATCTATATTCAGTAATCAGCAGTCCAGCCGCTCAGCATGGGACCTACAAACTAGCGGCAATCACTGTAGTAGTTGTGCCTAAATCCATTTGGCACATACATACTTACATGGGTTCAAGCTGGATTAATGTAACTATAAAAAAATTGCTGCATCTGGAATTCAGCTTTAAACAGCCATATGTGTTTAAAAATATCCACATAGCAGCACCATTAGTAAAATAAATAGACAGTGGTGACTTACAATTTACAGACTGTGGCAGTCTCCTATCTAGCAGCATATGTGCGTACTAGTAGTACCATGTGCATAAATGGTAACACATTAGTACAGTCACGCAAGCACCTCATTGTCTGATGCATAATTGATTTCCTTAATTGCTGCAAACAAAAGCTCATAAATAGAATCCAGTATAAAAAGAGCATGAAAATGTTAACCATTTTATGATCACTTGTAATTTGCTTTTGGCCAAGAAAATGTATTTGTATATAATGGTTTATAAATGTGGTTTTTAGAATTGTCTCAATACATTAGAGCATAAATACAAGTAAATACAAGAAAAAATGAGCATTTTCTTTTCTAAAATCCACTGGCCTATTGTGTATCATCTGCTTTAAATAGCTGCAAAATTAAATATAGGAGTTTTACAAATCTTCTCTAGCCTCCCCAATGGTTCTTCAGCCAGAAGGGGAAGCTCAAATGTATACTGCATCACAGCCTTTACCTTTACATTCAGAGGTGGATCAGCATAAAACTAAACATCCATTACGTACTGATCCAACATCATAGAACCGGGGCAATCAGTCAGTGCACATAAATTACCTTGGTGGCCAGGCAGGTATGGGGAGTTGCTAGGAACTGACGCATTTCATCTGCTTCTAGGTGTACTTCCTTAGTGTAACTTTATCAGTTCCCCGTAAAAATTTGGGAAATATCCTAATTCTATAGTTTTAAAAATGTTGTTGAGGAAATGAACAGTGCATGCTTTAAAGTTTATTTCTAGATTTTTCAACTATTAAAGTATATGTAAACCCTCACCTTGTAAAATAACCAATTTCAGTTTAAAATAGAAATAAAAGGTAAAACATTTGTGCATAGATATTAAAAAAACAAAACACATTTTCCTCCTTTTTTGATAAGTGATCACATTCCCTCTGTTCTCAGCTGCACAGAGAGGGTTCGGAGGAGAAACCGCAGTACACTTATCTTCCCAGCGAATGGCTGTGCGGGGAGGTGGGTATAAGGACAAGCATGATCATTAGAGGAGAGCAGGCTGAGATCCCAGCACAGCTAGAGGACTAACCATGCGTTGCTCTCCTGCTTAGTGTGGTCAGTTTTAACATGAAATCAGAGAGACTGGCAGGAACACCAGGGATTTCACACAAAGGAAGCAATAAAAAGAGACCAGGATATTTTCTCATACAAGTACATGGTAGAGCAGGCACATATCAGGAATATGAAGTGTTGGGTTTACATATTCTTCAATCATTTTTCAGGCAGTTCAGTTGTATTACGTTTCTAATAAACAGACAAAATAATTGTATATGCTGTTCAGCTTATCATTCATATACTTATATGACCATTTAATTTTAACTACAGGCAAGTGCCCTCCTCCACCTCCTCTTCCATCTTCCTCACCCTCTGTTATCCTAACAACTGGCTTGTCAGGTAAATATAACATTGTGGAAAATATTGAATATTACCAACCTGTGTAATCTATAGAATCACACTCCATTAAATGATATATTCTGTATTGCTTATCTGTTTTGGTATTATTTCAGCAATCAGGATCAAGAAGCCAATAAAAACGAAGTTCCGCCTGCCTGTGTTTAACTGGACTGCTCTTAAACCCAACCAGATAAGTGGCACTGTGTTCAGCGACCTGGATGATGAGAGGATATTACAGGTGAGAGAGAACATATGAGCAGAAAGATGCATAACATTGAGAATTTCATTGGAGCCCATAAGAAGTTATCTTTCCCTAATCTGACTGTAGGTAGTAATTGAAAGTGTACTGGTCCTTATAGTATACTGTATTTTTCATATCATCCATGCTTTTGTAGATTGCCATGTTAGTACATCAACACACACATTTTTTAAATAAAATTGCTTTGCAGCATAATGTCATATTAAAACAAAATGTGCACTGTTCCTTTAAATCATGAATATACAACTAATTAACAAATCCATAAATTAGTGAAAATAAACAAATGTGAAATGATCCAACACAATATGTGCAATAAAACTGATAAAGTTCAAATTAAAAAAGATTCATATAGGCTAATAGTCCATACAAAGTGCTCTATGCTTGTAAACTTCCAGACAAAAGTGCTCCTTAGAGGAAAAAGGGGGGCCTCTTACCAAATAGGAGTGGGTATAATAACCTCACTCTAGGTTGGCACTCTCACTGTCAGACCCTCGAATGGTTAAATGACCTCATCGATGAAGTGTGTTGACAAATCGAATCTCAGCATTAATATCAGATGTAGCTCACCACAATTGCATATGTGAAGCACAAACAGGGAGAAATGTTCAAACATGTTTTTATTTTTGAAAAAAGTATTGCACTTACATTTAGGCAGGTAAAATCAAGCAGTGTAACCTAAAACCATCCGGCTGTGGTATCAGCCGACACGCCGGTACGTGATGACGTCACACTTAGACTCTGCCTAACGTGTTTTCCCAAAACTGGCATCTTCTGGGACTGGAGATCGGACATTATTTTATTTATACAGTACTAATGGTAATGTTTAATAATACATCTATTTCAGATATATTGCTGTATAAATGGACCAAGTTTATTTATATTTAACCATATAGTCCTCCTTAGCACACATTTCTCTAAAATTAGATTTTTTTTAAAATAAAAAAAAGAATGAATGGATCCTGTTGCCTTAAAGCATGTTATACAGCACAGTGCTTGTGCTGTGTAATTTGGCCCCCTGTATCACCTGAAATACCTGGCTGATCCTGCCTGGCTATAACCTCCCTCATGTAAACTGACTACGGTTTATCATGGCTGCTGAGCCCTGACACCATGGTCAGTATGCGTGCCTCTGTCATCCGCAGCTCTTCTCTCTGCTTTCCTGTGTCCTCCTTCCCCCTCCCATCCCTGCCTACCAGCTCTGTCTGCTCCACGATCCTCCCCTCCTCTTCTGCTCTCATATTTATACTATGATCATGCAATCCCCTCTGTTATGTAATGCTATGTGTCCCTGTGCCTGTGCTATATAAAAACATGCTGATTATACCTTGTCTGTGAGCATCCCCTGGCGCTCACGTGACGGCTCTCTCTACTCTCTGGGTGATGTCAGCAGGAGTGCTCGGCCCCGCCCACTAAAGCTGTCAGCCGGGCAGAGGAGAGAGCTGAGGAGTCACGTGAGCAGTGGGAGACACTCTGAGATGAGGTATAATCTGCATTTTTTTTTTATATAGCATAGGGACACACCGCGTTATATAACAGAGGGGATGGCATGATCATAGTATAGCGGGCTAACAACCACTTTAATAGATCTGGCTTGCAACTTAAATGTAAAAATCAACATTCCAAAACAGTAAAGTAATTTGTACCTGTTACACATTGAGGAGCTGGTTTATACAAAATGAAGCAAAAGCTTGGAGTTTTTTTAAATTGTATTTTTTTTATTTTGCAGGATCTGGATATGGATAAATTTGAAGAGCTGTTTAAAACCAAAGCACAAGGAGCTGCCATTGATCTTACCTGCCCCAAGAGTAAATCTTCCCAGAAATCAATCAGTAAAGTGACCCTTTTGGAGGCAAACCGAGCCAAGAACCTGGCAATCACTCTGCGAAAAGCTGGGAGGGCCACGGAGGAGATCTGTAAAGCCATCCACACGTATGTATCTCTCCTATTCCTGTGCATTCCATAAATGTGCCTATAGCAACGCATGGTGCAAATATGATAGTGTATAGTATTTCTCTGTTTGCAACAGGTTGCTAAATATTATTCTAGTAACAGACCTCTAGATGCAGCCTTTTTCCACCAGGGTGACTTGAGGTTCCTTCAGGGCGCCTTGGCAAAATGCCTAAAAATTGCCCAAAAATTAACTGGCATTTGGGTGAAGCCTGCATTTCAGTTACATAAAAGCCCCGTACACACGTACCGATTGTTGGCCGTAAAGATTCGGCCGACGACCGATCGGCCGATTGTAGGCTTGTTAGTATGATGCTTCCGACAGCGCATTTTCGGCCGAACAGAATCTGTCGTGCAAGCATTAAAATTTTTGTTGGCCAACACCAGAACGGCCGATTGTTCGCCAGTCAGTACAGATTTCGGCCGACAGACAGCAGATTTGCAAGACTGGGCATGCTCAGAAAAGAAAAAAGACAAGGAAAGTTAACCATCACATGACATCACTTCTGCAGTCGGCTGTTGTTGGCCGACAAAATTCGTGTGCAGTCTTTTGCACTTTTCAACAGACACGACAGCCCTGGACAAAAGACGGCCGATCGTTCGGCCGACGATCGGTACGTGTGTACGGGGCTAAAGCCACAGCTTCATTGTGCACCATTACAACCTTCTAGCTGCCAGCATCCTAATGACCTTTGGCATAATCTGTTGATGAGTAGGATGTCAGTCGCCTGCATAGCATCCTTGTTTTACCCCCCCCCCCCGCCCCTCTCCATCAGCGTTGTGGTCATATTAGCTGGGGGATGGAGAAAAACTGAGGGAGAACAGAAACATTGGCATACTAGTCCATACCAGTTTGCAAAAGTGTGTTTGCTTTGGAAGAATAAATCATCTCTAACGTTGAGCGTCCTATGTGTGTGGATGTTGCATTATGTAAAAATAGTTTTTACATTTTAGAATGGGGTGCCTCGAGACTGTCCAAAAATTTTAAAGGGTGCCCCGAGATTTCCCATATTTTTAAAGGGTGCCTTGACTGAAAAAAGGTTAGGAAACACTGCTCTAGATAGACATTTATACCTTGTCCTCTCTCTCCAGGTTTGACTTGAGGACATTGCCGGTAGATTTTGTGGAGTGTCTGGTACGCTTCTTACCTACAGAAGCGGAGGTGAAGATGCTAAGACAGTATGAGCGGGAGCGGAAGCCTCTTGAGGACCTTTCTGATGAGGACAGATTCATGATGCACTTCAGTAAAGTGGAGCGACTCTCTCAAAGGATGTCCATCATGACATTCATGGGCAATTTCAGTGAGAACCTGCAGCTGCTAACACCGGTATGAAGTCACTGGCTACCACCAGTCATTTGGCAAAATTACCATTTGAGCTTTTAATGTTTTGATTGTTTTAATATTTATTCCAAAAAAGTGGACTAAACAATATTGTATATATTAACCAGTTGCTGACCGCCGCAAGTACATGTACTGCGGCGGTCAGCCCCGGCCAGGCAAAGTGACGTACCGGTACGTCACTAGCCTGGGAGCCAATAGCGGGCGAGCACGCGCCGCCGGAGGCGCGCTCCCGCCTCGGCTCGTTCACGGACAGCTCCGTGCATGTGACTGGTGGACCCGATGTTTGCCGGTCACTCGCGATCGTCCGCTGTGAAGGGAGAAAGGCAGGCGGCTAATGTAAACAAAGCCGCCCGTCATTCTTCCCTGTGTAAAAGCACTGATCTAACGGTCCTGCTATGTAGGACCGTTGATCTTGGCTGATACACACACAGCCACATCCCTGCACAGTAAGAAGCACGCCCCTAGGGACACACATAGTCACTGCATCTCTAATAAAGTTAACCCCTTCCCTGCCAGTGTCATTTTTACAGTAACCGTGCGTATGTATAGCACTGATTACTGTAGTAATGTCACTGGTAACCCCAAAAGTGTCAAAAATGTCAGCCAAGGGTCCGATCTGTCCGCCGCAATGTCGCAGTCCCGCAAAAAAAAATCGCAGATCGCCGCCATTACTCGTTAAAAAAAAAAAAAACAACAAAAATGAAAAAAATCTTTCCCTTAGTTAGTAAAGCAATAACTTTTGCGCAAACCAATCAAAATACGCTTATTGTGATTTTTTTTTTTACCAAACATAGGTAGCAACAAATTGGCCAAAAATGTTAAAAAATTTTGATTTTTACATTTTTTTGGGGGAATTTCATATAAAAAATGTGAAAAATATTGTTGTTTTTGCAAAATTGTCGCTCTTTTTTTGATTATAGCGCATGATCAAAAAATCGCACAGGTGATCAAATACCACCAAAAGAAAGCTCTATTTGTGGGAAAAAAAGGATGTCAAATTCGTTGGGTACAGCGTCGCAATTGTCCGTTAAAGTCACGCAGCGCCGAATTGCAAAATACCCCCTGGTCAGAAAGGGGGTAAAATCTTCCGGGGCTTAAGTGGTTAAGCAATCTTTAGTCGGAGCTCCCTAAATCTATATATATATATATATATATATATATATATATATATATATATATATATATATATATATATATATATACACACACACTACATGATTTGCAGGTGTGAAAGTGATGACATGTTTGGCTTTGAAAGCGGAAGTGTTGTAACATGGGACGGTAGGCGGCATAAACTCCAAACATACAAAGAACCTCAGACACAAATTGTGACCGCTAGCAGGGAGAGAGAAGGACCCTGCTAGCTGTCACGGCGGGGATCGGGGAGGTGCGGGGCGGTCTGTTCATAACATATTACAGCCTGAATATGGGTTTAACATGTTACGAAGATGAACTTATCCTTTCATTATTTTGCATTAGCATTATTGTTATAATTGTTATTGTACTGACCACTTTATTAGGTACACCTGTTCAATTGCTTGGTAACAAATTGCTAATCAGCCAATCACGTTACAGCAACTCAATGCATTTAGGCATCCAGACATAGTGAAGATGACTTGCTGAAATTCAAACCGAGCCTCAGAATTGGGAAGAAAGGGGATTTTGAGTGACTTTGAACGTGGCATGGTTGTTGGTGCCAGACGGGCTGGACTGAGTATTTCAAAAACTGCTGATCTACTGCGATTTGTACACACAACCATCTCTAGGGTTTACAGAGAATGGCAAGAAAAACAGAAAATATCCAGTGAGCGGCAGTTGTGTGGACGTAAATTTCTTGTTGGTGCCAGAGGAGAATAAGCAGACTGGTTCAAGATGATCAAAAGGTAGCAGTAACTCAAATAACCACTGGTTACAGCCAAGGTATGCAGAATACCATCTCTGAATAGACAATATATTAAACCTTGAAGTAGATGGGCTACAGAAGCCGAAGACCACACCGGGTGCCACTCCTGTCAGCTAAGAACAAGTAACTGAGGCTACAATTCGCACAGAAATTGGACAATAGAAGATTGGAAAAATGTTGCCTCATCTTCTGATGGCTCCTTACAGCAGGATTAATGCACCATGTCACAAAGCTCAAAATATCTCACCACTGGTTTCTTGAACATGACAATGGGGTCACTGTACTCCAATGGCCTCCACACTCACCACATCTCAATCCAATAGAGCAGCCTTTTTCGGCCAGAGTGCCTTGAGGTTTCTTTAGGGATGCCTTAAAAATTACCCAAAAGTTGTATACAAGCCAGTGGGTGGATGAAGCCTGCCTTTTAGTTACACAAAGGCACAGGTTTTCATTGTGCACCATTATAACCTTCTAGCCGCTGGCATCCTAACAACCAATGACATCATCAGTTGATAAGGAGGATGTCTGTATCCTGCATAGCATCCTTGTTTTCCCTTCCCCTGTCCCTCTATATCAGCACAGGGATCACATTAGCGGAGTAATAGAGAAAAATTGAAGAGAAACATTGAAATACTAGTCAGTGCCAGTTTGCAAACATTTTTTTTTTGCTTGGGAAGAATAAATCTCCTCTAACGTTGGGCATCCTATGTGTGTGAATATTGCTACATTATGTAAAACTATTAAAATAGTTTTTACATTTTAGAAGGGGAGCTTCAAAACTGATCATAATTTTAGAGGGTGCCTTGACTGAAAAAAGGTTGAGGAACACTGCGCACATTTGGGATGTGGTGGAACGGGAGATTCGAATTATGGATGTGCAGCCGAAAAAACTTCATGATGCTATCATGTCAATATGGACCAAAATCTCTGAGGAATGTTTCCAACACCTTGTTGAATATATGCCACAAAGAATTAGGGCAGTTCTGAAGGCAAAAGGGGGTCCAACCGGGTACTAGCAAGGTGTACCTAATAAAGTGGCCGGTGAGTGTATATCTTCCCTTGTGACTAATAATATTAAAAGTAAATAAATGCCAAGTGTTCTCTGATTGGACAAGGCAAAAAGTTGGGGCAGTGACCTCACACTCTCCACCTTGTCCAATCTGAGAACGCTTTGCATTCATAAACAAATGCAAAGCATTCTCTGAATAATGCCCATACTGAGTGGTTGACTTCCTGCGTTCAACATGTATCAGGCTGGCCACCCAGCACAGGACCCGGAAGCAAGTGGCGATCAGTGGAGTAGCAGTATCTCCCTCAGTGATTCTCAGCTTCCAGGGGCATCAGCCACGTATGGTTTAGTCAAAGTTACAATTGTCCAAGCCTGGAATTATTCTTTAATGGTTGGAAGCTTGCACAAGTTTAAGAATTAGTTCTTTTTATAGTTCTAGATTAATATAGAACATTTAGCCCCCCGGTTCACACATGCAAATCCACTGCGGGTTCCCGCATCGCATTCAACTCGCAGGCAGTTCAGTGCCATATGCGAATCGCTGGGGGTGTCAATACATAGTTGACCACACTCCCAGATCAGTTTGCATATCGCAGGGCTAACTGTCAGTTCGGACATGAATCAGATCGCATAGGTGTGAACACCCATGCAATCCGATTCTGGTGCGGACCCAAAAAAGGGTCCTGTGTAAGTTGTGTCCGAATGTGATGCGAATTCAGCCATACAATCTGTATGGCTGAATTTGCATCACACAGACATCGTATGTGATTTGCAGAGCAGTGCGCTGCGAATCATATCCGATGTCTCTCATCGCATATATGTGGACTGGCACTTATTCAGCGTTTTTCTTATGTACTTATTTTGAACACAGGGTTGTGTTTGTTTGTTTATATCTTTGGGACTATCATTTATTTACCATTTCTATGTATCAATTTGTTATTTCTTACAGCAGCTTGTCAGTAATCCATAGACTTTTTTCAGTCTAAGGGCTCTTTCACACGGGCGGTCCGATCAGATCCGCCTGTCAGTTTTTTAGGCGGATCTGATCGGATCCTCCATGCAGCTCTATGGGGCAGCGGGTGTCAGCGGAGGTCACCTCCGCTGACACCCGCTGCCATCCGCATCCGATCCTGTGCTGAAATCTGGACGGATGGAAACCCTATTTTTCCATCCATTCAGTAATCGGAGAGGAGCGGATCTGATGAGAGCGGACAAGCGGTCCGCTCTCCTCCGATCCCCCATAGAGGGCAGCGGGTGCTGAGACACCTCCCTCTCCGCTCTGCAAGCGGAGACGGAGCTGTCATCCGCCCGGCTCAGCGGGGATCGCGGATCGATCCCCGCTGAGCAACAAGGATCCGCCTGCGGAGGCGGACCGTGTGAAAGAAGCCTTAGGGTCCATTCACACTAGCGCGACTTGTCAGGTGACTTGGTCGTCTGACAAGTCGTGGTCGGTCGCTCGCCATTGAATAGTACAGGACCTGTTCTAATAGGAGCGACACAAGTCGCTCCGACTTAGAAAAAGGGTCCTGTACTACTTTGGGGCGACCTGGAGGCGACTTGCATTGACTTCAATTATATGAAGTCCGTGCAAGTCGCGCCGAGGTCACGGTGCACGCTGTGCACTGCGACTTCACAGGTCGCCCCACAAAATCCTGTCGCGCCAGTCTGAATGGGCTGTTAAACATTGTTTTCCTATATACGTTGTATCAGTGTTTGCTTACATTAAAAAACACAGCGCAGAAATACGTGTTTGAAGTGCTATAACCGCTGCTTATAGTATTATTACTCATATCAGGACTACAGCAATCAAAGTGACAGCAGGTCCTGGAAGCTAAACACATGGGGGTTCGCTCAGTGGGGAGGGAGACTATGACATATGAGGTATGCTCTAGGTCAGTGATGGCGAACCTTGGCACCCCAGATGTTTTGGAACTACATTTCCCACAATGCTCATGCACTCTGCATCATGGGAAATGTAGTTCCAAAACATCTGGGGTGCCAATATTTAACATCACTGCTCTAGGTCCTGAAGCGATCGAACTGCAAATCTTAATATAGGCCTTCAGATGCCAGTATATTTAAGATCTGATTTTGGGATCCACTCCAGTTTTATGTTGCCATTGCTGTTTCTGAAGTAACATTTAACCTGTTCTGACATATGTAACTTCCTCTTCCCAGCAACTGAATGCAGTGATTGCAGCTTCTGCTTCAGTCAAATCTTCTCCGAAGCTGAAACAAATGCTAGAGGTGAGTGAGGGTTTGAGAAGACCCAAGTAAACTGATAAACATCAATGCATTAAAAGCCATTTTTCATTTGGGAATATTTTATTTTATTCCTTTTTAGATAATCCTTGCTTTGGGTAACTACATGAACAGCAGCAAGAGAGGATCGGTCTATGGGTTCAAACTACAGAGCTTAGACTTGGTATGTTGGAATGGCTGACTGGTAGGGCACTACTCTTTACTCACAGAGCTAAGGCTATAACTATAATGTATTTCTCTTCTGCATCACAATTCACCATCTGATCCAGCTGCAAGACACAAAGTCAACAGACCGGAAGATGACATTGCTTAACTACATTGCCCTAATTTCCAAGGAGAAGTATCCTGAGGTGGCCACATTCTACAATGAGCTTCACTTTGTGGAGAAGGCAGCAGCAGGTAAGAACTTCCGACAGTCCAATACGACCAGTAAGAAATCTTTCATTAGTCTGGCTGCAACAAACTGCTCAAAGCTGTTTTCTGTTGGTGTGTGTATGTTGCCTCTCAGTACAGTGCTGTTTTTTAAAAGCCATTCCACACAAAACTTTTATTTTTGGATAAAAAGGGAACATTTAGAACCTCTGTCCAGCACCGTCATAGAATGGGTTTTTCCCTTCCTTCCTGTCCAAAAAACTCCATCAGTCCCTAACAGTGTCACTTGTACATGAAGTGAGGGGGTATCTCCCCATCTGAGATACACACAGCAAATCTTGTCTCATTTCTACTTTGTCCAGTGTCTCTTGAAAACGTCCTTATGGATGTAAAGGAGCTTGGGAAAGGAATGGACCTAATTCGCAAGGAGAGCAGTCATCATGACAATAGTGTTCTCAGGAACTTTGTGAGTGGAAATGAAGGAAAACTGGACAAGATTCAGAAGGATGCCAAAACAGCAGAGGTTAGTGCATCGATGAATGCCACTTTGTGACAGTGAATAATATTCTAAGCAACGCTAAAATTAAATATTAACTAACCTTTAATCCAGGTATGTACAGGTAGAAAATTATTATCGTGCATCTAATATTAGCGTCTTTATTTCGTTTTCTTTCTGGTGTTTTCCCTTTATTTTCACCTGGTGATGCTACAAGCAATACATTTTTTGTCCTAGCATGACAATGCTCTCTTATGCTGGGTGCACATGGGAAATTGTTTTTAGTTTAACCCAGCGGCACTGCCCCTTTTCCCACCAGAACACAGTGATTAGCGCTTGCGGCCATTGTCCTTCAGCACTGATCTTATGTTGATTTTCCAGCATGTTCGTTTGACAGAAGCCGGTCTAGGATCTTTACTGTATTGTATCTACAGATGAGTAACATGGTCCTACTAGGATAAGAAGTATTTTAGGGGTACAGGAAGTATGGTGGGACTCTACAGAATTTCTCCCATTTTCTTCATCTCTGTAACATAGAAGGAGGTGTTCTGTAGTCCAGAAGTGAGCTGAGCAGAGCTGATAACACGCTGCTTCAGATAAACACAGGACAGCACATGATTTCTGACACGATTAACAGGTTTTGCACCTATTGAACAGATATAATATAATGCTTTGGATTGTATATTTACCAGACCAAATTTTAGCAAGGAAATTAAGTTTATTGATAGGGTTTATATATACTTTTAATGTATTCCCATGTGTTTTACCAAAAGAACTGTCCTGTAGTAAGCAGAATTGTAACTATAAATGTGTTAGAAATAAAAAAGTCTATCAACTTTGCTACCTGTACATATCCCATGCATTGTGCACCTTGCAGTATTGGTTGGGGCAGAAACCTGAGCATAGGAAGGAGATTTAAGAGAGTAGCGTGTGGTGCTGTCATGCGAACACATTTTAGATACTAGGAGCTGTAAGGAAAGGAAGTTAGGCAATTTATAAAGAAGAGCTGAAAAAGCTACAGTCTTGCAACAGTAATAGGAGTGACATAAAGTACCTCACAAAAGTGAGTACACCCCTCACATTTTTGTAAATATTTTATTATATCTTTTCATGTGACAACACTGAAGAAATGACACTTTGCTACAATGTAAAGTAGTGAGTGTACAGCTTGTATAACAGTGTAAATTTTCTGTCCCCTCAAAATAACTCAACACACAGCCATTAATGTTCAAATCGCTGGCAATAAAAGTAAGTACACCCCTAAGTGAAAATGTCCATATTTTGTGTATCCATGATTATTTTCCAGCACTGCCTTAACCCTCTTGGCCATGGAGTTCACCAGAGCTTGACAGGTTGCCACTAGAGTCCTCTTCCACTCCTTCATGACGACATCACGGAGCTGGGGAATGTTAGAGACCTTGCGCTCCTCCACCTTCAGTTTGAGGATGCCCCACAGATGCTCAATAGGGTTTAAGTCTGGAGAAATGCTTGGCCAGTCCATCACCTTTACCCTCAGCTTCTATAGCAAGGCAATGGTCATCTTGGAGGTGTGTTTGGGGTCGTTATGTTGAAATACTGCCCTGCAGCCCAGTCTCTGAAGGGACGGGATCATGCTCTGCTTCAGTATGTCACAGTACATGTTGGCATTCATGGTTCCCTCAATGAACTGTGGATCCCCAGTGCCGGCAGCACTCATGGAGCCCCAGACCATGACACTCCCACCGCCATGCTTGACTGTTGGCCAGACACGCTTGCCTTTTGTACTCCTCACCTAATTGCCACCACACACGCTTGACACCATCTGAACCAAATAAGTTTATCTTGGTCTTATCAGACCACAGGAAATGGTTCCAGTAATTCATGTCCTTAGTCTGCTTGTCTTCAGCAAACTGTTTTTGGGCTTTCTTGTGCATCATCTTTAGAAGAGACTTCTTTCTGGGACGACAGCCATGCAGACCAATTTGATGAAATGTGCGGCGTATGGTCTGGGCACTGACAGACTGACCCCCAACCACTTCAACCTCCGCAGCAATGCTGGCAGCACTCATACGTCTTTTTGCCAAAGACATCCTCTGGATATGACGCTGAGCACGTGCACTCAACTTCTTTGGTCGCCCATGGCAAGGCCTGTTCTGAGTGGAACCTGTCCTGTTAAACTTCTGTATGATCTTGGCCACCGTGCTGCAGCTCAGTTTCAGGGTCTTGGTAATCTTCTTATAGCCTAGGCAATCTTTATGTAGAGCAACAATTCTTTTTTTCAGATCCTCAGACAGTTCTTTGCCATGAGGTGCCATGTTGAACTTCCAGTGACCAGTATGAGAGCGTGAGAGCGATAACACCAAATTTAACACACCTGCTCACCATTCAAACCTTGTAACACTAACGAGTCACATGACAGTGGGGAAGGAAAATGGCTGATTGGGCCCAATTTGGACATTTTTACTTAGGGGTGTACTCACTTTTGCTGCCAGCGATTTAGACATTAATGGCTGTGTTGAGCTAATTTGAGTGGGCAGCAAATTTACACTGTTATACAAGCTGTACACTCACTACTTTACATTGTAGGAAAGTGTCATTTCTTCAGTGTTGTCACATGAAAAGACATAATAAAATATTTACAAAAATGTGAGGGGTTTTGTGAGATACTGTAAGTAGCTTTGAGATATTGAGATGGCTTTACAAAACAGCAATCCTTATTAATGAATGAGAAGGTAGATGGGGTTGGGGTGAATGAGAAGGAAGTTGGAGTGGGAGGAACATTTTTCTTGATGCCAATTTTAAAAGGTACAAGAATGAGTCAGTATTGCATTCCGTATGTGGTGTGGCACCAAACCAATTTTTTTGCACATGGTACAAAATATGCTTTTTTAATCATGGGCATGACTGATGTTAGATGACTAACTGGAAATCTAGACGTCCAGCTATTATGGTAATAATTCTGAGGTTAAAGTGATTTTAAAGCCTTAATGTTTTTATGCCTAATACATTCAATGCATTAAGGTACAAAAACTGTCTGTGCTGCAGGATCCCCCCTCCCCCACTTATACTTATCTCGATTGCTTCCCACTGCTGTCGATCAAATCCTGTGATGAGGGAGGGGGCCAGAACTGCACTGTCTGCGTCTATAGCCACAGAGAGGGCAGCTCTTGGAAGCGAGCCTGCACGAGTGCCCCTAGAAAACAGCTTTCTAAGGGGGCACTCGCCATAGAGCCAGAAGCATAGGCGGGAGACCCCAGAAGAAGAGGATCAGGTCTGCTCTGTGCGATACCATTGTACAGAGCAGGTAAGTATAACATGTTTATTATGTTATTTAAATTTGAAATCTTTTGTTTTATTAAACTTGAAGCTATAATATCACTTTAAAGCTAAAATCCCAATAAAACACAATGTGTCTAAAAACAATAGCTATGTGTATTGGTTGTTGAATCTTTTTGTCCTTTGTATATTTCCTTTAGCTATGTGCAGTAATCCAGCATGCAATATCTCCTACCTACACTTTTCCTCTGTGCAGGAGTTTCCTGTAATAAAGACCAGTCACCGCTGCTCTCGGTCTTTGTGCAGGGTGACTGGTCTTCTATTTGCCACCTTCTGTAGTTTCTTGGACCCACTAGGTCCCACCCAAAGCTCTGCTTTCTGCACAGGCTATGTGCAGCCAATGATGTGTTACTGCTACTTGAAAAGGTAATGTCTGCAAAGGCACACAAAGTGAATTCATATCTATTGTGGCAAATGGATATATTTATCGGAAAGTTTTGTGCCTCTAAAGTTCAGCTTGAAAGGTTAGCGGACTTCTATAATGGACTCAGTGGCATCAGTCCAGATGTTTCCCTTTTTCAATGATGCAGCTAGAACCATATTGGTATACTGGTCTATACAGGCATTCGTCTTGCTTTCTTACATTGTGACAAAATAACTTTTTTTTTTTTTTTCAGTTGCGTGTATTGTTTGCCTCTATCACTTGTTTTTTCCTGCCTTATTTGAATGTTCTGTCTGGGTATTTTTAGCAATCCGTCCCACTGTGATTCCTCCCTCCCACCCTTCCCTTCACTGTGCCTGCAGGAAATGTAGACTTGTGAAGTTCTATAAGCCTTTGGAAGGGAGTAGTATCTCCAGATCTCTGATTTTTTTTTTCTTTGCAGGAAGCATACGCAGCTGTGGTGCTTTACTTTGGAGAAAATCCAAAGACAACGCCGCCCTCCGTGTTCTTTCCAGTATTCGCTCGTTTCATCAAATCATACAAGGTATACTTGCTAAACCCTGTGCCACATACTGGCATGCGCCTTTACTTAGCGTTTATAAGCACCTGTGTAGTTTATTGTGTCCTTAGAGCAAAGAAGACAGGCTCTTTCCTGCCATTGTTCCAACAGGAAAAGGTTCTTAGGGTGTGGCCACCTACCTAGTGACC
Organism: Pelophylax lessonae; assembly: GCF_965119305.1. Lineage (NCBI taxonomy): Eukaryota > Metazoa > Chordata > Amphibia > Anura > Ranidae > Pelophylax > Pelophylax lessonae. The sequence goes on along the minus strand of NC_138769.1, from coordinate 552,320,223 downwards.
GAATAACTTCTTGTCCATTAAGTAGGAATGCAGCAAGGAGAGATGGATCCTTGTGGATATATTAACTAGGGAAACTGCCCTTTGGTCCACTTGTGTCCAGAAACCGCTTCGCTTTGTCGCCCTACTGGAGTGCTATCACAATCGCATGCTCCACGTAGGCGTCTAAATGAAGAGCCACAGCAGTCTGAGCGGGGTCACACATACTTATGTGTAATGAATTGCGTTTGCACAAACTAGAAATGCAGTAAATGATCTTTATTATAAACACATAGAGGATGGTTGATAACGTTAGACATACATTTAGTTTTGTATAAGAATCAACTCTCCCCATATCTTGTTCTCTTTCCTCTGTATATTAGGGTTGCACCAATACCGTTTTTTTTACCGGTGAGTACAAGTACCAATACTTTTTTAATTACTCACTGATACGGAGTACCGATACCTTTTGTGGTGCGATTTTAGCCCATACAAAATGAATGGGCCCAAATCACACTGTAGAGAGTTGCATGCAATTTGAACAGGAATGCGGTGCAATTCCTCTCCAAATCGTATGCAGTTTCCAGTACCGCTCCTGTGTGAACCCAGGCTGAAATCACGATGACAAGTCTGGGAAATCACACTGCATTCCTGTTCAAATCATGTTCGATATGAGCCCATTCATTTTGTATGGCTCAAATCGCACCACAAAGGTATATCGGTATTGGTGCAACCATTATATACTCTATATTGTCAAAAGTATTGGGACACCTGCCTTTACACGCACATAAACTTTACTGGCATCCCAGTCTTAGTAAGTAGGGTTCATTATTGAGTTGACCCACTCTTTGCAGCTATAACAGCTTCAACTCTTCTAGGAAGGCTGTCCACAAGGTTTAGGAGTGTATCTATGGGAATGTTTGACCATTCTTCCAGAATTCAGGCACTGATATTGGAGAGAAGGCCTGGCTCAGTCTGCGCTCTAATTAATTCCAAAAGTGTTCTATCAGGTTGAGGTGCAGGCCAGTCAAGTTCCTCCACCCCAAACTCACTCATCCATGTATTTATGGACCTTGCTTTGTGCATTGGTGTGCACTTATGTTGGAACAGGAAGGGGCCACAGTTTCAAGGTTTTGATGGATCACAGTTCATCTTTCTTAAGACGCTAAGCCTCCGTTCACACCTGGGCGCGATTCTGCCTATAATTCCAATTTGCGGCAAATCGCAAGACACGTGTGCAATGCCATTACTCCTTAATGGCAACCTAGTCGCGCCACAAATCGTGCTGCAATCGCAAACGCGTGGTGCTGTTGCTCAAAAGAAGCTCCTGCGTTGTGATTTGCCGTGATTGCAGCATGATTGAGCGTGCAACGTTGGCAGCAAAATCCTGGCACAATTGGGCTGCCATTAAGAAGTAATGGAATGGCACACATGTCCTGCGATTTGGAATTCAGCCCGTGATTCAAATCATCCAGATGTGAACAGAGCCTTAGGCTAAGTTCACACTGGCATTAAAAGCAGGTGTTTGAGGGGCGTTTAAAAACGCCCCTCAATAACCTATGCAAATGATATAATAGACAGCACACAGTGCTGTTCACACTATCAAAACATGAAGCGTTAGTGTTGCTTTGCTTCAAAATTAAAGCCTCATGTCGAGTCAGGAGGCGTTTGAAGCCTTTCAACACCTCCCATTCAAGTTTATGGTAACGCTTCACAAATGCTCTGGCCGGGGTTCAGGTATTATATTGTGCACTGTTTATATTGTACTTAGGCATTTGCGGGGCAATAAAATTAGTTTATTTCCTGTAATGTCACTTTCCATTGTGAAGCAGTTTAAACGCTCATCAAATGCTTCAAAACATAGGGCGCTTTGAGGAGTGGTTTTAACTTGCCATTATCACTTGTAAAATGCCAGTTTAACGCCCATACTAAAGCTCATTGACGCAAGTCTGACGCCCATACTAACGCTATAGGAGCATTTGTGAAGTGTTAGAGGTTTAGTCAAGTGTGAACATGCCCTGAAGCTGACAATTGAACAAGTGGTGAAGTCACATAGTCCGTATATATGAATGGAACTATGCTGCCAGTCCATATTATTTACCTTAGTGTATTTTCTTTATAAAGTCTATTCATTTATGTATACAGAGATGTATTTGAGTAATATGACTCTGTCATGAAACTAATAACCCGACTGATTTGTGCTGTTTAACCAAATAGGAAGCTGATCTTGGGAATGAGATGCGCAAGAAGCAGGAGGAAGTTATGCGAGAGAAGTTATTGGCACAAGAAGCAAAGAAGATGGACCCTAAGGTATGGTCTACATGGCTAAAGTGCCTCTAAGCACCATGGACTGTGGCACAAATGGTCCTGTACACTGAGATGCAAGCACTATCATTGCTTCTGCTATCAGGAGGACATTGTGTCAAGCAGGTTTATGAAGTGATGCCTTCCTAGTTGTTCTCAGTTCTGATCTGTTTGTAGTCATGTTGTACTACCAATGTACAGCCCAGAATGCAGACAAGTTAAATCAGAACAAAACAATGCTTGGGCCTGTGATGAAAGGTGACAGAGCACAGGGAAAGAGGTTATAGTTGCAGTCGTGATTGGTAGTGCCCCTGAATATATTAGAATGGGGTTTTGATATAGCCAGCCGTTTGCTCAGCACTTTATAAAATAAAGGGAGGCAGATCAGTTACAATGCAATTCAAGACAAGAGTGTTAGAAGGTCCCTGCTTGTGAGAACTTACAATTTAAAGGTATAAAACTACCTCGGGTCGGTTCACACTTGAATTGCACAGGAATGCAGTCTGCATTTCTGTGCGATAGCTCTGTGACTCAGTGCGGTGCAGCTTCAGTCCATTCATTTGAATGAGCTGAAATCGCACTGGATTGCACAAAAAGTAGTGCATGCACTACTTTTCAAAGAAATCACCGCAACTGGACCGCATGAAACGTGGTGCGATATAAGGTTTTATTCACATTTGGCATTTTGTGATCTCATTATAAAACAAATATTGCGCTCTTGATAAAAGAATAAAAATGAATAAATGAAAAAAAAAAATATGAATAAAAAAAACGGCAATAGTGTATGCGTTTAATAACAAGTAATGCACTTACATATTTCCAAAGGTAAACTCAGCATTGAACAAAAAAAAATATATAAGAAATTCAAATATGGCAGCCATTAGAAACATCCGGGAAGCGTGATGACTGGAATGTGTAGCTCTGCCCTGGGCAGAGCTACACATTCCAGTCATTGCGCTACCCAGATGTTTTAATGGCGGCCATATTTGAATTTAAGTTTATCTTTAGAAATATGTAAGTGCATTACTTTTTAATAAACGCAACTCGTAAGAGGCTTTAAACTATTGGCGATTTTTTCCTTTGGGAACATTGTCTGCAATCGGCCGGCCAGATGTAAGAGGATTGTAATCATCTTGGGGTCTGCTTGGAGCTGATTTCTCTGTGTCCCAACCTGTGTTAAAGAGCTGGAGATAACATCTTAAGCCTATGAGACATTCCATAATAGAGGATGCAGGCTCTTTGGTAAGAGTCCTTCTTTATTGGTGGTGGCGGTTATTTCATTTGGTGGAGGTTTTACATCTGATCTTAAAAGTAAGTGCAAGAGTTTCTTCACGTGTTATCATTTCGTTTGAATTTTTGGTCTATTAATGAGACTGTTTAAATGTGGAATTTCGTTATTTACACATGCTCATTTATGTGGTTTAGTGCAACACTTCTATTGTATGATATATTTTGGGATCTCAGGCAGAATTGCTGCAATTTTGCCCGCGACCTCAATTCACACTACAATCGCAAATGGCATGTTCGGGTGTCATTCATTTTCAATGGCACCTAAATCACAGTTTTGCTTCAATTATCACAAGATAAATCATGCAGCTAAAAGCAGAGCGTGAAGCTTGTTGCCAAAAAAGAAGGAAAAGCTTCTTTTGGGGCAACGAGCATTGTGCGTTGTGGTTTTCCGCGATTGCTGTGCGATTTTGTCCTGCAGGGTTTTGAATGGTCATATTGGGAAAGGCCATCAATGCCATCAATGTATTTATCGTAATTAAGATTTGCTGGTATTTATTCTTCAGCATGAAAGCTTTAGTGTCCATTCACACTACCGCGACTTGTCAGCCTGACAAGTCACGGTCCGTCACGGTCCATGCAGTGCTACAGGACCCGTTCTAATAGGAGCGACACAAGTCGCTCCGACTTAGAAAAAGGGTCCTGTACTACTTCGGGGCGACCTCGGAGCGACTTGCATAGACATTCATTATATGAAGTCCGTGCAAGTCGCGCCGAAGTCTCGGTGCACGCGACTTCACAGGTCGCCCCCGAAGTCGGAGCGACCTAGTGTCAACCGGCACTTAACAGTGTCTTTTGAACATGGGCCACTAAAGAGATAAAAGATTGCGAAGAGAAGAATAAAATCTGTGTGCTTTTATTAAATAATATAATTAACTGATTGCTTTTTTGATAAGAGTTGTTCCTTATAATGTTTTTATGATCTAACTGGATAACCCTTTGTCTCATTTATAGAGACACTATAGCCACCTTAGAGGATTGCCATCCATCTAGGCAGTGGTTTCCAAACTGTGGCCTGCGGGCCAGATGCGGCCTTTTGCTTGGATCTATCTAGCCCTTGGGGCATTATTCCTCCCACTGACACCAGCGATGGGGCATTATTCCTTTCACTGACACCGGTGATAGGGCACTATTTCTCCCACTGACACCGGCGATGGGGCACTATTCCTCCCACTGACACCGGCGATGGGGCACTATTCCTCCCGCTGACACCGGCAATGGGGCACTATTCCTTCCGCTGACACCGGCGATGGGGCACTATTCCTCCCACTGACACTGGCGATGGGGCACTATTCCTCCCACTGACACTGGCGATGGGGCACTATTCCTCCCACTGACACTGGCGATGGGGCACTATTCCTCCCACTGACACCGGTGATGGGGCACTATTCCTCCCACTGACACCGGTGATGGAGCATTATTCCTCCCACTGACACCGGTGATGGAGCATTATTCCTCCCACTGACACCGGTGATGGAGCATTATTCCTCCCGCTGACACCGGTGATGGAGCATTATTCCTCCCACTGACACCGGTGATGGAGCATTATTCCTCCCACTGACACCGGCGATGGGGCACTATTCCTCCCGCTGACACCGGTGATGGAGCATTATTCCTCCCACTGACACCGGTGATGGAGCACTATTCCTCCCGCTGACACCGGTGATGGAGCACTATTCCTTCCACTGACACCAATGATGAGGGGCAATTCCTCCCACTGATACCAAAAATGGGGCTCTAATCCTTCGGCTAAGGGCCGGTTTACACTGGTGTGATGAAAGACATTGCATGTGATTCGCACCACACTGCTTTGCAAATCACATGCGATGTCTTCGCGATGCAATTTCAGCCATACAGATTGTACGGCTGACTTTGCATTGCATTCGGTCCAAAGCCATGCAGGACCCTTTTTTTTGGTCCGTACCAGAATCTGATCGCATGGGTGTTCACACCCATGCGATCCAATTCCTGTCTGAATTGACAGTTCGCACTGCGATATGCAAACTAATCTGGGGGTGTCATTAACTTTGTATGGACACTCCCAGCAGTTCGCATATGGCAGTGTGAACTGCCTGCGAGTCGGGTGCGATGCGGGAACCCGCACTGGATTCGTAGGGTTCCCGCATTGCACCATTTTCTAATCACACTGGTCACTGTCTGGCCCTCCTACAGTCTGAGGGGGAATAAACTGGCCCTTTGTGTGGAAAGTTTGATCAGCCCTGATTCTAGGGTAATCCTCATATTCATCCGGTATTAGTGTTTAGATCTGTCCTCAGGAAATATCTGGATTTTTTTCATGTAAATAAAATAAGGACTATGGGTTGATATGAATGTCTATTTTTTTAAAGTCATTTTTACTGAATGAAGGAGGAAATGTATCTAATGTTTTGCACACCATTTTTATTTCTCTAGGCTCCAGTTCAGAAAAATAAACGGCAACAACAAGATCTGATAGCAGAGCTGCGGCGGCGACAAGCTAAGGACCATCGACCGGTGTATGAAGGAAAGGATGGAACCATTGAGGACATAATAACAGGTGGGTGTTTTAATTAGCAAGTGAGTTAATTTAATGCTTTCTTACAGTTCTCTCTCTAAAATTGTCTTTTTTCTCCTTCCTGCCCCAATGTAAATAGTCCTCACTAATGGGGACTGCTAAACCTCTCTTTTCCAATGTAAATAGTCCTCACTAATGGGGGCTGCTAAACCTCTCTTTCAGTATGCCTTATTTGACCATGTATGTATTTCTCTGTTTCCCCAACCTGCATTGATGGCTGCAGTCCTGAAGAGTGTCCCCTTCACAGCCAGAACAGCCAAGAGAGGCTCTCGCTTCTTCTGTGATACATCCCTATTTGAGGATTCAAACTGTTAAGCCTAATGCCTTTAAAAAGTATGTAAAGGTATAATTCTGCATGCATTGTGACCTTCCTTGTCTGGCCAGGGATGGCCTGTCATGAAGAACACTGGAATGCATGCCCAGGCCTTGCACTTTAACCTTGTAGTCATGATTACTAATCCCCTGCGATGCATCTGACTGCATGCGACAGCTACATACTCTTCTGTCAGTGCATTCAATATTCACACAAAGCACAGTGTACAGCCATAGAGAGAAGGTTTGTGCTGTTTTATCAATTTTTCTGTAAGAATGCTATATTATAGACCTCATCAAAGTGAAAGATCATGAACCCCTGTATTATTAATACTAAATTTAGGTTCAATTGTCTTTTTGGCATTTAAAATATTGGCTCTATATAGAACGTAGCCTTCAAGGCTTCCTAACAGTTCTTTTGGTTGAGATAGCTAGTGCTGGTCTCATACACAGGTCATTAATATATGCTGCTGTGCCCTTACCCAGGTAATGGGGAAAATGTTTACTGGGCCCAGAGTATGGAAACAACGAGACTAGTACGAGTGTCAACTGGCCATAATTATCATAAGCCATCTCCCTCGCTAGCTGTGCTTGTGTGGAATATTGCCTGTCCTGCACTCCTGCTGTTTATTTGTATTCACTGGAGAGAGAGAGAGTGTGACAGTGTGACCCCCATAGGAACTTGTGTGGAAAGAAAGTTCTGTGGTAGCACACTTATTTTTTTCCCCTCCGTATGGGGGAAGAGTGCTGCTCTTGATATACCTCTTTAGTTTTCATTTGCCTAGTTATATACCTTCCTTTCTATTTTATCTCTCAGATTAGATACCAGGAAGATTCATCTTTAGTTTCCTTTCTCTTGCAGAGGGTAAGAAGAGGGACAGCTGATCTTCCTGTAAAAGAGCTATTGCTGGCTATGCTGCTTCTGCCTTGTGCCACATTTGTCTTCTATAACAAGCATTTGCTTTAAGTGACTGACATGCTGTGCCTGTTGATATCAGCCAACACACAGAATTAAGATCTGAACTTATAAACAGATAATGCTGTTAGGCTCAAAGAAAGAGAACGCGTTAGTACTAGGAGCAGCTAGAAGCAAGAAAAATGGTGTACAATGCAGGGACTTTTGCAAGGCCACAGCTAGAATGTTTCTAGTATCTAGAAAGTAACCCCTTAATGTGTCCATTTTGACCTATAGGACCAGTGGTGGTCTGCCACCTTGATTTAAAGGCTTTCATTTTATTATTAATCTGGTTTGGACCCTTGTTTGAGGTTCACTGGGGCATACGCATCTTATGAGTGATCATTTGAAGATTAGATGTCCCTGAACTATCACCAGCTTTGCAAAGTATGCAAGGAGCTATGTACATTAATATGTGTACCCAGTACCAGTGTGGTTTCTGACTTAATATGTGTACTCAGTACCAGTGTGGGTTCTGACTTAATATGTGTACCCAGTACCAGTGTGGGTTCTGACTTAATATGTGTACCCAGTACCAGTGTGGGTTCTGACTTAATATGTGTACCCAGTACCAGTGTGTTTTCTGAATTAATATGTGTACCCAGTACCAGTGTGGGTTCTGACTTAATATGTGTACCCAGTACCAGTGTGTTTTCTGAATTAATATGTGTACCCAGTACCAGTGTGGGTTCTGACTTAATATGTGTACCCAGTACCAGTGTGGGTTCTGACTTAATATGTGTACCCAGTACCATTGTGGGTTCTGACTTAATATGTGTACCCAGTACCAGTGTGTTTTCTGAATTAATATGTGTACCCAGTACCAGTGTGGGTTCTGACTTAATATGTGTTCCCAGTACCAGTGTGGGTTCTGACTTAATATGTGTTCCCAGTACCAGTGTGGGTTCTGACTTAATATGTGTACCCAGTACCAGTGTGAGTTCTGACTTAATATGTGTACCCAGTACCAGTGTGGGTTCTGACTTAATATGTGTTCCCAGTACCAGTGTGGGTTCTGACTTAATATGTGTTCCCAGTACCAGTGTGGGTTCTGACTTAATATGTGTACCCAGTACCAGTGTGAGTTCTGACTTAATATGTGTACCCAGTACCAGTGTGGGTTCTGACTTAATATGTGTACCCAGTACCAGTGTGGGTTCTGACTTAATATGTGTACCCAGTACCAGTGTGGGTTCTGAACTTACCATCAGCTCTAACTTCACAGTAGACTGTGCCTGAAAGACAGGAATACAAAGCACATTTCTAATGAAATTTAGGACCACATCCAGTTCTGAGCACAATGGAGCTTGTTACCTGCAGCTGTCCTATGAAATGCTTGTTCAGAAATGGCATTTCATGGATCTACATGTCCCTAATGTTCCTATCTGACATCAATACATCAGCCGTCTCTGCAAGCAGAAAATGAGGAGACCAGTAATACACACTAATTACAAAGTTGGTTTGTTTTGTGTTCTAACAATTCTAAATTTGCCATCCATATGAGGTTGAGTTTATCTTCAAAGAAAGCTTCACAAAATGTCTTCCAGTACAGACAGGCTTAACTTAGGAGTTGTGTCAATAACTAATATATGTGCAGCTAATGATATTCCTTTTCCATCACTGACTCTCAACTCTACAAAGCTTCCAGTCTCATGTATACAATCGCCTTTGCCTGCTTCAGCCACAGAGCTCTCTTGTCCTCAGTGCACATTATCTGACTATGCACTTGATTTATCTTTTCAGATCTCCGTAATCAGCCCTTCAGACGTGCAGATGCAGTTCTGCGGCATGCCTGGAGGCGGAGCTAGCACATTCAGTTCCACGAGCCGGATCAGGCCTTGCTGTGTATGTTGCTCCTTGGAGTAGATGAACTTAAAACACTCAGCAGATGACTGTGCTGCACATGTTAAGGGAGATGAAGAAGCCGGGACACTTCACAAAATAGAAGAAAAAGTGCCTTATTGCTACAGTATTATAGAACTATTTTTCTTTTACTATTTATATTTTCTTAAGTTTTTACTGTAAATATTTTTTTTTTTTTTTGTAAGGTTGCCCGACCAATATTGGCTGCTCTGGGCAAAATAAGAAAAAGTGCCTTGTAAGTGTTAAAAAAAGTTTTTTTTTTATGCAGTTAGGTAGATTGAACACTAATGTGATGTAAAGACTGAAGCCTTTTGTGGTGGAATGGGCTGGTAATGTTAAATGTATGCCTTCTGGCTTTGGCAAGGTTAATATAGCAAGAGCATTTTTACATATTTTATTTACTTTTATCCTGATTATAGGGGGAAGAAACAAGAAAAGGTGTCAAATTTTTGAGTTTGCTTCAGAAAGTTGTAGAGAAATCACATATATAATGAAATTGGCGCAGATATGTCGATGGTTTATGGGACTGTTTACCCAGCCGCTGATCTCTCATGCTGTCAGCTGAACTGCCTAATGAATCATGTAGACGTTCTCTCTTCCAGGTCTTCATAATGCAGGTGACAGATCCCGCCCCCCCCAATCTTCCACCATGTTTGTCAGTTATTTGATGAGACCTCTAATCACAAAGAGGGATTTTGTCAGCAGAACTATAGAAATAGTTCTGGAGGAGCACTTGTTTCAATAGACTGCTCAGCTAGACGCAACATGATGCAGAGGTCTTATAATGGGAAAAGGCATCAGCTGCACACATTTCAAAGCTGGTAGAAGAGATCCAATACTTTGTTACATAAGTAGCACTGTGGGATGTAAGTATGCATGAGGTGGGCAGGCATGTCAAGTCATTTGGAGTCGGGACATTTACACATGAAGTGTCGTCTTCTTAGTGGGACCATAAAACTGGTTAAAGTGGTTAAACTGGATCAGGATGCAAACAAGGGGAGTCTGTCATTGCTGACCTTTTTTTTCTTTTTGGAAATGGCAACTTCCATGGCTGCCATCCTCACCCTTGCATTACTACTTTGTCCAATCAGTGACCTGACACGTGTGTTATTGCCAGGGGCAGGACATCTGGAATGCACATGCTTGGTCCTGGTCACTGACTCACTAACTGGTAAAGCACAGATGAGGGCACCAAATTTTTTTTTTTTTCATATACCAACAGTGGCAGCTGCCATCTACCTGTCCTGCAAATTCCTCTCATGCTGCCTTTCTGCACCTTGCATCTTTATAACATTATAACTGTATCTATGGTAAGCTGTCTGGCGTACCTAAAGCCGTTATCATTGCTTTTTTTTGCATCGATATGTAAAAGTGTAAATGCAAAGCCTGTCTTGCTTTTCTTGCATACTCTCAGGAGCTCTCTTCAGAGTTACAATATTGAGAGATGTTGCAGTGCTGTGTCCCCATCTAATTCATCCTGCATTTATGATGAATTTATTTAATTGCTGCTGCATTGTGTTTTCACTAGAACAATAAACAGGTAATTGAGTATACACTTTTACACATTATAGATGTATAAAAGCATTTGGACATCAATCTCCTTTACAGTGTACCTGTCACCTACAAAGAGCAGACAATATCGGTTTCCTATATGCAAATAACATTGTAGCAGTAAGAGATAGGAATGCAGTAATGCTGCCAGTTTATAGTAATTGTAAATATAGGTGAAATCCACAAAATGACTGCGTATGTTTTTTTGTACATGACAGGTACAGTCCACTCTGCACAGGCCAGAAATGTTTATGCAATGTTTCCAGTCTGCACACTTTATTTTGCTATGATATATTTATATGTATTTAAGCTGTATCTGAACGATGTTTCTTACTAGTCTCTCCCATTTCTACCCATACATACTTCACAGTGAAGTCTCTTTTTATACTTTGGTAGGTTTGGGATTGGCATACCTCTGTGTCAGACTCCGAAGTCAATGATACATCTACATTTTTGATTAATGATAATTTATTTTTTAATTGTTCAGATCAGCAAATTTGAATCCAGCTTGTCAACCTGATTGGTAGACAATTGGACCAAGTCTTTAGCATTGGGGAATCTGCTTTTTTTTTTTGCTTACTAAAAAGTCTTACTGTCAGTTTGCTAGTCAGAGACCAAACTATTTTAGTTTCTTTCTTTTAATTTAAGATTTTAAACGAGGGGTCTTTTGCCTATATTTTTGGTCAAACATTTTAAGGATGACGATGATGGTTATTTAAATCACAGGGAAAACTTAGCCTGCAGCTTTATTTTATTTTTTTTAACAAAACTCATTATTTCGGTAACATTCCATGTTTTTTTGTTTGTCAGATTGTGCAGGGACCACAGGGGGAGATTTACTAAAGCTGGCGTGTGCAAAATCTGGTGCAGTTCTACATAGAAACCAATCCGCTTCCAGGTTTTATTGTCAAAGCTTAATTGAACAAGCTGAAGTTAGAAGCTGATTGGCTACCATGCACAGCTGGACCAGCTGCTATGTGCACAAGTTTTAGTAAATCTCTCCCTCTGTGCAGTTGTGTTCTTACATTCCAAGTTTCTTGTTTACTATACAAAAATAAAACATTTCCTGCTTAGCAATGTATAGTGAATGGCTTAAGGTGTCTGCCATGTATGAAGCAGTGTAATCAGAAACCTTGAGCAAGAGAAACTGCAGCAAACTTTCTAATGTGTAAGTTCTGATGACTTTGAATGTATACATTGCGAATACAAAGTTATAAGACCAAATTTGGCTTAATAGAAACCGTAGCTTTTTTTTTTTTCCTGTGCTCTCTTTTAGGCACTATTCACATGGGTATATTGCATCGCTGCAAATCCCAAGCAGCAAGAATCTACTGATTCCTGTTGCCGAGATTGACAGCAGTGTGTGGATAGCAGCGGCTGCCGGGCCCGTACACTGCAATGACAGGCTGGTGAACGCATGTGGACGTACACACAAAGTGCTGCTGGCAATCGTAGCATTGCAAAATGCCATTGCGAATTGAGCCTTATACAGTGCCTTTGCTAAATAGGGTAAAAAGCCATATTATCCTTTGCAGCTGCTATGCATCTTATCATCCAGCTAAACCTAGAGAATCCTATTTATGCACTATACTACATCCCTGTCCCCTTGGGCTATGCCATCTACACTTCATTTACAATCTGTTCTCTAAATTTATTTTAAATTTTAGAACACAGTGTTGGCTGTTTGTATTTGCCCTAAAAATAGCAGTGGTGACAGTTTGATGATCTATAGTTTATTTGCTCACCTCCAGCAGTGTTATGATTGCAATGCATGCAGAAGACAACAGAGGCCTGCTGAAAGCTCGTGGTTTTCTGTACTGTAATAATTCTGCATGTTTGAATACATTCCTGTCCTTCTCCAGAGCCCACAGACATGCAAAGCAGTGTGCTATCATAGAAGGTGTCCTTCCATACCTTTTCTCAGTGTATTAACCATGTACAGTATGTTATTTCTGATGTTAAGAAGCCAGTAATTGTTTATTACAAGTCATGTTTAAGTTCTTTAAGTGTCAGGTTTCAGGAAAATATTTAGTGCTCTCTGTTATATTATTATTTTATTTTGTCATCAATAAATGTGCAGAGCCCTATCATTTCATGTGTGTGACTCTACCTGTGTTCAGTATCAAGTAGGCCGATTCACACTACAACAATGCAAAGGCAGAGGGCACTGAGATGGTCCAGGTCAGTGATAAGGGTAACAATGTTGTAATGTCTGGGTAAACACAGTAACCAATGAAGAATTGATGTGTTGGTTGTGGAGCTTTAGTGCCGGTTCACACCAGTGCGGCTTCAGGGCTGGTTCACACTCTTGTGAGTGCGGCGATCGCATGTAATATCGGAGCGCACTGCTCCTTCATTACATGCGATCGGATGTGCGGTGCGAATTCAGCCATACACTTTGTATGGCTGAATTCGCACTGCACCCGCACAAAAGACGCACATGACCCTTTTTTCCAGCCGCATCAGGATCAGATCGCACAGTGATTCACACTTGTGCGATCCGATCCTGTGCGAACTGTCAGATCGCACTGCGATATGCGATCAAACTGGGGGTGTCGTTAACATTTAATTGACACCCTCTGCGTATCGCATATGGCAGTGTGAACTGCCAGATGTGCGTTTGCGATACGGGAACAGGCTGCGAATTCGCAGCCTCCCCGCATTGCACAAGTGTGAACCAGGACTCAAAGTTGCGCTACTTTGAATCCAACATCTCTGCATAACTTCATCGCGGCTTGCATATGACTTCTTTTACAGAAGTCAATGCAAGTCATGATGAAGTCTCCCAAAAGTAGTGCAGGAACCTTTTTCTACATTGGAGCGACTTGAGTTGCACCGATTAGAACGGTTCCATTGCCGTTAATGGGGCGTGACTTGTCATGCAACAGTCGCAGCATTGTAAATGATACAAGTGAGCAAGGAGTTGAAAAAACCTTGAGAATGTAAAAAACAAATAGTTTTACATAAAGCAGCAACATCCACACAGTACACCCAACGTTAGAGGCAATTTCTTATTCCAAAGCAAATACACCTTTGCACACTGATACTGACTATTATTCCAATGTTTCTCTTCTGCTTCATTTTCTCTACCTCGCTCAGCTAAGGTGACCCAAGTGCTGACGGTGAGGGGCGGGTATTAACATGGGTCCTGTGCAGGCACCTGATGTCCTCCTTTATCAACCGATATCATTATTGGTTGTTAGGATGCTGGCAGCTAGGAGGTCATAATGGTGTACAATAAAAACCTGTGGCTTTGTATAACTAAGAGGCAGAATTTATCCACCAGCAGCTGCCTTGTATACAATTTTGGGGCAATTTTTAGGCATTTTGCCAATGCAACCCTGAATAAACCTGAAGGTACCCTGGTTGAAAAAGATTGATCTATGTTATACAAAACGTCTTCAGAACATTTTTACATGGCATTTAAATGAACAGCATATAAACATAGATGTGATGGGGGACATACGGACTAAGGAAACACTCAATTTTTTCATTAGAGTTCTGTAAAAACTATGTTGTTGAAGACCACTCTTAGATTAAAAACTACAGTTTAGCATTTTGCTAGCACTATTTAATATATAATGTTAATATATATAATATATATATTACAACTTAAACTGCATAGCAGACACACTATTAGAGTTGTGATAGTTTACTAACATGGTATTACGTTTAATAAACTAGACACTATTTATTTATTTTTTTCTATATGCAATGTTCTTTGCGCTATCATTGCAGTCATGTAAATGTTCCATTTAAAGCCCAAATGAACATTTCGTGTAATCAACAGAATACATTCCAGCCCAGGTACATCAAAACAAAAGGTGTTTAATGTTTTACAGTTTTTCATTCTAAAGCAGCTACAGCCTGAGTGGAAAAAGTCTGTCCCCTGCCAGCAGCTGCCGAGTATGAACCTTGTTCTCAATGGAGAAACAGTGGTCTCTCTGCAAGGGTCTGACATGCCCTCTGCTGTGCCTGAGCTACCCAGTCAGCAGGGAACATGAGCTCTGTAGCTGTTTTAAACCTTTGTTCTGATGCACCTGCAAAATTTCTAGCAGATTCAAACTAAGGGTTGAATTAGGCTTTAACGGATGCATTTTTTTGCTATAGGAAACAATTCTGTAGCTTCATTAAAAAAAAGACTGCAGGATTTTCTGTGGAAAAAAATGATTTGCCGATATGAAAAAGGTCAAATACAGTTTTTTTTTTTTCTTTTTTATTAAAGAATTTTGCTTTACAACAAACTAGTAGGGAGCAGCACAATCACACAACTACTTCTGCAGAAGCCTATTTGGTGCTTATGCTTGTTGTATACAGATGCAGCATGTTATGTTTGTTCCAGATTCTGGAGCAATCCAAACAACACAAAGGGGATTATTTACTAAAGGCAAATCCACTAAGCACTGCAAGTGCACTTGGAAGTGCAGTCGCTGCAGATCTGAGGGGGACATGCAAGGAAAATAAAAAACAGCATTTCTCTTTTGTTCATTGATGGAAACACCTGCTGATCTTCTTAATGATTGGGTTATACTGCCACCTACAGGAGTAGGACATTAGGCAGAAAAAAAGTCTAGCTACGCTTATGGGCAGTCCCAGGGGGTATACTCCCTCTCTCTGCTATAGGTACCCCATTTTTTTCTGCCTAGTCAGGAGTAAGGACCTCGTTCCTTTCTGGGATCTCTGGTCCTGGCAATTTTTTCTTTTTAGATAGATTTTTTTCTCCTGTTTTTTTTATCTGTGAGATCTACAATAAACTGCCAAACCGGGCGACAGGCTGGATGATCTAGATCCAGTGTTCACCCCAGTCTGGCCAGCTCCGCGCTAGGTCGGCCGCGGCATTGCCCCACCGGATGGGGGCTGGCCTGCCAGTTTAACTGCCTCACGAGGTTGCATATGACCGGGTCTCGGTCCGAGTCGCAGTGTTCCTCCTGGCCGACAGCCCCCCATTTCGATGAAGAGGAGGTTCTGTCTGGAGCGGTGCCCGCCTGGTTCCTGGTATGGTAAGTAACTATCCCCCCTCTACCCCTGCAGGGTTTTGGGGTGGACGTGGTCCCCTCCATGGGACGGTCGGACCCCCGGGTAACCTTCCTTCCCATTAGGCACCCCCCTCCTCCCCCCTTCTCTATGCTGGGGCTGTAGGGAGGTTTGGTCCACCTCCTGGGGTGGGGGCAGGGTGCTGTGCTGGCGATGGGGGAGTGGGGGGGGAGTGTGCTGCTAGCGACAGTTCGATCGACTGTAGGGGGGGAGCTGTTCCTGCCAGGGCCCCCCCTTCCTGCCTGTGCCATCTTCTGAGGCCTAGGGATCCCTCCTGGGTCTCTGGGAGCGTTGTGGTGCCGAACGGGGCCGCCATTTTCTTGTAGCCGGTGTGCCCAATGCATGACGGCCATGTTTGTGTAGTCCAGCGGCCATTTTACAGTGGTTTGCCATTGAGAATAGTGGCGGCCATGACAGTGGAGCCTTCTGGGCAGCGATTTCAGCGGTGGGAGCCCCTCCTCATCCCCTGGCGCGGACTCCTGGATCTTTTCACTTCCTGATTGTCGCACGTGGAGTACAGATTATCCTGGTGGCTGCAGGTGCATGTTTCTGCTGGGTGGCGAGTCTGGTGGGGTCCTCTACCTCTCTGCTGAGGATCGATTAGGTGCTCTGTTACTGATGACCAGGTGGTGCTGCCGGAGCGGTGGGGGTGTCCCTTATCAGTGTTTTTACACCTTTTTTTTCTGGGGTCCCCCTATTAACTCATGGAGTCCTTAGAGCACATTTCCCCACCTGATCCACTTCTGAGGCTGCGGGGCCCTCCGGGTCCCATCCATCAATTGATGCACTGACGGTGGTCCTGGAGTCCTTTGTGTCTCGGGTGGAGGTGGTTTTTGGGTGACGAGCTAGCAAAAAGTGCCCCCTGCCTCATCTGTCTCTTCAGATCCTGAATCTGATTCGGCCACCGTGGTCCTGGGTCACTCTGCTGGGTCTGCGACCACGTGCCCTGAGTTCTCAGATAGTGAGGATGATTACTCCACTCCTGTAGCCGTGCATGAAAAGCCTGGGGTCCCAAACTCTGACCAAGTGGGCTAAGCTTTTACGCCGTGACCTGGAGGGGGAGCAGCTATCCCCTGCCTTTGCTGAGCTGGCTGATCAGTTGGCCCAGGGGCTGCCGTTTATCTGTGATGCCTCTTTGGATGCAGCTTCCCTAGTTGTTAGGCTCTCTGTTTCGGCAGTGGTCCTTCGGTGTATTTTTTGGCTCAAATGCTGGTCTGCGGACCAAAAAGGCTTTGACTGATTTTTCTTTTCAAGGAGATCACCTGTTTGAAGCTACCCTGGATGACATCATTAAGGGTCTTTAAAGGGGGGGGGAGAGTACCTTTCTTCTGCAGGCTAGTAAGGGCAAGGACCCTCGTAGACATGGGCCATCTTTCTCAGCTCAGAAGAAGTTTTTTTGTCCCCCTGGGGCAACTGGGAAGGGATCAAAGCCCTCCTTTGGTGGATCCAAATGTACTTGGTCTGGCAAGTTGAGAGCGGGCTTCTCCACACCCGCGGACAAGGCTCCTTCAGCATGAAGATGCGACCTCACCCATATCGGGGGTGGGGGGACGTCTGTGCTGGTTTCCGGACCCGGGGACTTTCCTGGTACAAGACAAGTGGGTCCACAAAGTCATACCGTCCAGCTACAAGATCGAGTTTCGTTCTTACCCTCCAGAAAGGTTCCTTCCTTCCAACTTGCGCCTGTCCCGGAACAGGATCTTTTTGGGGCGGTGCAAGACCTGTTACTTCAAGGGGTGATTGTTCCGGTTCTGACATTGGAACATTTTCAGGGGTTTTACTCAAACCTGTTTACAGTTCCCAGGATGGAAGGCAAGGTGCATCCAATTCTGGTCCTCAAGGTGCTGGACTGCTTTGTACGGGTGCAGTTTAGAATGGAGTCCATTCACACGGTGGTGGCATGCCTGCATCAGGGGGATTTTCTTGCCTCTATCGAAATCAAGGACGCTTACCATCACATTCCAGTATGTGCCTGTCATCAGCGCTTCCTCCACTTTGCCGTAGGAGAGGAGCATTATCAGTTTGTTGGGTTACCCTTTAGTCTCGCCTACGCTCCACGGGTCTTCACAAAAGTGTTGGTCCCGATGCTGGCATTGTTATGCCAGCGGGGGATCGTGGTACTGGGCTACTTGGACAACCTCCTTCTGCGAGCGGAGTCTCCTACTGCTCTGGTGGAAAACCTAGAGATCACCATACGAAGTACAAAGGGAGTTCGGCTGGATTCTGAATTTTCAGAAGTCTGCTCTGGTTCCGTCCACAAAGCTGGGCTATCTGGATCGGACTCTGGACTCTGCCTTAGCCAGAGTGCTCCTTCCTCCTTACATGCAGGTGCTGGGCCTGATGGTGTCTACCCTCAAGGCGGTTGCGTTTGCACAGTTCCATATGAGGTCCCTGCAAAGGGAGCTTCTTGGCAAATGGGACAAGAATCCGCAGCCTCTGGACAATCAGACCCAGCTGAGATGGGGAACGAAAGAGTCCCTGATATGGTGGCTTAGTTCTCTGGCATTTTGGCTGGGCAAATCCTTCCTCCCCTTGTATTGGACAGTGGTCACCACGGATGCCAACCTGTCCGGGTGGGGAGGCGCTCTCGGCAAAAATTCTGCTCAGGGGGTCTGGACACTGGAAGTGTCTAGACTACCGATCAATGTTCTAGAACTCCGAGCGAACAGGCTGTGCCTGGAACATTGGACAGATCGTCTTCAGGGATGTCCAGTGCGCAATCAGTCGGACAATGCCACGGCCGTGGCTTATGTCAATCACCAGGGGGGGCACAAGAAGTGTCCTGGTGGCTCTGGAGGTAGCCATCATTCTAAGGTAGGCAGAACGTTTCGTTCTAGTCCTCTGCGCTGTACACATTCCCAGGGAGTGGTCCCTTCATCCGGAGGTGTTTTCATCGGTTGTGTCTCTGGTTTGGTACTCTCAGTCCTCCAGAAGCCTCCTTTTGAGAATCTTCGGGAGATTCCCCTGCTTCCACTGTCCCAGAAGGTGACCTTTTTTGGTGGCTATCCCCTCTGTGCGCAGGGTGTCATAATTGGCGGTGTTATCCTTTCGTTCACCCTACTTGGTGGTTCACAGTTGTAAGGTGGTTCTTCGCCCTGTCTGTCGTTCCTTCCAAAGGTTTCTCTGATTTTTATTTGAATGAAGACATTGTGTTGCCTTCCCTGTGTCCCAGGCCAAAACATCCGAAGGAAATTGCTTTGCATGTCTTGGATGTGGTCCTGGCGATTAGGGTGTACCTGGCACCTGCAGCGTCTTTTAAGAAGTCAGACTCACTATTTGTGCTCACAGATGGGCCTCCGAAAGGGTTGTGCGCTTCTTCTGCGACAATTTCCAGTTGGATCAGACAGACGGTGATTCAAGCCTATTCCATCAAGGGTCAGGTTCCTCCTTTCCCTGTCAAGGCGTACTTTGCTCGGATGCTCAGTGCCTCCTGGGCCTTCTGTCATCAGGTTTCAGTGACGCAGGTTTGCAAGGCTGCCACCTGTTCATTGGTGCACACTTTCACAAAGTTCTATAAAGTGGATGTGTTGGCATCTGTGGATGCTTTTTTTGGCCGCAAGGTTTTGCAGGCTGCTGTCAGAGGACCTGGTTCTCTTTGAGGGTGTATTGTTCTTTTCAGGTTGGCTCCAGTTGTTTTGGTTGAGCTTCTGTTTACCTGGTTGGCTATAGTTTAGCCTTGGGAATTTATTTTTCGCTGTCCCCACCCCTCATGTTTAACACTGCTTTGGGACGTCCCAATGGTTAAGAAGATGAGGAGCTGTGTCTGTCAATGAACGAAAGAGAAAATCCATTTCTCTGATGTTCATTGACGGACACAGCACCCTCCCCTCTGTGGAGTTGTAATTCTTCTGACACTGCTTGTAACAAAACTGAGTACCTATAGCAGAGAGAGGGAGTATACCCCCTTGGACTGCCCATAGGCATAGCCAGATTTTTTTTCTGCCTAGTGTCCTACTTCTGTATGGAGCAGTATAACCCAATAGTTGGGAAGATCAGGAACTGTGTCCGTCAATGAATATCAAAGAAATGGATTTTATGGTAAGTCACGATTGGATAATAGAAATGAGCAGAGCTTCCCCTCAGATCTACAGCGACTGCACTTCCAAGTGCACTTGCAGTGCCCAGTGGATTTGCTTTTATTTAAAAAACCCCAAACTATGTTTAGTAACACAGTACAAAAAGAAGTAACTAAGAACTGCAGAGAAGAAAGCAGTATCTGCACTCTGAATACTATTGAACTCCGCTGAATTTAGTTACGGCATCTGACTGCACTATGTTACTAAATAAAATCAGTGACGTGCCAAGCACATTTAAAGGTTTCAACTCGGAAAAGTCGTTTTGGGTGAACAGAATATCATAAGCATGTCTATCTACTGATCATCGTCCAGCTGCTGTAGTAGTGTTCGTCGTCTTTTTTCCAGCTCTCCTTCACTGAGCTCGCTCTCTGATGTGTCCCATCCTGTCTGAAACATAGGCAGGAATGAAAAACAGAAAGAATGGGTGATGTTAAATAGAGGAAAAGCTATTTTTACCTTGAGAACAACAAAGTACTACATTTTACAATTTATATCTAAAGCCAAAACTTTTTTTTTTAAATTTCGATAGAGAAAAGTAGCCTTTTTTTTTTTTTTGCAGTCTGTCTTACAAATTAAACTGTGGCCAGGACAAATATAGAGGCTAAACCTCTAATCTCTCTAAAAAAAAAAAATACTTGACAGAAGATCTAACCCTTCCCCACTTAATTGAAAAAAAAAAAAAAAAAGGTTTTGGCTATAGACACTATAAAATAAAAGTTTTGTAAATATAGACACTACATGCAAAGCAAATTGTCACACCAAATGTTTCCCAACCCCAAAAGATCTCTTATTGTTTCAATTTCTGAAGTGTTGCTGTAAACCACCTTCGAACAATACAATTTTGTGATATATATAAGTTTTTTTTTTTTGCACTAAGTATTACATTTTCCCTATAAATAAGGTAGGTGGAACGCTGAAGAATTGATGCTTTTGAACTATGGTGTTGGCGAAGACTCTTGAAAGTCCCTTGGACAGCAAGCAGATCAAACCAGTCAATCCTGAAGCAAATCAACCCTAAATATTCACTGGAAGGAAACATCCTAAAGCTAAAACTCAAATGCTTTGGCCACCTAATGCAAAGAGAGGACTCATTGGAAATACCCTGATGCTGGGAAACATGGAAGGAAAAAGGAGAAGAGGATAACAGAAAACAAGATGGATAGATATCATCATTGAAACAATGAACATGAAGTTAAGCAAGCTACGGGAGGCAGTGGAGGACAGAAAACCCTGGCGCGTTATGGTTCATGAGGTCACAAAGAGTTGGACATGACTGAACAACAACAATAACATTTTCAGGACAAGCTGTACCCCCATCGTCTAAGGTCCAAGCAGTACTGGGGTGACCTCAAACAAAATCGGGTCAACAAGAAAAGAGCAGCTGGTCTACATGGAAAGGTCATATGGGTAGGGCTGAACTAGGATTTGATTCCACATAGTTATGAGAAAATAAATATGGTACATGGTAGCTTTGTATGCAAGGAGAATCGAGGGATAAAAATTTATATCCCCCCACCAAACCTGCAACGAGGAGTGCATATACAATGGAGCCCAAGACTCAAGCTCAAATCCCACCTAATTGTAAAAAAAAACCAAAAACGGCACCCCCCCAGACAAAGGCTAAGGGGGGACTTGCTGAAATCTGCCTTTCCTGAGCCTTAAAGAGTCACAGTACTAGAGAATGCCCCTGATCCAACAATGCTTCAGTCTATAGAGCAGCAGTCAGGAATCTCATCAGGACAGTGAATAACATTTGCCTGGGAAAACAAAAGCAAGGAAAATCACTAGAAAGGTCTTCCTTTAAGCCTCGTACACACGCTACGAATTTCCGCCGACCAGTCGTCCGTCTTTTGTCCAGAGTGCGTGTCTGTTGGTTGGAATGTGCTCTAGACTGCACACAAATTTTCCCGTATGACAGAATTCTACTTCAGAAGTGATGTCATGTGTTGGATTGCTTTGTATGTGTTCTTTCTCTCTGAGCATGCCTAGTCTTGCTCATAAGATTTTTCCCCATCGAAATCTGTACTAATGAGACAAAAATCAGACGTGTGTTGATGGAGGACAAAAATTTTATAGCCTGCACATCAGGATTTTGTCAGCCGAAAAGTCGGAGTCGGCTGTCGAAAGCACCATACTAACAATCCGAAAATCGGCAGATCGGTCGTCGGACGAATTTTCCCTTCCGAATTTCTTATCGTGTGTACGGGCCTTAAGTCTGCAAAGCAACCAAGGAGGTAGGGTCCAGAGCCAGGTGAACAAATCATTTGGAGACCTTAAAGCAATCTCTGGTACAACCAGATGATTCCTGATTCAGGAAACTACCATGTTCAGTATGCAGATGGCCCAGAGTATTATGGAGTCCTCCTCTGACAAACTCTACCTGCAACACAGGATCTGGAGTACATCATGGACTGCTCTCATGTTCAGAATCAACCAGCTGTGAAATACTGGCCTTCGTGAGGCATTTTAAAGGAATGTAGTGGACAGGACTAGAACACAAGGTTTTATCCAAGTATCTACACAATTTCTTGTAACGGCAAAATCTCTCCTACCTTCTTTTGATTCAGTAGTGTTTATTGGTATTTTGGAAATCTAGACATACAGGGCAATATAGAGAAAGTGTCATAAAAGTCACTGTATACACAATTTACAGCAGGTAACGCAAAAAACGACAGAATGGCAAACAAACATTTGCCGGGTACCTCTTCTACCTTTTTTTTTTAATTATCTTTTTATTATTTCAATACATAGAAAACACACACTTATAACTGCCCTCTATTGGGCGGACAATACATACATTACCAAAACAAGGGAAGGGGGAGAAAAATAAATAAATAAAACCCCAGATAGTCTACCCGTTGCTCAGACATATGATCTATTATGCCCAACAAATATGGTGATATATTCCAGGCATTAAGTCAAAGGTTCCATTTGACCCGACCAACCCTACTTAAAGGGTCCGCCCAGGTCATCAGATACCGTGGACATACTATCAATCCAACAGCTCCATACCTTTTTAAACTTAGCCGGAATTCCCCTGTTCATGTATGTGGCTTTATACATCGAAAATGTATTATTTATAATTGCTTTCCAAGCCTGTATTGTGGGTGGTCTAGATTTTTTCCATGAGAGAATTATTGCTTCCCTTGCATAGAACGGTAAAAACGTCAGAAGAGTACGGGTAGCATTTTTATATGCACTAAACCTAAGAGACATACCTCCACCATTGGCTGTACCAAAATAGCTGTCACCTCAGCTACACATTCCATAACTCCCCTCCAAAATGCCTGGATCTCCACACATCCCCAAAAAATATGGTCAAAATCTGCATGGACCGAAGAACACCACCAACAGTTAGGAGACTGTCCAGGGTACATTTTCGCCAACTTGACCGGGGTATAGTAAACCCGGTGCAAAAATGTATATTGGATAAGATGATCTCTGGAAGATACCAGTCTGGACAAATTTATGTCAAATTTATGTCCCCTATATCGTGCCAATCATCTCCGTCCAATTGCGGGGATACCCTCTCCCACACTGCACAGCAGCACACGAGGTGTTCCGAACCATCCTTAAGTAAACGTTTATATATAGTAGACAATGTTTATACCAAGGGATCCTTCCTAAGAATAGATTCCATCTCACCAGGACAAACTTGAAAACCCGCTGTATCAAATCGAGCCTGGAAAGCATGTCTAAGTTGGAAATAACATAAAAGATGGGAATTGGGGAGATTAAACCTGTCCTTTAAGACCTCAAATTGCAGTACCCCCCCCCCCCTCCCCAACAATATCTCCCAACCTCCTAGATCCAAGTAGGTTAAAAAATGTGGCAATGGAGGGTTCCTCCAAAATGGTGTATAGGTTGAAATTACTCACCCACCCCCATCTCCTCATCGTTACTTGCCACTTCCCATGCTCTCACCGTTGCCCTCATAGAGATTGTAAAATGATATGGTGCCCTAGAGCCCCGCATCCCAAGATATGACAAAGCCTCATAGGAGCCAACAATAGCCGCCTCTAAGGCTATAGCCGCATCGCCGTCCGGGCTACTGAACCACCTGTGTACAAACACTAGCTGGCCCGCCAAAAAATATCGGTAAAAATCAGGGACCGCCAATCCCCCTTGCTTCCAGGGCTGCTGTAAAATCTGTAGCCTAATCCTGGGGTGCCGACCCTTCCATAGGAAATTGGTAATAAGGCAATCAATCTCTTTAAAGATATATTTCAGAATCTACACAGGGGAATTTCTAAATATATACAAAAAAGTGGCAAAAATTTCATTTTAAGTAGATTATTTCTGCCTATAAGTGTTAAAGGCAACTTTTGCCAAGATTGTATCTGGTGCTTAAGCTGCTGCTGCAATGGAATAAAATTTTAAAGTTAAAAAATCTGAAACTGAATTAGAAATATATAGGCCAAGATATTTTACCCTATCTACTTGTTCAAGTGGGCACGAACCCGGGACTCTACACCCTGGGGATGGTACTTTCAATGGGCGAATATGAGATTTACTCCAGTTTACCTTTTAATCCTGAATATTTTGAAAAAGAATTCAAAATATCCAAGACTGCCACTAGAGAAGATTCCGAATCACGTAAGCAAAGAACTATATCGTCCGCATAAAGTGCAATTTTCTCTGACAATTTACCCACTTGGATCCCCTATATCTCCTAAGAGTTTCTTAGAGCCATCGCCAAGGGTTCCATCATTAAAGCAAAAGGGCCAGGGGATAATGGACAACCTTGACGGGTTCTCCTTCCCACTGAGAAATTTTCTGACAACATGCCATTTAACTGTATTGCAGCTGTAGGGTGTTAATACAGGATATCAATCAATTTCCTGAATTTAGGCCCGAACCCAAACTCCTGAAGTACAATTGCCAAATATCGCCAATCTATAAAGTCAAAGGCCTTTTCAATGTCCAAAAAGACCAATACCCCACCACTGGATAGCTCTGGTCCCAACTGGGTGTGTAAATACCCTTCTCAGATTAATGTCTAGTTTTCTTTTGGCATAAATCCAGTCTGATCTGAGGTTACAAGATGATGAAGAACCTTCATCAATCTGGTAGCTAAGGATTTGGCAAGGATTTTAGCGTCCACATTTAATAACGATATAGGTCTGTATGAGGTACACAGAGAAGGTTCCTTGCCCATTTTAGGTATTACTACAATATGCGGAAGAGTACCTTTTCGGAAACAATCCGCATAAAGTCAGAGCAGCCTAGGAACTAGAATTACAGTGTATCACCTATACCATTCCACCCGCAGGCCATCCGACCCTGGTGCCTTATCGGCAGGAAATTTTTTAAGCTCCATAACTATCTCATCCTCGCTTAGATCTACCTCTAGAAGTTTCCCGGCATCCTTTGACAACGTACGCAAATTTAACGCCTGCAGGATACCGCGCAGCTCCTCAATATCATAGGGCGGTAAAGAGCTATAAAGTGTACTATAGAAGGACCTAAAAATCTGCAATATATCCTCCCTATTTGTCAATACCTCCCCAGTAGGAGAAGCTATACACGGGACTACAGTCTGAGGAATACTGGTTGCTGTGAGTAAGGTCAACAATCTACCATTCTTGTCGCCCATTTCAAATGCATTGTATGCCTTTTTTTTGCATGGAAACCGAAGTGAGATTTGAGTAATATAGCTGTAGTTCCCTCCTTGTGGAGTGGCAGAGCCTTTATTTTCCTGCCAAAAAAAAATCCATATGTGTCTTCAACATTTTCACCACTGCTGGCTCCACAATCCAACTCGGCACCAGATGCTAGGGTCCCCTGAGCCCACCAAGCCTGAATTGCAAAGTAATCTGCAAAGGGGTATGGTCAGAGACCCCCCCCCCCAGGTAGGTATATAGCGTGCGAGACAAAGGGCAGAAGAGAGGCTCCAGCAAAAGCCATATCTATTCTGGAGAAGGAGGCATGCACCGGGGACAAATAAGAATAATATATTTCAGTAGAATGCCTCCACCGCCAGAGTTCGGTAAGGCTGGCCGTCTCTGTCCAATGTCTCAGATCATGGTTGGTTGCCCGGCCTGGATTTGAAGTATCCAACGAATAATCCAAAATATTGTTAAAGTCCCCCACAACCAACACCTGGGCTGGGAAATATGGTGCCACCTTCTCCAATAATTCATATAGAACCTCACTAGAAAATGGAGGAGGAATGTATACCCCCACCACCACTAACCGGTGGGAATATACATTAAGTGCAACTATCACAAACCGACCACCAGGGTCAGTAATAATCTCCTCTACCGTACTCTGTAAAGATTTATGTAGAAGAATAGACACTCCCCTAGCATATGTAGAAAATGTGGCATGGGTAGCCCTAGACACCCATGGATGTCTCATGGCTAAAGTTCTATTACCCAATAAATGGGTTTCCAATAGTACCATAATATGTGGGCGCTGAGAGCGCAAATATTTGAGAACCAATGCTCTTTAAATTTAGAATTCAATCCCCGAACATTCCAGGAAATTATTTTTATATCTGATACCATACTAGATGCCATTAACATATAGAATGAAATAGGTGCCTGATACAATTAAAATTGTCCAAGGCCATACATGTCCACATTACCTTTTGACTTATCAACTGAGCAAGAAGCTGAAAAAAAAGGGACCCCCCAAAATTGCCATCCAAACCCCCCCTCCAAAAAAAAAGAAAAAACCCCAAAAGAACCCCCCCCCCCAGGAGTCCATCCCTGTCCTACCAGCCCAGTTGGCCACTCGGCTGTATTACTTGAAACCCAAACCCCAAAAAAAGAGGGGATAAAAAAAAAACAAAGAAATTTCCTCCGGCCCCACTTACGATCCTGAAAGCACAGGATGCAAAATATTACAAGTTTTTTAAGCTTTATTTCTTTACCTGAAAGTTAATGAACTAATTCATATTTCGTGAATTGCTATTTTCAGACAATCCAAAAAAAAGAAAAAAACAAACACAAAAAAAAAAAAAACCCGTCCAAAGATCCGATTCGACCCGAGCACACCAATCCAGTCAATCCTCAAGAAGAAAAAAAGATCCTCAAAATACAAAAAGAAAATCCTTTACCTTTTCCTCCTTTTTCTTTTTTACCTTCTTTCCCCGAATGCTGTGCCCAAACAGTAGAGCTGTACACAAGCTATAGTACCGTTTATAGGTCCATTTTTTTTCTTCTTTTTTTTCCCTTTCTCATCATCTTCATATATTTCAAAGCCTTCATAATCTTCCTGAAGTAACGCCATATTTAGCCAAGCTTATCAGGATGTCAAAGAGTTTATCCAATCAGATACACCAGCTGGAGATTCAAAAAACTTCACGTCTTACACAGTCGACACATAACTTACTTTGATATAGCATACCATATTTAATGCCTTTCTCCCTCAACTGCTTCTTGACCTCAACAAACAACCTCCTATGCCTCTGAATCTCTTGTGAGAAATCAGGAAAAAAAAAGACTGTGGCATTTTGATACTTAAGTTGAGAGTGTTTCCTGGCTTCAGCTAGAATTAAGTCTCTGTCCCTAAAATTCAATAATCTCACCAGGAAGGGCCTTGGAGGTGCGTTCTGTATTATTGGGCCCATAGGAACATTATGCGCCCATTCAACACAGTATGCCACTGATGTTTCAGTCAAAGCAAGAGTGTGAGGACGTGAGGGGGAGAGAGCTTTGACTCCCGCTTGTCAGTATCCGCATCAACCACAGGATAGAAGCGATCTGAAGCCGCCCGCCCGCCGTACTGCCTGACAGGCATGCATAGCTGGCTTACCGGTGCACTGCGACTGGGGGTTCCCCCCTGCTGATTCATGCCAGCGAAAGGCCAATTATCCAGGAAGCAGCCTCCGCCGAAGCTGAGATAATCTCAGGCGGTTACACGAGCAGCAGTCAGCTGGTCAGCTGAAGCCCGAGGAACCCACTCCGGTCAGGTGGAGCTGAGACATCTCATGGAGACTGAGTCAGAGCGAGAGCAGGATCTAGAGCCAGAGAGAGAGGTGGATGGGGGTGACTGCCCTGCATCGGTTTCTGCATTAATTCATGCATCAATTCCTGACCTTTCTCCTGTTTCAGATGTGATAGACGTCGCAGCAGCAGCTTCATCAAGTCAACCAAGGCTACCAGGTACAATGATGGAGGGGGGACACCTCTGTTATTTTAGCGGCCATAGAAGCCATTAAAAGTACCCTAATGGGGGAGATAGACAATCTGACCCTAGAATGTAGCCTAATTAGGAAAGATTTGGATAAGTTCAGAGGCCGGTTAAACGAGGCAGAATCCCGTATTTCCAGCATTGAGGACTGTGCAGCAACATCAAATAGAGATATCTCAGACTTAAAATATACTGTGAAAATACTAAAGGCTCACTCAGAGGATACTGAGAATAGGCTCCGTAGGAACAATGTGAGGGTAGTGGGCTTGCCAGAGGGCGCAAAAGGCCAGCAACCAGCTAATTTTGCAGAGACTTTCTTTTAGGAGGCTCTTCTACCTTCTTAATAGGAAAGGCATGTTCGTGCCATAACACTGCCCAGCAATGTCCGGTGTCCTGACCAGAGAATGATCCTGCAATGTAGAAAGAACCACTTGTTCTAGAACATATCCAGGAGATGAGTGTTTTCCAATGACAGGAGAATTCTGATAGGGACAGAGGTCCTCGCTAGCCCCAGAATTGGAGGACTGATTCATCAGGCCAAGAACTACCTGATCCTCAGAGGCAGACAATTCAGTCTGTGTAAAAACCTAATCCACAACCACAAATGGAAGGGCTGAGGTCAGAGAATAGTCTGGAGAACAGAGGGCGCATTAGAGAGGTCCTGCAACAGTTTAGAAGCAGGTAACTCACTGACCAAAGGAATGAGACATTAGGGCAAACATGCTTGAGACCCTTCAACTGAAGAACCATATTGGTTAGAACTGTCTAAAGCTATTAGTATTGTAGTGCAGATTCCTGACGAAAAGAAATCCAGCGGAATCTTGGAGGCATTAGGGGCATCAGGAAGACGTTGATCTCTAGAGCCCATGGTAATCATTTTCCCCAAAGAAAGTCACCTGAGTGTCCCAAAGGTCCACAATGGGGTGCTATGACAAGGCATCAGGGCAAACAATGGAGCCATCATCCTGGAGAGCACTTAGGGTGGATGAGTGAGACTGAGGTGTCAGAGCCTTGGAAGGGCAATGATCAGCAAGAGCGTTTTCTAGATGACTGCAGGGAGGAACAGGGATGGTGGATCTGATGGATACCAAGCACAACTGATGGCCTTGTATGTCTTAAAAGAAACAATTGCTCTGGAGAAGAGAACCATGTCAAGGTTGGGATACAGCTCCTGAGCACAAACTAGCACTTGAACTAGAAAGGGAATTTTAGGTCCATGAGACCTCAAAGGAACAGAGATAGGTCTGCTGATCTCTGCAGTGCTACATAAATTGCTAGTGACCCATAGTGCAATAAGCAGTCAAATACTGATGGAAATGTCAAGAGGAAAGGAAATCTGGTGAACAAAAACAGAAGTGGTCCATCACCGAAGGACAACAGCAAAAACTGGAGCCTCATGGAGTAGGCAGGGTTATATGGCTACACGGGGGGCAGTCCCAAGAAAGTTTTTGGCAGTGTCCAATCATCTAACTCATGGTCTAAGAATCAATTTCTGCTGCACTGTAGGGCAGTTAGCCAATCACAGGTGTCATAAACAGCAGTAGGAAACGGCATATTCCTGCCACTGCCATTCAAACTGGGGTAAACCGCTTGGGCAAATGTATCCTGACACTTCTCAGATTCTTTGTTGTTAAATACAATCATCCAAAATGAACCAACTCCTATTTAAGTTTAGCTGTACATACTTGTGGTCCTGTACAGAATTACTCACTTACTTTCTCATTTTTTGTGGCTTGCCTAAATGATCTGCGATGACCGTCTGCAGTCTCCACCTCCAGATCTTGGTCTCTGTCTTTTGCTCTCTCTTTCAGTTGCTCGCCTTCCTGATCTCTTTCTCTCTTGTTTTTTTCTTTCTCATTTTCTGATTCACTTTCTGGACTGTTCTAAAAAAGAAAATGCAATTCTTTTTTGATCCCTTCTCCAACATAAACCGTACACCCAGCTTTCCCCATGTCAGTAGGCTCACCGATTTGTGCCTTTTCTTTTTGCTCTTCTTCTTCTGTCTCTTGGATTTCTTGGTGCTATGTTCTGAGAAAACACAAGTGATATCAGTAAGAATGCAACAGCATCCCCTGGATCAGCAATCCTACAAGGCTTTCTACAACTCATACTTCCACATGACATTCCTTGCCCCTAGACATGAGAAAGAGAAGGTATTGGGCAATGTGCCTGGGCTGATCAGGGTTTGTGTTTGAAAACCTTATAATTTATCAATTTTATCCAAGAACTCAGCTCATATTTGTTTAGAAAATCACAAAAAAGCGGATAAAGTGCTGCCCCTTGGCTGAGGAAATGTCCTCTTCCGGAGCCCACTTCCATTGGGACAGAAAGTGAAGGTAAAATCTTAATGGAGGTCCTGATATTTCTAATTCTACTTAAAAGAAACCTCAACAGGGGGGCCCGGCCGGCATGTGAATGGGACCAGACGTGCGGCGCTTCAGCTTCGAACCTTCCGGCATCCTTCTTCATCCTTGGGCACCTTTTTTTTTGTATTTTTGTGTTCCTGCCTTTTACACTCAGTCCCCCCGCGGCAGAATAGCTCGTCTCTGGCCGTCTGCGCACCATGAGGACACAGGCTGGTGCTCCCCGCCCCTCTCCTGCCATGGCCATCTTGGACACGAGGCCTGAACCCATGTCTGCGGCAACAGACCTCTCCAGGGGATCCTGTGGCTGATGGCCCCACAACTGCAGGGAGCTTGGCAGCTATCACTGCCTCCAAAGAGACGCTCACAGCCAAGATGGATTTCCTGGCGATAGACATTGGTCTGATCAGGCAAGATCTAGACAAATTCCGCTCCCTCCTGTTGGAAGTGGTGGACCGTATATCGCGGGTGGAGGGAAATGTTCAGGATGAATTCCACAGACCTCCACGCTTTACAGCTACAGGTGAGAGTGCTCAAGGAAAAGGCAATAGACATAGAGTATCATCTCTGCCGCAACAACGTGCAGAACCTGGGTTTACCAGAGCCTGGAGAGAGATCAAGACCAGACGGAGTTCACCGAAATCTTTCTGGCACAAGCACTGTCTACTATGCATGCTTAATTATCTAGACCGTGATAGGATCCTGGCTTCCAAAAAATCAACAACGTTGAGGTTTGTTCACAGAAGTCTGCAGAAGCCTAAGAGAGAAGGGTATCAAGATTTGGAAACCTAGCAGCCACCGAGTCATGGATGGTGACCTTACACGGTTCTTTTAATCACCCGACACAGCTTCCATTGGCTGGATACTTGTTAGGTCCAGGATCTACTTACCCTTTACAGTGATGTCCAGTTGACATTTTTGTCAAACTTCAAGTACACAAGTTTTCTAAATTTTTTTTTTTTTCATTTATTTATTTTTTTGGCATATACACATTTCTGCTGTCTTTTGGGGGGGTACCATTAGGCAGGCAAGTGTTCCACGGGGTTACCTTCTCATTTATGTCTATGGGATGCTGCTGCACATATCCTTACATAAAGAGAGCCCACCTAGTGGAGTTTTCAACTGCGCCATCCTGATGCTTCTACTCCAACTTCTTTCAACGGACTGCATCACTTGGGATCCCAAAGAATATTCTCCCCTTTTCCCTACTTGACGACGTGTTTTCTGGATCCCCTGGTCCATCTACACTGGACACAGTGTGTTGATTGTGGCCATTTTAGTTAACCGTTTTAGTATTAAGTTTCCCTACCTGCTGCCCTTCTTGTTCTTGAATGGGGTCAGGTATCGGGTATGGATAGGGCTTACACTGTGGTGCTTTGGTTCTTTTTTCGATTTTTGTTTTTCTTTTGATTTTTTATCATTATAATGTCATGGTGTTGGCTTGTACTCTTTGCTGATCATCAGATGTTCGCTTGCTCTAGATTTTTTCATGCCTCCAGTACATTGATTCTCTTACTATTATGGCCTTGTGTACCTTTGTAATGATAAAAGTTGTATCCTGGAATGTCAGAGGCTTGAACTCAAAATCCAAAAGGGCTATATTGTTCCAATATCTTAAACCTCAGGCCTACCTATATATTACTCCAAGAAACACATTTCATGAGAAGCACAATTATGGCGCTGACGAATCCATGCATATAAAAGACTTCATGTCACATACTCCATTTACGCCGGGAGAGTTTCAATACTCCTCTGCAAACCTTTGCCTTGTGTAATTGATAATGTGCATACTGGTCCTTATGACAAATATGTGATTGTGGTGATGAGGTTATGGCAACAAAAGTATGTGATAGCGGCCTTATATATTCCCCCTCCATTTTTACCTTTGCTGCTATATACCATACTACAAGATAACCCCCCATTGCCCTGCTAAATTGTTAATTATGGGAGATTTCAACTCCACTTAATTTGGATTGGCCTACCCTGCTAAAAGCTTTTCGGGTGATCTATCCAATTGGGCTCTGGTTGCCAGTCTCACCAAAACATGGCGATGGGAACATCCTACGGTACAAGCATACTCCTGGTTTTTCATCCACACAAAAAACCTCATCCCGCATTGATTTGGCTTTTGCCAACTCCTCCCTTCTAATGGATGTCCATGAAGTTATTTATTTATTCAGTGGGTTATCTGACCATTGCCCCCTAGAGTTAGTTATTCGCACTCTAACCCATCATAATGGGTCCCTGTGGCATTTGGGAACCCACCAGACCTCCCACCCACATATCTCTGGAAAAACACCCCATGCTTTGCAGGAATATTAATGTGGGTTCTTTCTCTCCAGACTTTGAATGGTATGCTTTTAAGGCTTTTACAAGGGGTACATTGTATTTACTCAATAAGCTGTTAAAATTGCTGAAAAAAAGTGCTGAAAATTTTGAATTACTTGAATCTGCCAAGAGGGAACTTCATCTGAATCTAGCCAAGGTCACAAGAATGGACCTTTTTTAAATGAAAATGTTCTTTGAGCAAGGTGATAAGAACAGTTGGCTCCTAGCTGTGCTATCACAGCATGAAATTCCCCTCACATTGATTCCTGAACCTAAATCCCAGTTTGGCAGTGTGATTACTTCCCCTGAAGATATACTGGAAAAGCTTAGATCATATTATACCCATCTTTATACTTCTTCATTACCACCAACTTTTTAACTGTCAGGCAGGTACTCACTAGTGGATTCTGTCGCTCTTGGCTGGTTATCAGATGAGGAAAATGGGATTTTTGAATTACCGTAAAATCCATTTCTCTGATGTTCATTGACGGACACAGCTCCTGATCTTCTTAATCAGTGGGTTATACGGCCCCCTACAGGAGTAGGACACTAGGCAGAAAAAAAGTCTGGCTACACCTATGTGCAGTCCCAGAGGGTATGCGCTCTCTTTGCTATAGGTACTCTGTTTTGTTACAAGCAGTGTCAGAAGAATTACAACTCCACCAAGGGGTGGTTGCTGTGTCCATCAATGAACATCAGAGAATTAGAATTTACGGTAAGTCAAAAATCACATTTTCTCTTTCGTTCATTGACGGACACAGCTCCTGATTTTTCTTAACCATTGGGACATCCCAAAGTAGTGTTAAACATGAGGGGTGGGAACAAACAGCGAAAAAGAAATTCCCAGGGCTAAATAAATTATAGCCAACCAGGTAAACAGGAGCTCAGCCAAAACAACTGGAGCCCAGCTGACAAGAACAATAAACCCTCAAAGAGGACCAGGTCCTCTAAACAGCAACCTGCAAAACCTTGTGGCCAAAGGAAGCATCCGCAGATGCCAACACATCCACTTTTATACTTTATAAAAGTGTGGACTGACGACAAGGTGGCCGCCTTGCAAACCTGCATCACTGAAGCTTGATTACGGAAGGCCCAGGAGGCACTAAGCGCCCTAGTAGAGTGCGCCTTGACAGAAAAATGAGGAACCTGACCCTTGATGGAATAGGCCTGAATCACCGTCTGTCTGAGCCATCTGGAAATGGTCGCAGAGGAGGAAGCGGCAACCCTTTCCAAAGCCCATCCGTAAGCACAAATTGTGAGTCTGACTTTCTAAAAGACTCCGTAGCTTCCAGGTACACCCTAATTGCCCGGACCACATCCAAGGCATGCAAGGCAATTTCCTATTGATGTTATAGCCTGAGACACAGGGAAGGCAACACAATGTCTTCATTCAAATAAAAATCAGAGACAACCTTTGGAAGGAACCACGGACAGGGGCAAAGAACCACCTTATCTCTGTGAACCACTAAGTAAGCTGAACGACAGGATAACACCACCAATTCAGACATCCTGCACGCAGAGGAGATAGCCACCAATAAGGCCACCTTCTGGGACAGCGTAAGCAGGGGAATCTCCCAAATATTCTCAAAAGGAGGGTTCTAGAGGACTGAGAGCACCAATTTGAGGTCCCAAGGCAGCAACGGAGTCCGCACCGGAGGGGCCAAGTGCCTAACTCCCTGAAGAAAGGTACACACCAGGGAGTGTGATGCCAGGGGCCGTTGAAAGAAGATCACTTGATAGTGATCAAGGCCAGTTTCTGTTCAACCCCGCCAGTTTCTGTTCAACCCCCCCCCCGTTGAAGGAAGGTCAAGATACGAGCCACGACAAAGAGCAAGGATGAACCCCAAGAGACTCACACCACGCAATGTACGTCTTCCACGTACGATGGTAGATCTTTCTAGAAGTAGATTTCCTAGCTTTTAACAGCGTTCGAATCACCGACTCAGATAAACCTCTGTCCATCAGCACCTGGCATTCAACAGCCAAGCCGTCAAAGCCAGCGACTGTAAAGTAGGATGGAAGATTGGTCCTTGGGACATCAGATCCTCCCTCGGAGGAAGCTTCCAAAGAAACGTTGGTGACCAGCTGCACCAGATCGGCGTACCAAGCCCGGCGAGGCCAGTCCGGGGCCACTAAGATGATCGGAATCCCTTCTGCCTCGATCCTGGGTAGAAGTATTGGCAGAAGCTTAAGAGGAGGGAAGGCGTAACGTGATACTGACCCCACGGGGCCACCAGCACGTCTGTGGCGTCCGCCAGAGGATCCCGTGACCAAACCACAAACAAACCTTTCTGTTTTTGCACAGACAAACCTTTCTGTTTTTGCCGAGACGCCAACGGTCACTGGACGCTGGTCCAATACCGGTCGACTGAGATAGTCTGCCTACCAGTATTCCACCCTGGGAATGTGTATGGCGGGGAGGACTGGAACAAACTGTTCTACCCACCTTGCCGGCTACCTTCAGAGCCGCCGGGACACTTCTTGTGCCCCCCTGGCGATTGACATAAACCATGGCCTTTGCATTGTCCAATTGAATGCACAATGGACATCCCTGAAGAAGATCCGTCCAATGTTCCAGGCACAGTCTGATCGCTGGGCATTCCAAGACATAGATCGGTAGTCTGGACTCTTCCAGTGTCCAGACACCATTAGCAAAAGTTTTGCTGTGGATGCCTCCCCAGCTGTATAAGTTGGCATCCGTGGTGACCACTGTCCAATACAAGGGGAGGAAGGATTGGCCCAGCCGAATCGCTGGAGAACGAAGCCACCATATCAGGGAATCTTTTGTTCCCCGGCTCAGCTGGATCCAATTGTCCAGAGACTGCGGATTCTTGTCCCATTTGCCCAGAATCTCCCTTGCAGGGACCTCGTATGGAACTGTGCAAACGGAACCGCCTCGAAGATAGACACCATCAGGCTCGGCATCCTCATGCAAGTCCGCAGTGATGTTCATCTGCTGGACAGCAGGAGACGAATTGCAGCCTGCAGTTTGTCCAGAGGAAGGAGCACTCTTGCTGAGGCCGAGTCTAGAGTCAGACCCAGATAGTCCAGCTTTGTGGACAGAACCAGAGCAGACTTCTGAAAATCCAAAAATCCAGCCGAACTCCCTCAGTTTGTATGGTGTGATCTCCGGGTTTTCTACCAGAGCAGTAGGAGACTCCGCTTGCAGAAGGAGGTCGTCCAAGTAGCCTATTACCATGATCCCCCGTTGGCGTAACAATGCTCGCACAGGGGCTAACACTTTTGTGAAGAGCTGCGGAGCAGAGGCGAGACCAAAGGGTAATGCTCCTCTCCCACGGCAAACCAGAGGAAGCGCTGGTGACCGGCACATATTGGAATGTGAAGGTAAGCATCCTTGATGTCGATAGGGGCAAGAAAATCCCCCTGGTGCAGGGATGCCACCACCGTGCGAATGGACTCTATTCTGAACTTCTACACCCACACAAAGCAGTTCAGTGTCTTGAGGTGCAGGATTGGACGCACCTTGCCTTCCTTCCTGGGAACAGAAAACAGGTTTGAATAAAAACTTGAAAATGTTCCAATGTCAGAACCGGGATAATCACCCCTTGAAGTAACAGGTCTTGCTCCACCCCAAACAGACCCTGTAAGCGGTCTGGGGAAAGGTGCAAGTTGGAAGGAAAGAACCTTGCCGGGGGTAAGAGCGAAACTCGATCTGGTAGCCAGACCGTTTGACTTTGTCCACGGGTCCGAAACCAGCGAAGATGTCCCCCCACCCCGATACAGGTGAGGGCGCACCTTCATGCAGAAGGAGTCTTGTCGGCGGGTCTGTAGAAGCCCGTGCTCGACTTGCCAGACCAAGTTCACTTGGATCCACCAGAGGAGGCCCTGAAAGGCTTTGATCCCTTGTCAGTCGCCCCAGAAGGACGAAAAAACGTCTTATGAGCCAAGAAGGAAGGCCCATGTCTATGACTTACTAGCCTACTCCCCCCCCCCCCCCCCCGTGAGACCGTTAATGATGTCATCCAGGGTAGCACCAAACAGGCGATCTCCTTGAAAAGGAATATCACTCAAGGCTTTTTTTAGACCAGCATTTTGAGCCAAAAAATACGCAGAAGGACCACTGCTGAAACAGAGAGCTTAGCGACTAGGGGAGCCGCGTCCAAAGAGACATTACAGATTAACTGCAGCCCCTGGACCAATTGGTCTGCCAGCTCAGCAAAGGAAGGGGGAGCTGCTCCCCCTCCAGGTCACAACGTAAAAGTTTAGCCCACTCGGTCAGCATTTGCGACACCAGTGCAATGGTACATAACGGCCTCATTGCCGAACCAGCCACAATGTACATATTGCGGGCCACAGCCTCCACCCTCCTGTCAGCCAGATCCTTAAAAGCCGGGGACTCTTCAACCGGAATCATTGTTGCCTTGTTCAATCTGAGACCGGAGGGTCCACCACCGGTGGAACAGTCCACTTTTTAAGAAGGGACACCTCATAGGGGTACCACATAGAAAATCGCTTAGGGACCACAAGGGGGCGCTTTGATCGTTTCCACTCTTTAGCAACAATTCTGTCAATAGGCGGGGAAAGGAAACCCCTTTGCTGCTCTGGATGGCTTGTGAGTGCCAAAGGGAACCGACGCCTCCATCGCAGCTTCAGCTACGTCCTCCATCTTTAAGGCCTCGCGCACAGATACAATCAGTGACTTCACCAGCGCCTTTTCGTGCACAGCTACAGGAGTGGAGGAATCATCCTCACTATCTGAGAACTCAGGATGTGTGGTCGCAGACGCAGCAGAGTAACCCACGTTTGTGGATGCCAAATCAGATTCAGGATCTGAGGAGACAGATGAGGCAGGGGGGGTAGGCGCTTTTTGCTAGCTCATCGCCCAAAAACCACCTCCACCTGGCACACAAAGGACTCCAGGACCGCCGTGAGTGCGTCAATCTATGGCTGGGACACAGAGGGCCCCGCAGCCTCTGAGGGGGGATCAGGTGGGGTAATGTGCTCCATAGACTCCATGAGTCAATAGGGGGACCCCACAAAAAAGGTGTAGAAACACTGCT
This sequence comes from Pelophylax lessonae, assembly GCF_965119305.1. Taxonomy (NCBI): domain Eukaryota; kingdom Metazoa; phylum Chordata; class Amphibia; order Anura; family Ranidae; genus Pelophylax; species Pelophylax lessonae. Next base: position 552,282,460 of record NC_138769.1, on the reverse strand, counting down.
AAGGGACACCCCCACTGCTCTGGCAGCACCACTCAATCGCCAGTAACAGAGCACCTAATCGATCCTCAGCAGAGAGGGAGAGGACCCCACCAGACTCGCCACCCAGCAGAAACAGGCACCTGCAGCCACCAGGATAATCTGCACTCAACATTCGGTGATCAAGAAGTGAAAAGATCCAAGAGTCAGCACCAGGAGATGAGGAGGGGCTCCCACTGCCAAAATCACCACCCATAGGGCTCCACTATCATGGCTGCCGCTATTTTCAATGGCAAAATCACTGCAAAATGGCTGCCGGACTACACAAATGTGGCTGCCATGCATTGAGCACACAGGCTACAGCAAAATGGCGGCACCACAAGACTCCCAGGGACCCAGGAGGGATCCCTAGGCCTCAGAAAACGAGACAGGCAGGAAGGGGGGCCCCTGGCAGGAGCCACCAGCAGGAACACCCCCCCCCCTACAGCCAATCGCCGGCAAAGCCCCCCCCCAATCCAGGAGGTGGACCAGGCCACCCCACAGCCCCAGCGCAAGTGAAGGGGGGGTGGGGAGAGAGATGGCCCACAGGGACCACAATGGGGGTGCCTAACAGAAAGGAGGGGAACCCTGGGGTCCGACTGTCCAAAGGAGTAGAGCTGCACGATTCTGGCCAAAATGAGAATCACGATTTTTTAGCTTGGAATAAAGATCACGATTCTCTCACGATTCTCTGTGTAACAAAAAAAAATTGGGATAACTTTACTGTTACGTTTTTTTTTTTTTTTATTCATTAAAGTCTATTAATTGCGTTTGAAAGACTGCTGCGCAAATACAGTGTGACATAAAATATTACAACAATCGCCATTTTTTTCTGTAGGGTCTCTGCTAAAAAAAATATATAAAATGTTTGGGGGTTCTAAGTACTTTTCTAGCAAAAAAAAACTGATTTTAACTTGCAAGCAACAAATGTCAGAAAAAGATCCAGTCTTTAAGAGGTTAAACTTCCTTTCTCCCTGGCAGAGGGAAGAAAAAGATACAAATGTAATCATTTTTGTTTATAGTTACTGGGAGACTTTGGTTTGCTGGGAGGCTTTTTTTTTTTTTTTTTTCTTCCACAGCTGTTCTCCCTGCTATGCAAAGAATCGAGCATATCTCAGGGTTAGATCGTCAGGGGGGGTGAATCGAGATCGCGATTTTCATACGATTAATCGTGCAGCTCTACAAAGGAGTGGCCCATGTCCACCCCTAAACCCTCCATGGGGAGAGGGGGGGACAGCTACTTACCATACTAGGAACCAGGTGGGCACAGCTCCAGACAGAACCTCCTCTTCATCAAAATGGGGGGCTGTCGGCCAGGAGGAACGCTGCAAAAACCCTGTTGTATGCGACAACGCGAGTCGTTTAACTCGCAGGCCAGCCCCTCTCCGGCGAGGCTATATCGCGGCCGAACCTAGCGCAGAGCTGAGGTCTGCGTGCACTCGTTGGCAAGACTGGGGTGACCACTGGATCTAGATTATCCAGCCCTTTGCCCAGTCCAGCAATTGATTGTAGATCTCACAGGAAAAAAAAATCTATCTGAAAAGAAAAAAATTGCCAGGACCAGACATCCCAGCAAGGAACTAGGTGCTTACTCCTGACTAGGCAGAAAAAAACCTAGTACCTATAGCAGAGAGAGGGAGTATACCCCCTGGAACTGCCCATAAGCGTAGCCAGACTTTTTTCGGCCTAGTGTCCTACTCCTGTAGGGGGCAGTATAACCCAATAGTTAAGATTAGGAGCTGTGTCCGTTAATGAAATAAAGAGAAATATCCATTTTAGTACGCCCAATCTCTGCGGATGAGGTCCTCATGGTCCTGCGGTCCTTTTCTACTGGGAAGGCACCTGGACAGGATGGTTTACCCATAGAATTTTATAAAACAAACGGAACTCCTTGCCCCATGTCTGGCGTCACTATTTACCTACTGCCTAGCTGCCGACAAGCTGTCCTCTGCCATGAGTGAGACTCATGTAGTCCTTTTTTATAAACCCTCCAAAGATACTATTGCTTGTGCCTCTTATAGGCCAATTGCCTTATCAAATTGTGACCTCAAGATTCTCACTAAGCTCCCTAGATTGAAGGTTCTTTTGCACTCGGTGTTTGATGCAGATCAAATGGGGTTCATGGCTCACGTACATCAACCTACGTAGGTTATTTACAAATATTCAAGCTCAACATTCTAATATGGGTTCCAGAGTGGTCATCTCTGGATATAGAGAAAGCGTTTGACACCGTTGAATGGCCCTAAATATGGGAAGTTCTAAGACTAATGGGGTTCCCCCTGATTTTTATACCTTGGCTGCAAACAATATATCAGAACCCTATAGTTGTGATTAGATTGGGGGCAGTTTATCACTATTTACTCTGTATAGGGGGCAACCAGCAGGGCTGCCCTCTCTCTCTGGCCCCCTTTGCAATCGCTATGGAGCCCGTGGCTAAGGCATTATGAGTTTCTCCACGCATCCGGGGGGATAAGGATTGCCTGGCTGGAGGTAATTTGTTGTTGTTCCTAAATGATGCAGGTCCCTCATTGAATGGAGCCCTCCAGACTCTGGAAGTGTTCTGTATCACAGAGTTAAAGGCTAACTGGTTCAAACCTCTGCTATTCCCAATTGACCCCAAAGCCCAAAACTCTGCCTTGCCAACATTACAATTGCAGTGGGTTGAATAATTCAGATACTTGGGTGTGATCATATCCCATTGTGCTGTTCTGTATGTACGTCTTAATCTTTTCCCTGTGTATAAGTCTATTAAGGCTCAGCTGAAAGCATGGGAGAACTTACCCTTATCCCTGTTAGGGCGCATAAATGTATTAAAGATAAAAATACTTCCGAAATTTACTTATCTTTTTAAATACTTCCCTCACTGGATTCTGAAATCCTTTTTCTCCCAAATGTGGGGATCCCATCCTCCAAGATACAAATTGGCCACTTTGATGAGACCCACCTCCAGGGGGGGTTTTGCCCTCCTGGACTGTCACAAATATTTCTAAGTCACGCAGTTGGTAACGGCTAGGTGGTGGCGTGCCCTGACCTGTCCAATACCTCCACGATTTTGAAGGTGATGGTGCTGAACTCTTTGGAGGCACTCCAACATCTTCTTTTCCAAGGTCCCAAGGCCCCTTACCTCTTAACCCACCTATGGTTACTACTCTCAAGGCCTGGAAACTTTGGAAAGGGGGTATAGTAATACTATATCCCCGAAAACTCTGTTGTGGTGCAATCCAAATTTAGCTAATTTCTATACATTACCAGATCCACAAGTTTGGGCCAAGCATATAATTAAACTGGTTTCCCAAGTAGTCGCAAATCACTCCCTGCGGCCCCTCACTTCTCTTTCTGCTGCTTATAATGTTCCGGCCTCTTACTTGTTCAGATACTTTTAGATGTCCCATGCTTTCGGCTGCCAATTCCCACATGCCTCCCAACAGTTGAAACAATCTTACTATTTGCTTCAGACAGAATGCTCAGAGAAGCCTATTGGTGCGCAGTCATGTTGGAACAGGAAGGGGCCATCCCCAAACTGTTCCCACAAAGATGGGAGCATGAAATTGTCCAAAATGTCTTAGTATGCTGACGCCTTAATAGTTTCCTTTATTGGAACAAAGGGGCCAAGCCCAAGCCCTGAAAAACAACCCTACACTATAATTCCCCCTCCACCAAATGATTTGGGCCAGTCCACAAAGCAAGGTCCATAAAGACATGGATGAGCGAGTTTGGGGTGGAAGACGTTGACTGGCCTGCACAACCTGACCTCAACCCGATAGAACACCTTTGGGATGAATTGGAGCATAGACTGTGAGCCAGTCCTTCTCTTCCTACATCAGTGCCTGACCTCACAAATGGGCTTCTGGAAGAATGCTCAAACGTCCCCATAGACACACTCCTAAGCCTTGTGGACAGCCTTCCCAGAAGAGCTGAAGCTGTTATAGCTACAAAGGGTGGGCCAACTCAATATGAAACCCTACAGACTAAGACTGGGATGCCATTAAATTTCATGTGCGTGTAAAGGCAGGTGTCCCTGGCCCTTTACACGCCCTATAGGTTTTATTGAGGAAAAAAAAGCACATTTTAATCATATTGGAATATACATGATGGATTTGATGACAGTATTTGTATTGACAATTGTATCTGTGAAGTCCTATTTTTGCATGTTTATCTTTGGTTCTTATATATACAGTGGGTATAGAAAATAATCACCCCCCCACCTTAAAATAATCACATTTTGTTGCTTTGCAGCCTAAAATGAAGACAGGCACAGTTTTTGTTTTATCCAGCTGTATTTATAGCTTATAACATCCAAGTGAAAGATGTAACACCAACATGTCAGAAAAAAATTCAAAATCAGAATTACTGAGTTGGAAAAAGGATCACCCCCTTGTGTCAGTATTTTGGTAAACCACCTTTTGTTTTACAGCCTTTAGTCTGTTGGAATTTGTCTCTACTAACTTTGCACATCTAGACTTTGCAATATTTGCCTACTCTTCTTTGCAGAACTGCTCAAGTTCAGTTAAATTTGATGGTGACCGTTTGTGGACTGCAGTCTTCAAGTCATTCCACACATTTTCAAAGGGGTTTAAGTCTGGGCTCTGACTTGGCCATGCAAGAACATTGACCTTTTTATCCTTCAACCACTGTGTGGTCATTTTTGTTGTGTGCTTTGGGTCATGGTCATGTTGGACATCTTCTTCCCATTGACAACTTTCTGGTAGAGGGCAGCAGATTTTCCTCAAGAATTTGATAGTATTTTGCCCCATCCATTTTTCATTCTATCCTGGGAAGTGCTCTGTTCCCTGCTGCAGAGAAATACCCCCATAACAGGATACTACCACCTCCATGCTTTACTGTAGGAATGGTGTTATTTGGAGGGTGAGTTGTATTGGATTTACGCCAGACATATCAGTTGGGGATAAGGCCAAATAATTCAATTTTAGTCTCATCTGACCATAACACCTTTTCCATGTGATCTCAGAATCTTCAAGGTGGTTACATGTGTCCTTTCTTGTGGAATGGCTTTTTCTTGCAACCCTCCCACACAAGCCCCATTTGTGGAGAATTTGTGATATTGTTGTCACATGCACACAATGACCACTCCTTTAGCGTTGCTAAAGGCCTCTTGGTAGCCTCTCTGACCAGTTTCCTTCTGGCTCTTTCATCCCCTCCCTTTCATCCAGGGAGGGTCTGTGTTGTACCAAATACCTTCCACTTCTTAATAACAGACTTCACTGTGCTTCTAGGCGTTGATAAAGCCTTTAAAATGTTTTATATCCATCTACTGACTTGTGCCTGTCCACAACTTTATCCCGGAGATCTTTTGAAAATGCCTTGACATCCAAAGTTGATTGTTTGCTTCAGTTGCAGTACAGGGACTAAAATCCTCCAGGAAAGCTCTTTTCATGCTGAGCTGATCAAAATGACCAGAGCTGATCACAGTTGAAAGTCAAATGGTTTTGTGTGCCATTGAGAAGGTGATTAGCTACACCTGATTGAGTTTACAATTCATTTTTAGGAGAGGGTGATTCTTTTTTCAACTTTATTTTTTTCTGACATGTTGGTGTTATATCTTTTACTTGGATATTATAAAATGCAATGAGTAAATAGAGCTGGATAAAAAAACTGTCTGTCTACATTTCAGGCTGCAAAGTAACACAATGTCATTATTTTAAAGGGGGGGGGGGGGGGTGATACTTTTCTATGCCCATTGTATAGGAATAAAGGTAATTCCCCATAAGGAATTTAAACATGAATTCTTTACCTGCAAGAATAACCCGTTCTCTCATCAAGCCCTGCAGTCTCCTATACCATTAAAACCTATTTTTGGGATAAAGATACCCCCCTTCCCCAACTGATGGCAGCATTAAAATATCTATCTAAATGTCATTTTTATTTACCTTAAGTCACAATCACATGACACTTCAGTCCTGAACTCTTTCCTCTTCTGTTTTATTTCTGGTGGGGTCTTTTTTGCACTGTCATTGGGTATTGACACGGGCACTTCCTATTGACTGTCCAGCGGTGAGGCTCCTTCAGGATCCAGAAAAGGAGACCAGTCGGTGAAGTAGGATGGGTTAAAGGGGGTGGGATAGGGATCATATTTTGCCAGGAGTGGGGCTTTGATATATGCAATGAATCAGTGAAAAAACATTATAGTCCTGTAGTAGAGTTAGGTAGCATTCACATTTTACAGGGCACTTTAACCCCCTTCCCACCCAGGCCAATTTTCAGCTTTTAGCGCTGTCCCACTTTGAATGACATTTGCGCAGTCATGCAACACTGTACCCAAATAAAATTTCTATCATTTTTTTCACACAAATAGAGCTTTCTTTTGGTGGTATTTAATCAATGCTGGGTTTCTATTTTTTTCCTAAAAAAACAAAAAGGATTTTCTTTGTTTCTGTCAGTTCATTTTGTACATGTTATTTTTCTCCTTCACTCATGTGCGCTGGTGAGGCGGCACTGATAGGCTGCACTGATGAGGAGGCACTAAAGGGTACTGATTAGGTGGCACTGATGAGGAAGCACTAATATGCCGCACTGATAGGTGGCACTGATGAGCACTGATAGGCGGTGCTTACTGTTAATGATAGCCGGCACTGATGGGTGGCACTGAAAGGCAGCTCTGATTGTTGTCCCTGATGGGCACTGCTGGGGCTGCACTGATAATCAGGGCACTGATTACCTGTACAGGTGTCTCCTGCGAAGAGATGCGCTGATTGGCTCTCTCCACCTCACACTGTCAGTGTGAGGCGAGGAGAGCCGATAAACAGCACTTCCGTGTTTACATGTGACTGGCTGTGATTGGACAAAGCGGACATCGTTATCGGCTCTTTACCAAGATCAGAGCGGCAACACCATACGACATTGTCCCAGAACGTAAGGAGCTCATGCCCGACGTCATTTTACTATACGGCGGGTGGGAGGTGGTTAAAGGAACACTTGAAACATGAACATAATGCCTTGAACTGATCCTTATCTTCTCACCAAAGACACACAAACAGGATGTACCTGAATCAAGTGATGATGAGATGTCAGATCCTGACCCCGAGTTATTTCTCCTCTTTCTTTTCTGTGGTCGATGCTGATGGTTTTCCTCATCAGTTTCAGAAGCCTACAGGTATAGCATAGACAACATAAACAACCTAACTGTCACAATCTGCAAAAATAAAACAATAAAAAAAGAAAGGGACACCAAAATACCTATGCAGACCATATTAGACCTTATATTTTATTGATATTAAAATCATCTAGATCAGACATAACAATTATATTTTATGACCCCCTGTGTCCCTGTTTTCTCTCAGAGGGCATCCATTCTCAAACACGTGCTGTGTACTGGGTAATATCAATAAATCTGCTTCAAAAACAGTTCAAAAACAGTTATTTAGCTATGTGATAGATTGCCATTACTAGGTCCACACTAGGTTCTCACCTTCTCCACAGTCCCAGGATTGTCCCATGCATTAAATGGGTCCAAAGTCTTCTTTTTCACCCGTTCTACAGGACTCTGTGACTGTGAGTGAGAGTGCTTACGGTGATGTTTCTTGGATTTTTTTGAATGCTTCTTGCATTTTAAGTGATGATGCTGATATTCATTCTAAAAAAACAGAAATGTCTCCAGTAGAAAGGCTCTACTAGTAAATACACATGCTAAAATAATAAAAATCCAAAGCCTAAACAAGTAATTTTCCTGTACAGTGATTTGCATAGGGAGAACGAGCACTGCAAGCCAATCAGCCACTGCTGCATTGCACAATACTATCAATTTAAAATTGCCATGGTCAAACAGAGGTCTGAAGAACCTGGCTTGATCATTTAGGAATTATCTTAATTTTCTTTTTCTGAGCGCTGTTGCTAAAATAATGTATAAAGCAAATTTTTTTTTCAAAACTCTTTTTGCATTGTCTGCTTTTATCTCAAGATAACGGATTACATTTAATACCTCTGTACCAGTATATAGAAGACTTGTTTTGAACCTCTCTAAATTGTTCTAAAGCCTGGTACTCACTATTAGTTTTCTTCTGATCAACCCAGCGAGTTGAATGGAAAAAACTGTCAGCTCCGGTTGGAGATACTGTACTAACAATCCAACGTTAGTACAGCAATCTCCCCTGCTTCTCTGCTGAGCTGTTGTTTACTGAAAGGGGGACTGAGAGCCATTGGCTGAGAGCGCTGATCAGGAGCTGGTGGGCTGCTGGTTTTCCAGCGTGCATGTCTGACAGAAGCTGGGCATATGTCGACCGGTATTCGGCCCGTGTGTATGGCTAAGGCAGAGTCCAGAGTAAGGCCCAGATAGTCCAGCTTCATGGATGGAACCAGAGCAGACTTCTGAAAGTACAGAATCCAGCCGAACTCCCGCAGAGTCCGGATTGTTATCTCCAGGTTGTCCACCAGAGCAGAGGGAGACTCCGCTCGCAGAAGGAGATCGCCCAAGTAGCTCAGTACTGCGATCCCCCGTTGGCGTAGCAAGGCTAGCACTGGGGCTAACACTTTTGTGAAGATCCGAGGAGCAGAGGTGAGACCAAAGGGTAATGCCACAAACTGATAATGCTCCTCTCCCACAGAAAACAGGAAAAAACGCTGGTGACTGGCACATATTGGAATGTGAAGGTAGGCATCCTTGATATCGATAGAGGAGAGGAAATTCCTATGACGCAGGGATACCACCTTCGTTCTAATCTACTCCATTCTGAACTTCTGTATCCGCACAAAGCAGTTTAGCGCCTTAAGGTCCAGGATTGGCCGCACTTTGCCTTCCTTCCTGGGGACAGTGAAGAGATTTGAGTAAAAACCCTGAAAATGTTCTGAAGTTGGAACCGGGACAATCCCCTCTTGAAGGAACAGGTCTTGTACTGCCACAAACAGGCCCTGTAAGCAGTCTGGGGACAGGCACAAGTTGGAAGGAAAAAACCTTGCCGGAGGACAAGAGCGAAACTCGATCTTGTAGCCGGACCGAATGACTTAGTGGACCCACTTGTCTTGCACAAGGGAAGTCCACAGGTCCGGAAACCAGCGAAGATGTCCTCCCACCTCCGATATCGGTGAGGGCGCATCTTCATGCTGAAGGAGCCTTGTTCATGGGTCTGGAGAAGCCCGATCTTGGCTTGCCAGACCAGGTTCATTTGGATCCTCCTGAAGAGGCCCTGAAAGGCTTCGAGCCCTTGTCAGTCCACCCTGAGGGACGAAAAAACTTCTTATGAGCTGAGAAGAATGTCTACGATGAGGTTTCTTAGAAGCCTGCAGAAGAAAAGTACTCCCCCCCTTGAGACCTTTACAGTAATGATGTCATCCAGGGTAGCTCCAAACAGGCGATCTCCTTGAAAAGGAAGATCAGTTAAGGCCTTTTTGAAGTCTGATCCGCAGACCAGCACTTGAGCCAAAAGACACATCGAAGGACCACTGCCTGATACAGAGAGACAAGCCATCAGGGGAGCCGCATCCAAAGAGGCATCCCAGATAAACTGCAGCCCCTGGACCATCTGGTCCGCCAGCTCGGCAAAGGCAGGGGGGAGTTGTTCCCCCTCCAGGTCATGGCGTAAGAGCTTAGCCCACTTGGCCAGAGTTTGAGACACTAGGGCAATGGTAAATACTGGCCTCATTACCAAACCAGCCAGAGTGTACATATGGCGGGTCACAGCCTCCACCTTCCAGTCAGCCAGATCCTTAAAGGCTGGGGACTCTTCAACCGTAATCATGGTTGCCTGGTTTAATCTGGAAACCGGAGGGTCCACCACCGGTGGCACAGTCTACTTCTTAAGAAGGGACTCCTCATAGGGGTAACGCCTAGTAAAGCACATAGGGACCCCACGGGACATTTTGTTCGCCCCCACTCTTTAGCGACAATTCTGTCAAAATAGGCAGGGAAAGGAAAACACCTTTGCTGCTCTGGATGGCTTGTGAGTGCCAAAGGGTACCCAATTGTTGGCGGCATCCCCCATCCGGGGGGGGTATCATTCCTTTGGACTGGAGCGAGACTCTGCCGTGTGAGATACCTGGCTTTACCAGTTTTGGAGCCATTGTGCCACCTTTGGCATCCCGACTTCAGGATCTCCTCTGCAAGGCTTTAAATTTTGTGCCCTTTATCAGCATTATAGTACCTGGTTATGTGGAGACATTTCTTGGGCTTCCTCAAAAATACTATTATATAGCTCTGAAAACAGTTGGGCGCGTATAGGCAGCACACTCCAGTCTCAGAGAGAAACCCCCTCGTCGTTTGCTACACCTTTTAAGGTTTATTCTATCTACCTTGTACCTACTCATCACCTGATTTTTTACCCAGATTTTTCATGTACCACTAGCTCCAGAGGAAGCTTATGTTTATAAGCGAAACATGTAGGGCAACCTGGATACACTCAACGTCTGTTCATCAACATTGTATAGACGGATTTCAGGGGTGGTTCAATACTTCCTCCTGCAACCATCTTTTGAGCATATCAAATATGTGATGTATTTTATCGCTATTGCCATTCAATATTTACATATATTACACTATGTGTGACCATATATGCACATGTATGTGAGGCCGTATGCCTTGTTTTTTTAAGCTTATATGTTTGTTCTTTTTTCTTTGGCTTTCTGTCAAAAATGTTATATTACTCTTTAATAAAATATACAATTTTAACTACTAGTGCCAATAAAGTCCAATTTTTCTTTCCTTTCCAAATTCCTAATTCTGTGGGATGTGGCACTTATATATTCCTTGCGCCTAGGCGTCCTGCGGCCTGGCAGCGCAATATACAATCTATTGAAGTCCCATTCATTTGCCTTTTATGGCCATAGCATACACCGTTTAAGTCCTTTTTAACAGTGCAATGACAATGATATGTACTTAATTGTAGTCACGTCAGACTAATGAAATATAATTTCTAACGGAATGCCAAGGGTTAGAACACTTCTCACAGTACTCTTTTTCTTATTAAAAAAATGTATTCAGCACTTTATATCTTCTGCAACAAAAGGTGTGAGTATATTTGAAAGAACAGTCAAACCTCAATGGATAAAACAAACTCCTTAAACAGGCGGATTCTTTCTGATTCCACTGTGATTTGATTGAATGCACTGTCTCCAACAAAGCGCTCTCGGACCTGTATAGATAGCAGAACAGAACATTTTAGATGCATGCCAGTAATTAAACAGACACTCAGACATGCAGCCAGGAGACAACCCTTAAATGCAACATAGAAATAAAAGCACAAACATGGTAAATAATGTAACTCTGCTCCAGCTGATCACAGTGATTCATCTATAACAGGCTTTCTCCTGAGCTTACTAGGGGTTCTTTGAGCAATGGACTATTTCTGCCTCTCAAAAAAGTTACCAATGACACCACTGTTCCTTTTAGCTTTCTGTAAAGGGGTAATTCTTCCCAATAATGAAGTAAGGAGTCCCTTAAGTGTTCCTTCATGTCCTGAAGTCTATGGAATCAAAAACCAGAAAAAGATTTCTGGCCCTTTCCTTAAAATGCACAGTTGTGAATGTGACCCATAGGAATCCATATTAAATGGACTGTAGTGTGTTTCTGCAAAACTGAAAATGCACTATAAAAATGCATAGGTGTGAACCAGGCCTTATTCAAGGTAATCCCCATTAACAATTATCATCTAAACAGGTTCCCCAAATGGAAGATTTTCCCTCTATCTGGATTTGACCGGATGACAATGGTTAACAGGAATAATTATAAGAAAGGACACCTCCCCAAATTGTAACACCGGTTTTAAAAAAAAAAAAAAATCTGATCACTTTTATTGCTGTCACAAGCAATGTAAACATCTATGCCTTTCCTCCGGTACAGCTGATATCGCTTCTGGTGCGCAGGATCCAGCTGGAGGGGAAACCAGTAATCCTAGTAGCTCCGGCTTGGCCAAGGAGGATTTGGTATGCACAAATCCAGAGGTTGGCAGTGACAAGGCCCTGGGTCCTTCCACTGTGTCCGGACTTGCCCTCTCAAGGTCCGATATTCCACCGAGCTATACAGTCTCTAAATTTGACGGCTTGGCTATTGAAGCCTTAATCTTGGAAGAGCAGGGTGTGTCTGGCCCAGCAGTTCATACAATGATAAACACCATGAAGCCAGTCTCTATAAATATTTATTACAGGGTCTGAAAATCCTACATTGCTTGTTGTGAAGCCAGGAAATGGCATCCCCACACATATATCATTGGGAGAGTTCTATCCTTCCTGCAAGCAGGGGTAGATATGAAATTAGTCCTGAGCACAATTATAGGGCAGATTTCCGCTTTGTCGTTTTTTTTCCAGGAACCGATCACTTCCCATTCGTTGGTTCAAACCTTCGTCCACAGAATATAGCGTTTGCTTCCTCCAGTGAAGCCACCGTTGTGTCCTTTGGTGTTGGCAGCTTTGCAAAAACAGCCTTTTGAACCTCTGGGGCAGGTTCCCCTGGTTCTTTTGACCAAGAAACTGGTCTCTTTGATGGTGATAACTTCGGTTGGAAGGGTATCGGAACTAGCAGCTCTTTCTTGTAAAGAGCCATTCTTGATTTTTTATCAAGATGATTTTACTGAGTGATTTTACGTCCTGACCCAGATTTTTTGCCCAAGGTAGTGTCCGCCTTTCATTTAAATCAGGACATTATACTACCTTCTTTTTTTCCAGATCCTGACTCAGAGGAGGAAAGGTTATTGCATTCCCTTGATGTAATGCATGCACTTAAATTTTATTTAAGGAAACAGCTCATATTCGTAAGACCGAGAGCTTGTTTGTACTGCCTGAATGCCCCCAGGAAGGGGTTGGCAGCATCTAAATCTAAATCTATGATTTTCATGTTGGATTGGCCATGTTAATACCCAGGCGTACGGTTTAGTAGGAAAGGTTCCACCTTTTCCTATAAAGGCACATTCAACCAGAGGAGTAGATGCCTCTTGGGCACATCGCCATCAAGTCTCTTAGGCTCAGATTTGCAAGGCCGCGACCTGGTCGTCGGTGCATACATTCACTCGTTTCTATAGAGTGGATGTTGGGACCCAGGAGGAGTCTGCTTTTGGCCGGTCAGGGTCAGATGGTGGTATTTTTTGGTGTCCCCCCCCCCCCCCCTCAGATGCATTGCTTTGGGACGTCCCATATGTTATGATTATGGCTCTGTTTCCCGTGATGTACAAAAAGAAAAATTGATTTTTAATTCATACTTACCTGTAAAACCCATTTCTTGAAGTACATCACGGGACACAGAGGTCCCTCCCCTCTTCTATGGGGTTTTTTATTGCTTGCTATAAAACTGAGGTACTTCCTGTTATATAGGGGGTCATTAATTCTGATTGGTTGCCATTGTCCTTCACCTATAGGTGGCCTATATAACCCATGTTATGATTATGGCTCTGTGTCCCGTGATGTACTTCAAGAAACGGATTTTACAGGTAAGTATGAATTAAAAATACATTTTCTAACTGAACAAAAATGGATCAGTGTGAAAGCAGCCTTAAACTTACATTTTAAGAATATAAAATAATTGTGCTTAGCACCTCTTCTTTCACAAGCTTGAAAGCTTGCACAGGGCTACCCATTCTATTCTCCCTGGTGCAGACACTGTGGCTGGTCCTGAGGCTGTGCCTACAGTGAAGAGAAGCGTAGCATTTCAAGAAGAGAAACCTTTTGGATCCACGAACTGAAATGCTACCAGCCTCATGGTATGAATGTTGAATGGGATATAAATGCCCACATTAATAATCAGTGAATTCCGTTTTAGAGGGTTAAACAGACCTCTTTCCTCTAATTCCTTTACTATTTCTTCCTCTTTTCCTATTTACAAATTTTCTCATTTTAAATATTTTAATATTTTAGCATATTCTTATATATGTTGTATATATTTTATATAATATGTTTTTATGTGCATTTTTTTTTTTTTTTTTTGAAAATTCTTTTTATTTGTTTCAAAAAGAACAACATACAAAAACATAGCCATTGGGCATTCCCTGGCTCAACAACAAAACAAAAAAGAACAAAATAAAATAAAATAAAATACACAGCAACAAAAGGCAAAAACAACCCCAGACAAGGCTGCACCCAACTGCTACTTCATAAGGGTGTTCAACACACAAGGATCCCGGTGACAGGAGCAATCCGTTCACTGCGTGAAGGTCCAACAGTCCAATGGAGAAGAAAATCTGAACAGAGTCCACTGCATGTAGGGGAAATAATTAGCAATAGCAAATACAATTAGGGGTCCTAAGTCGACACAGCAGGGCCCCCCGCATCATTGGTAGTATCATCAGACTCTAACCAAATGTCCCACACCCTTGAGAATTTTTGCGGGCAACCCCTGTTAGCATAGGTTGCTTTGTAAAGTGGGATTACTGAGTTCACAAGAGATTTCCACGAGGAAACGGTGGGTGCAGCAGGCTTCCGCCAGTGGAGAACCACCATTTTCCTAGCGTAGAACAACAGAAGTCCTAAAAGAGTGTGAGACGCTACAGAGTGGGCCAGATCATTCACAAGCCCCAGAATACAATACTCCAGCTTTAGAGGCACGCGGATGGTGGTCACTCGAGCAACAAAGTCCAGAATCCGGGTCCAGTACTCCACCAGGGGTGGGCAATGCCAAACCATGTGTGTATACGCGGCGTCCGGCGCTCCGCAGCGCCAGCAGACCGCAGGCGTATCAGGGAAGGCCCTGTGCAGTCGAGTCGGGGTTAGATGAAACCGATGAAGGATTTTAAACTGCACAAGGCTGTCCCTGGCGGCCACCAGGTGACGGAATGGGTAATCCCAGACGTCCTCCCAGTCCTCCGCATCAAGGCCGGGAGCCTCTGCCACCCAGAAGGCCTGCAGAACCTCCAGCCCCGAGTGCACACTGGGGAGCAGGGTACTATAGATAGTGGAGAGCGGTTTTTTTAAAGTCTCGTTTCGGAGAATGGCCTCTAAGTCAGCTAGCGTGAAGTTGCAAGAAAAATTACCGAACTGTTTGTGGAAGGCATGGCGGAGCTGTAGGTACCTGAAAAAGTGGGAATTGGGTAGGGAAAAATCGGCCTTCAGTTGGTCGAACGACGCAAGCTCCTCCCCCTGACAGATGTGAGAGAGAGACAGAATGCCCTTGGAGGCCCACACGGAGGGATCCGGGATGGAGAAAAACTCCGGTAACTCCGGATTCATCCATAGGGGGGAATTCGGGGAACGCCGACCAGGTCCCAAACAAATGTAGGGCGATTGCAACTTCCATGCCCTAATCACTGCCAACATCGAGACAGTGACAGGGTACGGGGCCCTCGGTCAACGCAGCAACAAGTTACGTAAAGCCTCATAGGAGCCCAGCAGGCCCGCCTCCAGGGCCACCGCAGCATTGGAGGCATCCGAGATCAGCCAGTTGTGTGCATGCGTCAAAAGTCCCCGCCACGAAGTAACGGAAAAAATCCGGACACGCCAGTCCCCCCTGAGTCCAGGGTCGCTGTAGGATCGTCAGTCGAAGCCTAGGAGGGCGAGAACTCCAGATAAAAGTAAGGATGCGAGAGTGGAGCCGACGAAAAACGGCCTTCGGTATCCAGACTGGGGAGTGACGAAGCACATATAGGAGAGGGGGCAACAGCTTCATTTTGACTAGGTTAATGCGGCCAATCAGGGTCAAGGGGAGATTAGCCCAGGAGCGCAGCTTGGTCCCGAATTTCAACAGCAAGGGAGATAAATTAAGGTCACAAAAGTCTCGAATGTCAGGGGATATCACTATGCCCAGATATTTGAGCCTGTCAGTCCAACACAGGGGCAAGGACGGGTCCGCGTGGGCACGGGCCCCCGCGTCCACCGGAAGGATAAGCGACTTGTCCCAGTTCACTCGCAGACCAGACAAGGTGGTGAAGACTGCCAACAGATCCAGGGCCGAACGGAGCGACCGGCCGGGGTCCCGGAGGAAAAGGATAATATCGTCAGCATAAAGCGCCAACTTTTCCTCCAAGGACCCCACCCGGATCCCCCCGACCGCCCCGGAACCACGAACAGCCGCCGCCAGAGGCTCAACAGCCAAGGAAAACAAGGCAGGCGAGAGAGGGCACCCCTGGCGAG
Organism: Pelophylax lessonae; assembly: GCF_965119305.1. Taxonomy (NCBI): domain Eukaryota; kingdom Metazoa; phylum Chordata; class Amphibia; order Anura; family Ranidae; genus Pelophylax; species Pelophylax lessonae. Next base: position 552,266,449 of record NC_138769.1, on the reverse strand, counting down.
TGCCCCGCGCGATCGAAAAGGGACAAGATAGCCTCCCCCCCAACTTAATCTGAGCACTGGGGTGAGCATAAAGCATGGCAACCCACTTACAAAAAACAGGGCCAAAACCAAACCTTTCCAGAACTAACATCATATAGGACCAGTCCACCAAATCAAATGCCTTTTCTAAATCAAGCGCCACCATCACACGTGTACTCTGAGCCCCCGCTGGGACCTGCAAATGAGTGAACACTCTGCGTATGTTAATATCAGTGGATTTGCCTGGCATGAAGCCAGTCTGGTCCATGTTGACCAAGTAGGGAAGGACCTTCATCAATCTGGTAGCAAGCAGTTTGATAAGTATCTTCAGGTCATAATTCAAAAGAGAAATGGGCCTGTAGGCCGAGCACAGAGTAGGATCCTTCCCTGGTTTATGAATTAAGACTATGTGCGCCAAAGACATGGACTCCGGGAGAGCTCCCAAGTCAAGGCAAGATGCATAGGTCTTCAAGAGCCTAGGAGCTAGTTCAGAGATATACATCTTGTACCAATCCCCCGGCAGGCCATCGGGACCAGGGGTCTTCCCAGGGGGGAGGGAGCGAATAGCCAGCTCGACCTCCTCCAATGTAAAGTCCGCCTCCAGGAGAGCCACGTCCTCCGGGGCCAGAGTGGGCAGCGCCAACTCCCCGAGAGACCCCAAGTCCCGACCCCCCGTCGGGGGGGGGTCTGCCCGGTACACACGTTCATAGAAATTACGAAATTCCAGGAGAATATCAGCAGGATCCTGAAGGACACTGCCATCCGTAGATTGTATGACTGGAACCACCGTCTGGAACCTAGAGTCCGCGGACAAGTTAGCCAAAAGCCTGCCATTCTTGTCCCCGGACTCGAATATCCTGGCCCGCAGCGACCCCACCTCCGCCTCAGCGGCCGATGACACATGTAGGTGCAACGCCCTCCGAGCCTGGGCCAGGGAGGAGTACGCCTCAGGGGAGGGATCCAAGGCAAACGCAGCCTCGGACTCCTTAACCACTGCCTCCAAATCCGTCCTCGCCGAGGCGCACTCCACCCGCGCAGCCTTAATAGCGGAGATATCGTCGCCACGAATAGTGGCCTTGAAAGCATCCCAACACACCAAGGCGGATGTGGTGAGGTAATTAACCTCCCAGTACTGGGCAATTTTACCAGACACCCCCTCCACCACCCGTTGATTCTGAAGCCACCCACAGCCCAGCCTCCAGCCGCCCCGCTCCCCCGGATCACCCAGCCGCAGCTGAATCTCAAGCGGGGAGTGATCCGAGAGACCGGCGGGCAGGTAGCCGCCCGACAGCACAAATGGCAGGACTGAGGGAGAGCAGAATGCAAGATCTATACGGGAGCCGGAGTGGTGTGACGAGGACACGTGAGAATAGAACCGATCCTGCGGGTGTTTCCACCTCCACAGTTCTGTGAGCTGCAAGGTCGAGGCCCAGGTGCACAGCTCAGAGCAGGATTGGCGATTCGCATTCGAGGTGTCCAAGTCACCATCCAGGATGTTGTTAAAATCCCCAGCCACAAAGATGCGCTGGGTCGAGAATTCGGCCAAGCGATCATAAATGTGGTACAACACAGCACTAGAAAAAGGTGGGGGGACATACACGTTGACAAAAATAAACAGTTTACCCGCAATCTCAAGAGCTAGGATAACATATTGACCCTTGGGATCCATTATAACCCTCTCAACACGACAGGGCAGGGCCCTATGCACCAAAACGGAGGTCCCCCTGGCGTAAGTGGAGTAGGTGGCGTGGAAGGTATGACTCACCCAGCGCCTGCGTAGTGCCAATACAGCACTCCCCGTCAGGTGAGTCTCCTGGAGGAAGACCACATGTGGTTTAGAGGATTGGAGATATTTGAATAGCAAAGCACGCTTGAACTTGCTATTAAGGCCCCGCACGTTCCAAGATAGCACCTTAATGCGGTCAGCCATAGCATTGGGAGAGAAAATGGGGCAGGAGAAATAGGAACAGCGGCGGGGGAGCCAGGGGCCAGATGAGACCAACCACGCCACCCCTCAGTATCTAGTGCAGGGAAGCAAGCAGCTCGGACTGCGACCCACAAGGAGTCAGCGACACACAGTGAAATAGCACATTGCACAATGAATAGTAAAACACAGTACGGGTATGCAGCCAAAAACCAAAAAAGAAAAGACAATAAACAAGAACACATATAAACCCCTGTCAGCCAGAGAGCAACAGTGCTACAGGCCAACTTCATCCCAAAAACCTAGAAGAAAAAACAACACACTATCGACTAGGAAAATGCCCAGCCAATAGTCATCTGGCACTAGGCCAGGAGGGGAGTAGCCGGAGGGCTAACCAGAGGCAAGGCCGGCCGACGGTCCCAACAGTCCCAAGGACCAGGAACAGCAATCCTGTGGGAAAAGTCCAATAGAGGCCGTCACCAGCCCCAGCTCCAGGGACACATATGTAGAAAAGGGGGAAAATAGCAAAAAATAAGGGCAAAAAATAAAACTACTCAGGGGCATTGGTGTGGAGAGTCAGAGATCATCCGGGGAGAGGGGGTCCCCTCCAGTTACAGTCCAACAAGACAACTCAAAAAGGGGGGACGGAGGGGGGAACAGGGAGTCCAGCCAGCAAGGCCAACAGAGTAGGGACAAGGAAGCTCACCGCAAGCTGAGCAACCAAGCGTCTGCGTCATCAGGAGAATCAAAAAACTTGACAGAGCCAGCATGTTGCACACGGAGTCGGCTGGGATAGAGCATGGAATACTTGATTTCTTTTTCACGGAGCCTCCGCCGCACATCATTAAAGGTCTTCCTCTTTTTCTGAAGCTCTGCAGAGAAATCAGGGTAGAGATGAACTGCAGCGTTTTCGTGAGGCAAAGTGTCATGCTTGCGGGCCTCACTCAGTATACGGTCCCTGTCACGATAGTTCAGGAAGCGGACCAAGAAGGGGCGAGGGGGGGCCCCAGGGATCACACGGCCCGTAGGGACTCTATGTGCCCTCTCAACGACGTAGGTGGGAGCCAGGTCAGTAAGGTGCAGGAGGTCCTTGAAAAAACGTTCGGCAAAATCAGCAGGCCTATCCCCCTCAGCCCCTTCAGGCAGTCCCAGCACCCGCACATTATTCCGCCGCTGGCGGTTTTCGGCATCATCTGCCTTAGCTAATAGCATCTGAACTGTGTGCTGAAGGGAGGAAAGGGAGGCAGAATGCTGGGTAGTGAGGTCCTCAGCCGAGGAGATACGCTGTTCAGTGTCCGTAAGCCTCCCCCTAATCTTGTCCAAGTCAGCCCGGATAAGATTGCACTCCTCCGCCAAATAATCGATCCTGGCCAATAAGGAAGTCTTACTCTGCTCAATGGCAGATAAAATCATGACAGTGTCACTTGCCTGGACCGGGATGGATGCAGATGGAGCAGCAACAGATTCCGCCGGGAGCTCCATGTTGGTAAGTAGAGCACGCAGGCCTTCCAAGATGGCGTCCGGAGGCACCGCCGGCGGGGAGGCCGGCTTCTGTTTCGCAGCGGCGGCCGCGGATTTGCCCTTCCCGGGCATGTCGGACGTAGCCCACGGGTGTCCGGACCCTCCACAGGTCCGGTAACGGCAGGCAGAAGCGGGGTGAAGGATGTGTGAAACGAAGGATTAGTCAGGGTCCCCGGAGCTCCAGGCAGGCACGTCTGGTCCGCTCTACATCCGGTCACGCCCCCCCTTTATGTGCATTTTTAATATGATACACTTTATATGTATAATTTATACATATGTTTAATATTTTTTTAAATGTATACATGCCTGATACAATATGTCCACTTCCGGTATGGCTATCTACATATAATTTTTGATTTGTGTGACATTTGTTCCACATACGTACAGTATATATATCCCCTTTGCACCAGATCGCTATAATGGGACTAATGTGACTGGGTATTTCCAGCCATAAATGCTTTTTTATTTCAATATCTTGCGGGCATTTGAGGTTTCCTAATATCCTGCTCATGTCTTTTTTCCTGCTGACAGCTTTGATCGCTAAACCGGAAGTAGTGTGAGCACTTCCGGTTCATGGAGGAGTATGAGCACTTGCTGTTCATGGTACAGGAAGCCACGTTCAGCCCCTTAAATTTATATATTTGGCAATTCTTTTGATAATAAGCATATTCATAATTGAAGTTTGCCCCCCTTTTTTTACATCGGGATATTCTTGATGTGGCAAGTGTGGCTGAACATTTTTGCACCCTAGAGGTTTGCATATTTAACATCTTGCAGAAACTAGGGGTGTTCAACAATTTGCTGACGTCTCCCTTCCTGGGTTAAAGTCAGTGTTGATATCCTGGATCGCTAAACTGGAAGTGGAATGAGTACATCCGGTTCATGAAACCAGAAGTGATGTCATCAGACTTCCGGAATGCCGCAGCTGGACCAGATTTGCACATTAAATGCGGCTATTTAAACATGGAGGTTGACAGCGCGCCTTTATGCTCCAGTCCCAGTAGATGACCCCTTGTGTGGAAACGCGTCGGAAGGAGCTGGTCTCGCTGTCATTTTGTCACAATACCGCTCTGCTTTTTACTTGGATTGCTGTAAGTGTATTTGCCTTTATTACATTTGGTTTTAAAGGATAATGCACTATTAGTCCCTTTCTTTCTTTTGGAAATGCATCTTTGGGCCATTTCATCTTGAGCCGCACCAAGTTTTTTTCTGGATTTTGTGGGTGGATGTGATCTGGAGGATCCTCAAGGAGAGTGCTCCACCTCTTCAGTCCTGCTAAAAAGAGATCATCTACCTACTTTGCTTGAAGTTTTTACCTCCATCATCTCTGGTAAGAGTCCATCTTTATCACTGGGCGTTATTTTATTATCACATTGTCAAGTTTATTTGGAGGCTCTGTTTTGTCTAACACATGGTAAGAGGCCATTCACTACGTTGGAATTTGAACACAGTCACCATCTAAATGTGGACTCACCACTGAACATATTATTTGCACATGTTTGATTATGGACTTTAATTGATAAACTGTATTTTGTTTACACATGATTCTGAAGTCCTCCAATTTTGTGCACTATTTTTGCACCTACAAGATTTGATTGTTTTATACATTAATGTTGTTGGTTTACTATTGAAGTGCATTACTATCCACTTTCACTTCATTTACATATTTTTCTAGTGCTGCTTCTACTTATTGATTTGCGCACCTTTTTTTTACTTTTCATCAGTGAAGAGAGGCACACTGTGTGGCTGCAGTAAGCTAGCAGGCAGCAACAGAAAATGTGTCCTAGGGGGACAACTCTGCTTGGACATAGACTAACACTAATTCAGTTTTGTCATCCTCCATATGGAAGTTCCAAAGAACGAGATGCTGGCAATATCACCAGCCAAAATCAGGAAAAAGAAATCTGTATTTAAAAAAGAATAAGCTCTCAAGAGCTAGTGTAATGCAGGCCATATGTGGGTCGAATTCCAACCGAATTTTCTACAGAAACTCAGAACTTTCTTGCACTTTGTAATCCGATGGTGCCACCATTATTTTCAAAATTCGACCAACCAAGCCTTCAATTTCACCTCATGTTGCTACAGAAAAGGATTTTCGTGGCTGGGAATCTTCTTTTCTTTCCGTGAATTTTCTTTTCTTTCCAGGAATTTTCTTTTCTTGTGCTCATAAGCATTTCTTTTTTATTATATTTCTCACACAATTCTGCCCTCATTGATTAGAAAATCGTTTGTTTTTCAAAAGTTTTCCAACGTGCTCGATCTCTCAAATTCGATGGCCACACGAAAATCGGCTGTTGCTGCAGCCCACTAATGGTGCAAAATTAGTAGATAAGATTTTCGAAAAAAAAAAATTATTTTGAAATTTGTCCCATGTATGGCCGGCCTTAGGTAAGCTTGCAAACTTTTTTTTTTTAAATTTGGCTTTACATAAACATTATCTACTTTTGGATTTATTTACTAAAGGCAAATCCACTGTGCACTACGAGTGCATTTGGAAGTGCAGTCGCTGTAGATTTGAGGGGAAGATCTGAAATGAGGAGAAGCTCTGCTGATTTTTATCATCCAATAATGTGCAAGCAAAAATGCTGTTTTTTATTTTCCTTGCATGTCCCCCTCAGATCTACAGCGACTGCACTTCCAGTGGATTTGCCTTTAGTTTAATAAACCTCTTTATTAATGTGAGAGTGCCACAAATTAAAAATTGCTGAAAAACATTTAACAAAGAATTCACTCAGTGCAACATATATAGAACTAGGTTAAAGAAACCATGGAAATGGCTAAAGGGGCATTAGGCCAAGTAATCTTTCACTTTAAATTAATTTACAATAGGTTAATAACAGACTGAGAGTTAGGTTTTGCTAACACCATGCGGAGAGACATGAGTTTTTCTGTACACGTTCTGCAAGGCCACAAAGAAAACAAGTGTTCTCTATGTGCCCTGTTCACACCACAACAATGGTATCACATGCAGATTTTTTTCTGCACAGGAATCTGCAATGTGTATACAGTTTTCTGCTCAGAAAAAAAAAAAAAAATGACATGACATCAACATTGTGGTGTGAACAGGACAGAAAAGAAAGTGATGACACAGAGTGTGATGTCTGTCTGTGCATAAAAAAAAAAAAACATGCATGAAAAAAGCTGATAAAAGCTCACTGAAATGTGCATATAAAAACAAATAGAGAACTGATGCAAACTCATGTCTCTGCAAGTGAAAGCTGTGTGTTTTTTTCCATCATGTTTTTATGTACGTATGGTGTGAATGAAGCCTAAAATCAACTTCACCAACTGTCAAAATCTTTGAGTCATTAGCACGCTGTTCTCTTACATCATCCCAGCTGCTGTCTGCTTCCAGAGGAGGAGCCGCCTGCTTCAGCATGCTTTTAAATGCAGCTTCCTTCCTTCGAAACTTGCGGGCTTCCTCTTTTCCTCGCTCACGCTCCCGAGCTTCGGCTTTCTCCAGCAACTAGGCCAAATTAAACAGGGTTATGAGTCCTGCCCGCACGCTGCATCCTGCCTCCTCTAACACTTTCCACACTTGGCAGATGCATGGAATCACTTACGCTATTAAATGTTAGCTTAATGTTTCCTGCATCAAGTGTGGCGGCTCGCTTGTCAAAACTGATAATGTGAGCAAAGTCTTCAAATGTAGTGTTCACTTCTACACTGAAGTTACGGTCCTAAAGAAAAAAGAACAGACAGAAGAAAATTCCATGTGAGCTTTAAAAAAAAACAGTTTTTTGAAATGGTAAAAGGAATCTAAAGCATTTTCCAAGATTTTGGTACGTGAACGTAATGCAAAAAACGATATTCATTTCCCTTAAAGTTTAGTTGGATGTTTTTTTTATCGGTAGAAAAAATATAAATACCATAATAGTATGCAAATAAAACCCATACAGGCATTACAATTGGTCAATGTGTAGTCAAAAGCAATGGCAAATAATCTCACTTACTGTTTTGGATAAAAGTTAAACAAGATATAGAGATAAAATAGCACTGGAAGACAAAACGAGACATTGGGGAAAATGCAGCAGGTATCTGAACTTGATAAAGACCAGTTAATGTCCAAAAAATACAACGTTTTTTGGATGACTTCCTGCATTTTTTTATGAAGATAAAACCTGAGCTTGTTAATACATATGATTGAATGAAATACACTAGAATGACTGCGCACAAGATTTCTCTATGTGTGCTAATAACCCATAGCAAGCAGCAAAACTGAAATCTAGACAGGCCTCTCAAGTAAAACTTGCACTTAAAGGAAACCAATACAGGGTCTGCCACAGCTACCAGCTTATGAAAATGCCAACTGTTTATCTCTCCTGACCTGGAACAAGCATGCATATTAAAAAGTCAGAGTAAAGTTAGAACCCCTGATTTGCATACATGTACCAGGTCAATGCCTCAAAGTGTGCTAGGCAACTATCATTTTCAGTAATCGTAATCTCCACACCTCTTTACTACAAGTTATCTTTAACATTTTACAAAATCACACAAAAAATAGGGAAATGTACTTGCTAACAATACATTCCAGTTTTACTTTCATAAAAACTGCACACTTAATGGAAGATCAGCAGGGATGTAACACCACTAAACCTAGGCTTCTGAGTGACTGTGGTGTTATGAGGACTTGTTATCCTCATAAACCCTAAACTTCCTTTAGCCAAACCGTCAAAAATCATATGTCAAGGAAAATTTTCTTTTTAAAGTAAGTTTCTTTTGAAAAAACAACCCCCTGACACTTTTTTTATCTTACAATCAGATTTCACATTTATCAAAGAGCCTACCTGTATGGGTTGTTTGGTCGGTCCTCTGCACTGCAAAGTTGATAGGCTAAGTTCACCTTTGTGTAAAAAATAATAAATGCACGTTTTTGCAAGAAAATAAATGTGAATTTATAATATTTTTTTCTCAGGAGCCCGCAGAGCATTGAACAAGAGTGCACTGTCAGGTTCCTGCAGAAAATTCATACAGCTCTCGGTACAGGCAAGACAGTTGTTGAGCTGCAGGAAGTGTCAATGGACTACAAGGGCGCTGATCAGCACACTCGTAGTCCATTGAGAACTACAAGTCAGTCTGCCGCGGTGGAAGAAGGGATCTGTAGTTTAATAATTCCCAGAACCCACACAGCCGTGCTGATTTTAAATGTGACAGCAGCTCCAGGAGAGAGGAACCCCTGCCCGCTGTCACAGGGGGTACTGGCGATTAGCAAAATGTTACACCCTAAATACGAGTGTAACATGTTGCTAAAGGTGAACTTAGCCTTAAAATCTATAGTGGGTATAGAAAAGAATCACCCTCCTTTAAAATAATAACGTTTTGTTGCTTTGCAGCCAGAAGTGAAGACAGATACAGTTTTTGTTTTATCCAGCTGTATTTACTCACTGCAACTATATTAAAACATCCAAGTAAAAGCTATAACACCAACATGTCAGAAGAATTGAAACATTTCAAAAACAGAATCACTGAGTTGGAAAAAGGATCACCCTTATGTTAGTAAGTCTGTTGGTATATGTCTCTACTAACTTTGCACATCTAGACTTTGCAACATTTTCCCACTCTTTGCAGAACTGCTCAAGTTCAGGTAAATGTGATGATGATCATTGGTGGACTGCACAGATTTTCAATGGGGTTTAAAGTGGTTGCAAAGTCACGTTTAAAAAAAATAACAAACATGTTATACTTACCTGCTATGTGCAGTGGTTTAACACAGGGCAGCCTAGATCCTCCTCTTCTGTGGTCCCTCTTTGCTACTCCTGGCTCCTGCCTCCTGTTGAGTGCCCCCACAGCCTGCAACTGCTTCAGAACTGCTGTAGGCCCCTTGGTATGCTTTCTGACCAGTTTCCTCCTAGCTCTTTTATCCTGTTTGAAACAATGTCATGAGCCAGGTAGAGCCTGTGTTGTACCAAATACCTTCCACTTCTTAAAAATAGACTTTACTGTGCTTCTAGGGATCGATAAAGCCTTTGAATTTTTTTTTGTACCCGTCTCCTGACTTGTGCCTGTCCACAACTATATCCCCTAGATCTTTTGACAGTGCCTTGCCACATTCAGTTGCACTATCAGGGACTGAAATGCTCCAGGAAAGCTCTTTTCATGCTGAGCCAATCAAAATTACCACAGCTGGAAGTCATATGGCTTTGTGTGCCATAGAGAAGGTGATTAGCTACACCTGATTAAGTTTACAAGTTATTTTTAGGGGGTGATCCTTTTTCAAACTCAGTGATTCTGGTTTTGATTTATTTTTACATGTTGGTGTTATATCTTACACTTCGATGTTATAAGTTGCACTGAGAAAATACAGCTGTATAAAACAAAACCAGTGTCTGTCTTCATTTCAGGCTGGAAAGCAAGAAAAATTAAATTTTTGACTTACCGTAAAAGTTCATCGACAGACAGAGCTGTCCAGGATTCTAAACTATTGGGTTATATTGCCCCCTACAGGAGTAGGACACTAGGCAGAAAAAAGAACTTGGCTACGCTTATATGCAATCCTAAGTGGTATACTCCCCCTCTCTGCTACAGGTCTTCAGTTTTGTAACAAGTAGTGTCAGAAGTAATACAACTCCATAGAGGGTTGGGTGCTGTGTCTGTTAATTAACTCAGAGAAATGGATTTTATGGTAAGTTGAAAATCTAATTTTCTTATTCGTTCATTGACGGACACAGCTCTCCAGGATTCGGAACCATTGGGATGTCCCAAAGTAGTGCTAAACATGAGGGGTTTGACAACAAAAAAATGCCAAGGCTAACACAATAGCCAACCAGGCAAACAGGAGCTCAACAAAAAATAACTGGAGCCCACCTGAACATTGCACCCCCAAAGAGGGAACAGACCCTCTAAACAGCAGCCTGAAAAAATACTGCGGCCAAAGGAAGCATCCGCAGATGCCAACACATACACTTTATAGAATTTAGTGAAAGTGTGTAAGTGAAAGTGTGTACCGACGACTAAGTGGCCGCCTTGCAAACCCGCACCACTGACGCCTGATGACGGAAGGCCCAAGAAGCACTAAGCGCCAGAGTAGAGTGCGCCGTGACAGGAAAAGGAGGAACCTAACCCCTGATCGAATAGACCTGAGACACCATCTGTCTGATCCATCTGGAAATGGTTGCAGAAGAAGCGGACAGCCCTTTTCTTGGCCCGCCCATCATCACAAACAGTGAGTCGTACCACCGAAAAGACTCTGTAGCTGCCAAGTACAACCAAATTGCCCGAACCACATTCAGGGCATGAAACGCAATTTCCTTAGGATGTTTGGGCCTGGGACACAGGGAAGGCAACACAATGTCTTCACTCAAACGGAAATCAGAGACTACTTTAGGAAAAAACAATGGCCAGGAGCGAAGAACCACCTTATCTTTGCGGACCACCAAGTAAGGGGTATAACAAGATAATGCCGTCAGTTCCGACACCCTGCGAGCAGAGGTGATAGCCACCAAAAAAGCCATCTTCTGGGACAGCATAAGCAGGGGAATTTCCCAAATATTTTCAAAGGGAGGTTCCTGGAGAACTGAAAGCACCAAGTTCAGATCCCACAGCAGTAAGGGAGATGTTGGACCCCTTGAACAAAGGTACGCACCAGAAAGTGTGTGGCCAGGGGTCGCTGAAAGAAGCTCAACACCCAGTTGAAGGAAGGTCAAAATCCGAGCCACTGAAAAACGAGGGTGAACACCACTCGACTCACACCACGGAATGCACGCTTTCCATGTACGATGGTGGATCTTCCTAGAGCTAGACTTCCTAGCCTTCTGCAGTGTTGGAATCACCGACCCAGGCAAACCTCTATCCTTCAGCCCTTGGCTTTCAACAGCCAGACTGTCCAAGCCAGCGACTGTAAAGCAGGATGGAAGATTGGCCCTTGGGACAAGAGATCCTCCCTTAGAGGCAGTCTCCAAGGGACGTTAGTGACCAGGTGCACCAGGTCGACATACCAGTGAGGCCAGTCCAGGGCCACTAGATTGACCCGAATCCACTCGGCCTCGATTCTGTGCAAGAGCCACGGCAGAAGTTTGAGAGGAGGTAAGGCATAGATAAGACGATACTGGCCCCACAGGGCCATCAGAGTGTCTGTGGTGTCTGCCAGAGGTGACCTTGCCACAAACCTTGGTACCTTTCTGTTGAGCTGGGATGCCAACAGATCCACCTTGGGGGTGCCCCACTGGAGACATATCTGATGAAACACTGCCGGATGAAGGGACCACTCCTTTTGGTCAAACGCCTCCTGACTGAGATAGTCTGCCTGCCAGATTTTTCTACTCCTTGAATGTGTATGGCGGAGAGGGCCAGAACAAAGAATTCCGCACACCAGAGAATGCTGGCTACTTCCAGGGCTGCCAATACACTCTTTGTTCCACCCTGGTGATTGACATAAGCTTCTGCCATGGCATTGTCTGACTGAACCTGCACCGGAAGCCCCTGGAGTCTATCCGTCCAGTGATCCAGGCACAGCCTGATCACCTGGAGTTCCAAGACATTTATTGGCAGTCTGGACTCTTCCAGTGTCCAAACACCCTGAGCAGAGCTCAGACCCAGGGCACCTTCCCACCCTGACAGACTGGCATCCATGGTGACCACTGTCCAATACAAGGGGAGAAAGGATTTGCCCTGTCGAAGAGTCGGAGAGCGAAGCCACTAGACCAGAGTCCCCTTGGTTTCCCGACTCAGCCGGATCTGATTATCCAGAGACTTCGGACACTTGTCCCAAGTATGGAAGTGTGCAAACCGAACCGCCTTGAAGATAGATACCATCAGGCCCAGCACCCACAAGCAAATCCGGAGGGATGACCATCTGCTGGACAGCAGGAGATGAACTGCAGCATGCAACTTCTGGAGTTTGTCCAGAGAAAGGAACACTCTGGCTAGAGCTGAGTCCAGAGTCAGACTCAGAAAACCTAATTTTCTGGATGGAATCAGAGCAGACTTCTGATAATTCAGAAGTCAACCAAACTCCCTCAGGGTCTGTATAGTGATCTCCACATTGTCCATCAGGGCAGCAGAGGACTCTGCTTGCAAGAGGAGGTCGCCCGGATAGCCCAGTACTGCAATCCCCAGCTGACATAGCAACACCAGAATCAGGGCCAAAACATTTGTGAAGTACCGAGGAGCGGAGGCGAGACCAAAGGGTAACGCCACTGATAATTCTCCTCTTCTCCTCTCCTACGGCAAAACAGAGGAAGCACTGGTGTCTGGCATATATTGGAATGTGCAAGTAAGCATTCTTGATGTGGATAGAGGCAAGAAAATCCTCCTGATGTAGGGATGCCACTACCGTGCAAATAGACTCCATTCTGAACTTCTGTACCCGCAGAAAGCAGTGTTCAGGGCCTTCCGGTCCAGAATCGGACATACCTTGCCCTCTTTCTTTGGGACCGTGAACAGGTTTGAGTAAAAACCCTGAAACCATTCCGAGGCAGAAACCGGGACAATCACATCCTGAAGCAGCAGGTCTTGTACCGCCCAAAAGAGAACTTGCAATCAGGCTGGGGACAGACACATATTGGAAGGGAAGAAACTTTCCAGGGGGGTAAGAATGAAACTCAATCTTGTAGTTGGACGGTATTACTTTGTGGACCCATTTGTCCTTTACCAAAGAGGTTCACAGGCCTAGAAACCAGCAAAGACGTCCCCCCACCCAAGGCACAAGTGAGGGCGTACCTTCATGCTGAAGGAGCCTTGTCCGCGGGTCTGGAGAATCCTACTCTCGGCTTGCCAGACCAGGGCCACTTGGAACCTCCCAAGGAGGACTTGAAAGGTTTTGAACCCTTGTCAGTGGATCCTAATGAACGAAAAAAAAAAAAAATTCTTGTGAGACGAGAAAGATGGGCCGCGTCTGCGACGAGGTTCCTTACCCTTTCCAGCCTGTGGAAGCAAAGTACTCTTCTCCCCTGTGAGACTCCTAATGATGTCATTCAAGGTAGCCTCAAACAGGCGACGGCCCTAAAAAAGGTAAATCAGTGAGAGCTTTCTTAGAGGTCTGTTCTGCAGACCAACACCTAAGCCACAATACACACCTAAGTACCACTGCCGAAACAGACAGCTGAGAGATCAGGGGAGTCGCATCCAAAAGTTTAGCCCACTCGGTCAGAGTTTGTGACACCAGGGCAATGGTGAAGACCAGCCTAAGAGCTGAACCAGCAACAGTGAACATACTGTGGGCCACAGCCTCCACTTTTCTGTCAGCCGGATCCTTAACCACTTCCGCTCCTACATGTAAAAATCATACATTTTTTTGCTAGAAAATTACTCCGAGCCCCCCAAACATTATAAATGTTCTTTTGGCATAGACCTTAGGGAATAGAATGGCGGTCATTGCAACTGTTTCGTGAACTAAAAAAGAACAAAAAAACTAAAGTTAGCCCAATTTTTTTGTATAATGTGAAAGATAATGTTATGCCGAGTAAATAGATACCGAACATGTCACGCTTTAGAATAGCACCAAACTTCTCCATTAAAATCTCCATAGGCAATGCTTTACCAATTTTTAAAGGTTAATTGTTTAGAGTTACAGAGTTCTAGTTCTTGGACTAGAATTGTTGCTCTTGCTCGACCGTTCATTTTGATACCTTGCATGGGTGGATTGAATGATGTTTACATATGTGGGCGCGACGTGCGTATGCGTTCACTTCTGCCTGCGAGCAAGCGGGGACGTGGGCACTTTACATTTTTTTTTTTTTTACACTTTTCCTTTTCATTTTTTTTTTTTAAAATCACTTTTTTTCCTATTACAAGGAATGAAAACATAGTGCATGGCAGATCCTCTTTATGGAGAAATCTGGGGTCAATAAGGCTCCAGATGTCTCCTCCAGGCTTAAACGCCTGAGATCAAAAAAAAAAAAGAAAAAAAAACAATCTCGGCTCTTCAGCCCGCATCATGGCAGTATTTACTGCCAGGCCGGACGTGACGTTATAACATCACGCCCAGGCCTCCAAGAGTCATAGAGACTGCCAGGGACCATCTGGTTCTCGGTATTCTCTATGGTGAACTTCCGCCAATGGCGAATTCCATCTCTGGCTCGCCAATTGCACGGGCGAGCTGGTAAAAGCACCAGAGGGCGGCTGGAGGGGAGGTCCCCCCCTCCCCTCCCGCCGCTCTCTGGTTCCTTTTACCGGCTGAACAGCTGCTATGATTGTTCTTACAGTGCAGGGAATTGCCAGATAAAAAAATGATATCTGAATGATGCATCATTCAGATATCCCCACTCAAAGCCCAGTACGTCATATGACGTACTGCGGGCGGGAAGTGGTTAAAGGCTGGCGATTCCTCAACCGGAATCATGGTCGCCCTTTTCAACCTAGAAAGAGGGGGGTCCATCACCGGTGGAACAGTACACTTTTTAAGGGGGGACTCCTCAAAGGGGGTACCTCCCCCGCAAAGCGTTTAGGAACCATAAAGGGACGTTTTGAATGCTACCACTCTTTTGCGACAAATCTGTCAAAATAGGAGGGCTAAGGAAACACTTTTGCCACACGAGACAGCTTGGGACAGCCATCTCTGCCGCAGCTTCCATTTTTAACATTTCACAAACATATACAATCAATGCGTCCACCAGCGTCTTCTCATGCGCAGCTACAGGTGTGGAGGAATCATCCTCACTATCCGATAATTCAGGAAGCGTGGCTGCAGATGCCGCAGGGTGGGCCCCGTCCACAGCGGTTGAGTCAGATTCAGGATCTGATGAGACAGATGAGGCAGGGGGGGGGGCGGGGTGCTTTTTGATAGCCCGCTGCCCAAAAGTCACCTCCACCCGGGGACACAAAGGACTCCAGGACCGCCGTCAGTGCATCGATGGATGGTTGGGACCCCGAGGGACCCTCAGCCTCTGAGAGGGGGTAAGGTGGGGAAACATGCTCCAGAGACTCCATTATTACAGAGGGGGACTCCCACAAAAAGTGTCTAGCACTGCAAAAGGACACCCCACCGCGCTGATAGAACCACCAGGTCACCAGCAAACAGAGCACAGCACAACTTCCAGCAGAGAGAGGGAGGGACCCCACTAGACTGACCACCCCACCAGAGAAGCACTGAATGCACCAGGGATAGCACTTGCTCCACATGCGACGTCCAAGGGAAAGAAAAAGACCCAGGAGTCAGTGCCAGGTAAAAAGGAGGAGCTCCCACATCAGAGATCGCTGCCTAGAGGCTCCCCTGTAATGGCCGCCGCTCTGTAACATGTCGGACCAACGAAAAATGTCCACCGGACTACACAAACATGGTCGCTGGCCATTGAAAACAACAGGCTACAACAAAATGGCTGCCACATGCGGCTCCCAGGGACCCAGGAGGGATCCCTGGAGCCCAAGCTGCAAACATGAGGGAAGGCCGACCTAACGTGGAGCTGTGGTCTCGCAGAAAAAAAGCCATTTAAAAAAGAAAAAATTAACAGGACCAGAGATCCTGGCAGGGAACTAGGTCCTTACTCCTGACTAGGAAAAAAAAACTAGGGACTTATAGCAGAGAGGGGAGTATACCACCTAGGACTGCCAATAGGCGTAGCCAAGTTCTTTTTTCTGCATAGTGTCCTACTCCTGTAGGGGGCAATATAACCCAATGGTTCAGAATCCAGGAAAGCTGTGTCCATCAATGAACGAAAGAGAGATGTGATTTTATTAAAAGGGGGATGATTCTTTTCTATACCCACTATATATGAATTTAAACAGATATTGTGAAATCAGACTGAATTATGTGTGGCTAGCCAATTACTAAGGATTCATAATTCCTAGAATCTTGTCTGAATGCAGTCTAACGCTCATCTCTTGGTCCAATACAAACAAGATTGTATGTACCCAAAGAAGAAAATGTTAGCTGTTCCCAGATCCTCAAATAACTTTGGGATTACGGGAGTGGGTAACGTTTTTTACAGTAATACTGTTTAAATCCCTATAGTCAATGCAAAGACGAAAGGGTCCTATCTTTCTTTTTAAAAAATAATAAAAAGTCACCAGCAGAGGATGTTGAAGCATGGATAAACCTCTCCCCAAGATTTTCTTGTAGAAAGTCCCTTAAAACTTCCAGTTCTGGTTTTAAAAGGGATTAGATAAAATACAGGATTAGAGTCCCTGGCAAACGTTTTTTTTTTTTTTTTTATAAGCAATTATAAGCTCAGTATGGTGCTAATTGGTCTGCAAACACATTAAAATCTTGGTAAAAAAGGGGCAATTTTTTTTTTTTTTAATTAGTGAATGTAGCTCTAGTAACGGGCATTTACTAGAGCTACATTCACTAATTAAGACAATGTACTTGGCAGTAATCTGATGAAAAAGTAAAATTCTTGGCCTGCCAATCAATAGTGGGGTTATGTACTGAGAGCCATGGAATTCTCAGAATACCAGCAAACTGAGAGAGGATAAGGTTGAAAGATATTATGTCTTAATGTACATGTTCCATATTTAATTGTAGAGAAACAGTGGTTATGCCAGATGAGAGTGGTGATCGACTGTCTCCATGTTTATTGGAGATTGCCTAAATGTCTGGCTGATCAAATTGTCCTCCGCGTACTTCACATCTATGAAATAACAACCAGCCCCAGAGTCCAGCATCACTGTGGTGGAGAATAACTAGTCCTTTTTCTTAACAAAATGTGGATGATGAGTGACAACCTTGCGCTCTCATTGTGCTAAGGAAAACAAAGGTTGTATAATGGACCCCACTTGTTCACTAAAGGTATACAGTTCTCTTTGACCAGCAGCTGTAATTGTTCTTCATGGTTTGTGTGGACGTCTAAGCACGAAGTGCCCTGACTGACTACAATATAAACAAAGATTTAGTTCATGCCTACGTTTATTTTTGGCAAAAAAAAAAAAAAGAGATCCCCCAATTGCTCCAATCTGCATTGGCTCAGGTTCTAGCTCAAAACTGGAAAATAGTTCAGCTATGGTTTGAAACTTAGAAAATACATCTAGTCCTCACTGATCTTCTGTAGATTTTAATGCTCAGGTTGATGAAGGCGTCAAGATCACTTGGTGTATCCACCCAGACTAGCTCATCTTTTATTTGCTCAGAGAGCCCCTTTTTAAAGTGAATAATCTGAGCACCATCATTCAAAGTGGTATCTGACACCCAGCAATGGAAATGGGCAGCATATTCACCTACAGAATGTTTCTTTTGGTGTAAGCTTAATAATATAGCTTCAGCAATTGCATTGATTGGGATAGTCAAAAATCAAGTCCATAGCTGCCAAAAAGTTGTCATGATTTCCCAGCAAAGTATGGTCTTGCTCCAAGCATGGGGAAACCCAAGTCAGGGCCTCATCAGTGAGCAAATAAATTCTAAAGCCTGTCCTAGAGTGCTGTGAAGCAAATCGGAAAGCTTGCAGCTGAAAATCAATTCAACGTTGATTCAGGAAGCCTTCAGGATTGCTGACAGTAGCTACTTGCTGCTCTAAAAGTTCTGATTGAAAAGTCATTACTTGGTTTTGTATTTCTTGTACTGTGCCTGTATACCTTGAATCATCTGTGCTTTTGAACAGCTTCCATTAAGGAAGCAACATGGTCACTCAGATATCGCATAGTTGCGGCAGTCTCCTTTTAGGCCAGATTATTCCGTTAGGAATGTACCAGTGACACATCAGAGACAAATCTTAGTGAAAGAGAAATCAAGTAGTTCAGATCACAAGGCAGAGTCAGCATTGGGGTCACAAGCCAGGGTAAATTCAGGTGGCAGAGAATCAGGGTCACAAGCCAATAATGGTGCAAGTAGCAAACAAACCAGAAGTATCACAGGACAGCAGGCTGGATTATGTGTGAAGCACAACAATCTGGCAAGGAAACAGGGAGGACTTAAGTAGCTGGGCAAGCACCCTGATTGGGCACGTGATCAGATGCAGGTGACAATCAATGCAACAGCAATGCAGTTTGCATAAATATGACAACTGGTTAAGCAAAAGCTGGAATGGTCAACAGACTCAGCTAATGACAGCGAATAAAGCTGGTTAAGCCTATATCGGACAAGCCAAAAACTGCTGTTTTCTGGAGATTAGGATCCATCCATATCTCTGTAGGGTCTGCGCAGTCCCTTGGACATTGACTGACAGAGCCTGAATCTTCTGTTTCCTCAGAAGATAGTCGTCTAGGTATCCCAATATGCCCAGAGAGTAAAGCAGAGAAAGAACATGTGCTATCACCTTGGTGAAGATCTGAGGTGCAGTCGCAAGGCCAAAGAGAAGGACAATAAATTGGTAATGTTGAGTGCCCAGAGCAAAACGCAGGTAGCATTGATGTGTCAGAAACAATGAAGACATGTAAGTAGACATCCACAGAGACTAGAAGGTCTCCCAGATGGAGGAAAGCAATGCCTGACCAGGTGGAGTCCATACAGAATTTTTATACCCAGAAGGTTTTGAGAACCTTAAGATCCAGTATAGGGCGGTTGCCCCTTTTGCTTTGAGGATCGTAAACAGGTCTGAATAGAAACTTTAAAAACTCTCCTTTTCTGGTATAATGCTTACATTTGACAAAATACTAGTTTGTAGACCCTGGAAACAACGTTCCGAAGCCAAATATCTGAAATGTACTGGGACAGGATAGCCAGAAATGCCAACAGACATCTCCTCCACTCTGACAAGAAGGAGCACCTTCTCACTGCGAGGAACTAAGTTCCAGGCTTTGCCTTTGACCTAGAGACCTGAGGGACATGAGGAGTAGAAAGTTTCCCAGATGGAGGACTCCTACACCTTCAGTGACTTCCTTAATAAGGCTGTGTAGATAAATTATTATAACCCGCGCTAAAAAAGGTCAATAAACTGTGTTTTGCAGCTGCTGTTCACTAAGTAAAAACCAAGAAAAATATGTAAAAAATGCAAAACAGCGCTCGCAATAGTGTAAATATCAAAGAATATAAAAAATATATAAATTGGTGAAAGTGGGTATTTTAAATAATATAAAGTGCAATAGTGCTATAGCAAATAATAACAGTAAATTCCTTCATTTTCTAGAAAATTAAAGTGCAATAGTGCCACAACTAAATTGCAATAAACTTGTGCATAAAGTGCAATGATGCTGTATATAGAACAATCAAAATACAATAACAAGTGTTAAAGTGCAAAAATTAGGTAAACAGTCCCACTCAAGGTGCAGCTTCAATAAGGTGCTGAAATTCAAAAAGAAGGTGCTAAAAGTTCTTCACACAGTGGAAAGGTGCTCCAAAAACCCTTTTGGGGATCCACTCACCAGCACCAGAATTAAATTAAATTATTGAACCTGCCCCTTGAGTGGGACTGTTTACCTATTTTTTGCACTTTAACACTTGTTATTGTATTTTGATTGTTCTATATACAGCATTATTGCACTATATGTACAAGTTTATTGCAATTTAGTTGTGGCACTATTGCACTTTAATTTTCTAGAAACTGAAAGCATTTACTGTTATTATTTGCTATACCATTTAAAGTACCCACTTTCACCAATTTATATATTTTTTATATTCTTTGATATTTACACTATTGCGAGCGCTGTTTTGCATTTTTTACATCCTTAATGAAGCTGTCCAGGGATTTACCATAGAGGAGTTTCCCATCAAAGGGCTTGCACAAGATGCTTCTTTCACCAATGCACTGCAGACCAACTTTCAAGGGAAGGGATTGGTGTGGGCCACCAACAAAACCTGCGCATATGAATGTGAAAAATTATATTTAGTATAAATATACGTGGATATATACATGTATGGTGAAATTGCTTTCACTCTGTGAGCTGCAACATAAACGTGATAACGTGATAAACTAAAAATTGAACAAAGTATGGCGCTCAACAGATAAATCACAGTGATAATAATAATGAATCAAATGGTGGAATGTGCTCCAAAATAAGTAAATTAGAAATTCAAAAAAGTCTCTAGTGTTCCAATCATCAAAGTGTTAAGCCAGATAACAGTAATCAATGGAAAATCGCAGACTTGATAGGAGTGAATTTCTCAAAGCCTCCACCTCCACACGTTCACCCAGTGGTAGTATAAACTGCTTACCAGAAGTACAGGACACCTTGATTATAGGGGGTCACAAGCGCATATAAAATCCTCACATAGTCCGATTTATCACTTCACCAATGAATCGTGATGTTAACCATATACTCTCCCTCCATCAAGAGTGTAAAGCTAGACCAGGGATCAATATAAGACCAAGTCATAAGTGGAAGGAAACAAAAGGGCTCTCATGGTGCAGTAATTCGTGATAAAAAGCATTTATTAAATAAAATCACACTTACTACAATCCATCAGTAAAAGCGTCTTGTAAGCAGAAATCTCAGTTCCAGAGCATGGGGACGCCGCTATCCACGCTGCGCTCCACCAACCCGTAAGTTACGGTCTCACGTTTCCGACGTACGTTTCGTCAGTCTGTGCTGACGTCATCAGGGGGATCATGTGACCGTGTCTTCCCTTCACATCTTTATAGGGGCAGTAATCCACCAACAGCCAATCACTCTCTACTCGAGCTCCAGAACCGCCCAAAACCAAAGGTTTTTTTAGTTTCGCCCCTGATCTGAGGATTTTTATATGCGCTTGTGACCCCCTATAATCAAGGGGTCCTGTACTTCTGGTAAGCAATTTTCCATTGATTACTGTTATCTGGCTTAACACTTTGATGATTGGAACACTAGAGACTTTTTTGAATTTCTAATTTATTTATTTTGGAGCACATTCCACCATTTGATTCATTATTATTATTACTGTGATTTATCTGTTGAGCGCCATACTTTGTTCAATTTTTAGACCAACTTTTAAGCCAAAGGGTCCCTCACACTTGTACCTAAAGGAGGCCCATTCTGGATATAATATCTTTAAGCTCATCAAAGGAATAGAGTAGGGCCAACAATATCAGCTCTATTTGCAGGAAGGCAGAAAGATTCATCAGGACATATCCAGGATCCCAGGACATAACCTTGACCCAGACAGCTAAGCTCTTGCAGATGGACATGATTACAATGGCAGGTTGCAGGGCAACCTGCAAGAAGTAATAAGACCATAGAGACTTTTATCAATTGGGTCTCTAATCATTGGGATGTCCTTAACAAGAACAATTATAACAAGAAATTGGCTGGGTCTACAAAGGGGACAGACCACTTCTTTAGGAACTCCTCCTCTATAAGGTATTGCTGGGCTCTGCATCAACCCCTGGCCCTGACACATCAGGGAATGGAGAGGCAGAAGGCATACCTTCTAAGGCAGAGGTCTTCAAACTTAACAGTTTGTTAAGGAAACTACAATTCCCATCATTCCTAGTCATGTCTGTGAATGTCAGAGTTTTACAATGCCTCATGGGATGTGTAGTTCTGCAACAGCTGGAGGGCTATAGTTTGAGGATCCCTGCCCTAAGGGGTCCAGGTACGATTTCCATGGTAATGTCGATAGAAGTTTGGATCCCTGTCAGGTTTTTAATTGCTGTCTGTATTCAGGTTTAGGGAGATTCTATCTATTTATTTATCCTTCTGACCGTTGTCACCAGTCCTGGAAGAGAAAGAAAATGCAAAATTTATAGAATTGTCACTCCAATGGGGAGACTTTTTTCCATTGACAATGGAATAAGAGAATTTTCCTAAGATTGGAGAGTTTTGCTCCTGCTTTCTGTTGTACTTTCAGTACGGGAAATTAAAGCAGTATTAACCAGTTTCCGACTGCCCCATAGCAGTTTTACTGCTACAGGATGGCTGTTTTGTGCAGAATCACATATGCCGGCCAATGGATGTCTGCTGGCACCAGCAGGTCGTCGAGCAGAGAAATAGGATAGAGTTTTGTAAACAAGACAGGGCTTGGTCCTGACAGGGGAGAAGTGATGGATTTTCTTTCCATCACATCCCTCAGTGAAAGCACCTCACAAGTTGTTGATCTACGCCATTACTATTATAAAAAAAAAAAAGTATATATCCCATAGTTTGTAAATGCTATAGCTTTTGCGCAAACCAATCAATATACGCCTAATGGGATTTGTTTTACCAAAAATATGTAGCAGAATACATATTGGCCTATGAAGAAATTCTATTTTAATAAATTTTCTTTTGTTTATAGCGCAAAAAATAAAAAACCCAGTGCTGATCAATACCACCAAAGGAAAGCTCTATTTGTGGGAAATAAATTTAATTTATGTACAGCGTTGCATGATTGCGGAATTGTCAGTTTAAGTAACGCAGTACCGTATCACAAAAAACGGCCTGGTTATGAGTGGGGTTAATCTTCCGGAGGTTACATAATTAAACCAAAACACCAAATTATATTTTGCATTTTACCAATACTTAAATGCGGTGGCTGCATTTTAAATTTTTTTAGGCTTTTTTTTTTACCTGGTAATTAGGCTAGTGCCATACTTCCTATCTTAGGGTGTCTCAGCAGCATTGCCAATCTGGGGAGAGGGTAGTGTTAGATGCACTAGTAAATTTAGATAGACTTGAGTAACAAAAAAAAGTAACTAAATACAGTGAGGGGAAAAAAGTATTTGATCCCCTGCAGATTTTGTACATTTGCCCACTGACAAAAAAATTATCTATCATTTTATTGTTAGGTTTATTTTGACAGTGAGAGACAGAACAACAGCAAATAAAACCATAAAAAAAACGCATTTCAAAAAAGTTATACATTGATTTGCATTTTAATGAGTGAAATAAATATTCAATCCCCTATCAATCGGCAAGATTTCTGGCTCCCATGTTTCTTCTATACAGGTAACGAGCTATAATTAGGAGGACTCTCTTGAAGGGAGTGCTCCTAATCTCAGCTTGTTACCTGTATAAAAGACACCTGTCCACAGAAGCAATCAATCAGATTCCAATCTCTCCACCATGGCTAAGACCAAAGAGCTGTTGATGATGATGTCAGGGACAAGATTGTAGACCTACACAAGGCTGGAATGGGCTACAAGATGATAGCCAAGCAGCTCGGTGAGAGGGTGACAACATTTGGTGCGATTATTCGCAAATGGAAGAAACACAAAATAACTGTCAATTTCTCTCGGTCTGGGGCTCCATGCAAGATCTCACCTTGTGGAGTTTCAATGATCATGAGAACGGTGAGGAATCAGCCCAGAACTACACTGGAGAATCTTGTCAATAATATCGAGGCAGCTGGGACCATAGTCACCAAGAAAACAACTGGTAACACACTATGCCCTGAAGGACTAAAATCCTGCAGCACCCGCAAGGTAGCCTTGCTCAAGAAAGCACATGTACAGGCCTGTCTTGCTAATGAACATCTGAATGATTCAGAGGAGAACTGGGTAAAAGTGTTGTGGTCAGATGAGACCATTGGCATCAACTCAACTCGCCGTGTTTGGAGGAGGAATGCTGCCTATGACCCAAGAACACCATCCCCACGGTCAAACATGGAGGTGGAAACATTATGCTTTGGGGGTGTTTTTCTGCTAAGGGGACAGAACAACTTCACCGCATCAAAGAGACGATGGAAGAGGCCATGTACCGTCAAATCTTGGGTGAGAACCTCCTTCTCTCAGCCAGGGCATTAAAAATGGGTCGTGGATGTGTATTCCAGCATGACAATGACCCAAAACACACAGCCAAGGCAACAAAGGAGTGGCTCAAAAAGAAGCACATTAAGGTCCTGGAGTGGCCTAGCCAGTCTCCAGACCATAATACCATAGAAAATATATGGAGGGAGCTGAAGGTTCGAGTTACCAAATGTCTGCCTCGAAACCTTAATGACCTGGAGAGGATCTGCAAAGAGGAGTGAAACAAAATCCATGCTGAGATTTGTGCAAACCTGGTGGCCAACTACAAGAAACGTCTGACTTCTGTGATTGTCAACAAGAGTTTGGCCATCAGGTATTAAGTCGTGTTTTGCGAAGGGGTCAAATACTTATTTCACTCATTAAAATGCAAATAAATTTAGAACTTTTTTGAAAATGGGAATTTTGACTTACCATCCATTTCTCTGGTGTTCATTGATGGACACAGCTCCTGATCTTCTTAAGCATTGGTATATACTGCCCCTACAGGAGTAGGACACTGGGCAGAAAAAAAGTCTGGCTACGCCTATAAGCAGTCCCAGGGGGTATACTCCCTCTCTCTGCTACAGGTACTCAATTTTGTTACAAGCAGTGTCAGAGAAAATACAACTCTACAGAGGGGTGGGTGTTGTGTCCGTCAATGAACATCAGAGAAATGGATTTTAAAGTAAGTCAAAAATCCCATTTTCTCTTTCGTTCATTGATGGACACAGCTCCTGATATTCTTAACCATTGGGATGTCCCAAAGCAGTGCTAAACATGAGGGGTGGGAACAGCAAAAAATTCCCAAGGCTAAAAACAGTAGCCAACCAGGCAACAGGGTCTCAACCAAAACAATTGGAGCCCATCTGAAAAAAAAAAAATACACCCTCAAAGAGGACCAAGTACTCTAAACAGCAGCCTGCAAAACCTTGCGGCCAAAAGAGGCACCCGCAGTTGCCAACACATACACTTTATAGAACTTTGTGAAAGTGTGCACCGAGGACTAGGTGGCCGCATTGCAAACCTGCGTCACAGGCACTGAGCGCCCAAGTAGAGTGCGTCTTAACAGGAAAAGGAGAAACCTGACCCTTGATGGAATAGGCCTGAATCACCATCTGTCTGATATACCTGGGAATGGTCACAAAGGAAGAGGACAACCCTATCCGAGACCCATCTGTAAGCACAAATACTGAGTCTGACTTCCTAAAAGACTCCACAGCTGCCAGGTACACCCTATTTGCCCGAACCACATGCAAGGCAATTTCTTTAGGATGTTTTGGCCTGGGACACAGGGAAGGCAACACAATATCTTCCTTCAAATGGAAATCAAAGACAACCTTTGGAAGGAATGATGGACAGGGGCGAAGAACCACTCTCATTTCTCTGTGAACTACCAGGTAAGGTGAACAACAGAATAATGCTGCCAGTCAGCACAATGTCTTCATTCCCACCTTCTGAGACAGCCTAAACACGGGAATCTCCCAAAGATTCTCAAAGATAAACCTCTGGAGGACCGAAAGTACCAAATTGAGGTCACAAGGCAGCCACAGAGACTGCGCTGGATGGACGAACCAAATGGCGAACACCCTAAACAAAGGTACACACCTGGGAGTGTGTGGCCATGGGTCATTGAAAGAAGACCGCCAAAGCTGACACCTGGCCTTTGATGGTACTCAAAGCCAATTTCTGTTCAACCCCCCGTGAAAAAAGGTCAAGATCTGAGCCACCAAGAAGGAGCAAAGATGAACCTCAAGGGACTCACACCAGGCAATGTACGTCTTCCACGAGTAATGGTAGATCTTCCTAGAAGTAGATTTCCAAGCCCTTAACAGTGTTGGAATCAATGATTCAGACCAACCCCTATCCTTCAGTGCCTGGCTTTCAACAGCCAAGCCGCCAAAGCCAGTGACTGTAAAGCAGGGTGGAAGATTGGCCCTTGGGGCAGCAGACCCTCCTTGAGAGGAAGCTTCTAAGTAACGTCAGCAACCAACCGCACCAGATCAGAGTACCAAGCCCAGCAAGGCCAATGCGGGGCCACTAAGATGACCGAAATCCTTTCAGCCTCCATACTGCATAGAAGTCTTGGCAGAAGCTTGAGAGGAGGGAAGGCATAAATCAGGGGCCACCAGCACGTCTGTGGCATCTGCCAGAAGATTCCGTGATCGCGCCAGGAACCTCTGCACTTTTCTGTTGAGCCGAGATGCCAACAGATCCACCTCGGGGGATGCCCCACCAGAGACACATCTCAGATGAAGAGACCATTCCCCATGGTCCAAGGCCTGCCGACTGAGGTAATCTGCCTGCCAGATGTGTGTGTAAGGCGGAAAGGGCTGGAACGAATGTTCTGCCCACCTGAGAATCCCGGCTACTTTCAGGGCTGTCAATATACTCTTTGTTCCGCACTGGTGATTGACATAAGCCACTGCCATGGCATTGACTGACTGAATCCACACCAGAAGCGCCCTAAAGTCGATCCGTCCAGTGACCCAGGCACAGCCTGATCACCCAGAGTTCCAAGACATTTATTGGCAGTCTGGACTCTTCCAATGGAGGCTACCTCCAGAGCCGCCAGGACACTTTTTGTGCCCCCTTGGTGATTGACATAAACCACAGCTTTGGCATTGTCTGATTGAATGAGCACTGGACATCCTTGGAGATGATCTGTCCAATGTTCCAGGCCCAGTCTGATCACTGAGCTCCAGGATATTGATCAGTAGTCTGGACTCTTCTAGGGTTCAGACCCCTGAGCAGAATTTCTGTCAAGAATGCCTCCCCACCCCGACAGGCTGGCATCGATGGTGACCACCGTCCAATACAAGGGGAGGAAGGATTTGCCCTGCTGGAGAAGGAAGCCCTTAGACCAGGGACCCTTTTGCACCCCGGCTCAGCTGGACTTGGTTGTCCAGAGACTGCAGAGCCTTGTCCCATTTGATCAGAATCTCCTTTGTAGGGACCTTGTATGGAACTGTGCAAATAGGACCGCCTTGAAGGTAGACACCATCGGGCCCAGCACTCGCATGCAAGTCCGGAGGAATTACCGTCTGCTGGAGTGTGTCCAGGGAAAAGAGTACTCTGGCTAAGGCCGAGTCCAGAATCAGACCCAGATAGTCTAGTGGAAGGAACCAAGGCAGACTTCTGAAGATTCAGAATCAAGCTGAACTTCCTCAGGGTCCGTATGGAGTTCTTCAAGTTTTCCACCAACGCAGTAGGTGAATGCTCACAGAAGAAGGTCGTCCAAGCCCAGGACCTGGGATCCCCAGCTGACGTAACAATGCTAGCATCTGGGCTAACACTTTTGTGAAGACCCGGGAAGCGGAGGCTAGACCAAAGGGTAACACCACAAACTGATAATGCTCCTCTCCCACAGCAAAGCGGATGAAGCACTGGTGACCGACACATATTGGAATGTGAAGGTAAGCGTCCTTGATGTTGTTTAAGGCAAGAAAATCCCCCTGTTGCAGGGAAGCCACCACCATGCGAATAGACTCCATTCTGCACCTGCACAAGCAGTTCAGCACCCTAAGGTCCATGATTGAACGCACCTTGCCTTCCTTTCTGGGGACTGTAAACTGATTTGACTAAAACCCCTGAAAACGTTCCAAAGTCGGAACCAGGACAATCACCCCTTGAAGTGAAAAGTCTTGCACCGCTACCAAAGAGAGCCTGTAAGTGGACCGGGGACATTCGCCAGTGGAAAGGAAA
Source organism: Pelophylax lessonae (assembly GCF_965119305.1). Classification (NCBI taxonomy): domain Eukaryota; kingdom Metazoa; phylum Chordata; class Amphibia; order Anura; family Ranidae; genus Pelophylax; species Pelophylax lessonae. The sequence goes on along the minus strand of NC_138769.1, from coordinate 552,238,861 downwards.
GAACCTTTCTGGAGGGTAAGAATGAAACTCGATCTTGTATCCGGACCATAGGACTTCATGGACCCACTTGTCTTGTACGGGGGAAGTCCACGGGTCCGAGAACCAGCGAAGACGTCCCCCCACCCAACATACGGGTGAGGGTGCACCTTTAAGCTAAAGGGGCCTTGTCCTCAGGTCTGGAGAAGCCCGCTCTTGACTTGCCAGGCTGAAGGGCTTCGATCCCTTGCCAGTCGACCCTGAGGGATGAAAAAACTTTGTATGAGCTGAGTAGGAGGGCGCTTAGTATCCTGTGGAAGAAGGGTACTTTTCCCCCCTGTAAGACCTTTAATGATGTCATCCAGGGTAGCACCAAACAGGCGATCTCCTTAAACAGGAAGATCAGTCAAGGCCTTTTTAGAAGTCTGGTCTGCAGACCAGCACTTGAGCCAAAAGACACGCCAAAGGACCACTGTCGAAATAGAGAGCCTAGGGGGAGCCGCACCCAAAGAGGCATCACAGATAAACTGCAGCCCATGGACCAGTTGATCCACCAGCCCAGCAAAGGCAGAGAGGCTGCTCCCCTCCAGGTCACGGCGCAACAGCTTAGCCCATTCGGCCAGAGTCTACGACACCAGGGCAATGGTGAATATCGGCCTCAGTGCCGCACCAGCCAGAGTGTATATATTGCAGGCCACAGCCTCCGCCTTCCTGTCAAAAAGTGTAAAACACTACTATAGGGATACCCCCACCGCTCTGGCAGCACACCCAGTTGCAAGTCACAGAGCCCCAATCAATCCTCAGCAGAGAGGGAGAGGACCCCCACCAGACTCACCACCCTGCAGAAACCAGGCACCGCAGTCACCAGGAAAATCTGCACTGCACGTACGGTGATCAGAAAAGGAAAGGATCCAGGAGTCAGTACCAGGAGGGGCTCCCATCACCAAAATTGTTGCCCATAGGGCTCCATTGTCATAGCCGCCACTGTTTTCTATGTCAAACCACCGCAAAATGGCCGCAGGACTACACAAACATGGCCGCAGTGCATTGTAGCACGCAGGCTACAAGAAAATGGCGGCCCTGTGCCGCACCACGAGGCTCTCAGGGACCCAGGAGGGATCCCTAGGCCTCATGACAGGCACAGGCAGGATGGGGGCTCCTGGCATGAGCCCCCACCAGGTACAACCCCACCCCGCACCGCCGATTGTCCAGTTGCTGGTGGCGCACACCCCCCCCGCCACCATCACCAGCATAGCACCCTGCCCTGAACACCGGGAGATGTACCAGACCACCCACACAGCCCCAGCATTAGTAGAAAGGGGGGGATAGGATGGGGGGACAGGTGAGGGGGGCTGCCTAACAGGAAGGAGGGGAACCCGGGTGTCCGACCATTCCCTGGAGGAACCTGCGTGCACCCCAAAACTCTCCAGGGGGAGAGGAGGACAGCTACTCACCATACCAGGCACCAGGCGAGCTCCGCTCCAGACAGAACCCCTCGCCATCTAAATGGGGGGCTGTCAGTCGGGAGGAACGCTGCGACTTGGGCTGAGACCCAGGTCGTATGCGACCTTGCGAGGCGTTTAACTCACAGGCCAGCCCCTGTCCAGTGGGGCTATGTCGTAGCCGACCTAGCGCGGAGCTGAGGTCTGCGCGTGCTCGCTGGCCAGACTTGGGTGACCATTGGATCTAGATTATCCAGACCGCTGCCAAATCCGTCAGTTGATTGTAGATCTCACAGGAAAAACCAGGAGAAAAAAATCTAAAAGAAAAAATGATGCCAGGACCAGAGATCCCAGCAAGAAACCAGGTCCTTACTCCTGATTAGGCAGAAGAAAACTTAGTACCTATAGCAGAGAGAGGGAGTATACCCTTGGGACTGCCCATAGGGCATAGCCAGACTTTTTTTCTGCCTAGTGTCCTACTCCTGTAGGGGGCAGTATAACCCAATGGTTAAGAATATCAGGAGCTGTGTCCATCAATGAACGAAAGAGAAATGCATTTTTCAGGATTTTTTTTGTTGTTATTCTGTCTCTCACTAATAACCACTCCCGGACCGGAAGGATTTGCCCCCTTAATGGCCAGGCCATTTCTTGCGACTCTGCACTGAGTTACTTTAACGGAAAGTTGCGCAGTCGTGCGGTGCGGGGCTGTACCCAAATAAAATTTATGTCCTTTATTTCCCTACAAATAGAGCTTTTTTTTGGTGGTATTTGATCACCTCTGCGATTTTTATTTTTTTGCGCTATAAACAAAAAATGAGCGACAATTCTGAAAAAAAAAAACAATATTTTTCACGTTCTGCTTTATAACACTCCCCAAAAAAAATAAATTGAAAAATCAAATTATTTCATCATTTTAGGCAAATTTGTTTTCTGCTACATATTTTTGGTAAAAAAAAAAATCCTCAATAGGTGTATTTTGATTGATTTGCACTAAAGTTATCGCGTCTACAAACTAGGGGAAAGATTTGTAATTTTTTTTTTCACTAGTAATGGTGGCAATCTGCGATTTTTAGCGGGACTGCGACATTGCAGTGGATAGATCGGACCCCTAACTGACATTTTTGACACTTTTGGGGGGGCCAGTGACATTACTACAGTAATCAGTGCTAAAAATATGCACTGTTACTGCAATAATGAAATTGGCAGGGAAGGGGTTAACACAGTGGGTGATCAAGGGGTTAAATGTAAGCCTAGGGGAGTGTTTCTAACTGGGGGGGGGGGGTGTGCTTTTGAAATGATCACAGAGACCTGTGATCCTATATAGAAGGATCACAGGTGCTCTGTGATAATTCTAGAGACAAGAATGGTCAGCTGTGTTTACAACAGCTGACTGTTCTTCTCTCTGAGCGGGGAGCGATCGCGGGTGGCCAGCGGCAATTGAAGCCGCTGGCCCCGTGCATCGGAGTCCCCGCTGCCGAATGGGGACAGAAGCATCATCTTTAGAAGAGGCTTCCTGCTGGGACCACAGCCATGCAGATCAATTTGATGCAGTGTGCGGCGTATGGTCTGAGCACTGACAGGCTGACCCCCCCACCCCCCTCAATTTCTGCAGCAATGCTGGTAGCACTAATAAGTCTATTTCCCAAAGACAACCTCTGAATATGACACTGAGCATGTGCACTCAACGTCTTTGTTCGACCATGGCGAGGCCTGTTCTGAGTGGAACCTGTCCTGTTAAACCGCTGTATGGTCTTGGCCACTGTGCTGCAGCTCAATTTCAGGGTCTTGGCAATCTTCCTCTAGCCTAGGCCATCTTTATGTAGAGCAACAACTCTTTTTTTCAGATCCGCAGAGAGTTCTTTGTCCTGAGTTGCCATGTTGAACTTCCAGTGACCAGTATGAGAGAATGAGAGCGATAACACCAAATTTAACATATCTTCTCCCCATTCACACCTGAGACCTTGTAACGCTAACGAGTCACATGACACCGGGGAGGAAAAATGGCTAATTGGGCGCAATTTGGACATTTTCACTTAGGGATGTACTCACTTTTGTTGCCAGCGGTTTAGACATTATTGGCTGTGTGTTAAGTTATTTTGAGGGGACAGCAAATTTACAATGTTATACAAGCTGTACACTCACTACTTTACATTGTAGCAAAGTGTAATTTCTTCAGTGTTGTCTCATGAAAAGATATAATAAAAAATGTGAGCGGTGTACTCACTTTTGTGAGATACTGTACTTCCCATCAAGTTCTCAGAATGCCCAACAAATTGAAGTTTACAAGGTTTGCTCATCCTCAGGACACTAGCAAAGAAACTAAAGTATGCTGGTAGTGAGAGAGATTATCCTGGGCTGTCAAATCCTTCAGTTGATGGCAGTATAACTCAAAAGTTAAAGATTTCCTATGTTAGTTAATGGACAAGAAAGAAGAAAAAGTTTTGGCTTTAAATACACTTGGATGACCCTTTCAAACCAGGTGCACTGGGACTGCAATTGCCCAGAGCAGTCCTAACACAAGGCAAAATTACTTGTTTACCATGGGACAAGTTCACACCACTGTGGTGGGGTGATGTGAGCTAAAAAAAGTAGAAAGCGCAGTTCTTTTGTTCAACGCAGTGCGGTGCAACGCAATCCACCACACTGCACCACAGCAAACAAAACCTAATGAAATGTCACTTTTGAAATTTTTTTTTTTTTCCATTAGAATTTTTTATTAATTTTAAAGGAATACAAACATAACATATGTCATTACATAAGTCGATACATCAAATACAATGAATACAGCAAGGTTAGTTGTAGCCGAAACAATGCCAGCAATTCGGGTCACAGGCGTGTCCACTATGAATTCTATACGTTAGCGTACTGGGGAGCACCGTACCTCTCTACCAGAATGTAAATATTATAGACAGGGTCACTAGGGGCCCTGAGGGGAAGGAGGGGAGTTGGTTGTAGGAAAAGAGAAAGAGATATGGGGAGAATTGGTGGACGGAGAGCGATAGGGGGCTTAAGTAAGGAGGGGGGGGGGAAGGAGGGGGGGAGGAGATAAGATATGATAGAGAGGGGGGGGGAGGAGGGAGGGGAAAGAGGGGAGAGGGAAAGGAGGAGATGCGATATTGGGGGGGGGGGGAGGATGAGGAGGGAGGAGGGGGGAGGAGGGATTGGGGGAAGAGAGAGAGAGAAAAAAAGGAGGAGGGGAGGACAGAGAGAGGGAAGAGGAGGAGAGTAGGGAGAGAGAATATAAGCAGTATGGGTAGGAGAAGGGGGGAGGGGGGGAGGGAAAAGAGAAGGTGGAAGAGGAGGTACGACAAGGAAAGGAGAAGGGTAGGAAGAGGGGTTAGTAAGCCGGAAAAAGGGATAGCGGGAGCGAGGAGGAGAGAGGGCGCCGGTGCTCAGGTGTGGCCCTCCAGGTGATCTCACTTACGTTTAGGTGACATATGTGCAATAACGAAAGGGGAATGAGGTGACAACGGGGGAATAACACAACAATTTGTCAGCAGAGCATTATTCAGTCTTCAGTATGCATAGTAATCACTTGTAACATTACTAATCCGGAAACCACGTGGACCACTTGATCCATGCTTTATCACTTTTGAAATTTGAATAAAGTTTTAGCAAAAAAACAAAACAGCAAACAGTGCTGTATCCTTGTAGTGCACAATAGTGGCTGTGCATTTAGCGAGGCTACTAGTGTGCAAGAGCCCTAAGCGTTTACTGTGGCAGTGTATTTTATAGTTAAATAGTTATCATTAGATTTTATAGTATTGAATTCACATGAAGGGGCGGTACAGTAGCACACTTGAATAATCAAAGAAACCGTTTCCATTCACTGCAATATAAGCAAGCTGGTGGACACAAATGGAATCATCCTTACATTTGGTGAAAGAACGCTAAAATACTTTAGAAATGAAAAGGAAAAAGTTTGAACAAAAGTTTTGCCTACCTTCAATATGTCTTTAATGATCTTTTTCTCATCGTGGAATCGAGCCTTCAGATCCTCCACATAAAACTTGAACAGATCAAGAGGAGTAGAGCCTGACATATTGAGAGAATGAGAAAGTTGGGATGATTATGACAAAGACATAAAAATGCAATAAGAGAGCACTGGTGTTAAAGTGAACCTCCTATCTAACAAATGAGTTACTCTGCTTGTGATTCCCAAATCCATGTTAATCAGCACAGGCAGCAATGTTACACCACTATTCACTAATACAGCTTTGCTACTTAATAGACTGAAAAAAAGAGTGTATGTAGAAATGTGTACAGCCAAATCACCTGTCTGTCCCAGCATGTTAGCAAAACGGGAGTCCGTGTTGACAAAAGGGTAGAGCTCTATCCACGTAGACATGGAGTGTAACTGACCGGTCTCATGAAGTTCATCAAGAAACACCTGAAAGACATAATAAACAAACTATATAATGCTGAATAAAGTACTGAATAGTTTTCTCCCTTCATTTAAACCTATCACAAAGCTCAGAAATGATGAAAATATCAATCCACCTGCCAGTCATCTAAATTAGTTCTGTTTTGAAAGGCAGTATTTTCCTGATATACCTCAATCAGAAAAATACCACATTGTTGCCACTAGATGGTGCTAACGAGGCCAGGGAATGCACATATTAGGAAAATGAATTGCTGTGAAAATAATTGACACAATCACACAAAATATGTTTTAATATACAGTCCCCTATGAATATTTCACATTTACCAAGTGCAGTCAGTAAATGGAGCTGTGGAGGTCTCAATGAGCGGGCAGAGTGGCTGCAAGCGAATCTGCAGCAGCAGGATAAGAGGCCTGAAGGTTCACTGTCAGAAGTATAGCAATAGCTGTACTCCCAGCGCACAGTAAAAGTATAAATAAAAGAGATATGTCCAAGCTGGTAAACACCTTGCTAGACATAAACCCTTATAAGCCAACATATTTTAAAAGTACTGCAATTTTCAGAATTCCTCTTTATGAACATATGATCTGCACACTGGATTCAGCTCAGTGCAGCAAAAAAATTTCATAAAACACCGGATCAGCATGACAGTCAAGCAACTTTAATTTTCAGGAGAGGTCAGAAACAGAAGCCTTTTACGTAGATTTCTGTACATATGGTAATTTTATGTACAGTACCTTTTCTGTAGCGAATAATAATTGAATTATACATTAGTAACAGAAAAGAAAAGAAAATATTGTTTCTGACAGACTGGTTGGCCTCCTACAAGTAAACTGAGATTAAACTCTAAAGTTACTGTTCTGCAGACTATTCAAAGGAAATGAAAGGAAATGTTACGTTTGGGAAATGGTTCTCTGACGCATCCACCAATTTTCTTCTGTTCTTGGCTCTGTATGTTGGATTACAGTACCGTCTAAATCTTTTGTGGATGTGAATGCCCTCTGCTGGTAACACTTGTTACTATTTTCTAACCATCGACCTTTCATTTATTAGCATTGGTCTTCAACAAAAAAATATTTATATAAATAATTCAGCCAGTTTGCTTTATTTTTTGCTTTTTCTTAGTTTTTTTTTCTGGGTTTACAATTAGGATTTCAGGGTTACCTGTAAAACCCTTTTATTGATTAAATCACAGGAAACAGATACGTTTATAGTCGTGACTACTTTAGTTATCCACTTACATATTGGGCACTTAAACCCCCTTTCTAACCAGACCAATTTTTAGCTTACAGTGCTCTCACATTTTGAATGACAATTACTCAGTCATCCAACACTGTACACATATGAAATTGTCATCCTTTTTTTCACACAAACAGATCTTTCTTTTGGTGGTATTTAATCATAATTGGGCTTTTTATTTTTTGCGCTATAAATGAAAAAAGGCCAGAAATTTTGTAAATAAATAAATTTTCCTTCGTTTTTTACTTTAAAATTATGCAAATTTAGTCATTTTTCTTCATGAATTTTGGTCAAAATTTATACTGCTACATATCTTTAGTAAAAATAACCCAAATAAGTATACATTGTTTGGTCTTTGTGAAGGTTATAGAGTCTACAAGCTATAGTGCCAATCATTGAAAATTGATCACACCTGATGTACTGACGGCCTATCTCATTTCTTGAGACCCTAACAAGCCAGTAAAATACAAATACCTCCCAAATGACACCCTTTTTGGAAAGTAGACATTCCAAGGTATTTAGTAAGAGGCATGGTGAGTTTTTTGAAGATGGAATTTTTTTCCCACAATTCTTTGCAAAATGAAGATTTTTTTAACTTTTTTTTTTATTTTTCACAAAATGGTCATATTACCAAGTTATTTCTCACACATTTTAATGGCATACTTGCAACTACACCCCAAAATACATTCTGCTACTCCTCCTGAGTATGGCGATACCACATGTGTAGGACTTTTCCACAGCCTGACCACATACAGAGGCCCCACATCCAAGTAGCACCCCCAGGTGTTCTAGGAACAAAAATTACACATATCATTTCCTGACAACCTATCACACTTTTGAAGGCCCTGGAGGACCAGGACAATGGAAACGCCCACAAAATGACACCATTTTGGAAAGAAAACACCCCAACACATAATCTAGGAGGCATAATGAGTCTTTTAAACATGTCATTTTTTTTTCACAAGTTTTTGGAAAATGTCGAAATAAAATGAAAGCCCATTTTTTTTACACAAAGTTGTCCATTTACAAGATATTTCTAACACATAGCATGTACATAGCAAAAATGACACCCAAAAAATACATTCTGCTACTCCTCCTGAGTATGGCGATACCACGTGTGCCACTTTTTCACAACCTAGCCACATACAGAGGCCCAACATGCAGGGAGCACCGTCATTTCCTGACTTCCCATTATAATTTTGTGAGGCACTGTAGTGGCACTAATGTGGGACGGATGAGCACTGACATGGCATGGATGTGGCACGGATGAGCACTGACATGACATGGATGTGGCACAGATGAGCACTGACATGGCATGGATATGGCATGGATCAGCACTGACATGGCATGGATGTGGCACAGATGAGCACTGATGTGGCATGGATGAGCACTGATGTGGCATGTGTTATATTCTCCGTGTTGTGAGAGACACAGGACTCTGGTCTGGAACAACGGTTGTTTATTCAGAACTCACTGTACAGCATTACAGGACAGCTCTGCATATCATACATCTCTACATGTGTCTAAAGATGGCCACTCTGCCCCTTGACCCTTGTCATCACTCCTGGGTGGAGCCAGCCTTAAAGTGACAGTACATGTGAAACCCTTCAGGTATAACACCTTCCATCCATACCTAAAAAAAAAAAACAAAAAACAAAAAAAAAAAAACAACAAAACAAGAACAGGCATAAAACAGTACTCATAATTGTCCAATACAGTCCTCCAACTCAGGAGATTTACATGGTTTCTTCCATGTCCGGATGTGAGAACAACTTCCAGGGAAGCTCCGGGGAGAAAATGGCAGCGGATCACTTTCGGCGGGCCCGTCGAAAGTCTCGTAACCGGTCTTGCATTTGAAACCGGTCAGGGGGGCGACAGTGTCGTTGAGGACGGGCACCCAGCGACTCGGGGCTGGAGGAAGCAGGGCTGGCCGGAATGGACACCGGCGGGGCCAAGAGGGGATTCCCTAGCTCAGAGGGTGAGCAGACCTCTGGTCCAGGGCTGGAGGGCTCTGTTGGAGCTGAGTTCAAAAGTTCAGAGTCTCCCCAAGCATCAGTCTCAATGCCTCCTGATCCGGTAGGAGCAGATCCTTGAGACACTGGAGGTGCAGCCGATGTCAGGGATTCGGGCAGCTGAGAACGAGGACGCAATTGGTCCGCATGCCTTCCACCCCAGCAGCTGGACTCCTTCCTTTCTGCTTACAGAACCACACCACATGCAACCACTGGGAAAACTCCAGCTGAACTTCTTTTGGGTCGGCAGCCATGGACTGTTTTGGATATGCTCCGCCCTCAAACGGTCCAGGAACATGTACGGCAGTCCCAAGACAAGAGGGTCGAACACGACGAGATTCCCCGGTTTACAGCCCAGCAAAAGGTATGGGCCCGATCTTATGACATTTTCCTGCTGGGCTCTGTGGGTTTTGTATTCCTGACAATCCAGAGTTTTTTTTCTTCCTTTCCTTTCTCACACGGATAGTAACCTTGTAAATCCCATCCTCGTCGCCACTGTTATATTCTCCGTGTTGTGAGAGACACAGGACTCTGGTCTGGAACAACGGTTGTTTATTCAGGACTCACTGTACAGCATTACAGGACAGCTCTGCATATCATACATCTCTACATGTGTCTAAAGATGGCCACTCTGCCCCTTGACCCTTGTCATCACTCCTGGGTGGAGCCAGCCTTAAAGTGACAGTACATGTGAAACCCTTCAGGTATAACAGCATGGATGAGCACTGATGTGGCATGGATGTGGCACGGATGAGCACTGATGTGGCATGGATTACCACTGACATGGCATGGATTACCACTGATGTGGCATAGATGTGGCACGGATGAGCACTGACGTGGTATTGATGAGCACTGACATGGCATGGATGAGCAATGTGGCACGGATGAGCACTGGCGTGGAATGTATGAGCACTGATGTGGCATTGATGAGCACTGAGATGGCATGGGTGGGCACAGATGTGGCATTGATGAGGCACGGATGAGGCATGGATGTGGCACGGATGAGGCATGGATGAGCACTGAGGTGGCATGGATGGGGCACGGATGAGACACGGATGATGCATGGATGGGGCATAGATGAGGCACAATTGAGGTATGGAGGAGGCAGAGGAGGTGTGCAGCTGCAGTTTCTCTCCTCTCCTCGCACACTGTACTGACTGTTGTGTACAGTGTGCGAGGAGAGGCGAAAAATGAACCGGACATGCGCCGGTTTGTTGACAAGTGATCGATTCGTCATTGGACGGAGCGATCATGTGGTAAAGGGCCGCTCTCATTGGCCATTTACCAAGATCCGTGATGCGCCGGGTCCCAGGGAGCACAGACAGCTCCGTGTGCGCGCACCAGGGGGCATGTGGGAGAGCGATTCTGGGAGGACATCATTGTACACCCTCCCAGAATAAGCCAACCATGCTGTAGCCGTCATTCGGCTATGGCCCGGTCGGCAAGTGGTTATGCTATCACCTTTAGGTGAAGGGACACTGGCCTAGAACACAAGGCAGGAATCCCCAGCCAAGCAAAACCCCTTTCAGATTAGCTAAACCTTAGATCTGTAGTAAGCAATCAGGAACACAGACAAGTGGGGAGGGATCTCCTATTATGTAATTTAGAAAGGGATTAGAATTTAGAAAGGGATTTTGCAGGTAAACCAAAAATCCTAATTTCCTAATCGTACTCGTTTGAAAACTACCTGGTAGAACTTACTAAGTGTGTGAAGTGTGTGTGTGAAAAGAGCAGGTGGCAGCCTTACCAACATGAACAACAGAAGGTTGATGCTGAATAGCCCAGGAAGCAATAAAACTTCTGGTGGAATGGCCCTAAGGCTCCTTTCACACCTGCGTGACTTTAAAATTGGTGCGATTTCCATTGCGACATTGCCATGCGACATAACAGGACTTTGATGCGACTTTGAATGAGTACAACTTGCAATAGTGAAATATTCCTTAGGTTTTTTTTATTTTCTAACAAATTTCACATTTTTAGAAAAATCGGTCGAAAATTGATCAACCAATTCAAATTCTGTGTGAAGAATAGCTGGTTTTTAAGGAGCGGGCTGGGAAGCCAGTCGCCGCGTCCTTAACAACTGAAGACTCATCAGCTGTTAGTGAGTTTCCCCACTAACAGCTGAATATAAAAAAAAAGAATGCCGGCACTTAAAAAAAAAGAAAAATCTAAACGGTGTGGGGTCCCCCCTCTAATCCCTTCGGGTCTGGTATGGAATTGGAGGGGAACCCCACACCAAAATGTAAAAAAACATCTCTGCAAAATCCATACCAGACGCACATCCCGGACTCCCACTATGTGAATGAGTATCGGGTACATAGTATCCTATCCATTCACCAAAAAAGTGAATAAACACAGTACACAGGTTTTTGGAAATTCCTTTATGGGGAGGAATAAAAAATACAAAAAACAATGTCCCCCCCGAAGTAGAACCGTCATCAATCATGCCACCCGCCGCACTGAAAAAACTGCCCCTTACAGGAGTAGGACACTAAGCATAAAATAATTCTTGCTACACCCATGGGCAGTCCCAGGGGGTATACTCCCTCTCACTGCTATAGCCACTCAGTTTTGTTACAAGCAGTGTCAGAACTATAACTCCACAGAGGGGTTGGTGCTGTGTCCGTCAATGAACATCAGAGAAATGGATTTTACGGTAAAACAAAAATCCAATTTTCTCTTTTGTTCATTGACAGACATAGCTCCTGATATTCCTAACCATTGGGACGCCCCAAAGTAGTGTTAAACATGAGGGCGGGGGGGGGGGGGAAACAACCAAAAAATTCCCAAGGCTAAACATTAGCCAACCAGGCAACAGGAGCTCAACCAAACAACTGGAGCCCATCTGAAAAAAACAACACACCTTTAAAGAGGATCAGGTCCTCTTGTTTCAATTTTTATTGATTTTAAAAGACAATAACAATTGCAAACCAATGTACATACAGTGGTGAAAAAGGAACAAACAGGGAAGGTACAATGTTATAAACACAATATCTTGGAAGCGTGTGGTTGGACAGTGCCAAGTGGAAGGGAATACATATGGAAGTAGCGGGACACTGACCATTAAGTATATTGTCCATGTTCTAGCGGAAAAGGGTAGATAGTGTTCCCCCGGGGGCCCACCCCCCCCACACCCTACATGGGCACTTACTGTGCAGGGGGGTACAAGCGGCGGGCTCCCCTGAGGCCCACCACACCATTCTGATCTCCATGTAGAAAGGAATATTTGAAGGGAATTTACCTGTCACATTCAGCCATGAAGTCCATCTTTTATCAAAGGCTATGCAAGTACCTTGATTAATTGCTAACATACGTTTAAATGTATAGTTGCGCTGTATTGCAGTTTTGACATCAGTGATATTAGGAGATTGTTGGGAACCCCAATTTCTGAGTATAGTATTCCGAGCGGCCAGGATCAGGTCCTCTTAAACAGCAGCCTGCAAGACCTTGCGGCCAAAAGAAGCACCCGCAGATGCCAACACATCCACTTAATAAAACTTTGTAAAAGTGTGCAGTGACGACCAGGTGGCCGCCTTGCAAACCTGCGTCAATGACGCCTGATGATGGAAAGCCCAGGAGGCACTAAGCTCCCTAGTAGAGTGCGCCTTGACAGGGAAAGGCGGAACCCCTGATGGAATAGACCTGAACCACCGTCTGTCTGATCCATCTGGAAATGTTTGCAGAGGAAGTGGACAACCCTTTTCAAGGTCCATACAAGAACACAAAGAGAGTCTGACTTTCTGAAAGACTCCATAGCTGCCAGGTACACCCTAATTGCCCGGACCACTGCCAAGGCAATTTACTTTGGATGTTTAGGCCTGGGACACAGAGAAGGCAACACAATGTCTTTATTCAAATGAAAATCAGAGACAACCTTAGGAAGGAACGACGGACAGGGGCGAAGAACCACCTTATTCCTGTGAATCACCAGGTAAGGTGAACGACAGGATAACGCTGCCAGTTCAGACACCCTGCGCACAGAGGTGATAGCCATTAAAAAGGCCACCTTCTGGGACAGCGTAAGCAGGGTAATCTCCCAAATATTTTTATGCTTCTGTGGAGCTGAAACCACCATATTAAGATCCCAAGGCGGCAACAGAGCCCGCACTGGAGGAACCAAATGTCGGACACCCTGAAGAAAGGTACGAACTAGGGAGTGTGTGGCCAAAGGTCGCTGGAAGAAGACCGCCAAAGCCAACACCTGGTCTTTGATGGTACTCAAGGCCCATTTCTGTTTAACCCCCCGTTGAAGGAAGGTCAATATCCAAGCCACCGAGAAGCAGCGAGGAAGAACCCCAAGAAACTCACACCACGCAATGTACATCTTCCACATACGATGGTAGATCTTCCTAGAGATAAACCCCTACCCTTCAGCACCTGGCATTCAACAGTCAAGTTATCAAAGCCAGCGACTGTAAAGCAGGATGGAAGATCGGTCTTTGGGACAGCAGATCCTCCCTGAGAGGAAGCTGCCAAGGAACGTCAGCGACCAGCCACACCAGATCGGCGTACCAAGCCCGACGGAAGCTTGAGAGGAAGGAAGGCGTAGGGAAGGCTTAGATCAGACGATACTGACCCCACGGGACCACCAGTGTGTCTGTGGCGTCCGCCAGAGGATCCCTTGACTGACCCACAAACCTCTGCCCCCTTCTATTGTGCCGAGAAGCCAACAGATCCACCTCTGGGGTGCCACACCGGAGACTCAGCTGATGAAACACCTCCGGATGAAGGGACCACTCCCCATAGTTCAACGCCTGCCAACTGATGTAATTCAAAAAGTAGAACAATTCTCCTGCGCTCGAGTGTAACGTGATGGAGGGAAGAGTGATTGTTACGCTGAGCGCTCCGGGCCCCCTGCTGGCCTCAGAGCGCTCACAGCGTATGCCTCCAGGCAGCACTCCAGCGTCTCAGCGTGTGCGTCCCCGCTCTCTAGGGCGCGCGCGCGCCGGGACTCTTAGATTCAAAGGGCCAGTGCACCAGTGATTGGTGCCTGGCCTAAAGTGGTTGTTAAGGGTTAAGGTTTGTGAGAGGTAGTGCTGACTTAATTAGGCTTCACCTGTGCACTACCCATAAATACCTTCTCCTCCCACAGCTTCCTGCCCGGATCTTTGTGCCTTGTGCCTTTGAGAAAGCGTTCCCTGCTGTGTTTGTTTGCTTTGCCTGTTGCCGAACCCGTTGCTACCGACTACTCGTCTTTGAACCTTTGCCGCCTGCCCTGACCTCTGCTACGTCCGACTACGCTCTTGCCTACTCCCTGTGTACCACGCCATATCAGCTGCCAGAGGGGTCAAGTTGTTACTAGGGGACACGACCTGGTAGTTACCGCCGCAGCAAATCCATCCCGCCTTGCGGCGGGCTCTGGTGAAGACCAGTAACTGCTTAGAACCGGTCCTCTAGTACAACCCGTGCCATCGCCTCTCTGGTCCAGAGGATCCACCACCAGTCCTGCCGGTTCATGACAGTGATACTTCGGACTTGAATGGGTAAGACTTGTAGTCTTGCTGCTCCCTCAGGATCAAGGGTATCCGAAACCAACTGGGAAACAACAACAAAAAGAAAAGGGGCGCACCGACCTAGTGCATTACCACTAAAAACATTTATTAAAATATTAAAAAGTATATATTAGACCGTTGATAAAGTCACGTTGTGCTGTGACGCAACGCGTCGGAAGAAGCCGTCTGACGTCACTTCCGGTCTTCGGCTGAGACCAGAAGCTACCGGCATTCACCGCCATACCACTTCCACGCTACCACGCTGTTATTCATATTCTGAAATGTGAGTTTACTATGTTTTTTAATAAATATATTACAAACTTACTACACTATGAAGTCCTTCCTTTTATCTATGGTCTGAGCCACAAACCCTGCTTAGGACAATATATACATTGATGTTTGATGCTGGCTGTCTAGAAGGGATTAAGGAGCCTGTCATAGAAGTGACCCCTTTGGCTACTGGAAAGCGGATTGATCCATCCACAGTGGAGACCTTGCTACCTATTGGTACAAACGCTCTTTTTGAGTTATTTGGAGGTGAGCGGCCATTTCACTTATTTATGGATACATGCTCACCATGGCAGTGATTAAGTTTCCCGCACCTACCAAATTATTCCAATTTCCACACATCTGGCAAACTTGCTTAGACACCAGCTAAGATTACTAAGATTATCGCCTCTTTTATGAACTTTTGTATACTACGTTATTATTGCTTTACAAGGACTTTTACCTTTGGAGTATTTGCTGTTTTTACCCCCACGGCTTTTTTGCTTTTTGGGGGTATTTATTCTCTTTATATATTTCTGTTTTCACACTTATTTATTTATTTATTTATAGTGTGCCTTTACCACTTTTATGTTCTTCTGATCAGATTTTTACTGAATCAGATTTGACACAGTGCACCTTGATTCACTGTCACTTTATTATCTGTTTCCTTTCAGTGATTGAAGTTTTTATATCATTATTTATTGTGGTTCACTCATTTGCACCTTTAGCACAGTGCACTTCACCACATCACTTTATTATCAATCATTTTATCAATATTTATATATTTTGTAGCTCTAATGTATTCTTGCTATGTCCATGTATATTATGTGATTAATTAAGCGCTGATTCATTTTTTGACTATTTCTTTGCTTTTATGTATGTGGTGACACTACTTAGAATTGGCTGCTAATATTGCGTTCTCTATCACACTCTACTCTGCCTGGTTTCTACATCTTGTTTATGGCCATCGCTTAGGTCTTTTACCACTTAAAAAGTATATATTACCCTCACAAAATCCAAAGATTCCATGAGTCAATAGGGGGACCCCACAATCGGTAACAGAGCACCTAAACAATCCTCAGCAGAAAGGGAGAGGACCCCACCAGACTCGCCACCCAGCAGAAACAGGCACCTGCAGCCACCAGGATAATCTGCACTCAACATTCGGCTACCAGGAAGTGAAAAGATCCAGGAGTCAGCACCAGGGGATTAGGAGGGGCTTCCTCTGCCGAAATTGCCACCCATAGGGCTCCACTGTCATGGCTGCCGCTATTTTCAATCGCAAATCACCGCAAAATGGCCACCGGACTACGGACTACAAAAACATGGCCGTTGTCTATAGAAACACACAGCCTAGAACATAATGGCGGCCCCACGTGGCACTAGGAGGCTTACAGGGACCCAGGAGGGAGACCAGGCCTCAAGGACAGATCCAGGCAGAACGAGGGAACCTGGCAGGAACCCCCACCAGATACGACCCCCCCCCGCACAGTCAAACATCCGGTCGCCGGCGGCACACCCCCCCCCCCCGGGCCCCACATCACCATCCTGCTCCCCTCCCAGGAAAGTGGCCAGACCACCCAAACAGCTCCAGTGTGGAGGGGGGCCGGGTTAGAGACTTGGCAAGGAGGGGGGGGTGCCTGCGGGAAGAAGGGGAACCCGGGGTCCGTCCGTCCCAATGAGGGGCCCATGTCCACCCCAAAAGCCTCCAGGGGGGGAGCGGGGAGAGAGGGGACAGCTATTTACCATACCAGGAACCAGGTGGGCACCGCTCCAGGCAGAACCCCTCTCCATCAAAATGGGGGGCTGTAGGCCAGGAGGAACGCTGTGACTTGGGCCGAGACCCAGTCGTACGCGACCTTGGGAGGCGTTTAACTTGCAGGTCAGCCCCCGTCCAGTGGGGCTTTGTCACGGCCAACCTAGCATGAAGCTGAGGTCTGCGCGCGCTTGCTGGCCAGACTGGAGTGACCACTGGGTCTTGATTATCCTGCCCGCTGCCCAGACCGGCAATTGATTGTAGATCTCACAGGAAGGAATCCAGGAGGAAAAAAGTTTTCTATCTATAAAATTTTGCTAGGACCAAAGATCCCATCAAGGAAATAGGTCCTTACTTCTGACTAGGCAGAAAAAAACTGAGTGGCTATAGCAAACAGAGGGAGTATACCACTGGGTCTGCCCATGGATGTAGTCAGAATTATTTTCTGCCTAGTGCCCTTTTCCTTTAGGGGACAGTATAACCCAATGGTTATGAAATCAGGAGCTGTGTCTGTCAAGGAACGAAAATGAAAAACAAGAAAAACCTCTGGCCCAGACAATCGCTACCGCGGACTGCCTGCTTCTCCGTCTGACAGCTTTTAAATACCTAAAGGGTGGGGCCACCCAGTAACGTCACCGAGTAGTACCGCTCCCTTGTAACGTCATAGACCGATGGAATGCTGGGTCGGTGACGTCGCTTAAAAGCCAGACCAAAGTAATGCAGGAACTACTTTGAAGTCGCTGCGACTTGAAATTGTACAGATATGTACAGTACTTTGGGTTCCTAAGTCGCATGCCAAGTTGCACAAGTGTGAAAGGAGCCTTAATTGGGAAAGGAGGAACCCTGCCTTTGATACCACTGACCTGAGAAATGAATTGATGAATCCACCTGAAAAAAATAGATCGAGAAGCAGCCTGACCCTTAGGGTATCAACCCTCTGTTACCAAGCTTTGTAAGGCCCCCAGCTGGAAGTCTAGTCTTCTACGGACGCAGCTTTGTGCCTTGAGGTTCTCACAACGACACTCTGAAGTTGGGTCTGTTGACCCTTGTTATTGTTGGGCCTTTCGGCACAATTCTGTTTTCATAGTTGTTGCCTGCTCTAATCATTCATTGCTTGGGGACATCTCAGGGTCTATAAATATCAAGGCTGTTTCCTGTACTATACAATTAGGATAAAATAAATTTTGACTTACCTGGAAATTGCATATTTTGGAGAACAGTGTACAGGTTCCCCTCCCATCCTGTTTTACTCTTCATTGCTAAATACAAAACCTAGGAGTAGGGTTTGATTATATAAGAAACGACCAGGGGGTCACTTATCAACCTATAACCCAGGGTCCATAAATATCAAGCCCATGTCCTGTGTACTCCAAGATATGAAATTTATAGGCAAGTCAAAATTCCTCCTTAGATGCACACAGCTCAGCAGATCATAGCTATGGGGGCACTCGGGGAAGAGAAGGAGCCTAGAGCGCCGGAGGGGGACACCAGAATAGGAGGTTAGGGGCCCTTCTGTGCAATGCAATTTTTTTAGCTTTACAATTAGTTTAAAGTGGAGTTCCAGTCGTTTTTGGGTTTATTAAAAATCAGCAGCAACAAAACCGTAGATGCTCACTTTTAATAAACACACACTCACCTGTCCCAGGATCCAGTGATGTGCTCACTTCAGTCATCCCTTCTCTCCCTCTTCTCTCCCCAGCACCGGCATCTCAACTGTGGGCACCCGGCTGTGACAGCTTGCGACTTCATAGCCAGGTGCCTACTGCACATGTGTGAGTCGTCCTGTGCCTCCTGAATGGTCTAGCAGTCTTCTGGGACCTGTGATGTGACCTGGGCCTAGGCGATCCGAGCAGAAGACAAAACTAGGTATCCACTCCCCCCCCCCCCTCAAAAAAAAAATTGCATGTCAAATGCCGCAGGGGAGGAGTACTCAAAGTGGAACATCCCCTTTTGGGTGTCTCTCTGCTTTAAGTACCATCAAGAGACAGATTTAGGCCTTGGCTGTTTTGTTTCAGAGGCCTATAAGGAATCATTTATTGGTTAAAGCCTTTGTGAAGGGTGTCACATGGATTGTTCTGCCTGTTCAGCCTCCCTTGTCTTCGTGGGGCCTTAACTTGTTCTTGTCTGTTTTGCAGACTTCGCAAAAGACATGACTTGGCAGAAAGACATGGTTGCCTACTGCCTGGGTCTGATTCTCAGGGACAGAGCACTTCGCTCAGACCTGTGTAACTCCACTTTTGTGTACAAAAAAAAAAAAAAAGTAAATATAACAAAATAAAATAAAATACATATACAGTACAACTGCTACACAAACATTGTAATTTATTGAGAGTACCTGAACATTTCAATCTGCACAACTGTAATTTCTCATCTCTCATTGCAATAAGCCAACCCAAATGCATTCTGAACAACAATGGAGCACAAAATGCCTCAAAAATGTCCTTTTCCCGTTTATGGGATTGGCTCACGGACTTTTCTAGAAGTCTGCAAGGAGATACAAGTCAGATTGTAGGCATTCTCTGCAACAGAAAATTCAGTTGAGTTGAGTTGAGATAAGGATTATTTACTTCTACAGAGACACTGCAACTTTTCTCATCAGTGCACCTGCTGATTATAATGAACACAGGCCTTTTAATTTAGAATCAGTATCCAAAAGACATGGGTCAAACGAATAGCCATTTTTTCATGGCAGAAAGCAGGTAGGAATCTGCAACAAAATTTGTTTAAATCCTTGCAGTGTACATTGATCACCCAGAGGCGATTGTTTTTTTTTTCTCAACAAGAGTGGATGTACTTTTTAAGGACTGGGTACACTCCCACTGCAACCACCAGAGAGAAGGACACCTTAAATGGGGTCTGTAGGAAACACAAGCGCCATCTAAGTGTAGCATATCAAGTATTTATTTGGGCAAAGGTATACATGTACTCACACTTGAGTAAAAAACAAAGCTTGTGGCATTGTGTAGCAATGTTCCTTGAAGGGAGGGATGTTCCAGGATGGCTTTGGCGGCTGCAGCTGACCAGAACACGCCTGAAGGATGTCAACCCTTACGGAGTGTAGCATGCTTCCGCATGCTCCGCAAACGCATCGCCTTGGCAACTCCCCTGCACCCGAAAGTTGATGATACCAGAAGTCGCGTGAACTCCTTGCTACACTGCGGAAGGGCTGACATCCATCAGCCGTGTCCTGGTCAGCTGCAGCCGCCGAGGCCATCCTGATACAACCCTCCCTTCAGGGAACATTGCTACACAAGCAGCTGTCTTAGAGAGCTATCACACATCTCCAATCAACTTTGAACGAATACATTTTCATTTTATTTTTTCTTTGATGGATTATATTTTAATTGACTTGGCATTTGTCCTGCTATTCCCACTCCACCACCTATGAGGATTAGCTCCTGTGTTCTTTGCGCCAGTATGACCATTTTTATGTAAATAGGGTCTGTAGCCTTTAATCTGTGATGTCTTTAAAGAGTGGCATCTCATCCACCGGGACTGTCAGGGTCTTATTCAAGTAGGAAATAGTCTGGTCAATAGCCAGAGAATCCCATTTTTTGTGGAATTTCTCTTCCAAGGGGTATCGTGAGCAAATTGCTTCAGTTGTGAAAAAACCTTCTCCAGGTAAGCCCAATGGGCATACATCACTTCTTGTAAGTGAGGGTGCACTGTAAAGGACTGGAGACTACCAGGGCCCAAAATCAGTGACTTTAGGGGAAAAGCATTCTGACAATGGTAACGTCAGATTAGTGCGCACCACACCTCCCAGGAAGACCACTGTGATCTGCTGTGTCTTAGAAAGCCCTGCACCCTGAGATTCCTCTTGGAAGGACTTATCTACAGGGGATTTTCCTTTGATGCCTCACCCTACTTCAAAAAGGAAGAGGAGAAAGAGAACATCTATGTTTGCAACCCAGGTGTTCCAAATCAGTGAGAACCGCTGATCTCACAAACCAGAAATGGTTCTGGAAAATTCCTCCCTGGACACAAACTTAGAGAGAACTGAACCCCTAAGACAGTGGAAATACCGGTCAAGGGCAGAGATTCATAGCTAATTTAAACTTTAGGGAAGTCATTGCATTAACTGATAGAGGGATCTGTCGAGATGCTGACTGCATGGAGCTGCAGCACATTCTTCTGCCCCAGGGAACCAGTAAATTGGTGGCAGAACATGTGCAGAACGCAAGTACGACATCATCAAGCAAGCACCATGCCCCCAGCCTCTTTTGATCTCCGCTACCGTGAAAAGCTTTGCTCTAAAAACAACCAGAAACAGCCCAAATGCACTGGCACACCAAGAGAAAAAAATGTGACAAGCTCCACAAAGCACAGAGGCCCTCACCAGTCCAGTAGCAGGGCCACCAGGCCCACTCTACACCCATCATGGCAGGCACATCTAGTAAGGCCTCCAAGGACTTGACTCCCCTCCAGTGGGGTGACTGCCCTGGACCTGTTGCTGTGCTGAATTTCACTACACGTATTTTACAAATGGCTGAACAAAATTATTTCTGTTTGTGAGTCACCTGACACTGCATTATTATTTATTTCCACGGCAGACCAAATAGAGGCATTTTTTGGTAAAAGTAATACGGGTTGTGTTTTCTATAATGCACTACAGCACACATGGACGGTGACACCTTGTGTTTCTTGTGAGTTACCAACTGTTCATTATTTGGCTGGGAACTATTTACATGTTATTGCAGCATAAATGCTCATTGTCACCTGTGGATTAGTACAGAGGGTAGCTGCTATCACAGATTATATCCAATCTTCAAAGAAACAGATCCATCAAATGATATCATAAATGCTAGCCACCATCTAATTACTTCCAAGAAGGAAATTATACACAGTTAATTCTGGCGTTTTCACTACTGACTACTGAATATATTTTTAAATTGGCAACCCCGAAATGTCTAAAAATGTTTGCAAAGGAACATTAGACAATTCACAAAAATTTAGATTGGATGTACCTGGAAAGATTCTCGATTTTTGCGCTGCTGGCGTCTCTCGCGAACACGGTTTTTCTCTTTCTCTTCTACTTCATCTTTCTCCAGAGCTCTGATGTGCTCCTCAAAGCAAATGAGGGCATCTTCTTTATCCATATCTAACACAATATAATAGGCATATTATGTTATTTAAGGGATTATACAGACAGAGTTGCTCTACTGAGTTGGGTAGCATTTGCTGTTATGATTGTTATTAATGGATATGAGTCATACAAGTATAGATGGGAGTATGCAAATCCTTTGTTGCAAAATGTTTAAAGAGGAAGTAAAGCTTCCTTTGTAACTTGTACCTATAGGTAAGCCTATGATAAGCCTTACCTATAGGTACTGTAAATATCTCCTAAACATGCACCGTTTAGGAGATATTTACTTTGCATGCAGCCAGTCACATCACTGGCGCATACGCTCCGAAGGAATGGGCGCCTGTGCCATTCCTTTAGAGCACTATGCCGTGAACATCGGCTACTGTGCGCATGCGCGGGAGTGACGTCATTGCGGCTTTGGCCAATCAGATGGCCGGAGGACGCGAACCCGGAAGTAAGACGGCTGAACATGTCGGCCGTATCACCGGTGAGTGGGCGGTGCTGCGAGGGCTTCGTTCTAAGGTATTTCATAATGAGCTAGTATGCGATGCATATTAGCTCATTATGCCTTTGTCTTTCAGTTTTTTTTTTTTTTTCATTTTTTTTTCTGAAGCTTACAACCTCTTTAACAACTTCTGGATCGGTAGGATTTACCCCCTTAATGACCAGGCCATTTTTTTGTGATACGACGCTGCTGACGTTGTATCCAAATAAAATTGATGTCCTTTTTTTCCGACAAATAGAGCATTCTTTTGGTGGTATTTGATCACCTGTGTGATTTTTAGTTTTTTTGCGCTTTAAACAAAAAAAGATATAAATAATATTTTTTACTTTCTGCTATATAACATTCCCAATAAAACAGAATTAAAAAATCAAATGTTTTCATCATTTTAGGCCAATTTGTATTCTGCTACATATTTTTGGTAAAGAAAATCCCAATACGTATATATTGATTGGTTTGCGCAAAAGTTATTGCGTCTACAAACTAGGGGAAAGATTTATGTCATTTTTATTTGTATTTTTTTACTAGTAATGGCAGCGATCAGCGATTTTTAATGGGACTGCGACATTGCAGCCGACAGATCGGACCCCTAACTGACATTTTTGACACTTTTGGGGGGACCAGTGACATTACTACAGTAATCAGTGCACACTTCCTGTTTTTTATCTGCTTCTTGTAAGTACGATTTTAATAAATTCTGGATGTTATTAAGAAATACTGCACCATGAGATTTCCTTTGTTCCTCTGAGTGGAGAGCTGGAGGGATCTGATCAAGTGTTCAACCCCTGATGATCGTATGATGCTGCATTTGGGATTGGTTTGAACTTTGGAGGATCCTCTGCCTGCACATGCTATATCCCTCTTGTTACCTTCCTTTTGGTAAGGTGATTGGGAGATCACATTGCGGTGGTGTGTGCTAGCCCTTGCACTGAAGGTGGTGGAGGAATCTTCCTATTAAGCGCTGCTTATGAACTTTTTATTTTTAATGTGTATTGTCAATACATTTTAGCTGGCTGCTTGAAGTCCTTTTGAACTGCAGAGTTTACATGGGTCTTCTTCCTTTTTAAACGCAGATTTATATTTATTTATTTTTAAAGTAACTGTACTAATGACATTGGCAGGGAAGGGGTTAACACCAGGGGCGACCAAAGGGGTAAATGTGTCCCTGGGGGGGTGCTTGCTGCATGAACACAGAGACCCATGTTCCTAAATAGGAGGAACACAAGATCCCTGTGTTCATAACTGACAGAACAGTGGTCTGCAGTGTTTACAATGGCAGACCGCCATTCTGTCTCCATGGGGAGCGACAACAATCGCAGCCGCTGGACCCGCTGATTGGCGTGCACGCGCCCCCGCTATCGGTCCCGTGCAAGGTATGTCGTTTCAAGGGACAGAGCCGACCTGCCGCAGTAAAACTTACTACGGCTGGTCAGCAAGCAGTTAAAAAGCTACAGAAATAAATTCCTGTCATCGCATAAAGGTAATGTACAGTCTTTTCAATTATTTTTAGATAAATGTGTAAAAGAGATCAGACTGATGTATATAATGTTATCAATGGGGGATATTTACTAAAACTGTTACACACAGAATATGGTGCAGATGTGCATAGCTGATTGGTTACTATGCACAACTGCACCAGATTCTGTGTGCACCAATCAACTACCAGGTTTTATTTTCAAAAGCTTAATTGAACAAGCAAGTTAGAAGCTGATTGGTTACTATGCACATCTGCACCAGATTCTGAGTGCACCAGTTTTAGTCAATCTCTGCCATTGTGTTAATGTATTAATAAACCTGTATATAGTTTGTAAATGTAAATTTATGTATATAATTTGAAAATATGTATGCACTAGGGAAAAACATACAGTTACATATGGTGACTCCTGCATTTTAGGGCTACACAATAGTAGTATTTCACTTTTTCTTGTCACACTGCAAGTCTGAGTCAATGCACTCCTTAGGGCTCTTTCACACTGTCCGCCTCCGTAGGCAGATCCGTGCTGTTCAGCGGGGATCGATCTGCGATCCCCGCTGAGCCGGCGGATGACAGCTCCGTCTCCGCTTGCAGTGCGGAGAGGGAGGTGTCACAACCCCCGCTGCTCTCTATGGGGAATCGGATGAGAGCGGACCGCCTGTCCGCTCTCATCCGATCCCATCCGATCGGATCCCCAGGACGGATGGAAAATAGGGTTTCCATCCGTCCGGATTTCACGGACAGGATCGGATGCGGCTGGCAGCGGGTGTCAGCGGACATGTCACCGCTGACATCCGCTGCTCCATAGGGCTGAATGGGGCATCCGATCAGATCCGCCTAAAAAACTGACAGGCGGATCTGATCGGACCGCCCGTGTGAAAGAGCCCTTATATGGCAGAGATCTTATCTCAGCAAAGTAATTGCTAATTGAGTGTTTGGTCCCTCTAATGATGAATCTACAAATGGCTAAATTTAAAGCAGAACTGTACTCATAATAACTTGATGAAAAATAATGTTCTTTAGCAAGGAACATACATTCCACAATAAAATTTATGCTACCAAAATTAGTGTGTGCTGTAAATTGCCTCCAGCATTGTTCCTGTTTCTTCTTGCTGGAGGTTCCCATTTTTCTGAAGCCCAGAACTCCTGAGCAGCAGTAAATCTAGGCTGTTGGCAGATTGGCCTCTAGTGCCTCTGATTTTTGGCACAATGCCAAAAATGAAGAGCAACTGAGCGTGTGCAGAGCAGGGTAAGACCGTGTATTATTGGAGTATAGGCACTTACTTCATGAGTCGTAATTATTTTACACATATGCTATATCTATTTCCCTGTACTGAACAGTGAACAGCAGTGTTAAACATGAGGGGTGGGAACCAAAAAATTCCCAAGGCTAAACGTTAGCCAACCAGGTAACAGGGGCTCAACCAAAAAACCAGGGCCCACCTGAAAAAAGCAATACGACCCGCCGGTGGCGCACCCTCCTGGCCCCCATCGCCAGTCAGCGCCCTGCCCCCACCCCAGGAAAGTGGCCAGACCATTCAAGCAGCCCCAGCGCATGTAGAAGGGGGGGGGCGACTGCAGGAAGGAGGGGAACACGGGGGTTCGATTGTCCCAAGGAGGGGCCAACGCCAACCCCAAAACTCTCCAGGGAAAGAGGGGGGACAGCTACTCATCATACCAGGAACCAGGCGGGCACCACTCCAGACAGAACCCCTCTCCATCGAAATGGGAGGGGGGCTGTCGGCCAGGAGGAACGCTGCAACTCGGGCCAAGACCGGGTCGTATGCAACCTCGCGAGGCGTTTAACACGCAGGCCAGTTCCCGTCCAGTGGGGCCATGTCGCAGCTGACCTAGCACAGAGCTGAGGTCTGCGCACGCTCCTGCCCAGCCTGGGGTGACCACTGGATCTAGATCAAGGGTGTCAAACTAAATTTTATTGTGGGCCGCATAAGCATTATGGTAACCTCAAAGGGCCGGCTGTATCTGTAAGACTATATAAATTTATTCACAGCTTTTTTTCTCAGCGAGAAAAAGTGCAGAAACTCAACCACACCCCACCCCAGAGTTCAGGGGTTCGCTACATATATAGTGCAGAGTTCAGGGGTTCCCTATGCACAGAATGCAGAGTTTAGGGGTGTGCTACATACAGAGTGCAGGAATTAGGGGTTCCCCCACATTCCAGCTAAAAAAAGCCCTGGGTGTGAGGACCACATGAAATAACCTGGAGGGCCAGATTTGGGCCTTGTGTTTGACACATGTGATCTAGATTATCCAGCCCGTCACCCAGTCCGGCAGTTGATTGTAGATCTCACAGGAAAAATCCAGGAGAAAAAAAAAATTCTATCCAAAAAGAAAAAAAATTGCCAGGACCAAAGATCCCAGCAAGGAATTTTGGTACTTACTCCTGACTAGGCAGAAAAAAACTGAGTGGCTATAGCAGAGAGAGGGGGCATACCCCTTGGGATTGCCCATGGATGTAGCCAGAATTTTTTTCTGCCTAATGTCCTACTCCTGAAGGGGGCAGTATAACCCAATGGTTATGAATACCAGGAGCTGTGTCTGTCAATAAATGAAGGAGAATTATTGTTTTTTATTTTCAATTTCATCTATAGTTTTTTGGAAGAAAAATTACTGCATTTTGATTTAAAAAACACACTAAGGTAACAGCATTGAATGATGCACTAAAGACTTAAGCCAGCCATAGATGCTTCGAATCTCGGCCGGTTCAGCAGGAACTGGCTGAAATTCTAACCATCTATGGGCAGGCTGATTGTACCCAAGTCGATCTATTGATCGACTTGGGTACAACTAGCATGTGAGATTTTTTACATGCAATTATTGCCGCTAGCAATAATCATTGTTTTCTCCCAGCAGGGACAGCTCCCCACACCCCCTACCAGGACAACACAATAGCTCCAAGGGAGGATTTCCCCCATCTACACTGACTGTGTTAATGAGGGAATCCAGTGATGTTCTTTCCTGTAACCTGTGGTCATATCATCATCATGGCCTGCCTTACTGGTAAATAGCGCATAGCCATCTAACAGACGTTTGATTTCTCCTGTGATGGGCATTGTGAGATGATAAGATCAACAGAGATTTCAAGCTGTTAATAAAGGCAGCACAATCTAATCCTGTTGATGGTCAGTTTTCAGGCTGTATCATAAAAAATGTCTAGCCTGTCCTAGACCTGGATTACAGCAGCTGTAAAATCTGTGTCTGCTTAGCACGGATGAAAGACATGAGCACTTTTCTCTTTAGTAAATACAGAAACTTAGGTTAAACTATGGCTCCACATTTAAAAGAGAGTCACATTGGATATTTGTTATAATATGAAATTCCACTCTTGAATAGTGCAGCCATACCCCACAGGTTTTCCTCTTTTCAGTTTTTCTACTTTTATTCTCTCTTTGTTGGAGCAGAAGGGGCAGGTTAAGTGACAGGCTGCACTTCCATCCTGTCTCCTGCCTGAGCTCAATACTGAAAGCAGACTATGATTTAAGACAGATACAGTCAGGAAGAAAAATAACCAAAGGAAGTGTTATTTGACTTTTTTCCTCCAGCAGCACAGATTTTGTTGATTATCAAACCTAAGCTTAGACATAGGACAGTAATACCGAGATGGATAACGGCACACTGCAATATACAAATGCAGCTTATTTATTGTTATAAATATGTTTGAATATTATGGTTTTTATTTTGTTCTTTTATTTTGTATCTATGAGGGAAAACTTACTCTGCAGCTCGTCGTCCTCTGCAAAGATGGGGTTATCCATGAGATATTGCTGGGCTTCTGACCATGTAGTTTGAAAGCTGACATTGCTCATCTTATCTAGGATATTCTTCAGTGCTTGAACATTGCGTTTCCTTAGCTGCTTTGCCTGTTCCTAATATGACAGGAGAAAGAAGGTTTTACTGCATGCAGTATGCAATAGAAAATTGAAAAAATCCCCCAAAGCAAGCAAAATGTACAATTAGTAACCTCTCTAACATGAAAATGTGATATCTATTGCCTGTCTGATTCAATTTATTTTCTGTTAAAAACAGCAACGGCCATCACAACGTATCTGCTTTCATTCAGTGTGTCCATGCAGGCAGATGATAAATCACAGGGCTGATCCACTATGGAAATGACCACAAGAACAATAAACATCATGTCAAAGTCCGGCCACATTTGTAGTATTCCATTAAGGCTGGGTTCACACTGTGTGTGGGCGTGGCTCACAGTAGTGAGCCAAAGTCCCAGGGGGTATACTCCATCTCTCTGCTATAACCACTCAGCTTTGTAATAAGCAATGTCAGGAGAATAATAACTCCACCGGGGGGGGGGGGGGGGGGGTGCTGTGTCTGTCAATGAACATCAGAGAAATAGATTTTACGGTAAGTCAAAAAAATGGATTTTTGTAAGAACTTACCGTAAAAACCTTTTCTCTGAAGTTCATCAACAGACACAGCTCCTTATCTTCATGACTCATAGGGTTATGCTCCTCCTTCTACGAATAGGCACTAGGCAGGGAAAAAAACGTAACCACACCTATGGTGGCTGTCCCTGCAGGCATAACCCCTCAGACTCTGCTATCATCAAACAGTTTAGTTGCAAGCAGTGTTTAGAAGACAAAAGACCCCATACCTCAGAAGTAGGGGGATGGGTGCTGTGTCTATTGATGAACTTCAGAGAAAAGGATTATAGGGTAAGTGCTTACAAAAATTCAGTTTTCTCTATCGTTCATCGACAGACGCAGCTCCTTATCTTCATGACTCAGGAATGTCCCAAAGCAGTATAATCATGAGGGGTGGGAAACAACGCAGAAACAAAACGTAAGTCCCCAATGGCTAAACTTAGCCAACCAGGCAACATGGAGCTCAACCAGGAACAACTGGAGCTCACTCAGAAAAAAATTGAACCCTCAAAGAGAAACTAAACAGAGTTCTCTTGTAAACTGCAGCCTGCAAAACCCTGAGGCCAAAAAGATCATCCGCGGATGCCAACACATTTACCTCGTAGAATTTTGTGAACTTATGCACAAACGACCAAGTTGCCGCCTTGCAAACTTGTAGCACCGACACCTGATGGCGAAAAGCCCAAGAGGCACTCTCGTAGAATGAGCCTTCACGGCAAAAGGAGGAACCTGGCCCCTCAGTGAATAGGGCTGTACCACTGTCTGCCTAATCCATCTTAAAATGGTCGCAGAAGACGCAGTCAATCCCTTACGAGGTCCATCAGTAAGGACAAAAAGAGCATCTGATTTTCTAAAGGACTCAGGGGTCTCTAAATAAACCCTGATCGCCCGAACCACATCCAAAGAATGCAAGGCATACTCCTTAGGATGATGAGGTTTAGGGCAAAGTAAAGGCAACACAATGTCTTCATTCAGATTAAAATCAGAAACAACTTAGGAAGGAACAACTGATTAGGTCGATGCCTGCGCACCACCGCACCACCAGATAAGGTGAGCGGCAAGACAACGCCCCCAATTCAGATATCCTGCGGGCAGAAATGATCGCAACCAAGAAGGTAACCTTCTGAGACAAAGAAAGCAGCGAAATATCCCAAATTGTTTCAAAAGGGGGCTTTTGAAGAACAAATAACACAAGATTTACAGTAGATCCCACGGAGGTAACGGGGATCGCCTCGGAGGAGCAGTATGGCGCACTCCCTGGATAAAAGTCCGGACTAGGACATGCGTGGCCAACTGGCTAACGGGCGTTGAAAATATATTACAAAAGTCGAAACTTGGCCTTTGATAGTACCCAAAGCCAACCGCTGTTCAACCCCTTTCTGCAAAAAGACCAAAACCCTATCGAAAACAAGCGAGGGTGCACCTTCAGCGATTCGAGCTCGCTCTGAGCTCCAAATTAGCGGAATTTTGATTCTTCCATTGTCCAGGTACCCTGGGCACAGAGCTTCCCCAGCACCCTGCCCCAGCCCGACAGGCTGGCGTCCGTGGTTACCATCGTCCAGAACAACGGAAGGAAGGACTTGCCCTGGCACAGGGCTCCTTGCAAAAGCAAGTCGTGTACCGCCCCTCGCAAGTCTCTTAACCGAACTCGGGATAATTGAAGATTGGACGGGAAGAACCTGTCCGACGGATGAGACCGGAATTCGATCTTGCATACTAATCAGGACAGTTTGTGAACCCATTTGTCCTGAATCAAGGAGGTCCAGGGTTCCTGAAAGAATCAATCAAGATTGGCCGGACTTAGATATTCCTGACCATGGCTTCTTGGATTACTTAAACGGTTTACCTTTTTCTTGCAACCCAGAGGCACAAAAAAGACGTTTGTGAGCAGTAAAGGAAGGCCCCCGCCTAGTACGCGATGCCTTGCCCTTAGAGAATTGGGGCAGATTAGTGCTCTTACCCCCCGTGATACCTTTGATCAACTCATCCAGGGAGGATCCAGACAGCCTCTCCCCTGTAAAAGGAAGATTAGTCACAGCCTTCTTAGAAGCCTGGTCAGCCGACCAACATTTCAGCCATACCATGCGCCTTATAGCAATCCCCATTGCTGACATCCTGGCCACCAACAAAGCTGAGTCCAGGTACGTATAACACATGAACACCAGTGCTTGGGTAAACTGGTCTATTAGTTCCAGTACCGCAGGGAAAAGCCATGCTGTTTCCAAGTTACTTTTCAGTAACTTCACACATTCAGTAGCAGTCTGCGCTACTAAAACAAGGTAGCCTTTAACATGTGACCTGCTACCACATGGCGGAACAAGGATTCCACCTGTCTATCCACAGGATCCGGAAAGGTTGGAGATTCTTCCACCGGTACCAGAGTCACTTTATTCAACCTGGCCACCAGAGAATCCACTTTCGGTGGTACAGTCCTCCTATTGGACACCGCCTCCGCAAAAGGATAACGACGTGCAAAACGATTAGAAACCACCAACATGTGCTTAATGCGTTGCCATTGTTCATCCACTGTAGTATGAAACAATTCTAGACAAGGGAACACCTTGCCCGATTTACGGGATTTGCAGGAGCCAAAAGACACCTGCGTATCTGACGCTGTAGGTTCACCAGACAATTTTAGGGTTTCCCGCACAGAAACTATTAGGGCTTCCACCAATGCGCGTTCTCGCGCGGCGGCTGATGAGGACATCTTTACCGTCAGAATGTGAAGACACCCACCCCTCAAGGTGGTCTTCGTCCGCGGCGACCGTATCTGTCTCAGAGTCCGAAGGCCCTGCCGATGGAGGTGAGGGCGGAGGGCGTTTGCAGCTGGCAGTACCAGAAATGACAAAATCCACTTTTGACATCAGGCTTTGCAAAAAAACTGCAATTTCTGTCTGCGACTATGAACCGGAGGATCCCGCAGTCACTTCCACGGGGTCTGCAGGTGAATTTTTATCCTGGGACTCCATTGCTCAGATAAAAATATTTAGTGTAATGTCCCTTTAAGACCGCAAAACTGATATTACTGCAGATTCACAATCTCTGATTATTATGTAATAATAGCAGAGCAGAAGAGGAACAAACCCACAGGGAAACCCAGGAACGTTACCAGACCACAGAGAAGCATCCAGCCTGATCAGTGTAAAAACGAAACTAACACTGTCTGCACAGGAAGAGGAAGAAGCTCTGCCTCTATCATTACAAGTCATGCCGCATGCCTGTCCATCCCACGGACCTAAAGAAAATGGCCACTCATACATTCTCAGTGGGGAAGTATAGAAAATGGCTGCCCATGCAAATTAATGGGATAACAGAGATCATGAACCACAGAAAAATGGCAGCCCCCACGGCACGCCATGCGGTCTCTAGGACCCCCCAAAGGGGTCCCAGAACAATAGGCATCTAGAGGTCCCTAGCCAGGAACCCACCCAGGACAATCCACCCCCCATAAATAAGTGCCATAGCGGCCGCATTATTAACGTCCCCCAAGGTAAAACCTGCTAGGGGTAGGGGAATGCTAAGGGGTACATCAGATTAGTCCTCCGGGGTGCCAGGGAACCGAGGGAGCCCCAAAGGTCTGACCATTCCAGAGAGGGGCCCACGCCCGCCCCACGACCGCAAAGGGTGTTTGGGGGGACAATTTTATTCACCATACCACGGTACCAGATGGGCGCCACTCTGAAACAGATGACCTCCAACCCGGGATGGGGGTGCTGTCAGCCAAGGGGATGCTGCAAATCAGGGCGTTCCAGGTCGATGCATCCCAGCGAGACTGTCCGCTCGCAGGCTCGTCCCCATCCATCAGGGCACTGTCTTGGCGAGGCCTAGTTCTGGACTATAACATGCTCACGCTCGCTGGCCAGGCTGGGAGACCTTAAGGATCTAGATTATCCAGTGAGAAACTGCAGCTGGCTGTTGCTTGTAGTTCCTATGGATCATGGTCCTCAGGAACTAACTAGTTAAAAAATAAAAAATCACAAACTTTCCCTGTTACAGCTAAGACCGAAGTCCCAGCAGGGAGCTAGGTCCTATTCCTAACACTAGGCAGAACAAAATTGTTTGATGATAGCAGAGTTTGAGGGGTAATGCCTGCAGGGACAGCCCACATAGGCGTGGTTACGTTAGCATAACCCTATGAGTCATGAAGATAAGGAGCTGCGTTTGTCGATGAACGATAGAAAAATCCAGTTTTCTCTTTCGTTCATTGATGCACACAACTTGTGGTATTCATAACCATCGGGACGTCCCAAAGCAGTGTTAAACATGAGGGGTGGGAACAATCAAAAAACTCCCAAGGCTAAACATTAGCCAACCAGGCAACAGGGGCTCAACCAAACAACCAGAGCCCAACTGAAAAAAACAATACACCCTCAAAAGGATCAGGTCCTCTTAAACAGCAGCCTGCAAAACCTTGCCAAAGGAGGAATCGGCAGATGCCAACACATCCACTTTATAAAACTTTGTAAAAGTGTGCACCGACGACCAGGTGGCCGCCCTGCAAACCTGTGTCACTGAGGCCTGATGACGGAAAGCCCAGGAGCCACTAAGCGCCCTAGTATAGTGCGCCTTGACAGGGAAAGAAGGAACCTGACCCCTGATGGAATAGGCCTGAACCCCCGTCTGTCTGGTCGCAGAGGAAGTGGACAACCCTTTTCGAGGTCTATCCGTGAGCACAAAGAGAGAGTCTGGCTTCCTGAAAGACTCTGTCAGCTGCCAGGTACACCTTTACTGCCTAGACCACATCCAAGGCATGCAAGGCAATTTCCTTTGGATGTTTAGGCCTGGGACACAGGGAAGGCAACACAATGTCTTCATTCAAATGAAAATCAGAGACAACCTTAGAAAGGAACAACTTACAGGGGCGAAGAACCACCTTATCCCTGTAAATCACCAGGTAAGGTGAACGACAGGATAACGCTGCCAGTTCCGACATCCTGCACGCAGAGGTGATAGCCACTAAAAAGGCCACCTTCTGGGAAAGCGTAAGCAGGGTAATCTCCTGAATATTTTCAAAAGGAGGCTTCTGAGGAGCTGAAAGCACCAAGTTAAAATCCCAAGGCGGCAATGGAGCCTGCACTGGAGGAACCAAATGTCGAACACCCTGAAGAAAGGTACGCACCAGGGAGTGTGTAGTCAAAGGTCAATGTAAGAAGACCGCCAAGGCCGACACCTGGCCCTTGATGGTACTCAAGGCCAATTTCTGTTCAAACCCCCCCCCCCCTTGAAGGAAAGTTAAGATCCGAGCCACCGAGAAGGAGCAAGGAGGAACCCTAAGAGACTCACACCACGCAATGTACGTCTTCCACGTACGATGGTAGATCTTCCTAGAAGTAGATTTCCTAGCTTTCAACAGGGAAGGAATCACCGATTCAGATAAACCCCTATCCTTCAGCCCCTGGTGTTCAACCCCCAAGCCGTCAAAGCCAGAGACTGTAGAGCTGTAAAGCAGGATGGAAGATCGGCCCTTTGGACAGCAGATTCTCACTAAGAGGAAGCATCCAAGGAACGCAGACGACCAGCCGCACCATATTGGCGTACCAAGCCTGGCAAAGCCAATCCATAGTCACGACGATGACTGGAATCCCTTCTGCTTCAATCCTGCATAGAAGTCTGGGCAGAAGCTTGAGAGGAGGAAAGGCGTAAATCAGACGATACTGACCCCCGGGTAGCTACCAGCACGTCTGTGGCGCCTGCCAGAGGATCTCTTGACCGAGCTACAAACCTCTGCACCTTTCTGTTGAGCTGAGGTGCCAACAGATCAACCTCGGGGGTGCCCCACCAAAGACACAGCTGATGAAACACCTCCGGATGAAGGGACCACCCCCGTGGTCCAACGCCTGCTGACTGAGATAATCCACCTTCCAATTTTCCATATCGGGAATGTGTACTGCGGAGAGGGCTGAAACGAGCCATTCTGCCCACCTTAGAATGCCGGCTACCTCCAGAGCCGCCAGGATGCTCCTCCTTTGTGATTGACATAGGCCACGGTCGTGGCATTGTCCGATTGAATGCGCACTGGACAACCCTAAAGATGACCTGTCCAATGATCCTGACACAGTCTGATCGCTCAGAGTTCCAAGACATAGATCGGTAGTCTGGACTCTTTCAGCGTCCAGATCCCGTGAGCAGACTGCTTGCCGAGGGCGCCTCCCCGGCCAAACAGGCTGGCATCCGTGGTGACCCCTGTCCAATACAAGGGGAGGAAGGATTTTCCCAGCTGAAGAGCGGGAGAACGGAGCCACCATATCAAGGACTCCCTCATTTTCTGACTCAGCCAGATTTGATTTTCCAGAGACTGGGGAGTCTTGTCCCATTTGGTCGGAATCTCCCTTTGCAGGGACCTCGTATGGAACTGTGCAAAGAGTACCTCCTCAAAGGTAGACACCATCAGGCCCAGGACCCTTATGCAAGTCCGGAGGGACTACCATCTGTTGGACAGCAGGAGGCGAATTGCAGCTTGCAATTTCTGGAGCACGTCCAGAGGAAGGAGCACTCTGGCTAAGGCCGAGTCCAGTGTACACTTCTGAAAGTTCAGAATCCAGCCGAACTCCCTCGTTCGTATTATGATCTCCAGGTTGTCCACCAGAGCAGAGGGAGATTCCGCTCGCAGAAGGAGATTATCCAAATAGCCCAGTACCGCGATCCCCCGTTGGCGAAGCAAGACTAGCACTGGGGCTAACACTTTTGTGAAGACCCGAGGAGCAGAGGTGAGACCAAAGGATAACACCACAAACTGATAATGCTCCTCTCCCACAGCAAAGCGGAGGAAACACTGGTGACTGGCACATATTGGAATGTGAAGGTAGGCATTCTTGATATCGATAGAGGCGAGGAAATCTCCCTGGCGCAGGGATGCCACCACCGTTCAAATGGACTCCATTCTGAACTTCTGTACCCGCACAACACAGTTTAGCGCCTTGAGGTCCAGAACTGGATGCACTTTACCTTCCTTCCTGGGGACTGTAAACAGGTTTGAGTAAAAACCCTGAAAACGTTCTGAAGTCGGAACCGGAACAATCACCCCTTGAAGGAACAGGTCTTGTACCGCCCCAAACATGCCCTGTAGGCAATCTGGGGACAGGCGCAAGTTGGAAGAAAAAAACTTCCTGGGGACAAGAGTGAAACTCGATCTTGTAGCCGGACCAAATGACTTTGTGGACCCATTTGTCTTGCACTAGGGAAGTTCACGGGTCCGGAAACCAGCGAAGACTTCCCCCCACCCCCGATACCAGTGAAGGCACACCTTCATGCTGAAGGAGCCTTGTGCACGAGTTTGGAGAAGCCCGATCTTGGCTTGCCAGACCAGGTTTGTTTGCATCCTCCTGAAGAGGCCCTGAAAGGCCTAGAGCCCTTGTTAGTCAACCCTGAGGGACGAAGAAACTTCTTATGAGTGGAGAGGATGGTCCACATCTACAACGAGGTTCCTTGTCTTTAGTAGCCTGCGGAAGAAAAGTACTCTTCCCTCCTGTGAGACCTTTAATGATGTCATCCAGGGTAGCTCTAAACAAGCGATCTCCTTGGAAAGGAAGATCAGTCAAGGCCTTTTTTGAAGTCTGATCCGCACGCAGACCAACACTTGAGCCTACAAAAAAAGTCGAAGAACCACTCCCAAAACAGAGAGGCGAGCCATCAGAGGACCCGCATCCAAAGAGGCATCACAGATAAACTGCAGCCCATGGATCAGGTGGTCCACCAGCTTGGCAAAGGCAGGGGGGAGCTAATGTGGCTAATGTGCTTTCAACATGATCACTCAAGTTCCCCATCAAACAATGCTGTTCACATGGTGACTACTATCTTGACAGCAAAATTGAACTTTTCCCATCCACAATCCGTATATCAATGTTCACAGCACAATACCCTAAGCTGGGAATGTACTAATAAATATCCTTCCTTTGGGAGCCCCCAGCCGACACGCATGGCTCTCGATCCCAGATGTTACTCATTGGTTCCTGAACTTGTGATCACTTTGTTAGCTGTCACAGTGAATAAAAGCAGGCTAGAGGATTTAGCCTGGGTTCACAATTGTACGTTACAGACACCGCATGTGTTTTGCACAGGAATCGCACTGCATTTCTACAGGTGATGTCTGTGTGGTGCAATTTGAGCCATGCATTATGTATGGCTCAAATCACATTGCATCCGCATCAAAATGGTGCAGGATGCTTTTTTTTCCCCGCACCTGAATCACATTGCATGGGTGTGAACAGCCATGTGATGCGATTCTGGCAATCGCAATGCATTTTGCGATCTGTTTTGGAGTGTCGTTAATCAAACATTGACACCCGCAGAAGATTGCATTTACGTTGTGCGATTCCTATTCAGTGGGATGCGGAGAATCTTGTACATTTCCTGCATCACTTCAGTGTGAACCAGGGCTAAATGATAAAAACAATCGTTCAGCCTGCAGATGCCACCAGTCACTGTAACTTACAGATACAAATACAGTATTAAAAATTATAACAAATGAAATATTAGCAAAACATTTTGTTTACATTTTTGCTAATTTGTCAGCTTTTAATTAAAAAGTGCGAATGTCAAGCTGTCATGCTGATGCTGCTAAATTTGGCCTGAGAATGTAGGCATCAATCACTTCTGTTTACAAAAGGGTGATGTGAACAAATGTGCTAAACTAGGTTCATAGTAAAGACATAGATTTTCTTCATCTCCATATTGATTAGCCTTAGTGATTTAACAAATAATTGCAATGGTCAACACTTTCAGTATTTATCATTTTCTGGTGGGCTTTGTAGGTTTAGGGTTCTTTGTCAACTAGTTAAACCTGGACATGTTTTGTTTTTTATTTTAACTTTAAGAACAACTTAGTATAATAAATGAACAAACTAAGAAACTCTACAAATTAAATGTATAAACATAATTATCAAAAATCATAACCTTTTCTTTTTTTGCTAGGAAGAAGAGAACATCTTCATAAATTTCTTTGCGATCTCGCTCTAGAACAACAGACCACACTTCTTGATCACTAAACATCTGTTCAGCTTTCCTGTGAAAACAGAGAACTGAGCCATAAATTTTTTATAATAAATTAAAATACGTAACTTATAACCCATAGCATGAAGAAATGTTTTACTATTCACCAAATTATCGAGAATAAGGGTCTATTCGCAGCATGTGAGGCAGAACTGCATTGGACAGCTTTTCCAGTGCAGTCCCACTGCAAGACAGGGCAAATGCCTTGTCTCCTATTTGGCTGGTTCAGACTATCACATTCTGGTGATGTTAACAGGAAAAAGGTACAACATGTACGACTTTTTTTCAATGCAGTGCAGTGCGACACAATCCACCACCACGCACCACACTGCTGCCAATAGAACTTGATAAAAATGTGACATTTCAATAAAGTTCATTAAAAAACAAAAAGAACATTGTGATGTGTTGAAACGTGTGAATCAGCACTGATTGTATCCTACTGCACCCCAGCAGATGCATTTAACAAAGCTGCAATGCAAGGACTGCCATATGAACAATGCTTAGAGCAAAAGATTTACATGGTAAAGCAACACAGAACCTCAATCAGCTTTGAAATGACTGAAATCAGATTAAAGCGGAGTTCCGGGCACAGAATAATTTTTCAACAAACATACCCCCGGGACAGTCAGGGCTAGTACATTCCACAATGGCTAGCCTCTGATCTGTCCCGGTTCGCACTTACCTTTTAGAAGAAATACTCACTTATAAAATTTCTTCCACAGCGTTTCCATCTCTCTTGTGGGCAGCTGAAGCCGGTGCAGTCCTCTTCGGCGTCTTCTTCTCCCAGAATGCGCCTGCACCGGCCCCTCTCGTCACTTCCGGTGCGGCGCCGCATTCCTCCACAGCTTCTGGTACCTCTGGTACCCTTAATTTCCATTTCCTTTTCAACTTTGCGTCCCACCTTTCTAGTTAGGTGGAACGCATAC
This sequence comes from Pelophylax lessonae, assembly GCF_965119305.1. Lineage (NCBI taxonomy): Eukaryota > Metazoa > Chordata > Amphibia > Anura > Ranidae > Pelophylax > Pelophylax lessonae. The sequence goes on along the minus strand of NC_138769.1, from coordinate 552,200,919 downwards.
ACCTTTAAGACGGATGACGTCATCGCTGAGCGCCACAGAGCGGCTATTTCAATTGCCGGCGTTCTCTCTCACGTTGTTCGTTCAATGTGCCTATGTGCCTACAAGCTCACAAGCCTTGTCTCGCTGTCGGAACCTCCAGCTATTTTCCTTTACCTGGAACAGACCGGAACCTCGCTACTGATCCCGTATCTCGCTACCGGATCACTCCCTCACTACTGGACCCCTCTACTTACTAACCTTACTAAGTGATAAGTACCCTACAGGGGAATCCTCCATACTAACTTACACTATCTACCTCTGCACATTAAGGACTGATACCATCTATCCTTGCACTGGGTTAGTCTATCCTGTATATGTCATCTGCTGTCCTTACCACCTGTTACCATACATGATTACTAACCTATCTGCATTCTACCTATTACCATCTACAACTCTCCTGAACATTACTATCAAGTGCTTACCATTACTGTCACTGCTCACACCTGTCCCTTCAGCACATCACCTCCATACTATCATATACATCCTATCACTCCAGGAACATCTTATTGAGTGTGTGTATATCTGTATGCTGAAGCTGACAGGCCCACAGTGATGAGTCTTGAGAGTTGGATCTGGTATTCCAACACATCTCTACATGACTCCTGAGTGGAGATTCTGCAGCTGCAAATCCAGCTTACTATAAAACGCAGGAGCGTTACACTAGTATGCTTGTGTTCATACTAGAGACCAGTTCATTAGAAATATGATAATTCACTAGACATGTACGCTGGTCTAAGCTATCTGTTGGCTGGAGAAGAGGGTTAATAGTAATTGGGGAACGTGAAATATGAAAATAGGAATATATATTTTCTGCTACACATGTGAATCAGTCATGATAGTAAATATATAGATAAGTAATACAAACACTTAACCAGGCATACACACCTGTAGCGAGTGGTTGAAGTCATCTTGTCATGTTGCTCTAGGAAGCGCTGTAGGCTCTCTTTTGCTTCTTTAGCTCTAAGTCTTGCCTCCTCCTTTTCTTCCTTCTCACGCTGTGATTTGTAAGCATTAAAAGCCTGCTTCTTTTCACTCAACTTGGGCAGTGCACTGTGAGAAAAAAGTTCAACTCATTGCCCAAAAACACAGAAAACAATAGAATGACAGATGTGCCTCACACTACACTGTAATATATAAAGCTCATATCTGGAGTATAGTAATCTAGGAACATAAACCTAAGTAAGACAGCAAACATAATGAATTTTTTGGGAGTGGCTTCATGATGCAAATGAAAACAGACAAAAATCTTGGTAATGCCTCCATATTCTGAGAACAGAAATACGCTTAACTGAATATGGAAAATTTAACATATACACTTGCATAAATTGATTTTTAATTCCTACTTACCTGTAAAATCTATTTTTTGAATGATCATAACATATGGGCTATATAGCCACCTATAGGTGAAGGACAGTGGTAACCAATCAGAATTGACAACCCCCTATATAACCCCTCCGATACAGGAAGTACCTCAGTTTTGTAGCAAGCAATAAAAGACCACATAGAAGAGGGGAGGGGCCTCTGTGTCCTATGATGTACTTCAAGAAATGGATTTTACAGGTAAGTATGAATTAAAAATCCATTTTTCTTTTTGTACCGGACACGGGACACAGAGCCATAAATCATAACATATGGGACATCCCAAAGCAATGAGGGGAGGGGGACACCAAAAAAATACCACCATCTGACCCTAAACAGAAGGATTATACCGCCGCCTGCAGTACACTGCGGCCAAAAGCAGACTCCTCCTGGGTCCCAACATCCACTCTATAGAAACGAGTGAACATATGCACCGACAACCAGGTTGCAGCCTTGCAAATCTGAGCCATAGAGGCTTGATGGGGATGTGCCCAAGAGGCACCCACTCTTCTAGTAGAATGTGCCTTTACAGGAAAAGGTGGAACCTTTCCTACTAAACCATATGACTGGATAATAACCTGGCGAATCCAACAAGAAATTGTAGATTTAGAGGCTGCCGTTCCTTTTCTGGGGCCTTCTGGCAGTACAAACAAGTTCTCGGTCTTACGAATCTGAGCTGTTTCCTGTAAATAAATCTTAAGTGCATGCATTACATCAAGAGAATGCAATAACTTTTACTCCTCTGAGTGAGGATCTGGCAAAAAAGAAGGTAGTATAATGACCTTATTCAAATAAGAAGGCGGACATTACCTTGGGCAAAAAAATCTGGGTGAGGACGTAAAATCACCCTATCTTGATAAAACATCAAGAATTACTTTACAAGAAAGAGCTGCTAGTTCCGATACCCTTCTAGACTAAGTTATTGCAATCAAAAAGACCAGTTTCTTGGTCAAAAGAACCAGGGGAACCTGCCCCAGAGTTTCAAAAGGCTGTTTTTGCAAAACTGCCAACACCAAATTTAAGTCCCAAGGACACAACAGTGGCTTCTCTGGTGGAAGCAAACACAATATTCCCCGAGCAAAGGTTTGAACCAGCGAATGGGAAGCGATTGGTTCCTGGAAAAAAACAATAGAGCTGAAATCTGCTCAGGGCTAATTTCATATCTACCCCTGCTTGCAGGAAGGATAGAATTCTCCCGATAATATATATGTGCGAGAATGCCATTTCCAGGCTTCACACCAGGAAATGTAGGATTTCCAGACCCTGTAATAAACATTTCTAGAGACTGGCTTCCTGGCGTTTATCAGTGTATGAACTGCGGGGCCAGACACACCCTGCTCTTCCAAGATTAAGGCTTCAATAGCCAAGCCATCAAATTTAGAGACTGTATAGCAGGGTGGAATATCGGACCTTAAGAGAGCAAGTCCGGAAGCAATGGAAGGACCCAGGCCCTCGTCACTGCCAACCTCTGGATTTGTGCATACCAAATCCTCGGCCAAGCCGGAGCTACCAGAATTACTGGTTTCCCCTCCAGCTGGATCCTGCGCAACAAACGCCATATCAGCTGTACTGGAGGAAAGGCATACATCAGGGAATACTCCTCCCAAGGAGTCATCAAAGCATCCACTCCGACTGTGAGTCCGAAAACCAGTCAGTATCTGGTGTGACCATTTGCCTCACGCAGTGCAACACATCTCCTTCACATACAGTTGATCAGGTTGTTGATTGTGGCCTGTGGAATGTTGGTTCACTCCTCTTCAATGGCTGTGCGAAGTTGCTGGATATTGGCAGGACCTGAACATGCTGTCCTATACGCTGATTCAGAGCATCCCAAACATGCTCAATGGGTGACATGTCCAGTGAGTATGCTGGCCATGCAAGAACTGGGATGTTTTCAGCTTCCAGGAATTGTGTACAGATCCTTGCAACATGGGGCCGTGCATTATCATGCTGCAACATGAGGTGATAGTCGTGGATGAATGGCACAACAATGGGCCTCAGGATCTCGTCACGGTATCTCTGTGCATTCAAAATGCCAACAATAAAATGCACCTGTCTTCGTTGTCCATAACATACGCCTGCCCAAACCATAACCCCACCGCCACTATGGGCCACTCGATCCACAACGTTGACATCAGCAAACCGCTCACCCACTCGACGCCATACAGGCTGTCTGCCATCTGCCCTGTACAGTGAAAACTGGAATTCATCCGTGAGGAGAACACCTCTCCAAAGTGCCAGACGCCATCGCATGTGAGCATTTGCCCACTGAAGTCAGTTACGATGACGAACTCGATGAGGACAACAAGCATGGAGACGAGCTTCCCTGAGACGGTTTCTGACAGTTTGTGCAGAAATTCTTTGGTTATGCAAACCGATTGTTGCAGCAGCTGTCCTGGTGGATGGTCTCAGATGATCTTGGAGGTGAAGATGCTGGATGTGGAGGTCCTGGGCTGGTGTGGTTACACATGGTCTGCGGTTGTGAGGCAAGTTGGATGTACCGCCAAATTCTCTGAAACGCCTTTGGAGATTCAATTCACGGGTAACAGCTCTGGTGGACATTCCTGCAGTCAGCATGCCAACTGCACGCTCCCTCAAAACTTGCGACATCTGTGGCATTGTGCTGTGTCATAAAACTGCACATTTTAGAGTGGCCTTTTAATATGGCCAGCCTAAGGCACACCTTTGCAATAATCATGCTGTCTAATCAGCATCTTGATATGCCACACCTGTGATGTGGATGGATTACATCGGCAAAGGAGAAGTGCTCACTAACACAGATTTAGACAGACAATATTTGAGAGAAATAGGCCTTTTGTGTACATAGAAAAAGTCTTAGATCTTTGAGTTCAGCTCATGAAAAATGGGGGCAAAAACAGTTGCGTTTATAACTGTTCAGTGTAATAAGTATGACCTTCACCTACACAAATAGGGTCTTTTCACACGGGACGTTCCGCCCGGGGGACTCTGTTTTGCTCAGCGGGTATTAATCCGCTGATCCCCGCTAAGCAGGCGGATGAGAGGTCCATCTCTGCTCACTGTGCAGAGACAGACATGTCAAAGGCCCGCTCTCCTCTATGAGGAGATCTGATGAAAATGAACCAACTGCCATAGGGGTGAATGGAGCATCCGATCAGATCCGCCTGAAAAACTGAGAGGCGGACCTGATCGGAAAGCCCGTGTAAAGGGGCCTTACAGTCATGTATTGTTTTAAGGTGTCCATGGACATTAAACAAAGAATTCAAGTAAAAATCTAATATATATAAATATATATAAGCTACCTATTGGCACTGTTGACTGAGGCTTTTTAGGGGACGCAGCTGGATGGGATACAAAAACCTTCCATGATTCCAATGATTTTTTTTCTTTATAAGCTGGTACCAGAGGTGTCTCAATGTGCATGCCTGAAGATGCTCTAAAAGCTAAACACAAACAATATACCAAAGTCCAGTGCTCATAGGCAGTAATTATATCCAAGTGGTTTTAAAGATATACTCCAGCTAACAAAAAACTCCAGCTAACACTTAATCAGTAGATACAACAAATATTTTTTTTTTCCTTTTGGAATGAAGGTATAAAAATTAAAAAAAAAAGAGGAACTCCACTTTTGTTTAGAAAAAATCATTCCCCTTTGGGTAAACAATGTACATTGCAGAGATTTAAAAAAAAAACTTTGTTGCAGATTCCTACCTTTTGTTATTCTGAAGAAATATCTGTTTGTCTGTGTCCATGTGCCCAGTGAAACTAATGCGAGTGTCTTTATAATTATAAATCTGGTGCTGCACTTTCAGGGTTCTAATGAGGCAAATTGCAAGGCCTAAATCTCTTCAGACATGATTTCTCATTGGGAGTATCTGACCAAAAATAACATTTTTAATTTCAGGGGATGCCAAAAATCTGACTTGTATCTTCGTGCAGACTTTTTGGAAAATCAGTGAGCCAATCACACAAGCAGGAAATTACATATCTGGGGGGCGTTCTGTACCCTGTGTACAGAATGCCTCCAAGTTGTCATATTGCATTGCATTTTACTGAAAATTACAGAGCTTCAGATTGAAATGAAAAGTAATTTTAAAACTATTAAATTACAATATGATTTGTGTCGCATTTGTATATGCTGTATTGTTTTTTTCTTATTAGGTATATTTTTTCCTCACGTAAGTGGAGTTTAACTCCCACATCCAGATCACTGTTCTGTTGTGTAAAAAGCATGCAGGAAAGTATATATATCTCTTTACTTCCTGCCACTGACAGGAACTTAATCTCATGTGTAGCACTGCCCCCTTGGGAGCTGTTGAGTGTGGATTCCCCTGGGTTACCCATAGCAACAGTCCATAGAACTCATCACTATAAGACTTGGCTCAGACAATGAACAGTCCAGGGGAAGTGGTTTTTGTGTTTTATTTTAGAACTTGAATGGGATCCTCCAACTTGAACTATGCACAATTTCTGAGGACACTAACTGTAATGAGTGCGGCAAGACCGCTGCTTCACCTTGCCACTGAAGTGAAGTAGAAAATAGGTTCCTGACTTCATTTCTCTTCAGAGTCCTGACTTGGCACCCCCTTTCTCACTTCCCGTGCATGCTAGCCCCTTGTCCACTGACTCTCCACTGGAGTGGTCCCCTTCCTGGGAAGACCCCTGGCAAGCTTCCCGCTACTCACGGACACTGTTAATCCCTGGGTTGCTCTGCCTTCAGCTCCACTTGTCAGTATCCTGAACCTCCTGGCTCGGCATCACCCACTTGGTCCACTAGGCTGATTGCCTGTGACCACCTTCCTTGCTGTGAAAAACCGTCACCCTCCTCCTAGGACCTGGCTTCCCACCCAAAGACGCCCTGTCACATGTATCCCTGGCTTTTATGACCTATCCCAGGATGCAGCTCTGTTGTGCCCTCCCACTGGGACATCCACAAAAGCCTGTGTGTCACTGGCTGGGTTTCCTCCACTGTCCAACAGGCTCCCCTATTGAATACAGTGGGGACACTCCCTCAGACCAAGTAAATCACACATGGACACATGTAACAGGCAAAACTACTGATCAGGCTCCCCTGATAAGCAGATAGAGCACAACAATGCTTTTACCTAGCACCTACCTAGGAGGGTGCTACACATGTATTATAATAACTATTTTTTTTCTTCATTTAGGGGCCAAAGATACCACAGCATGTATGGTCAGCCATATGAATATAATTGTAGATTCACGTGATCAAAATATCTTCACATCAAGAATCTTACCTGTAGCGGGGATCATTTATAATCAATTTCATTGCTTGTTCCCATGAGACATTGGAAGGAACCCCCTGCAGACGATTGATATAACTTAGTAAGATAATATACGTGAATATGAAGAACGCTTTCAAGACAAAATATCACCCCTACAGTATCTCACAAAAGTGAGTACACTCCTCAGATTTTTGTAAATATTTTATTATATCTTTTCATGTGACGACCCTGAAGAAATGACATTTTGCTACAATGTAAAGTAGTGAGTGTACAGCTTGTATAACAGTGTAAATTTGCTGTCCCCTCAAAATAACTCAACACACAGCCATTAATGTCTAAACCGGTGGCAACAAAAGTGAGCACACCCCTAAGTGAAATTGTCCAAATTGGCCCCAGTTAGCCATTTTCTCTCCCCGATGTCATATGACTCATTAGTGTTTCAAGGTCTCAGGTGTGAATGGGGTGTAGGTATGTTAAATTTGATTATACTGATTGGACTTGATTAGGAAAGCCACACACCTGTCTATATAAGACCTTCCAGATCACAATGCATGTCAGAGCAAATGAGAATCATGAGGTCAAAGGAACTGCCTGAAGAGCTCAGCGACAGAATTGTGGCAAGGCACAGATCTGGCCAAGGTTACAAAAAGACTTCTGCTGCACTTAAGGTTCCTAAGAGCACAGTGGCCTCCATAATCCTCAAATGGAAGATGTTTGGGATGACCAGAACCCTTCCTAGAGCTGGCCGTCCGGCCAAACTGAGCTATCGGGGGAGAAGAGCCTTGGTGAGAGAGGTAAAGAAGAACCCAAAGATCACTGTGGCTGAGCTCCAGAGATGCAGTCAGGAGATGGGAGAAAGTTGTAGAAAGTCAACCATCACTGCAGCCCTCCACCAGTCGGGGCTTTATGGCAGAGTGGCCCTACGGAAGCCTCTCCTCAGTGTAAGACACATGAAAGCCCGCATGGAGTTTGCTAAAAAACACCTGAAGGACTCCAAGATGGTGAGAAATAAGATTCTCTGGTCTGATGAGACCAAAATAGAACTTTTTGGCCTTAATTCTAAGCGGTATGTGTGGAGAAAACCAGGCACTGCTCATCACCTGTCCAATACAGTCCCAACAGTGAAGCATGGTGGTGGCAGCATCATGCTGTGGGGGTGTTTTTCAGCTGCAGGGACAGGATGACTGGTTGCAATCAAGGGAAAGATGAATGCGGCCAAGTACAGGGATATCCTGGACAAAAACCTTCTCCAGAGTGCTCTGGACCTCAGACTGGGCCGAAGGTTTACCTTCCAACAAGACAATGACCCTAAGCACACAGCTAAAATAACGAAGGAGTGGCTTCACAACAACTCAGTGACTGTTCTTGAATTGCCCAGCCAGAGCCCTGACTTAAACCCAATTGAGCATCTCTGGAGAGACCTAAAAATTGCTGTCCACCAACGTTTACCATCCAACCTGACAGAACTGGAGAGGATCTGCAAGGAGGAATGGCAGAGGATCCCCAAATCCAGGTGTGAAAGACTTGTTGCATCTTTCCCAAAAAGACTCCGGGCTGTATTAGATCAAAAGGGGACTTCTACTAAATACTGAGCAAAGGGTCTGAATACTTAGGACCATGTGATATTTCAGTTTTTCTTTTTTAATAAATCTGCAACAATGTCAACAATTCTGTGTTTTTCTGTCAGTATGGGGTGCTATGTGTACATTCATGAGGAAGAAGAATGAACTTAAATGATTTTAGCAAATGGCTGCAATATAACAAAGAGTGAAAAATTTAAGGGGGTCTGAATACTTTCCGTACCCACTGTATATATATATATATATATATATATATATATATATATACCATAAAACATGATTAAAGAGTCAGGAATATCAGAAGAAAGAAAGATCTTCTGACAGTCATACCTTTTTTTTTTTTTTTTTTTTTTTTTTTACAAACTAACTCTGCTAGATCCGGCCAGAGTAAAAAAAATTTCACTTTACATTATGCCAAATATCAACAGCTGTTGTCAGCCCTTTCATCATTGAGTCTGCGGTCACACCGGGTACGATTTAAAGTAGTGTGATTTAAAGTCTGACTTCAACACTATTTCAGCACTACTTCTGTGAGGTTTGTAACGGTTTGCTATCACTTCAGTGCTACTTCAGTGAGAGGGCCTGTCCATGTTACACTGAGGAACAGTGATGTTATAAATTAAAGTTTAACTAGTAAAGGGTTCATATTTAACTTCTTTCAGGCTCAAGTAGTGCTGATATAGACACAGGTACGATTTGCAGCACGATTTACATTATAGTCTATGGCATTGAAATCATGCTAAAGTCCTGAAAAGGTAATGCATGAACTTCTCAAATCGTACTACTTGAAATCATATCTATTAAGACACTGCCAAAGAAACACATTGGATGCTTATTTAGGTACGATTTGTAAATTGTATGTCATGCCTGAAGTTGAACTGGTGTGACCGACGGCTAGATGAGAATTCATTTTATTTACTGTACAGTATATACCTCCATTTTGTACATTTTACAAGAATGTCTGCACTTGCAACTGTCACCCCACCTTGTCTTTTAGTAGTTCTTTGAACAATTGCTTTGCTTCTTCCTTTGTGTTCCAATGGTAAACTTTCTCCTCTGGTTCTACTTTGTTTCCATCCTCCAACTGTGAAGAATCACTGTAAAACATAACAAATGCATTCAAGTGTTTTCCTCTTTCAAAAAGTACACGGAAAAGCATCATGGGTAACCATGGGGAATGGTGTAGCCCCCTTACTCATATACTTACTCTCTTACTCTCCGATAGTACTGTTCATGAAGGGGCTTTTCCTCCTGTCCTGGTTTTGTAACAATTAATTTTTTTACAGGATGGGGCTCTCATCTCTCAGCCTGGAGGACAAAAGGTATCTCTTTTTTGTCTCAGACATTTTCAAAGGCCTTCCCAACTGCCTATACTGTATATATTATGATTTTTGGTTTAACTATAAAATCCTTTTATTGGAGTTCATCACAGCGCACAATGTCCAGAAAAAAAAAACTTCTCTCCCAGGCATAACCCCTCTCAGCTCAGCTAAGCCTCAGTTCTGTAGCAGGCAATACAAGCCAGAGAGGAAGGATCTCTGTGTCTTGTAATGTACTTCAAGAAAACAATTTTACAGGTAAACCAAAAATCGAATTTCTTAAACCTACATCACAGGACACAGGGGCGTTAATAATCAATACTACATGGGATGTCCCAAGGCAAAGAATCTGAGGGGTGGACAACACAGCAACAAGGCCAAATCCCCAAAAAGAAAAGTAGGAACCTCTTTACAAAGCCTCCTGCAGGAGCCTTCCTCAGAAACTGGCTCCTGCAGAGGCAAAAATATAAACTTGGAAGAACTTCATAAACGTGAAGAAAAGACCAAGTAGCTGCCTTACTAACGAACAACAGAAGCTTGATGTTGAATGGCCCAGAACGTACTGACACTCGTGTGAAATGGGCCAATGCGATGCAACATTTATCCTAAATATCTTAAAAAGCATGGGCAAGGCTGAGATTATTGATGTTACACAAAACACAAGTCTATTGATGGTACACAAAACCAAGGACATCTGCAGACAAGATTGGAGAAAAGCGATAATATGCTACACAACATGCTGTTGAGGATGGAACTTCACACCATGTGAAATAAGCTTTCCAAGTATGACGGTACACCTTCATGAAGGCCTACTTTCCAACCCTGTAAAGGACAGAGCCAAAACTCCTGTCTCTCAGGATCTAGGCTTCAAAAGTCAGGTTGTCAAAGCCAGTGACCATAAAATAGAATGGATTACCAGAACCTGAGACAGCAAGTCCAGCTATCTGGATGGGTCCACAGCTCACCTGCCAAGTGGTCTACGATGTTTGCATACCACATACTTCTTTCCCAGGCTGGCGTGATCAGGAATGCCCTCCACCTTTATCCTATGTAACAGGTGAGGAAGGAGGTAAAGTACATTTGGCATGCCCCACCACAGACAAATCTCTGGAAACACCTGAAGGAGAAGGGTCAATTTCCATGCATTCAGCTAATAACATCTGAGAAAAAACACCTTTCAAGCCATTTAGATGGCTAAAACACCTTCTCTAGCTGAGCACAAACAGCACACATCACTTCCTGCAGATGAGATGCACTGGAAAGGACTTGGGCATTTTTTTACACCTGCCAGGACGCAAAAACAGGGACTTTAAGGTAAGAAGATTCAAGTAATGCTAGCTTAAGGTTAGTTCAATACATCTACCAGGAAGTATACCATGGCCTTTTGTGCCTGAGACAGCCCTAGACCCTGAGATTCCTCTTGAGAGGACTCATCTACAGAGCATTCTCAATCCCCAACAGTTTCCACTTCTTCTTCCTCCTCTTCCAGAAAAACGTCCTCCAACGCCTCATCCTTGTGTAAAAGCATAGAAGGGGATATAGAGAAGTCCTAAGAGCTGATCTCACAGTCCATGAATGGCTGCAGAGAATTCCTCCTTCGACACAAAGACAGAGGAGGCTTGTGCCCCTAAAACAGTGGAGATACCAAATAAGGGTGTTGATTTAAAGGTAATATGAATTACCTGTTGAAGGAATCTGGAAGCTCTTATTATCCTTCTCCCAACCTCTGTCTGCTCTGGCTTGCTCAGGGATGAAAGGCCAGTAACCAATTAGGAAGTGGCCACATAGATGAGAGGAGTTTCAGCCCCTGCCCCTGCATTTGCTGTGCCCTGATGGACAGAAGTCAGCTTGGGTAGTGGATGGGGAAGGTAGGATGGCTGAGATATCAGGCAGATGCTGTTGAGCACTGTGGGCAAGGAATCCCTATAGAAGTGAAAAGGACACAAAATAGCCGACTGGCCTACTCCTTTTAAACTTTGCCACAGCCTGTATATCACCGCATAAGGGGAAAAAAACACGCTTTGATGCCATCCTGTGCCCTAAAACACCACACACAAAGAGAACACTTTAAGGAGGGACTTGCACAACTCCACAAACACAGAGACAATTACCGGTCCATGCATCAGGGCCCAGTAGTCCCAAATCTCACCCATTGCAGTGTGCATGACCCTCCGAGCCTCCAGGGACTTGACTCTCCTTCAGTATTATCACTGCCCTGGACCTGTAGAGAACCCTGTCAGTGAGATCACTGGGTGCCCTTTACTTCAGAGGTTCCAGTGCTGAAAGGCAGACATTAAAGGCCATCCCTGCTCTTGTATGCAAGGGCCAGGTACAGTCGCTTTTGATCTGCTGGCCATAGTGACTGCTCTGGACAGAGCCTACCTCTGCACAGGTAGCAGTGTTAGAACAGGCCAGGAAATGTATGAGCAAAGTCTCCCAGAAAGAGATCTTTAGAGATACTCAGGAAAGCATTCATCACTTTCAGAACTAGCACAAATTGTAGCTGAGCCGGGAGGGGTTATGCCTGGATGGGGATTCTTGCCTTTTTTTTGGCCAATATCCATTTACCTGAGTGTGACAGCATAACCCATGAAGTAATGACTACTAACTCCTCTGTGTCCTGTGATGTATGACACTTCCAATTAAATGAATGGACACCTACCTTTTGTTACTATTATAAAACAGAATTTGTGGGAGCCGTTGAAGGATTTTAAAATGAACATCCCACACATAAAATATTTACCACAGCGAGTAATAGTAAACACTGACAGACAGCTTACAAAAAATCACTTTGTCCAGCCAGAGAGTTTTGCTGTTCTGCTAATTTAGACTGTTCCTATTCTAATACTTCTGTAATTGGAAAATTTTTAAGCAGAAATTTCCCACCCTCTCCATCCCAGATGTCACAAATCCTGCAGAGGCCGATGTGGAAAAATCCTTCCATAACCATTTAGCAAACAGATCAGTCACATAAACACTGTGAATGGTCATATGAATGGTCTGTTTATTGAATAGTTAGATTGCAGTTAAAAAAGTACGGGCATGAATGCGCACCCAGCAAGCCCTCATTCTGCGTCACAAGAACAACATCTCTGCAGCTGCTAGATCTGTTGCACACACAATCAAGATGGCAGCATAAAGCTCACTATCACCAGCCTGTGATTAACAGAGCATATTGAGCCAAGGACATTGCAAAATCCAAGATATGCCTCCAAAACGAACAGTTCAGAGCATTTCTGCATTTACATTTATGGAGACAGTTCATTTTAAAGCATACATCCACCAAGATATTGGGGTTAATTTACAACAGTAATAAAAAATGCTCACTTAATTTAGTGAAGTTGAAGTTCTGTTAACTTTTCGAATCACGTCTGAGGAAAAAAAAAAAAAAAAAACAGGGCTTTAACTTGCACATGACTGGGTGGTTGAAGTGAACACAACTTAAGTCTATTAAGTGAACATTTGTTGGTTCTATAAAACAGTGGTGTATTTCAGGATGCACACAATTAAACCTATTGTTAGATTCAACATCCATTAAGGCAAATTCTTTTTTAATTTTTTTCTGCAAGCCAATTTCTAAAATTGTGTGTTTATTGGCATGAATGTATGGGTAGCATTACCTATTACAGTTCTCTTTCTGGTAAACTGTGGAGTCTTCCTGCATAGCTTCTATCTCAGGGGTGTCAGTGGGTTCTGGAACACTGAGCTGGGTGACTCTTATCTCCTCTGTAGGTATCATTTCAATATCAGAAGAAGGTGCTGTAGAATGAGGACTAGATGCAGCAGACTGATTCTCGTGGTCAATTCTAACAGAGGAAAGAGGTCATGGTTATTTCTGTACATCTAACAGTGATTTATGTTTAATAGTATGAATCATATTATCACATAAAATAAAAGTGCCATGCGTTAGATACTTTTGGAATGTAGAACTCTGGGTATATAAGTAATTAGATCTTTAAAGCAGTAATATGATAGTTACACAGATGACAAATCCACAGTATCTACTTTAGATGACTAATACGGCTATAAGTCTTTTGTACAAACCCGATTCCAAAAAAGGAATCGACTAATTTACAAATCTCATAAACTTTTATTTTATTCACAATATAATATAGATAACATATCAAATGTTGAAAGTGAGACATTTTGAAATGTCATGCCAAATATTGGCTCATTTTGGATTTTATGATAGCTACACATTCCAAAAAAGTTGGGACAGGTAGCAATAAGAGGCCAGAAAAGTTAAATGTACATATAAGGAACAGCTGGAGGACCAATTTGCAACTTATTAGGTCAATTGGCAACATGATTGGGTATAAAAAGAGCCTCTCAGAGTGGCAGTGTCTCTCAGAAGTCAAGATGGGCAGAGGATCACCAATTCCCCCAATGCTGTGGCGAAAAATAGTGGCGCAATATCAGAAAGGAGTTTCTCAGAGAAAAATTGCAAAGAGTTTCGAGTTATCATCATCTACAGTGCATAATATCATCCAAAGATTTAGAGAATCTGGAACAATCTCTGTGCGTAAGGGTCAAGGCTGGAAAACCATACTGGATGCCCGTGATCTTCGGGCCCTTAGACGGCACTGCCTCACATACAGGAATGCTACTGTAATGGAAATCATAACATGGGCTCAGGAATACTTTCAGAAAACATTGTCGGTGAACATAATCCACCGTGCCATTCACCATTGCCGGCTAAAACTCTATAGGCCAAAAAAGAAGCTGTATCTAAACATGATCCAGAAGCGCAGGTGTTTTCTCTGGGCCAAGGCTTATTTAAAATGGACTGTGGCAAAGTGGAAAACTGTTCTGTGGTCAGACGAATCAAAATATGAAGTTCTTTTTGGAAAACTGGGACACCATGTCATCCGGACTAAAGAGTACAAGGACAACCCAAGTTGTTATCAGCGCTCAGTTCAGAAGCCTGCATCTCTGATGTTATGGGGTTGCATGAGTGTGTGTGGCATGGCCAGCTTACACATCTGGAAAGGCATTATCAATGCTGAAAGGTATATCCAAGTTCTAGAACAACATATGCTCCCATCCAGATGTCGTCTCTTTCAGGGAAGACCTTGCATTTTCCAACAATGCCAGACCACATACTGCATCAAATACAACATCATGGCTGCGTAGAAGAAGGTTCCGGGTACTGAAATGGCCAGCCTGCAGTCCAGATCTTTCACCCATAGAAAACATTTGGCGCATCATAAAGAGAAAGATGCGACAAAGAAGACCTAAGACAGTTGAACAATTAGAAGCCTGTATTAGACAAGAATGGGACAACATTCCTATTCCTAAACTTGAGCAACTTGTCTTCTCAGTCCCCAGACATTTGCAGACTTTTATAAAAAGAAGAGGGGATGCCACACAGTGGTAAACATGGCCTTGTCCCAACTTTTTTGAGATGTGTTGATGCCATTAAATTTAAAATCAACTTATTTTTCCCATAAAATGATACATTTTCTCAGTTTAAACATTTGATATATCATCTATGTTGTATTCTGAATAAAATATTGAAATTTGAAACTTCCACATCATTGCATTCTGTTTTTATTCACAATTTGTTCAGTATCCCAACTTTTTTGGAATCGGGTTTGTACTACCATTGAGAGCCATACGAATGCATTTTAGGTGTTGTGCACTTACCATGCATTACCACTGAACTCAATATAATGTGAGATACAACAAGCTGAATTTTTTTTAACACACCGCACCTAAAGTGCACAAGTTGTGAACTGGGCCTGAACAATCAGGGTACAGGTATTTTTATAACAAAAAGGCATAAAAAGGGAAGAATTTTATCAGATCTTGCAGGAACAGTAAAAACATTTTACGCTGCCTAAAATTAAGAATAATCGCTGTCTATGGAATTTGGGATAGTCTTTCAAACTGAGTTGCTATACATAACATTGCACTGAATATATAGTGGTTTTGAACATATATTTGTATATATTTTATTTGACTATTACACAATTTAAATTATTTAAAGCTGTATTAAACCCAAAAACCAAACATGTATTAAATTGCAGCTCAACAATTCATAGATATGGTGGCTGCCATGGTTTCTTTTCTTTTTTTTTTTTATGCTTTTTTCCTCTTTTTTATCCATTGATCCAGTCAGTTAGTCTGCTGTTTTTTTATTATTTGCTATTTTTTATATAAATTCTTTATTTTGCTTTTACAAAACTGCAAAAGATTAGCATTGCCATATATTAGAAAACATGTTTACATTCAGATGGCGTACATTTATATCAATCTGAAGGAATGGATACAACAATCAGGAGTAGGTTGTCTGAAAGTAGTATCAGCAATAAAAAGTTTTAAACCAGGAAAGCTCAGTCAAGGACATTGGAGTCTGAGAATGTAACGGATTGCTGTTCTGTAATAAACAGTGGGGTGATAGTATCTCTTGAATTGGCAGTGCCCAATATAAGTAAAACAGAAACAATAAACTGCTGGCTATGGCCAGCTGGAAAGTGCAAATCATCTCATGTGAAGAATGCTTGAGAAGAGCAGAAAAAGTCTGTCCAGAGGACTTAGAAGTAGAATTTAGAAAGCATAAAGGCCCAACAGGGAAAAATCCCAGGAGAGGAGGAAAGGTTAAATGCTGGGTGCGGGGAGTGCAAAAATAAACTCCACTCCACCATACCATTATATGGGTACATGTACCCATATATTTATAGAGTCAGCACTGGGTGTAAGAATCAGCACTGGGTGTAGGATTCAAAAGCTTAAAAAACTGCTTGCCTTTAACAATATAAAGAGATTAGACTTCTGCAGATGCCACTAGGTCACAAAATTTTAAAGAATATATAAAATCATGGCAGTAAAACCAGGTTTTAATGAACCATTCTTATCTCCTATTGATGGATGCTCCTCCATGAGCTTGATTTCTTTAACTTTGCGGAACAAGAAGTTTATTGGTGGGGCGTTAGTTTGTTTCCAGAAAAGCGGAATACATGCCTTAGCAGCAGTTAGAATATGAATGAACAGAGATTTCTTATAGCATTCCATCGAGAGTTGGGCGAGATGCAGGAGGAAGGCAGCCGGGTCATTGTTCAGGTTGATGTCAGTCACCCACTTTCTTTCAGAAGGTCTGCAGCACCAGGCAACTCCAGAATATGTATAGCTTAGTACTTTCCTGTTGACGACACCACCAAAACAACAGAGAGGTGTTGGGGAGTAGCCTATATAAAACTTGGGGGACTCTAACCACCAAAAGGTAATTTTAAAATTAGTTTCTTGAATTCTACTCAAAATGGATGAAGCTTGATTGAGCTGCAAAATCCCCTCCTTCTGCTGTTCTTTGAAGGTCTTCCTGAAGTCCTTCTCCCATTTCAATAGATAAAAAGGAGAAAGGTGATCTGGGGAGTAATTTGTAGGAGACCGATAGTCCATGGTGAATCAGGGCCGAGGACATGCAAAGTTTGTCGAATTCCATAAGAAGAGGAGAAGGAGTTTGACACTCCTTCTTTATTCTATATTCTGCGTAGAAAGTGCCTGAGTTGTAGTGCCATACAAAGCCTTGATCTTGGGTATTGGCCTTATCCCTGTAGTGGAAACAAAATGTTGTAGGTAGTTTCCCAATGTTGAACAAGGGTTAGGTGGTCATAAAAGTGGTTCTACAGGCTGAAGTTTTTTTACCTTCATGCATTGTGTGCATGAATTAAAAAAAAAAACTTCTGTATCCAGCTCCCCCCAAGGCCCCCCCCTTATACTTACCAGCATTGTGCATGAGAACAGCAACTTTCTCCCTCCTCACAGGGAAGATCATCAGCAGTGGGAGCCATTGGCTCCTGCTGCTGTCAATCAAACTCTATGATGAGGGAGCAGGGGGCAGAGCCATGTCCCGCAGTCTGTATCTATGAGTGCAGGCAGCTGGGCTCAGGAGCGAGCCTGCATAAGTGCCTCCATAGAAAGCTGCTTCCTATGGGGGCACTGGATGAAGAGAAGGTGCAATGAGGACAAGCGGGGGACCCAAGAAGAGAAGGATCGGGGATACTCTGTGTAAAACCATTGCACAGAGCTGTAAGTATGCCATGTTTTTTATTTTTGTAAAAAAAATTTACCTTTAGAAATATTTTAGGTTGAGAGAATCATTCGCCCTGAGAAGAGAACTATCTAATAGAAAAAGTTTTAATGTAGCAGCTATCAAGGGGTAGGAGAGGATGGATCTAGGGAAGTCTCTCAGCTAATGCTTGCTTAAGCTGGATTCAAGCCATGTGGACAGCCTTCAGGTAGTTTAGGGTATCAGGAAAGCCTAGGCCACCTCTTGGTTTCGCTAGCGATATAAGGGTTTAGTTCAGTCTGTGACCCCTTCTGACCCCTTTCAAGAATGTATTAAAAATCAAGATAGGAAGGGTCTGGAGTTTGTACTCTTGTGCCTAGAAAGATCATTCGTTTTTAGAATACTGTTCTGACCAAACCAGGAAATGAAGAGGAGTTCTATTTCTCTAGATCTTGATCTATTTCCAATCGAGAAGATACCCATAAGGGTCTGAGTTAATCGTACATGCAGGTAATTGGAATGTTGGCATGCTCATTTAAATGGAAAGTGGGATTTACGAGTGTCAAGGTCAGGTGTGGGGATGCCCAAGTTCAAGGCCTATGATTTGTGAAGATTGATTTTGAAATTGGATAGATGGCCATATGAAGAAAATTCTGTTATTAAGTTCGAGAGAGAGAGATGAAAAATAGTAAGTCATCTGCATATCCTGCCAATTTATGTTCACCGCTGGAGGGCAAGAGACCAGAAATGTTTGGGTTGGACCTGAACTGACAGAGAAGGGGTTCCAGGGTAAGGAGACATTTTTGAGGGGAAAATGGGCAAACTTGGAGTGTTCTATTCCTCCATGGGAGCTCTGAGTGTGTCAGGGAGAAAGTAGAAACTAATCCCGAAGTGAGCTGAATGCCTCCAAGAATGGTTGAGCTAGCAGGTGGGAAATGTCTGGTAATATTGTAAGGTAAAGCCATCTGAACATGGCATGTATTTGGTTTTATTTCACTCAGGGACCTCCACAGGCTTGGTACCTAAGAAGGTGAACAGGACCTCTGAATGGTCTGATCAGTGCAGGTGAAAACTGCGACTGTCTTTTCTCACTCGCAGATGGAATGGGTGACCCCAACTATAAGAAGCTTCTGTCTTCTGGATCCGCTGTAGCAGGGAAAGCATCTCACGGCACATATGTATGATTGGAGAGGTCAGGCAGGAAGGTAATACTGGCGTCATCAAAATCAAGTGATTTCTTCTCCCAGGTTTTTCATAGAACCTCTTCCTTAGGCCAATAAAAACGGATACGACAGAGTACATCCCTGAGGTTATCTCGCATCTTGGGGGCCAGCGACCCTGTGTACGTAATTTATTTCTGTGGTAGGATTGCGGTTCAAAAGCTGGTTGAGAAGAGTGGTGACTATGGGGAGCAGATCTGGACCTGCGGTAGCTTCCGGAATGCCTCTAAACCGGACCTTGTCCCGGAGATTGCTATTCTCCCCATCATCGACTCTAAGGTGCAGTTGAGTAAGAGCTTGTAGATGGATAATATGTGAAGCTTCCAAAGCTGTCAGCCAAGTTTCTATCTTCTCTCTGGAGGATTTCTGGAGATCTGTCTGAGACACATTTTGTTCCAATTCATCTAGCTACCTGTTCAGAGCAGCCTCTATGCGGGTTGCCAATAAGTCAAGATCAGCTATGAATACAGTGAGCATGTTTTGAGCTCACTGTTGGAGATGAGAAGGGTGTCAGACTGCAGAGCAGCTTCTGAAGGAGCTGCAGAGTCCCAAAGCTGAGTGTGTGCCACCGATAGGGAGGGACATGGAGCTAGCGTTTCTGTTGGTACCACTGTTCCCACATCTGCAGCAGCGGGTAATGGATCTCTACCCCAAGTTTATTGTGTCTGCGCCATGTTATTCTTCACTGGCAATGTGGTCCTCTGAGGTAGCGGCAGGAAGTAAGAGAGCAGATCTGTAGTAAATGGGTCCTGGGGATGCTTGGCTACTTTTCAGCCTTTTGGCCTTTTGGCATCTGAAGGATGATATTGGGCGCACATCAGCTGAGATCTTGGGGACTGGGCGTGGAGCACTTAGAAAGAACGTTTTTAAAGCACTATTGCTTGGCCATGACCCTCTAGTCTGTTATTTTTCAACTTACTCTAACAGACCAAGCTGTCCAGCCAAAGTAGCAGTTGGAGGGTTGAGACAAACCACTTACCCACTGACAGTGGTGCTTAAAATGGTCAGCTATAATTATTTCTTGTAACGCCTTTATTTCAAAAGGAAAAACATTTTTCCAATTAGTGCTTCTAAAGTGTCAGCTGGAGTTCAGTTTCAATTTGTTAATCCATCTAAATCTGCTAGTCTAACACTTTTCTCTCCCCAGACTAGCAATGCTGCTGTCCAAAGGTATCTGCTTTCCCATTATTTTATATTTAAAAAGCATATTGCTTACAAAGCTCAATAGCTCAGGCTTACATTTTCATACACACAACTTTAATTCCACTTCTTTAAAGGTTGACACCTAGTATATACAAAGAATCCTGCATTGTTTTTGAGCATACCCAATGAAACAGTGCAAACTGCATTTCTTATGCATAAAGTGCAATAAGTCAAACCACCAATTTTGTGTAATAAGGTCAGTGAAATAGGATTTAGTGTATTTTCTGTTTTTAAATTAACTATCCTTGGTGAATAAGCATGTGAAGGCTTAGCATAGGAACAGACTAAGGCAGAAAATAGATATGAGGAAGTCTCAGCAAGAGTGATAAAACAAGAGATGGGTTAGCATTTTCTTGCACTGAAGGTGTGCTGGGATGTGATCTTCTCCACAACTTACCAAACAGATTGATGCAACAAATATTTTCCAGGATGCTGGAAAATTTTGCTGTACAATCATGATTTCTTCTGAAGCTCAAAAATGATCAGTATCACCCTTCAGATAACTACCAGACAATCTTAAATGCCCTTGCGTGCATAAACAGGCTGTGAGTGCAGGCACATTCGTAGATTGGAAGATTCAAATGGAAAGTATGGGAGAGTGTTGGCTGAAAGTATATTGACACATTAAAGTTGGCACTGCGCAAAGCCATGCCTGATTGAAGCAGAAACATGATTCAGACTCCTTTGTTCAGTACATTCTTTCAGACTTGGTGGTTGGGGGGGGGGGGGGGTTTGCAGATGTTGAAAATGTGTGTCATAGGCCCTCTTTTGATATCCTTGGTAATAAAGACTAATGATGGAAAACAAACACCTGCCTAAGGGTAGGTTCACCCTAACCACAGAAGAGAAAAAGGTTCAGCTTTTCCCTGAGGGTAGTGATCGCAGCTGCCGGCAGAAGGTGGGAGGGCGCTGTTTCCCCTTTTTTTTGTCACAAAGGGGAAGATTTACTAAAACCGGTGAGCAAAGAATCCGGTGTGGCTGTGCATAGTAACAAATCAGCATTTAACTTCAGCTTATTAATTAGGCTTTGACAATAAGGGCCAGTTCACACTGATCAGACATGTGCCCTGACTTCCAAAGCACAAGTCACATGACATGTCAAAATCAATGGTTTCCTACGTGACCTGTCTTAACTGGTCCCCCCCCCCCCTTCCTGGAGCACACCAGCTCACAAGCCCTCAACATGGTGGGGTGCTTTGGGGCAGGGGGACTCTGTGCCCCCCATCCCAAAGCACATGGGGACAAACGGCTCTTCCCGACAACCCTGGGCGGTGGTTGTGGGGGTCTGCGGGCAGGGGGGCATATCGGAATCTGGAAGTCCCCTTTAAAGATAGAGCACCCAGATCCTAGTCCTCTCCCTATGTGAATAAAGGTGTAGTGTTAAAAAAAGCAAAGAGATGGTTTTTTGACAAGTCCTTTATTAATTGAAGAATATCCCCCGTCGTAGCTCCAAGGTGTCTTCTTCCTCCGGTGCTGTCTTCTTCCTCCGGTCTTTTACACTGCTGTCTTTTTCCTCCAGTCTTTCCCCCCGCTGTGTTCTCCCTCTAGTGATGTCTTCTCCCTTCACCAATTTCTTCTGGTATGGTCTTGGGGTGGAAACCCACACCAAAATTGAAAAAATAAAAATGCGTGGGATTCCCCCTCAAGGTCCATACGAGACTCGAAGGGCCTGGTATGGATCAGGAGGGCCATGTTTTTTAAAACATAAATTCGGCGTGAGGTTTCCTTTATACCAGAAGCAAAGCAATTGTTTTGATTGGTCAAAGGACAAGTGGCATTCATCTAAAAGTAAGATCAAAATCGGATCCTGTTCACTGAAGTCGCATGGAAGTCGGACACGAAGTAGCAGGGTAAAGTCGGATCAGAAGTCTTACTACTTTCGTGTCGGATCAGTGTAAGCATAGCCTAAAACCTGGAAACTGATTGGTTTCTATGCACAGCTGCATTAGTGCACTAGTTTTAGTAAGAGCCAACTCCCACTGACTTGCGCTAAAATGTATAGAAAATGCATGTACATTTCCATCCATCTTAGTCGCATTTTAACATGTGCTGACATCCGTTGACATACATTTTGACATCTGTTGTGTGAATAGGACACACTGGAAATTATTGTTTTGTAGATGACCTTCTGCGGCTGTAAAATGCAGATCAACGCACTGGTGATAAAGTGACATTCCATTCATTTTTATGGCGCTCAGCTGAGTAGAGTGACCGCACATAAACATGCAGAGCACACAGAGACCTGAAAAGTGGTATGGAAAAATGCAGCCTTGTTGGATTGTTCTGCACAGCTCTGCCCAGCAGCTTACAGCTGGGAGGAAGTGTGAACGGGGCAGACAGACAGAAAACCATTGTTTTCTGTGGCTCTTGTGGAGAGGTGCATTTTTTTTATGCAGAAAAAAACAGCTCTCCAGTAAAGTATGAACCAGCCCTTAAAGTGAGTCTAAAGGTTGCCATTTTGTTTCTTTAAAATACTTACCTGCTTTGTGCAGTAGCCCTGATCTTTTTTTTTTTGGGTCCCCTGCCGGCAGTCCTTGCTCCTACCACTTTCCTAGTGTCCCCCAATATCAAGCCTCTTGCAATGAGGGGAACTCAAGCAGACTAGTTTACAGGCCGTGCTCCTGTGAATACACATTGTCCATTCACACACAGAGCGCAGCGCAACTCAGCCCGCCCTCTCCTCATTGGCTCATTGGCTGTGATTTACCACAGCAGTGTGTGCCAATGAGAAGAGTGAGACCCAGGAGAGCCACTGCTCTCATGCACATTGCTGGATCGCGATGGCATTCAAGTAATTATAAGGGGAATGCGTTTATGGAAAAAACCTTCTGTATTTAGAACCACTTTAACCACATGCTGACAGCCAGCAGTACATATACTGTGGCAAGTCAGCTCTATTGCTCGAAACAACACACTTGTACGTATTTTTGTGCAATAGCCAGTGGGGGCACGTGCACGCCGCCAGGGGCACGCATGCTGATTAGCCTGAGTGGGAGCCAATCAGTGGATCCGGTGGATGCGATGTCCGCTGGCCACCCGCGATCATTCCCCAGAGAGACAGAACGGCGGTCTGCCTATGTAAACAAGGCAGACTGCCGTTCTGTCAGAGATTAACACAGTGATCTTTTGTTCCGCCTATTTAGAAACGTGGGTCTCTGTGTTCATCTAGTCAGTCCATTCCCCATACAGTTAGAAAACATACCCTAGGGACACACTTAACCCTTTGATCGCCCCTGGTGTTAACCCCTTCCCTGCCAGTGTCATTAGTACAGTAACAGTGCAAAAGTGTCAATTAAGTGCCTGCCGCAATGTCGAAAGTCCTGCTAAAAACTCGCTGATCGCCGACATTACTAGTAAAAAAAGAAATAAATAAAAATGCCAAAAATCTATCCCCTAGTTTTTAGACATAATAACTTTTGCGAAAACCAATCAATATACACTTACTGGGATTTTTTTTTTACCAAAAATATGTAGCAGAATACATATTGGCCTAAAATGATGAAAAAAAATATTTTTTTATTGCCTGTGTGTTATGGCAGAAAGTAAAAAGATATATATATTTTTTTTTTTCAAAATTGTTGCTGTTTTTTTGTTTATAGCGCAAAAAATAAACACCACAGAAGTGATCAAATACTACCAAAAGAAAGCTCAATTTTGCGAAAAAAAGGACTTCATTTTTTTTTGGGTACAGCGTCACACGACGGCACAATTGTCAGTTAAAGTAACGCAGTGCAGTATCACAAAAAATGGCCTGGTCATTAAGGGGCTAAAACTTTCAGGTCCAGAAGTGGTTAAGGAACTTCGACTAAAAATACTATTACTTTGTAAATAAGAAGATAACCGACTTCATGAAAGCAATTTTTCAAAAATTCAGGTCATTGCCATTATTTAATAATGATCCATCACTCACCCAGCTTCTTCCTCTTGTTTTATCAAAACTGTAAATTAAACATACATTTTAGTCATACTGCTGTACATGATCTGAATGAAGCAATTATCCACTTATAAAGAGACCAATATTTATGTAAAAAAACATATTCCAGACACTGCACTTTATGAATTAAAAGCACTTGTGTTGGTATTGTTTACAGGAGCCAAAATTCACCTTTATTTAATTACTCTAATGCAGATTAGGAAATCAGAATAAGGACTTGGCTGGTTCCTAGGGTCCGTATAGACAATTCTTACTATCTAAAACTTTTGATACCAATAGTAATTTTGCTAATAAGATTATGATAGAACATAATAATAAATTTTTTTTACTTAAAGCAAAAAGTTTCTCTAGAAGGTATCTTACAAATGTACATTCTGTAAAATAGTCTCTATCATGAACAGTCATTCCTATTAACAAAAGGGGTGGTGCTTAGTGAAAAGGTGGCAGAACACAATCAGAACTCTGGCACATTGGGGATCTGCACCAGGAGCAGCCCCGTATAGTATAGGTCTGAGATGGAAGACATTTATGTCTTCCATGAATGTGTTAGCAGGAGGTCCAAGACAATAGCGTTTAAGTCTGTGTTCACATTAATCTTCTGTGGTATTGCCCCTGTTACCACAGTGTGTGAAAAATGGGATTTTTGACTTACCGTAAAATCAATTTCTCTCAAGTTTATTGATGGACACAGCTCCTCGTCTTCTTGACTACGTGGGTTATACTGCTACCTACAGGAATAGGACACTAGGCAGAAAATAACTTGACTATGTCTATGGGGCAGTCAAAGGGGGTATACTCCCACTCTCTGCTATAGGTACTAATTTTTGTTACAAGCAGTGTCAGAAAAAAAAAAACAAAACAAAAAAAAAAAAAACTCCATAGAGGGGTGGGTGCTGTGTCCGTCAATGAACATCAGAGAAATGGATTTTACGGTAAGTCAAAAATCCCATTTTCTTTTTCGTTCATTGACGGACACAGCTCCTTATCTTCTTGACTACGTGGGACGTCCCAAAGCAGTGTCAAACATGAGCGGTGGGAATAGCAAGAAAAAATGCTTCCTAAGGCTAAACATAGCCAACCAGGTAACATGGAGCTCAACCATAAAACAACTAGAGCTCAACTGAAAAAAATTAAAAACACCCTCAAAGAGGACCAAGTCCTATTAACAGCAGCCTGCAAAACTTTGCGGCCAAAGGAAGTATCCTCAGATGCCAACACATCCTCCTTATAAAACTTTGTGAACGTGTGCACAGACGACCAGGTGGCCACCTTGCAAACCTGCATCACTGACGCCTGATAATGGAAGGCCCAGGAGGCACTAAGCACCCCAGTAGAGTGCACCTTAACAGAGAAAGGAGGAACCTGACCCTTAATAGAATAAGCCTGAATCACTGTCTGTCTGATCCATCTGGAAATGATCGCAGCAGAAGCAGCCATCCCTTTTCGAGGTCCATCCGTGATGACAAATAGTGAGACTGACTTCCTAAAAGACTCCGTAGCTGCCAGGTACACCCTGATTGCCCGAACCTCATTCAGGGAATGCAATCCAATTTTCTTATGAATACAACAACAATTGCATATAAAACACTGTGACAAATTAAAATACTGTGCTGGGTGACAATATGAAATTAAAAAAATATGTATACACATAATGAGATAAATATATAATGAACTAATAAAAAACCCAAACAATCAAAAGGAAAGTGAATGCAGTCTATGATCCCTGAAGAAGTCACGTGACCTGTGACGCAACGCATAGGTGTAAGATTCTGGTACCTTTGGTACCCTTATTTACCATTTTCCTTTCAACATTGCGTCCCACTTTTCTAGTTAGGTGGAACGCATACACCTTTAAGACGGATGACGTCATCGCTGAGCGCCGCTGAGCGGCTATTTCAATCGCCGGCATTCTCTCTCACGTTGTTCGTTCAATGTGTGCCTACATGCTTACAAGCCTTGTCTTGCTGTCGGAACCTCCAGCTATTTGCCTTTACCTGGAACAGACCGGAACCTCGCTACTGATCCCGTATCTCGCTACCGGATCACTCCCTCACTACTGGACCCCTCTACTTACTAAACCTTACTAGTGATAAGTACCCCACAGGGGAATCCTCCATAACTAACTTACACTATCATCTACTGCACATTAAGGACTGTTACTATCTATGCATACTAATTCTACCATCTGCACTGTTACATAGATTGCTAGCTCTTGAGTCTACTACCATCTATCCTTGCACTGGGTTAGTCTATCCTGTATATGTCATCTGCTGTCCTTACCACCTGTTACCATACATGATTACTAACCTATCTGCATTCTACCTATTACCATCCACTACTCTCCTGAACATTACTATCAAGTGCTTACCATTACTGTCACTGCTCACACCTGTCCCTTCAGCACATCACCTCCATACTATCATATACATCCTATCACTCCAGGAACATCTTATTGAGTGTGTGTATATCTGTATGCTGAAGCAGACAGGCCCACAGTGATGAGTCTGGAGAGTTGGATCTGGTATTCCAACACATCTCTACATGACTACTGATTGGAGATTCTGCAGCTGCAAATCCAGCTTACAATAAAAACGCAGGAGCGTTACAGATTGAA
The DNA here is from genome assembly GCF_965119305.1 of Pelophylax lessonae. NCBI lineage: Eukaryota > Metazoa > Chordata > Amphibia > Anura > Ranidae > Pelophylax > Pelophylax lessonae. Next base: position 552,174,418 of record NC_138769.1, on the reverse strand, counting down.
CGAACCATAAAAAAATGGATTCAGCAGAATTACCCACTCAAGTGACACAATTAACACAACAAGTAAATGCATTAATACTTGCTCTTACTGAAGTAAAAGAAGACAATCAGACTCTGAGACAGCAGGTAACCCGTCTTTCCCAGCTTACTGCTGCTCAGCCCCCTGAACCCAAAATAAACCCTCCTCTAGTGTTTACAGGTGATCGGAAAAAATTTTGTGAATTCAAAAACGCATGTCAATTGCTTTTTTTGCTAAAACCTCGTACTTACCCTACTGATCAAATTAAAGTCTGTACCATCATTTCATACTTAACGGGGGATCCACGGGCCTGGGCAGACTCTCTCTTTGAGAAAAATGATCAGCTTCTCAACTCCTATCCTTTATTCCTAGCGGAACTCGCTAGTTTATATGATGACCCCAATAGGCAGAGTACTGCTGATATCCAATTGAGGGCTTTAAAACAAGGAAGGAGACCTGTAGAAGACTTTGTAGCAGAGTTCAAAAGATGGACCCTTGATTCAGGGTGGAATGATACATCTCTGCGAACTCAGTTCAGACTCGGGTTGTCAGAAGCCGTTAAAGACGAGCTCGCCCGAGCGGATTTACCTGGCACTTTGGATGCCTTAATACAACTCAGTATCAACATTGACAGGCGACTGCGAGAAAGAAAGGCTGAGAAAATGGGAATGCCATTGTCTAGTCCTTCTCGGATTTCGGCCGTTGACCCTACTCCTATGGAGGTAGGAACCATACGCCCACCTTTATCAACTACTGAACGAGCCAGGAGAAGATCCAGTAATCTCTGCATCTACTGCGCATCCCCGGATCATTCGATAAGCGTCTGTCCCCTTGTCCGCCAAAAAGAGGGTGAGTGTTCACATGTCTTGCTAGGGGGATTAACGACTTCCTTTTCTAAACCCTATCTCTTTGTTCATTTAACATTACAGTGGGACCAGACTAGGATTACCACCAAGGCTATGATCGACACAGGATCTTGTGGGAACTATATCGATACACGTTTTGTTACCTTAAATAAAATACCTATTATTTCAAAACCTAAACCTGTTTCTGTTAGTTTCATTAAAGGTATCCCGCTATCTTCTGGTCCAATCACCAATCAGACACAAGCACTCCTTGTCACTGCTAACGAGTCTCATATGGAGACCACCTCCTTTGATATACTATCTTCACCCCATTTTCCCATTATTTTGGGACTCCCCTGGTTACACACACATCAACCAATCATAGATTGGAAAAGACGGACTTTAACTTTCCCTTCTCACTATTGTGAGATTACGTGTAACCTCCCATCTTATGGAAAGATCCTGTCTGTGGTGTCAGACGAGATTGCACCACTATGCTATCAGGATCTGTCCGAAGTATTCCTTGAGAAAAATGCTCAAGTGTTGCCTCCCCATAGGGATTATGATTGCACTATCGATCTACTCCCTAACAGCAAATTGCCTTTCGGTCATGTTTATCCTCTTTCACAGGATGAACTCTCTCATCTCAAGGAATACTTGGATGAGAATTTGACAAAAGGGTTCATCAGACCCTCTACTTCTTCCACAGCTGCAGGACTTTTCTTTGTCCGCAATAAGGATTTAAGTCTTAGGACTATTATCGATTATAGGCAATTAAATACCATTACAATAAAGGATCGCTATCCTTTACCGCTCATCCCTGAACTCATTGAACAAGTGCGTGGGGCTACTTACTTCTCTAAATTGGACCAAAAAGGGGCATACAACCTAATCCGAATCTGTGACGGAGATGAGTGGAAAACAGCATTCAGAACCAGATACGGATTATTCGAATATCTTGTGATGCCATTCGGGTTGTGTAATGCTCCCGCAGCTTTTCAAAGGTTCATAAACGACATCTTTAGAGACTTACTTGATGTCTGTGTTGTGGTATATCTGGACGATATACTTATCTATTCTCGATCTCTGTCTGAACATATAAAACATGTAAGACTTGTGTTATCCAGATTACTCGCACACAATCTATACGTGAAATTAAAAAAATGCCTATTTCATAAAGAAGAAATATTATTCCTAGGATACATCATATCCAAAACCGGAATCAAGATGGATATGAGCAAGATATCCTGTATTCTGGACTGGCCTATACCAACAACTCGTAAGGCATTACAGCGATTCCTTGGATTTTCAAACTTCTATAGGAAGTTCATCAAGAACTTCTCTGCTATTGTGAGACCTCTCACACAATTTACAAGTATAAAGAAACCATTCAAATGGTCAGAAGAAGCAAATGGAGCTTTCCGCTTGTTAAAATCAAGCTTTACTTCTGCTCCCATACTACGCCATCCAGACCCATCCCTCCAATATATTCTGGAGGTAGATGCGTCAAATATGGCAGTAGGAGCAGTTCTCTCCCAACGACCAACAAATACTTCACCACTCCACCCAGTTGCTTTCTTCTCAAAATCACTAAGCAGCCCAGAGGTGAATTACCCAGTGGGTGAAAAGGAGTTGCTTGCCATAAAACTGGCACTGGAGAATTGGCGACATCTACTTGAAGGTACCCAATTACCAATACTCATATATACAGATCATAAAAACCTTCAATACCTCCAGACTAACAAAACTCTTTCCCACCGGCAGGTACGATGGTCATTATTCTTCCTAAGATTCAACTTCCTAGTGACCTACACGCCTGCAGACAAAAATAAAAAAGCGGATGCGCTATCACGATTAACCGAAGATAACTGCGCCGAAATCCCTTCTATTCCTATAATACCCTATGAACGTATTATTGGTGTTGTTCGTTCCCTGAAGGAAGAGATTTTGCACAGTATAGGATTGGATTCACCTCCACCACAACTAAGTACTGATGCAGAAGGCTTCCTCTATTACAACGACAAACTCTACATACCCCCTACTATGCGCACCAAGATCTTGGAATTATCACATGATGTGCCCATGGCAGGACATATGGGTATGACGAAAACCCTTAATTTGCTTACCAGGCAGTTTTGGTGGCCTGATATGAAGACGTCTGTACAAAAATTTGTTTCTTCATGTGACATCTGTGCAAGGTCCAAAATTGACACTACAAAACCATCTGGTCTACTCTGCAGTCTACCAATACCCCAGGTCCCCTGGGAAGTTGTGTCCTTAGACTTTATAGTAGAACTACCACCTTCTAAAGGATTTAATACCATTCTAGTGTCAGTGGACCATCTGACAAAGATGGCACATTTCATTGCTATTCGTAGACTACCTTCATCTAAACAAACAGCGGAACTACTAATGAAACATGTGTTCAAGTTACATGGAATTCCAAAGACTCTTTTATCCGACCGTGGTTCACAGTTCATCTCCAAATTTTGGCAAGCTCTATGTCAAATACTACGGATTGAGCGAAAGCTCACTTCTCCTTACCACCCTCAGACCAACGGACAGACTGAAAGAGTCAACCAGTGTATAGAACAATATCTGCGTTGCTACACATCATACCCACAGGATGATTGGGTGGATCTCCTCCCTCTGGCGGAATTTGCTTATAACAACGCAACCCACAGTACTACTAAGCAAAGTCTGTTCTACTTGAACTATGGGTTTCATCCCACACTTCTTCCACCACGCATCCTACCATCAAGTAACCCAGTAGCCTCGGATTATCTTACCCAAATAAAAGACTCTCTGGGTTTACTTAATACCACCATCACACACGCTCATAGTCAACAAAAAAGGTACTACGACCTTCGTAGAAGACCTTCTCCGCAATATGCTATTGGGGACCTCGTTTGGCTATCGACAAAAAATTTAAAATTAAAGATCCCTAGCAAAAAGCTTGGACCTTTATTTCTGGGACCCTTCCCCATTAAGAAACTCATTGGAAAAGCTGCAGTGCAACTCACCTTACCGGCAGATCTCAAAATACATCCCATCTTTCATGTGTCGCTACTGAAGCCACATGTTCCTAACCAAGGAATAAGGCCTACCATCTTGCCTCCACCTCCAGTACAAGTTGAAGGCGGAGAAGAATATGAGATTAAGGAGATTCTGGATTCTCGTATCCACAGAGGAAGACTCCAATATCTCATAAGATGGAAGAACTATGGACCCCAAGACGACACCTGGTTAGATACCTCCGATGTTCACGCACCTAGGCTTATACGAAGGTTTCACTCGAAATACCCGGAGAAACCAGTGCTATAGGCCTTCCGGAGCCGACCTTAAAGGGGGGGTACTGTAAGATTCTGGTGCCTTTGGTACCCTTATTTACCATTTTCCTTTCAACATTGCGTCCCACCTTTCTAGTTAGGTGGAACGCATACACCTTTAAGACGGATGACTTCATCGCTGAGCGCCGCTGAGCGGCTATTTCAATCGCCGGCGTTCTCTCTCACGTTGTTCGTTCAATGTGTGCCTACATGCTTACAAGCCTTGTCTTGCTGTCGGAACCTCCAGCTATTTGCCTTTACCTGGAACAGACCGGAACCTCGCTACTGATCCCGTATCTCGCTACCGGATCACTCCCTCACTACTGGACCCCTCTACTTACTAAACCTTACTAGTGATAAGTACCCCACAGGGGAATCCTCCATAACTAACTTACACTATCATCTACTGCACATTAAGGACTGTTACTATCTATGCATACTAATTCTACCATCTGCACTGTTACATAGATTGCTAGCTCTTGAGTCTACTACCATCTATCCTTGCACTGGGTTAGTCTATCCTGTATATGTCATCTGCTGTCCTTACCACCTGTTACCATACATGATTACTAACCTATCTGCATTCTACCTATTACCATCTACTACTCTCCTGAACATTACTATCAAGTGCTTACCATTACTGTCACTGCTCACACCTGTCCCTTCAGCACATCACCTCCATACTATCATATACATCCTATCACTCCAGGAACATCTTATTGAGTGTGTGTATATCTGTATGCTGAAGCAGACAGGCCCACAGTGATGAGTCTGGAGAGTTGGATCTGGTATTCCAACACATCTCTACATGACTACTGAGTGGAGATTCTGCAGCTGCAAATCCAGCTTACAATAAAAAAGCAGGAGCGTTACAATAGGAGGAGCCAGTGACGTCACCCCCAGCTGATCATCCTTAGCTCGAAAGAGAAGTCAGCCTTACATCTGGTGTGTCGTCGTTTGAAGCTAGCTGTTGTATACCACCTGTTTTATACAGACCAAATGTGTGTGCATTATCTTTGTTTATGTTTGCCAAATAAATGTACAAATTTACTAAACTATGAAGCACTCTCTGTCATCTATATTTTATGGAGACAACATACACTGATGCAGCCCAAAGGAGCCCATAGGAGGATAAAAGAGCATTAGGAAGATCCCCAGTCATACTACCTGCACACTTTTGGAGTGCTGGAGGTGAGCGGCCATTACACACAGGGTTGCCTGCGGTATCTCTGGTGAAAGGATTGGATGCGCACCCATCGTTTCTATTTAATAAGTTTGCACAAGTTTGCACAGTCATTGTCTGAAGTTCACTTATTGCACTATTTTGGATTATAGACTTTATTCACTTTCCATTAGGTTGTTTGGATTTTTTTATCATTTTATTTTATTTTATCTCATTATGTTTATACATATTTTTAATTTCATATTGTCACCCCTCACAGTATTTTAATTTGTCACTGTGTAATTGTTGTTGCATTCATAACCTCCACTACATTTAATTATAATTACATAGATTTTATTTGTACACAACAGGAGATGATTGAGTAGCGCACTACTTTCCATGATTCTCATTTATCAGATTTGGCAAGGTCTATGAGGGCTTGCACTTGGTGGGGGCTGCAACTCAGATTCATTTATTTTACCCAGAGCAGCGCACCTGTATTTTAGGTTAAATTTTCTTAGAATGCTGAGGCCTGGGACAGAGGGAAGGCAACACAATGTCTTCATTCAAATGAAAATCAGAGACGACCTTTGGAAGGAACGACGGACATGGACGAAGAACCACCTTATCCCTGTGAACCACCAGGTAAGGTGAATGATAAGATAGCGCTGCCAGCTCCGAACCCTGCACGCAGAAATAATAGCCACGAAACAGGCACCTTCTAGGACAACGTAAGCATCTTCCAAGAACCTCCCGAATATTTTCAAAAGGAGGCTTCTGGAGAACTGACAATACCAAATTGAGATCCCACAGCGGCAATGAAGACCGCACTGGAGGAGCCAACTGTCAAACTCCCTGGATAAAGGTACGCACCAAGGAATGTGTGGCCAATGGATGTTGAAAGAGAATCGCCAAGGCCGAAACCTGGCCCTTGGTGGTATTTAAGGCCAGGCGCTGCTCAACCCCCCCCCCCCCCCCGTTGGAGGAAAGCCAATATCCAATCCACCAAAAAGGAGAGAGGGTGAACCCCAACAGACTCACACCACACAATGTATGTCTGCCAAGTGCAATGGTAAATCTTCCTAGAGGTAGATTTTCTATCCTTAAAGAGTGTAGCAATCACCAATTTAAACAAACCTCTATCCTTCAGCACCTGACTTTTAACAGCCAAGCCATTAAAAGCCAGCGACTGTAAAGCAGAATGGGAGATTGGCCCTTGGGCCAGCAGATCTTCCCTGAGAGGAAGTCCCCAAGGAGCATCGGCGACCAGTCGTAGCAGATGGGCATACCAAGACCAGCAAGGCCAGTCTGGAGCCACTAAAATGACCGGAATCCCTTCTGCCTCAATCCTGCGCAGGAGTCTCGGCAGAAGTTTGAGCGGAAGAAAGGCGTGACTCAGATGATACCGACTCCAAGGAGCCACTAAGGCCTCTGTGGCGTCGGCTAAGGATCCCGAGACCATGCCAGAAACCTCTGTACATTTCTGTTGAGACAAAAGGCCAACAGATCCCCCTTGGGAGCACCCCATTGGACACAGCTAATGAAACACCTCCGGATGATGTGACCATTCCCTCTGGTCCAACGCCTGTCGACTGAGGTAATCCGCCTGCCAATTTTCCACCCCTGGAATGTGCACAGCAGAGAGGGCAGGAATGAAACGTTCTGCCCACCTTAGAATAATAGCTACTTCCTCAGCAGCCAAGGCACTTCTTGTACCCCTTTGGTGATTGACATAAGCCATGGCCGTGCCATTGTCCAATTGAATTTGTACCGGACACCCCTGAAGACAAATCGTCTAATGATCCAGACAAAGTCTGATCGTTTGGGGTTCCAGTACATTGATTGGTAGCCTGGACGCTTCCTGAGTCCAGATCCCCTGAGCACAATCCGTGCCGAGGACGCCTCCCCACCCGGACAGGCTGGCATCCGTACAGGGGAAGAAAAGATTTTCCCTGACAAAGTGTCGGAGAACTAAGCCACCAATCCAGGGACCCTCTCGTACTCCGGCTCAACAGGATCAGATTGTCTAGAGACTGAGGATTCTTACTCCATTTTACCAGGATCTCTTTTTGCAAAGATCTCATTTGGAACTGGGCAAACGGAACCGCCTAAAAGGTAGACACCATCAGGCCCAGCACCCGCATGCAAGTCCGAAGAGATGACCATCTGCTGGACAGCAGAAGCTGAATTGCCTCCTGCAATTTCTGGAGTTTTTCCAGAGGAAGAAACACCCTGGCTGAGGCCAAGTCCACAGTCAGACCCAGATAGTCCAGACTGGTGGAGGGAACCAGAGAAGACTTCTGTAGATTCACAATCCATCTGAACTCCCGTAGAGTAATCTCCAAGTTGTCCAGAAGAGCTGTTGTCCAGAAGAGCTGTTGGAGACTCTGCTAGCAAAAGCAGATCGTTCAGGTACCCCAGTACTGCGATCCCCCATTGACGCAACAATGCTAGCACCAGGGCCAATACTTTTGTGAAGACCCGAACAGCGGAGGCGAGACCAAAGGGTAACGCCACAAACTGATAATGCTCCTCGCCCGCGGCAAAGCAGAGGAAGCGCTGGTGGCGGGCACATATTGGGATGTGAAGGTAGGTGTCTTTGAAGTCGATGGAACAGAGGAATTCCCCCTGATGTAGGGACCTCACTACCATGTGAATGGACTCCATTCGGAACTTCTGTACCCGCACAAAGCAGTTTAGCGCCTTGAGGTCCAGAATTGGACGTACCTTGCCTTCCTTCCTGGAAACTGTAAACATGTTTGAGTAAAAACCTTGAATACGTTCTGAAGTCAGATTCGGAACAATCATCCCTTGAAGTAACAAGTCTTGCACTGCCCCAAAGAGTGGGAACAATCACCCCTTGAAGTAACAAGTCTTGCACTGCCCCTAAACGATCCGGGGACAAGCGCAGGTTGGAAGGGAAGAATTTTTCCAGAGGACAAGATCAAAACTCAATCTTGTAGCTGGAGCGAATGACTTCATTGACCCACTTATTCTGTATCAGGGAGGTCCACAGATCCAGAAACCAGCGAAGACGTCCCCCCACTCCAGACACGGGTGAGGGCACCCCCTTCATGCAGTGGAAAACTTGTCCACAGGTCTGGCAGAACCCGCTTGTGACTTGCCAGACCAGATCCTCTTAGAACCCCTGGGGGAGGCCCTGAGGGGCTTAGAACCCTTGTCTTGAAACCCTGAGGGACAAAGAGGCTGCTTGCGAGCTGAAAAGAAAGGCCCCCGTCTGTCACTGTGCTCCTTACCATTGGAAGCCTGTGGAAGAAGAGTACTCTTTCCTTCTGTGAGGCTTTGATGATGTCATCCAAGGAAGCTCCTCAGGATCTGAGACAGAGGAAGCAGGTGAAGGCTGGGGACGCTTTTTGCTAGCCTGTTTTTCCAGGGTCAAATTTATCTTGGACACCAAGGACTCCAGGACCGCCGTCAGTGCAGTCAGTTGTCAGGACCCGGAGGGACCAACAGCCTCTGAGAGGGGATCAGGTGGTAAAATATGCTCCAGGGACTGCATTAATGGAGAGGGGAACCCACACAAAAAAGGTGTATCACACTGCAAGGGACACCCCATCGTGCTGGTGGCACCACAAGGCTCAGCGCAGAGCACCACCGCTGCTACAGCAGAGGGAAGGAGATAGAGCCCCACAAAAAAACTCACCACCACCGAACAGGCACTTACAGCCCCGAACTAACTGCACAACATGCAGCGATCAAGAAGAGAAATATCCAGGGATCAGCACTAGAGGCTGAGGAGGGGCTCCCACCGCGATCACCGCCCATCCGGTTCAAAAACATGGCCGCCGCTATTTTCAATAGGAAACCACAAGAAAATGTCCGCCAAGGCTACACAAACATGGCCGCCGATCTGTAGCATAAAAAGCTACAAGAAAATTGCGGCCGTGCGTGGCACCACACGGCTCCCGGTGGGGACTCCAGGAGCTTGAAAACGATCCCAACAGGAAGGGGAGCACTGGCAGGCACCCCCACCGGGCCCAGCCCCCTCCCAAAGTTTGATTGTCTGGTTGCCGGCGGTGCGCTCCCCACCCACCCCCATCGCCAGCTTAACACCCCAGACAGACCTAAAATGGTATGTCCACTCCATGGGCAGGGGAATGGACAGATTGGGGGTGACTAAGTTCTGCAGAAGACCACCGAGAAGGGGGAGGCGCTGTCTGGGAAGGAGGGGAGCTCAGGGATCCGACCATCATCCACGTCCACCCTAAAACCCTCTAGGGGTAGAGGGGGAACAGCTACTTACCCCACCAGGAACAGGGTGGGCAGTGCTGCGGACAGACCACCGCTCCATGGTAATGTGAGTGCTCTCGGCAAGGAGGAACGCTGTGGTCGTATTCCCCTCGCGAGATGTTTAACTTACAGGCCAGCCCCGTCCAGTGGGGCTATGCCGCGGCCGACCTAATGTGAAGCTGTGGTCTGCATGTGCTCGCTGGCCAGACTGGGGGGATCCACTGGATCTAGATTATCCAGTCTGTTGCCCAGTCCGGCAATTGATTGTAAATTCTCATAAGGAACAAAATAATAAAGAGAGGAAAAAATTCCATTTAAAAAGAAAAAAATTGCCAGGATCAGAGATCCCAGCAAGGAACTAGGTCCTTACTGACTAGGCAGAAAAAAAACTGAGTACCTATAGCAGAGAGTGGGAGTTTACCCCCTGGGACTGCCCCATGGGCATAGTCAAGTTCTTTTCTGCCCTGTGTCCTACACCTGTAGTGGGCAGTATAGCCCACATAGTCAAGAAGATGAGGAGCTGTGTCCATCAATGAATGAAAGAGAAACACGTTTTGTCTGTTGGTGCACTGCGGTGTCATATTTTCCAAATGACACCCCAACCCACCCTGCCAACAAATGTGTATTGCAGCACAGCGCACAGTAACAAACTATTATGTGTTGTGGTGCACACTGTGTTACAAATAAATATTACATGCACCTTTTTTGGTATGTTAGGCAGCCCATGCATTACCACACCGCAGATGTGTGACCCCCAACGTTATGGTTTTAACATTTTTGTGTTATGTATTGGGGGTCTTGCCCACCATTTGGAAAGGAACATATTTAAATTACACTTCACCAATAGGTTTTCCCTCACTCGAATAGCATGCCTTGCCAGACAGCTAAAAATCTCATTGCTAAAATATAAGTTGTTTTTTTTTTGAAGAGGGATTAGAACACATGTAAGGTTTTTATTGCTGTATGTGCCCCCGTTACAGAGATTCACCTTCTCTTGTCATGTGGTGACCCTAGTGACAACCAGGGTTTTGGAGGGATTTTCTCTCACTTCTTGTTTTGGCTATGGGCCAGGGAAATCCAGTGAAGGGAAATTTTCCTAATGGCACACAAAAAACCTGACAGGGCATATGACCCTCCCTTACTCTATCCAAAATAAAAAGATTTTGCCTTTATTTCCTCTATAAATAAAATATATCAGTCAGTATTTTGCAAAAAAAAAAAAGTGGGATACAACGACAAACAGTGTTAAAATAACAAAAGGGATTGTAAGTGGGGACCCCCTGGAAAATGTATTATGGTGTTTAGTCTATTTAACCCCTTCCCTTCCCACCAACCAGTAACCATATATGTAGCCTTACTGAACTGGGCTTTTTGCCATGGGGTGTATATGCGTATGTGTCTTTTTGTGCTGTGAAAACGCTGCACAGAGACCGGGCTCACACTGGGAGCCCCAGGTCCCGTACTAACGATCGGGACCCGGAACTCCTGGTTCCAGGTCACCTGATCGCTGTGATAACCTCTGATTGGCTATCACAGTGATCAGTCACTGTGCAGCCTGTCCCTGTGTTTTCTTTCTCTCTGAATGGAGGCAGAGCTACATTGGGGATAATTCACTAAGAGTTAAATAATGGCCAATAAAATGTGGTGAAATAGTGCTTGCGGTAAATCAGTTTTGAAAGAGCAATTCACTAAGAATTTTTACGTTAAATATTGAATGTGGTATTTATTCGATTAAGCAGTAATTACTGCATTTTTTTCATGCAGTAATTTACCACAATGAGCTGGTCGCTAAGGAGTGGGCCAGGAAGCCGGGCACCAAGTCCTTAAAGAGGAGTTCCAGCTGTGGAAAAAAAAATCAAAAGTCAGCAGCTACAAATACTGTAGCTGCTGACTTTTAATATATAGACACTTACCTGTCCAAGGAGCCTGCGATGTCAGCACCCCAGGCGATTTTCGGATTGGCTGCCAGGGGCTGCTGCCTCCATTCACTCTAAGGGAAATGGGCAATGAAGCCTTTAACAGCCAGTTCCCATCTGCGCATGCATGAAGAGCGCTGCACATTCTCATTGGCTCAGCGGCGGGGGAAGGAGAAAGGTGATGGAACTTCCAAGGGAAGGCGCCACGGCGCTGTCTCCCGGAAGTGGGGAAAGGTACCTGTCAAAAATAGGTACCCATTCCCCCCTCCCCCCTGAAAGGTGCCAAATGTGGCTTTAACTTTAACTTATCAGCTGTCAGCAGGTTCCCTGAATGTTAAATGTATGTTAATGAATGTAAAAAAACATGCCAACAATTAAAATAATGAAAAAAAAAAAACAGCATGCCCCCCCCCCCCCCCCAATGCATACCAGGTCCCTTGTGCATCTGTAGCATGTATAGAACATGCTGTAGCAAAAATGACATTTTCTAAGGTAAAAAATGAATGAAAAGTCATTAAAATTGTGGGCAATACAATACAATTGCCGGCAACAGAAAAATGTAAAAAGAAAATGGCGTGGGTCGTCCCCCTCTTCCCCCCCCCCCCCCCCCAGGCAATACCAGGCTCCTATCTGAGAACGCAGCCTGGCAGGCCAGGAAAGGGGGTGGAGGGACTAGCGAGTGTCCCCCCCGTCCCCCCCCCGATCCATACCAAATATCGTCAAAAAAACCATGCGGTAAGCTTTACGTCCAAGTCACAAACAAGACAAGAGTGAAAAAACATGCAATATTTATCACCAAGGTTTTGCTGGCAGTATCACGTGATATTTGACAGAAACTGTCTGGCGTCTAAGGAGAACGCCAGGAAGCCAGCCGCCAAGTCCCTAACAATGGATGACTCATCAATGTCGACAATTAAAAATTATGGAAAGAAACAGCTCGGGTTTCACCCCTTCCAAAGCATACCAGGCCCTTCGGGTCTGATTTGGATTTTAAGAGGAATCCCATGCTAAATTAAAAAAAAAATGGGGTGTGGGGTCTCTATCAAAATCTATACAAGACCCTTATCCGAGCATGCAGCCTGGCAGGTCAGGAAAGGGAGGGAAAAATGAGAGCCTCCCCCTCCTGAACCATACCAGGCCACATGCCCTCAACATGAGGTTTTGGGTGCTTTGAGGCAGGGGAGGCCCCCAAACCCCCTGCTCCAACGCACCAGGGTTGTGGGCCTCATCCCCACAACCCTGGGCTGTGGTTGTGAGGGTTTGCGGGCTTATTGGAATCTGGAAGCCATCCCGGCCCCCCCGCCATGTGAATGAGTATGGGGTACCCCTGCCCGTTCACCAATAAGGTGTCAAAAAGTAAAAAAAATATAGAGACAGTTTTTAACAACTCCTTTATTAAACAAAAAAAACAATGTCCCCCAATATAGATCTACGTATCATCAATCATGACGCCGCCGCCACTGCCGGACCCCAAAGAAAAAAATTTGCTCCGTAGTCAACTCAGGCGAACTGCCGAATGCCTCGCTTGCAATTTGACGGTTCGTATAAAGGTAAGGGCGGAGCCATCTGGCGATGTCACCTAGTGGCACCCCCCCTTGTGAAGTCACTGACCCAGCATGCATTGCCCCTTACCTATACAAGACACGCTACAAGCACTGTCAATCGACAAGCCAAGCATTCCTGATCTGCCCTAGTAGATGGCAGAGCGATTTTTTTATCTTTCTTTTTCGGGTCCAGCAGTGGAGGCAGCGTCATGATTGACGATGGATCTACCCTTTTTTTATTTTATGAAAAGGGAATTGTCAAAAACTGTCTCTTTTAAAAACAGTTTTTACTACTTTTGGATGCTTTTTTTGGTGAATGGGTAGGGGTACTATGTATGCATTGGGGGGGGACCCCACTCTGTTTTTTTTCCATAATTTTTAATTGTCAGCTGATGAGTCACCCGTTGTTACGAACTCTGCGGCTGACTTCGTGGCCCGATCCTTAGCAACCAGCTGTTGGGGGGGAACGACCCTAGGCTATTTCTGACAAATACTGCATGTGATATTGCCAACAAAACCCTGGTGATAAATATTGCATAATCTTTTCTTTTTTTTTTTTGTGAATTTACTTTAATTGCCGCATACAATAGTTTATGCAAATTATGGTCCTTCACAAGAACAATCAGATCCGCCTGTCAGTTTTTCAGGCGGACCTGATTGGATGCCCCATGCATCCCTATGGGGCAGCGGATGTCAGTGGTGACATCTCCGCTGACACCCGCTGCTATCCGCTTCCGATACTATCCGTGAAATCCGGACAAATGGAAACCCTATTTTCCATCCGTCCAGCGGATCGGATGAGATCGGATGAGAACGGACAGGCGGTCCGTTCTCACCCGATTTCCCCATAGAGGACAGCGGGGATCTGACAGCTCCATCTCCACACACAGAGCGGAGACGGAGCTGCCATCCGCCTGATCGATCCCCACTGAGCAGTACAGAGTCCGTCGGCGGATGCGGACTGTTTGAAAGGGCCCTTTGTCAAGTGACCATGTAATCCCATGTGGTAAACATTAGTGAATTAACACCACTGTATCACTCTCTCCTGGCAGGGAGAGAAAAATAAACAAATCTGTGTTTAAAAAAAAAAAATAATAATAATAAGATAAAAAATAAAGAAAAAAATAGCTACGGTAAATCAAGGTTTAATCTAGGTCAGTGCCAGAGTTAGCGTTTGAGTCAAGTAAGGGTCAAAGGTCATGGTCAGTATATTTTAGGCGGGATTGTTTTTTTTTTTAAAAACAGAATTTTTGTAAAATCTTACCTGTAAAATTCCTTTCTCTGAGTCCTCCGACAGTCGCCGCCATCTTCATATTCGTCACAATGGGGTATTAGACTTTGCTCCGAAGGAGTAGCTAGGCAACAGAATATGTTAACATTAAAGCTTTTAACATATCCCACCCCCAGGGGGTGGTCCCCTCAGTCAATACCCTCCTACTTCCTGCATCCATATCTCAGTTTCAGTGGAATAGCAGTAGAGTATACAACCAAACCCCAAAAGAGGGGCGGGGGCGGCGACTGTCGGAGGACTCAGAGAAAGGAATTTTACAGGTAAGATTTTACAAAAATTCAGTTTTCTCTTACGTCCTCCGACAGTCGCCGCCATCTTCATATTCGTCACAATGGGGACGTCCCAAAGCAGTGCAAACATGAGGGGTGGGAAACGCAGCCACGCCGTAAGGCAACGCAGTCTCCACATCAAAGAAAGGAACCTTACCAAAGGAAGGAAACCAGCCGGGCAACATGAAAAAAACTTGCTCAACAGGAGCAACAACCCAGGAAAAGCAAATAACCCAGGGATAAAAAACATATCCCAAAACACCAGGGGTCCAAAACAGGGGACCCTAAGGAACTGCCGCACTAAGAACCTTGCGGCCAAAGGAAGCATCTGCCGATGCCTGAACATCCACTCTGTAGAATTTTGTGAAAGTGTGTACGGTCGACCAGGTCGCTGCCTTACATACCTGGGCCACAGAAGCCCCATGACGACAGGCCCAAGACGTACTCAGAGATCTAGTAGAGTGCGCCTTCACAGGCATAGGGGGAACTTTTCCCTGCAAAGCATATGCCTGTTCAATGGTCTGTCTGATCCATTTGGCGATGGTAGAAGCCGACGCCGCCAAGCCCTTCCGAGGACCTTCCGGAAGAACAAACAAAGAATCCGTCTTGCGAAAAGACTCAGTCGATTTAAGGTAAACCCTTATCGCCCGAACAACATCCAAAGAGTGCAACCTCACCTCCTTCGGATGTTTAGGCTTCGCGCAAAGCGAAGGCAAGACAATATCCTCATTGAGATGAAATTCCGAAACTCGCTTCGGAAGAAAAGAAGGATTAGGTCGCAAGACCACCTTATCCAAGTGAATGACCAGATACGGAGACTTGCAGGACAAAGCCGCCAGCTCCGACACTCTGAGAGCCGAAGTGATCGCCACCAAAAAGGCGACCTTTTTGGACAACATGGACAACAAGATCTCCCTGATCTGTTCAAAAGGAGCACGTTGTAACACAGATAGAACGAGATTCAAGTCCCAAGGAGGCAGAGGTTCCCTCCTAGGAGGGACCAGATGCCGCACCCCTTGAACAAAGGTGCCAACCAAGGAGTTAGAAGCCACAGGACGTTGAAAAAGAACGGCCAGCGCAGACACCTGACCCTTAACCGTAGCCAGCGCCAAACGCTGGTCGACACCCGTTTGAAGGAAGGACAACACTCAAGAAACCGAGTACGTGCGAGGTGAAAACCCCCTGGACTCACACCAGGCAAAATAGGCCTTCCAAGTACGGTAATAGACCTTCCCTGAGGAAGGCTTCCTCGCGTTGATCAAAGTGCGAATGACCTCAGGGGAGAGACCCCTAGCCTTCAGGACCTCGGTCTCAACAGCCAGGCCGTCAAAGCCAGCCACTGTAAAGGAGGATGGAATATCGGCCCTTGAGACAGGAGATCTTCTTGAAGAGGTAGACGCCATGGGGCGTAGACCGCCAGATTCACGAGGTCTGCGTACCAGGACCGGCGAGGCCAGTCCGGTGCCACAAGAATCACCGTGCTGCGTTCCGATTGCAACCTGCGAAGGAACCTGGACAGCAATTGAATCGGAGGAAACGCATACATCAGTCTGTACTGATGCCACGGGACCACCAACGCGTCTGACGCGTCTGCCCGAGGGTCGCGTGTCCTTGCCACGAACCTTCTCACCTTGTTGTTCAGACGAGACGCGAACAGGTCCACATCTGGAAGACCCCACTTCGCGCACAACATCTGGAAGACAGCTGGTTGGAGCTTGAATGGTTTGCCCTTGTAGTGCGACCGAAAGGCACGAAAGAACCCCTGAGGAGGCCGAAAATTAGTATGTTTCTTACCAGGAGCCCCCTTAGCCTTGGGGAAGTGGGGCAAGAGAGTGCTCTTACCGCCCGTGCTCCCCTTTATCAACGTATCCAAGGATTCCCGAAGATTGGTCCACAGACCAACACTTTAACCAAACCAGGCGGCGAGACAACACCGCCACGCTTTGTACACGTGCAGCCAACGGCACTAAATCCAAGTCCGCATCACACAGATACATGACACCCTGATGGATTTGATCCACCATATCCAATGTCGCCGGTGAGGCCGAATCAGCCACTAAGACGCGCCTAAGCACCTGCGTCCAACTTGCGACAGCCTGGGCTGCCATAAGAGAGGCAAACAGAGCTTTCAGCATCGAACCCGTAACAGAATAAGTATGACGGCCAAGAGACTCCATTCTCCTATCCGTGGCATCTCGGAACACCAGAGTATCCTCTGCAGGAATCGCAGTGGATTTATTCAAAACTGCAATCGCGTGATCCACCGGGGGTGGCACACACCACCGTTCATCAGTGGCAGGCGTGAAAGGATAACGCAGCCTAAACCTACTTGGCACAGCAAAAGGCTTGCGTAAATTGCGCCATTGTTCCTTAACAGCGCGCTGAAAATCATCAGTGCAGGAAAAGACCTGCGATGTCTTGCGTCTTTTCTGCGTCCCATAAGCCGCCAGGGCAGCAGGAGGACACAGTTCATGCAAACGCAGCGTTTGTTTTATAGAAGCAACCAATTCATCCATGATTGCAAGCTCTTCAGGCGAGCCAGGGGGAGGATTATCAACCCCCTCAACCTCAGCCTCCACCTCGGACCTGACAAGCTAGACATTGAAACTGAGATATGGATGCAGGAAGTAGGAGGGTATTGACTGAGGGGACCACCCCCTGGGGGTGGGATATGTTAAAAGCTTTAATGTTAACATATTCTGTTGCCTAGCTACTCCTTCGGAGCAAAGTCTAATACCCCATTGTGACGAATATGAAGATTGCGGCGACTGTCGGAGGACGTAAGAGAAAAAGCATTTTTTTAATTAGTATCAGTGAGCCCTGGTTCACACTTATGCGATGCGGGAAGGCTGCGAATTCGCAGCCTGTTCCAGCATCGCAAACGCACCCCTGGCAGTTCACACTGCCATATGCGATACGCTGGGGGTGTCAATGAAATCTTAACGACACCCCCAGTTTGATCGCATATCGCAGTGCGATCTTGCAGTTCGCACAGGATCGGATCGCACAAGTGTGAGTCCTGTGCGTCTTTGCTGCGGGTGCGGTGCGAATTTAACCATACAAAGTATATGGCTAAACTCGCACCGCACAGCCGATCGCATGTAATGAAGGAGCAGTGCGCTCCGACATTACATGCGATCGCCGCAGCCGCACATGTGTGAACCAGCACTTAGTGTCGGCATGTTTTAGTTAAAAAAATAAATAAATTAAAAAAAAAATGTGCACTATTGTTTCTAGGCTACTACGGGTACAAGCAACAACCAACATGCACATATGTGGTATCTCTGCGATCATTTGGAACAGGAGAATTTATTTTGGGTTATTCTTTGGTGGTGGATTATGGTAGTAGTAAGCAATATACAGCTAAATTTTAAAATATATATTTTCTTTACTATTTTTGGTAAATTGTTCTTCCAAAAAAAAAAAATCAGGAGATATCTATTACTATTTACCACCAAATGAAAGCCCAGTTTGTCCTGAGAAAAAAAAGGTATAATCCACCTGGATGCACAAAGTAGTTGTGATGATATGTATGTTTTTACTAACACATGGCAAGGTTGGAAAACTGTTGCATTAACATTTGTTTTACCCTTAATCGCAAAGGGGTTAAACCAGGCAGCACTTACATATCAGCCACTAACGATGACCTACAAGAATCATGACTAGCAGGGAGGGAAGATTGAAAAAAATCTTAAAATTGCATGTGACACTGGCCTATGTATCGTAAATAGTTAAGAGCAACAGGAGGACACACCAGCATGTGCTGTCAGCGCCAGCAGATAACTGTATTCATACTGCACTGCAATCATTGCAGTGCAGTATGAATACAGTTATCTGCTGGCGCTGACAGCACATGCTGGTGTGCAATGTTGTAACATGTCGTTGAAAAATAGAAGTAGTGCATTTGATTAACCAGAATCAGTGCAGATCTCTTACCATCCAGTTCCTCTAAATCTTTTGGCTTGGTCCAGCGTGATTCCTTGGTCTGAGAGTTATAATAATAGGGTTTGCCTGAATCAGATTTATATTCCTTCCAGTTACACTGTGACAAGAGAAGCTGAAAGAAAAAAATTAAAAAGCAGTTGCTCTACTGTAGTGTTTCTGTTTTTAATGTACATATGCAAAAAGTCTGAATAAAATAAAAAAACTATTGTTTGTTAGTAATATACAATATCTCACAAAAGTGAGTACACCCCTCCCATTTTTGTAAATATTTTATTATATCTTTTCATGTGACAACACTGAAGAAATGACACTTTGCTACAATATAAAGTAGTGAGTGTACAGCTTGTATAACAGTGTAAATTTGCTGTCCCCTCAAAAATAACACAACACACGGCCATTACTGTCTATACTGCTTGCAACAAAAGTGAGTACAACCCTAAGTGAAAATGTCCAAATTCGGCCCAATTAGCCATTTTCCCTCCCCGGCATCATGTGACTCGTTAATGTTACACGGCCTCAGGTGTGAATGGGGAGCAGGTGTGTTAAATTTGGTGCTATTGCTCTTACTCTCTCATACTGGTCACTGGAAGCTCAACATGGCACCTCATGGCAAAGAACTCTGAGGATCTAAAAAAAAGAATTGCTGCTCTACATAAAGATGACCTAGGCCAGTGATGGGGAACCTTGGCACCCCAGATGTTTTGTAACTACATTTCCCATGATGCTCGTGCACACTGCAGTGTAGTTGAGCATCATGGGAAATGTAGTTCCAAAACATCTGGGGTGCCAAGGTTTGCCATCACTGACCTAGGCTGTAGGAAGATTGCCAAGACCCTGAAACTGAGCTGCAGCACAATGGCCAAGACCATTCAGCAGTTTAACAGGACAGGTTCCACTCAGAACACATGGCCTCGCCATGGGGGTGGACCAAAGAAGTTTAGTGCACATGCTCAGCTTCATATCCAGAGGTTGTGTTTGGGAAATAGACATATAAGTGCTGCCAGCATTGCTGCAGAGGTTGAAGGGGTAGGGGGTCACCCTGTCAGTTCTCAGACCATAGGCCACACACTGCATCAAATTGGTCTGCATGGCTGTCATCCCAGAAGCCTCTTCTAAACATGATGCACAAGAAAGCCCGCAAAGAGTTTGCTGAAGACAAGCAGACTAAGTACATGGTTTACTAGAACCATGTGTTGTGGTATGATGAGACCAAGATAAACTTTTTTGGTTGAGATGGTGTCAAGCGTGTGTGGTGGGATCTGCATGAGTGCTGCCACCACTGGGGAGCTACAGTTCATTGAGGGAACCATGAATGCCAATATGTACTGTGACATACTGAAGCAGACCATGAACCCCTCTCTTCGGAGTCTGGGCCGCAGGGCAGTATTCCAACATGATAAAGACCTCAAACACACCTCCAAAGCGACCACTGCCTTGCTAAAGAAGCTGAGGGTAAGGGTGATGGACTGGCCAAGCATGTCTCCAGACCTAAACCCTATTGAGCATCTGTGGGGAATCCTCAAAATGAACGTGGAGACGCGAAGGGTCTCTAACATCCACCAGCCCCTTAATGTCATCATAGAGGAGTGGAAGAGGACTCCAGTGGGAACCTATGAAGCTCTGGTGAACTCCATGCCCAAGAGGATTAAGGAAGTGCTGGAAAATAATGGTGGCCGCACAAAATATTGACACTTTGGGCCAAATTTAGACATTTTTACTTAGGGGTGTACTCACTTTTGTTGCCAGCGGTTTAGACATTACTGTAATTGCTGTGTGTTGAGTTGTTTTGAGGGGACAGCAAATTTACACTGTTATACAAGATGTACACTCATTACTTTACCATGTAGCAAAGTGTAATTTCTTCAGTGTTGTCAAATGAAAAGATATCAGAAAATATTTATGAAAATGTGAAGGGTGTACTCACTTTTGTGAGATACTGTATGTACATAGGGGCAACCATATTTGATCTTCACATATATCATATCAAACTTACCACTTGTTAGAGTGCATAATGTGTTTCTTTATCCTGTTATTTCACTACAAGCCTACAAAAAAGGGTCTGATTTAAAAAAAAAAAAAAAAAAAAAAGACTGCATATTTGAATTAATGATGTGAAATGCACAAAATGCACCTAGTAGGGTATGTAAATTAAACACGAGGAACATATTTATCACTTGTTTATGTGAAGTGTAAATTTTATTAACAGGTTGACTTTAATATTTCTGTAGCTGCATAAATGGGATTTTCAATTTACCGTAAAATCCATTTCTCTGATGTTTATTGAGGGACCGAGCTCCTGATCCTTCTTAACCACTGGATTATACTGCCCCCTAACGAAGTAAGACACTAGGCAGGAAAAAGCTTGACTAGCCTATGGGCAGTCCCAGCGGATATACACCCACTCTCAGCTATAGGCACTCAGTTTTGTTACAAGCAGTGTCAAGTCAAAAAATCACATTTTCTCTTTCATTCATTGACGGGTACAGCTGTTGATTCTTCTTAACCACTGGAATGTTCCAAAGCAGTGGTAAACATGAGGGGTGGGAAAACATCACAAAAAAATTCCCAAGGCTAACCATAGCAAACCAGGTAACATAGAGCTCGATCATAAACCACAGGAGCTCACCTGAAAAACAATACACCCTCAAAGAGGATCAGGTCCTCTAAATAGCAGCCAGCAAACCCTTGCGCCCAAAAGAAGCATCCACAGATGCCAACACAACCACTTTACAAAAAAACGTTGTAAAAGTGTGCACCGAAGACCAGGCCGCCTTGCAAAACCTGTGTCACTGATGCTTGAAGACGGAAACTCTTCAGTAGAGCTGAAAGATTAAGATTCCAGGGCAGCAACGGAGCCCGCACTGAAGGAACCAAATGTTGGACACCCTGAAAAAAGGTACGCACCAGGGAGTGTGTGGCCAATGGTTGTTGGAAAAAGACCGCCAAAACCGGATACCTGGCCTGTGATGGTACTCAAGGCCAATTTTTGTTCAACCCCCCATTGAAGGAAGGTTAAGATCCAATCCACTGAGAAGGAGCAAGGATGAACTCCAAGAGACTCACACCATGCAATGTACGTCTTCCACGTACAATGGTAGATCTTCCTAGAAGCAGATTTCCAAGCTTTTAAAAGCATTGGAATCACTGATTCAAACAAACCTCAACCCTCCAGCACCTCGCGTTCAACAGCCAAGTGGTTAAAGCTAGCTATTGTAAAGCAGGATGGAAGATTGGTCCTTGGGTCAGCAGATCCTCCCTGAGAGGAAGTCCCCAAGGAGCATCGGCGACCAGCCGTACCAGATACCGAGCATACCAAGACCGGCGAGACTACTCTGGAGCCACTAGAATGACCGGAATCCCTTCTGCCTGAATCCTGCACAGGAGTCATGGCAGAAGTTTGAGAGGGCGTGAACGAATCAGTCAGCCCACTTTAGAATGCCGGCTACTTACCGAGCCGCCAGGACACTTCTTGTGCCCCCTTGGTGATTGACATAGACCACGGCCGTGGTATTATCCGAATGAATTCATACCAGACACCCCTGAAGACGATTGTCCAATGAGCCAGACAAAGTCTGATTGCTTGGAGTTCCAGTACAATAATCGACAGTCTGGGCTCTGCCAGAGTCCAGACCCCCTGAGCATGTCTGTGCCCCCTGAGCATGTCCCCATCCAGACAGGCTGGTATCCGTGGAGACAACCGTCCAGTACAGGAGGAGAAGGATTTTCCTGTCGAAGTGCCAGAAAGCAAAGCCACCTCTAGAGATAGTGGATCCTTGACCCATTTCACCAGAATTTATTTAGCAGGGATCTTGTGTGGAACTGTGCAAACAGACCGCCTTGAGGGTGGACACCATCAGGGCCAGCATGCGCATGCAAGCCCAGAGGGATGACCCTCTGCTGAACAACAGAAGGTGAATTGCCTCCTGCAATGTCTGGAGTTTTTCCAGAGGAAGAAACACTCTGGCTGAGGCTGAGTTCAGAGTCAGACCCAGATAGTCCAGTTTTTTTGGACAGAACCAAAACAGACTCCTGAATGTTCAGGATCCCACCAAACTCCCTCAGGGTTCACAGAGCAATCTCCAGTAGTTCTTCAGCGCAGTCGGAGACTTCGTTCACAGAAGAAGATAGTCCAGGTACCCCAGTACCTCGATCCCCCCCTGACTCAAACAATGCCAACACCGGGGCCAACACTCCTGTAAAAAATCCAAGGTGCAGAGGTGAGACCAAAGGTCAGTGCCACAAACTGA
The DNA here is from genome assembly GCF_965119305.1 of Pelophylax lessonae. NCBI lineage: Eukaryota > Metazoa > Chordata > Amphibia > Anura > Ranidae > Pelophylax > Pelophylax lessonae. Next base: position 552,151,601 of record NC_138769.1, on the reverse strand, counting down.
TAATGCTCCTCGTTCACGGCAAAACGGAGGAAGCACTGGCGACCAGCACATATTAGAATGTGCAGGTAGGCGTACTTGATGTCGAAAGAAGCGAGAAGAAATCTCCCTGATGTAGGGACGCCACTACTATGTGAATGGACTTCATGCGGAACTTCTGTACTCGCACAAAGCAGCTTAGCACCTTGAGGTCCAGAATGGACAAACCTTGCCTTCCTTCCTGGGGACTGTAAAGAGGTTTGAATAAAAAAAAAAAACCTTGAAAATATTTTGAAGTCGGAACCGAAAAAATCACCCTTTGAAATAACAAGTCTTGCACTGCCCCAAAGAGACCCTGTAAGTGATCTGGGGAAAAGTGCAGGTTGGAAGGGAAAAAACCTTTCCGGAGGACAAGACCGAACTAGATTTTGTAGCCTGACCGAATAAATTTGTGGACTCACTTGAACTTTGCCAGGGAAGTCCATGGATCCGGAAACCAGCGAAGACGTCCCCCCACCCCAGATAAGGGTAGGGGCACCCCTTCATGCAGAGACAGCCTTGTCCGCAGGTCTGGAAGAGCCCACTTGTGTCTTGACAGACCAGGTCCTCTTGGAACCTCTGGTGGAGGCCCTGACTTTTGTTCCCTAATTCTGAAGTCCTGAGAGATGAAGAGGCCACTTAGGAGCCAAGGAGAATGGCCCACATCTACAATGGGGCTCCTTGCCCTTGGTAGCCTGCCAAAGAAGAGTACTCTCCCTCCCGTGAGACCCTTAATGATGTCATCCAAGAAAGCTTGAAACAGGCAACCACCTACAAAAGGGTCAGATAAGGCCTTCTTAGAAGTCTAGTCCGCAGACCAGCATTTCAGCCAGACAATACGCTGAAGGACCACTGCTGATACAAACAGCCTAGAAATCAAAGGAGTCGCATCCAAAGAGGCATCACAGATAAACTGTAGCTCCTGAACCAACCGGTCCGCCAGCTGCGCAAAGACTGGGGGAAGCTATTCTCCCTCCAGGTCCCGGCATAAAAGCTTAGCCCACTCGGTCAGAGCTCGTGACACCAGGGCAATAGTAATTACCAGCCTAATTGCCAAACCAGCCACAACACACATATGGCGGGCCAGAGCATCCGCCCTCTTATTAGCTGGACCTGTAAAGGTCAGGGACTCCTCAACCGGGATGAAGGTAACTCAATTTGACCTGGAAACCAGGGAGTCCATTAAAGGTGGGATCATCCACCTTTTACACAGTAAATCCTCATAAGGGTACCATGAGCATAAAAATGCCTAGCAACCACTGCATTTTGGATAACCCCACTGTTTGCGACAATGTTCCTAAAGACCCACAGTGACCGAAATTTTAGAGGGGCTGGGGGGGAAGGGAGGGAAACCCGGGGGTCTGACCATCCCAGGGAGGGGCCCACGTCCACCCCAAAACCCTCCAGCTACTTACCACACCAGGAACAGGGTGGGCACCACTCTAGACAGGACACCACTCCATCATAATGTGGGTACTGTCGGCTAGAAGGAAACGCTGTGACTCAGGCCGAAGCCAGAGCTGCGGTATGCACGCCCTCGCTTGGTCGGACTGGAGGGACCAAAGGATCTATATTATGCAATTTGTCGCCCAGTCTGGCACTTGATTGTAGTAGTTCTCACAGGAACAAAATAATAAAAAGGAAAAAAATGTCATTTAGAATGAAAAAATTGCCAGGATCCCAGCAAGGAACTAGGTCCTTATTCCTGACTCGGCAGAAAAAACTAAGTGCGTCTAGCTGAGAGTGGGTGTATACCCCCTGGGACTGCCCATAGGCATATTCAAGGGTTTTTCTGCCTAGTGTACAACTCCTGTAGGGGGGCAGTATAACCCGATGGTTAAGAAGAATCAGGAGCTATGTCCGTCAATGAATGAAAGAGAAATATGAATTTCTGCTGAAACGTCTATTAGGAAGGCAGATTCAGCATTATCTCTCTCTCTCTCTAGCTTAAACTTTACAACCAGCTACAAAGCACTGTATGCAACCTAAACCTAAAGTCCAATTGGAGCTTCAATCAACAACTCTTATGCTCCCTACTCATGAAACATGAGTGCTGCTGATTGAGTAGAGAAGTTGTGACTGTTCAGGGGATGTGTAGGACTGCTGGTGATAGGCTGCTGGTCACACAGAATGCAGTGGTCTGATTTTTAGCATGCTGTTTGGAAAGGGGAGATTGTGGTAAGGCAGAAGCATTTTTAAAGAGAAAAAGACATTTGAAAACTTAACCTTTTATGCATCATCTGGGCAATGATGTGAACCTACACTCAGCTGAAGATTTGCTATATTACTTGATACAGAAAGAGGTTTGCCTTTCTCTTTAGTGACCAGTGATTTCATTAGGTGACTAGTTCATGAAATATGTAAGAACACGGATCTGTTATGGGTGGCATCATTTCTATATGGAGTGGTGAAAAGGATCAGTTAGATTATTTTTGGAATATCTGAACAGCAAAAAAGAAGAATTATGGATCATGCTCCCCTAAAGAGAATTATTGCTGTGGGTCATGCACTGTGTACCCCCATATGATAAAAGTAAATCATGTAAAGTTGTGTGGATATTAGCATTGCTTTCAGAAACAGATAATTTGTCACACCAGATAAAAGGAATTTACACTTATCTGTAAATTCCATATCTTGAAGCACAGTACAGATATTTATAGACCCTGGGTTATAGGCTGGCTTTAAGTGATTGGACACCCTATCGCACTCCATGAGTACTCCGTTTTTTAGCAAGCAATGCAGGGTAACATACAGTGCCTTGAAAAAGTATTCATACCCCTTGAAGTTTACACATTTTGTCAGTTACAACAAAAAACGTAAATTAACTTTATTGGGATTTTATGTGATAGACCAACACAAAGTGGCACATAGTTGTGAACTGGAAGCAAAATGATAAATGGTTTTCGAAATGTCTTACAAATAAATATGTGAAAAGTGTGGCGTGCATTTGTATTCAGCCCCCTGAGTCAATACTTTAAAGATCCACCTTTCGCTGCAATTACAGTTTCAAGTCATTTTAGGGATGTCTCTACCAGCTTTGCACATCTAGCAAGTGACATTTTTGCCCATTCTTCTTTGTAAAATAGCTCAAGCTCTGTCAGATTGGATAGAGAGCATCTGTGAACAGCAGTTTTCAAGTTTTGCCACAGATTCTCAATTGGATTTAGTTCTGGATTTTGACTGGGCTAGTCTAACACATAAATATGCTTTGATCTAAACCATTCCATTGTAGCTCTGGCTCTATGTTTAGGGTCGTTGTCCTGCTGGAAGGTGAACCTCCGCCCCAGTCTCAAGTCTTTTGCAGACTCTAACAGTTTTTCCTCACAGATTTCCCTGTATTTGGCCCCATCCATCTTCCCATCAACTCTGACCAGCTTCCCTGCCCCTGCTGAAGAAAAGCATCCCCACAACATGATGCTACCCCCACCATGTTTCACAGTGGGGATGGTGTGTTTAGTGCAGTGTTTGTTTTCCACCACACATAGCATTTTGCTTTTAGGCCAAAAAGTAAAATTTTGGTCTCATCTGACCAGAGCACCTTCTTCATCATGTTCGCTGTGTCCTCCCGCTTCTTGCAAACTGCAAATGGGACTTCTTATGGCTTTCAGTCCAATCTAAAATCCACAAATAATAAATAAAAGCTCCACACAATGTCCTAAGATAAACCACAAAGCCCAGGCAGCAGCAAGAGAGATCCACATGTGGGAAAACAGGAATCCAGAAGCAAACGATATGTGTGACAATCCCTCCACTAAGGCGTTTGCTCGCTCACCTTAATCAAGGGACTCCTTCCTGAACTAACAGGGATTCAATAGCGCATGTCCCCTTAGGGGTAAATAATGACTAGTACAGCCGGGAAAAATCTTCCAAGCATCCAAACAGGCACATGTAAATAAAGGAAGATCTAAGTGCTCTCTGTTTAAAACTAATCCAAGCTTTATTAAAACACATCAATATCTACTACATATAAAATGATCAAAACTAGCTCTAAGACATGAAGCAAAGTGATGTCCATTTCTCAAGGATTGCAGCGGGTGACGTCATCCAAGCATAGCTCCTCCCCTGTACGTGTTAGGTCCAATAGGACTTCATCAGCAGGGTGGAGCTACGGCTTCACCTGACCTGTCTTATAAGGAGTATATTGCCATGACAACGATCAACGACATGCATATATTGCTAAAGAACAGAGTGATCCCAGCACAAGGAATACGAACATTCAAGCCAGCTCACTCATTTGCAATTGTCAGCTCTGATTAGTAAAAACAGCTGACCGAGCCTGATAAAGAGAAACCTAAAACGGGTGGGGGCTATGCAGAAATTGCCTCAAATACCCTAAAATGTATTACTTTTAAAGAAATTTTATTTTTTTAATCAAAATTATATACCAAATTCACAATTTAATATAGGTAAGGGTCAAAAATAAACCTCCTTAACCTAAAATCTACCATAAAAGAACACACAGCCATTGCCATCCTTTACAATGAATAATCACAATAATACAAATAGCTAAAACAAAACCCAATAATAATAAACTGCCTACACATAGGTGATATAAATAAAAATGAAAAAACAAAAAAAAAAACTAAATACAAATATTATTTGTCAGGAATAAAAACAATTCAAATCAAAATCTTCATCAGGTGTCATCACTTTAGTTTAAATCCAGAAAGATTCTCTCTGGCTAAGGTGTCGGACAAACCCCCCCCCCCCCCCTCCAATGTCTATTAACCCTCTCAGTTCCCCAGAATCTAAAGTCACTAGGATCCCTACCATGACAATTTCTAAAATGTTTCGAGACACTATGGGATCTTAATTCCTTTTTAATATTATTAACATGTTCGCCAATGCGAACAGTTAGCGGTCTCGACGTCCTCCCAACATATTGGAGACTGCAATAAGTTTTTTAATATTGCATTTAGATTGCCTACATGCTGGGCACTGGCCGCTGGCATAAAATCCCAAAAAAGACGAAAAAAATCCCTATTTTCTTTAATAACAGGCGGGTCTATAACACCAGGGGTAATCATGTCTCCCAATGTAGGGGCTCATCTGTAAATTAATTGAGAATGGGTGGGGAGAACTGTACTCAGCACCCTATTCCTCCGAAGTACTTCCAAGTGTTTACTAATGTTTTTTTCAATTGTTTATGCTGATATTATAATCCAAAATGATCTTATACTCATGTTTTCGATCTTTCTTATTATTGGAACCTGAGACCAATCCTTTCCTTTCCATTTTACCTATAGCATTAATCTCCCTCTGATTTACCTCTTTTTTGGTATTTTTTCTAAAGAAACCTCTCTTCTAAGACCTGAGATTGTGCCTGAAAATCGAACTGCGAGGAGCAGTTTTACCTAAGGCGGATAAACTGACCCCTTGGAATATTCCACAACAATGTCTTATAATGGCAGCTATACTAGTTTCTATCAGTGGGTTTGAAATAATTGCGTATCCTAAGATGATCCCCTTCTTTATACACTTCCAAAAAAAACATACGTTAAGTATAGATATTCCAAGACAATGAAAAGTCTTTCATTGTTGTTGTTTAACTCAAACATAAATGACTATTCATGTCACCATTCCAGACCATAGTTAAAACATTGATGTAAGGTTTGTAACACAATTGTTGACTGGGGCAGTCCTGAAAGACAGTTTACTCCTCCCAGAGTGCCATAAATAAATTTGACACGCTAGGGGCAAACCCGGCCCCCATGGCAACACCCATAATCTGGAGAAAAAACTGTCATACCAAAATTAATTCCTAGTGAGACAAAATTCCAAGCACTATAGTAGGAACTTATGTCTATTAGAAAGGTCAAATTTATCCAAAGCCCATCTTACTGAAGATATGACTTCCTGATGACCTATAATAGTATATAGGGAGCTGACATCAGCTTTAACCAAAATACTATTACTACTACAAGGCAGGCAACTCTAGGATCTGTACAACGTTCTTTGTGTCTTTAAGAAATTGTCTGGTCTCAGTAACCAATGGTTTAGGAAAGAAATCAATATATTGTCCCAGTCTTTTAGACGTCGAATCAATGCCATTCACAATAGGTCTTTCCAGAGGGGACTGAGCATTTTTGTGCATCTTTGGCAAAAAATATATAATTGGTGTCCTGCATGCACTGGGATACAAATACGTGCCCTCCTTCTTAGTTAGAACCTTCCGTTTCAGACCTTTCTTAACTACACTGCTCAAGAAAATTATTGCTTTTCACAGATGAGAGCAGGTTCACCTTGAGCACATGTGATAGACGTGAATGGGTCTGAAGAAGCCGTGGAGAATGTTATGCTGCCTGTAAGATTGTTCAGCATGACCGGTTTGGTGGTGGGTCAGTAATGGTCTGGGGAGGCATATCCATGGAGTGACACACAGACCTCTACAGGCTAGACACTGGCACCCCGGCTGCCATTTGGTATCAGGATAAACTCCTTGGGCTCCATTGTCAGACCATACGCTGGTGCAATGGGTTCTGGGTTCCTCCTGGTGCACAACAATGCCATGCCTCATGTGGCGAGAGTATGCCGCCAGTTCCCGGAGGATGAAGGAATTGATACCATTGAATGGCCCCCACGCTCTCCTAACCTAAATCCAATAGAACACCTCTTGGACATTATGTTTTGGTCCATCTGATGCTGCCAGGTTGCACCTCAGTCTGTTCAGGAGCTAAGTAATGCCCTGGTCCAGATCTGCATGGAAATACCCAAGGACACCATCCGTCGTCTCATTAGGAGCCATCCCTGATGTTGTCAGGCATGCATACAAGCACAAGGTGCCATACAAACTACTAAGTACCATTTTGCAATGAAATTTCAGCAAAATAGACTAGCCTGCTGCTTCACTTTTTCACTTTGATTTTTGAGGTGTCTTTAAATACAGCCCTCTATAGGTTGATCATTTTCATTTCCATCAAATGATATTGCATCCTTTCCTTCCTAACACATTACCGAGTCCATATCAGTACAGATATCCTGCATGATATTTTTCCTCATTGAGATCTGATGTGTTTTCAAAGTGTTCCTTTAATTTTTTTGAGCAGTGTAGATATTGAAGCTCATCTTTATATTCAGAAATGGGGTCTTCTTTTAATAATTGATAAGTGTTTTGATTTCCCAATAACCGATCCATCTCACCCATATAAAAAAACTTTACTCATCACTACCAACCCTCCCCCTTTATCCACAGGATGGATGACTACTACCTTATTAGATTCCAGGGAGGTGATGCCCTTCTTGATAAAGGAAGGGTCTCTAACTTTTTTAGTTTCCATACTTTCCAAATCCACAAGCACCATATTTTTTAACACCTCAATGTGTTTGTTGTCCACATTGGGGGAATTAAAAACAGACTTGTTTGCTAGGTTAGAATGTTTTCCAGCCTTCTCTGCAGGCTTAAATAAAAAGTATCTTTTAATGTTAAGACTTCTAACAAACTTATTGATATTAAAGAGGTTGTAAACCCACATTTTTGACATTTGCCTATAGGTAAGCCTATATTAAGGCTTACCTATAGGTGCTATAAATATCTCCTAAACATGCACCGTTTAGGAGATATTTACAGTGCATGCAGCCGATGACGTCATCGGCGCATGCGCTCTGAAGGAATGGCCACCCATGCCGTTCCTTCAGAAGCCTATGCCATGAACGGCGTCTCCCGCACGCATGCGCGGGAGTGATGTAATCACGCCTCCGGCCAATCAGATGGCCAGAGGACGCGAACAAGGAAGCAGGGCGGCCGGACATGTCGGCCGCCCTGTTGCTGAGTGGGCGACACTGCGGGGACTTCGTTTTTAGGTAAGTATTTCATAATGAGCTAATATGCAATGCATACTAGCTCATTATGCCTTTGTCTTTACAGGTTTTTTTTTTTTCTCGTTTTTTTTTATGTGCGTTTACTTCCTCTTTAATATAGGTATGAAATTTGTTAAAGTTTCACACTGGAGCAAACTTATGTCCTTTAACAAGGAGGGCCCTAAGTTCGACCTTGGTCAAACTCGAGCCGCTAATGTTATATATAGTTACATAGTAGGTGAGGTTGAATAAAGACAATAGTCCATCCAGTTCAACCTGTGTAGGTGTGTGTGACTGTAATCATCTAACATAGCCCTTAATGTCCTGATCCTTGAGATGTAAGTCTAAGAGTCTTTTGAAAGTCACCATACTACCCACAGAAACCACCTCTTGTGGTAGACAATTCCACAATCTTGTAGCCCTAACAGTAAAGAACCCTCCTTGTTGCCTGAGGTTAAAACGCTTCTCCTCTAATCGCATTGTATGTCCTCGAGTCCTCATGCAATTCCTTCGAATGAACAGCTTTTTTTCTAAGCTGAGATCCCCATTAAGATATTTATAAATTGCTATCATGTCCCCTCTCAGACGTCTCTTCTCCAGGGAAAATAAATCAAGCGATTGCAGCCGCTCTTCATAGTTAAGGTCCTCCAACCCCCTAATCAGTTTAGTTGCCCTTCTCTGGGCTCTCTCCAGCTCCAACACATCCCTCCTGAGGACTGGCGACCAGAACTGGACAGAATACTCCAGATGCAGTCGGACCAGAGTTTTATAAAGTGGAAGGATTATAGTCTTATCTCTGGAATACATCCCTTTCTTTATGCATGCTAATATTCTGTTGGCTTTGGAAGCTGCCGCTTGACATTGCATGCTGTTGCCTAATCTATCATCAACCAAGACTCCCAGATCTTTCTCCATTTTTGATTCCCCCAAGGGTTCCCCTCCTAACGTGTATTGAGTTTTTATGTTTTTAGTCCCCAAGTGCAAAACCTTACACTTCTCCACGTTAAACCTCATTTGCCATGTCGTTGCCCACTCCGTAATTTTGTCCAGGTCATTCTGTAGGATATCTGCTTCATGCTGTGCAGTTATTGCCCTGGCCAATTATGTGTCATCTGCAAAAACTGATAACGAACTACTGATCCCGTCCTCAATGCTGTTTATGAATAAATTGAACAAGGTTGGTCCCAGGACTGAGCCCTGGGGCACCCCGCTTACTACCTCAGACCAGTCTGAGTATGCGCTGTTTATTACCACCCTTTGGACACGGCCTTTTAGCCAGTTCCGTATCCAAGAGCAAACCCTGCTGTCAATACCTGCAGACCTTATTTTATAAATTAAGCGCTTGTGGGGAACTGTATCAAACGCCTTAGCGAAATCCAAGTACACCACATCCACTGGTCTGCCCCTATCTAGCTCACAGCTCACCTCCTCGTAGAATGCTAAGAGATTGGTTTGACAAGAGCGCCCATTTGTAAACCCGTGCTGGTTACTGCTGATGATGTTGTTGTCTTTAGCATATTCTACGATATAGTCCCTTATCATCCCCTCCAAAAGTTTACATATTATTGATGTCAAGCTGACAGGCCTATAATTTCCCGGGATATGCCTCTGGCCCTTTTTGAATATCGGAATCACGTTAGCTTTCCTCCAATCCCCTGGTACATCTCCTGTTCTAATACTGTCAGCAAAGATCAGGAACAGTGGTCTAGATATAACCTTACTGAGTTCCTTGAGTACTCTCGGATGTACGCCATCCGGACCTGGTGATTTGTTTGTGTTAAGTTTATCCAGTCTTTCCCTGATTTCCCCCTCTGTTAGCCATAGTGGCAAGTCCTGTGTATTACTACTAACCATACAGTCATGGTCAGTGTACCCCTCCTTTTCCTGCGTAAAGACTGACGAGAAAAAAGCATTCAGCACGGTTGCTTTTTCAGTGTCCTCTGTAACCATCCTCCCATCATCGTTAATTATGTGTGCAATATGCTCTGCCCTAGTTTTTTTGCTGTTGATATATTTAAAGAATTTCTTTGGTTTTTTTTTACTATCCTCCGCTATTTGTCTCTCAAAGTTGATTTTAGCCATCTTGATTTCTTGTTTACTTTTCTTATTTGCCTCCTTGTATTGCTGGAAGGCCGATACTGTGCCCTCTGATTTATATTTCTTGAAGGCCAATTTTTTTCCCCTAATAAGTTTTTTAACGCTACGGTTTAGCCAGCCAGGTTTGGCTTTGTCTCTTCTAAATTTATTTCCCATAGGAATGCACTGCAAGATGCATTTGCTTAATATGTTCCTAAAGCATTCCCATTTTTCCTCTGTGGTCAGTGATCCCAGGGTTTGGTCCCAGTTTACCCTTTCCATCAATAAGTACAATTTTGGAAAGTTTGCCCTTCTGAAGTTTAGGGTTCTTATGTTCCCCACTTGCCTTGTTATATTGTTATTTATACTAAATGTGATCATCCTGTGATCGCTAGAGCCCAGGTTGTCCTGGACTCCTACCTCCGAGATTATGTCTGGGTCATTAGTGATCAATAGATCCAGGACTGCGTTTTCTCTGGTAGGGGAATGCACCAACTGTGACATGTAGTTGTCCTGTAAGGTTTCCGTGAATAGACGGGCCTTCTGTGAGTGTGCAGTCCCCTCTTCCCAGTCAATGTCGGGATAATTGAAGTCCCCCAATATGATGACTGATCCCAGTTTTGCCACTTTACCCATTAGTGCTAAAAATTCCAGCTCTACCTCCTCCCCTTGGTTAGGTGGCCTATAGCAAACCCCCACAACTACTTTTCCCTTATCTTCTTCCCTATCGAGTTCAACCCACACAGATTCTAAATCCATGCTCATCCCATCCGTAATGTCACTCCTTTCTATCACCTTTATATTGTTCTTGACATAGAGACATACCCCTCCCCCTCTTTTTCCTACCCTGTCCTTCCGGTACACCGAATACCCTTGGATATTGGCCAGCCAGTCATGTGAGGGGTCGAACCAAGTCTCTGTTATTCCCACAAGGTCTATGTCATCCTCATGTACTAACATTTCCAACTCATCCATTTTATTAGCTAGGCTCCTGGCATTAGCATATACCCCTCTTAGTTTTACGGAAGTTAAACGTGATTGGCGGTTATGTTTATTCCTGTTTGGTCTGCGGTTTTCCCGCACAGACCCGCCAATTGACGTTGTGGACCTACTGTCGCTGCTGACCCTACAACTGCCTTCAGTCTTTTGCTCCCTCCTGACTGATTCTACTTCTGAGCCCTCCCCACCAGCCTCTAGTGGAGTATTTTCCTTTTTAGTTCTTCTTCCTGCTTTCCTTTCTCACGCTCTCTTCTCCCCCCCCCCCGTCTGTTTTATGTAGGTGTATCAATTGGTAACAAGGACAGGGGCTACTTCCTGATAGCAATTATCCCTCCATCCAGAGTGTTTGGAATTATTATACTGCTAACCCCCCCCGGATTAGGGTTATTAGAGGACCAGCCCCTCACAGGGAGTGCCCCCCTTCGTTCATGATTCCAACATCTTGGATATGAACCATGAGGTTCTCATGGTTCATATCCATGGTAGGAACTATGAGAAGACAGTGGGTGGGGGACATATCCCTGATCCCCTCCTCCCCTACCAGGGCCCCCTCGTCCTCTCTGTTGCTGCACTGATTGGCCATAGTATTTATTCCCCTGTAATGGGGTTCTAGGATTAGAAGTAAGTTTAGGGGTGGAAGGGTGATGTTTAGTCACAACTTTGGCTGCAGTTGGAGAAAAATAACCTTCTGACTGTTCAGACAAGGGAACATTGGCCTGCCATTAAAAACTTCTTTCTGTGTGAAATACCCAGAGTCTGTAATACATTTTCCCTTCTTTTTAATCTGGGCCTCTTTATCCCATTTTGATAACAAAGTTTCACTTGATAATTTAGGAAAATCTGATGAATTCTAATGGAGCTCCATTTTCATCTTAATTTCCATAATCTGTTTTTCAATCAGTCTCATCTTTCTTTGTTTTCTTTTTAACAAAAAATCCATTAGTTCTTAACCCTTTTTATCAAAAAACTCCTGTAGTAATTCATCATCCATTAATCCATCATTGGGTGGGACATCCCATCTAAGGCGCCTTGGTACCAATTTACTGTTAGCATATCGCTCAAAAGATGCAATAGCCCACCAGGCTTTGCTTTTCTTTTCAAAAATAAAACCTAATTTCTTAAACATCATAGACAAATCTACCACTCCATTGAGCTTAACCTTTCTTCCAAATACTGAAAGAGATCCATGAATGCTGCTGAAAGTAACGGGAATAAAGGATACAATGTAAGAAAAAACAATCAGTGCGGACACATAGATACTAATAGAATGCCATCTGAACACTTCAAGGTGATCACAAAAACCTCAAAAGCAGTCAAAATAAAAAGGAAGTGTAGCGCAGAACAGTCCAATCTAAAATCCACAAACAATAAATAAAAGGTCCACACAATGTCGTAAGATGAACCACAAAGCCCGCGCAGCATAATAGATGATAACAGATCTTCCTGGAAATGCCTTTTGTTGCTTTTAGAAGTTAGGAACCACAAACTCAAAAATCCCTCTATCCTTTAAGACCTGGATTTCAACAGCCATTCTTTTCAGTTCAGCCATTGTGGGGGGTTGCTGGCTACAGGGCTCTGAGAGTGTCTCTATTATGCAGTCCAGAGACAGCACTAACAATACCCCCCCCCCCCTCCCAGCACGGACAGGAGAGGAGAAAGAGAGGATCAGCTTCTCCTCCTTCTGCCCTCTCCTCCTGTGTCTGCCCAGCCCACAATCCCTGGCAGTGCTATGCCTCAGAAAAAGGGATGCGTGGGTGGGAAGTTTCAATCCCAGCAGTCAGAAGAGGAAAGCTATCAATAACCGATGCCTCTCCACCCACCGTGAGTGATGTCTCCTTCCTCGCTCCCTTCTCTCTCCTGTCTCCTACTGAGTACTCTAATGTAAGAGGGACTCAGATGTAAGGGGTGCTCTGTGGACTCTGATGTAAGCGGGGCTTTGGGACCCCCTTACATCAGAGCTCCCTTTTACACCAGAGTCCACAGAATTCCCACTTTCATCAGAGCCAACCTTAAATCGGGGTTCCTCTTTACATTCCAGAGTCCACAGTGATCCCCCTTACAGTGTAAGTGGAAATTCTGCAGGCTCTGATGTAAGGGGGGCTCTGAAGACTCAGATGTAAGGGGTGCTCTGTGGACTCTGATGTAAGGGAGCCCTGCGGACCCTGATGTAGGAGGGTTCTTTCGACTTAGATGTGTAGGGGGCTCTTAGGACTCAGATGTAAGGGGGCTCTGCGGACTCTGATGTAAGGGTGGCTCTGTGGACTCTGATGTAAGGAGGCTCTGCGGACTCTGATTTAAGGGAGGGTCACTGTGAAATCAGATGTAAGGGGCGCTCTGCGGACTCAGATGTAAGTGGGGCTCTGCAGACTCAGATGTAAGGGGGGGTTCTGCAGACTGTGCTGTAAAGGGGGCTCTGTAGACTCTGATGTAAGGGGGGGCTTTGCTGACTCGGATGTAACAGTGGTTCTGCGGACTGTGTTGTAAAGGGGGGCACTGATGTAAAGGGGGCTCTGCAGACTCAGATGTAAGGGGGGCTCTGCTGAGTCAGATGTAAAGAGTGCTCTGCAGATTTACAGATGCATGTTACATGTATACACACAGTTATGCCTCTCAGCTTTTGCCTATTATTTTATTATCATCATTATACAGAATTAACCTGCTTATGATCCTTAAGAACTTAGTACATAGATGAAACTGCCTTGAAAAAGCGTGTGTCTAATTACATGAGAAATGTTCTTCATTTGGATGTGTTTTACTTGATTTTAGCCTTTTGGAACGTTTGCCTAAATAAAGAAGAGTAACATACTGTGAGTGTCCTGGATTTTATTTTCTTGGACTGCTATATTTAGATACTTATTTACCCTGTGTTGTAATTCCACAGAGGTCAGAAGTGTGGGATCTCTAAGGGCAATCTTTTCAATATATACTAGTCTGAGCTCCCTTTAATGGTGAAGGCCACACATCTATTTACAAATAATCTTACTTCTGGTTTAGACTTCAACTCATCTGGCTTCTCCCAGGTGGATTGCTTGGTTTCTGTGTTGTAGTAGTAGGTTCGTCCATCTGGTGCTTTGTGCTCTGTCCACAGGGATTTCTAAGATTAAAATAAATAAATAAATAAAAAATATATACAGTTAGGTCCATATGTATTTGGACACAGGCAACATGTTCATACTTTTAGTTCTGTATACCACTAGAATAAAATTAAAACTAAACAATCTAAATTAATTTGAAGTGCAGACTTTCAGCTTTAATTCAAGGGGTTGAACGTAAATATCAAGTACAAATTTTAGGAACTGCAACTATTTTTGGTTTCAATGGTTTTTATTGGTTTTCAACAAGAACAAGTAGATAACAACAGCGTTAACAGTAGCTGAAAGTACTCAGAAAAGGGTACATATCCAATAACAAGTGCGATAACATGCAGGAACAGTTCATGGGTACAAACATGTGCTCAAAGGTCGTAAGTCCATGCGTTAGCAAGAGAGGCAGCTCTTCCTCCCCAGGCACCCCACTGGGAGCAAACTGTGCCCGAGGAGGGGCTGCTCCCACAACCACTTAAGATAAACCTACCCAAGCAGTGCTTGGACTGTTCCTGGGGGACATTAGTCCCTAATACGAGGAGGGAGGGGGGGGGGGGTGAGAATGAGAAAACATATAAGCGTACAACATTGGTGTCGTGCAAGACTACCAGAACAAGAAAATGTATAAAGTGGGATACACTTATAAAGCAGAGAACATTAAGAGGTTACAGAAGCCAGCAAATGTATCATTAGAACATCAAAGATAACTAGGTCTAATCAGGCCTGGGTCACTCGCTCCCCTTGGACACCCCCTTGGGTACTAACTGTGTTCAGGGGAGGAGACCAACCACCTGACCATGGTTGCCAGTTACGTTTTGATTGCGCCAGCTTCCCACTGGCTACCGCCATCATGGTTTCGTAAGTGCAGTGGGTATCGACAAGTTCTATTACTTCCCTCAGTGACGGGGGATCTGGGTATCTCCATCGTCTCGTTATAGATAGTTTAGCAGCGAGGAGAACGTGAACTGCAGTGTTTCTTGTGTGGGGAGGAGAACTGTAACTATTTTTATACACAATCCCCCCCATTTTCTGGGGCTCAAATGTAATTGGACAAATTAATATAATCATAAAAAATGGTTAATTTTTATTATTTTATTGAGAATCCTTTACTGGCAATGACTGCCTGAAGTCTGGAACCCATGGGGACCATACCTAAGACTGGGTTTCCTCCTTTCTGATGCTTTGCCAGGCTCTGAAATACATGCTCAATTGGGTTGAGATCAGGTGATTGACTCGGCCATTGCAGAATATTCCACTTCATTTCCTTCAAAAGCTCCTGGGTTTCTTTTGCAGTGTGTTATGGATAATTGTCCATCTGTACTGTGAAGCACCGTCCAATCAACTTTGCTGCATTTGGCTGACTCTGGGCTGACAGTATATCTGTAAACACTGCAGAATTCATCTAGGTGCTTCTGTCTTTTGTCACATCATCAGTAATAATCAATGACCCAGTGCCACTTGAAGCCATGCATGTCCATGCCATCACACTGCCTCCACCATGTTTTAAAAATGATGTTGTGTGCTATGGATCATGAGTTGCTCCAAGCCTTCTCCACACTTTTACCTTCCTGTCATTCTGGTAAAGATTAATCTTAGTTTCATCCGTCCAAAGAATACTTTTCCAGAACTGGTCTGGCTTTTTTAGATGTTTTTTGGCAAAGTCTAATCTCGATTTTCTATTCTTCAGGCTTATAAATGGTTTTCACCTTGTGGTGAACCCTTTGTATTTGCTCTCATGAAGTCTTCTCTTGATTGTAGACTTTGACAAAGATAAGCCCACCTCCTGGAGAGTATCCTTCACTTGTCTGGATGTTGTTTTTCTTTTTTTTTTTACCATAGTGAGGATCCTACGATCATCCACCACTGTTGTCTTCCGTGGACGTCCAGGCCTTTTTATGTAGCTGAGCTCACCAGTGTGTTCTTTCCTCAGAATGTACCAAACTGTTGATTTGGCCACTCCTAATGTTGCTGCTTTCTCTCTGATAGATTTGTTTAGTTTTTGAAGCCTAACAATGGCCTGTTTCACTTGCATGGACAGCTCCTTTGAACGCATGATGTAGGTTCACAGAAATAGATTCCAAATGCAAATACCACACTTAGAATCAACTCCAGACCTTTTATCTGCCTAACTGATGAATAAAAAAACAAGAAGTAGCCCACACCTGGCCATGAAACAGCTTTTGATTCAATTGTCTAATTACTTTTGGTCCCTTTAAAGAGGGGGGGGGGGGGCTATTCTTAAGAGCTGTAATTCCTAAACCCTTCCTCTGATTTTCATGTACATACCCTCAAATTAAACCTGAGAGTGTGCAATTCCACTCCATGTCCATTATATAGCTATAGCTTGAATAGGTTTTAGTAAATACCTGAAGAAATCTAAAATTGTGCCTGTGTCCAAATATATATGGACCTAACTGTATATACATACAGTATATGTGTGGAAAACCGTAAATTTACAGCAAAACTGATGATGATTGATGACGGAAAGCCTAGGAGACACTAAGCGCCCTAGTAGAGTGCTCTTTGACAGGGAAAGGAGGAACCTGACCCCTGATGCAATAGACCTGAAACACCGTCTGTCTGATCCATCTGGAAATGGTCACAGAAGTAGCAGACAACCCCTTGGGAGGTCTGTCCGTGAGCCCAAATAGAGAGTCTGACTTCCTAAAAGACTCCGTAGCTGCAAGGTACACCCTAATTGACCGGACCACATCCAAGGCATGCAAGGTAATTTCCTTTGGATGTTTAGCCTCGAACACAGGGAAAGCAACATAATGTCTTCATTCAAATGACAGTCAGAGACCACCTTAGGAAGGAATGACAGACAGGCGCGGAGGCAAAACCAAGGTCCACGCCGTAAACCGAAAATGCTCCTTGCCCACGGCAAAACAGAGGAAGCGTTGGTGACCGGCACATAGTAGAATGTGCATGTAGGAGTCCTTGATGTCGATAGAAGCGAGAAGAAATCCCCCTGACATAGGGACGCCACTACCGTGTGAATGAACTCCACACGGAAATTCTGTACTCGCACCAGCAGTTTAGCGCCTTGAGGTCCAGAACTGGACGTACCTTGCCTTCCTTCCTGGGAACTGTAAAGAGGTTTGCTCAAAAAAAAACCCCTGAAAATGTTCCGAAATCAGAACCGGAACATTCACCCCTTGAAGGAACAAGTCTTGCACTAGCCGAAGGAGACCCATAAGTGATCTGGGGACACATGCAGGTTGAAATGGAAGAACCTTTCCAGAGGATAAGACTGAACTCCATCTCGTAGCCTGACCGAATAAGTTTGTGGACCGACGTGTCCTATACCAGGGAGGTCCACGGATCTGGAAACCAGCAAAGACGTCCCCCCACCCCAGATACAGGTGAGGGTGCCCCTTCATGCAGAAGAAGCAGCCTTGTCTGCAGATCTAGAAGAGCCCGCTCGTGGCTTGCCAGACCTGGTCATCTTTCAACCCCTGGTGGAGGCCCTGACTTTTGATCCCTAGTCTTGAGACCCTGAGGGATGAAAAAACCTCTTCTGAGCCTAGGAGAATGGCCCACGTCTATGACGGGGCTCCTTGCCCTTGGTAGCCTGCGGAAGAAGAGTACTCTTCCCTCCTATGAGACCATTAACAATGTCATCCAAGGAAGCTCTAAAGAGGCAAACCCCTACAAGGGGGAGATCAGATAAGGCCTTTTTAGAAGTCTGGTCCGCAGACCAGTATTTCAGCCAGATAATACACAGAAGGACCACTGCTGATACAGACAGCCTAGAAATCAAAGGAGCCGCATCCAAGAGGCATCACAGATAAACTGTAGCCCCTGGACCAACTGATCCACCAGCTCCGCAAAGACAGGGGGAAGCGGTTTCCCCTCCAGGTCCTGGTGTAAAAGTGTAGCTCACTCGGTCAGAGCTTGCAACACCAGGGCAATAGTAAATACCTGTGAAATATCTATATTAATTCCCGCGCTAGTGAGATGATAAAACAATATAAATGAACCAAAACTTGATAAAAAGTAGTGAATAAATGCTCTCTTTAAATAAATAAATACGTGGACATAAATATATAAAAATGCATAAAATATATAAGTGCAAGTATGCAGCTGCTGCAACTCTAAGTAAACCTTAGGTAAAAATATATAAAACCAAAATTAAGCAGCGCTAGCATATAAAAAACTGCAATGACAATTTTAGTGATATTTGTGAAATAAATAAGTAAATAAATAGTCCTTGTGATATCTGTGAAGAAATCCAAATAAAGTGCTCAAGTGCAGAAATAACTTATAGGTGCTCCAAGGGGATGGTGACCCCTCTTGGTTCCCCACTCACCACAATGCCAGATTGTTAGCGCTTGAAGTATATACCACACAGAGCCTCCTTTTAGGGACCATCATTCGGTGTATTCATATGTCCTCGGATAGAAGTGGGTATGATCCGCCTCCGTATCCACATTAAAATATAAAAGGACCGCACATAGTGAAGTATGTATTTATGATTTATTGCCAAATAAAAGGTTTTAAAACATACTCACAAACAGAATAAAATGGTATCGCATTTATCACAAACTCGTGGTTGCCGCAGTTAGCGTGCGTTCCACAGTGTGACCAGGAAGTGCTTAACCCGGAAGTGACGATACGTCTAGTCCGTGCCAGAAGTTGCGTCAACGCGTTTCACCCTCCCTCTGGGCGTTTTCAAAGACAGTCTGAAATAGAGTATGAAATAGAGGGCCTTGCACCAAGGCTGGTCTGCTTGCAAGAGGCAAAGACTGGAGGACCAGTATGTCTGTGTACTACATTCTTCTGGCCGAATTTGGTGCAATGAGGGTCACCAGAAGCTCCTCTATCTTGCATTGCACATAAAGGAGAAGTTTTATCAGAGGGAAGGTGTATAACAAAGGCCAGGAGGTAGCTGGTACTGGTTTCAAATATGTTCAGCCTGTTGTTTAACCTGGGAACCAGGATGTTCACAACTGGTTGTCCAGTTTGGTCTACCTAAGACAAAGATTCTGAAAGATCTCAGAGCGCAGAGACCATTTCTCCAAATCTAGGCATTGGCAGGCTAGAAAGTCAGCCTGTCCATTGCCCACACCAGCAATGTAGACGGCAGAGTCAGCTAGAATGTGAATTTACACCCAGGACAGTATCACGTCTGTTTCAGCAGCTTGATTTCTGGTGACCCCTAATGGTTTATTTAGGGCACTGCTGTGGCATTGTCCGACTGCACCCTAACTGGGTGACCTTGCAAAAGGGGGATTCAGCGTTCAGTTCCAGATTGTTAATGAAGAGTTTCAACTTCACTGAGGACTATGTCCCATGAATAGTTAGGAAGTTGTAAACTCCACCCCAGCCTGTAAGTCTAGCGTCCATGTCACCACTTTCCCTGGGCATGAGAAGGAATGACTTTCCCCCCTCCATGGCAGAATTAGCGATTCATGTCAAGGATAACTTTGTCTGGCTGGATAGATGCATAGAACAATCAAGAGAGTGGATCAGTTTGTTTCACAAGGTGGAGAGATGCAGCTGAAGTGATCTGAAGTAAAACTGGACAAGATAATTACCTCAAAGGAGACTACTATTAGGCCCAGAACCCTTATGCGGAAGTGAACTGAGGGGCTTTTGGATCTGAGGGTCCGCATGTGGAAGCAATCTTTTATGGACAAAGGAAAATGCCAACAGATGTCCTACCACTGACAGGAGTGAGGGCTACCATTTGTTGTGAGTGGGGCTTCTCCACAGGTTTGGCTGAAATAGGGGTCTAAGGCTTGCAACAAAAAGTACTAAGCCTTGGTTTGGAGGTTGATGGCTTGGGGAGAGCAAAGGTCCCTTTTGCCAAGTAGAAGTAGTAGCCATAGGAGAAGGAGGCTTAAGCTTTTTCTTGTGAGGTAAAAATACCTTTTTCTCAGTGACTTCCTTGATGGCTTTACCAAGGGATTCCGCAAATAGGCATTCACCATCAAAAAGGCATGCGTAAAAGACACATTTTACAAGCGTTTTCAGCTGATCAAATTTTTTAACACAAGATCCTGGGCAATTGTACAGAGAAAAGAGACAATCTGGAGACTTGCCAAAGTACATTCTCAAGAGCATTAAGCAAAACAGTAAAGCCAAGGGCCTAGCCTGTCACGGTGGGCATAGCCTTGAAGGAGTCTTCAGGGTCAGGGAACCATAGAAATGGATCATGTCCCTGGACCTGTTTAACACCATGTATCTAACTACACATGTTGAGCTCCGTGCCTGGGTGAGCACTTAACGCAGGATCCAGTGCCTGAAGCAAACATTATAGACCGGCCCCACACAGTGTGGTCTATGTACAGTCCTTAAAGTGGTTCTAAAGGCAGAGGTTTTTTTATCCTAATGCATTGTATGCATTAGGATAAAAATCTTCTGTGTGCAGCAGTCCCCCTAATACTTACCTGAGCCCATCTTGATCCTGCGATGTGGACGAGTGCCTTGGCCATCTGGGTCTCTCCCTCCTGATTGGCTGAGACACAGCAGCAGCGCCATTGGCTCCCACTGCTGTCAAAGTCAGTTAGCCAATGAGGAGAGAGGGGGGGGCTGAACCATGGCTCCACATCTGAATGGACACACCGAGCTGCGGCTCAGTTCCGGTGCCCCCACAGCAAGCTGGGGGCACTCGACAGAAGGGAGGGGCCAGGAGCACCGGCGAGGGACCCCGAGAAGAGGAGGATCTGAACTACTTTGTGCAAAACCACTGCAAAGAGCAGGTAAGTATGACATGTTTTTTTATTTATAAAGGAAACAAAACAAGACTTTAGTACTGTATCTCTTTAAAGTACAGCACCAAGTATTATCGACCCGAAAACTGTTAGATAGCCTAGAGCAATAAGCAGTAAGACCTTGATATAAGTGTCTGAAAAGAGAAAGGAATGATGTAAACTAAAAAAAAACTTCCCCAAAGGAGAAGGTCCATGACCTATTGAAAAACTGGAGTCTCGCGGAGTGGGTCAGGTTATATGAGCGTGCAGTAGGGATGGCTCTAACAAAGTTTAGTATCCAGTATCCATTCATCTGAAGGTAGCCTGCATAGAACCCATTAACGTAAAGTGCTGCATCCTGTACTGTACAAAAGAGATAATATGTTTCTGAAAATGAAATACATGCTGTGCACAAAAACAAATAGAAACCTTTTTTGGAATGTCCTGAGAGGGTGACTTGTCATCCACAGTCATCTTTGGCATCTGCACAAAGTAGAAGACAACTGCATTAGAACAATATTTCAGAACGACATTCAGAAGAATATTTATGTCCTGAAAGAATTAAAGAGCAGTTCAGAGCAACTGTCAGGAATGTCTCTCAACACCTCTCTGATGCAATCCAATGCAGTCTATCACAGCCTCCCGGCAGTCTGCTGGAAAGCCTCCTCCATGCTGAATGGCCGATGGCCACACTCTTCCTTGACTCTTCCTTTGTCTATAGCCAGGCACCAGCTATAGCGCTAGCAGCAACTCCTCACCTCTCTGCTTGGCCGCAGTGTCCCAGGTACTCTATTTAAACATCTAAAGCCCAGGACTCTGGGCTTGTGATAGCTTTGTACTATGCTGGCACTGCACATAATACCCTCTGTTCTTACCTTGCTGACTGTTAGCCTATTGTCCTCTGCCTGTCTGAACCTTTTGCTCCAGGCAGTCTGTCCCGACTCCTGCCTGTCTGTTGATTATGCTTGCTGACCATCACCCACCCTAACCTCTACCTGCCTTTATATTATGCTTACAGACCATTGCCTGCCCTGACCTCTATCTACTATCTGATGCCTGCCATCACCTCTGCCTGTGCCTGCATTATACTACTGACCGCTACCATCCCCGACTTTTGCCTGCCGCTGGATTTTGTGAGCGAACATTAAAGCAACAAGAAAAATCAGTTGATTGGTAATACAATCCATGCAATGCAACTTCGCTAAAGTCATACATTTTACTCAAGTCAATTTACTTTAAAGTTATTTTTTTGGTTTTGGATACAGAGGGTGTTACAGCCAGAAAAAAGGGAAAATCTCAAATGGCAAAAAAAGACTGCAATAAAATGCTGGCAGGAGTTTTAGCTTCCCCCTACTGCACTAACATGAGTGTTTTTATTGCAATCTGGGTTTTCTTGGAGATTTCCCCACACTTAGGCCAGTCCTAGACAGAGTAAATTTCTTTCCTGCAACCAGACAGTGTTGACAGGGGAATCCCACCCACCAAGCCATTGTGTTTTCCCAAAGGGGGAAAGCCATCCCCACCTGAAGAACACAGCCTCTAGCGATAGTCACATGTAAAAATCCGGTAGGCTGGTTGTACCCAAATTGATTGATTGATCAACTTGGGTACATTTAGCCTGCTCATACGTGGTTCAAATCTTGGCCTGGTCCTGCTGAACCGGCCAAGTTTCCTACCGTCTATGAACAGCTTTACTGTTTATTATATTATATGGTTCAATCTGGACAGGAAACATGAGGAAATCTCCCCAATAGGTCTACAGAAGCAGTAAAAACTGATATAGGATTTTTTATTTCTCACTCTTTCCAAAGACTAAAAAAAAAAAAAAAAAAAAGGTTTTGGCTGTAGATGTGTTTCAGGACTCTAGTGCCGCAAGATGCCACAGATATCCAGACATGTGGAGTGGGAGGATTTTTTTTCTGAATCTGTGCTGTTGAAACGTTCTATCTCTCCTAGAAGTATCACCAGCCCCAGACAAACTTTCAATGCTGGTGACTTTGACAGCAAATTATTCATTGTCCAGTAAGCAGGATGAAAAAACAGAGGTGACATAGAAAGTTGCATAACTGAATCAGAAAATGTGTGTGTCATTTGCCCAATTGTGCTGTGTGGCAGAAGGGTGTAAATCACAAGCCCTGAGGCAGGGAAAATGGTAAACATGCAGTTATTTTATCTATGCATTGAACCTCAGAAAGATAAATAGTAAACACATACAGTGATTAGAGGTAGAATAATTACTAAGGTACTCACCGATGGAGCTGGCACTGCTGCTGAAAACACATACACATACAAAAAAAAAATGTTTATAGTAATAGTAAATCAAAGTAGTACATCCTATGATTTCTCGTGAAAGTGCTGCATCATACTCTACAGCAGTGATAGGCCATCTAAGGCAAGTGTGCCAGAGTGGGCATGTGATGTTACTTCCAGTAGCACTAAAATGATTGTCATATGGTATGCGTGCATGCTTAGACTGGCTCCTGCTGGGCCCCTGCTCCCCACAAATACGGTGCTGCTGTTATGGGCCATCAATTTCAAGTTATGACCTGCTCCCCTGCATCATGACTTAACATGATGTTTCAGAGAGGCCCCCCTTAAATCTTTGAGATTCAGGAGCCAGCCCTCCTCCCAGTACCAGCCTAGGCCCATCTGTGGCTTCAGGCATTGTTATGTGAAGAAGCCCATCTGCCTACCCTCTTCTATTTGATCCATTAGCATCAGCACTGAAGGTAAAAGCCCCCAGTCTTCCTGAAGGTGCACAAACTGGGGCTGATCTAAGGTGTGAAGGTGCAGGAATTGAGGCTTAACTGAGGTATAAAGCTGCATGCATTGGGTCTTTTTGAGGCCTAAAGGTACAGGGAACTGGGGCTGATCTGAGGTCTAAAGGTACAGGGAACTGGGGCTGATCTGAGGTCTGAAGGTACAGGGAACTGGGGCTGATCTGAGGTCTGAAGGTACAGGGAACTGGGGCTGATCTGAGGTCTGAAGGTACAGGGAACTGGGGCTGATCTGAGGTCTGAAGGTACAGGGAACTGGGGCTGATCTGAGGTCTAAAGGTACAAGGAACTGGGGCTGATCTGAGGTCTGAAGGTACAGGGGACTGGGGCTGATCTGAGGTGTGAAGGTACAGGGAACTGGGGCTGATCTGAGGTCTGAAGGTACAGGACACTGGGGCTGATCTGAGGTCTGAAGGTACAGGGAACTGGGGCTGATGTGAGGTCTGAAGGTACAGGGAACTGGGGCTGATCTGAGGTCTGAAGGTACAGGACACTGGGGCTGATCTGAGGTCTGAAGGAACAGAGAACTGGGGCTGATCTGAGGTATGAAGGTACAGGGAACTGGGGCTGATTTGAGGTATAAGGGTACAGGGAACTGGGGCTGATCTGAGGTATGAAGGTACAGGGAACTGGGGCTGATTTGAGGTATGAAGGTACAGGGAACTGGGGCTGATCTGAGGTCTGAAGGTACAGGACACTGGGGCTGATCTGAGGTCTGAAGGTACAGGGAACTGGGGCTGATCTGAGGTCTGAAGGTACAGGGAACTGGGGCTGATCTGAGGTATGAAGGTACAGGGAACTGGGGCTGATCTGAGGTCTGAAGGTACAGGACACTGGGGCTGATCTGAGGTCTGAAGGTACAGAGAACTGGGGCTGATCTAAGGTCTGAAGGTACAGGGAACTGGGGCTGATCTGAGGTCTGAAGGTACAGG
Source organism: Pelophylax lessonae (assembly GCF_965119305.1). Lineage (NCBI taxonomy): Eukaryota > Metazoa > Chordata > Amphibia > Anura > Ranidae > Pelophylax > Pelophylax lessonae. The sequence goes on along the minus strand of NC_138769.1, from coordinate 552,127,224 downwards.
ACACTGGGGCTGATCTGAGGTCTGAAGGTACAGGGAACTGGGGCTGATCTGAGGTCTGAAGGTACAGGACACTGGGGCTGATCTGAGGTCTGAAGGTACAGGCAACTGGGGCTGATCTGAGGTCTGAAGGTACAGGACACTGGGGCTGATCTGAGGTCTGAAGGTACAGGGAACTGGGGCTGATCTGAGATCTGAAGGTACAGGGAACTGGGGCTGATCTGAGGTCTGAAGGTACAGGACACTGGGGCTGATCTGAGGTCTGAAGGTACAGGGAACTGGGGCTGATCTGAGGTCTGAAGGTACAGGGAACTGGGGCTGATCTGAGGTCTGAAGGTACAGGACACTGGGGCTGATCTGAGGTCTGAAGGTACAGGGAACTGGGGCTGATCTGAGGTCTGAAGGTACAGGGGGCTGGGGCTGATCTGAGGTCTGAAGGTACAGGACACTGGGGCTGATCTGAGGTCTGAAGGTACAGGGAACTGGGGCTGATCTGAGGTCTGAAGGTACAGGACACTGGGGCTGATCTGAGGTCTGAAGGTACAGGGAACTGGGGCTGATCTGAGGACTGAAGGTACAGGGAACTGGGGCTGATCTGAGGTCTGAAGGTACAGGACACTGGGGCTGATCTGAGGTCTGAAGGTACAGGGAACTGGGGCTGATCTGAAGTCTGAAGGTACAGGACACTGGGGCTGATCTGAGGTCTGAAGGTACAGGGAACTGGGGCTGATCTGAGGTCTGAAGGTACAAGGGACTGGGGCTGATCTGCGGTCTGGAGGTACAGGGGACTGGGGCTGATCTGAGGTCTGAAGGTACAGGGAACTGGGGCTGATCTGAGGTCTGAAGGTACAGGGAACTGGGGCTGATCTGAGGTCTGAAGGTACAGGGAACTGGGGCTGATCTGAGGTCTGAAGGTACAGGGAACTGGGGCTGATCTGAGGTCTGAAGGTACAGGGGGCTGGGGCTGATCTGCGGTCTGAAGGTACAGGGAACTGAGGCTGATCTAAGGTCTGAAGATGCAGTAATTGGGACTGATCTATGGTTCATGGCACGCTATTGTTAAATGGCACATGCTTGTAAATGTTCACTTAATGTTGAAAAGGTCTACAGTATCTATTTCTCCCTTTGTGGCCCCATTATTCTTTCCTCGTAGCAGAATACTCACAGCTGACAGACTCTATTCCTGGAGCTGTCACCTGTCAAAAGATAAATCCACATATTACTTGTGTACACAGAAACTTAAAGGATCGTTGTCACAAAAAAATGCATTCCTTTCACAGTATGTACTTAAAGTATATGTGAACCTTTACATTGTAAAACAACCCAAAACATATACTGTATGTATACAATATATTCTAAATACTTTTTTTCTATTTTTTTTATTTATAAGTGATTACATGACCTCTGTTCTTATCTGTCTGCATAAGAGGCTTATAGAGAAGTGGGGGTGGAGAATGCAGGAGCATGTCAACAGGAGGCAGAGAAACAAATGTACACTGATCTTTCCTGTAATTAGCTATGCAGGGGGTCTTGTTGAAAGAAGTCATCAATAGATTACAGGCAGACCATGCTACCAAGTAGAATACAAAGGAGTAAACTGACCCCATTGTGATAGATGTTCTTCCATGCCTAGCATGGTTAGTTTGAAATAGGAAAGCAGGGGGACTGTCAGGATCACCAGGTATTTCACACACAGGAAGCAATACAAAGAGAACAGGATAGTGGTAACAAAGACATATACCAATGTCGGGGTAACATACACTTTAACACACACAGCAACAGTATTTTGTATATGAATTTTTGTTTTTTTTTATTTCCCTCAATTTTTACTCGTATTGTTCTCCACATTTACATGCAGACCAAGTTATACAGCAAGAGAGACAGTGACAGAGACTGGCAATCCATACCACTGTCTGGGATGAGCAGTTGCAACAAAAAGTAAAAGTAAGTAAAAGTAAAAAAGTAAAAAAGTAAAAGTAAAGTAAAAAAAAAAAAGGATTTCAACTAGATGAATAAAAAGTAAACATTCAAAACAATGCTGGTACTGTTATAAATTGTTTCATTCCCTAAGTGCCGGTTCACACTTCTGCGATGCGGGAACGCAGCATGTTCCCGCATCGCATCCACACATCTGGCAGTTCACACTGCCATATGCGATACGCAGGGGGTGTCAATTAAAAGTTAACAACACCCCCAGTTGCGATCGCATATCGCAGTGCAATCTGCAAGCACGCACAGAATCTGATCGCACAAGTGTGAACCACTGTGCGATCCGATTCTACTGCGGCTCAAAAAAAGCCTCATGTGCGCGTTTGGTGCAGATACAGTGCGAATTCAGCCATACAAAGTGTATGGCTGAACTCGCATCAGCACATCAGATCACATGTAATTAGGAGCAGTGCGCTACGAATTACATGCGATCTCCGCAAACGCGGAAGTGTGAACCGACACTAATACAGTGCCTTGCAAAAGTATTCGGCCCCCTTGACCTTTGCAACCTTTTGCCACATTTCAGGCCTTAAACATAAAGATATAAAACTGTAATTTTTTGTGAAAAATAAACAACAAGTGGGACACAATCATGAAGTGTAACGAAATTAATTGGATATTTCAAACTTTTTTAACAAATAAAAAACTGAAAAATTGGGCGTGCAAAATTATTCAGCCCCCTTAAGTTAATACTTTGTAGTGCCAACTTTTGCTGCGATTACAGCTGTAAGTCGCTTGGGGTATGTCTCTATCGGTTTTGCACATCGAGAGACTGCAATTTTTTGCCCATTCCTCCTTGCAAAACAGCTCGAGCTCAGAGAGATTGGATGGAGAGCGTTTGTGAACAGCAGTTTTCAGTTCTTTCCACAGATTCTCGATTGGATTCAGGTCTGGACTTTGACTTGGCCATTCTAACACCTGGATATGTTTATTTGTGAACCATTCCATTGTAGATTTTGCTTTATGTTTTGGATCATTGTCTTGTTGGAAGACAAATCTCCGTCCCAGTCTCAGGTCTTTTGCAGACTCCATCAGGTTTTCTTCCAGAATGGTCCTGTATTTGGCTCCATCCATCTTCCCATCAATTTTAACCATCTTCCCTGTCCCTACTGAAGAAAATCAGGCCCAAACCATGATGCTGCCACCACCATGTTTGACAGTGGGGATGGTGTGTTCAGGGTGATGAGCTGTGTTGCTTTTACGCCAAATATAACGTTTTGCGTTGTTGCCAAAAAGTTCGATTTTGGTTTCATCTGACCAGAGCACCTTCTTCCACATGTTTGGTGTGTCTCCCAGGTGGCTTGTGGCAAACTTTAAACGACACTTTTTTTGGATATCTTTAAGAAATGTCTTTCTTCTTGCCACTCTTCCATAAAGGCCAGACTTGTGCAGTATACGACTGATTGTTGTCCTATGGACAGAGTCTCCCATCTCAGCTGTAGATCTCTGCAGTTCATCCAGAGTGATCATGGGCCTCTTGGCTGCATCTCTGATCAGTCTTCTCCTTGTATGAGCTGAAAGTTTAGAGGGATGGCCAGGTCTTCGTAGATTTGCAGTGGTCTGATACTCCTTCCATTTCAATATTATCGCTTGCACAGTGCTCCTTGGGATGTTTAAAGCTTGGGAAATATTTTTGTATCCAAATCCGGCTTTAAACTTCTCCACAACAGTATCTCGGACCTGCCTGGTGTGTTCCTTGTTCTTCATGATGCTCTCTGCGCTTTAAACTGACCTCTTAGACTATCACAGTGCAGGTGCATTTATACGGAGACTTGATTACAAACAGGTGGATTCTAGTTATCATCATCAGTCATTAGGTCAACATTGGATCATTCAGAGATCCTCACTGAACTTCTGTAGAGAGTTTGCTGCACTGAAAGTAAAGGGGCTGAATAATTTTGCACGCCCAATTTTTAAGTTTTTTATTTGTTAACAAAGTTTGAAATATCCAATAAATTTCGTTCCACTTCATGATTGTGTCCCACTTGTTGTTGATTCTTCACAAAAAATTACAGTTTTATATCTTTATGTTTGAAGCCTGAAATGTGGCAAAATGTCGCAAAGTTCAAGGGGGCCGAATACTTTCACAAGGCACTGTACCTTCACATTTACTGAACAGCTTTGTCAGCATGTGCAAACGAAGAAATATTTAAATGAAAGCATGTGAAATAAAAAAGGAAATTTATGTACTTTGTACTATTAATACATGTATTAGCAATATACAGTTACTGCAATACCAAGTTCTTCCTGAAAATGATCTGTTAAAGTGGTTGTAAGCCCTTACATATACCCAGTGAAGTGACTGGCCTCAGGTGATACACATAGGTTAAACAAATCCTCTTCTATAAGTTGTACCTGTTTATCTGCAGTCTTCTCATGTCTACAGCCATCAAAAGTGCAGAATTTATAAAGCTCGTCTCAGCAGTCAGAAAAAAGGGGGCGGAGAGTTGAAGTTACACTCTACAGAGCTCAGTGAGGAGAGCTCTGGGAGCTGATTGGAGGGAGGGAACACACCCTCTTCACACAGCACACAGGAACAGATATGAGGCAGTCAATCAGCTGGAGATTCCTCTCCTGTCCCCATTTTTCTCTTGGTGTCAGGAAAACTCGTCAGAAGTGACTCGTGACTGATGCTGATAGCAGAGGAATGAAGCAGCAGACAGAAATGACACATAGGGGTTGATTTACTGAAGGCTAGACTGTGCACTTTGCAAAGTGCAGTGGCACCCTGCAAGAGCAGTTGCTCGAGAGCTTAGTAAACGAGCAGAAGCCCTGCTTACTTCATTCAATCATGTGCAAGCAAAAATGCTGTTCTTTTTATTTTCCCTGCTTGTGAGTGGGTATTTTTGCAAAGTAAAGCTTTATCTCATTTACTTGAGTCTGGAGCAACTGCACTTGCAGAGCGCATATGCACTTTGCAAAGTACACAGCCTATTTGTCTTTGGTAAATCAATCCCTTAGTGTTCCCAACCAGAGATGTATAGTAACGAAGTAGAACTACTTAAGTACTGTACTTAAGTACCGAAATGCGGTATCTGTACTTTCCTACAGTAGAATTTTTTTCTCCTACTTCTACTTTTACTTCACTACATTTTTTCGATGATTTCGATACTTCTACTCCGATATTTTTTTTTGTGCTGCATCGTTACTCGTTAATTTTCTCTGCCTTTCCCTTTTTCTTTTTTGTTTGGTTTCCCTCCTTACTGCTCTCTCCTACTCTTTCAATTATCCTCCCTATTCTGCCTTCCCCCCTCCCCTTTTCTATAGGAAGGCAAAGGTAAAGATACCCCCCCCTTTTCATGGGTACCTGGTCTCTGGCCATTTGGGTAGCGTTGTTCCGCTCCAGGCTTCCGCTGGGCCGGCGTGGAGTGCTCCCACATGCGCCTCTCGGCGCTCTGACATGTGTGTCGGCCTTCGGCCACTCCGCTCCTCCCCTCCTTGTCTCCATTCGCTGACGTCTCAGCGCTGGGAGGCGGGGATTCCGGCGGCCGCGCAGTAGAGGCACGTGCGCATGCGCAGTGCGATCGAGGCACTGGCGGCCATCTTGGTTAAGGGAAACATGGGGGGTCTCTGATGTAAGGGGGGGCTTTGTGTGGGCGGTCTCTGATGTAAGGGGGCTCTGTATTAGGGTCTCTGATGTAAGGGGGGCTTTGTGTGGGGGGGCTCTGATGTAAGGGGGCTCTGTGGGGGGGTCTCTGATGTAAGGGGAGCTCTGTGTGGGGGGGTCTCTGATGTAAAGGGGGCTCTGTATGGGGGTCTCTGATGTAAGGGGGCTCTGTGTGGGGGGTCTTTGATGTAAGGGGGGCTCTGTGTGGGGGGTCTCTGATGTAAAGGGGGCTCTTTGTGGGGGCTGGGGGGTCTCTGCTGTAAGGGTGCTTTGTGTGGGGGGTCTCTGATGTAAGTGGGGCCTCTGTGGGGGGTTTCTGTTGTAAGGGGGGCTCCGTTGGGGGGTCTCTGATGTAAGGAGGGTCTCTAATGTAAGGGGGGCAAAGTTTGTAGTGATCATAAAAAGAAAAGTCAAATGAAGTGCAAAAAAAGTGCAAGAAAAAATGTGCAGGGCGCTGGTGGGGGCGCCACAGGATCAGCTCGCACAGGGCGCTTGAACACCTAAGGCCGGCCCTGGTTGGGACGTTCTTTCCCATTAACAGCAGATATGAAATTATATTCATCTTGTTTTGTCACATATATATGGTATTATGGCATTATATATATGGACTTTTTATTGACTTAGATTTCATACACTCTTCCTTTATTTCATTATTGGAATATATTGTTGTATTGTATATCACATTGGTTTATATATGATTTTGTGCACCAATAATCTGTGGAGAAAAAAAAACAGGCAGGGAAGAGAAGGAGGGATGCTTTAAAAAGGGAAGGGAGGGACATACTTTATCTGTTTTTTGTTTACAAAAAGTTACAGCCTAAGGAATTGTGATTGTCCTTTAGGTTAATCATTTGAATAAATCATTTGAAATAATAAAAAACAATATGATGTTCAAACTTTTGACTTCTTTCTTTAATAACTACATAACACAGTACTTCTACTTCTACTTTCAGTACTTGAGTAGAATTTTTTTTTCAAAACTACTGGTACTTTTTACTTTTAGTACTTAAGTAGCAATTTTTTTGAAAAAACTACTTGCAATACTTAAGTAAAAAAATGTTGAATACTTTAGTACTTCCACTTAAGTAACTTTTTCTGCGAGCACTTCCACTTCTACTTAAGTCACTTTTTGATCGAACACTTGTACTTTTACTCAAGTAGAAATTTCGAGTACTTTATACAAGTCTGTTCCCAACTGAGACAAGTACACACTATAGTAGGATATGCTTTGTTCATATTTCATGTTTGAAGTTTACAACCACTTTAAGAAAGCCCACAAACTGTCTTAAGCAGCGTACACACGTACCGATCGTCGGCCGACAGATCGGCCGTCTTTTGTCCAGGGCTGTCGGTGTCTGTTGAAAAGTGCAAAAGACTGCACAAGAATTTTGTCTGCCGACTACAGCCGACTGCAGAAGTGATGTCATGTAATGGTTAACTTTCCCTGTGTTTTTCTTTTCTGAGCATGCCCAGTCTTGCAAATCTGCGGTCTGTCGGTCGAATTCTGTACTGACTGGCGAACAATCGGCCGATCTGGTGTCGGCATACAAAAATTTTAATGCTTGCATGACAGATTCTTTTCGGCCGAATGTGCGCTGTCGGCTGTCGGAGGCATCATACTAACAAGCCTACAATCGGCAGATCGGTCGTCGGCCGAAGCTTTTCGGCCGACGATCGGTACGTGTGTACGGGCCTTTAGACAAGAGGATGTATTTGGAATAACTGCACTTAATTGACCTGTGAGTAAATCCAAACATATGGGCATGCTGGTTTGACAATAGATATAAAAAAATAAATAAATAGTCAAAAATAAATCATTAGCACATGTCAGTGTAACAATTGCGTCTCTTCTCCCATCATATCTTATGTCATGCCTTGCATTAGGGCCTAGTAACACCCAAATGTTCTTTTTACTTCTCTTGTTCTTAGATTATTTGTTATGTTTCCTTTATATCCTTAAAATATAATACATGTTGAATTGAAAAAGAAGCCCCAAGGGTAATATGCAAGACATGGCATATACAGTACATATACCTGTATCATATTTGCTAATAAAACATTTGTTTTAGGTCCATGTCATACCAGTAAATTTGTCTCTGGCAAAATCATACCAGGGACAACATCAATTTGAATCCAGCCACCTGTTCCAACAGCAGGAAGAATAAAAATATTATTTACATTTTTTATTTATTTTTTATTTTTTTAATATAAATCTGATTTTTTTTTTATTTTTTATCAAATGTATTTTAATAAAATGCTTTTGGAGTAAAAAATCTATCTAAATATAGTTTTCTATTTAAGATAGATTAATAATTTAGTTTATTCAGCATGAAATGGAGCTTAGTTATGTAGCATGAGGCTGTATATTCTGCATTTACATTTTTGGTAAACTCATTTAATGAACCCAAGCTCTGCAAGCTGAGATAACATGCACTGTCGTATAACTAGCCATCTCTTTAAAGTGAATAGGACTGTCGGTCAACAGCGGGTCAGAGGAGGAGCCGCTGCGGGACAGAGATGACAGTTGCTTTTTAAAAATTAGGATTTAAATCAAGTTTATTTAAATGAGGCCTTTTTAATAGTGATTTAAATCAAATTCACCCTGTCCAACAGTGTCACTCCCTCACTGCCCTGAGCAGCAAGATGGTACTCTGTTGCTGTTCTCTTGCTAGTAGTTGGGATTCTGCACTGTTACAGCGAGTAAGGGAGTGACTTGTATTAGGTAAAGTGGAAGCTGCCCCCTGGAGATTCTGTTGAAGTGTGAAGGTTTATATCTACATTAGGACCGTGCAAGAATTTAGGATGACTAATTTATGATATTACCATACTGACCATTGCTCAAGGGAGGTGCAGGACTCCCCAAACCTCCCACCCATTCTTTCTGTCTATTTACTTTCCTCTCTCATTAAACCTTTGTCTGTTTATTCCTCCATCCCTCAAAGTCATGTGGCAGAATATATTTACATTACAGTCCTCACTCTTTTGCATTTGTTCTTAAAAGCATAGAGTACTCGCCCCTCCATTCTCCCATCTATGGACATTAAATACTGCAATATTATCTTGTTATTTTAACAACAATTTATATTTGTAGGATAAGGACGCACTGCATTAAGAAATAATTCCTCCTGCAAGAGGTTTATATTGTATCTATGCTGGAATTTTTCTTTGATACCCACTTTTCTATAACAAAAAGACTAAACCCAAAATACTCACCATTGAAGAGGCTGTGGTTGTTACTGCTGGTAGCATCATGGTTGGCATTAATGGTGGCACCAGGGTTGGAAGCTGTGGAGTAGAATAAAAGTTAACAGCCGTATCACTGAATTAAATTAGAACTATAGGCATCTTGGATAGAGTAAAGGAGGGTTATAACCTCTGTCGGGTTTTTTCATCATCTGTGTCCAGTTGCTGAGATTTCCCATCACTTCCTGTACCACAGCCAAACAGGAAGTGACAAGAAATCTCTGCAAATTAAGGGGATTCCTTGGGGACCCCCAGGTCACCAGAACTAGTGCCCCCATTAGAAGATTTCCCCTCTATTACTTTTCTGGGGGCAACCCAAAATTTGGGATTTTCTTTTACTTTGACTTCTAATGATAACTATAAACAGGACAAATAGAGAAGGGAAATCTCCTTAACAGAGACACAGATAGCAATAACAAATTACAGGTAAACTGTTGCAACTATCCTCTGGTCCCTTCCTGACCATTCCAGGTTCCGAAGACAACCTATTTCATTTGAAGATCTTTGTGTAGGAGAGAGGCCAATTCGGAAATCTCAATCCATTTATTATGTTTTTTTTTACTAGCAGTCACATCTCAGCAAGACCCGGCCATATTTGCTCAAATAGGAGAGATCTTAAAACTACCATTTTGGAAGACCAAAAGAATCAAATGTTTTTAATTTTTTTTGTGCACAAATCTTTTCGTTGTAGTAAATATCTGGAGACCTTTTACAGAATCTTGACGCGCTGGTATCGGACCCCTGCTGTGTTAGCGTCCCTCTTCCCTAGACATAGCCCTTTATGTTGGTGATGTGCCTCCCAGACTGGAACACTATTTCACATTTTTTTGGACTGTCCAAAGATTTGCCCCTTCTGGCAACAGGTCTTACAAATCGTGCAAAAACTCACAGACTACTCTCTTTTCGACAACTCAGCTGCTGTATTCTTTAATTTGACTTCTACAGTATGTCAAGTAAAAGATACCGTAAATCCCTACTGAAGCATCTCCTAAATGCCACCAGGGCATGAATTCCCAGTATTTAAAAACAACATGCCCCACCCCCCCCCCTTTCCTGACCTGCCAGGCTGCATGCTTGGATAAAGGTATCTTATCCCCTTTAACCACTTGCCGACCGCCGCCAGACTATATACAGCGGCGGTTAGCCCCTCCCAGGCAAAGTGACGTACCGGTACGTCACTAGCATGGGAGCGAATAGGGGGCGAGCGCGCGCCGCCGGAGGCGCGCTCCCGCCCCCGCTCGTACCCGACGAAGCCGGCGCATGTGACCGGCGGACCCGATGTCCGCCGGTCACTCGCGATCGTCGGGTAGAGAGGGAGAAAGGCAGGCTGGTAAAGCCGCCTGTCATTCTCCCCTGTGTAAAAGCACAGATCACTCGGTCCTGCTATGTAGGACCGTAGATCTGTGCTGTTACACCACTAGCCACATCCAATGATAGTTAGAAACACGCCCCTAGGGACACACTTAACCCCTCCCTCTCCAATAAAGTTAACCCCTTCCCTCCCAGTGTCATTTTTACAGTAACAGTGCATATGTATAGCACTAATTACTGTAGTAATGTCACTAGTACCCCCAAAAGTGTCAAAAATGTCAGTCAAGGGTCCGATCTGTCTGCCGCAATGTCGCATTACCGCAAAAAAATCACAGATCGCAGCCATTAGGCGTTAAAAAAAACAACAAAAGTGACAAAAATCTTTCCCTTAGTTAGTAAACGCAATAACTTTTGCGCAAACCAATCAAAATACGCTTATTGTGATTTTTTTTACCAAACATAGGTAGCAGAAAACAAATTGGCCAAAAATGTAAAAAAATTTTGATTTTTAGATTTTTTGGGGGGGGGGGGGAATTTCATATAAAAAAATGTGAAAAATATTGTTATTTTTTGCAAAATTGTCGCACTTTTTTGTTTATAGCGCATGATCAAAAAATCGCACAGGTGATCAAATACCACCAAAAGAAAGCTCTGTTTGTGGGAAAAAAAAGGACGTCAAATTCGTTTGGGTACAGCGTAGCACGACCGCGCAATTGTCTGTTAAAGTCACGCAGTGCCGAATCGCAAAATACCCCCTGGTCAGGAAGGGGGTAAAATCTACCGGGGCTTAAGTGGTTAAGATCCTCAAAGCACAAGTTAGATCAGTTAAGATAATATGACTTTGATCCGACTTCAATGATATTGAAGGGACTGAAAACGGACCAAAGTAGTGCAGGAACATTTTTTAAAATCAGACCCGACTTGTGTCAGACCAGTTAATACAGTTCTCATAGGAAGTGGCGTCGGGAGGGGGGGGGGGGCTGACCAGGGCTATAGCCCCGAGTGGGCCCCCAAAAAACCCCAGGTCTTGTGTTGATTGTACATAATTATTTCCCCCGAGTCCAATATGATCCTTCTCCTCTCTGTGCTGGGCCTCAGCCTGGCTCTACTGCCTGACCTGCTGCCAAGGCCACACTGGTTGCTAGTATGGCCTGCCGCCTGGCGTCTAGCAACCAGTGATGTCATGTCAGCGTCCTCACGTGACAGCAGGAGAGCGCAGTGAACCACAATTTTCTGAGTTGTCACATGAATAACAAGTAAGGGCAATATGAAAATCTGTTTCAGTGGCAACCACAGATGAGAAAAAACTGACAGGGGACATTCTTCACTCTAAAACGAAAAAAAAAGTTTTGGCTTTACATACACTTTAAGTTTATATATCATTTACTGTACCTACAGTACTGTGCAAAAGGTTTAGACAGGTGTGAATAAATGTAAGTAAGAATGCTTGTAAGGTCAGGCACTGTTGTGGTTGGGTAGGCCTGGCGCACAGTCTCTGCTCGAATTCATCACAAAGGTGTTCTATCGGGTTGAGGTCAGGACTCTGTGCAGGCCAGTCAAGTTCCTCCACCTCAAACTCGCTCATCCATGTCTTTATGGACCTTGTTTGAGCACTGGTCCAAATCATTTGGTGGAGGGGGGATTATGTTGTGGGGTTGTTTTTCAGGGGTTGGGCTTGGCCCCTTAGTTCCATTGAAGGGAACTCTTTTTTTTTTTTTTAAAGGTAAGTTTATTGGTGTTTTTTGAAAAATACAGAGAACCATGTATAACATAACATATTGTCGTACATAAACATAGTACAGTAGTACAGCAACTCATTTCAGATTCAAGATAGGATTATACTTCATCGTGTATTTTTTTATCCTCCCTTCCTACTCCCCCAAAAAAAAAAAAATGAACAAAACAAAGGTCATACAATAATCCACTGGTGATTCGCTCAGCTCAAATCAATCAGTTACAACAATCAAATTCTTGCAGGAAGGGAAGACCTAAAGAATATATTGTGTCAGGGTAATAAACACAAACCTTTAGAATGGATACCCACTAGAGACTCTCAATCCGCCCCAAGGTTTTTTGAAAATATTGTTACTCGAAGTGTTAAATTCACCGGAAACAGTATTCACCTAATCCGACCATAGTTTGTTGAATTTCTTAGGACAACCTCTGGCAAGGTATGTCAATTTGCACATCGGTAATGCGTTAATAATTAGTTCAATCCAAGCACCCACACTAGGAGGATCTGGTTTCTTCCACCGCAGTATTATCATTTTTTTTTTGCATAAAAGAAAAGGATCCATAACAAGGATTTTTGAGATTCCCTAAGTTCCTCCTCTCCTAGATTGCCCAGTAAAGATCTATCGGGAGAGCAAATGTTGGGAAACGCTAATTTGTCTTCAATAAATGTGCATACCTACCTCCCTCCAAAAATCATACACCCTAGTGAAGGGAAATCTTAAGGCATCAGCATACAAAGACATTTTGGACAATTTCATGCTCCCAACTTTGTGAGAACATTTGGGGATGGCCCCTTCCTGTTCCAACATGACTGCACACCAGTGCACAAACAAGGTCCATAAAGACATGGATGAGCGAGTTTGGGGTGGAGAAATTGTCTACAATTCACCTCACAAATGCAATTATCGATATTAGTGATCCTTAGAAATTCTTCTGTCTCTTCATGTAATCCCAGACAGACTCGATGATGTTGAGATCAGGGCTCTGTGGGAGCCAAACCATCACTTGCAGGACTCCTTGTTCTTTTTTAAACTGAAGATAGTTCTTAATAACATTAGCTGTATGTTTGAGGATGCTGTCCTACCACAGAATATTTGGAGCCAATCACACGCCTCCCTGATGGTATGGCATGTTGGATAAGTATCTACCTACAGTATATTTATCAGCATTGAGGACACCATCGATCGGGCAACATTGAGGACTGTAGACGCAGTGGTCGGCCAAGGAAACCTAATGCAGCAGATGAAAGACACATCATGCTTACTTCCCTTCAACATCGAAAAATGTTCAGCAGTGCCATCGGCACAGAAGTGATGGAAACCAGTGGGACCCAGGTACATCCATCTACTGTCCGGAGAGGTCTGGCCAGAAGTGGTCAAGGGAACAAGGCTAAGCAACTCAATTATATACAAAAACAAAGGAACTAGGGGACAGAAAAATGGCAGCAGGTGCTCTGGACTGAGGAGTCAAAATGTGAAATATTTGGCTGTAGCAGGAGGCAGTTTGTTCACAAAGGTATTATTGTACAATAATGAGGGTCTGCAGGCAACAGTGAAGCATGGTGGGGGTTCCTTTTTGGGGCTGCATTTCTGCAAATGGAGTTAGGGATTTGGTCAGGATCAATTGTGTTCTCAATGCTGAGAAATACAGGCAGATACTTATCCATCATGCCATACCATCAGGGAGACATGTGACTGACCCCAAATTTTGCTCTGTAGCAGGACAATGACCCCAAACGTGCAGCCAATGTCATTAGGAACTATCTTCAGTGTAAATAAAACAATGAGTCCTGGAAATAATGGTTTGGTCCCCACAGATCCCTGATCTCAACATTGAGTCTATCTGGGATTACTTGAAGAGACAGAAGGATTTGAGGCAGCCTACATACACCAAAGATATGTAGTTAGTTCTCCAAGATGTTTGGAAAAATCTACCTGCCGAGTTCCTTCAAAAACTGTGTGCAAGCGTGCCTAGAAGAATTGATGCTGTTTTGAAGGCAAAGGGTGGTCACACCAAATATTGATTTGATTTGGATTGCTCTTCTGTTCATTTACTTTCTATTTTGTTAATTGATAACAATAAACTATTAATATTAATTATATATATTTCTGAAAGCATTGTTATTTTACAGCATTTCTTCACATCTGCCTAAAACTTTTGCACAGTAGTGTATGTTCATTTTGGTCCATTCCTTGTTGCATTACTTTCTATAGAAGCATTTCTCTCTGTTTATCAATTTCTTTTCATTTAGTAACATTATAGGGAAGGAACTTGCAAATAAATAAGCATGAAAAGAATATAATAAAGGATTGTACACAAACATTGTAAAATTCACTAAGAATATTACATTTCTGACACCACATACATGACATTTATAGTTCACACCTGAGCAAGAAGTGGTGGTACTGCCATGGGAGGGATCATTGGTGGCATCATTGCATGTGGAATTGGGGGCATTGCGGGGGGCCTCTGTCCAACTGGTGGCAATCCAATTGGTGGAAATGGAGGTGGAAGCCCAGGGGGAGGCATCTAAAAAAAAACAATAAAACAATGTCAAAAGGAGGATAATATCTGGAATATGGTCTACAAGAAATTGATTACAGTTTAATTAAAGGCAAAACGTTTTTAACTAGTTTTGGATAGAGTGGAGGGGGTTAGAACACCTGGCAGTTTTATTGTTTTCTGTGCTTCTGTTACTGTGATTCATCCCCTCTAATTGTCCTCTTTACCATATTCACCGAAAGGGAAAGTAAAAGAAAATCACAAATTTTGGGTTGACATCAGAATATTAATAGAGGTGAAATCTTCCTATGGGGTCACTAGTTCTGATGACCCTGGTGACACACCGTGATTCCCTCACTTTGGAGGAATTTCCTCTCACTTCCTCTTTTGGCTATGGGGCAGGAAGTGAAGGGAAAGGGACTAAAAAAAAAAAAAACAATCACTGGGGTTATAACCCTCCTTTACTCTATCCAACATTTAAAAAAATACAGTATATGTTGCCTTTAGTTACACTTTAAGACCTGTTACAGGAAAGCGTCTGCTTTCTTTGCCATAAGGCTGTTAGATCTTCTCACTATGGTCACCTTGAAAATTTTCCAATTGCTCTGATAGGAGTATAGTGTACTAACCAAAAGCAATCAATCAATTCTCTTAAATCAGTATTAAACCTAAAAGCAAACATTTATTATATTGCAGCTTACCAATTCTTGGATGTGATGTCTGCATTCATTTTCTTTTTTTAGGCTTTATTTCTTTTATTTTCATCTGGTGGTCCAGCCAACAAGTCTGTTATTTTTGAAAAGCAGAAGCTCTGCAGCAGAATGTATCAGTTACAGAGTTGAGACATACCATTTAACACTGGCAGGGATGCTTAAAATGATCAGCTTTTAATATCCTTATACCAAAAGGAAAAAAAAAATATTATAAAGTGTGAGCCGGAGTTTGGCTTCAATTTGTTAGTGTATTTAAAACTGCTAATATATTTAACACCCCACTCCCACCAGACTGACAATGCTGCTGTCTTGTTCTCATTAATCCAGAGTGGAGGCACTCTAATACAGTGGATGTTTTACTGGCCAGATGACCAGGTGAAAACAGAGGTAAGAAGGCCTAAGAAAAAAGAAACTGATACAGCCACCATATCTAATGATTGATACGCTTAAATATAACACATCTTTGGTTTGGGGTGTAATTTCACTGTAAGCCATTAAAAGATTCTGGTTGGTTACTATTGACACCATACTTGACACCAAGTGCTTTTCTATTTTATTGAATGTCTCCTTTTTAAAGCGCAGGCAGGGGACAGAAGCCATTGGCATAGGACTTTCCTTGGAGCAAATCCCCTTGATGGTAACAGAGTATAACTTTCTATTTTATTTCCTAAGACAGCACAGTAATATTTGACTTTGACATAACTGTAAGGTAAATATCCACAAAAAAAGTCTCTCTTTAACCACTTCCTGCCTGCCCACCATCAAATGACAGCGAAGCGTTGCGGCTATTGTTCTGGGACGCCGTCATACAGCCTCTAGCGCGCCCGCGTGTTGCTAGGACACGGTGAAACCCCGATCTTGGTAAAGAGCCAATGACTTGGCTCTTTACCCATGTGATCGGCTGTGTCCAATCACAGCTGGTCACATGTAAATGAGGAAGTGCCGTTTACCGGCTCTCCTCGCCTCACACTGTCAGAGTGTGTGGCGAGGAGAGCCGATTAGCGGCTCCTTCTCAAACGGGAACCTAGAAAAGGTAATCAGGGCAATGATCATCAGTGCCCTGATTACAGAAAAACTCAAAGATAGTGCCCACCATCAATGCCCACAGTGCCCATCATCAGTGCCCACAATCAGTGTCCACAGTTTTGCCAGTCAGTGCCTGCTCATCTGTGCTGCCCATCAGTGTCCATCAGTGCCGCTCATCAGTGCCGCCTGTCAGTGCTCGTCAGTGCCCATCACTGCCGCCCGTCAGTGCCCATTAATGCCGCCCGTCAGTGCCACCTATAAGTACCCATCAGTGCCACCTCTCAGTGCACATCAGTGCTCATCAGTGCCACATATCAGTGCCCATCAGTGCGGCATATTAGTACATCATCATCAGTGCCCATAAGTGCCACTTCATCAGTGCCCATAAGTGCCACCTCATCAGTGCCCATCAGTGAAGCCTCATCAGTGCACATCAGCGAAGGAGAAAAATTACTTATTTTCAAAATGTACTCACAGAAAATCTTTGTTTTTTTCAAAATTTTCTGTCTTTTTTCTTTTGTAAGAAATAAAAAACCCAGCGGTGATTAAATACAACCAAAAGAAAGCTCTATTTGTGTGAAAAAAATGATAAAAATTTCATATGGGTACAGTGTAGCATGACCGCGCAATTGTCATTCAAAGTGTGACAACGCTGAAAGCTGAAAATTGGCCTGGGCAGGAAGGGGGTGAAAGTGCACTGTATTAAAGTGGTTACATTGGTAACCTTAACCCAGTGGTTTGAATGCCTCTTTCAGTTGTTGTCTACATGGATTGTAAGAAAAGAAACAGAGGAAAAATGTGTAAAACCCCTTTATGAAGCCAACAGTTAACTGGCAAAGTCCCGGCAGTTATCATGCAGGAAGGGGCGGGCATAGCAGCCATTGTTAGCTACAAATAGAGGAGAAGGTGGGCTTGGCTACCATTTTGCTGAGAAGAGGAGAGGAGTATTAGGGACTTTTGAACCGGACGGCTAGATGGACTCCCTATGAATATTCAGGAACACACAGAGACATACACGAGGGTAGAGTCAGAGCACCTTCGTTTATTTCAGGAAATTTCCCGAGCCTAGATACAGTTAGAACAACAGAAAAATTAATTTCGCAATAAGGGGCTTGGCTTCAGTATGACTCACATGATACTTTTTGGCATACTACCCAAATTAGATTATTCCCATAACAGACTTAATATTTTCATATGAAACTATTTCTGCAGAGTCAGACATATCTGAACAAACAAGATGTTATGACTATGACATCCCCTGACTTGGGAGTAAGGGGACGCTGAGCAATCTGGGGAGCAAACGGAGGAAGGTTTTGCTGAGCCAAAGTGATTCATCTTGTATTATGAACCCATGTGGCAAAGGAGGTGAATGGCTACTAAGGAGTCTTTACTGAGTTTCCTCCCCTGGATTTTGGAGATACCATCTTTACCATTGGAGTATCGGCTGGGGTTAAGGAGATTGGGAGTCAGGGGACGCTAAGCGATCTGGGGAGCAAACGGAGGAAGGTTTTGCTGAGCCAAAGTGATTCATCTTGTATTATGAACCCAGGTGGCAAAGGAGGTGAATGGTCACTAAGGGGCCTTTACTGAGTTTCCTCCCCTGGATTTTG
This sequence comes from Pelophylax lessonae, assembly GCF_965119305.1. Lineage (NCBI taxonomy): Eukaryota > Metazoa > Chordata > Amphibia > Anura > Ranidae > Pelophylax > Pelophylax lessonae. Next base: position 552,109,492 of record NC_138769.1, on the reverse strand, counting down.
AAAATACCATCTTTACCATTGGAGTATCGGCTGGGATTAAGGAGACTGGTTGAGTCCGCTGTAGGATACATTTAATCAGTTGGATGGTAAGAGGCAGTGTGGTTGGTGATAATTTTATACTGATAATTATAAACAGCCTTCAGTATGACTCAGGATCACATGATACTTTTTTGGCATACTACCCAAATTAGATTATTCCAATAACAGACTTATATTTTCATATGAAACTATTTCTGCAGAGTCAGACATATCTGAACAAACAAGATGTTATGACTATAAATCAAGGATAGCTACATGAGAAATAGAGAAGAATATACAGCATGAAAACACCATTAACCCTTCAAGGAGAGGAGAGGAGGACGAGACAAGACACAGGGGGACGGGAGCTGCAGGACACGTGACCAGACCAGAACAGGCTGAAAACAGGTATACAGTATACAATTTTCTTATTTTAAGCAACATAGGTGGAAGGAGGGTGGAGGGAAATTTTTTTTAACAAAGTTAGTGTTAGGAAGGAATTCTACATATAATGACAGCAATAAAAATGCTCTGTGTAGATTTGTAGGATCTCTTCACAGCTGCAGCATGGGAAAATAATATTGTAAAAGAGTTAAAACAGTTAACAGCAAACACACACACACATCATAGGTTGAACTGGATGGACTGATGTCTTTTTTCAACCCCACAAACTATGTAACTATGTAACTTAACCACTTGCCGTCTGCTCACTAGAGCTCTACTGCACCAAAGTGGTTCGTTATCGTCTGGCGACGTAGACCTACGTCGCCAGACACTCCCCTTTCTCGGCGGCGCGCGGCGCTGGAGGCTCGCTCCCGCTGTATTCAGTCACAGCGGGAGTCGGGCCAGGGGAGGAGCGGCGGTGATCACCACTGCTCTTCCCCGATTGTCGGGGATCGAGTGTGGAGATCCGCCCGCTTGTGTAAACAGAGCGGGCGGATCTCCTAAGTGACAGGCAGGGTCAGATTGCAGGGTTCAGCATAGCTGAACATGCGATCTGTCCCTGTGTCACTCAGTCCCCTCCCCCCACACACGTCAGTAAGCACCAGGCATACATTAACCCCTCCCTCTCCAATAAAATTTCCCTGCCAGTGTCATTTTTACAGTAACAGTGCATATATATAGCACTGATTACTGCAGTAATGTCACTGGTACCCCCAAAAGTGTCAAAAATGTCAGTCAAGGGTCCGATCTGTCCGCCGCAATGTCGCAGTCCCGCAAAAAAAAAAATCGCAGATCGCCGCCATTACTCGTTAAAAAAAAAAAACACCAAAAATGACAGAAATCTTTCCCTTAGTTAGTAAACGCAATAACTTTTGCGCAAACCAATCAAAATACGCTTATTGTGATTTTTTTTACCAAACATAGGTAGCAGAAAACAAATTGGCCAAAAATTTAAAAAAATTTAGATTTTTACATTTTTTGGGGGGGAATTTCATGTAAAAAAATTTGAAAATATTGTTATTTTTTCAAAATTGTCGCTATTTTTTTGTTTATAGCGCAAAAAGTAAAAATCGCACAGGTGATCAAATACCACCAAAAGAAAGCTCTGTTTATGGGAAAAAAAGGATGTAAATTTCGTTTGGGTATGGCATCGCACGGCCGCGCAATTGTCAGTTAAATTCGCACAGTGCCGAATCGCAAAAAAGTGGCCCAGACGTTAGACAGCAAAATCCTCCGGTGGTAAAGTGGTTAAAGCTCATAATATGTAGAGGAAAATAACCAAAAATGCATAACAAGGGCACACTATGTTTATACGTGCAGTTTGTACTTGTGGGATATGCAGGTATAAAAGAAGACTTACAAAGGGTGGAGGCATCAGGGGAGGAGCAGTAGGAAAAGGTGCAGACTGGCCTGGCGGAGCTGTTCCTGAGTCTGGTGCTGACTGAAAAAAAAAACCACAACAATAAAACTGTGAATAAACTATGAATAAAACTGTGAATAAAATGGTCTGACTTTACTAATTCTTTTCAGTGCCTAATGCAGCACTTTATAAAAATTTATAAGGGCAAAAAATAGACTGTAAAAAAAAAAGTACAAAGTGCTGCGTATGCAAAACCTGAAGAATATAAATATACACAATATTGTCAAAAGTATTGGGACACCTACCTTTACACGCTCATGAACTTTAATGCCATCTCAGTCTTAGTAGTCCATAGGGTTCAATACTGAGTTGGCCTACCCTTTGCAGCTATAAAAGCTTCAACTCTTCTGGGAAGGCTGTCCACAAGGCTTAGGAATGTGTCTATGGGAATGTTTGACCATTCTTCCAGAAGCGCATTTGTGAGGTCAGGCACTGATGTGGACGAGAAGGCCTGGCTCGCAGTCTACGCTCTAATTTATCCCAAAGGTGTTCAATCAGGTTGAGGTCAGGACTCTGTGCAGGCCAGTCAAGTTCCTCCACCCCAAACTCGCTCATCCATGTCTTTATGGTCCTTGCTTTGTGCACTGGTGCAAAGTCATGTTGGAACAGGAAGGGCCACCCCTGAACTGTTACCACAAAGTTGGGAGCATGCAATTGTCCAAAATGTCTTGTTATGCTGAAGCCTTAAGAGTTTCCTTCACTGGAACTAAGGGGCCAAGCCCAACCCCCCACACCATAACCCCCCCTCCACCAAATGATTTAGACCAATGCACAAAGCAAGGTCCATAAAGACATGTATGAGCGAGTTTGGGATGGAGGAACTTGACTGGCCTGCACACAGTCCAGACCTCAACCCTATAGAACACCTTTGGGATGAATTAGAGTGAAGACTACGAGCCAGGCCTTCTCATCCAACATCAGTGCCTGACCTCACAAATGTGCTCCTGGAAGTAGTCAAACATTCCCAAAGACACACTCCTTTTGGACAGCCTTCTAAGCAGAGTTGAAGCTGTTATAGCTGTAAAGGGTGGGCCAACTCAATATTGAACCCTACGAATTAAGACTGGGATGCCATTAAAGTTTATGTGCATGTAAAGGCAGGTGTCCTAATACTTTTGACAATAAAGTGTATATACAGTATACCTAAAAAAGTATATCTAAATCCATTTTTAGTTTTGCATATAGTTGTGAACGGTCAGCACCCCTAACAAGTTTTTACTGCTGTTTCTGTCCCCGCTGGGAACACGTGTATCCCAACCAAGAAGTAAAAATGGAATATATCTCAAAAGGAAAAAACAAAAAGTTGCTGTAACAGCTTAAAAAGTAATATCCTTTCCACAAGTTGACAATGCTGCTGTCCTTAAAGAGGTGCTCTGGTCATTTTTGTGTCCCATGATCCAATGATGTGGTCACCCGAACTGTTGTTTCTCTCTCTTTCCTCTCTCTGGAACCGGCATTCCAACTGTGGGCACCTGGCTGTGACAGCTTGCAGCTTCACAGCCAGGTGTGCAATGCACATGCATGAGTTGTGTTGCGGCTGCTGACTTGTCCGGCAGTCTAGAACAGCCTTTTTTGACCAGGGTGCCCAGGCACTCTGTGGTGCCTTGAGGCTTCTTCAGGGGTGCCTTGGCAAAACGTCTAAAAACTGTTAAAAAATTGTATACAAGCCGGCAGGTGGATGAAGGCTGCCTTTTAGTTACAGAAAGCAACAGGTTTTCATTATACACAATTACGACTTTCTAGACACCAATGATGTTATCAGTTGATAAGGAGGATGTCGGTTGCCTCCACAGCACCCTTGTTTGACCCTCCTGTGCCCCTCACCCTCAGCACTGGGGTGACATTAGCTGACAAATGGAGAGAAATTGAAGGAGAAGAGAAACATTGGAATACTAGTCAGTACCAGTGGGCAAAAGTGTATTTGCTTTGGAAGAAAACATCACCTCTGAGTGGCCTGTGTGCGTGGATGTTGCTACATTATGTAAAACTATTAGAATAGTTTTTTACATTTTAGAATGGGGTGCCTCAAGACTGGTCATAATTTTAAAGGGTGCCTTGAGATTGTCTGTAATTTTAAAGGATGCCTTGATTGAAAAAAGGTTGAGAAACACTAGTCTAGAACAGCCTTTTTCAACTAGGGTGCCAAGGCACCCTGGGGTGCCTTGAGGTTTCTTCAGGTGTGCCTTGGCAAAATGCCTAAGAAATGCCCAAAAATTGTATACAAGCTGGCATGTGGATGAAGGCTGCCTTTTAAATACACTGAGTCAAGAAGAAGAAGAAAAACATAGGCATACCAGTCAGAACCATTTTGTAAATCTGTATTTGCTTTCGAAGAATAAATCACCTCTAATAGCGGGTGTCCTACTTGGACGTGTGGATGTTGCTGCATTATGTAAAACTATTAGAATAGGGGTACCTCAAGACTGTCCATAATTTTTAAAGGGTGCCTCGAGACTGTCCATCACTTTGAGAGTAGGCCTCGAGACTGTCCACAATTCTTAAAGGGTGCCTCGAGACTGTCCATAATTTTTAAAGGGTGCCTCGAGACTGTCCACAATTTTTAAAGGGTGCCTCGAGACTGTCCATAATTTTTAAAGGGTGCCTTGAGACTGTCCATCATTTTTAAAGGGTGCCTCGAGACTGTCCATCATTTTTAAAGGGTGCCTCGAGACTGTCCATCACTTTGAGAGTAGGCCTCGAGACTGTCCACAATTCTTAAAGGGTGCCTCGAGACTGTCCATAATTTTTAAAGGGTGCCTCGAGACTGTCCATCATTTTTAAAGGGTGCCTTGAGACTGTCCATCATTTTTAGAGGGTGCCTCGAGATTGTCCATAAGTTTTAAAGGGTGCCTCGAGACTGTCCATCATTTTTAAAGGGTGCCTTGAGACTGTCCATCATTTTTAGAGGGTGCCTCGAGACTGTCCACAATTTTTAAAGGGTGCCTCGAGACTGTCCATCATTTTTAAAGGGTGCCTCGAGATTGTCCATCATTTTTAAAGGGTGCCTCGAGACTGTCCATCATTTTTAGAGGGTGCCTCAAGACTGTCCACAATTTTTAAAGGGTGCCTCGAGACTGTCCATCATTTTTAAAGGGTGCCTCGAGACTGTCCACAATTTTTAAAGGGTGCCTCGAGATTGTCCATAAGTTTTAAAGGGTGCCTCGAGACTGTCCACAATTTTTAAAGGGTGCCTCGAGATTGTCCATAAATTTTAAAGGGTGCCTTGACTGAAAAAAGGTTGAGAAACACTGCTCTAGAAGGCTGCAGGGAGGCAGGGGGAGAGGAGAACTCCCACTCGGTAGTGGGAGTGGGTACCTGTCAAAACTAGGTACCTACTCCCCCTCCCCAAAAAAAGATTAAATACCAAATCTGGCAGGGGAGGGGTGGTGGGGAGTGCTTAAAGTACTAGTGACACAATGGTATTTCTGGATTCTGTTAATAAAAGAGCCCATGCCCAGCTACTGATATTTGTTTGTAGCAAATATTGTCAAACATGTATATCTCTAATGATTATTCTAAGATCGCGCCATCCCATGCAGCAAATTACATAAAATGTAGCCACAGCATAATGTGTTTTTTTTCTAGCAAGGTCTACAGTGGCAGCTTACATGTTTCCTAATCCTTCCAAAGGAGTCATGAACAGAAAAAAAAAAAAACTTCACAAAGGTGCTAACCCTTCCCATATCATAAACGTATAAAAAGGTATTGGTCGGTGTACTGCTAACAACTGTCTATGCACACATTTGCTCCTAAGCATAATATGGAGCTCCTACTTCTACATGGATTCATCTACTACTAATAATAAAAGCACTGAGTGTCATTACTGGAACCTGAACCTGTGAAACAATACCAGAAATACTCTGCAATCAAAGATTAGACAGCTCTGGAAATATATAGCATCCAAACATCATGTCACCACTCAGCTATGTCAGCTCTATGTCCCTAAGCAAGTCACTAAAAGGGAATCCAACGAACACTAGGGAAGGAAGAATTGAATTTCAGTATGGTAATATCAGCTCACACAAACTGTCTGCAAAGGCTCCAAATAAAATGTTATGATACACCATTAAAATATGACTAATCTAATAAAGTGTACCTAAATCCCAAAAACAAAAACTCACTAAACGGAATTTACTTAGGCCCCTTTCCCACTTGTGCGACTTGTCCTGCGACTTAGGACTACAAAGTTGCATGACAAGTCATACCCCATGATTTCCAATCAGTACTGTTCATATCTGTGCGACTTCAAGGTAGTCCCTGCACTACATTGGTCTGACTTTGAAGTGACTTGAGGTCCATAGACCTCAAAATTACACAGGCATTGCTTCAAGTCCCGTCAAAGTCGTGTCAAAATCTAGTGACTTTTACGTGACACAAATGTGATTCTGGATCAGCCAGAATCTGGAACAGCTGTGTATTGCAACAAATCAGCTTCTAGCTTTCATTTTTAAAGTTTACACTGACATTAAATGTAATTGTTTTTAACCACTTAAAGCGGTTGTATCCCCTGTGTAAAAAAAAAAAAAAACCCTGCAGAACAATGGCATAATGTGCTAGTAAGCAGGGGTGACCAGCGCTATGGAATTTTCAGTAAATGTGTGTGTTCTTTATCACAGAGGTGTCAGCTGCCAACAACCAACCCCTAAGGGTTAAGAAAGTGAGATGTGTGCAAAGGATTGAAACGGCGCTACCTTACAAGTGATAAAGTGCCAAGTGTACAAATAAATAAATCGTGATACAGTTAGATTTTTTATATATATCATAAAATTAATAAATATAAATATAAAGTGCACTAGTGGTTGTAGTCAATGCTGTGACCAATTGTTAGCCCCAAGAAGGCGTGCAGAAACAAGTGAAAGTGCTAGTGCAAATAAATCAAGTTAGAAAACTAATTTGTATAATTAGTGAATTTTATTGTAACAGAAAAGCTGAATACTTTACAGTGTGATAGCACCAGTGAAAAGTTAAATCAATAGATAAGATAAAGTTCCTCTTGGTGAAAAATGACCATAAAGTTCCACCAGAAAAAATTATAAATAAGTGAAATGAATGGGTGAAAAAACAGATGTAAGGATTTCTTTTTGTAGCGATCACCAGTGTGCCCACTAGGTGTCGCACCTCTCATACAACCTGCTTGTGGTGTATTCCGTGGGACAAATATAGCGTTTCAGGGTCTCTCCGCTGTGTTCCTCTCTTAATTTCCTCAGAGACAAGAAGAGAGAGAGGGAGGACCACTTGGTGTAATAACAATGGCAATCAGGGAAAAGGCGACGGTAGTAACTAGGGCGGAGTCATACGTCATTACGTCACTTTCGGGTTTCGGAGCCAGGGCCGTGGAACGCGGAAGCTTCCCGGTTTCCTCTTTCACTGATCGTGGACAGCTATAACCGTGAGTTATACCGTCGCCTTTTCCCCGAAAAAAGCAAAAAAAAAAAAAAGTCATTTTTTTCATCAAGAAAAAAATGGGCCCTTTAAGGCCAATGTTAGCTCCAGTCCTCCAAGGTCATAGAGTCGAGTGGGGGCCAGCTTGCCCTCACTCGACTTCCTGCCTTAAAGGGTAAAGGACTGTATCGTTCTCCCTGTTACCGACAGCTCCGGAAAGCGGAAAAAACGACCGGGTGCCCCCTCTCCTGCCGCCCATTAAAGTGACCTTGCAGCGAATTCGCCGCTGGGACCACTTTTATGTTAAAGTAGACTGCCCGCCATTTAAAAAAATACCGGGGTTATGGCAGCTATCTGCTGCCATAACCCTGGTATTTAAAGTCAAAGTAACGACGTAAAAACGTGGCGGGGGGTCCGTAAGTGGTTAGTAAAAAAGAGGTAATACTTTATCCGTTCTTTGCAACCATACTGCACAGAAAAGTCAATTTCCTCCTCTTCTCCCAGTCCCCACCAAAGCTGTAGGTTCCTGTAGCGAGCTGAGAGCTAAGGGGCACCCAAGCGAGCACGCTCCCATTGGGCCCTCACGCTGGGCTGTGTGTGTCTATAGACACACACATTGTGAGTAAACCACACCCTCACAGAGGAGTTTGACTGACGGCAGCAAGAGCTTATGGCTTTACTGCCTTCAGTTTTTCCTGTGGAATCAGGAAGTGACAATGGAGCTAAAGACAGCACTGGAGACGTGATATGGAGGCAGGTAAGTGTTTAAGGACTTGGGATAGGGGGTGGAACAGGTAGTGAGGCGTTTTTTTACCTTAATGCAGAGAATGCATTAAAAAATGTGACTTTAGTACTATTTTAAATGAGCAAGCTGAAGATAGAAGCTAAATGGTTACTATTCACTACTCCAGATTCTGTCTGCTCCAGTTTTAGTAAATAACTCCCCCCATTATTAATTGGAGTTTTTCAGTCTCTAGATATGGTGGCTGTGTTCGTTTTTCTTTTTATTATTATTATTTCAGGTACTTATATAGCGCTGTCAATTTTACGCAGCGCTTTACATATACATTGCACATTCACATCAGTCCCTGCCCTCCAGGAGCTAACAATCTAAGGTCCCTAACTCACATACATACACAGTAGGGCCAATTTTTTATACAGGATCCAATTAACCTACCAGCATGTCTTTGGAGTGTGGGAGGAAACCGGAGTACCCAGAGGAAACCCATGCAGGCACAGGGAGAACATGCAAACTCCAGGCAGGTAGTGTCGTGGTTGGGATTTGAACCAGCGACCCTCTTGCTGCTAGGTGAAAGTGCTAACCACTACACCACTGTGCCGCTTAGTTCTTTTATTTTGACCTGTTGATCCTGTCAGTAACACACTTCCTATCCTAGGTTTATAATGCTTACTCATTGTACTGTATCTGTGGAGGAACAGCCTCCATCCATCTAAATAACATAGGGTGAAAGTATTCTGTTTACCTTAACACACTTTAAAAGAACTGCAGCGTGCACAGGACAGCACTGGATTTCTGGCAGGATCAACAGGTTTTCTTTTTTGGCACTTATCAAAGACATATAACACAAGATTTTAATATTATATTGAGCAAACAGGAAAGGGTAATTGTTCGGATTTACCTACTGTTTTAACCCTTGTTTTAAAACTCTCCCACTAATAGGCTTTGTGTGTGGTGCATCATCCTCGCATTTTTTTATGTTTTTGGCAGGAAAGCATACTTTTTTTGATTTGTAAAGTTAACTACCTGCCGACCGCCGCAAGTAAATTTACTGCGGCGGTCAGCCCCGGCCAGGCAGAGTGACGTTAATTAACGTCACTCGCCTGTCACTCCTTTTAGAGCCAATAGCGGGCGAGCGCGCGCCCGCTGAGGTGCGCGCCCGCCTCGGCTCATTCAGAGAGGAGTGCGGGCGTGTGACCGGCGGACCCGATGTCCGCCGTTCACAGTACGATCGCCGGTACAGCGGGAGAAAGGCAGAGCGGCTTATGTAAACAAGCCGCCTGTCATTCTCCCCTGTGTAAAAATGAAGATCAGACGGTTCTACTATGTAGAACCGTTGATCTTTGTTTTTACACTAGGAGACCTGTCCCTGTACAGTAAGAAGCACGCCCCTAGGACACACTTAACCCCTCCCTGTCCAATACAGTTAACCCCTTCCCTGCCAGTGTCATTTTTGCAGTAACAGTGCATATATATAGCACTGATTACTGCAGTAATGTCACTGGTACCCCCAAAAGTGTCAAAAATGTCAGTCAAGGGTCCAATCTGTCTGCCGCAATGTCGCAGTACCGCAAAAAAAACGCAGATCGCCGCCATTACTAGTTAAAAAAAAAACCACCAAAAATGACAAAAATCTTTCCCTTTGTTAGTAAACGCGAAAACTTTTGCGCAAACCAATCAAAATACGCTTTTTGCGATTTTTTTTACCAAACATATGTAGCGTAAAACAATTTGGCCGAAAATGTTAAAAATTTTAGATTTTTACATTTTTTTGGGGGGAATTTCATATAAAAAAAAGTGAAAAATATTGTTATTTTTGCAAAAATTACGCTCTTTTTTTGTTTATAGCGCATGATCAAAAAATCGCACAGGTGATCAAATACCACCAAAAGAAAGCTCTGTTTGTGGGAAAAAAAGGACATCAAATTTGTTTGGGTACAGTGTCGCACGACCGCGCAATTGTCCGTTAAAGTCACGCAGTAAAAAATCGCAAAAAAACCCCTGGTCAGGAAGGGGGTAAAATCTTCGGGGCTTAAGTGGTTAAAAATGCACAAGAAATCCACAGCATCCCTTAAACCTTTTGGGGTGCCATTGAAAATCACGGGCATCGCACAGGCATCCCGCGATTTGCAATGATTCCGAATCGCGGGCAGAATCGATGTGATTCTGCCCGTGATCCGCTATGCCCACATGTGAATGTAGCCTTACTGTTTTCAGTGTGTTCTGTGCAGAAAACTGCAGGTCACCACACAGAGTGTGAATGAGCCCTAAGGCGACATTCACAGTCTCTGCATGAAAAAACAATTTGTTTTAGATTGTGAGCTAGTCTGCTGTATGCCAGTGGTGGGGGGGTATCTTGCATTTTTAAAACAGAAGGCATTGGGCTTGATTTACTAATGGCAAAAAGACTGTGCACTTTGCAAAGTGTAGTGGCTCCAGAGCTTAGTAAATTAGGTAAGTCTTCGCTTTGCAAAGAATATCCAATCACGTGCAAAAAAAAAAAAAAAACTGCATTTTTACTTGCACACGATTGGATAATGGAAGTCAGCAGAGCTTCTGCTCACTTACTAAGCCCTGGAGCAACTGCACTTGCAAAGTGCACAGTCTATTTGTTTTTACTAAATCAACCCTATTGTTTCTCTTTTTTCTTTTACCTTTATTGAAATGTCAAACTGACATTTCATTCTCATCTATCTATGGTACGGTGATTGGTGCTGACATCAGGTGATCTCTGGTGCGTTGCAGAAAAATGCAAACATGCTGCTGCACTTCCCAAAGGCTATTTCTGAAGGCAGCATTGCAGTGTGAACAGCGCCCATAGAAAATAATAGTTATGGATGTGCCTTTGCGATGACTTTTGTGGTTCCAGTATGAAAAAATGTCTTTGACCACTTTACGTCTGCTCACAGTAATACTACTGTGGCAGAGTGGCTCGTTATCGTCTGAGGACGTAGTATTAACGTCGTCAGACACTCCCCCTTCTGGGCGGCGCTTGCGCGCCGCCGGAGGCTCGCTCCCGCTGTTTTCATTCACAGCGGGAGTCGGGCCAGGGGAGGAGCAGCGGCGATCGCCGCTGCTCTGCCCCGATCGCCGGGGATCTAGTGTGGAGATCCGCCCGCCTGTGTAAACACAAGCGGACGGATCTCCATAGTGACAGGGAGTGACAGATCGGACTGTTCAGCATAGCTGGACATCCAATCTGTCCATGACTCACTCAGTCACCTCCCCCCCTACACGTCAGTAAGCACCAGGCATACATTAACCCCTCCCTCTCCAATAAAATTAACCCCTTCCCTGCCAGTGTCATTTTTACAGTAACAGTGCATATATATAGCACTGATTACTGCAGTAATGTCACTGGTACCCCCAAAAGTGTCAAAAATGTCAGTCAAGGGTCCTATCTGTCCGCCGCAATGTCGCAGTCCCACAAAAAAAATCGCAGATCGCCGCCATTACGCGTTAAAAAAAAAAACACCAAAAATGACATAAATCTTTCCCTTTGTTAGTAAACGCAATAACTTTTGCGCAAACCAATCAAAATACGCTTATTGCGATTTTTTTTACCAAACATAGGTAGCAGAAAACAAATTGGCCAAAAAATTTTTAAAAAATTGGTTTTTACATCTTTTTTGGGGGGAATTTCATATAAAAAAATGTTAAAAATATTGTTATTTTTTCAAAATAAACGCTCTTTTTTTGTTTATAGCGCAAAAAGTAAAAATCGCACAGGTGATCAAATACCACCAAAAGAAAGCTCTGTTTGTGGGAAAAAAAGGACGTAAATTTCGTTTGGGTACGGCGTGGCACGACCGCGCAATTGTCAGTTGAAGTCGCACAGCGCCGAATCGCAAAAAGTGGCCTGGACGGAAGACAGCAAAATCCTCCGGTGGTAAAGTGGTTAAAAGCACATAGTGTAAACACGCTTCCATTTACACCTAGTAAGCACTTAGTGTCCATTCACACTAATACGACTTGTCAGGCGACTTGGTCAGCCTGACAAGTCGTGCACCGTCGCGGTCCATTGAGTGAAACGGTTCTAATAGGAGCGACACAAGTCGCTCCGACTTAGAAAAAGGGTCCTGTACTTCTTCGGGGTGACCTGGAGCGACTTGCATAGACATTCATTTTATGAAGTCCGTGCATGTCGTGCCGAAGTCGCGCTGCACGCGACTTCACAGATCGCCCCCGAAGTCGTGCCGCTTCAGTGTGAATGCGATCTTATAACAATGCTTATACAGGTATTTCTTCTCCATGTTTCATTTTGCACTTGCATGTGATTTTTTTTAAGTGTTTTAAGCCTCATTCACGCAGGGTGTAAATAACTGCATGTTTGGTGAGGGCTGTGTTCCCCTCCATTCAGATGCACGGGTGTTCCAAGCATTCCTATGCAGGCAGTCCCATTGTTGACAATTGGGATACAGAGGGGTTGATTTACTAAAACTGAAGAGTGCAAAATCTGGCGCAGATGTGCATCGTAGCCAATCAACTTCTAACTTCAGCTTGTTCAACTAAGCTTTGACAAAAGAAACCTAGAAGCTGATTGGTTTCAATTCAGAATTTGCACTCTCCAGTTTTTTTTTATTGCAAAAATGTAACTTTATTGAAAAAAAAGAAAGGTGCAACATACAGCAAGTATAGATTTGCACAACGTTTTGAAAAGTAAACATACTCATACAGTAGGTAAATGAAAAAAAAAAAAAAAAAAGAATAAGACATAACTTAGAATATAACTAGTATTGGCCTGACACAATCAAGGCGAATATCAGGCGGGGAGGGGAGGGGGACACACACTGCCAGGTACATCGGCACATCACAAGGACAAGCCTAACCAGAGAGGTAGTCCGAAGCGGCCAACACCACCACACCAAGTCCAGAGCGCTCAACTATCCCGCTGAGGGTTCCCGGGTCCACCTGTCCCAAATTTTGTTAAATTTTGCAGGGCATCCCCTATTAATGTAAATCAGGCGTTTATAAGGCAGGACATTGTTGACCTCCAGTTTCCAGGAGGAGAGGGTGGGCAGTGTAGTGCGCATCCACTGCCTGGCAATAAATAGTCTCATGAAGAAAAGTCGTAGTGGGTTTGTCCAGATCCCCATCAGGGAAAATACCCAGCAAGCAAGATTTAGGGCAGAGAGTCAGAGGGGACCCCATGTTGTCATGTAGGAACTGTATTACCTGTCTCCAGTATCCCTGGATCAAGGGGCACTGCCAGATAAGGTGGAAAAAAGTGCCGGAGTGTTAAGAGCACATAGGGCAGTAGGGCACGCACTCTCCAGTTTTTGTAAATCAACTGCAGTGGCTGAAAGGATGCAATGGTAGAGACTTACTGAGAACAGAGAATGCAGAATTTGGTGCAGCTCTGCAGAGAAACCAATCAGCTTCCCAGCATTATTCTTAAAACCTAAACAAGCTGAAGTTAGAAGCTGATTGGCTGCCATGCACTGCTGCACCAGATTCCGAGTGCTCCAGTTTTAGTAAATCTGCCCCAATATGACATCTGTGTGGGTGCAGGTGTGTGTCCCCAAATGCAGACAGTGTGTGTTCAGGGACTCGCACCCATATGGATATCAAATCAGGAGCAATGTCTGTGCAGCCACTGCATCCCAACAGACATCAATGGGACTGCCTGCACAGGGATGCAGGGATCACCTGTACATCTGCATGCAGGTAAACATGGCTCTCCTCCGGTGTATGCTTTACTATGTGAATGAGGCCTTACAAGCGGTTTTACAAGCTCCTGGGTGGGTGAAGACTGGAGGTGAACAGTTCCAGGGCAAATACATGTGAAAGCGCTTCTGCGCAAATACAGATGCTTCCATTAAAGTCTATAAGGAAAAAAGCTCCAAAAATAAAGCTCATGTACCTTTCTGAGCTTTTAGTGACTGAGCCTATACATGTGAACAGCCTGTATTGATAGAGATATAATCAGCCTATATTGATAAAAATGTGATCAGCCTATATTGATAAAAATGTGATCAGCCTATATTGATAGAGATGTGATCAGCCTTGTATTGATAGAGATATGATCAGCCTTGTATTGATAGAGATGTGATCAGCCTATATTGATAGAGATGCGATCAGCCTATATTGATAGAGATATGATCAGCCTGTATTGATAGAGATGTGATCAGAGATAACAGCCTGTATTGATAGAGAGATAACAGCCTGTATCGATAGAGATATGATCAGGCTGTATTGATTAGGATGTGATCAGCCTATATTAATAGAGATATGATCAGCCTGTATTGATAGAGATATGATCAGCCTGTATTGATAGAGATGTGAACAGCCTATATTAATAAGGATGCGATCAGACTGTATTGATTAGGATGTGATCAGGCTGTATTGATAGAGATATGATCAGTCTGTATTGATAGAGATGTGAACAGCCTATATTAATAAAGATGTGATCAGCCTGTATTGATAAGGATGTGATCAGCCTATATTGATAGAGATATGAACAACCTGTGTTGATAGAGATATGAACAGCCTGTATTGATAGATATGAGATCAGCCTGTATTGATAGAGATGTGATCAGCCTGTATTGATAAAGATGTGATCAGGATGTATTGATAGAGATGTGATCAGCCTGTATTGATAGAGTTGTGACCAGTCTGTATTTATAGAGATATGATCAGCCTGTATTGATTAGGATGTGATCTGGCTGTATTGATAGAGATATGATCAGTCTGTATTGATAGAGATGTGAACAGCCTATATTAATAAAGATGTGATCAGGCTGTATTGATTAGGATGTGATCAGCCTATATTGATAGAGATATGAACAGTCTGTATTGATAGAGATGTGACCAACCTGTATTGGTAAAGATGTAATCAGGCTGTATTGATAGAGATGTGAGCAGTCTGCATTTATAGAGATATGATCAGCCTGTATTGATAAAAGATATGATCAGCTTGTATTGATAAGAGATGTGATCAGCCTGTATTGATAGAGATATGATCAGCCTGTATTGATAGAGATATGATCAGCCTGTATTGATAGAGATGTGATCAGCCTGTATTGATAGAGATGTGATCAGCCTATATTTATAGAGATATGGTCAGCCTGTATTGATAAGAAATATGATCAGCCTGTATTGATAAGAGATATAATCATATTGATAGAGATGTGATCAGCCTGTACTGATAAGAGATATGATCAGTCTCTATTGAACAGAATGGAGCTTCTACTGCATGTTGCACTTAGGTATAGAAACACTCTGGTGTATTGAACTGTATTGTAATTGGACTCTCCCTTTATATTATAAAGCACTGCACAAACTTTTGGCATTATTTAAATCCTGAGTAAAAATAATAATAATAATAAAGGTGTAAACAGGGACTAACAGGAGTTACAGGGTGGGGGGTTATAAGAGAGGTAGAATAATAATAACCCATTGTGCAGTCCTGCAGCAAAGCCAGGTGCCCAGTCCCTGTGCCAGTCATGGGTTCAGGATGTGATAGAAGTTGTTTATGACCCTGCAGTCCAGTGACATTGTACAATGACTTTCCCCCATACACAGCCTACCTCTAGGATCACAGGGCTCTTATATAAGGAGATCTAGCAATGTCCTATGGGGAATGTCCATACACTGTGCACACAGTCCCTTCACTGAACAAGGCTCCTGTGTATTCCAACACTACCTTCATAATAAGCCCTCTACACCACAGCCGCTGTGTGCTGTCCCCCCACTATACACACACATATAAAGCCCTGCACCCCCCGCCATACACCACCCCCCTCTCCATGCATTCCCGGCACCCCGATATACAGCTCCCTCACCATCCCTGCTTCAGCCGTGAGCCGACTCAGGCTCCTCCCCCTCAACAAGCCGCATGGCCATTGGCAGAGGAGGCGAGGAGGGCGGGGCCTGTGTACTGTAACCTGAGTGATGCCAGTCGGGCACCGTGTAATCATAGAGTGCCCGCTACTGTGTAACACCGAGCATGGAGGGGAGGAGTCACCCACCCAGAGAGAGCTTTATCCCCGGATCAGGGCTGTGCAGATGGAGAGGAGATCAGTGACAGCTGTCAGTCTGCATCGTCCATGAAATACACACTGAGCTCCCTACATCACACCATACACTCTGACATTGTACGGTCATTGGATGCTGACTACACAGCAAGCCATTTCTCATCAAGCTGGTTTGCATTTTTGATTGAAGTAGAATTGAAGACAATTTTGTTATAAAATAAGGGAGGGGTGTAACCCCTGTCAGGTTTTTATTTTCACTAACCCACAAAAGTCTAACAGAGATGTGGCTTTATTTCAGGAAAAATCCTACATATTGAAATAAAAACCCATTAAACCACTTCTGTGCTAGAGCAATATTTTCAGTTTTGGAACACATTTAAAAATCTGCATTTTGGGCCGTAAAGGTACTTAACCCCACCCCCATCCAACCCGGAAATTATAATAAAAAGATAGTAGTATATGTTAGAATGGTTCATTTTTTAAATTAGTTTGGTATATTCAAATTCGTTTCATATATTCATTATTTTCAAACCGATTCGAATTTAGAAGCTATATTCATTCTATTTTATTCTATTCCATTCTATTCTTTTCTTTTATATTCCATACTAATCTTTTATTTTCTATTCTATTCTGTTTTATTCTATTATATTAATTTCTATTTTATTAAACTATTTTGTTTTATTATGTTCTATTCTATGTTATTCTATTATTTTATTTTCTATTCTATTCTGTTTTATTCTATTCTATTCATTTCTATTTTATTAAACTCTATTTTGTTTTATTATGTTCTATGTTATTCTATTATTTTATTTTCTATTCTATTCTGTTTTATTCTATTCTATTCATTTCTATTTTATTAAACTCTATTTTGTTTTATTATGTTCTATTCTAAGTTATTCTATTCTTTTATTTTCTATTCTTTTCTGTTTTAGAATGTTCTCTGTTCTCTTCTCTTCCTTTATTTTCTTTTCTATTCTGTGTTATTCTATTATTTTATTTTCTGTTCTATTCTGTTCTGTTTTATTCTATTCTATTCTTTTCTTTTCTATTTTAGTCTAATCTATGAGGCCCCTTTCACACGGAGCGGACCGTATTGTGATCCGCTCCGGCGCTTTTTTTTTTTTTTTTTTTTCACGGACACGGAAGACATTTGTGTCATCCGGATATCATCCCATCCGTTTGCGGTTGATATACGGACATAATGTATGTCTGTGGGATTGCGGATGTCAGCGGATGACACCGCTGACATCCGATTTTGCGTCCTTTCTGTGTTTTTAAACGGAAGAAAAAATAGGGTTCTGTTCAGTTCCAAAAAATGGAACAGAACTGAAAGGACGCAAATCGGATGTCAGCGGATGGTCATCCGCTGACATCCGCAATCCCATTGACATGCATTATGTCCGTATATCACCCGCGAACGGATGGGGTGATATACAGACATACGGAACGCCCATGTGAAAGGGACCTAAAGCATGAATCATCATATTATTTCAAATGTTTACCATGCTGTATTTATTGCAGTGTGTTTCCATTTCAAATTCCTTTTCGAATTCAGATAATTTGTTTCATTATACTTTATTTTATATTTGTTGAAATCCGTTACTATTGTGATTCGAAAATTCAGATACATCCGAAAACTCGAAACAACGAAAATTCCATCCAAATTTTGCTTAGTAACGAAATGAATCACATATGTCTACTACACATCAGTTTAGAGCTAACTCTGAGCTCTAGCTCTAGAATTATTGCTCTCACTCTGATATTTACCTCATATGTGTGGCGTGATCGCGGTTTACATACTTGTGCGCACATTGGGCTCGCATTTGCGGGTGTGTGCAATGTGCAGGGCAACAGGTAACACATTTATTTATTTATTTAAGTTTTATTATGCTTTTATTTTTAACTTTTTTTTTTTTTTTTTCAAATTTGTAACTAACTTTAACAAACCCCCATGTAATAGCAATGGGCAGATGACCGTTACCTTCTTCTAGATCTTACCTGCCCTCTAAAGCATGTAATCAAGCACAGACCTGCTCAGATACATGCTTCCCTGGATGTAGGAAATGTCAGCTCTGAAACTGGAAGTAACAAAGTTTTTACATTATAACATGTGAACCCACCGCTGTCTAAGCAAAAGAACCTTGTGAATACTTGTATTATTAACATACTGTTTATCCAATAACAATGTGATCAAATGACTTAATCGTAATGAAAAAACATACAACTTATAAACTCTAAAAGTGCAGTTAATATTTAGTGCCAAAGTGCATGTAAAAAAATGTTAGTCCTTTTAAAGTGCTTATTCTTATGCCAGATGTTGGCAGTGCAGTGCCGTGCCATGCTCCCCTCCTTATGTGCCCCCACTCACCAGATAGTGATGGACATTGTGTCTGGATCCTCGGATTGTTTTTCAGATGGATGGTCCACTTATCCTTGTTGTTACCCAGCAGATAGGACTAGATCCTCATATGTTTAATGGGAAATAGAACCAGGAGATATCCATAGTGTAATACTATTTTTGAGGGCTCAAAATTTCAAGTCATGAGCTACTAGCCAGGCCTTAAGAGTTACTCGCCACTTGTTGCCCCACCCAAACCCTACCCTGCTCCGCCCCTAAACACGCCCTCGTAAAATATCTCATAAGCGTGCCCCCTTTCAATACAGAGTGACCACAGTGTGACCCGTTTCAATGCAGAGTGACCACAGCGTGCCCCCTTTCAATGCAGAGTGACCACAGCGTGCCCCCTTTCAATGCAGAGTGACCACAGCGTGCCCCCTTTCAATGCAGAGTGACCACAGTGTGCCCCCTTTCAATGCAGAGTTACCACAGCATGCAGAGAAACCAGTGCACTTACCTGAAGCAGCGGCAGCTTCTCCTCAATCCTCCGCGTCTCCCGAGTCCTCCGAGTCCTCCTTGGCCAATGGCAATTATTCGCCTTTTGGCCAATCAGGAAACGGGTTTCGGACCCGCTTCCTGATTGGCCAGGAGGAGGATCCGTGTGACAATAGCGAATATTCATTCAATATTGTCACACAATGGGTGGGCTCAGGGCGCACTGCTCTGCGCCCCGGGTCCACCCTTTTCTGAAGCCAACGCACCGGCCGTCACTGATGCTCGCGCTGCGAGCCTGTGAGGGGCGGGGACATTCAGGAGGAGGAGAGGGGCGGTCCCAGGTGCAGGAGGTGGAGAGGAGCTGTACGAAAGAATGCAGGCTGCGCTGTGAACGGCGGCGGCAGGCACTAATACATTCCCCATACAGCACAGCCCGTACTCATCATCCTCATCATTCCACTCGCAAAATGAGAGCAGGCGAGTGGAATTTGTGAGGGCTGCTATTTTTTATTGTTAAAATCTTAGTAACAGCAGATTGCACACTTACACAATACTCCTCTTGTATATAGGCATATATTGATGCCGTCTTGGAACTCAAAGAGCCGCGGTCTGTGTTCGAAGCAGCATCATCAGAGACTTTGTTGCTTCCAGTTTCATTCCAGGCATAACAGATTGAGTAAGATTCTCCTTTCGCCCACCGTTTCCAAGCCTTCCAATGTTTTCCCAAGCTCCCACCAGTAAGAGTGGGAGAGCCAGGCAACCACGTGTGGGGAATCGCATCTCTCACACTGTAAAATTTTTAATCTGCACATTATAACAGGCTTCACAGGAAGCCCTCCAGCGCTCAGACACTTCTATCTTCTCCTGTCCTTTCTTCCAGATGCACTCTCTTTGGTCATATATAAGTATATCTGACAGCAAATCACAGTGACAAAATATCAGAAAGGAAAAAACTAAAAATATATAGTATAGTAAAGTCCATGTGAGTAAATAGAAATTCTTCTTTAAAAGTTCATTAATAGACATCAATCACCAGCAGCAATATGAAACCTCCACTTCTAGAATCAAGAACACCTACCAGATGTGGTTGGCCCTCTATCTCTAGCGAGGTCTATTGAGCTTTGAACATAGCCCTCAGGAAAATCGCGCAGGCGCTGATAGGAGCACGCTCCTGTGGATACCAGGACCCTTGGTCTTCTTCCGGACCAAACATCACCACCCCAAACATCATAGACAGGAGTATGAAAGAAAAAATGCTTCGATAGTGTAAAAACTTCCAAGGTAATTTATTAAGAATTAGAATTGCACCTAAACAGCTGTATAGATAAAAATGGCAAACACTGTACAGTAATCTCACTGTGCCCGGGAAGACGTCATCTATGACAAAATGCGTAGGGTGGAGCTGCGTGCTGATGTCATGGCGTCCCCTCCAGTAGGAGCTGATGAATATTTGAGGATCCTTATAAAAGGGACACATGCATTTTTCTGAGCTTACATTCAGTTGGGGGTCAAAGCTATCAGGTGAGAGTACATCCGGTGAGAGGCAGCACTGTGGTGTACAAAATGGATGCATGCGCAGCACTGGGGGTTGGGAGAAGCATAGAAGGAACTATTGAAGAGGCGATTAACAGTTCTTTAATAGAGACTTTTATGATTTCATTAGTTTTATTTTTTGATCTATCAATCACATACTTGAAAATCAAGTAGATGCATTCAAACTATATTGGTGGTTGGAAGAAGTATAAGAAGCACTGTTGAAGACATGTTGGATATTTTCTAGCAAAGAGACATTTATGAGTTTTTTTTATTTTTATTTTTTTGTGCGATGTTGGTTTAATTGATTCCCCGCAAATGTTGTAATTTAATTTTTATTTATTTTCCTATGCAATTATGTATATATGATTTATGTAATATTGGTTTGATTTCACACTTTCTATTTCAAATAGCCCCATACCGTGTGTTAAGAACAGCTGTACACTGTGGTCTCCAGGGATATGAAGCAAGATTACACGTGTCTAAATATATAATTAACATTAGCTCATGGATATCTTGTGTACTTACCATTTCAGATTCTTCACCTTCATTTACCTCATTTTGTTTGTAAAATAACCAAAAATTGCAAGTGACCTGGCCCCCCTTTGCAATTCAAAATATGAAACAGATAACCAAGTGATTTGAGGAAATGTTTCCTTACAATATCCATTTTGAAGTATCCAGTACCAGTCAGGAAAGAGTCCTTGGATGCTGTAACAGAAAACCTTGAAGTACATCCAAAAATCTATCTATATGTACACAAAGGGGTTCATTTATTAAAGGTGTTCATTTTTCACTTCAAATAGATCTAAATTTAACATAAAACCTATACCATAAAATGCATAAAGGCAGAAAACCTTCAGCCTTCACAACCACTTTCAATGCGTGGGTGCAACTCTAATTTTTTTTTTTTTTTTTTACTTAACTTTTTTTAATCACATAGGAAACAAAAAGTCCCCTACGTGATGATTTTTTGGTGACCGGTTTCTTTAATGAGACCCCAGGGGTCTAAAAGACCCCTGATGTATCACCTGTTCTCCAATGAGGCTGATACTATGCAGATTGCATTCCATCAGCTTCTACCCTAGCCATACAGGATGGGAAAAGTGAAAGAGGGAACAGAAAGTTACATTCTACACATCGCTTCTGGGTCAGCAAGAAGAAGGGGAGGAGAGGTGGCCACTCTGCCCCCTCCCCCCACCCAGCGTCACACGCCATGCTGGTCCTATCTACACTGATGTGTACATGGAGCTCAGGATATATGGCAGGGGTGCGTGGGGACAGCCATTACTGGGGGTGTTTGGAACTAATTGGGTAGCTGCCCAACTGCCTGATTGCTTCCATCTGACAGCCGTCCATTGGCTTGTCAGATATACACACACTCCCGGTGGCCACTGCTACCAGTGTAGTTTTTATGTCTGTGGCAGCGAAAGAGTTTAAAGGCATAGTTCACTTTTACCAAAAAAACTGCCTATGCAGGTAAGGGGCATCTGTAGATAAAAAAATATTGTGCTGTTTTGACCAAAGTTGAATAATCCACTTGATATAGGTGTAGGCTATTAATGTACCTCCTGAAGTTTGAATGAAAATCTCTCAGAGATCGCATAATCCCATCCTTCCTTGTTGCTAGGACATTCCTAAGAGACTCACGGTGCTTCACTCTGGTTTCTGGGCATTTTCATAGGAGCTGTAAAAATAACCCAAGAAAACCCCCAAACAGCCAGAACCCTGGTGCAAGTGTACAAAAATAATGAGTGGTGAACATATACACATATAAAGCATTGCTGTATAACCTAATAAAGAGTAGCAAGAGACATAGCAATCTTCTCACTAAATGCTGCTTTTTTTATTTTCCTTGCAATTGATTGAGTATAATTTGCAAAGTGAAAATTTTACCATATTCACCAAGCTCACCAGCAAATTCACCTGCAACATCTAACTTCCCATACAAAGCAAACAGCCTTTAGTAAATTAAACCTATTCTTTCTAAAAGGTCTTTAGAGGTCTATGAATCTGTGATGTCTTTAAAAACCACAGACCTCTAGGCTAGGGGAGAATTGATTAAGGAGTCTTATAAGAGAATTAGAAGATGTTAAAAAATGTATTTGGGGTGAGAACAATTGTGTTCCAAGCTAAAAGGCTAATTGCTTGGAAGTCTAAGGGAGTTGCTGATTGTCTAAAAGTAGTGAGCCTAAAATGGTTTAAGGTATGTAGAGAACAGCATTTCCATTTTCCCCATTGATTTGTTTGCACATGTGTATTTTTCTCCCCAAACAGGAGTGTCAAGATGGCAGCACAGAGATGGACAGCACAAGGAGGACTTCGACTTAAGGGAAGACAACACTGGACTACATGGAGTAATATTTTTTTTCCATACAGGGACAAATATTAGGGAGTTGAATTTGGTTTAACCTGGGAAGGAGAAGTTCCTTAATTATATCTTCATTAGTGCAGGACCCAGCTAGAATGAGAGGAGGCATTTCCAGGGTTACCCTACATCACAAGTCACATGAAGCATAGCCACAGTGGAGCTCCAGGGATGGTTTTCCTTATACCGTTGCAGGTAATGCACTGGTCATGTCTGAATAAGCAACTAGGCATGGAAAACACTGACTATGTACTACAGGGGCTTGGGGTAAGATCCATAAGCACCAAGAGGCTGCGGGTTGGGCAACAGGGGTCTAGACATCCTTTGAATTCCCAGCATATTCAAAGGTAATCATAAGGTGTTATAATATACTATACCTCCGAAGAGGTGAGTGGCACAGACTATGAAACCGCTTAGCAAGAAAGGTTCTTCTAAGACTTCAGTCTAATAAAATATACATGATAGATAACACCCACTATATAGGAATTAACTAAATCCTAATTGGGAAAGATACTTTAAAGACTGCAGCTCAATAAGGACAGATAACAAAGAAACACTCTTCAATGCTAATTGTAATTGATTTTCTTCCCTTGCACTGGGAATAAGAATATTAACAGATCTTTTCTACCTGGGGTCTCCAGGGATATGAAGCAAGATTACACGCGTCTAAATATATAATTAAAATTAGCTCATGGATATCTTGTGTACTTACCCTTTCAGATTCTTCACCCTCATTTTGTTTGTAAAATAACCAAAAATTACAAGTGACCTGGCCCTCCTTTGCAATTCAAAATATGAAACAGATAACCAAGTGATTTGAGGAAATGTTTCCTTAAAATATATCCATTTTGAAGTATCCAGTACCAGTCAGGAAAGAGTCCTTGGATGCTGTAACAGAAAACCTTGAAGTACATCCAAAAATCTATCTATATGTACACAAAGGGGTTAATTGATTAAAGGCGTTCATGTTTCACTTCAAATAGATCTAAATATAACACAAAACATATACCATAAAATGCATGAAGGCAAAAAGCCTTCAGCCTTTACAACCACCGCGTGGGTGCAACTCTAATTTTTTTTTTTTACTTCACTTTTTTTAGTGACATAAGGAACAAACAAATCCCCTACGGGATGATTTTTTGGTGACCGGTTTCTTTAATGAGACACCAGGGGTCTAAAAGACCCCTGATGTCTAACCTGTTCTCCAATGAGGCTGATGCTATGCAGATTGCATTCCATCAGCTTCCACCCCAGCCATACAGGCTAGGAAAAGTGTAAGAGGGACCATAAAGTGACATTCTACACATCCCTTCTGGGTCAGCAAGAAGGGGAGCAGACAGATGACCACTCTGCCCCCTCCCCCACCCCACCCAGCGTCACACGCCATGCTGGTCTTATCCACACTGATGTGCACATGGAGCTCAGGATACATAGCAGGGGTGCGCAATGGGAAGCAATTACCAGGGGGTGTTTGGAAGTAATTGGAAGGCTACCCAACTGCCTGATTGCTTCCGTCTGACAGCCATCCATTGGCTTGTCAGATATACACACACTCCTGATGGCCACTGCTACCGGTGTAGTTTTTATGTCTGTGGCAGCGAAAGAGTTAAAAGGCATAGTTCACTTTTACCAAAAAACTGCCTATGTAGGTATGGGGCATCTGTAGATAAAAACAAACTGTGCTGTTTTTACCAAAGTTGAATATTGCACTTGCTATAGGTGTAGGCCATTAACGTACCTCCTGAGACCTTACTAAAAAACTCTCAGAGATCGCATAATCAAACCCTGCCTTGTTGCTAGGACATTCCTAAGAGACTCGCTGTTATTGTTCACCTCCACCATTACAGGAGTGGGCTATCAAACGCTGAGCTCACAGCTACTGCTTCAGGGAAGAGAAAGTGCATGTGAGGGGTTTGAAGCAAAGAAAGAACTCACCTTTAAAGTTGAGATTGGCGTTGTACAGACTCCAGGAAGTCTAAAGTTATTCTAACTCTGAAGGTGTACTATTTTTTTAATAGTGATTTGCTCCAAGCAAGGGAAAATTCAGCAACAACCTACAAAAAATGTTGTGGACTAATAAAAATGATAAAGCTATATAAAACTGTTTATTACTGTATGGATGCTAACATTTTCTAGCATGGCAGGTATGTTAGCAACCTATGTTATTCAAAAGTGGTGGGACGCATGCATCTGTATGATGATCTTATCGATTTTGTAAAAGTGCTGGCATGGCAACCTAGATGAGCTAGAGATCACTTTCTGCATCCTGTGCTGCTGTCATGCTGTGTCCAACTCCAAGACTTTTGTGAACAAGGCTGATTTACCTTTAAATCAATATGCTTATAGTGCAGTAAGTACAGTAAGGGAAGTAAGGATTTCGTCCAAAGAGCTAAACTAATAGAGACCAAAAAAAAAATACACGCTTGATTATTTTGGTGTTGTGTATGTGCATGTAAAGTATGTATACCAAAGGAAAGATCTCACGAGGTCATACTTGATATCATTGTCCCCTATTTACGAAAGCTTTTTCAGACTGAATGGTGGAGATCATAACATGTGGTGTGTTGGTATTTTTTTTACCTACGGTAATTGGATTTAGTGCACAGTGCAACAGCTACTGCACACTTTTATTATTACACCATCTGCAGATTTTTAAGAGAACATTTTTACACTACATCTGACTTTTAAAAAAAATACAGTGAATATAAATAAAAAAGAATATATAATAAAAAAAAAGGCCAATAATCTGGATATATTTTATTATTTATAAGAATTACAATATTTTACACACCCTAAAAGAAAGAATTACTATATACAAACTTGACACTGTTCTATGATTTCTTGTCAATCAGTGTAATTAATGAGCATAAAATAATGATTGCAGTCCATTCTATAAATATTTTGGGTACATGCAGGGCTACAGTGCCAGTGTGTCTTTGATAAGTCTCCGCATTGTAGTAGTAACAGATGTGCCCAAAGAGTCAGTAATCTGATAGGAAATTTTGTACAGATAAGGCTGAACATCTTTCAAAGTCGTATCAAAGACATTGTCCACTTCTGACTGTGTTGGCATTTTTGGTAGATATTCGTGTCTGTTCATCACTTCCACGATGTTAATGATCTTTTCCCCCAGTTTCTCTCCCACTTTTTCCCTACAGATCTGTCGTTCCTGCTCAGTGGCCAGTGACACGATGTTGACTTTGATTGTCCAAACCTCCCATGGGATGCATTCATCTGAGAATGGCCAACGAGACTTCTTCTTCTGGTAGAATTCAAGAGAAATCTGACCAATGCCATCATTCCCAGAATTCCTGAGAGCGTCCTATGAAAAAAAAAAAAAAAAAGTAGATAAATTGAGAATTCTAATCAAACACACTCAGGCTCATTGAACAAGGCAATACAGTGCACCAAACAAAATCCCTAAGCTTTAGGAATCTGGTTAAATGCTGTCTTTTAGCTTATTGTATTTTCTTCCCAAAGTTTCAGTTTACAAATAAATGTGTGAAATTGGTATTCCTTCCACCCAAAATTAGGGATGCACTGATCTGACTTTTTTGGATCCGATACCGATATCTGGCGTTGTGAAATCGCCGATACCGATACGGAGCTACACACAAAGCATGCGGCTGCAGTACAGAGCAAAGCCGCTGCTTCATGTGTACGGCTCCTCCATTCACAGGCGGAGTGCATCTGATATCACTCCGCATGTGAGCCGGGACTATACAGGAAGTAGCGGCTCCCATCTCATACTACTACTACACCAAGTAAGGGATGGCTGAGCTGTTACTAAGCAAAAACCAGATCGGCCAGAGGATCGGTCGATGTTACCGATCCCCCGATCCAGCTATAATGGCCATATCGGCGCCGATATCTGATCCGAATATTGGATCGGTGCATCCCTACCCAAAATGGACATTTAAAGATGAACTTAAAGCGGAGCTCCACCTAAAAAGAGAAGCTCCACTTGTTTGCATCCCCCCCCCCCCTCCACTGCCACATTTAACACTTTCTTTGGGGGAGTGGGTACCTGGTTTTGACAGGTGCCTGCTTCCACCTCCGGGTAGGATCGCCATGGTGATCTACGAGTATATCTGGCCCCTCCTCTTTCCTACTCCTCCTTCTGGGACATACACAGGTCCCAGAAGATGGCAGGGCCATTCACAAAGCACAGTGTGAGGGGAGGTGGGACTGAACTCCTTTTAGTAAAAAAAAGTAAATTAAAGACAAAAAAAAAAAATGCACTCCCCGTGTAAAGGAGGAGAGGAGGGAACTTGACTATAGAGGTGAAGATCTGCTTCAAGTAGTGCATGTGCAGTAGGAAAGCAGTTGTGAAGCCTGCCAGTTTCCCTTAGTGAAGAATCGGCTCGGGTGCTGATATTACTGCATTCCTGGACAGGAAAGTGTCCTTATATTGAAAGTCAGCAGCTACAGTATTTAAAGCTGCTGACTTTTCATTTTTTGGGGAAGACTGGAGCTCCTCTTTAAGACAAACAGCCAAATAGGCAGACAAAATACATATGGAATCTGAGAGCTGTTATACCTGTAAAGGATATTTATTTCTGTTCATTTATTCCTGGGATTATAGGTGCATCTCAAAAAATTAGAATATCATCAAAAAGTTAATTTCAGTAATTCAATTAACCACTTAAGCCCCGGAAGATTTGACCCCCTTCCTGACCTGGGCTTTTTTTGCGATTCGGCACTGCGTGACTTTAACGGACAATTGCGCGGTCGTGCGACGCTGTACCTAAACAAATTTGACGTCCTTTTTTTCCCATAAACAGAGCTTTCTTTTGGTGGTATTTGATCACCTGTGCGGTTTTTACTTTTTGCGCTATAAACAAAAAAAGAGCGTCAATTTTGCAAAAACAACAATATTTTCCACATTTTTTTTTATATGAAATTCCCAAAAAAAAAAAATGTAAAAATCAAAAATTTAACATTTTTGGCTAATTTGTTTTATGCTACATATGTTTGGAAAAAAAAAAAAAAATCGCAAAAAGCGTATTTTGATTGTTTTGCGCAAAAGTTATTGCGTTTACTAACGAAGGGAAAGATTTTTGTCATTTTTGTTGTTTTTTTTTAAACGCGTAATAGCGGCGATCTGCGATTTTTTTCACGGTACTGCGACATTGCGGCGGACAGATCGGACCCTTGACTGACATTTTTGACACTTTTGGGGTTACCAGTGACATTACTGCAGTAATCAGTGCTATACATATGCCGGGGCGGGAGCGCGCTCGCCCGCTATTGGCTCCCAAGCAAGTGACAGGCTAGTGACGTATATATACACGTCACTTGCTGCGGCGGTCGGCAACCGGTTAAAGTAATATATTTCAAGATTTTTTTTTTTTTAATTTTGACGATTATGGCTTACATCTAGTGAAAACCCAAAATTCAGTATCTCAGAAAATTAGAATACTACATAAGACCAAAAAAAAAAAAAAAAGGATTCTTAATACAGAAATGTTGGCTTATTTAAAAGCATGTACATGGACATGGTCACATGACATGGCTCCCTAAATCTTCATGGACTCTGGAACATTTTGCAATTCATTTGGAAATCAAGGTCCCAGAGTCTAGAGGAAGAGTTGAGAGGCACAGTCCATGAAGCACAGATTCCAAGTAGCATTAAGGTCCAGTGTGAGGTTTGAACAGTCAGTGATGATTTGGGGAGCCATGTCATTTGCTGCTGTTGGTCCACTGTGTTTTATCAATTTCACGCAGCCCTCTAGCAGGAAATTCTAAAGCACTTCATGCTTCCCTCTGCTGGCCAGCTTGATGGAGATGCTGATTTCATTTTCCAGCAGGACTTGGCACCTGCCCACACTGCCAAAACTACCAATACCTGGTTTAATGATCATGGTATCACTGTGCTTGATTGGCCAGCAAACTCACCTTACCTAAACCCCAAAAAGAATCTGTGGGGTATTGTCAAGAGGTAGATGAGAGCAACCTGGGCTTCCTCAGAAGAAGAAGTATAGTACACCTCAGCAGTGCCACCTCCTTGCCACGCCGCATTAATGCAGTAAGTCATGCAAAAAGGAGCCCCAACCAAGTATTGGTATAGTGCATACTACACTGTACATGGACATACTTTTCAGTAAGCCAACACTTCTGTATTAAAAATCCTTTTTTTTATTGGTCTTATGTAATATTTAGATTTTCTGAGATACAGAATTTTGGGTTTTCAATAGCTGTAAGCCATAATCATCAAAAAAAAAAAAAAAAGTAATGCTTAAAATATATCACTCTGTGTGTAACGCATCTATATAAAATATATGAGATTCACTTTTAGACTTGAATCACTGAAATAAAATTAACTTTTTGATGATATTCTAATTTTTTGAGATGCACCTGTATACAGCCCTGCCACTCAGCACAGCCAGCCTGGAGACCTTACATTTGTCTACTGCAATTAAAGTGGGTCTCCAGCCCCACCCCCCATTTTGTTCTTGCAAATCCCTGCCTACCTTGATGCAGGTTGTAACAATTTCAGATACACACCTGTCTAGTGGATCCAGCTGTGTCCTACAGAATCCCCTCAGAATTCTACCTTTTCCAAGTTACGCCCCCCCAGGTCTTGCGATGATGCACCGCTAGGCCCGCCCCCCGCCTCCTTTATCGATGGAGCACTATGCCTCTTGGGATAGGTGTATGCAATACCCAGGAGGCAAAGGGAGGACAGTACATGTCATACCCCTAGGCGAATGATGTGCAAGGGGAGGCGGGACAGAACTTCTTTTTGTACAAACAATACATTTAAAAAAAATTGTGTGCTCCCTGTATAAAGGAGGGGATGGAGAGGAGGGAACTTGATTACGAGGGTGAAGATCTTCTTTAAGTAGTACAATTAGGTCTTGTACCTGCCACAATCCTGTGACTGGACAATAAAGGAGAAGCAGCAGACTCATAAGCTCATCCCTCTACCACTCTGCATACTTTTCTTTTTAGCATGTCCCTTATTAGCACATGTAAACTGCAGCACATCTGACTAGATGTTCGAGTCTAAAGTCAAACATTTTATTTTTTTAGTGTAGAGAAGGGTTTTAACTCCTTCTATTTCTTTTTTATTTCAAATGTATCTAAAGCCAATTTTTTTTCATTTTGGATAAAGCAGTAAAGGATTAGAACTTCCTTTCCTGTTTTTTTGCTGTCTGGGTCCCCACTAGGGAGATTCCTCTTTTAATTAGTTCTGGTGACCATTTTAACAAGAACATAAAGTGATTAAAACCTGAATAGAAGGGAAATCTTTCAATGATGATTCTTGTTCCACTGACAACTATCTTAAAATTCAGCCAGTTTAGCAGGAACCGGACGAATTTCGATCCATGTAAGGGCACCCTGGTTGTACGCAAGTCGATCCATCAATCAACTTAACACTAATCCTTGTGTTCTGCTGGCAGGAAAGGCTCCCTGTGCTCCCTGCCGGCAGACCACAATAGCACTGTGGGAGGGAATCTCCCATCTACACTGACTGTGTTGATGGGAGAATCAAGCAATTTTCTTTCCTTCCACCCACCATGCATAATGAAAAAAAAAAAAAAGATTTCCCTCAATTTGGTGACTTATTTTTGTGTGTTTAGGACAGAAAGTGAAGAGAAATCTCCCCACTGGCATACGTATGGCACTGGCAGGGATTCTTACCATTTCCTACTCAAAACTTTAAAGAAAATCCAATTGTCTCACCTTGAATTCACTAACGGCTTTCCTCAGAGCTCTGTCCAGCTCATCTGAAGAAACTCTGACGTAAGTAAACTCTATGAAATCACAGTCAATGTCCAGAGTTCCAACAGTGCCGATAGAATAGGTTCCTTCCTTCTTGTAGTGGAACTTGCCCGTGCTACGGTGAAGAAGTATAGTATGTAGTACCGCCAGCATTGCCTCTTCTACCTGACGGCCCTCTACAGACACTTCCAATACCTCTGAACGGCAGTTCATTGTGATTTGTTAGGATGCCTGTAGATACACAACAATTCGAATTTGTAAACAGTAACTTAAGTGCAAAAATTGCTTGCAGTGTCTTCATTACTACAATAAACATCACTAAATTAATAGAGGGTGCCAACTGTTCAGTCAATTTATTCTTAATGAAAGAAAAGAAAATAATTTGAAAGCTTCCAAAGTATTATTAACTTAACTATTCTTCACATTAGCTGCAGAAAATGTATTACAAAAAGGCCTGTATCACTATCCTGGGTTAAATTTTAAGTCCGGTGCCATTTTTTTCTTTTAAGGTTTAGATATAGAGTGGAAAGGTTGTATCTGATGGCAGGTTCCTCCTACACTGGGCTATGGTTCCCTTTTTTTAGGCTTTATCTGATGGCTAGTTCTTCCTACACTGGGCTATGGCTCCCTGGTTTGGGCTGTATCTAATAGCTGGTTCTTCCTACACTGGCCTATGGTTCCCTGGCCCTGACTGTATCTTATGGCTGGTTCTTCCTACACTGGCCTATGGCTCCCTGGTCCTGGCTGTATCTAAAGGCTGGTTCTTCCTGCACTAGCCTATGATTCCCCGGCCCTGGCTGTACCTGATGGCTGATTCCTCCTACACTAGCCTATGGTTCCCCGGCCCTGGCTGTATCTGATGGCTGGTTCTTTCTACAGTGGCCTATGGTTCCCCGGTCCTGGCTGTATCTGATGGCTGGTTCTTCCTACACTAGCCTTTGGTACCCCGGCCCTGGCTGTATCTGATGGCTGGTTCTTCCTACACTGGCCTATGGTTCCCTGGCCCTGGCTGTATCTGATGGCTGGTTCCTCCTACACTAGCCTATGGTTCCCTGGTCCGGGCTGTATCTGATGGCTGGTTCCTCCTACACTGGCCTATGGCTCCCTGGTCCTGGCTGTATCTGATGGCTGGTTCTTCCTACACTGGCCTATGGTTCCCTGGTCCTGGCTGTATCTGATGGCTGGTTCCTCCTACACTGGCCTATGGTTTCCCTGTCCTGGCTGTATCTGATGGCTGGTTCCTCCTACACTGGCCTATGGTTCCCTGATCCTGGCTGTATCTGATGACTGGTTCTTCCTACACTGGCCTATGGTTCCCTGGTGCTGCCTGTATCTGATGGCTGGTTCCTCCTACACTGGCCTATGGTTTCCCGGTCCTGGCTGTATCTGATGGCTGGTTCTTACTACACTGGCCTATGGTTCCCCAATCCTGGCTGTATCTGATGGCTGGTTCCTCCTACAATAGCCTATGGTTCCCTGGCCCTGGCTGTATCTGATGGCTGGTTCCTCCTACACTAGCCTATAGTTCCCTGGTCCTGGCTGTATCTGATGGTTGGTTCCTCCTACACTGGCCTATGGTTCCCTGGTCCTGGCTGTATCTGAAGGCTGGTTCCTCCTACACTGGCCTATGGTTTCCCTGTCCTGGCTGTATCTGATGGCTGGTTCCTCCTACACTGGCCTATGGTTCCCAGGTCCTGGCTGTATCTGATGGCTGGTTCTTCCTACACTGGCCTATGGTTCCCTGATCCTGGCTGTATCTGATGGCTGGTTCCTCCTACACTGGCCTATGGTTCCCCGGTCCTGGCTGTATCTTATGGCTGGTTCTTACTACACTGGCCTATGGTTTCCCGGTCCTGGCTGTATCTGATGGCTGGTTCTTACTACACTGGCCTATGGTTTCCCGGTCCTGGCTGTATCTGATGGCTGGTTCCTCCTACACTAGCCTATGGTTCCCTGGTCCTGGCTGTATCGGATGGCTGGTTCCTCCTACACTGGCCTATGGCTCCCCGGTCCTGGCTGTATCTGATGGCTGGTTCCTCCTACACTGGCCTATGGCTCCCCGGTCCTGGCTGTATCTGATGGCTGGTTCTTCCTACACTGGCCTATGGTTCACTGGCCCTGGCTGTATCTGATGGCTGGTTCCTCCTACACTGGCCTATGGTTCACTGGCCCTGGCTGTATCTGATGGCTGGTTCCTCCTACACTGGCGTATGGCTCCCCGGTCCTGGCTGTATCTGATGGCTGGTTCTTCCTACACTGGCCTATGGTTCACTGGCCCTGGCTGTATCTGATGGCTGGTTCCTCCTACACTGGCCTATGGTTCACTGGCCCTGGCTGTATCTGATGGCTGGTTCCTCCTACACTGGCCTATGGTTCCCTGGTCCTGGCTGTATCTGATGGCTGGTTCCTCCTACACTGGCCTTTGGTTCCCCGGTCCTGGCTGTATCTGATGGCTGGTTCCTCCTACACTAGCCTATGGTTCCCCAGCCCTGGCTGTATCTGATGGCTGGTTTTTCTTACACTGGCCTATGGTTCCCCGGTCCTTGCTGTATCTGATGGCTGGTTCCTCCTACACTGGCCTATGGTTCCCTGGTCCTGGCTGTATCTGATGGCTGGTTCTTCCTACACTGGCCTATGGTTCCCTGGTCCTGGCTGTATCTAATGGTTGGTTCCTCCTACACTGGTCTATGGCTCCCTGGTCCTGGCTGTATCTGATAGCTGGTTCTTCCTACACTGGCCTATGGTTCCCCGGTCCTGGCTGTATCTGATGGCTGGTTCCTCCTACACTGGCCTATGGCTCCCTGGTCCTGGCTGTATCTGATGGCTGGTTCCTCCTACACTGGTCTATGGCTCCCTGGTCCTGGTTGTATCTGATGGCTGGTTCCTCCTACACTGGTCTATGGCTCCCTGGTCCTGGCTGCATCTGATGGCTGGTTCTTCCTACACTGGCCTATGGTTCCCCGGTCCTGGCTGTATCTTATGGCTGGTTCCTCCTACACTGGCCTATGGTTCCCTGGTCCTGGCTGTATCTGATAGTTGGTTCCTCCTACACTGGCCTATGGTTCCCCAGTCCTGGCTGTATCTGATGGCTGGTTCCTCCTACACTGGCCTATGGTTCCCTGGTCCTGGCTGTATCTGATGGCTGGTTCTTCCTACACTGGCCTATGGTTCCCTGGTCCTGGCTGTATCTAATGGTTGGTTCCTCCTACACTGGTCTATGGCTCCCCGGTCCTTGCTGTATCTGATGGCTGGTTCTTCCTACACTGGCCTATGGTTCCCTGGTCCTGGCTGTATCTGATGGCTGGTTCCTCCTACACTAGCCTATGGTTCCCCAGCCCTGGCTGTATCTGATGGCTGGTTTTTCTTACACTGGCCTATGGTTCCCCGGTCCTGGCTGTATCTGATGGCTGGTTCCTCCTACACTGGCTTATGGTTCCCTGGTGCTGCCTGTATCTGATGACTGGTTCCTCCTACACTGGCCTATGGTTCCCCGGTCCTGGCTGTATCTGATGGCTGGTTCCTCCTACACTGGCCTATGGTTCCCCGGTCCTGGCTGTATCTGATGGCTGGTTCTTCCTACACTGGCCTATGGTTCCCTGGTCCTGGCTGTATCTGATGGCTGGTTCCTCCTACACTGGTCTATGGCTCCCTGGTCCTGGCTGTATCTGATAGCTGGTTCTTCCTACACTGGCCTATGGTTCCCCGGTCCTGGCTGTATCTGATGGCTGGTTCCTCCTACACTGGCCTATGGCTCCCCGGTCCTGGCTGTATCTGATGGCTGGTTCTTCCTACACTGGCCTATGGTTCACTGGCCCTGGCTGTATCTGATGGCTGGTTCCTCCTACACTGGCCTATGGTTCACTGGCCCTGGCTGTATCTGATGGCTGGTTCCTCCTACACTGGCGTATGGCTCCCCGGTCCTGGCTGTATCTGATGGCTGGTTCTTCCTACACTGGCCTATGGTTCACTGGCCCTGGCTGTATCTGATGGCTGGTTCCTCCTACACTGGCCTATGGTTCACTGGCCCTGGCTGTATCTGATGGCTGGTTCCTCCTACACTGGCCTATGGTTCCCTGGTCCTGGCTGTATCTGATGGCTGGTTCCTCCTACACTGGCCTTTGGTTCCCCGGTCCTGGCTGTATCTGATGGCTGGTTCCTCCTACACTAGCCTATGGTTCCCCAGCCCTGGCTGTATCTGATGGCTGGTTTTTCTTACACTGGCCTATGGTTCCCCGGTCCTTGCTGTATCTGATGGCTGGTTCCTCCTACACTGGCCTATGGTTCCCTGGTCCTGGCTGTATCTGATGGCTGGTTCTTCCTACACTGGCCTATGGTTCCCTGGTCCTGGCTGTATCTAATGGTTGGTTCCTCCTACACTGGTCTATGGCTCCCTGGTCCTGGCTGTATCTGATAGCTGGTTCTTCCTACACTGGCCTATGGTTCCCCGGTCCTGGCTGTATCTGATGGCTGGTTCCTCCTACACTGGCCTATGGCTCCCTGGTCCTGGCTGTATCTGATGGCTGGTTCCTCCTACACTGGTCTATGGCTCCCTGGTCCTGGTTGTATCTGATGGCTGGTTCCTCCTACACTGGTCTATGGCTCCCTGGTCCTGGCTGCATCTGATGGCTGGTTCTTCCTACACTGGCCTATGGTTCCCCGGTCCTGGCTGTATCTTATGGCTGGTTCCTCCTACACTGGCCTATGGTTCCCTGGTCCTGGCTGTATCTGATAGTTGGTTCCTCCTACACTGGCCTATGGTTCCCCAGTCCTGGCTGTATCTGATGGCTGGTTCCTCCTACACTGGCCTATGGTTCCCTGGTCCTGGCTGTATCTGATGGCTGGTTCTTCCTACACTGGCCTATGGTTCCCTGGTCCTGGCTGTATCTAATGGTTGGTTCCTCCTACACTGGTCTATGGCTCCCCGGTCCTTGCTGTATCTGATGGCTGGTTCTTCCTACACTGGCCTATGGTTCCCTGGTCCTGGCTGTATCTGATGGCTGGTTCCTCCTACACTAGCCTATGGTTCCCCAGCCCTGGCTGTATCTGATGGCTGGTTTTTCTTACACTGGCCTATGGTTCCCCGGTCCTGGCTGTATCTGATGGCTGGTTCCTCCTACACTGGCTTATGGTTCCCTGGTGCTGCCTGTATCTGATGACTGGTTCCTCCTACACTGGCCTATGGTTCCCCGGTCCTGGCTGTATCTGATGGCTGGTTCCTCCTACACTGGCCTATGGTTCCCCGGTCCTGGCTGTATCTGATGGCTGGTTCTTCCTACACTGGCCTATGGTTCCCTGGTCCTGGCTGTATCTGATGGCTGGTTCCTCCTACACTGGTCTATGGCTCCCTGGTCCTGGCTGTATCTGATAGCTGGTTCTTCCTACACTGGCCTATGGTTCCCCGGTCCTGGCTGTATCTGATGGCTGGTTCCTCCTACACTGGCCTATGGTTCCCTGGTCCTGGCTGTATCTGATGGCTGGTTCCTCCTACACTGGCCTATCGTTCCCTGGTCCTGGCTGTATCTGATGGCTGGTTCTTCCTACACTGGCCTATGGTTCCCTGATCCTGGCTGTATCTGATGGCTGGTTCCTCCTACACTGGCCTATGGTTCCCCGGTCCTGGCTGTATCTGATGACTGGTTCCTCCTACACTGGCCTATGGTTCCCCGGTCCTGGCTGTATCTGATGGCTGGTTCCTCCTACACTGGCCTATGGTTCCCTGGTCCTGGCTGTATCTGATGGCTGGTTCCTCCTACACTGGCCTATGGTTTCCCTGTCCTGGCTTTATCTGATGGCTGGTTCCTCCTACACTGGCCTATGGTTCCCTGGTCCTGGCTGTATTTGATGGCTGGTTCTTCCTACACTGGCCTATGGTTCCCTGGTCCTGGCTGTATCTGATGGCTGGTTCCTCCTACACTAGCCTATGGTTCCCCAGCCCTGGCTGTATCTGATGGCTGGTTTTTCTTACACTGGCCTATGGTTCCCCGGTCCTGGCTGTATCTGATGGCTGGTTCCTCCTACACTGGCTTATGGTTCCCTGGTGCTGCCTGTATCTGATGACTGGTTCCTCCTACACTGGCCTATGGTTCCCCGGTCCTGGCTGTATCTGATGGCTGGTTCCTCCTACACTGGCCTATGGTTCCCCGGTCCTGGCTGTATCTGATGGCTGGTTCTTCCTACACTGGCCTATGGTTCCCTGGTCCTGGCTGTATCTGATGGCTGGTTCCTCCTACACTGGTCTATGGCTCCCTGGTCCTGGCTGTATCTGATAGCTGGTTCTTCCTACACTGGCCTATGGTTCCCCGGTCCTGGCTGTATCTGATGGCTGGTTCCTCCTACACTGGCCTATGGTTCCCTGGTCCTGGCTGTATCTGATGGCTGGTTCTTCCTACACTGGCCTATGGTTCCCTGATCCTGGCTGTATCTGATGGCTGGTTCCTCCTACACTGGCCTATGGTTCCCCGGTCCTGGCTGTATCTGATGACTGGTTCCTCCTACACTGGCCTATGGTTCCCCGGTCCTGGCTGTATCTGATGGCTGGTTCCTCCTACACTGGCCTATGGTTCCCTGGTCCTGGCTGTATCTGATGGCTGGTTCCTCCTACACTGGCCTATGGTTTCCCTGTCCTGGCTGTATCTGATGGCTGGTTCCTCCTACACTGGCCTATGGTTCCCTGGTCCTGGCTGTATTTGATGGCTGGTTCTTCCTACACTGGCCTATGGTTCCCTGATCCTGGCTGTATCTGATGACTGGTTCTTCCTACACTGGCCTATGGTTCCCTGGTGCTGCCTGTATCTGATGGCTGGTTCCTCCTACACTGGCCTATGGTTCCCCGGTCCTGGCTGTATCTTATGGCTGGTTCTTACTACACTGGCCTATGGTTTCCCGGTCCTGGCTGTATCT
Organism: Pelophylax lessonae; assembly: GCF_965119305.1. Lineage (NCBI taxonomy): Eukaryota > Metazoa > Chordata > Amphibia > Anura > Ranidae > Pelophylax > Pelophylax lessonae. The sequence goes on along the minus strand of NC_138769.1, from coordinate 552,072,151 downwards.
GATGGCTGGTTCTTACTACACTGGCCTATGGTTTCCCGGTCCTGGCTGTATCTGATGGCTGGTTCCTCCTACACTAGCCTATGGTTCCCTGGTCCTGGCTGTATCTGATGGCTGGTTCCTCCTACACTAGCCTATGGTTCCCTGGTCCTGGCTGTATCTGATGGCTGGTTCCTCCTACACTGGCCTATGGCTCCCCGGTCCTGGCTGTATCTGATGGCTGGTTCTTCCTACACTGGCCTATGGTTCACTGGCCCTGGCTGTATCTGATGGCTGGTTCCTCCTACACTGGCCTATGGTTCACTGGCCCTGGCTGTATCTGATGGCTGGTTCCTCCTACACTGGCCTATGGCTCCCCGGTCCAGGCTGTATCTGATGGCTGGTTCTTCCTACACTGGCCTATGGTTCACTGGCCCTGGCTGTATCTGATGGCTGGTTCCTCCTACACTAGCCTATGGTTCCCCAGCCCTGGCTGTATCTGATGGCTGGTTTTTCTTACACTGGCCTATGGTTCCCCGGTCCTGGCTGTATCTGATGGCTGGTTCCTCCTACAGTGGCCTATGGTTCCCTGGTCCTGGCTGTATCTGATGGCTGGTTCCTCCTACAGTGGCCTATGGTTCCCTGGTCCTGGCTGTATCTGATGGCTGGTTCCTCCTACACTGGTCTATGGCTCCCTGGTCCTGGCTGTATCTGATAGCTGGTTCTTCCTACACTGGCCTATGGTTCCCCGGTCCTGGCTGTATCTGATGGCTGGTTCCTCCTACACTGGCCTATGGTTCCCTGGTCCTGGCTGTATCTGATGGCTGGTTCTTCCTACACTGGCCTATGGTTCCCTGGTCCTGGCTGTATCTGATAGCTGGTTCTTCCAACACTGGCCTATGGTTCCCCGGTCCTGGCTGTATCTGATGGCTGGTTCCTCCTACACTGGCCTATGGTTCCCTGGTCCTGGCTGTATCTGATGGCTGGTTCTTCCTACACTGGCCTATGGTTCCCTGGTCCTGGCTGTATCTAATGGTTGGTTCCTCCTACACTGGCCTATGGTTCCCTGGTGCTGCCTGTATCTGATGACTGGTTTTTCTTACACTGGCCTATGGTTCCCCGGTCCTGGCTGTATCTGATGGCTGGTTCCTCCTACACTGGCCTATGGTTCCCCGGTCCTAGCTGTATCTGATGACTGGTTCCTCCTACACTGGCCTATGGTTCCCTGGTCCTGGCTGTATCTGATGGCTGGTTCTTCCTACACTGGCCTATGGTTCCCTGGTCCTGGCTGTATCTGATGGCTGGTTCTTCCTACACTGGCCTATGGTTCCCTGGTCCTGGCTGTATCTAATGGTTGGTTCCTCCTACACTGGCCTATGGTTCCCCGGTCCTGGCTGTATCTGATGGCTGGTTCTTCCTACACTGGCCTATGGTTCCCTGGTCCTGGCTGTATCTAATGGTTGGTTCCTCCTACACTGGCCTATGGTTCCCCGGTCCTGGCTGTATCTGATGGCTGGTTCCTCCTACACTGGCCTATGGTTCCCCGGTCCTGGCTGTATCTGATGGCTGGTTCTTCCTACACTGGCCTATGGTTCCCCAGTCCTGGCTGTATCTGATGGCTGGTTCCTCCTACACTGGCCTATGGTTCCCTGGTCCTGGCTGTATCTGATGGCTGGTTCTTCCTACACTGGCCTATGGTTCCCTGGTCCTGGCTGTATGTGATGGCTGGTTCTTCCTACACTGGCCTATGGTTCCCTGGTCCTGGCTGTATCTAATGGTTGGTTCCTCCTACACTGGTCTATGGCTCCCTGGTCCTGGCTGTATCTGATGGCTGGTTCTTCCTACACTGGCCTATGGTTCCCCGGTCCTGGCTGTATCTGATGGCTAGTTCTTCCTACACTGGGCTATGGCTCCCTGGTTTGGGCTGTATCTAATAGCTGGTTCTTCCTACACTGGCCTATGGTTCCCTGGCCCTGACTGTATCTTATGGCTGGTTCTTCCTACACTGGCCTATGGCTCCCTGGTCCTGGCTGTATCTAAAGGCTGGTTCTTCCTGCACTAGCCTATGATTCCCCGGCCCTGGCTGTACCTGATGGCTGATTCCTCCTACACTAGCCTATGGTTCCCCGGCCCTGGCTGTATCTGATGGCTGGTTCTTTCTACAGTGGCCTATGGTTCCCCGGTCCTGGCTGTATCTGATGGCTGGTTCTTCCTACACTAGCCTTTGGTACCCCGGCCCTGGCTGTATCTGATGGCTGGTTCTTCCTACACTGGCCTATGGTTCCCTGGCCCTGGCTGTATCTGATGGCTGGTTCCTCCTACACTAGCCTATGGTTCCCTGGTCCTGGCTGTATCTGATGGCTGGTTCCTCCTACACTGGCCTATGGCTCCCTTGTCCTGGCTGTATCTGATGGCTGGTTCTTCCTACACTGGCCTATGGTTCCCTGGTCCTGGCTGTATCTGATGGCTGGTTCCTCCTACACTGGCCTATGGTTTCCCTGTCCTGGCTGTATCTGATGGCTGGTTCCTCCTACACTGGCCTATGGTTCCCTGATCCTGGCTGTATCTGATGACTGGTTCTTCCTACACTGGCCTATGGTTCCCTGGTGCTGCCTGTATCTGATGGCTGGTTCCTCCTACACTGGCCTATGGTTTCCCGGTCCTGGCTGTATCTGATGGCTGGTTCTTACTACACTGGCCTATGGTTCCCCAATCCTGGCTGTATCTGATGGCTGGTTCCTCCTACAATAGCCTATGGTTCCCTGGCCCTGGCTGTATCTGATGGCTGGTTCCTCCTACACTAGCCTATAGTTCCCTGGTCCTGGCTGTATCTGATGGTTGGTTCCTCCTACACTGGCCTATGGTTCCCTGGTCCTGGCTGTATCTGAAGGCTGGTTCCTCCTACACTGGCCTATGGTTTCCCTGTCCTGGCTGTATCTGATGGCTGGTTCCTCCTACACTGGCCTATGGTTCCCAGGTCCTGGCTGTATCTGATGGCTGGTTCTTCCTACACTGGCCTATGGTTCCCTGATCCTGGCTGTATCTGATGGCTGGTTCCTCCTACACTGGCCTATGGTTCCCCGGTCCTGGCTGTATCTTATGGCTGGTTCTTACTACACTGGCCTATGGTTTCCCGGTCCTGGCTGTATCTGATGGCTGGTTCTTACTACACTGGCCTATGGTTTCCCGGTCCTGGCTGTATCTGATGGCTGGTTCCTCCTACACTAGCCTATGGTTCCCTGGTCCTGGCTGTATCGGATGGCTGGTTCCTCCTACACTGGCCTATGGCTCCCCGGTCCTGGCTGTATCTGATGGCTGGTTCCTCCTACACTGGCCTATGGCTCCCCGGTCCTGGCTGTATCTGATGGCTGGTTCTTCCTACACTGGCCTATGGTTCACTGGCCCTGGCTGTATCTGATGGCTGGTTCCTCCTACACTGGCCTATGGTTCACTGGCCCTGGCTGTATCTGATGGCTGGTTCCTCCTACACTGGCGTATGGCTCCCCGGTCCTGGGTGTATCTGATGGCTGGTTCTTCCTACACTGGCCTATGGTTCACTGGCCCTGGCTGTATCTGATGGCTGGTTCCTCCTACACTGGCCTATGGTTCACTGGCCCTGGCTGTATCTGATGGCTGGTTCCTCCTACACTGGCCTATGGTTCCCTGGTCCTGGCTGTATCTGATGGCTGGTTCCTCCTACACTGGCCTTTGGTTCCCCGGTCCTGGCTGTATCTGATGGCTGGTTCCTCCTACACTAGCCTATGGTTCCCCAGCCCTGGCTGTATCTGATGGCTGGTTTTTCTTACACTGGCCTATGGTTCCCCGGTCCTTGCTGTATCTGATGGCTGGTTCCTCCTACACTGGCCTATGGTTCCCTGGTACTGCCTGTATCTGATGACTGGTTCCTCCTACACTGGCCTATGGTTCCCCGGTCCTGGCTGTATCTGATGGCTGGTTCCTCCTACACTGGCCTATGGTTTCCCTGTCCTGGCTGTATCTGATGGCTGGTTCCTCCTACACTGGCCTATGGTTCCCTGGTCCTGGCTGTATTTGATGGCTGGTTCTTCCTACACTGGCCTATGGTTCCCTGATCCTGGCTGTATCTGATGACTGGTTCTTCCTACACTGGCCTATGGTTCCCTGGTGCTGCCTGTATCTGATGGCTGGTTCCTCCTACACTGGCCTATGGTTCCCCGGTCCTGGCTGTATCTTATGGCTGGTTCTTCCTACACTGGCCTATGGTTCCCCGGTCCTGGCTGTATCTGATGGCTGGTTCCTCCTACACTGGCCTATGGCTCCCTGGTCCTGGCTGTATCTGATGGCTGGTTCCTCCTACACTGGTCTATGGCTCCCTGGTCCTGGTTGTATCTGATGGCTGGTTCCTCCTACACTGGTCTATGGCTCCCTGGTCCTGGCTGCATCTGATGGCTGGTTCTTCCTACACTGGCCTATGGTTCCCCGGTCCTGGCTGTATCTTATGGCTGGTTCCTCCTACACTGGCCTATGGTTCCCTGGTCCTGGCTGTATCTGATAGTTGGTTCCTCCTACACTGGCCTATGGTTCCCCAGTCCTGGCTGTATCTGATGGCTGGTTCCTCCTACACTGGCCTATGGTTCCCTGGTCCTGGCTGTATCTGATGGCTGGTTCTTCCTACACTGGCCTATGGTTCCCTGGTCCTGGCTGTATCTAATGGTTGGTTCCTCCTACACTGGTCTATGGCTCCCCGGTCCTTGCTGTATCTGATGGCTGGTTCTTCCTACACTGGCCTATGGTTCCCTGGTCCTGGCTGTATCTGATGGCTGGTTCCTCCTACACTAGCCTATGGTTCCCCAGCCCTGGCTGTATCTGATGGCTGGTTTTTCTTACACTGGCCTATGGTTCCCCGGTCCTGGCTGTATCTGATGGCTGGTTCCTCCTACACTGGCTTATGGTTCCCTGGTGCTGCCTGTATCTGATGACTGGTTCCTCCTACACTGGCCTATGGTTCCCCGGTCCTGGCTGTATCTGATGGCTGGTTCCTCCTACACTGGCCTATGGTTCCCCGGTCCTGGCTGTATCTGATGGCTGGTTCTTCCTACACTGGCCTATGGTTCCCTGGTCCTGGCTGTATCTGATGGCTGGTTCCTCCTACACTGGCCTATGGTTCCCTGGTCCTGGCTGTATCTGATGGCTGGTTCCTCCTACACTGGCCTATGGTTCCCTGGTCCTGGCTGTATCTGATGGCTGGTTCTTCCTACACTGGCCTATGGTTCCCTGATCCTGGCTGTATCTGATGGCTGGTTCCTCCTACACTGGCCTATGGTTCCCCGGTCCTGGCTGTATCTGATGACTGGTTCCTCCTACACTGGCCTATGGTTCCCCGGTCCTGGCTGTATCTGATGGCTGGTTCCTCCTACACTGGCCTATGGTTCCCTGGTCCTGGCTGTATCTGATGGCTGGTTCCTCCTACACTGGCCTATGGTTTCCCTGTCCTGGCTTTATCTGATGGCTGGTTCCTCCTACACTGGCCTATGGTTCCCTGGTCCTGGCTGTATTTGATGGCTGGTTCTTCCTACACTGGCCTATGGTTCCCTGGTCCTGGCTGTATCTGATGGCTGGTTCCTCCTACACTAGCCTATGGTTCCCCAGCCCTGGCTGTATCTGATGGCTGGTTTTTCTTACACTGGCCTATGGTTCCCCGGTCCTGGCTGTATCTGATGGCTGGTTCCTCCTACACTGGCTTATGGTTCCCTGGTGCTGCCTGTATCTGATGACTGGTTCCTCCTACACTGGCCTATGGTTCCCCGGTCCTGGCTGTATCTGATGGCTGGTTCCTCCTACACTGGCCTATGGTTCCCCGGTCCTGGCTGTATCTGATGGCTGGTTCTTCCTACACTGGCCTATGGTTCCCTGGTCCTGGCTGTATCTGATGGCTGGTTCCTCCTACACTGGTCTATGGCTCCCTGGTCCTGGCTGTATCTGATAGCTGGTTCTTCCTACACTGGCCTATGGTTCCCCGGTCCTGGCTGTATCTGATGGCTGGTTCCTCCTACACTGGCCTATGGTTCCCTGGTCCTGGCTGTATCTGATGGCTGGTTCCTCCTACACTGGCCTATGGTTCCCTGGTCCTGGCTGTATCTGATGGCTGGTTCTTCCTACACTGGCCTATGGTTCCCTGATCCTGGCTGTATCTGATGGCTGGTTCCTCCTACACTGGCCTATGGTTCCCCGGTCCTGGCTGTATCTGATGACTGGTTCCTCCTACACTGGCCTATGGTTCCCCGGTCCTGGCTGTATCTGATGGCTGGTTCCTCCTACACTGGCCTATGGTTCCCTGGTCCTGGCTGTATCTGATGGCTGGTTCCTCCTACACTGGCCTATGGTTTCCCTGTCCTGGTTGTATCTGATGGCTGGTTCCTCCTACACTGGCCTATGGTTCCCTGGTCCTGGCTGTATTTGATGGCTGGTTCTTCCTACACTGGCCTATGGTTCCCTGATCCTGGCTGTATCTGATGACTGGTTCTTCCTACACTGGCCTATGGTTCCCTGGTGCTGCCTGTATCTGATGGCTGGTTCCTCCTACACTGGCCTATGGTTCCCCGGTCCTGGCTGTATCTTATGGCTGGTTCTTACTACACTGGCCTATGGTTTCCCGGTCCTGGCTGTATCTGATGGCTGGTTCTTACTACACTGGCCTATGGTTTCCCGGTCCTGGCTGTATCTGATGGCTGGTTCCTCCTACACTAGCCTATGGTTCCCTGGTCCTGGCTGTATCTGATGGCTGGTTCCTCCTACACTAGCCTATGGTTCCCTGGTCCTGGCTGTATCTGATGGCTGGTTCCTCCTACACTGGCCTATGGCTCCCCGGTCCTGGCTGTATCTGATGGCTGGTTCTTCCTACACTGGCCTATGGTTCACTGGCCCTGGCTGTATCTGATGGCTGGTTCCTCCTACACTGGCCTATGGTTCACTGGCCCTGGCTGTATCTGATGGCTGGTTCCTCCTACACTGGCCTATGGCTCCCCGGTCCAGGCTGTATCTGATGGCTGGTTCTTCCTACACTGGCCTATGGTTCACTGGCCCTGGCTGTATCTGATGGCTGGTTCCTCCTACACTAGCCTATGGTTCCCCAGCCCTGGCTGTATCTGATGGCTGGTTTTTCTTACACTGGCCTATGGTTCCCCGGTCCTGGCTGTATCTGATGGCTGGTTCCTCCTACAGTGGCCTATGGTTCCCTGGTCCTGGCTGTATCTGATGGCTGGTTCCTCCTACAGTGGCCTATGGTTCCCTGGTCCTGGCTGTATCTGATGGCTGGTTCCTCCTACACTGGTCTATGGCTCCCTGGTCCTGGCTGTATCTGATAGCTGGTTCTTCCTACACTGGCCTATGGTTCCCCGGTCCTGGCTGTATCTGATGGCTGGTTCCTCCTACACTGGCCTATGGTTCCCTGGTCCTGGCTGTATCTGATGGCTGGTTCTTCCTACACTGGCCTATGGTTCCCTGGTCCTGGCTGTATCTGATAGCTGGTTCTTCCTACACTGGCCTATGGTTCCCCGGTCCTGGCTGTATCTGATGGCTGGTTCCTCCTACACTGGCCTATGGTTCCCTGGTCCTGGCTGTATCTGATGGCTGGTTCTTCCTACACTGGCCTATGGTTCCCTGGTGCTGCCTGTATCTGATGACTGGTTTTTCTTACACTGGCCTATGGTTCCCCGGTCCTGGCTGTATCTGATGGCTGGTTCCTCCTACACTGGCCTATGGTTCCCCGGTCCTGGCTGTATCTGATGGCTGGTTCCTCCTACACTGGCCTATGGTTCCCTGGTCCTGGCTGTATCGGATGGCTGGTTCTTCCTACACTGGCCTATGGTTCCCTGGTCCTGGCTGTATGTGATGGCTGGTTCTTCCTACACTGGCCTATGGTTCCCTGGTCCTGGCTGTATCTAATGGTTGGTTCCTCCTACACTGGTCTATGGCTCCCTGGTCCTGGCTGTATCTGATGGCTGGTTCTTCCTACACTGGCCTATGGTTCCCCGGTCCTGGCTGTATCTGATGGCTGGTTCCTCCTACACTGGCCTATGGTTCCCTGGTCCTGGCTGTATCTGATGGCTGGTTCTTCCTACACTGGCCTATGGTTCCCCGGTCCTGGCTGTATCTGATGGCTGGTTCCTCCTACACTGGCCTATGGTTCCCCGGTCCTGGCTGTATCTGATGGCTGGTTCCTCCTACACTGGCCTATGGTTCCCTGGTCCTGGCTGTATCTGATGGCTGGTTCTTCCTACACTGGCCTATGGTTCCCCGGTCCTGGCTGTATCTGATGGCTGGTTCCTCCTACACTGGACTATGGTTCCCCGGTCCTGGCTGTATCTGATGGCTGGTTCCTCCTACACTGGCCTATGGTTCCCCGGTCCTGGCTGTATCTGATGGCTGGTTCCTCCTACACTGGACTATGGTTCCCCGGTCCTGGCTGTATCTGATGGCTGGTTCCTCCTACACTGGCCTATGGTTCCCCGGTCCTGGCTGTATCTGATGGCTGGTTCCTCCTACACTGGCCTATGGTTCCCCGGTCCTGGCTGTATCTGATGGCTGGTTCCTCCTACACTGGACTATGGTTCCCCGGTCCTGGCTGTATCTAATGGTTGGTTCCTCCTACACTGGCCTATGGTTCCCCGGTCCTGGCTGTATCTGATGGCTGGTTCCTCCTACACTGGCCTATGGTTCCCCGGTCCTGGCTGTATCTGATGGCTGGTTCTTCCTACACTGGCCTATGGTTCCCCGGTCCTGGCTGTATCTGATGGCTGGTTCCTCCTACACTGGCCTATGGTTCCCTGGTCCTGGCTGTATCTGATGGCTGGTTCTTCCTACACTGGCCTATGGTTCCCTGGTCCTGGCTGTATGTGATGGCTGGTTCTTCCTACACTGGCCTATGGTTCCCTGGTCCTGGCTGTATCTAATGGTTGGTTCCTCCTACACTGGTCTATGGCTCCCTGGTCCTGGCTGTATCTGATGGCTGGTTCTTCCTACACTGGCCTATGGTTCCCCGGTCCTGGCTGTATCTGATGGCTAGTTCTTCCTACACTGGGCTATGGCTCCCTGGTTTGGGCTGTATCTAATAGCTGGTTCTTCCTACACTGGCCTATGGTTCCCTGGCCCTGACTGTATCTTATGGCTGGTTCTTCCTACACTGGCCTATGGCTCCCTGGTCCTGGCTGTATCTAAAGGCTGGTTCTTCCTGCACTAGCCTATGATTCCCCGGCCCTGGCTGTACCTGATGGCTGATTCCTCCTACACTAGCCTATGGTTCCCCGGCCCTGGCTGTATCTGATGGCTGGTTCTTTCTACAGTGGCCTATGGTTCCCCGGTCCTGGCTGTATCTGATGGCTGGTTCTTCCTACACTAGCCTTTGGTACCCCGGCCCTGGCTGTATCTGATGGCTGGTTCTTCCTACACTGGCCTATGGTTCCCTGGCCCTGGCTGTATCTGATGGCTGGTTCCTCCTACACTAGCCTATGGTTCCCTGGTCCTGGCTGTATCTGATGGCTGGTTCCTCCTACACTGGCCTATGGCTCCCTTGTCCTGGCTGTATCTGATGGCTGGTTCTTCCTACACTGGCCTATGGTTCCCTGGTCCTGGCTGTATCTGATGGCTGGTTCCTCCTACACTGGCCTATGGTTTCCCTGTCCTGGCTGTATCTGATGGCTGGTTCCTCCTACACTGGCCTATGGTTCCCTGATCCTGGCTGTATCTGATGACTGGTTCTTCCTACACTGGCCTATGGTTCCCTGGTGCTGCCTGTATCTGATGGCTGGTTCCTCCTACACTGGCCTATGGTTTCCCGGTCCTGGCTGTATCTGATGGCTGGTTCTTACTACACTGGCCTATGGTTCCCCAATCCTGGCTGTATCTGATGGCTGGTTCCTCCTACAATAGCCTATGGTTCCCTGGCCCTGGCTGTATCTGATGGCTGGTTCCTCCTACACTAGCCTATAGTTCCCTGGTCCTGGCTGTATCTGATGGTTGGTTCCTCCTACACTGGCCTATGGTTCCCTGGTCCTGGCTGTATCTGAAGGCTGGTTCCTCCTACACTGGCCTATGGTTTCCCTGTCCTGGCTGTATCTGATGGCTGGTTCCTCCTACACTGGCCTATGGTTCCCAGGTCCTGGCTGTATCTGATGGCTGGTTCTTCCTACACTGGCCTATGGTTCCCTGATCCTGGCTGTATCTGATGGCTGGTTCCTCCTACACTGGCCTATGGTTCCCCGGTCCTGGCTGTATCTTATGGCTGGTTCTTACTACACTGGCCTATGGTTTCCCGGTCCTGGCTGTATCTGATGGCTGGTTCTTACTACACTGGCCTATGGTTTCCCGGTCCTGGCTGTATCTGATGGCTGGTTCCTCCTACACTAGCCTATGGTTCCCTGGTCCTGGCTGTATCGGATGGCTGGTTCCTCCTACACTGGCCTATGGCTCCCCGGTCCTGGCTGTATCTGATGGCTGGTTCCTCCTACACTGGCCTATGGCTCCCCGGTCCTGGCTGTATCTGATGGCTGGTTCTTCCTACACTGGCCTATGGTTCACTGGCCCTGGCTGTATCTGATGGCTGGTTCCTCCTACACTGGCCTATGGTTCACTGGCCCTGGCTGTATCTGATGGCTGGTTCCTCCTACACTGGCGTATGGCTCCCCGGTCCTGGGTGTATCTGATGGCTGGTTCTTCCTACACTGGCCTATGGTTCACTGGCCCTGGCTGTATCTGATGGCTGGTTCCTCCTACACTGGCCTATGGTTCACTGGCACTGGCTGTATCTGATGGCTGGTTCCTCCTACACTGGCCTATGGTTCCCTGGTCCTGGCTGTATCTGATGGCTGGTTCCTCCTACACTGGCCTTTGGTTCCCCGGTCCTGGCTGTATCTGATGGCTGGTTCCTCCTACACTAGCCTATGGTTCCCCAGCCCTGGCTGTATCTGATGGCTGGTTTTTCTTACACTGGCCTATGGTTCCCCGGTCCTTGCTGTATCTGATGGCTGGTTCCTCCTACACTGGCCTATGGTTCCCTGGTACTGCCTGTATCTGATGACTGGTTCCTCCTACACTGGCCTATGGTTCCCCGGTCCTGGCTGTATCTGATGGCTGGTTCCTCCTACACTGGCCTATGGTTTCCCTGTCCTGGCTGTATCTGATGGCTGGTTCCTCCTACACTGGCCTATGGTTCCCTGGTCCTGGCTGTATTTGATGGCTGGTTCTTCCTACACTGGCCTATGGTTCCCTGATCCTGGCTGTATCTGATGACTGGTTCTTCCTACACTGGCCTATGGTTCCCTGGTGCTGCCTGTATCTGATGGCTGGTTCCTCCTACACTGGCCTATGGTTCCCCGGTCCTGGCTGTATCTTATGGCTGGTTCTTACTACACTGGCCTATGGTTTCCCGGTCCTGGCTGTATCTGATGGCTGGTTCTTACTACACTGGCCTATGGTTTCCCGGTCCTGGCTGTATCTGATGGCTGGTTCCTCCTACACTGGTCTATGGCTCCCTGGTCCTGGCTGTATCTGATGGCTGGTTCTTCCTACACTGGCCTATGGTTCCCCGGTCCTGGCTGTATCTGATGGCTGGTTCCTCCTACACTGGCCTATGGTTCCCTGGTCCTGGCTGTATCTGATGGCTGGTTCCTCCTACACTGGCCTATGGTTCCCTGGTCCTGGCTGTATCTGATGGCTGGTTCTTCCTACACTGGCCTATGGTTCCCTGGTCCTGGCTGTATCTAATGGTTGGTTCCTCCTACACTGGTCTATGGCTCCCTGGTCCTGGCTGTATCTGATAGCTGGTTCTTCCTACACTGGCCTATGGTTCCCCGGTCCTGGCTGTATCTGATGGCTGGTTCCTCCTACACTGGCCTATGGCTCCCTGGTCCTGGCTGTATCTGATGGCTGGTTCCTCCTACACTGGTCTATGGCTCCCTGGTCCTGGTTGTATCTGATGGCTGGTTCCTCCTACACTGGTCTATGGCTCCCTGGTCCTGGCTGCATCTGATGGCTGGTTCTTCCTACACTGGCCTATGGTTCCCCGGTCCTGGCTGTATCTTATGGCTGGTTCCTCCTACACTGGCCTATGGTTCCCTGGTCCTGGCTGTATCTGATAGTTGGTTCCTCCTACACTGGCCTATGGTTCCCCAGTCCTGGCTGTATCTGATGGCTGGTTCCTCCTACACTGGCCTATGGTTCCCTGGTCCTGGCTGTATCTGATGGCTGGTTCTTCCTACACTGGCCTATGGTTCCCTGGTCCTGGCTGTATCTAATGGTTGGTTCCTCCTACACTGGTCTATGGCTCCCCGGTCCTTGCTGTATCTGATGGCTGGTTCTTCCTACACTGGCCTATGGTTCCCTGGTCCTGGCTGTATCTGATGGCTGGTTCCTCCTACACTAGCCTATGGTTCCCCAGCCCTGGCTGTATCTGATGGCTGGTTTTTCTTACACTGGCCTATGGTTCCCCGGTCCTGGCTGTATCTGATGGCTGGTTCCTCCTACACTGGCTTATGGTTCCCTGGTGCTGCCTGTATCTGATGACTGGTTCCTCCTACACTGGCCTATGGTTCCCCGGTCCTGGCTGTATCTGATGGCTGGTTCCTCCTACACTGGCCTATGGTTCCCCGGTCCTGGCTGTATCTGATGGCTGGTTCTTCCTACACTGGCCTATGGTTCCCTGGTCCTGGCTGTATCTGATGGCTGGTTCCTCCTACACTGGCCTATGGTTCCCTGGTCCTGGCTGTATCTGATGGCTGGTTCCTCCTACACTGGCCTATGGTTCCCTGGTCCTGGCTGTATCTGATGGCTGGTTCTTCCTACACTGGCCTATGGTTCCCTGATCCTGGCTGTATCTGATGGCTGGTTCCTCCTACACTGGCCTATGGTTCCCCGGTCCTGGCTGTATCTGATGACTGGTTCCTCCTACACTGGCCTATGGTTCCCCGGTCCTGGCTGTATCTGATGGCTGGTTCCTCCTACACTGGCCTATGGTTCCCTGGTCCTGGCTGTATCTGATGGCTGGTTCCTCCTACACTGGCCTATGGTTTCCCTGTCCTGGCTTTATCTGATGGCTGGTTCCTCCTACACTGGCCTATGGTTCCCTGGTCCTGGCTGTATTTGATGGCTGGTTCTTCCTACACTGGCCTATGGTTCCCTGGTCCTGGCTGTATCTGATGGCTGGTTCCTCCTACACTAGCCTATGGTTCCCCAGCCCTGGCTGTATCTGATGGCTGGTTTTTCTTACACTGGCCTATGGTTCCCCGGTCCTGGCTGTATCTGATGGCTGGTTCCTCCTACACTGGCTTATGGTTCCCTGGTGCTGCCTGTATCTGATGACTGGTTCCTCCTACACTGGCCTATGGTTCCCCGGTCCTGGCTGTATCTGATGGCTGGTTCCTCCTACACTGGCCTATGGTTCCCCGGTCCTGGCTGTATCTGATGGCTGGTTCTTCCTACACTGGCCTATGGTTCCCTGGTCCTGGCTGTATCTGATGGCTGGTTCCTCCTACACTGGTCTATGGCTCCCTGGTCCTGGCTGTATCTGATAGCTGGTTCTTCCTACACTGGCCTATGGTTCCCCGGTCCTGGCTGTATCTGATGGCTGGTTCCTCCTACACTGGCCTATGGTTCCCTGGTCCTGGCTGTATCTGATGGCTGGTTCCTCCTACACTGGCCTATGGTTCCCTGGTCCTGGCTGTATCTGATGGCTGGTTCTTCCTACACTGGCCTATGGTTCCCTGATCCTGGCTGTATCTGATGGCTGGTTCCTCCTACACTGGCCTATGGTTCCCCGGTCCTGGCTGTATCTGATGACTGGTTCCTCCTACACTGGCCTATGGTTCCCCGGTCCTGGCTGTATCTGATGGCTGGTTCCTCCTACACTGGCCTATGGTTCCCTGGTCCTGGCTGTATCTGATGGCTGGTTCCTCCTACACTGGCCTATGGTTTCCCTGTCCTGGTTGTATCTGATGGCTGGTTCCTCCTACACTGGCCTATGGTTCCCTGGTCCTGGCTGTATTTGATGGCTGGTTCTTCCTACACTGGCCTATGGTTCCCTGATCCTGGCTGTATCTGATGACTGGTTCTTCCTACACTGGCCTATGGTTCCCTGGTGCTGCCTGTATCTGATGGCTGGTTCCTCCTACACTGGCCTATGGTTCCCCGGTCCTGGCTGTATCTTATGGCTGGTTCTTACTACACTGGCCTATGGTTTCCCGGTCCTGGCTGTATCTGATGGCTGGTTCTTACTACACTGGCCTATGGTTTCCCGGTCCTGGCTGTATCTGATGGCTGGTTCCTCCTACACTAGCCTATGGTTCCCTGGTCCTGGCTGTATCTGATGGCTGGTTCCTCCTACACTAGCCTATGGTTCCCTGGTCCTGGCTGTATCTGATGGCTGGTTCCTCCTACACTGGCCTATGGCTCCCCGGTCCTGGCTGTATCTGATGGCTGGTTCTTCCTACACTGGCCTATGGTTCACTGGCCCTGGCTGTATCTGATGGCTGGTTCCTCCTACACTGGCCTATGGTTCACTGGCCCTGGCTGTATCTGATGGCTGGTTCCTCCTACACTGGCCTATGGCTCCCCGGTCCAGGCTGTATCTGATGGCTGGTTCTTCCTACACTGGCCTATGGTTCACTGGCCCTGGCTGTATCTGATGGCTGGTTCCTCCTACACTAGCCTATGGTTCCCCAGCCCTGGCTGTATCTGATGGCTGGTTTTTCTTACACTGGCCTATGGTTCCCCGGTCCTGGCTGTATCTGATGGCTGGTTCCTCCTACAGTGGCCTATGGTTCCCTGGTCCTGGCTGTATCTGATGGCTGGTTCCTCCTACAGTGGCCTATGGTTCCCTGGTCCTGGCTGTATCTGATGGCTGGTTCCTCCTACACTGGTCTATGGCTCCCTGGTCCTGGCTGTATCTGATAGCTGGTTCTTCCTACACTGGCCTATGGTTCCCCGGTCCTGGCTGTATCTGATGGCTGGTTCCTCCTACACTGGCCTATGGTTCCCTGGTCCTGGCTGTATCTGATGGCTGGTTCTTCCTACACTGGCCTATGGTTCCCTGGTCCTGGCTGTATCTGATAGCTGGTTCTTCCTACACTGGCCTATGGTTCCCCGGTCCTGGCTGTATCTGATGGCTGGTTCCTCCTACACTGGCCTATGGTTCCCTGGTCCTGGCTGTATCTGATGGCTGGTTCTTCCTACACTGGCCTATGGTTCCCTGGTCCTGGCTGTATCTAATGGTTGGTTCCTCCTACACTGGCCTATGGTTCCCTGGTGCTGCCTGTATCTGATGACTGGTTTTTCTTACACTGGCCTATGGTTCCCCGGTCCTGGCTGTATCTGATGGCTGGTTCCTCCTACACTGGCCTATGGTTCCCCGGTCCTAGCTGTATCTGATGACTGGTTCCTCCTACACTGGCCTATGGTTCCCTGGTCCTGGCTGTATCTGATGGCTGGTTCTTCCTACACTGGCCTATGGTTCCCCGGTCCTGGCTGTATCTGATGGCTGGTTCCTCCTACACTGGCCTATGGTTCCCTGGTCCTGGCTGTATCTGATGGCTGGTTCTTCCTACACTGGCCTATGGTTCCCTGGTCCTGGCTGTATGTGATGGCTGGTTCTTCCTACACTGGCCTATGGTTCCCTGGTCCTGGCTGTATCTAATGGTTGGTTCCTCCTACACTGGTCTATGGCTCCCTGGTCCTGGCTGTATCTGATGGCTGGTTCTTCCTACACTGGCCTATGGTTCCCCGGTCCTGGCTGTATCTGATGGCTGGTTCCTCCTACACTGGCCTATGGTTCCCTGGTCCTGGCTGTATCTGATGGCTGGTTCTTCCTACACTGGCCTATGGTTCCCCGGTCCTGGCTGTATCTGATGGCTGGTTCCTCCTACACTGGCCTATGGTTCCCCGGTCCTGGCTGTATCTGATGGCTGGTTCCTCCTACACTGGCCTATGGTTCCCTGGTCCTGGCTGTATCTGATGGCTGGTTCTTCCTACACTGGCCTATGGTTCCCCGGTCCTGGCTGTATCTGATGGCTGGTTCCTCCTACACTGGACTATGGTTCCCCGGTCCTGGCTGCATCTGATGGCTGGTTCCTCCTACACTGGCCTATGGTTCCCCGGTCCTGGCTGTATCTGATGGCTGGTTCCTCCTACACTGGCCTATGGTTCCCTGGTCCTGGCTGTATCTGATGGCTGGTTCCTCCTACACTGGCCTATGGTTCCCCGGTCCTGGCTGTATCTGATGGCTGGTTCCTCCTACACTGGCCTATGGTTCCCCGGTCCTGGCTGTATCTGATGGCTGGTTCCTCCTACACTGGCCTATGGTTCCCTGGTCCTGGCTGTATCTAATGGTTGGTTCCTCCTACACTGGCCTATGGTTCCCCGGTCCTGGCTGTATCTGATGGCTGGTTCCTCTTACACTGGCCTATGGTTCCCAGGTCCCCCATGTAGCTGTACACAGATTCCCCCATCCAATAAGGAAGAGATACCATGGCTATGTGCTCTATCATTGGCTGTGAAGTAAGCATTAGGAAGACACCTGTATGTGATCGCCTTCATTCCCCGGCCTATCCAGTGACCCCCATCAACCCCACCATGACACTTACCGCCTCGGAGGGACAGAAGGCCTGCAGCTGCCGGTCAGTGCACTCATATAGAGGGGGAGAAGAGGAAAGAGCCAAGCTCAGCGCTGCCAGCTATGTACACAACGGGCCCTCTCTGTGCCCCCTACTAGTACCTGCTATGATGACAGAACCAAAACAATCAACGTCACCGGATTGTACCACCTTTACCGGAAGCAGCCTGTACACCGCTTCTATCATCCGGTCATACAAGAATTCCTTACGTCTCTCTGTACTTCGAAGGAAAGGCTCTTTGACGGATTTTCACTTTTCTTTACCTAGCGCACAGACCGTATTCTTAGTCCAGTATGGCTTTTCCTTTCCCTTGTCTCCCTTGAGCAATGGTATGGCCCGCTCTGTCAGGTTGGTACTTGAGCTCCCCCTGCCGGCCATGTCGGTGAGGACAGGAAAGTCAATGAGCTTGTGTGAGAACAGGTGAAGACATGGAGCCCGTGTTCTGGGTGCTTCCTCTATAAGTCCTCTGGATGAACAACTCTTTTGTTTATTTCAAATATGTGCAAAGCAAAACTGTTTTTTTTTTAGTTTTGGAATGTGGAAGGGTTTGACACTCTGTGTCCCCACAGAGGGAGATTCACCTTTTCCTGGTGACCGTTGTCACCAAGACAGAAAATAAAGGAAAATCTCAAATTTTGTCACAAGAGGTGAGAAGAAATCTTCCAAAGAATAAAAGTTGTGTGGTGACAACTCTCTAGGATGGAATTCCCCTCACTTTGTAGAGATTTCCTCTCACTTCCTGTTAGGTCTCCAGGACAGGCAGAGAAAGGAAGTCACCCTAGCAGGACACAGACAACAACCAATAACCTGATAGAGATTGTATCCCTTCTCTACTGTAAAACTACAAAAAAAAGTAGGACCCTATGTACATTTTAAGGGCTTTGCCTTCTGAAGAGCATTCTGTATTCAAATCGCTCTTCAGAGAGCTTAACCACTTAAGCCCCAGGAGATTTTACCCCCTTCCTGACCAGGGCCTATTTTGCGATTCGGCACTGCGTGACTTTAACGGACAATTGCGCGGCCGTGCGACGCTGTACTTAAAGCGGAGTTCCACCCAAAAGTGGAACTTCCGCTTTAGGTGGTCCTAACCCCCTGACATGCCACATTTGGCATGTCATTTTTTTGGGGGGGAGCGGGTACCTAGTTTTGACAGGTACCCGCTCCTACTTCCGCTCGGAGCGCCGCGGCGCCCTGAGCGGAAGTTCTCCTCTCCCCCTCCCTCCCTGCAATCTTCTGGGACATGTCAGAGGTCCCAGAAGATTGCCGGCCAATCACGGCGCGTAGCGCAACTCGCGCATGCGCAGTGGGTACCCAGCTGTGAAGCCGCAAACTGTCACAGCCGGGTGCCCACAGCAGTGATGCCGGCGCCGAGGGAGAGGATCGAGGCTTCGGGCGGCTGCATCGCTGGACCGTTGGACAGGTGAGTGAAATGGCTGGAACTCCGCTTTAAACGAATTTGACGTCCTTTTTTCCCACAAACAGAGCTTTCTTTTGGTGGTATTTGATCACCTGTGCGATTTTTTGATCATGCGCTATAAACAAAAAAAGAGCATCAATTTTTCAAAAATAACAATATTTTCCACATTTTTTATATGAAATCCCCCCCCCCCCCCCAAAAATGTAAAAATCAAAATTTTTTAACATTTTCGGTCAATTTGTTTTATGCTACATATGTTTGGTAAAAAGAATCGCAAAAAACTTATTTTGATTGGTTTGCGCAAAAGTTATTGCGTTTACTAACAAAGGGAAAGACTTTTGTCATTTTTGTTGTTGTTTTTTTAACGCGTAATGGCGGCGATCTGCAATTTTTTTTGCGGGACTGCGACATTGCGGCGGACAGATCGGACCCTCGACTGACATTTTTGACACTTTTGGGGTTACCAGTGACATTACTGCAGTAATCAGTGCTATACATATGCACTGTTACTGTAAAAATGACACTGGCAGTGAAGGGGTTAACTGTATTTGAGAGGGAGAGGTTGTGTGTGTCCCTAGGGGCGTGATTCTAACTGTGATTGGCTGTGGCTTGAGGTGTAGGAACACTCAGCCAATCAACGGTCCTACATAGTAGAACCGTATGATCACTATTCCTACACAGGGGAGAATGACAGGCGGCTTGTTTACATCAGCCGCCTGCCTTTCTCCCTCTGCACCGACGATCGCAGAGTGACCTGCGGACATCGGGTCCGCCGGTCACACGCGCGGGGGGGTCCGTGGGGCCTCCGGGGGCGCGCAATCGCTCTCTAGACCCTCACAGGCTAGTGATGTAGTACTATGTCGCTCTGCCTGTGAGGGGCTGACCTCTGACGTAAATAGTCGCGCGGCGGTCGGCAAGTGGTTAACGCCTGTCAAGCACCCTCTGAAAAGCAAACCACAGTGGATTGCTCTTCAGAGGGCAACACTTATGTAAATGAGCCCTAACAGCTACACTGATTATCGTGGATCCGGACTCAACAAATACCTTCATGCCAAAGATGTAACATCCATGAGGTCCCTCAATGGCACTAGCATCTTTTTTCTATCGTCTTCCAGGTGCCAGGTCCTCAGCCGTCTTGATTGGCTGCCCAGGGGTTGACCTAACTCTAGCGCATGTACATGGGAGTTTATTCATTCTGGTGTAAAGGTGTGCTGAGACCGTACACACATACACATTTATGGGGTATGAATCTTCAGTTATGGGGCTGAAGGAAGGAAACAATGGACTACTAGCAGGGCCAGAGTGGGATTCATTTTCAGTCCTGGAGTCTCATGCCTTAGACTGGCCCACTTTAGTTCACGACTGACTATATTAATCACTTAAGCCCCGGAGGATTTGGCTGCTCAAAGACCAGGGCCTATTTTGCGATTCGGCACTGCGTGACTTTAACGGACAATTGCGTGGTCGTGCGATGCTGTACCCAAATTAAATTGGCGTCCTTTTTTTCCCACAAACAGAGCTTTCTTTTGGTGGTATTTGATCACTTGTTTGATTTTTACTTTTTGCGCTATAAACAAAAAAAATAGCGACAATTTTGAAAAAGTAACAATATTTTTCAAATTTTTTATATGAAATTCCCCAAAAAAAAGTAAAAATCAAAATTTTTTAACATTTTAGGCCAATTTGTTTTCCACTACATATTTTTGGTAAAAAAAATCGCAATAAGCATATTTTGATTGGTTTGCGCAAAAGTTATTGCGTTTACTAACTACGGGAAAGATTTATGTAATTTGTTATTGTTTTTTTTTTTAACCAGTAATGGTGGCGATCTGCGATTTTTTTTGCAGGACTGCGACATTGCAGCGGACAGTTCGGACCCTTGACTGACATTTTTGACACTTTAGGGGGTACCAGTGACATTACTACAGTAATCAGTGCTATAAATATGCACTGTTACTGTAAAAATGACACTGGCAGGGAAGGGGTTAACTTTATTAGTAAACAGTGGGTTAAATGTATCCCTAGGGGCGTGATTCTAACTGTGGGGGGCGTGGCTTGTGATGTAACCACAGAGACATACGATCCTACATAGCAGGATCGTATAGTCTCTGCAGTTACACCAGGGAGAATGACAGAGGGCTTTGTTTACATCAGCCGCCTGCCTTTCTCCCTCTCCAGCGGAAGATTGCGAGTGGCCGGCGGACATCGGAGCCGCCGGTCACTCGCGTGGGGATGCCTGTGAACGAGTGGGGGCGGGAGCACACCTCTGGCGGCGTGCGCTCGCCCCCCACAGGCGGCTGAGCGAGTGACATACCCATACGTCACTTTGCCCAGCAGCGGCTGCCTGCCGCAGTATATCTGCGGTGGGCGATCGCTAAGTGGTTAAATTAATGTAATTAAAACCTCAGCATATAAGTTTGCAATGGCGCACTGTTCTTGTAATTCATTGTATTTTTCAAAAAATATCATCATTACTGTATTTGTACATCAGCACATTTGCACTTAGCACCTTATATTGGTTCAGCTATTTGCACTTTATGTGACTGTTATTTATATACGTGATTGCACAGTGTTTTTGCTTTATAAATATTTATGTAGGTGGTTGGTGATATATAGTATGCACCTCCACCAATTTAAGCACTTAGATATATATTTTTTTTTATGCACATAGAGCACTTTTTGATTACACTATTGAGCAGCGCTGACACATATATTAAAATCTCTATTTAACCACTTTACCGCTGCTCACTGAGCTGCTACTGCAGCAAAGTGGCTCGATAATGTCTGATGACGTAGACCTACATCGCCAGACATTCCCCTCTCTCGGCGGCGCGCGCGCGCCACCGGAGGCTCGCTCCCGCTGTATTCAGTCAGAGTGGGAGTCGGGCCAGGGGAGGACCGGCGGTGATCACCGCCGCTCTTTCCCTTAGTTAGTAAACGCAATAACTTTTGCGCAAACAAATCAAAATACGCTTATTGCAATTTTTTTTACCAAAAATATGTAGCAGAAAACAAATTGGCCTAAAATGATAAATTTTGATTTTTACATTTTTTTGGAGGGGAAAAATGTGAAAAATATTGTTATTTTTTCAAAATTGTCACTCTTTTTTTGTTTATAGCGCAAAAAGTAAAAATCGCACAGGTGATCAAATACCACCAAAAGAAAGTTCTGTTTGTGTGAAAAAAAGGACGTACATTTTGTTTGGGTACAGTGTTGCATGACCGCGCAATTGTCAGTTAAAGTCGCACAGTGCCGAATCGCAAAAAGTGGCCCAGACGTAAGACAGCAAAATCCTCCGGTGGTAAAGTGGTTAAGGATATATCCTTTTTTTCAGCAGCAGCTCAAAATATATTATAAACACATACAATTTCACTAAATAGGTTATATTCCTCCTTGGCGCAGGTTTACTTGCACAATTTCTATTTGAAATAAAGCTCCACTCAATTGTGTCTCCTCTGAGGAATAATGTGTACATTTGCATTATCCCACAACATTTTTATAAAAATATATGAAAAATATCTGAATCATATATTTTTCATTCATATATTTTTATTAAAATTTTGTGGGATAATGCAAATGTACACATTATTCCTCAGAGGAGAGACCATTGAGTGGAGCTCAGCGGCCAGTACTGTTGATATTGGGTTTTCTCTATGGTTAGCTTGCAGCAATTTCCCCTAAATTCTGTGTGCAACCATCACAGTTATATGTTCTGCAATAACACCCTTGTGTGCTGCCTATGTGTGTGAACCTGCATTTGTTCTCACCTGTGCAAGTTGACTGTATGTGCGGTTTAACCCTTTCCTTTCCTTGCTCACCTGGGCACTTCTTTTGGGTTTTTAACCCTTTCCTTTCTACCCTATTTTCTTTTCTTTTTAGTTTTTTTTAGTCCTTCTAGGTCAGATTGACAATACACGGCACAAGATGATAAAGACCTCATTAGGTCACCGCATCAACATTCTTATTCCAGATTTAGTCGCATTGGTCCAACCTTCATAGCAAAAGCTCTGAATAATCCTATAGGCACCACATCCACCGCCATCCAGTGGATCCAGGACTTAGGTCCCAAAGGGCAAGTCTCTGTGGGAGCCATACTAAGCCCGAGGAAAAGGGGACGGTGATTTCCAGCAAATAGAATCTACAGCGTTTTCTCCCACTAGGGATGGGCAGGAAGAAATGGAACCATCCTAACCAAGCCATCCATCTATGAAGACCTCAGACAGTGAGGCAGAGCGTGATGAGTCCCTTTGCCCTTGTGATGCCTTTGGTCAAGGCAATGAAGGGGGCATTTACATGAAAAGAACCTGTAGAGTCTCCTGCAAAGCAAGAGGAAGTTCTTTAAGCACCTCTAGAGAGAGCGTTCTAATTTCCCATTCCTAACGGAAATAAGGGACATAATTTTGAGGAGTGGAGCAAGGTCGTGAGATATACCTCCCTTCTGAGCTAGATGGCCAAGCTCTATCCATTCAGAGATAAGGATGTGAAGCATCTAAAGGCTGGCTCTGTAGTTGTTGAGGCCTAGATGAGGCAAGCAAGCATCTTGCTCTTCCTTGGAAGATGCAGTTAATGGCCTGAAAGTCGGCCTGGGCTCTTGTGGCTATGTTTAAAGTTATGTGAATGTGGAAGGAGAATGTGGACGCAGTATTCAAGAGCTGGTGTCCGTTTCCATGGTGAGGCTCCCATTGACATTGTTCGCATAGTGGTGTGGGTTATGCTCCCGTCAGTCACGAGAAAGTGAGTGCAATGGCTGGGGCCTGGGCCTGCTGATCCCACCCCTAACAGGCCTAGTGTAAGATCCTTTTGAAGGAGCTTCATCTTTTAGCAAGCTGGATAGCACCATAACCCGGGCCACAGTTGGCAAATTGGTTTTGCCTCAGTATGGACGCCTGCTAGGCCAGAAGGCAACAAAGTCCAGAGGACAAAGTTCAGAGCGTGCGAGGGTCGCATGTTTTTACAAACCAGGTCTGGATTTTAGGAAGAGCTGATAAAGAGGCCAGATATCCCCTCAGAAGTATGCTGAAAGCTTGACCAAGAGTATCCAAGAAGCTACTGAGTTTGAGCCTCAGACTATTGGAACGTCAAAGCGGTCTTTTCAGGACACGCATGGTCCATCAGAAGTCCTCCTTATCTCGGATTTGTTTCCACGGAAGGGGTTTCTCCAGGAGTGGGAGCTAGGAAGCAGAATTCAGGTCATCTATATAACCTCAGTCATGAGAGTGAGTCCCCTGGTGGCCTTAATTGAGAAATTGGCTCATTTGCCATTCCATTGCCCTATTTCCTGGTTCACAATCACGTCTGATACCACCAATATGGAATGGGGGGCTTGCTGTCTCTTGGGGATAGCTCAAGGAAGGCGGAGCTGTCAATTTCACAAGATTGATTCGTTATATGGTGAAGAGGCCTTTCACCATATAACGAAGGGAGCATCACTGCTCATAGTCAACACTACGGCGGTCTCCTACGTTAAAAGACAAGGGACTCACAGCCTGTTCTCTTTTACAGGAAGCGGAGCCAGTTATGTCTTAGGCTTAGAAGGATCAAGCCTACATTTTAGAGGCTTATGTCCCCGGAGTCCAGAATATTCTAACATACTTTTTTCCAGAGTCTAGTTGGACATCAACAAATTGTTTCTACAATTGGAGGTTTTTCAGGTGCACATGCCCTGATGGATCATTGGAAATGCAGCGGGTCCTGAGCATTTCTTAAAAGTCCTGGCCATCCCCTGGTTTCTACAAAAAAAACCTGAACGGAAGTTGTGGAGGTAGTGGCAGTGATGCCATATTAGACATTTAGGCCATGGTTCCCCTTGCTAGCAATGTTCAGCTACTGGAAACCAGTGCCCCTTCTCATCGGGCAAGACCTTCTGTCAATGGGTGCATTTCTACATCCATGTCCAGCATGGTTAAGTCTAACGGTAGTGTTCTTGGTTTTTGGAGGTCCTCGGCTGCTCCTCCAGAGTCATCTCCTCTCTCTGAAATGCTAGAAGAGTAAATACAAAGTTTACAGGAGAATCTGGTCAAAGTCTGTGTAATACATGTCTGCTGCTGCTAGATCATGTAGTGACCTAGAAGTTCTAAATATTCTGGGCTTCCTCCAGTCAGATTTAGATCTTGCTCTATCGGTCAGCTCCCTCAGAGTACAAGTGTCAGCTTTATCAGCCTTCACAGGTGTTTCCGGGTCTAAGCCTCTTTTCCTGTCCAACAACTCTTCAAGGGAGCAATTAGGCTCAGACCTCGGAGTATGCAGAGATTTTCCAAATCGAGGCTCCCTTTCAGGAATTGGAGCAGAGTGTTCTAGGGCTGTCTCTGTTAAAGGCCTCTCTGACATGTTAGCCTTTCTCCTGGTTATTATAGCAGTAAAAAACGCCTCAGAGATTGATTCACTGTTCACGGAGAACTTTTCTTAATATTCTTCCAGTTCAAGCGGTTCTTTTACCTATGCTTGACTCAATTCCAAAGGGTACATCAGTTTTTCATGGGAACCAAGAAACTATTCTGCTAAACTTTGGAGTACTAATTTGCGTCTTTTAGACATGGGAGGGGTCGAGCTGTGGCTTAGTTGGTTAAAGCCTATGTCTAGTAAACAGGGAATCCTGAGTTTGACTCTCAACAGTGCCTTCCTTTGGTTGTAGTATTCTCTAGTAACGTGAAGGTATATCTACAAGCTACAGCTTCCTTCATGCTTCAGAATGCCTGTTCATTCTTTTTCAGGAAAGGACAAAGTGAAACGAGCCTCATCTAGGACGATTGTGGCATGGATTGTCTTGGCCATCCGACTGGCTCACAGAGCCAGGGGCTTGGCTCCTTCAGGAATGGTGACCACTCACTCGACCAGGAATGTGTCTACTTGCAGCATGTGGTTCCCAATGTAATCGATAGGGTGGCCTTGTGGTCCCTGATCAATACATTTATGGCTCATTATTGTGTAGAGCCGGCTTCTTTATCTTCTGTTAATTTTTAGTTTACAAATCCTGTTGGTTGACGGTGTCAATTAAACCCTTTTCTTTTGTTCTTCAATTGCCCACCCGGGTGTTTATGGCTAGTTAGTTTCCATATGTGTGCTGCTATTAAGTCTGTCAGGAAAAAGGAAAAATTCCTATCAAATACTTACCGTAATTTTCCTTTCATAATGGACTCCATGGCAGCAGGAGTTCCCTCCCAGAGTTATAAGTAGACTAGTTATGGAACGCGGCCTCTGGCTCAGAGCAAAGGTTTATGGGCATTTACGGTGTGTATTTGATAGGAAATTTTCATTTTTTTTCTCCTTCATTGATGTGTGCCGATGAGGCGGCACTGATAGGCTGCACTGATAAGCACTGATGAGGCGGCACTGGTGGGCACTGATCAGAAGACACTGATGGGTGCTGATAGGCAGTACTGAAGGGCACTATGAGTATGAGGTGGCACTGATAGGTGTCACTGATAAGCAATGATAGGCACTGGTAGGCGGCACTGATTGTAATGATATCATGTACTGGACACAAAAAAATCTGTAGCAAGCAGCCATGTTGTTCAGTTATCATAGATCATCCATGACAGTCTTGAAGAACAGTTACACATTGCTGCAGTGATTACCCCCTCCCTCCTCCTTTAATTCATGGAATGCTTAGGTTTTAAACTTCAAAAGAGCCGTTATCTCAACTCAGAGACATCAGAAACCAGCGCTTAGGCCTGCACAGAGCTGTAAACAGCTGATTGAGTCCTGGCAGGATGTCTTTTTCTGCTGTCTAGACCTATTAAAAAACTATGACCAAATCTATTTAGGATACCCAGAACTAGTGGGGATCATAAAAGGCAATCGTAGAGCTCTGCTAAATTCAAAACTTAACAAATTCACAAACGATTCATTAACTCAGACAGGAACATAACACATTAATAATAAGTATAAATTTGAATGAGAAATGTTGTACTGAACGAAATAAGGTCATACATGACCACACTAGCACATATAGAAGGGATGATAGCTGTCAGATATTCCCTGGGTGACACGTTTATTTGAGTTACCCTGTGTTTAGTATCCCTGGATGCAAAATTCAATGCTGAACAATAATCTATCAGTTTCAAGAATGCAACCAGTACGTATTGGAAGATTTGAATAGTGGTATAAAACTGTCTATAAGGGAGGAACCTGATATTGTCAAAAAACCCAGGACAGCCCATGTCCACTCCGTTTTATTGGTCAGGGGCCTCAGTCAACATCCCTTTGATCCCAGAGAAAAAGGGAGATCCCTAACCAGCTGAGAGTTCTCATGGTACCATCAAAGCAGGAACATCTGTCAAGTTTGAGAACCGATAACACCTGGCTCACTGACTGAACTTTTTGATTGTGGTCCCGCGAGCTGGAAAACCTTTGTGCAGTATGCAGCTGAGGGTGGCGTTATGTAAGTGACAGTGTGGTGTGGGATTGGCTGGTCCTTTGTCACAAGTTAGTGAGAAGGGCAGGGGTCTGATACCGGCGTCCGTCACACTGATTAGTGACACTGATTGGCATCACTGATAGGCACTGATAGGTGACACTGGTAGGCACTGATTAGCAGTACTGATGGGTACTGATATATGGCACTGGTGAGCACTGATTATCAGCACTGGTTGGCACTGATTAGTGGCACTGGTGGACACGCCAGGGACCAGTGTCCTTGTAACAGAACCGGCTTTCTTCTTTTTTCCTCACACTGTCAGTGTGAGGAAAACAAAAGCTGATAACCAGGTTCTGTTTACTTCTGTGATCAGCTGTCTTTGGCTGATAGCTGATCACTTGGTAAAGGGCCTCTGTGATTGGCTCTTTATCCCTGTCTGTGATCAGCTGAGTCCAAAGGCTGCAGGGGGTGCGCAGGCAGTGCGAGATTGGGGGGGCTTCCATGGACGCTCTTTTGGCATTTTAGGCTTGCGCCGTAGCTGTCTTTTTCGGCTATAGCATGGTTGCCAAGTGGTTAAAGTAACTCTGTAGGTTGAAACCAATCTAAAAAATTCCCTGCACAGAATTCCCTTTAAGTGGAACTAACCTACAGTAAGCAGCTTTTTCTTGTTGACGAGACATGCTTTGGCTCTTTTGCAATAAAAGAAACCCTACTTGCCTGTTTGCAATCTTCCATTGGAAGATGTTCCTAGATTGAAAAGTGAACACTAATGCAGCCCCTACATCTAAGGACTGGTAAACTGAAATAGTTTACATTTTTGTTTTTGAGTTTTAATGCACTCTAACACTTTTGCTTCCAGTCCATCCCCACCCGGTAACGGCGCCCCCCCCCCCCCCTGCACGCTCCCTCGCCATGTATCCCAGGCTCTGCTTGCCCATTGTAAAGGATTAAAGTTACAACCAAACACATAAAATCCCCCCAAAATTTTTTGAGGCCCCTTCCACCCTCCCATATATGCACATGAAATATGAAAGTAAACTCAGGCGTTGGGGGCGCAATAAAAAGGCGTTTGCAATAAACATGTTACATATCGCTGCGCACGTCGGAGTAAGAGCAATATTTCTAGCACCAGACCTTCTCCGTAACACTAAACTGATTACCTATAGAGGGTTTTTAAAGCATCGCCTATTGAAACTATAGCATACTAAAGTTTGGCGGCATTTCAAGGCGCATGCAAATTTAAAGTTTGACATGTTGATTATCTACTCACTTAAATCTCATCTTTTATATTTTACAAAACAATTGGGTAATTTATTTTTTCTTTTTACTGACGTTTTGCGTGTCCTAGACCTTTGCGGTAATTTCGTGTGAAATAAAAAATTCGAAATACCACTATTTTATTCTCTGGGGCGTCTGCTTTCTAAAAATATATGATGTTATGGGAGGTTCAGGTAATCTTCAGGTCTAAAAGTAGTACACTTATTTTTACCTTTTTTGCAATTTTTTACCTAAACACTGTCTGTATGTATATAACTAAATCTATATTATACAGTATATATACATTTTTTAGAGCTAAGATGTTACTAAGTGGACACCCCAATAATCATTTGTGCTACAGAATAAATGCTTCCTAGTAGCTTTAGCTAGACCTTGGATTGCCCAGTGCACTCCTGTTATTATGACACTGCTTCTTGGCATTAAATAACTGGAAGATTGCCTATGTCAGTGGGGCTCCTGCTTGGCTGGGTACAGTCTTTATAAAGCAGTTTACTATTTTTGGCTGACTTTGGCCTGAAGGTTTGATTGCCCCTGAATCACTAATCACAGGCAACTGCTGTTTAGAGTAGATATACATGCAGCTTTCAATTTAAAAAATAGAGTAACCCCAGTGAGCTTTAGTACGTTTTTTACAGCTAAGGTTAAAATGGAAATTAAAGGAAAAAAATGTTTTCATATTGCGAAAACAGAATATAATTTGTATTTACTGCACTGGAATATGAGAGACAATTAGGGAAGGAGCTGACTTTACTTTATTATAAGTAACAAAAAGAGAAGGGGTATCGTTTATATACTTGTCTCCCTCCTAGCAATGCGTGGTAGGATACACATCTGCTATTCATAAATACATTCATATAGCCTGAAAATTATACTCTTTTATATAACTTAGGCTTGGTTCACATATCTGCCACCTGCGACCCGACAATCTCTCCCGACCCGCAGAGAAATGCGCTGCACTTTAGCAGGCATGTGTAAGGGTAGGCGGGTGGTTATTTGTCACGTTCTCCACATTTCCCTCCCTGTTGGGCGCCAAGCAAGGGTCACATGAGAGGCCTACCCTAAATAGGGTTCTTCTGGGCTATGCTAGGCACCTTATACAGGGTCACTTTACTATACATGGGGTACCTTTACTTTGTGCCCTCTTCCTCAATGCCCTGGGACAAGGCTGATTCTGCCGTGGGGGAATACTCAACCGTAAGACAGACCTCTACACTTAGAGATGGACATTCACCATGTACACTTGCATGGCAACTGTTCTCCAGTTAACTCTCAGTTCCCTGTGACAATGCACACCTTCTCTGTAATCTGCATTTAGAAAGGACACGCTGAGCTCTGTCAACATCCACCTGTCCAGTGTTTTCCACAACTACCCCCCAGTAGCAGGGTGGGCCCTGCTATGCACTCTGCGCAGGTTCTTTACGTGCACTCCACTTTACTCCTGAACCTCTGAACAGGATCTGAACCTCTGTGGCACAAATCAGCTCCTGTTGCTCTGGGAATATGACCGCTGTTAGGAGTGCGGACAACATCTCCCTCGCTGCTAGAGGCCGCTCCACCTATAACAGGGACACGCTATCAACAGGCTGCTTGTTAAACTTCCGTTACCCTAGATAACCACTTGTGTTTTTTACACTACTTCCCTCCACACCGATATCTTCATACCCCGAAATGTTAAGACCCTTTTAGTAACTTCAGACCAGGCAAGGACAATGTTTCAATACTTTATTTTGGGAAAGTGCAAATCAAACTTTCCAAAGTCCAACATACAAGTACGAGGTTTTCCTTCATCCCTACTCCTAACTACAGGCTTGTGCTGCCCCGGCATATCTGCAAAGGTAAGATACAAGCGATTATAGTCCTTTAGAGGCACTCTCATGCAGATGTAAGTACTTCAGAGGCCTACTCCAGTGCTGGTGTCTTCACAGCGAACCCCAGGTTCAGGTGACTTTACATCCTGATGGTACGGTAATAGATGACCTCCTTCTGCTCCTCTTGGGTACCATTTTCCGTTTTCTCTCCCTTACGGATCCCAGTCACAGCTCTCTCTCTCTTTGGGCTCTCCATGGGGGAACTCTCTGAACTCTTTATCCTTAGACAGAAATCTCCAGGGGTTCTCTCTCGGGGGGCCGAACTCTAGTACTGGACCACTGTCTCATATTTATATACCACAGGATTAGTGGGTCGGACCCAGAGCAAAACCCGCTAAAAAGACCAAAGAACTGGGAAAGGCATTACCTCCTACACTCCGGCCTGGGACAGCACCTATCTGGCTATTTCAACCTGTCCTCATATACAATTTATTCCTAATGGCATCCCCATTCACCAGGAGCCCCGGTACAATTTTGCACACGTTAAACCACATTGTGCCGCAGCATTTTTTTGCTAGTTTTTTTACTGGTAGGACAGCCCATTGAAGTGAATGGGTTGCCATAACCACAACATGTACGAGCAAACATTCTCGTACATATGTGAACGAAGCCTTCAGCAGGCTAGTAAGGAGTGAGACTATATGATAAGCAGAAAATCACTGTTTTTACATGCGGCGCCAAGGTAATAAAGAGGAAGGATATATTTTGACGTTGTATGCTTTACATCATAAAGCTCACCTTATTCATGGTACGATCTCAGTCAGGTCCGTTAACAACTATGTAGTGCAAAGCTTGCCTAATTGGCTACAAATTAAATGGAAAATCTAGCTAAGATTGTGAAAGAGCTGGGGCACCCTTGGGCACTCTGAGTAGAGGAACAATGCGGTCCTAATTGTGGGTCTGACCCAATGGTGCAGTGGGAGGGGCTTAAAGAGGCAAGATTTAATAAAATCTGACCCTATTCACTGTATACACAGCACATACTATACACTATATTAGCAAAGGTATTCGGACGCTTGCCCTTACATGCACAAAAACTTTAATGGCATCATAGTCTTAGTCCATAGGGTTCAATATTGAGTTAACCCACCTTTTGCAGCTATAACAATTTCAACTATTATGGTTAGGCTGTCCACAAGGTTTAGGAGTGTGTCTATGGAAATGTTTGACCATTCTTCCAGAGGCGTATTTGTGAGGTCAGGCACTGATGTTGGACGAGAAGGCCTGGCTCGCAGTCTCTGCACTAAGTCATCCCAAAGGTGTTATATATCGGGTTGAGATCAGGACTCTGTGCAGGCCAGTCAAGTTCCTCCACCCCAAACTCGCTCATCCATGTCTTTATGGACCTTGCTTTGTGCACTGGTCCAAATCATTTGGTGGAGGCGGGCTTAAGGTGTGGGATAGTTTGTCAGGAGTTGGGCTTGGCTGCTTAGTTTAGGGTGACCAGACATCCCCGGTTTCCAGGGACAGTCCCTAGACAAAATCTGTCCCCAGTTTTGCCCCCGGATTCAGGGCCGGATTAACGTAGACAGGGCATCCTATCCTGGATGAGAAACAGCCTGGTGGCTCGGATTCCACTACCCCCTACAGGACGATCTCACTGCCGCTCCTGCTGCTGTTCAGTGGAGGAGAGGCAAAGCCAAAAATTTAATGTGTGGAGGGCTGAGACCAGGAGGTGAGCAGATGGGGGGGCTCTGTTTGTACACAGGTGATGGCAGTGGGGTAGCAGGGATCAGAGCTGATGCAGCTGCATGGAGAGATGGAGAGGTTAGCTGTTGTGGGGAAAGGCCTAAGAGGGGGCTGCAGAGATAATCTGTGAAAGAAGGGTGCAGAGGTGAGCTATGGATGTGGGGGCAGAAGTGTCCTCTGCACATAGCTAACCTATGGACCCTGCACTCTTTGCCTAACACCCTCCTGTATATTAGTTCTGTGCCCAGCACTCTGTGTATTATGTAGTCCATTGCTCAGCGCTCTGTGTATTATGTAGTCCTGTGCCCAGTGCTCTGTGTATTATGCAGTCCTGTACCAAGCGCTCTGTGTATTATGTAGTCCTGTGCCCAGCGCCTTGTGTATTATGTAGTCCTGTCCTTATCGCTCTGTGTATTATGTAGTCCTGTGCCCAGTGCTCTGTGTATTATGCAGTCCTGTCCCCAGCGCTCTGTGTATTATGTAGTCTTGTGCCCAGCGCTCTGTGTATTATGTAGTCCTGTGCCCAGTGCTCTGTGTATTATGCAGTCCTGTCCCCAGCGCTCTGTGTATTATGTAGTCTTGTGCCCAGCGCTCTGTGTATTATGCAGTCCTGTGCCATTTGCTAATAAAAAAAATGATGTCCCCAGATTTAATTTTAAAAATCTGGTCACCTTACCTTAGTTCCAGTGAAGGGAATTCTTAAGGCGTTAGCATACCAAGACATTTTGGACAATTTCATTCTCCCAACTTTGTGGGAACAGTTTGGTGAAGGCCCATTCCTGTTCCAACATGACTGCGCATCAGTGCACAAACAAGGTTCATAAAGACATGGATGAACCCTTATGTAAGAGTTTTACATTTTATTAAAATAGAGTGCATGGGTTGAGACTACTGTATATAATGTACAGCACTGTATATAGAGCAAAGATCAGAAATATGTAATTCAGAGTGTGCAGGGGTCAACCGTATGTAACACTCAGACTTCAGGAGTCACGGTTGTGTAATGCACAGTCTGCAGGGGACAGGGCCACATAATGCACAGAGTGCAGGGGTCAGAAATGCTAATTCACAGCGTGCAGCCACCCAGAGTTGTGTAATGCAAGGAGTGCAGGGGCCAGGGATGTGTAACACGTGGGGTTCTGGGGTTAGGAAAAGAAGGTTACAAAGTGCAGATGTCAGAAGTGTGCAAAACACAAAGTGCATGGGTCAGAAGTGTGTAAATTACAGAGTGCAGGAGGCAGGAATGCTTCTCAGTGGGAGTAGTAAACGCTCCTTAGTATGGGTATCACTCTGTGCATATTACAGTGGGCAAGGGGCAGGAATACTTCTCTGTGGAAGTAGTAAAAGCTCTTTAGCATGGGTATCACTAGGAGCAATAAATGGACCCCAGCATTGGTAAAAATGGGAGTAGAAAAAAACCCTCACAGTTGTAGCAACCGCCTAGTTTAAAGTAGGCTTCCAGGCAAATCTAGTTAGCTCCTCTGTAAACAGATGAGCTGGGGTTGATTGCTTCTGGCTGTTCAGTGTCTCACAGGCTGCTGTTCTGCTACTTCCCCTTGTCTTTTGGATATTTCTAGAAATATAGTGGGAAATAGAGCAGTACAGGCAGCCTAAATAAATCTAGAACTCCAGCCAATCTCTGGAGAGGTGTGTCCAGTTGGTGGTTAGTGGGCCTATATTCTGAGGCTTGGCAGCCAAGGTGCAGAGTTCCAGGGTTCAGCCTTCTAGAGTAGACCGCTGTGCTGGGGCTCGCCCCTGGGACAGAGAGACACAGGAGAAGCCTGAGGAAGCTCCACTATTCTGGGACTGAGTGAGTACCTAATCCTATTACACAGAGGAGAAGTGTATGTGGGGTGCTTTCCCCTACAAGCCAGTGCAGTGCAGCCAGGAGTTATGCAATACAGCCAGGGGTTGTTCATTACCGCCTAAGTGTGTCAGGTTCTGCCAGAAGCTTTGCAATACAGCCAGGAGTTGTTCATTACCGCCTAAGTGTGTAAGGTTCAGCCAGAAGCTTTGCAATACAGCCAGGAGTTGTGCAATACGCCTAAGTGTGTCAGGAGTTGTGCATTTTCGCCTAAGTGTGTCTGGTGCAGCCAGAAGCTTTGCAATACAGCCAGAAGTCAAGTCAGCAAAGAGACAGTACAGTGCACTCTTCAGCTGTGCAATACAGGGAGTATTTGGTAGAGCGCAGCCAGAAGCCTAGCAAATCCTGAAGTTCTACAGTTAGGGGTATCCCATGCTCCCCATCCCTATCCAATTTCTTTTGGAATAAATTCCCCAAAAAGGAAACCCCTAGAGTGATTCTTGAGCCAGAGGAAGAATGCAGAAAATGCAATTTGCCTGGCTGTGCATGCTGTGAGTAGAGGAAACAGGCCAAATTAACAGTGGTTTCAGCAGAGGTAAAGCTACACAGTGTTGGTGTCAGTGGCAGTATTAATGTCCACCAGCTCTGATATCAGGAGTCACTTACCTCTGTGTAGGCTACATGTCAAATGTCACTCCTGTTTGTGGCAGAAGATCACTCCACCCAATAGGGTCTAATAAAGATTACCAGGTGTAGACATTTATTAGACTACGCCATAGTTATATGTCCATCTATGTTGATCCTGCAGGAGGACAAAGCTGCTGATAAACCAAGGATCTATTTCTGCAGTCTATACCATAATACTATGTTGCTCATAACATTGAGCTGGTATGGTGTGCACATATGTACTGCAGGAAAGTGAAACTGCTGCAACATCATTACTGCCACATCTGTATTCTTTTCTATGATCACCTGTTTGTATAAACATGGATCTGGATGTTAATGGTGCTGCATAGGAAATACCCAGGTTTTGATCCAATATTGTTTAGGAAGTGAGGGTGGTGCCTATGTAGGCTTAATATTGGTAATAAAAGCCCTGAAATAACTTTTTATACCTGACTATGTATTGACACCTTTCAGGACTTACACTAAAATAAAAACATTTAATTAGACTTTTCTAGGTTGATAATACTTCCCAAACATCGCATTAACTGAATAGGGTGCAATTCCAAGAGTCAACCAGCAGATGTCATAGGAGTATGGTAATTAAAATGTGGCTTCATACTAGTCAAATGATAAAAATAAATACATTCTTTGATGCATTTCATACAAATTTAAAAAAACAAAAATTTTTCAAAACTATTGCTTAAAAAAACTCCAGTAAAATATATTGCTCAAAATGTGCTATCCCATTGTATCTGATAAATTGCCAGATAAAAAGTCTCTCCTTTTATCATTTGAATAAGCAGATGTTCCACTGTTTCTATACGTAACAGTTAAATTCAGTAAAAAAAAAAAAAAAAAAAACATGCATGTGCAATTTACATATTCGGTCATTTTTATGGATACGTAAATGTATTACTTACTTGTATTTAGCACTGGGGGAATCTAATGTTTAAATTGTATGACCAGCTAAAACTGTTTTTAGT
Source organism: Pelophylax lessonae (assembly GCF_965119305.1). Classification (NCBI taxonomy): domain Eukaryota; kingdom Metazoa; phylum Chordata; class Amphibia; order Anura; family Ranidae; genus Pelophylax; species Pelophylax lessonae. Next base: position 552,037,476 of record NC_138769.1, on the reverse strand, counting down.
AGAATAATGGCAAGCTTGAACCCCTGTCAGCTTTTGCTGCTGTCTGCCTTTATCCCTGTACAGATTGTCCCTTATTTCCTTTCTTGGGAAATTGTAGTCAACAGAACAGGAAGTGAGGGTAAATCTTTCTAACAGAGCCCTGGATAGAAGTAAAACCAGACAGGGGTTCTAATCCTTTACCACTCTATCCTAAACTAGAAAAATTTGCTTTAATGTACACTTTACCTGGAACTAAAGAGCTGTCAAGACTTGAAATCATGAGGAATATTGACAAACCTGGATTCATCCAACCTCATCATATCCATATTCATAAATCATATTATCTTTATGATTATTCACATGCTTAGGTGACGCAAGAAAATTCTATTCAAGTATGCATTCTTATCTCATTCTTTTACTATTGGCTCCTCCAAATCTACAAATTAGCTTTTTTTTGTTGCTCTTTTTGCTGTGTTCTGACCACCTGTTATGCCTCGTACACACGTGCAGATCGTCGGCCGAACGATCGGCCGTCTTTTGTCCCCGGGCTGTCGTGTCTGTTGAAAAGTGCAAAAGACTGCACAAGAATTTTGTCCGCCGACTACAGCCGACTGCAGAAGTGATGTCATGTGATGGTTAACTTTCCCTGTGTTTTTTATTTTCTGAGCATGCCCAGTCTTGCAAATCTGCTGTCTGTCGGCCGAATTCTGTATTGACTGGCAAACAATCGGCCGCTCTGGTGTCGGCATACAAAAATTTTAATGCTTGCACGACAGATTCTTTTCGGCCGAAAGTGCGCTGTAGGCTGTCGGAAGCATCATACTAACAAGCCGAAAATCGGCCGATCGGTCGTCGGCCGAATCTTTTCGGCCGACAATCTGCACGTGTGTACGGGGCATTAGAAGGTGGCTACTTTCATTCTCCATAATCCTACTTTGCCTAAGAACATAGGCACCCTCTTGCTTGCTTCTGAACTTTGGACTATGGCATTTGTAGTGCACATAGAGCAGTGGACATGACTACAATTAAGGTACACTGCTCTTTCCAAGCAAACGGAAGTAAGGGGAAAAAAGAGAGGTTCAGGAGCCCACAGGGGATTTTTACAAGGAGGCAGAATAATACAGAAAGAAACAATTTAATGGAAAATAGATTTCAGGGTCATTACGTAGTAGATGTGTGTGGTTTATGTGTGGAGAATAAAGATATTGTTAAGGCTCAGCTCACAGTCGTGCAACTTGATCCAACTTGGATTCTATTTAGGAGCCTGTATTGTACAAGGGCTGAAATCGCACCCAAGTCAGACCAAAGTAGTGCTGGAACCTTTTCTAAAGTCCGAGCGACTTGTGTAGCATCAGTTAAGGTGGCTCTGATAGGGAAACATTGAATTAGACATGTCATGCTACTTCGGGTCTCACAAGTCAGATCCCATGTTGCAGCAGTGTGACCCGAGCCTAAAGCCTCGTACACACGCAATGATTATCGGCCGACCGATCGTCCGACTTTTGTCCAAGTTGTGTTTTGTTGGTTGGAATGTGCCTAGACTGCACACGAATTTTCTCGGCCAACAAAATTCTACTTCAGAAGTGATGTCATGTGTTGGTTTGCTTTCTTTGTGTTCTTTCTTCTCTGAGCATGCCCAGACTTGCTCATTAGATTTTTCCCTGTCGAAATCTGTACTGACTGCACGAAAATCAGCCGTTGTGTTGACGGCCAACAAAAATTTTATAGTCTGCACACCAGATTTTTATGGCCGAAAAGTTGGAGTTGGTTGTCGGAAGCATCATACTAACAAGCCGAAAATCTGCCGATCGGACGTTGGCCGAAAATTCCCTGCCAATTTTCGACGCGTGTGTGCGGGGCTTAAGGGGCCTTTCACAAGGGCTTTCTGATCAGGTCCACCCGTCAGACCTGATCGGACCCTCAATTCACCCCTATGGAGTGATGCAAATCAACAGTGACATGTCCTCTGACACCCGCTGCTATCCGATCCTGTCCACCAAATCCTGACGGTTGGTGACCCAATTTTCCATCCGTCTGGAGGATGGGATCATCCGTTTTCATCCGATCTCCCATAGAGGAGAGCGGGACTCTGACAGGTCTGTCTCTGCACAGAGAAAAGAGACAAACCTGTCATCTGCCTTCTCAGAGGGGATCAGCGGATCGATTCCCTCTGAGCAAGCTTCAAACAGATCCGCTCCGTTTGAAAGGACCCTTAAGGTTATTTTAATATTTTACATTTGTTCTCCACAACTGGGAAGTTAGACTTTACTGTCCTTTGCTATAGGCACATTTGTAAAATTTTTCCACTGCTTTCATTACTAATCCAGACCCTGCAGTAAGTAAATGTACTCTGTATTCCACACTATGATCTTGATATTAGTAGTTTGGATTTTAGTAGTTTGGATGAATATATCAGTATTCTGATCCATATGATGTACCCTCACACGATAAATGTTAGGCAGCTTCTTGCATATCTTTTTTTTTTTTTTTTGGTTGTTCAAAAATGAGTATGCTTAAGAATATATTACTCCAACATTTCATATTCCTGATATATGTCTGTTGTATTGTGTACTTATCTTAAAAAGTATCCTGTTCTCTTTGTATTGCTTCCTTTGTGTAAAAATACCTGGTAAACCTGACAGACCCCCTGCTTTCCTATTGCAAACTGACCATGCTAGGCACGAGAGTACAGCCATCCCACGGAGTGTAGTCAGTTTTCTGTTTGTGCTGGGAGAATAGCCTGCCTGCCCTCCAGTGACCTAGACTTGTACTGCCATGCCCCCCCCCCCCCACAAGGCCATTCACTGGGAAGATCGATGTATTGCTGCTTCTCCACCATTACCTCTCCAAGTACCTTATGCAGCTGAGAACAGAGATAATGTGATAATTTATAAAGAAAAAAAACAAGGTATTTATGATATACAGTATATATTATATATAATATACATACAGTATCTCACAAAAGTAAAACAAAATATTTTATTATATCTTTTCAAGTGACAACACTGAAGAAATGACACTTTGCTACAATATATAGTAGTGAGTGTACACCTTGTATAACAGTGTAAATTTGCTGTCCCCTCAAAATAACTCAACACACAGCCATTAATGTCTAAACCACTGGCAACAAAAGTGAGTACACCCCCAAGTGACAATGTCCAAATTGGGCCCAATTAGCCATTTTCCCTCCCTGGTGTCATGTGACTCGTTAGTTTTACAAGGTCTCAGGTGTGAATGGGGAGCAGGTCTGTAAAATTTAGTGTTATCACTCTCACTCTCTCATACTGGTCACTGGAAGTTCAACATGGCACCTCATGGCAAAGAACTCTCTAAGGATCTGAAAAAAAAGAATTGTTGCTCTACATAAAGAGGGCCTAGGCTATAAGAAGATTGCCAAGACCCTGAAAGTGAGCTGCAGCACGGTGGCCAAGACCATACAGCGGTTTACCAGAACAGGCCTCGCCATGGTCGATTAAAGAAGTTGAGTGCATGTGTTCAGCGTCATATCCAGAGGTTGTCTTTGGGAAATAGACGTATGTATGAGTGCTGCCAGCATTGCTGCAGAGGTTGAAGGGGTGGGGGTCAGCCCGTCAGTGCTCAGACCATACACCGCACACTGCATCAAATTGGTCTGCATGGCTGTTGTCGCAGAAGGAAGCCTCTTCTAAAGATGATGCAAAAGAAGGCCTGCAAACAGTTTGCTGAAGACAAGCAGACTAAGGACATGGATTACTGGAACCATGTCCTGTGGTCTGATGTGACCAAGATAAACTTATTTGGTTCAGATGGTGTCAAGTGTGTGTGGTGGCAACCAGGTGAAGGGTACAAAGACAAGTGTGTCTTGCCTACAGTCAAGCATGGTGGTGGGAGTGTCATGGTCTGGGGCTGCATGAGTGCTGCCGGCTCTGGGGAGCTACAGGTTATTGAGTGAACCATGAATACCAACATGTACTGTGTCTGTGACATACTGAAGCAGAGCCCTTTGGAGACTGGGCGGCAGGGCAGTATTCCATCATAATAATGACCCCAAACACACCTCCAAGATGACCACTGCCTTGCTAAAGAAGCTTAGGGTAAAGGCGATGGACTGGCCAAGCATGTCTCCTGACCTAAACCCTGTTGAGCATCTGTGGGGAATCCTCAAACAGAAGGTGGAGGAGCGCAAGGTCTCTAACATCCACCAGCTCTGTGATTTCGTCATGGAGGAGTGGAAGAGGACTCCGGTGGCAACCTGTGAAGCTCTGGTGAACTCCATGCCCAAGAGGGTTAAGGCAGTGCTGAAAAATAATGGTGGGCACACAAAATATTGACACTTTGGGTCCAATTTGGTCATTGTCACTTAGGGGTGTACTCACTTTTGTTGCCAGCGGTTTACACATTAATGGCTGTGTGTTGAGTGATTCTGAGGGGACATCAAATTTACACTGTTATACAAGCTGTACACTCACTACTTTACATTGTAGCAAAGTGTAATTTCTGTGTTGTCACATGAAAAGATATAATAAAATATTTACAAAAATGTGAGGGGTGTACTCACTTTTGTGACATACTGTATGTATGATATATACACAAATGTTCAAATGTTTTGCCTTTCATTTCTGTTTAAACCTAAATAGGTACTTTTACAAGGTGAGGGTTCACATATATTTTAAATGCATACTTTATTATACTTTATTGCATTGCAGAATCAAATTATTTACTTAAAGTGTAATAAACCCAAAAGCAAACATTTATTAAATTGCAATTTGCCAATTCTTAGATGTGATGGCTGCAATAATATTTCTTTTGTAGGTTTTCTTTCTTCTATTTTCATTGAATGATCCAGCCAGTAAGTCTGCTGTTTTTCAAAAGAACAAGGTCCCCAGCAGACTGTATCAGAGATTAAACAAATCATATATCACTGATGGGGGTGCTTACAGAGATCAGCTTTTTGTAAAGCCTTTAACCCAAAAGGAAAAAAAAATGTTTGCTGTAACTTTTTACAAAATATTAGCTTGCGTTTGGCTTCAATTTGTTAGTGTATTTAAATCTGCTAGTACATGTAACACTCCCCTCCACCCAGCAGGGCCAGATTAACGTAGGGGCTATTGGAGCTGCAGCTCCAGGCCCCTACCTTTATATAGGCCCCGGGTTGGCCATATTCACTGTTACCGCTCTTCTGTCACTTGTAAACACAGAAGTCTGGCTTCTATGCTCGCTTCCCCAGGCAGCTCCCTCAGAACCTCCCCACACAGCACGAAGGCCGGACAAGGAGGGACAGTTGCCGATGCATGGATGTGTTTATGGGCTTCAGAGACAGCATCCCATGTTGAATTAGGCATGCATGGCTGCACCCTTCCTCCTCTGGGTGCATGCCAAGGCACGGCCCTTAAGGCCCTTCAAAATCCTCAGCACCAAGCCCATGATGCTCTTAATCCGGCCCTGCCACCCAGACTGACAAGGCCAAAGGTGGTGTGCTCTTTCATCCAGAGTGGGGGAGCTTTAAAGCGGTAGTATACTCAATGTTTTTACTTTTACCTACAGGTAAGCCTATAATAAGGCTTACCTGTAGGTACAATTAATATCTCCTAAACCTGCATGGTTTAGAACAGTGTTTTCAACCACTGTGCCGCGGCACACTAGTGTGCCGTGAGATATTGCCTGGTGTGCCGTGGGAAAAATTCCAATTTCATCTGAAGCGCATGTTAAGGACTATAAATAGCTCCGGTGTCACTGTTACACTGGCAGGAGGAGACATCGCAGTAGATCGCCGATGAGCAGAAGAGCGCCGATGGATCTGGATCTGGAGGAGACATGAGCAGAAGAGCGCTGACTGATGGATCTGGATGGAGACATGCGCAGAAGAGTGCTGAGTATGACGGACAGCGGCTATCTGGAGGTGACAAGCGCAGTAAGTACCGAATGACAGTGAGATACCGTGATGGACAAGTTTTTGAAAAGGAAAGAACTGGACTCTGAACAAAATTCGGAGCCAGATGAGAGCCCAAGTATGAGTGGGGATCAAAAGAAAGCAAAGTTTTTGGTTGGATACTGCCAAGGAGTTCCCCCTTCTGGCAAACAAAGCTATTTTGACATTGCTCCCATTTTCCACTACATATCTGTGTGAGATGAGCTTTTCAAGCCTGATTGCTATAAAAACTAAAGACAGAGAGACTGAGAGCTGTTGACGAAGAGCTATGTGTGTGTCTTTCTTCGATTCCAGCCAGAATATCAGCTTTGTGTTCAGCCAAACAAGCCCAGGTTTCGCACTGAGTAAGTAAACAGAAATATGAAAAATTATAAAATACTTTATTATTTCATAATAAAGTAATTATAAAATCATTTCTTTGTGTTTATTTGATTCCTATTCAAGAGAATTACTTTATATATATTCAATATAGGCACAGAGTTAAATTTTTTTAACATTTTCTAATGGTGGTGTGCCTCGTGATTTTTTTCATGAAAAAAGTGTGCCTTTGCACAAAAAAGGTTGAAAAACACTGGTTTAGAAGATATTTGCCCTGCATGCAGTCACTGACACTAGTGGCACATTCGCTTTGAAGGCGACCTTCAGAGTTCCTTGCCAGCTACTTGCCAGAAAGTGACTCCCGCGCGCATGCGCGGGAGTGACGTCATCGCGGCTCCGGCCTCTCATAGCGCCAGAGCCGCCGAACCCGGAAGAGACGCAGAGGGAGCAAGACAGCTCATACAGCGGTGTCTGGGCGTCCGTGTCAGGGCTTCGTTTTAAGGTAAGTATTTCATAATCGATGCATACTAGCTCATTATGCCTTTGTCTGGCAGGGTTTGTTTTTTTATTTTGGCAGTATACAACCGCTTTTAGTCCCGGTTCACATTTGTGCGATGCCGGAACGCTGCGAATATGCAGCGTGATCCCGCATCGCATCCGCACCTCTGGCAGTTCACACTGCCATATGTGATACGCAGGGGATGTCAATTAAAAGTTAACGACACCCCCAGTTGCGATCGCATATCGCAGTGCGATCTGCAAGTTCACAGAATCGGATCGCACTAGTGTGAACCACTATGCGATCCGATTCTGCTGCGGATAAAAAAAAAGGGTCATGTGCGTGTTTAGTGCAGATGCGGTGCGAATTCAGCCATACAAAGTGTATGGCTGAAATTTGCACCGCACATGAGATTGCATGTAATTTAGGAGCAGTGCGCTCCGAATTACATGCGATCTCCGTGATCGCACTAATGTGAACCAGGGCTAATACAGTAGGTGTGTTACTGGCCAGATCACCAGGTGAAAAGGGAGGGAAAAGAAAATGAATGCAGCCACCCCATCTAATGATTGCTAAGCTGCAATATATTACATTTTTGCTTTTGGGTTTATTACGGCTTTCAGTATACTGGCAGGGTTGACTGACAAGTTGTTTTGGCCTGCACAATTAGTAGAAAGCCCCCATATAGTGTGAAAATGGATTTCTGCTACTTAGTGAACTGCAGGTTCTTGTGATGTGTTACACACATTGCTCCAGTATTGATTATAGGCGAACACCCTAATTCTGTAAGGCATACCGGCTTGTCATTTAGATTTCCTGTACCATAGGTTTTCTTTTATTTGGATGCTGCATCCTGTGCACAGCCTGCGCTGTGTGATGATAAAACATTCCTTCTGGCACTGAAGTAAATGAGGAATAACATTTGGATTAGCAGGGTTTCGGTAGCGGCAGTGACACCCAGAAAATGAGACACAGCTCAGAGTTCACCGAATGGATGGGATGGTGAGAAAGAAAATGAACAGTAATAGATATTTATAAAGACACGTTTGTCTCTTATTGTAGTATCCCTTTGATGTATATTGAGCGTTATATGGTAAACGTATTGTTATAGTGATGTTTCACCTCCTCATCTAATTGTCCTTATTAGGTTGCAGGCTTCATAGTTCCATGGTTACATGCTCAGACTGGAATTATTTTTTTTATTTTCAGGCATACATTGTACAAATTCTATGACATCCATTGCATACAGATGCTTTATAGGACCTGCATACAATTTCTCACCAGGTTTTTTTGGTGGTATCTACTAAAGTGAAAGCTAACAATTACATGTAATAGTGAGTAAGGAGTCATTAGCAGTATTTACGATTTAGAACATAGAGCAACCATAATTCATATTGTACTGATCTGACTTTTAAAGCTGAAATGTAACCAAATGCTTTATTTGTACTTCTTTATTGAATAAGCCTCATCTTGAGCAACTAAAGCAGTATTAAACCCTCCCGGAAGATTTTACCCCCTTCCTGACCAGGGCCTATTTTGCGATTCGGCACTGCGTTACTTTAACGGACAATTGCGCGGTCGTGCGATGCTGTACCTAAACAAATTTGACGTCCTTTTTTTCCCACAAACAGAGCTTTCTTTTGGTGGTATTTGATCACCTGTGCGATTTTTTGATCATGCGCTATAAACAAAAAAATAGCGTCAATTTTGCAAAAATAACAATATTTTTCACATTTTTTATATGAACTTCCCCCCCAAAAAAATGTAAAAATCAAATTTTTTTAACATTTTAGGCCAATTTGTTTTATGCTACCTATGTTTGGTAAAAAAAAAAAATCGCAAAAAGCGTATTTTGATTGGTTTGCGCAAAAGTTATTGCGTTTACTAACTAAGCGAAAGATTTTTGTCATTTTTGTTGTTTTTTTTAAACGAGTAATGGCGGCGATCTGCGATTTTTTTTTGCGGGACTGCGACATTGCAGCGGACAGATCGGACCCTTGACTGACATTTTTGACACTTTTGGGGGTACCAGTGACATTACTGCAGTAATCAGTGCTATACATATGCACTGTTACTGTAAAAATGACACTGGAAGGGAAGGGGTTAAATTTATTTGAGAGGGAGGGGTTAAGTGTGTCCCTAGGGGGGAGATTGGATGTGGCTACTGGTGTAAGAACAGAGATCAACGGTCCTACATAGCAGAACCCTGTGATCTCCATTCTTACACAGGGGAGAATGACAGGCGGCTGTGTTTACATTAGCCGCCTGCCTTTCTCCCGCTCTAACGGACGATCGTGAGTGCCCGGGCGGACATCGGGTCCGCCAGGCACACGCGCGGGGGGGGGGGGGGGGTCCGTGAGCGAGCGGGACTTCTTTGCCTGTGAGGGGCTGACTGCCGACGTATATTGTCGTTAGGCAGTCGGCAAGTGGTTAAGTGCTGGTTCACATTTGTGCGATTGCGGAGATCGCATGTAATTCGGAGCGCACTGCTCCTAAATTACATGCGATCTCATGTGCGGTGCGAATTTCAGCCATACACTTTGTATGGCTGAATATGCACCGCATCCGCAATAAACACGCACATGATGCTTTTTTTTATCCGCAGCAGAATCGGATCGCATAGTGGTTCACACTAGTGCGATCGGATTCTGTGCGAACTTGCAGATCGCACTGCTATATGCGATCGCAACTGGGGGTGTCGTTAACTTTTAATTGACACCCCCTGCGTATCGCGTATGGCAGTGTGAACTGCCAGAGGTGCGGATGCGATGCGGGATCACGCTGCATATTCGCAGCGTTCCCGCATCGCACAAATGTGAACCAGGACTAAATGGGGTGGCTGCATTTGTTTTCTTTTTTAGGCTTAGTTTGCTATATATTTACCTGGTGATCCAGCCAGCAACACACATCCTGCCCGCTGATCCCTGCTGAGCAGGCAGATGACAGGTCCGTGTCTGATCCGCTGATGCAGAGCGGACATGGACACAGCCCACTGTTCTCTATGGGCTGTTGGAGTGTCCTCTGATCTGCCGGACGGATGGGGAACGGATCCCCATCTGTTTGTTTTTAGTGGACAGAATCAGATTGGATGTCAGCAGATACATGTCCACTGACATCTGCCACTCCATTGAGAGCAATGGATGGTCTGATCGGGTCTGCCAGAAAAACTGACAGGCGGACCTGATCGAGATCTGTCAGTGTGAAAGGGACCTTAGGGTGTCTTCACTCTGGATGGAGCAGTAACAAATACACTTTTGGACAGCAGCATTGTCAGTCTGCAGAGGGGGGAGTGTGAAAGTGGTTTTAAAGGCTCAAGATTTTTTACCTTCATGCCTTCTATGCATGAAGGTAAAAAAACCCTTCTGTGTGGAGCAGCCCCCCTTAACCACTTCTGGGCCGGAACATTTTCCACCCCAAATGACCAGCCCATATTTTGCGATTAGGCACTGCGTTATTTTAATGGACAATTGCGCGGTCGTGTGACACTGTACCCAAATAAAATTGATGTCCTTTTTTCCCACAAATAGAGCTTTCTTTTGGGGGTCTTTGATCACCTCTGCAATTTTTATTTTTTGTGCTATAAACAAAAAAAGAGCGTGAAAAAAAAACAATATTTTTCACTTTCTGCTATATAACATTCCCAAAAAAAAACAAAATTCAAAAATCAAAATTTTTTAACATTTTAGGCCAACTTGTATTCTGCTACATATTTTTGGTAAAAAAAATCTCAATAAGTGTATTTTGATTGGTTTGCGCAAAAGTTATCGCATCTACTAACTACGGGAAAGATTTATGTCATTTTTATTGTTGTTTTTTTTACTAGTAATGGCGGCGATCTGCTATTTTTAGTGGGACTGTGACATTGCGGCGGACAGATCAGACCCCTGACACTTTTGGAGGGACCAGTGACATTACTACAGTAATCAGTGCTAAAAATATGCACTGTTACTGTAATAATGACACTGGCAGGGAAAGGGTTAACACTGTGGATGATCAAGGGGTTAAATGTGTACCTAGGGGAGTGTTTCTAACTGTATGGGGGTTGGGCTTGTGAAATGATCACAGAGACCTGTGATCCTATATAGAAGGATCACAGGAGCACTGTGATTATTCCAGAGAGAAGAAGGGTCAGCTGTGTTTACAACAGCTGACCGTCCTTCTCTCTCAGCGGGGAGCGATCGCGGGTGCCAAGTAGCAATCGGAGCCGCCTGCCCCGTGCATCGGAGTCCCCGCTGCCGAGTGGGAGTGGGAGCGCACTCACCCCCTAGCTGCAGGCGCGCTACCGACGTAGACCTACGTCGTTTGGTGCAGGAGGCTGCCCTGCCACAGTAAATCGGCGGTGGGCGATCCGGAAGCGGTTAATACTTATTTGAGCCCCGTTGCAATCCAGTGATGTGCACAAAAGCCTTGGCTCTCTGGGGACTCTCCCTTCTCAATGGCTGTACTCCCACTGCTGTCAGTCTAGGCCAGTGAGCCAGTGGGGAGAGAGCGGGGCCAGGGCTGGGCCACACTCTATTTATGAATAGAGATGCAGTGCAGTGGCGTGGGAGTGAGCCTGCTTGAGTGCCCCCATAGCAAGCTGCTTGCTATGGGGGCACTCCACAGGAGGGAGGGGCCAGGAGCGCTGGCGGGGGACCCGAGAAGAGGAGGATCAGGTTGCTCTGTGCAAAACCACTGTACAGAACAGTTAAGATGACATGTTTATTATTATTTTATTTATTTTTTCTTTAATTGCCTTTAATATTACTTTAGGCTGGTGATAGATGCTTCTTTTTTTTTTTTTAATTGTCTGATAAAACAAAAAAAAAAACAAAAACCCGTATGGATTCCTCTACACATTCCAGGTAGATGAAGATTTTTTTTTTTCCTGCTGCACTATTGTATTCTGACATTAGGACTACTCCACTGTCGTAATACAGTAATCCGTGCTGCAGCTGATTGGCTGCATGCACTAAATGCACCAAGTTTTCCAACAGTCCCGTTTGAGAGGAGTCGATCCAAAAGAAATGGCCATAGATGAATTGAAATTCGTCCGGTCCTTGCTGAACCAGCCCAATTTTGATCCAGCATTACACTCACCGACCACTTTATTAGGTACACCTTGCTAGTGCCAGGTTGGACCCCCTTTTGCCTTCAGAACTGCCTTAATTCTTTGTGGCATAGATTTAACAAGGAAACATTCCTCAGAGATTTTGGTCCACATTGACATGACAGCATCACGCAGTTCTTGCAGATTTGTTGGCTGCACATCCATGATGTGAATCTCCTGTTCCACCACATCCCAAAGGTGCTCTATTGGATTGAGATCTGGTGACTGTGGAAGCCATTGGAGTACAGTGAAATCATTGTCAGTTTGAGATGATTTGATCTTTGTGACATGGTGCATTATCCTGCTGGAAGGAGCCATCAGAAGATGAATACACTGTAGTCATAAAGGGATGGACATGGTCAGCAACAAGAAAATATCCCCCATGCGATTACCCCACCACCACCAGCCTGAACCGTTGATACAATGCAGGATGGATTCATGTTGTTTACACCAAATTCTGACCAGGCCGGACTGGCCTACCGGGATACCGGGAAATTTCCCTGGGGCCGCTTTAAGATTGTGGCCGCTGTAAGATTGTGGCCGCTTTAAGATGCGGCCGCTATTGGGACCGTGCCGTGGCCGCTATTGGGACCACGCCGTGGCCGCGCTGTGGTGGCCGCTGCAGCCCTGGTGAAGTCTTTCCTACGTCAGCCACTATGAGCGCCATGACGTCAGATCTGGCAGGAGCGGCAGCACGGCGCTGGCCGGCGGTGGATCATGTGACTGTCAGCAAGATGGACGGTCACGGTGACAGCGCCGACAGTGAGAGTCCCACTACACAGACGCCAGCCCAGCAGCATGATCGCAGCCGGGGAATCGAGTCCGACTGTCCGACCAAGTTAGTAATAAAAATCAGCAGTGCAATTATTGATCCCATCCTCCGACCTCCACCAGACCACCACCCACCACTGCCCCCTGCTGATCTCACCACCCCCACAGATCTTATCCCTGATAGGATGGGGGGGAAGCAGTGGCGGTGGGGAGGATGGCACCCCCCATCACAACTGCACTGCCACTAATTCCCTGTAACGCTCCTGCGTTTTACGTATGATGTGGATTTTCAGCTGCAGAAATATTCCACTTCAGTAGTCATGTAGAGAAACGCTGAGACACCTATCCCAACTCTCAATGACTCATCATGTGTGGATGATCTCAATTCAGCAAGTAAATACACACACTCAATAAGATGTTTCCTAGAGTGACTTATGTATATAGTAACACAGTGATGATAGGCTGAAGAGACAGGTTGGATAGAGATGGTAGATGACAGACACTTGAAAGGAAATGTTCTTGAAAGTAAGATAGTAGCAGATGGGATGCAGATAGGTTTAGCAATCATGTATGGTAGTAGATGACAGAGTAGCAGGTGGACATACAAGAGAGATCAACCCAGTGCAAGAACAGGTGGTAGTAGGCTCAAGAGCTAGCAATCTTAGATAATGCAGATGTAGTAATAGTCCTTAGTATGCAGAGCTAGATAGTGTAAGCTTTAGTATAAAGGTTATAGAGGTTTCCCCTGTGGGGTACTTATCACTAATAGCAATGTAGCAGAGGAGAGGTTCGGCAAGAGCGGATGATCCGGTAGCGGGATACAGGGATCAGCGCAGCGTGGTTCCGACAGCGAGGTATGCTTGCAAGCATGAGAGCTTCAAGACAGGTTAGCATCAAGGCACAAAGCAGTTTGAACGAACACATGTGAGTGAGAGCCGGCGATCTAAATAGCCATCCAGTCCGGCGCTCAGTGATGACAGCATCAGTCTTAAAGGTGTATGCGCACCTTACCAAAAGAGAATGGTGGGGCGCATACACTTATGAAAGAGTAATTAGGGTACCCAAAGGTACCAGAACATTACAGTACCCCCCCTTAAGGCCGGCTCCTGAAGGCCTCTGGAGCTGGTTTGTCTGGGTACTTCGCATGAAAATTGCGGATTAATCTAGAGGCATGTATGTCAGAGGTGTTTAGCCAGGTGTCGTCTTGGGGCCCATAGTTCTTCCATCGAACCAAGTACTGAAGTCTGCCTCTGTGGATATGAGAATCCAGAATCTCTTTTATCTCATATTCTTCTCCACCTTCAACTTGTACAGGAGGAGGAGGTGGGATAGTAGGCCTTATTCCTTGGTCAGGAACATGGGGCTTCAGTAGCGACACATGGAAAATGGGATGTATTTTGAGGTCTATTGGCAATGTAAGCTGTACTGCAGCTTTTCCAATAAGTTTCTTGATTGGGAAAGGTCCCAAGAACAGAGGTCCAAGCTTTTTGCTAGGGATTTTCAGTCTTAAATTTTTTGTTGAGAGCCAAACGAGGTCCCCGATAGCGTACTGAGGAGAAGGTCTTCTGCGAAGATCATAGTACTTCTTTTGTTGACTATGAGCGTGTGCAATGGTAGTTTTAAGCAAACCCAGAGAATCCTTTATTTGGGTAAGATAGTCTGAAGCTACTGGATTATTTGAAGGAAGGATGCGTGGTGGAAGAATAGAGGGATGAAACCCATAGTTCAAGTAGAACGGAGTCTGCTTGGTCGTACTGTGGGTTGCGTTGTTGTAGGCAAATTCTGCCAGAGGGAGAAGATCCACCCAATCATCCTGTTGGTAAGAAGTGTAACAATGTAAATATTGCTCGATGCATTGGTTGACTCTTTCAGTCTGTCCGTTGGTCTGCGGATGGTAAGGAGAAGTGAGCTTCCGCTCGATCCGTAGTATTTGACATAGTTCTTGCCAGAACTTGGAAATAAATTGTGATCCACGGTCAGACAGAAGAGTTTTTGGGATACCATGTAACTTAAAGACATGTTTCATCAGGAGTTCTGCCGTTTGTTTGGACGAAGGTAGTCTGCGAATAGCAATGAAATGTGCCATTTTTGTCAGATGGTCCACTGACACTAAGATGGTATTAAATCCTTTGGAAGGAGGCAATTCCACTATAAAGTCCAAGGACACAACTTCCCATGGAGTTTGGGGTATTGGTAGACTGCATAGTAGACCGGATGGTCTCGTAGTGTCAATTTTGGACCTGGCACAGACATTGCATGAAGAGACGAATTTTTGTATAGATGTTTTCATGTCAGGCCACCAGAATTGCCTGGTAATCAGATTAAGAGTCTTTGTCATACCCATATGTCCTGCCATAGGCACATCATGCGATAATTCCAAGATCTTGGTGCGCATGGTAGGTGGTATTTAAAGTTTGTCGTTGTAGTAGAGGAAGCCTTCTGCATCAGTATTTAGTTGTGGTGGGGGTGAATCCAAACTTATACCATGCAAAACCTCTTCCTTCAAGGAACGGACAACTCCAATAATGCGTTTGTGAGGTATTATAGGAACGGAAGGGATTTCAAAGTAGTTTTCTTCAGTTAGTCGTGATAGTGCATCCGCCTTTTTGTTCTTATCTGCAGGTGTGTAGGTCACTAGGAAGTTAAACCTTAGAAAGAATAGTGACCATCTTACCTGTCGGTGCGAGAGAGTTTTGTTAGTCTGAAGATATTGGAGATTTTTATGGTCCGTGTATATAAGTATTGGTAATTGGGTGCCTTCGAGTAGATGTCGCCAATTCTCCAGAGCCAATTTTATAGCATGCAGTTCCTTTTCACCCACGGGGTAATTTATCTCTGGACTGCTTAGGGATTTAGAAAAAAAGGCGACTGGATGAAGTGGTGAAGTGTGAGTTGGTCGTTGGGAGAGTATTGCTCCTACTGCCATGTTTGACGCATCTACTTCCAGAATGTATTGGAGGGATGGGTCTGGATGGCGTAGTATGGGAGCAGAAGTAAACCTTGTCTTTAACAGGTGAAAAGCTTTATTTGCTTCATCTGACCATTTGAATGTTTTTTTAATGCTAGTGAGCTGTGTGAGGGGTCTCACAATGGCAGAGAAGTTTCTAATGAACTTCCTGTAGAAATTCGAAAATCCAAGGAATCGCTGTAGCGCCTTGCGTGTGGTTGGTGTAGGCCAATCCTGAATGCAGGATATCTTACTCATGTCCATCTCGATTCCTGTTTTGGATATGATGTAGCCTAGAAACAGTACCTTTTCTTTATGAAACAAGCATTTTTTCAGTTTCACATAAAGGTTGTGTGCAAGCAATCTCGATAATACTAGTCTTACATGTCTTATGTGTTCAGACAGGGATCGTGAATATATAAGTATATCGTCCAGATATACCACAACACAGACATCTAGTAAGTCTCTGAAAATATCGTTTATAAATCGTTGAAAAACTGCAGGGGCGTTGCATAGCCCGAATGGCATTACAAGATATTCGAACAATCCGTATCTGGTTCTGAATGCAGTCTTCCACTCGTGTCCAGCACGGATTCGAATGAGATTGTATGCTCCTTTCAGGTCCAATTTTGAAAAATAGGTAGCTCCACGCACCTGCTCAATGAGCTCAGGGATAAGCGGTAGAGGATAGCGATCTTTTATTGTAATAGCATTCAATTGCCTATAGTCGATGATAGGCCTGAGACTTGAGTCCTTATTGCGGACAAAAAAGAGTCCTGCTGCTGTGGAAGAAGTGGAAGGTCTAATAAAACCTTTTTCCAAATTCTCATCCAAATAGTCTTTGAGATGGGAAAGTTCATCCTGTGAAAGAGGATAAACATGACCGAACGGCAATTTGCTATTTGGGAGTAGATCAATGCTACAATCATAGTCTCGATGGGGAGGTAGTGCTTGAGCATTTTTCTCAAGAAAAACCTCAGAGAGATCCTGATAACATAGTGGTGCAATCTCATCTGTCACCACAGACAGGATCTTCCCGAAAGACGGGAGGTTACACGTACCCTCGCAATAGCAAGAGAGGAAGGTCAGGGTCCGTTCCTTCCAATCTATGGTTGGTTGATATGTGTGCAACCAGGGAAGTCCCAAAACAATGGGAAAGTGGGGTGAAGGTATTAGATCGAAGGTAGTGGTCTCCATATGAGACCTGTTAGTAGTGACTAGGAGTGCCTGTGTCTGATCAGTGATCGGACCAGAGGATAAAGGAACACCGTTAATAAGACTCACTGAGACAGGTTTAAGTTTAGAAATAATAGGAACTTTATTTAAAGCAGCAAAACGTATGTCAATATAATTTCCACAAGATCCTGTGTCAATCATGGCCTTAGTAGTAATCCTGTTCTGGTCCCACTGTAATGTTAAGCAAACAGAAAGGTAAGGGTTAGTGATTGAAGTTGTCAATCCCCCTAGGAGGACATGTGAACACTCACCCTTCTTTTTGTAGACTAGGGGACAGACGTTTATCTTGTGATCCGGGGATGCACAGTACAAGCAGAGATTACCAGATCGTCTTCTGGCTCTTTCCATAGTTGATAGAGGTGGACGTATGGTTCCTACCTCCATAGGAACGGGGTCAACGGCCGAAATCCGAGAAGAACTGGATAATGGCATTCCCATTTTCTCAGCCTTTCTTTCTCGTAGTCTTCTATCTATGGTGATACTGAGTTGTATCAATGCATCCAGGGTTTTTGGCAGATCCGCTCGGGCGAGCTCGTCTTTAACGGCCTCTGATAGGCCAAGCCTAAATTGGGATTTCAGAGATGCATCATTCCATTCTGAATCAAGGGTCCATCTCTTGAATTCTGCGACAAAGTCTTCTACAGGTCTCCCACCTTGTTTCAAGGATCTTAATTGAAGATCGGCAGTACTCTGCCTATTGGGATCATCATATAGGCTAGTGAGTTCTGCTAGGAACAAGGCATAGGAGTTGAGAAGCTGGTCGCTTTTCTCAAAAAGAGAGTCTGCCCAGGCCCGAGGATCGCCTGTTAGGTAAGAAATAATAGTACAAACCTTAATGTGATCAGTAAGGTAGGTACGGGGTTTTAGCAAGAAAAGTAACTCACATGCGTTTTTAAACTCGCGAAATTTTTTGCGATCGCCTGTAAATACCAAAGGAGGATTTATCTTGGGTTCAGGGGACTGAGCAGTGGTAAGTTTTGTCAGTCTAATTACCTGCTGCGACAGAGCCTGATTGTCTTCTTTTAATTCAGCAAGTGCGTGTACTAACGCAGTCACCTGCTGTTTTAATTGTGTCATCTGAGTGGTTATTTCTGCTGAATCCATTTGTGGTTCCTTCAATCTGTAACGCTCCTGCGTTTTACGTATGATGTGGATTTTCAGCTGCAGAAATATTCCACTTCAGTAGTCATGTAGAGAAACGCTGAGACACCTATCCCAACTCTCAATGACTCATCATGTGTGGATGATCTCAATTCAGCAAGTAAATACACACACTCAATAAGATGTTTCCTAGAGTGACTTATGTATATAGTAACACAGTGATGATAGGCTGAAGAGACAGGTTGGATAGAGATGGTAGATGACAGACACTTGAAAGGAAATGTTTTTGAAAGTAAGATAGTAGCAGATGGGATGCAGATAGGTTTAGCAATCATGTATGGTAGTAGATGACAGAGTAGCAGGTGGACATACAAGAGAGATCAACCCAGTGCAAGAACAGGTGGTAGTAGGCTCAAGAGCTAGCAATCTTAGATAATGCAGATGTAGTAATAGTCCTTAGTATGCAGAGCTAGATAGTGTAAGCTTTAGTATAAAGGTTATAGAGGTTTCCCCTGTGGGGTACTTATCACTAATAGCAATGTAGCAGAGGAGAGGTTCGGCAAGAGAGGATGATCCGGTAGCGGGATACAGGGATCAGCGCAGCGTGGTTCCGACAGCGAGGTATGCTTGCAAGCATGAGAGCTTCAAGACAGGTTAGCATCAAGGCACAAAGCAGTTTGAACGAACACATGTGAGTGAGAGCCGGCGATCTAAATAGCCATCCAGTCCGGCGCTCAGTGATGACAGCATCAGTCTTAAAGGTGTATGCGCACCTTTCCAAAAGAGAATGGTGGGGCGCATACACTTATGAAAGAGTAATTAGGGTACCCAAAAGTACCAGAACATTACATTCCCACCCCCCTCACCACCACCACCACTGCCACCGATTCCCACCTCCCTCGCCACCACCACCACCACTGCCACCGATTCCCACCCCCCTCACCACCACTGCCACCAATTCCCACCCCCCTCACCACCACCACCACTGCCACCGATTCCCACCCCCCTCACCACCACCACTGCCACCCACTGCCTCCGATCCCACCCCCCTCACCACCGCCACCGATCCTACCCCCCTCACCACCACCGCTGCCACCGATACCACGCCCCTTATCAACACCGCCACTGCCACCCACTGCCTCCGATCCCATCCCCCTCACCACCACCACCGCTGCCACCGATCCCACCCCCCTCATCACCACCACCGATCCCACCCCCCTCACCACCACCGCTGCCACCGATCCAACCCCCCTTATCAACACCACCGCTGCCACTGACCCCACCCCCCTCATCACCACCACCGACCCCACCCCCCTCATCACCACCACTGATACCACCCCCCTCACCACCACCGCTGCCACCGATCCCACCCCCCTTATCAACACCACCGCTGCCACCCACTGCCTCCGATCCCACCCCCCTCACCACCACCACCGCTGCCACCGATCCCACCCCCCTCATCACCACCACCGCTGCCACCGATCCCAACCCCCTCACCACCACCCCTGATGCCACTGATCCCACCCCCCTCACCATCACCACTGCCACTGATCCCATCCCCCTCACCACCCCTGCTGCCACTTATCCCACCCCCCTCACCATCACCACCGCTTCCACTGATTCCACCCCCATCACCACCACCCCTGCTGCCACTCATCCCACCCCCCTCATCATGTCTGCAACCTCTGACATCTCCTGTACCATGTCCGCACAGCCTATGACATCTCCTGTACCATGTCCGCACAGCGCCTGACATCTCCTTTACAATGTCCGCACAGCCCCTGACATCTCCTGTACCATGTCCGCACAGCCTATGACATCTCCTGTACCATGTCCGCACAGCGCCTGACATCTCCTGTACAATTTCCACACAGCACCTGACATCTCCTGTACCATGTCCACACAGTTTCTGACATCTCCTGTACCATGTCCACGCAGTTTCTGACATGTCCTGTACCATGTCCGCACAGCCTCTGACATGTCCTGTACCATGTCCGCACAGCCTCTGACATGTCCTGTACCATGTCCGCACAGCCCCTGACATCTCCTGTACCATGTCCGCACAGCCCCTGACATCTCCTGTATCATGTCCGCACAGCCTCTGACATCTCCTGTACCATGTCCGCACAGCCCCTGACCTCTCCTGTACCATGTCTGCACAGCCCCTGACATCTCCTGTACCATGTCCGCACAGCCCCTGACATCTCCTGTACCATGTCCGCACAGCCTATGACATCTCCTGTACCATGTCCACACAGTTTCTGACATCTCCTGTACCATGTCCACACACCCTTTGACATCTCCTGTACCATGTCCACACAGTTTCTGACATCTCCGGTACCATGTCCACACAGTTTCTGACATCTCCTGTACCATGTCCGCACAGCCTCTGACATGTCCTGTGACATGTCCGCACAACCTCTGACATGTCCTGTGACATGTCCGCACAGCCTCTGACATGTCCTGTGACATGTCCGCACAGCCTCTGACATGTCCTGTACCATGTCCGCACAGCCCCTGACATCTCCAGTACCATGTCCGCACAGCCCCTGACATGTCCTGTACCATGTCCGCACAGCCCCTGACATGTCCTGTACCATGTCCACACAGCCCCTGACATGTCCTGTACCATGTCCACACAGCCCCTGACATGTCCTGTACCATGTCCGCACAGCCCCTGACATGTCCTGTACTATGTCCGCACAGCCCCTGACATCTCCTATACCATGTCCGCACAGCCTATGACATCTCCTGTAACATGTCCGCACAGCCCCTGACATGTCCTGTACCATGTCCGCACAGCCTATGACATCTCCTTTACCATGTCTGCACTTTTACCACTTTTAACTAGAATTTGCTCTTTTATATATAAAGCCCTATATGCTTTCATATCTATCTTATCTATGATCGTACACTCTTCAAATTTGCTTTAAAATGCATGGTTTTCCCTTGAACAAGGAAATAATGGCGTTGTGCTGTTGGGCCGGTAGAATGATGCTATGGGACTGGTATGACATTTTTTCCAGGGCTGAATTTTATTCCCAGTCTGGCCCTGATTCTGACCCTACCATCTGAATGTTGCAGATGAAATCGAAACTCATCAGACCAGGCAATTTTTTTCCAAGCTTCTATTGTCCAATTTTGGTGAGCCTGTGCAAATTGTAGCCTCAGTTTCCTGTTCTTCACTGACAGGAGTGGCACCCGATGTGGTCTTCTGCTGCTGTAGCTTCATCTACCTTAAGGTTTGATGTGTTGTGCGTTCAGAGATGGTTTCCTGCATACCTTGGTTGTAACAAGTAGTTTTTTTAAGTTGCTGTTGCCTTTCTATCCTCTCCAACCTGTCTTCTCATTTGTCTCTAACCTCTGACATCAACAAGGCATTTTCGTCCACACAACTGCCACTCACTGGATATTTTCTCTTTTTCGGGCCATTCTTTGTAAACCCTAGAGAGGGATGTGTGTGAAAATCCCAGTAGATCAGCAGTTTTTGAAATACAAGCATTCCAAGTCACTTAAATCCCCTTTCTTCCCCATTCTGATGCTCGGTTTGAACTTCAGCAAGCCGTCTTCACCATGTCTGGATGCCTAAATGCATCGAGTTGCTGTCATGTGATTGGCTGATTAGCAATTTGTGTTACCAAGCAATTGAACAGGTGTACCTAACAGGTGACTCTCAAATTAACGATAAACTCCATTTAACACTTTTTAAACAGTTACAGCAATTTTTTGTCTTTTGGAATAAGGCTGCATTCACATCCAGGCATTTTGGTATAAAAACACAGCAAATGATGCATCACACATGCGGTGCAATTCTTTCCTAATGGCACCCCTATAGCAGGTGGAATTCTTGTGTTTTGTCTCACTTTCCACAGTACCGAAAAAGGTACCTAGTTACTTTGGCATGTTTGTCGCACCAATGAGCGACCCCATGCTGTCACATGATTAACTCACCAAAAAATGTGGTAAAAATTGCATTGCGTAACACAGCTGTGAATGCAGGCTAAAAGTTTTACATAAACAAATAAAACTGATTATTGTAAGTAACTCTATCAGTGTTAAAGCAGAACTAAACTCTGCAATACTTCCCTTTCCTTCACTTTTACCTTCTAGCTATCTTCATTGGTGAGCGCGGGATAATGCCACTTTGGCTGGACAGCTTGGTCCGTTAATGGAAGCTGAAAAACAATAGACTTCCTGGCTGGATCATCAGGTAAAATGAAGGTGTTAAATCAAATTAAAATAAATCAATTACATTAAATTAAATCAGAAGAAAAAAAGCCTATAAAAGAAAATGAATACAGCCATCACATTTAGGAATTGTAGAGCTGCAATTTAATATTCATTTTTGGTTTTGGAATATACATAATAGGATTTTAATCCCACGCAAAAGGTGTAGATATGAAGATATATAAGAATAAATTGAAAAATGGAAGAAATAAAAATAAAAATAAAAAATGGAGCTGCTGCCCACCTGTCTCCTTCCCCTATGGGAAGTAGGTAGTAAAATCAGAAATTAGTGAGTTTTGGCGCTGCTCTAAACTGATGGTTGATATTCTCACAACTGTGCTGCAATTAGTACACAATATACTAGTGTATCACAAGAGAGCTGCTGAGTGTGGGTCCCCCTGGGTTACCGCTAGCAACAACAGTACCTTTAAGCGTGTTTTCAAGTATGAGCACCTTAGACAAGAATAACACATGCAATAAAAAAACCCATGTAATAAAATCTTTCGATAAATATTAATAATAGTTTTCAATAAAAAAATAATACCCCACAGTGGCAATTTTATTGCAATCAGTGTTATTTAGGTTATTTTGTGAAAAAAGATAGCAAGTGATTTTGCCAAAGCTGATTTAGAGCCGGTTCACATACAGGCAACCCGACTTCCCGGGCGACCTGTGAAGTCGCGGTGCACAGCTCGCACCGCGACCTCGGAGCGGCATGCACGGACTTCATATCATTGAAGTCAATGCAGGTCGCTCCAGGTCGCCCCAAAGTAGTACAGGACCCTTTTTCTAAGTCGGAGCGACTTGTGTCGTTCCTATTAGAACGGGTCCTGTGCTACTCTATGGCAGGCGACCCACGGCCTGACAAGTCGCCCCAGTGTGAACGGGGTCTCAGAAATCACTGATTTGCCAAATGTTTGACAAAATTAGCCTGCTTGGATTTTCTCAATCTATAGCCTAGTACACACAGGCCTAATGTTGGGCGGCATCGTATATACTGCAGCGTTCAGCCAGTTTCTGTCAAAGGGTCATGACCAAAAAGGTCTGACGGCCACCTCCCAATCGGTGAGAGCGCTGACCAGAATGTTCCCCTGTCAGAACACAATAGCACAGCAGGGGAGACTGCTCTACTAACATCTGATTGTTAGTACAACGGCTCCGACCTGAGCTGTCAGGTTTTTTTTTTTGTTCAACCCGCTAGGTTGAATGAAAAAAAAAAACTTAGTAGTGTAAACGAGGCTTATGTTTGAGAAAACCTTGCCATGCAAGCGTTGTGACACTATTCAAGCCACTCCTAGAAACCGATGAGTTAAGCTGGCCATACATAGACCGAAATTTGTCCGGTTCTGTAGAAACCCGCCTAATTTTGAGTCATGTATGGCCGTTCCTGTAAATGAGAAGCTGATCTATTGATTGACCTCTCAGAAACTAAACTGTTGTAAAATTTCAGTTTGATCTGTGTATTCTGATGGCGTAGAGGTGGGAGACTCTCCTCACTGTCAGAAAAAAATGACATGGCAGGGAGAATTCCTACATCCACATGTGGATTGGGGAGCAAGCTAAATGAAAAAACTGGATCAGGTATGACCATACCAGGCATGCCACTAAAGGGCAGCTTTAGTGGCATGCCTGGGCAAATTTCAGTTTCCAAAAAATACCCAATCACGTCCAAGGAAAATAAAAAAAATAAAAAAACGTATTTTTGCTTCACATGATTGGATGATGGAAGTTAGCAGAGCTTTACCTCCTTCACTTAGCTAAGGGAAAATTCCCCTGCAAAGCAAACAGTGTATTTGCCTTTGGTAAACTAACCCCTTATTGTGCTGCCATGAAACATGGGGCTAAAAGCAGTGTGATTTGATGCTGAAAGTCCTGCAGCGGATTAAATGACATTTATGCATTCTTCTAAACCAGTGGTCTCCAAATTGCGGCCTGTGGGGCAGATATAGCCCTTGCTTATCTTTATCAAGCCCTTGGGTCACTATTGCTCCCACTGATTTGAGGCACTAATCCTTCCACCAAGGGGACGCTATTCCTCCCACTGATACCAGATGGGGCACTATTCCTCCTCCCACTGACTACTGGCTCTAACTTTTTTATTCCCACTGACCACAAAGCCTGAAATATTGTTTACTTCCATTGTTGCTAGGACATTTTCTACTGCTGCTGGCCCCAATAAGCCCCCCCTAATCCCAAAGTATGAACTGGCTCCTTGTTTAAAAAGTTTTGAGACCCCTGATCTAAACCAACAACACTGACTTGATCATATGAAGTCACAAAATGGCAATCCTAACAAAACATGTGCAGCAAAAGAGTAGATAATACAATATATAAGTTTTAAACAAGCAATCATGGCAATATACAGACAACAAGGGTCGGCGTCCAGGCTCGTATCCCCAGAATCAGGGTCCACTCACAAGTTATATGGTCGCAGAGGGAGTGGTTCCTCCACTACCTAAGGAGGACCAGCTAGGTATCGTACCCAAGGGTCCTACATTTTCTCAAAGAGATGCATTTTGTCGTGAAGCATCGCCACCATCCTCTCAATTATCATGATCCAGGTCAGTTTGGCTTTTAGCAGCTCAAGCAGCACCACCGGAGTCCGCCAAGAGCGGGCTATTGCAATCTAGGCAGCTGTAAATATAAAAGCTATAAGGCGTTTGGCATGTTTTGATACCCCCTCAACGGGCTTGCCCAGTAGTGCCTGTTGGGGAGATTTTATCAGGTTGATATGTGTTAGGGAATATATAAAATGATACGTGCGGATCCAGAACCGTCTGACTTTCGCACAAGTCCACCATGTGTGGAAAGCGGTGCCCACTTGGCCACATCCCCTAAAGCAGTGGGGAGGGCGTCTCGAACCACGGCCGCCAATCTGACCATGTACCACTGCAAAAACACCTTGTAGTTAGCTTCTATTAAAGACGTATTAAGTAGGGATTTCGAATTAAGCTGAGCTAGTCAGTTCCATTCAGTTCGATCCAGTTCCTCCCCCAAATCCTCCTCCCAGCGTTGCATATAAGGGAGTTTAGTCCTATCTTCGTGTAATATGTTATAGATCGTTGATATATAGCCCTTCTGCTTATCAATCCTACGGCAAAGGTACTCCATGGAGGGTTGAGGCGGTAATGTCACAGGCGCGCTTGAGGGAGCCTGCGTAGTGGGAAATCTGGGTGTATCTGTAGTATTCTCCCTCAGGGAGAGAGTGTTTCTTCCGCAACTGAGTTTTAGTAAAAAAGCCCTTGTGATCACACAGATGCACTAACCAAAAAAATCCCTTTTTTGTCCAATTCTGATTCTTATGGACATAAAATGTAGTTCCTCCTTTAAAAAAGGGCATGGCTCTCATTACAATTACAGTAAGCAAATGAAAAAAAAAGCATTATTAAGAAATGTTTATATCATATTCTAAATTACATACTTTTACATAAGTGAATTCCAAACAGAATTCCAGCACTTATATGCAAAAGAGAATGCAAAGTTTTGGTCCTGTGTAAAGCCTGTATATTGGGGAATCAAAGCAGGTCACAACTGCGAAACTCTAAACAATGTTAACCCAATGAACATAAGAGCTGATGTGTCCTAATAATTACACTTTGTTAGTGAGCAAAAGGAACATTTTTGCCCTCTGAGATCCCCTGTTCCCGAGGACATTATTCTAAATGATAGAAAAGCTTCTGTGCTCCTCAGGCAGAACAATGGAGCTCAGTAAAGAACACTGCTAATATTCCATCAGTAATGTTATTTGAACTGCCCTCTATAGCAGACAGGTCAACCAGTGAAAGAAGTGGAAATTTTGTGACTTGATGGGATGTATGTTTGAAGTAACTTGCTCAATTACTCTGTAATTGTTAGAGTGAAATGAATGAAATTGACGCATCATTTTCTTCATAGGAAAAAATGATTTAGCACTCTAACTGTAATATACAAGTATAGAAACAATACTTATGCAAACTTAGCCAAGCTATATAACATGCAACCTTTGCAGTTATTTGTAATTACAACTTTGGACAACTAACGTCATATACAGTATCTCACAAAAGTGAGTACACCCCTCACATTTTTATAAATATTTTATTATATCTTTTCATGTGACAACACTGAAGAAATGACACTTTGCTACAATGTATATTAGTGAGTGTACAACTTGTATAACAGTGTAAATTTGCTGTCCCCTCCAAATAACTCAACACACAGCCATTAATGTCTAAACTGCTGGCAACAAAAGTAGTACACCCCTAAGTGAAAAAGGTCCAAATTGGGCCCAATTAGCCATTTTCCCTCACCGGTGTCACGTGACTCATTAGTGTTACAAGGTCTCAGGTGTGATAGGGGAGTAGGTGTGCTAAATTTGGTGTTATCGCTCTCACTCTCTCATACTGGTCACTGGAAGTTTTAACATGGAACCTCATGGCAAAGAACTCTGAAAAAAAGAATTGTTGCTCTACATAAATATGGCCTAGGCTATAAGAAGATTACCAAGACCCTGAAACTGAGCTGCAGCACGGTGGCCAAGACTATACAGCAGTTTAACAGGACAAGTTCCACTCAGAACAGGCCTCGCCATGGTCGACCAAAGAAGTTGAGTGCATATGCTCAGCGTCCAATGCAGAGGTTTTCTTTTGGAAATAGACATATGAGTGATGCCAGCATTGCTGCAGAGGTTGAAGAGGTGGAGGGTCAGGTCAGCCTGTCAGTGCTCAGACCATATGCCGCACACGGCATCAAATTGGTCTGCATGGCTCTCGTCCAAGAAAGAAGCTTCTTTTAAAGATGATGCACAAGAAAGCCTGCAAACAATTTGCTGAAGTCAAGCAGACTAAGGACATGGATTACTGGAACCATGTCCTGTGGTCAACTGAGACCAAGGTAAACTTCTTTGGTTCAGATGGTGTCAAGCGTATGTGGCAGCAACCAGATGAGGAGTACAAAGACAAGTGTGTCTTGCCTACAGTCAAACATGGTGCTGGGAGTGTCATGGTCTGGGGTTGCATGAGTGCTGCCGGCTCTGGGGAGCTACAGTTCATTGAGGGTACCATGAATGTCTACATGTACTGTGACATACTGAAGCAGAGCATGAGTATTTACCATAGGAACAGATACAGAGATTAGAAGACAGGGACAAGTGGCTGGGATAAAAAGCTGATCACAGATTATTTCCATTGTAAAATTTACCCCCACCTTTTGTTCTAATGATAACTGTAGCATTTTGGATTTCCCATCACTTTTTGTTTCTGTGATTTTGGTAACTATGACTAATGGATGGACTCAATGAATCTCACATTCATGAACACAGACTCCAATAAAGACTTCAAATAGGGTTTTAATCTTTCCATATTTCAAAGAAAATGGCTTTATATACACTTTAAGTGGTGAAAGAGACAGCATATCTTCAGTCTGATTGGTGAGTACTGTACTAACCGCAACACGATGGCTTTCTTGGCCTTCTGATGACCCACTACATGCTCGCTTGATGCTGCCAATAAAGAGCATTAATTCATATGTGTAAAACAAGTTTCTGCTGCATTCCCTATTTACTTTAACCAAATGCCAAATTATGAGAGAAACAAAAATTACCGGTACCTCAAAATGCTTATTTTTTCACCAGTCTCATTTGGCTGGGGATGAACTGAGTTCCTGTTAGAAAAGGCATCACTCTGAACAGGTTTGAGGGATTGTGGAAATGTAAGCGCTTTGTAACTGAAGTCTGCAAACTGCTATAGAGAAACAGTAAGGACAGGATTTTCTTTATTACCAACTCACCCAACTCAAATCAACCCAACTTGATATTAGGTGAACTTACTGTACTGCACACCTGATACACATATCAGGTGAACTTACTATACTCATTTCATAGCTTAATTGCAGCAGATCTATAAAGACTAGGCCATCTAATTGTGACCTATCTTTTCAAGACAGAGAATATGACATGTGAGAAAAAAGTCTTTGGCTTCATGCTTATTTCTACCCAATGCATGTTATTGTGACTGCTCAGAACATAGAAGAATACACACATTAGGGGGGGGGGGGATCAGCCATTATACAATGATAACCACTGGCAGGTCACCACTTGAACATTTTTGTTAGAAAAGTAAGAATAATACGCTCGAGACAAAGAAAAAAAAACTGTGGGGTTACATATAGTTACATAGTTACATAGTAGGTGAGGTTGAATAAAGACAATAGTCCATCTAGTTCAAGTTGTGTAGGTGTATGTGGCCGTAATCATCTCTCATACCCCTGAATGTTCTGAATCTTGAGATGTACGTCTAAGAGTCTTTTGAAAGCCACCATACTTCCCGCAGAAACCACCTCTTGTGGTAGAGAATTCCACAATCTTGTAGCCCTAACAGTAAAGAACCCCCTATGTTGCCTGAGGTTAAAACGCTTCTCCTCTAATTGCATTGTATGCCCTCTAGTCCTCATGCAATCCTTCCGACTGAATAGCTTTTTTTCTATGCTGAGATCACCATTGAGATATTTATGAATTGCTATCATGTCCCCTCTGAGGCGTCTCTTCTCCAGGGAGAATAAATCAAGCGATTGCAGACGCTCTTCATAATTAAGGTCCTCCAATCCCCTAATTAGTTTAGTTGCCCTTCTCTGGACTCTCTCCAGCTCCAACACATCCCTCCTGAGGACCGGCGACCAGAACTGGACAGAATACTCCAGATGTGGTCGGACCGGAGTTTTATGAAGTGGAAGGATTATAGTTTTATCTCTGGAATACATCCCTTTCTTTATGCATGCTAATATTCTGACGGCTTTGGCAGCTGCCACATGACATTGCATGCTATTGCTTAGTCTATCCTCTACCAGGACTCCCGGATCTTTCTTCATTTTTGGTTCCCCCAAAGGTTCCCCCCCTAAAGTGTATTGTGCTTTTATATTTATATAGAGCTTCTGATCCGTCCTCAGTGCTGTTTATAAATAAATTGAACAAGGTTGGTCCCAGGACTGAGCCTTGGGGGACCCCACTTACCACCTCAGACCAGTCTTAGTATGCGCTATTTATTACCACCCTTTGGACACGCCCTTTTAGCCAGTTCCGTATCCAAGAGCAGACCTTGCGGTCGATGCCTGCAGACCTTATTTTATAAATTAAGCGCTTTTGGGGAACTGTATCAAACGTCTTAGCGAAATCCAGGTACACCACATCCACTGGTCTCCCCCTATCTAGCTCACAGCTCACCTCCTCGTAGAATGTTAAGAGATTGGTTTGACAAGAACGCCCATTTGTAAACCCATGCTGGTTACTGCTGATGATGTTATTGTCTTTAGCAAACTCTACGATATAGTCCCTTATCATCCCCTCCAGAAGATTACATACTATCGATGTCAGACTGACAGGCCTATAATTTCCCGGGACATGCCTCTGCCCTTTTTTGAATATCGGTATCATGTTAGCTTTCCTCCAATCCCCTGGTACATTTCCTGTCATAATACTGTCAGCAAAGATCAGGAACAGTGGTCTAGATATAGTCTTACTAAGTTCTTTGAGTACTCTCGGATGTACGCCATCCGGGTCTGGTGATTTATTTGTGTTAATTTTATCCAGCCTTTCCCTAATTTCACCCTCTGTTAGCCATAGTGGCAAGTCCTGTGTATTACTACTAACCATACAGTCATGGTCAGTGTACACCTCCTTTTCCTGAGTAAAGACAGACGAGAAAAAAGGCGTTCAGCATGGTTGCCTTTTCAGTGTCCTCTGTAACCATCCTCCCATCACCATTAATTATGTGTGCAATAGGCTCTGCCCTAGTTTTTTTGCTGTTGATATATTTAAAGAATTTCTTTGGGTTCTTTTTACTATCCTCCCCTATTTGTCTCTCAAAGTTGATTTTAGCCATTTTGATTTCGTATTTACTTTTCTTATTTGCCTCCTTGTATTGCTTGAAAGCCGATACTGTGCCCTCTGATTTATATTTCTTGAAGGCCATTTTTTTTCCCCTTAATAAGTTTTTTAACATTACGGTTTAGCCAGCCAGGTTTGGCTTTGTCTCTTCTAAATTTATTTCCCATTGGAATGCACTGCGAGATGCATTTGTTTAATATGTTCCTAAAGTAATCCCATTTATCCTCCGTGGTCAGTGTTCCTAGGGTTTGGTCCCAGTTTACCCTTTCCATCATGGAGCACAATTTGGGAAAGTTTGCCCTTCTCAAGTTTAGGGTTCTTAAGTTCCCCACTTGCCTTGTTATATTGTTATTTACGCTAAATGTGATCATCCTGTGATCGCTAGAGCCCATGTTATCCTGGACTCCTACCTCCGAGATTGGGTCTGGGTCATTAGTGATTAATAGATTTACTAAAAATGGAGATTGCAAAATTTGATGCACCTGTGCATGGAAGTCTATCAGCTTCTAAATTCAGCTTGTTCTATTGGCTTCCATGCACATCTGCACCAGGTTTTGTACTCTCCAGTTTTAGTAAATCAACCCCTATATTTTTGAACTCACTGGGGCATTGTTATCACAGTTCTCGTGCATACGTATGTGCTTGGACACACAAAATAAACTTGGCGTTGAAAAAAAATCATAAATAAAGTTCTGATTATAAAAAGTACATACAAAGTACATAATAAATAAAATTATTACATGGCTGACACATTGGGCTATCTTTATTATAGCACACATTATATTTCTAACCAAATTTATTCAGAGGCTAGTTTAATAAAGGAACTTGATCTACAACTCACTGTATGCAATGCATTTTTTTTTATTATTCATATAGCACCAACATGCATTGCTTTACAGAAAGTATTAAATTGTTCACAAGTTTACCTGTTAAAAAAAATGTTCACATAACTCCCTACCTTGATGTTACTTAGGCCTGCCATACACAGTACAAATCTCGGCTGGTTCTTTCTTACAGTTTTTTGTCCCCACTATAGTCCTATTCTGATGCCAATATGAGAAAATGACCCGATATCTTACCAGTATATTTTCATTGTATGCAAAAGATCTATACAAACAGAATGCAAAGAATACAGAACCGAGGCATTGCCAGTATACTATACCATTTATAATTGCAGCCAAAGTGTTATAATGTTACTAGTACCATTCATTAAAATATATATCAGCATTCCCCCTCAATAAAATTACTATCATTTCGGTCCCCAAATCCCAAGGAGCCCGAGACTCGATATTGTTTTAGCCTTTTTAGTAGTTTTTGAGCCACCTAAAACCATTCAGTACTTAGTAATAGCACCAGTTCCCCACCATACATGCTTGCAGCCTTATCATATATTATTTAAGTATAGGCATCTGGGACATATTATCAGTGGTGTATTTTGGTTTTGTGCTGCCCTAGGCAAGAAGGGGTGGGGCAAATCCTTTGTAAATTTGCCCCACCCCTTCCTGTTTAACAGATGTGACTCCCTCCAAAATTGAAGGACTCCAAGTCCCAGCAAGGACCCCAGAGATCTCACGAGAGGGGGGGTTAGAGGGGGTGGGAGAAAGAGAGGGGAGTGGGTAAGGGGGGGGGGGTGAGGGGGAGAAAGAGGGTGGGAGAAAGAGTGAGAGAGAGGAAAGGTGGTGGGAAAGAGAGAGAGGGTGGTGGGGGAGAGAAAGAGAGAGAGAACGAGCGAGCATGGTAGAAGAGAGAGAGAGGGTGGGGAAAGAGAGAGAGGGGGGGTGAGAGAGAGAGAGAGAGAGAGGGTGGTGAGTGAGAAAGAGGGGGGGGGAGAGAGAGGGGGGTGAGAGAAAGAGAGGGAGAGTAGGAGAGAGAGGGTGTGGGTGGGAGAGAGAGGGGGGTGGGCAAGAGAGGGAGAGTAGGAGAGAGAGGGTGTGGGTGGGAGAGAGAGGGGGGTGGGAGAAAGAGGGGGTGGGGGAGAGAGAGAGAGAGAGGGGGGTGGTGGGAGAGAAAGGGGGGTGGGAGAGAGAGGAAGAAGGGAGTGGAAGAGAGAGGGAGAGGAGGGTGGGGGGAGCTCTAGGCGTGGAGGAGGAGGAAGTTAAATCCTCCTCCACTTTGAATTATGGGCTAGGGCCAGGGAGTCACGGTGCCAGGCGGCTCTAGCAACCAGTGGCCAATAGAGTCTCAAATGGAGGCAGAAGCCGCTATTTTGCTGCCCCCCTGCAAAGTGCCGCCCTAGGCCTGGGCCTTGTTGGCCTAGGCCAAAATACAGCACTGCATATGATATGTACTTGGTAAGCAAAAAGGTACATATATAGCTCATGATCTCATGTTCAAATTATGTAAAATTTGACTACTGGGTACAAATTGCCTAGGAACAATTGCTAAGCATTCTGCAGTGTTTCAAATTGAATAATTAGTGCATGTAATTTCCATAATTTGCATATTATTGTACATTTATGTATACAGTGTGCTTTGAGGTCAGCTGTGTCATTTGGGGAGAACTGAAATCCTACCAACCAGCTAATACGAACTAAGTAACTGCTCTTTGAATTCCTCCAACAATTTTCTCTGAGATTGGTTGGCCAGGAGGTGTCAGCAGAGATCATCGTCTATCTGTAGACATGCAATTGTTTTAGATTGGCCAGCTATAATTTCATGCCTGTGTTTAGTGTAAATTCTAGTGAAGTAAACATGTGTATAGTCCTTTTTTTCAAAATGATCTCCCTGGAGTAACGTTTTAGGAGAGCAGATGCACCTTTGGATAATTAATTTCTATGTTATCAGAGAGCTTGTCATCAAATCCTCTGTTTTTTGTTTATTTGTTTGCTACAGCTTGGTTTGCCATGGCACCAGTCTTTGTCACTCAGCAAGAATATCCTGTTAAAGTGGAATGTTCTGATTGGCTAAGAAATTTGGCAATAACACACCCGCTGTAACTCATCTTCTACAGCAGTCCATTTACAATGGCATCAATGTTCTTACATACCAGACACAACCATTTTTATACTCTAATTACATTGGTGATTGAAAAAGAATAACTGTTTAATGTTTTAAATCACACAATAAACTTTTAGGCATGAGGCTACCAACAGTCCTGTAAAGAAGGATATACTTTAGAAATGTTAAGAATATGCCAGTTTAAGTAACAGGCAACTAAAATAAATCATCTCTTATGCCAAACATACTTCATTTACAGGATTCCTAGAAGTCAAACAAGCTTATCATAAGGAATCTCATTAGTGAACAGGCTTAGGATCAGCACTCTTCCCATATGAACTTGGCACAACCATGTATAGTGTATTTTTTTTTAGAATGCACACGGTGGCTATGAAAATCTGACAGGTGGTCAACTTCTTTTGCTAGAGCTGAACTGTTTACTGTTTTTTGAGTTCGCAAATTATAGGGTAATAGATTGGTTATGGAATCAATGGGGTTGCAACTTTACGTTGCAAAGGAATTATCCCTGAGTGAATGCGGTGCAATTTAACTTTGAAAAACATGCTGTGTTCTGTGCAAGGAAAATACGAAAAAATTAGATTTTGCTTCTACATGATTGGATGATTGGAAGTCAGCAGAGCTCACCCTTCTTTGCCCTTGCAAAGTGAACAGTCAATTTGCCTTCATTACCTCAACCCTAGTGTGTTTTGGGGTCACAGAGTAGTTGGAAAAACCACAGTTGTTCCCCACCTCCCAAACATGTATTTTTTTTTTTACAGACTTTTAGCTTGTCTCCCATACCAACAAAGCAAATTCTATCCTTTTATAACAATCCAAACAATAAATTATGTTGCCCAAATAAATGGTAATTTATCAGTGCTATAATACAACTCAATAGCATATTGAGAACAAATTATGCTACTGTGTTAATACCAACCTACCTAATTTAACTTCTTGTAATCTGTACCAATATATGTTAACCCTTTTGCTGCCAGAGCCATTTTTGCACACATGTTTAACCACTTGTCGACCGCGCTATAGCCGAATCACGGTTAGAGAGCGGTCGTCTAGTTTTGGGACTACGACATATGACGGCGTCCCATGCTCGCTGTGCCTGCCGCATGCCCCCTGTTTTACCTCAATAACAAATTGAGGTAGAGAGCCAATCAGCGTCTCTTTACCAATCACAGCTGATCATGGAGGTAAACCGATGTCTGTTATCGGCACTCCTTTCCTCATGCTGACAGCATCAACTTTTTTTTTTTCTAATAATCAAAAAAAGAAAACATTTTTTTTTTCTTTTGCTTTTAAAAGGTAAATCAGAGTTCTGGGGATTTTTTTTTCGCCCAGAAGCAAACTCATACGTAAGTCACGCCCCCATATGTAAACGGTGTTCAAACCACACATGTGAGGTATCACCTTATGAGATTTCTAGGTATTGTAGTTTGTTGCCATTCCACGTGCATGCACAATTTTAAATCATGACATGTTAGTTATCTATTTACTCAGCGTAACATCATCTTTCACATTGTGGAAAAAAATTGGGTTAACTTTACTGATTTGTTTTTTTTTTATTCCCTAAAGTGTATTTTTTCCCCACAAATGGCATTTGTAAGACCACTGCGCAAATACAGTGTGACATAAAATATTGCAACGACCGCCATTTTATGTCTCTGTTAAAAAAAAATATACACTGCTCAAAAAAATTAAAGGAACACTTTGAAAACACATCAGACCTCAATGGGGAAAAATATCATGCTGGATATCTATACTGATATGGACTGGGTAATGTGTTAGGAAGGAAAGGATGCCACATTGTTTTATAGAATTGAAAATTATCAACCTGCAGAGGGCTGAATTCAAAGACACCCCGAAAATCAAAGTGAAAAAATTATGCAGCAGGCTATTTTGCTGAAATTTCATTGCAGCAACTCAAAATGGCACTCGGTAGTTGGTATGGCCCCCATGTGCTTGTATGCATGCCTGACAACATTGGGGCATGCTCTTAATAAGACGACAGATGGTGTTCTGGGTTATTTCCTCCCAGATCTGGACCAGGGCATCACTGAGCTCCTGAACAGACTGAGGTGCAACCTGGCGGTGTCAGATGGACCGAAACATATTGTTCCAGAGGTGTTCTATTGGATTTAGGTCAGATGAGGGTGGGGGCCATTCAATGGTATCAATTCCTTCATCCTCCAGGAACTGGCTGCATACTCTCACCACATAAGGCTGGGCATTTTCGTGCACCAGGAGGAACCCAGGACCTACTGTGCTGGCGTAGGGTCTGACAGTGGGTCCAATGATTTCATCCTGATACCTAATGGCAGTCAGGGGCCTCGTTTTAAGGTAAGTTTAACATAATGTGCTTGTATGTGATGCATACTAGCACATTATGATTTTACCATGCAGGGCGAACCCCTGTTTACTTCCTCTTTAAGTGGTTAAAAAAACAAACAAACTTAAAAAACAGAATTCTTCACACATCATACTATTGCATGAGATTTACTAAAAAAGAAACAAGAGCACTAAATGATCGTGGTGACTTAAAAACTTCCAAGAAATACCATATGTTAAATAATAGGGAGGACAGGCAACATCACTCTTCAGTAAAGTGGCTCTTCAGTCATTTTTTCATCTTTCCATCTATTAAATCCTCTTCCCTTGTTTTTTTTTTTTTTTTACTTTGGACAGTAAAACCTTTTTCTTCTGCCAGTAAATACAGTTGTGTTCAAAATTATTCAACCCCCACTGAAATTGATTGTTTTGGCCAGTTTGACATTGATTTTGATCATTCAGTCATCCTGCTTACAATTAAATCAAAGAGGCACGTGTAGGTCAGACAAATATAACATAACATTTATAATGAAATAACCACAAATGTCTTTTCTGTGCTCACATCATTATCAGTTTTATTCAACCCCCAAGTGACATTCAATCTTAGTACTTAGTACAACATCCTTTTACAGTTATAACAGCTTTTAAACGTGAAGCATAGCTTGACACAAGTGTCTTGCAGCGATCTACGGGTATCTTCGCCCATTCGTCATGGGCAAAAGCCTCCAGTTCAGTCACATTCTTAGGCTTGTGCACTGCAACTGTTTTCTTTAAGTCCCACCAGAGGTTCTCAATCGGATTTAAGTCTGGTGACTGTGATGGCCATTCCAAAATGTTCCAGCCTTTAATCTGCAACCATGCTCTAGTGGACTTGGAGGTATGCTTGGGATCATTGTCCTGTTGAAAGGTCCAACGTCTCCCAAGCCTCAGGTTTGTGACGGACTGTATCACATTGTCATCCAATATCTCCTGGTACTGAAGAGAATTCATGGTACCTTGCACACGCTGAAGCTTCCCTGTACCTGCAGAAGCAAAACAGCCCCAAAGCATGATTTACCCCCCGCCATGCTTCACAGTAGGCAAGGTGTTCTTTTCTTCATAGGCCTTGTTCTTCCTCCTCCTAGTCTAGAAGGAGCTGAGTATCACAGTCATTTTAAAGCTGCCTAATTGGTGCTTATTAGGCTTTATTGCTGCTCCCTGACATCCACAGGTGTTTTCAATACCTGATTGAAAACACTTCAATGAACCTCTGTTCTTCAGAGCGGTAGTCTTTAAGGGGTTGAATAATTGTGTCAATGAAGAATTCACAAAAAAAACATTTACTACTGTATTATAAAACCAATTGATGTCATTTTAGTTGCATATGGTTCTTTAAGAAGTCCTTGTAGGATTTCATTCTGAATACAATTACAAATGTACACTAAATTCCCTAAACCCTTTACAGCGTTGGGGGTTGAATAATTTTGAACACAACTGTACCTTTTCTCTAACTGTTGTGAGAGTTTATCAGCAAGGGAGGGAGAGATGAGTAATAGGAAAGCCAATGAGAGCTGCAGAACTGGAAGGGACTGGAGGGCAAAGATAACAGGAGACTACCAAGATCCATGATATTCATCAAGAGAAGAGAAATGTGCAGGCAAGCAGTGGTGTCAGTGTGTCTGTCTGTTTAGTGGAGGGAGATTTCTGCAGCATATTAGGCAAGTACAGAATCATAGTAAATATAAAATAATATGCAAAGTAGTTTGAGGGAAGCTTCAGAATGGCAAAGATATTTTTATTACAAATTAAGTGAGCAGACTGCAGTTCCTCTTTGAAGAAAGGAGGTTGTAGGAGTGCCAGTTGTGAAAGTTTTTTTTTTTTTTATTCTAATTCAGACTTTATTTTATATTTTTTATAAACACATAAACATACACACAAAAGACATAAAGAGTATATCTCAAAGAATCATATCATGACAAAAACAACCACAAAAAGCTAAAATAAAACCCCCCAAAAAATAAAACACCACTATAACGATCAGCAATCCTCAAACATTGCAGATGGGACGTATTTTAACAATACACCTATATCTACACAGTCCTATACCCAAGCCCAATACCGAACTCATGTGGTCTAGTGAAAGTGACCAAATAGAGTCAAAACCTATGAGTTTCTTAGAAAAGAATAAACAACTTAATAAACAAGTCAACAGCTTCACCGGGGTTCTGTTGTAAAAATGCCATATTAAATCACTGCATCAAAGCTAAGGAATGTTACAGGAGGACAGTTCTTTTGTTTTATTGATGCAACCAAGGCAAGTTTTACCCCTTTATTATTGCTTTTTGATACAACCTAGCTAAGATGATTGTATCAAAAATTGGAAAAGTAACTGCAACTTTGGCTAGTAATCCAGACAGAATTTTATAGTTAGATTTAAAATACAGTAGATTGCTTCATATATTTATATGTAGGTTTTCCTTTCTTCACCACATCATTCTACCCCCTGATCTTCTACAGTGTACTTAAATCTTGAAAACAAGTACTTCATGGGCCTAAAAAATAATAAATGGTCCTGAAAGCCCTATTTGACTCACTAATGTAGGCTACGGTTTAATGGAAATAACCCAATATATCCATTACCATAAACATTTCCTAATTCCTTATAACTAGAAATGAGCAGCAAAATTCTGTCTCCATTTGCATTTTTCTGAAATTACACAAAGGGAGACATTTTATTCTTCAGCTGAAGATGTTACCCAAACATACCTAGAAAAACAGTGGCTTTGCAATTGGAAAATATTTATTTCCCATTTTTCCTTCCTTTTCCTCCTCTCCTTCCTGTTGAATAATGTTCATGTTAAACATGTTAACAAATGATGCACTGTGTTCTGTTGATCTTCCATTTTCTCTTGCTTATATATCTGGAAAAAAGTAATAAAAACATAAAAAGACTGAAAAGAAGCTTGCATTGCATTTTCAGCAGGCATCAATCATACACTTTTTATTTATTTATTTTTTTTTAACTGTTTAATGTATTTTTAAGGAAAACCATAATATATATTCAGTAGGTGCGTATTTTAAGCTATTATTGTAACATAAAGTAATTGTTGACACAAAATTTACATTCCTTTCTGTATCTTGTTTTGATTTTTTATTTCACTTGCAGTTCTATGAATGCTCCCTCTAGTGGCCATCTGTATGTTAATGAATGTAATTCTTTGCACACTGATTGATAGATAGATAAGGATATATATGATAGATAGACAGGGATATATATATATATATATATATATATATATATATATATATATATATGATAGATAGTTAGGAATATATATATATATATATATATATATATATATATATATATATATAACGCAATTATACTGGTCAAGTATCCAGCTCAAGCTTGTAATTTGGTCTAATGAGTGCTTTGTGGCTATGCCTAGTAAACAAAAACAAAATAAAAAAGTTACCAGGGCAACTTTCTGTGAATAAAGAACTTTACACGAGACCCTAGTAACTTCTAGCCCAATGAAGAATATGAGACATTATCTGGCTTATGATTGGTTGCCGACAACTGGGTTTATTGCAGGCGTCCTTTTTGTGAACTTAACTGCTGTAAATTTCCATGGCACCACGCGTTACCTGCTAGATGGACCTTCTATGGCCAATCTTTTATCCACTAAAGGATTCTTTATTCCCTTGGATGGTGCCCTGGGTGAATAACATGATGGGAAGGCCACATGTTTGCCAATAACAAGTGTGGAATCTACTGTATCTTAGCTGCCTATTGTCTGGCAGGATGGAAAGATTTTATGGTTCTGATGGGCGTCATGAGGTGGAATAGAAGTCCTAGTGTGTTTTTCTGCTGTGCTGCTGCTGGCAACGATGCAGACACTGGATTCTATCACAGGCCCCCGTACAAAGGGAATGAAAAGTGTCTATGCAATGGGGACTCTGAGAGGCAGCAGTATGAAGTAAGGCCCTCTGTTCCCAGTGAATAAGGATTTCCTTAACCCACACAGTGAAAAACGGCCTGCATTCAGCCCTGGAAAAAACAGGCTGGGATTCCATTTCTGCTGTTACGTCAATTTCTCTTTGACCATTGTACAGTTTAAGAAATTAATGATCAATATGGAACAGAAAGTTCATTGTTTTCCAGCTGCTGTGATGCTCTCTGTTGGTTTCTAAGCTTTGAAAGACACTGTTGTTCTGACTGTTCTCTAGTATATTAATTAACTTTTTCCTGTAGATTTTTATGCTTCTAAAAGTATATGCATCCTTTTTTATGGAGCCAGCATTTTGTATCAGGAACACTTCCTCAATCGGAAAACAGAATGTTCCAAAACTTCAATCCATGAAATTTATTTTGATTGTTGGGTACCGGTTGTTTGGATTGGTGTGATCATTATACATTGCTTGTTTCCTGGATGGCAGCATAAATAAGCAATTCTTTCTGTTGTGCCAGTCAACATAGTAATTCATTTAGCCCAGATTATTGAACGTTATTAACAAAGGCCGTTTAGCAAGGCGTAAATGATCAAAAAACCATTTGGCAGCTGAAAGGCATGATCTATGAATTTCCGTGCAAGTTATAATTATTTATTTCTGAACTATTTTAAAATGGGCAATAAAAGATGAATTATAAACAACCATTGTTTTTAATATGCTTTGATCTTTAAACAATGTTGGGCTCTCGTAAAGCACTACATGTTATATATGGAATTGTCCTTAAAGAGTATGGGCATATGTAATGGCCGCTCTTATACCACATGTTGCATGAATATGTCTGAGGTCAATAACTTAATTATTAACTCTTAGTAATTTCCAGTAACAAAATGGCAGCAACCTTAATACTCAATAGAAATTTTTTTTTTACCTAATTATGCCTTCCAGATGAATAGAGGAAAAAGATAAAAATACAATAAAAAATATTATTTATCTTAATTTCACTTCCCGATGTATTCTCTGCAGCCAAGCTTTTTATTGAACTGAATGAAGTCAGTGGACTGCACTAATATCAGTATATGTGTAGTCCTGGACAGGCCACACGGTATGGTTATTTTACTAGTGGAGCATATTCACTTTGCAAAGTAAATTTTCACTTAGGCCTCAGCTTGAAAATTGCTCAGCTGTGAAGCTCAAGAATGCCCAAAAACCCAAACCCCATTTATTTCATTGGCCCCTGTTCACATATGAGTGCCTGTCGCTCAAAAAGTACATGAGATTCTTTTTGGCGGATTACAAGTGTTTTTGGCCCCATAGACTTCAATAGAAATGCCTGAAAACATGTGGCTTGAGCGTTTTATAAACATTTTGTCGCTAATTTTCTGCTCAAATAGCAGCGCTCCACCCCTAATTAGACATATGCAGAACAGAAAAATGTGTTTCTTTTTATGTCATTTTCAAGCGTTTTACAAACATTTTGTCACTCATTTTCTGCTCAAATAGCAGCTCTCCACCCCTAATTAGACATATGCAGAACAGAAAAATGTGTTTCTTTTTGTGTCATTTTCAATCATTTTTGTTTTGTTTCTTTATTTTCTAATGAATTCCAAATTTTCAGAATGATGGGTCGAAAAATGATTGACCAAATCGAATGCTGTGTGAGCTGGTTGCTAAGCAGTGGGCCAGGAAGCTGGCCGCCACATTCTTAACAACGGATGAGTCATCAGCTGTCAGAAGGCTTCCCCACTGACAGCTGAATGTAAAAAAAAAATCCGGCAATAAAAAATACAAGGAAAAAACAGCGTGCCCCCCCCCCCCCAATCCATACCAGGCCCTGTGATATGGACTGTCAGGTAACCCCACGCCAAAATTAAAAAAAAGAAATGGAGTACGGTCCCCCCCAAAATTTATATCAGACCCTTATCCGAGCATGCAGCCTGGCAGGCCCGGAAAAGAGGAGGGGCGAGCGAGCGCCCCCCCCCATCTTGAACCATACCTGGCCACATGCCCTCAACATGGAGGGGGGGTAGTTCATGGGGACAAGGGCCTCTTCCCCACAACCCTGGGCTGTGGTTGTGGGGGTCTGCGGGTGGGGGCTTATCTGAAATCTTGAAGGTGGCACCCAGATCCCGCCCCTCCATGTAAATGCGTATAGGGTACCCTACCCATTCACCAACAAAAGTGTAAAAAGGGAAAAGACACAAGAGTTTTTGACAAGTCCTTTATTAAAAAATAAAAAAACAATGTCCCTCGATGTAGATTCATTGTCAATCCTGCCGCCCGCCACACCGCCAGACCCAAAAAAAAAAAAAAAAAAAAGCTTTGTCGTCTGTGACAAAGGCTAACTGCTGACTGCCTGCTCCTCCATGTGACATTTCCTAAATAGCTAAGGGGCTGAGTCATAATGATGATGTCAGTGGGTGACCCCGCCCCATGTGACATCACCGCCCAATGACAGCTGATAAATCATCGGTTGTTAAGGACGCAGCAGCCGCTTCCCGGCCCGCTACTTAACAGCCAGCTATTGATCACACAGAATTCGAATCGGTTAATCCTTTTTTGACCAATCTGAATTATACATGTCTACCCCAAATTTCCTTTCCCTCTCCTTCCCCTAGTGCTTTCTATTGACTAAACAAAAATGCCTGAAACCCTCGTAAAAAACTGCAAAAAACACTTAAAAAAAGCTTGTAAAAAGCTGCAAAAATGCTTTAAAAAAGCTGCAAAAACGCTTTAACATATACCAGTAAATTGGTATGCTCAGGTGTGAATGGAACCTTAGCTAAATGAGCAAGGTGAACTAAACTTTAAAAAGAATACCCAATCCTGTGCAAGGAAAATGTAAAAAAAAAAAAAAGCACTGCAAAAAAATGGAAAATTGTATCAAATACTTATCGTAATTTTCTGTTCCAAAATACAAAACGAGAAATGGATCGGGACTGATGTGAGCACAAGGTCGGTGATAAAGGATGGATACAAAGAAATAAAATATAATATATAATAAATACCAGTTGATTAAAGTATGAACCGCGACATCATATATTGATAACACATAACAATGCCATAACAGTAAACATGATTGCAGTAAAAATACTGATAATGATGAATTACAAACTCGTATATATGACATGTAGATAATCGACAGGAGTACATACGTAATAGTAAATTACATCATAGTCGCTAATATTGTATTGCATCTTGATTCCGACGCGTTTCACGAGCTATACTTGCTTTTTCAAAAGTATATATGACAATGTTTTTCAAATATATGACAATGTTGGAAAAAATAAGCCAATAAGTAGAATGGTCAAGGAATCCAACAAAGGGACCCAATACTTACAAATCAATAGTGCTGGAAACAAATGATGAACCTCTAATGGGTGGCAATGGAGTATATCTGACCCGAGAGCTGACGGGTCCAAACGGACCTGACCCAGCATGGCGGCATGTGGTGGATGGAGTAATGAAGAGGAGTAATAAACAGTATGTCCTTTTGTATCTGTCATCAAAAAGAATTGGGTAGTAGTAGTAGTATAAGTAATAATATCTCAAGTACTATGTACCTAATTATAATTATTAGACAAAGGAAGGACAAATTAGTAGAATAGATAGGAATATAAATACCTGCAGCGGTGATAAATCATAGTAGTGAGTGAAGAGAAAAGTTCATGATGTGAAGAGCGTAAGAGAATAAAGAAAAGTGTGAAAGATAGGTCACCACTAGCAACAGGATAACAAAGACCTAAATAAAAATAGGTACAAGTGATGAAAGAAAGTGAAATGGTATCCAGGCGTCGAATACTATGAATGATGATTGAAAATAATAGGACATAAAACCATCACCAAGTGGAGAGTGATACCGTGCAGAAAGTGATCCAGTGGTGAAAATGCAGGGAATTACCTCCAAACACCAAAAAATGCCCCCAGCGAGTATGGTCCGAGAGACCCGAACTCCATGTACAGGGTTGGCAAAAAAGAAACAGCAAACGCCAGATGGCCAGATGGCGTCGGCTACCTCGTGTGGGAGAGGGACGTAAACCGTGACCCTCCCCCCTCCATCCCGGGATGTATTAGTACGCATTGGCGGGGGGACGTCATGCGCATGCACTGGCGTCCCCCGCCAGGTGTACTGGCATGGCGCCGATGTAGAGGTGGCCCCGTCCGTGGAAGGGCAGGGACACCTCCCTCTTCCTACATCGCAGCTCCCGAGACTAGAAATCCCATTGAACCACTAAAGAGGAAAAATACATCATAGAAACCAGATTTGACAGAATATTAATCAAAAAGAAAATCAATAAAAGGTGTCACAATCAGAAAGTAAATAAATATATAAAAAATATATATATATATACAGTATATATATATATATATAAATAAAAAACACCGGCCAAAATGACAACAGACCATATTGGGCACAAATGGGTGTCTTCCACCTGGAAATCAGTACAATAAAGAGCATGATCTGGTGTCATCTGTGACCCAAAATACAATATACAAAACGAGAAATTGATAATCTGCAGGAATACATACGTAATAGTAAATTACATCATAGTCGCTAATATTGTATTGCATCTTGATACCGATGCGTTTCACTTTTCCAAAGTAGATGCATAAAGGGCATGTCTGAGAAAAAATATATGACAATGTTGGAAAAAATAAGCCAATAAGTAGAATGGTCAAGGAATCCAACAAATGATGAACCTCTAATGGGTGGCAATGGAGTATATCTGACCGAGGAGCTGACGGGTCCAAATGGACCTGACCCAGCATGGCGGCGTGTGGTGTGGTGTAGAAATAAAAAAATAACAGATAAAATAAATAGGAAAAAAAAATTATAGCACCCTGTCCCCGTTAGCTCTCGTGCAGAAGCAAAAGCATATGGAAGTCCCGCCCACATATGTGAACGGTGTTAAAACCACACATGTGTGGTATCACCGCAACCGTTAGAGCGAGAGCAATATTTTGAGTCCTAGACCTCCTCTGTAACTCTAAACTGGTAATCTGTAGAAATTTTTAAAATGTCGCCTATGGGGATTTTTAAGTACCAATGTTTGTCGCCATTCCACGAGCGTGCGCAATTTTGATGCATGACATGTTGGGTATCTATTTACTTGGCGTAACATTATCTTTCACATTGTAGAAAAAAATTGGACTAAATTGTTTTCTTATTTTTTAACCACTTAACCACTTGCCGACCGCCGCACGACTATCTACGTCGGCGGTCAGCCCCTCACAGGCAAAGTGACGTAGGGCTACGTCACTAGCTTGTGAGGGTCTAGGGAGCGAGCGCGCGCCGCCGGAGGCACGCTCCCGCTCCCGCGTGGTCACGGACCCCCCCCCCCGCGCGTGTGACCGGCGGACCCGATGTCCGCCGGCCACTCTGCGATCGGCGGGGGAGAGGGTGAAAGTC
Organism: Pelophylax lessonae; assembly: GCF_965119305.1. NCBI lineage: Eukaryota > Metazoa > Chordata > Amphibia > Anura > Ranidae > Pelophylax > Pelophylax lessonae. Next base: position 551,992,932 of record NC_138769.1, on the reverse strand, counting down.
AGGCAGCTTGTGTAAACAAGCTGCCTGTCATTCTCCCCTCTGTATGAGAGATGATCATATGGATCTACTATGTAGATCCGTTGATCACTCTGCATACAGCTGAAGCCACAGCCAATCACAGTTAGAATCACGCCCCTAGGGACACACACAGCCCCTCCCTCTCAAATAAAGTTAACCCCTTCACTACCAGTGTATTTTTACAGTAACAGTGCATATGTATAGCACTGATTACTGTAGAAATGTCACTGGTAACCCCAAAAGTGTCAAAAATGTCAGTCAAGGGTCCGATCTGTCCGCCGCAATGTCGCAGTACCGCAAAAAAAATCGCAGATCGCCGCCATTACGCGTTAAAAAAAAAAACAACAAAAATGACAAAAATCTTTCCCTTAGTTAGTAAACGCAATAACTTTTGCGCAAACCAATCAAAATACGCTTTTTGCGATTTTTTTTTTACCAAACATAGGTAGCATAAAACAAATTGGCCGAAAATGTTAAAAAATTTTAATTTTTACATTTTTTTTGGGGGAATTTCATATAAAAAAAAAAGGGAAAAATATTGCTATTTTTGCAAAATTTACGCTCTTTTTTTGTTTATAGCGCGTGATCAAAAAATCGCACAGGTGATCAAATACCGCCAAAAGAAAGCTCTGTTTGTGGGGAAAAAAAGACGCCAAATTCGTTTAGGTACAGCGTCGCACGACCGCGCAATTGTCCGTTAAAGTCAAGCAGTGCCGAATCGCAAAATACCCCCTGGTCGTTTAGCAGCCAAATCCTCCGGGGCTTAAGTGGTTAACCACCGCCTACCACAGATTTACTGTGGCAGGCAGCCGCTCCTGGGCAAAGCTCGCTCTCAGGAGGCTAGGGGGTGAGCGCAGACCGCCGGCGGCACGCTCCCGCCCTTGCTCATCAGCAGGGAAGCCGATGCGTGTGTCAGGTGGCTCAGATTGCCGCCTGACACTCTCGATCGTTCCCCGCTGAGAGTGTAAACACAGCCGACCGTCCTTCTCCCTGAAATGATCATGTGATCCTTCTATATAGGATCACATGTCTCTATGGTCATTTCAGAAGCCACGCCCCCCTACAGTTAGAATCACTCCCCTAGGCTCACATTTTACCCCTTGATCACCCATAGTGTTAACCCCTTCCCTGCCAGTGTCATTATTACAGTAACAGTGCATATTTTTAGCACTGATTACTGTAGTAATGTCACTGGTCCCCCCAAAAGTGTCAAAAATGTCAGTCAGGGGTCCGATCTGTCCACCGCAATGTCACAGTCCCGCAAGAAATCGCAGATTGCTGCCATTACTAGTAAAAAAAAACAATAAAAATTACATAAATCTTTCCCATAGTTAGTAGACGCGATAACTTTTGCGCAAACCAATCAAAATACGCTTATTATGATTTTTTTTTTTACCAAAAATATGTAGCAGAAAACAAATTGGCCTAAAATGTTAAAAAATGTTGATTTTTTTATTTTTTTTTTTTAAATGTCATATAGCAGAATGTGAAAAATATTGTTTTTTTTTTCAAAATTGTCGCTCTTTTTTTGTTTATAGCACAAAAAATAAAAATCGCACAGGTGATCAAATACCACCAAAAAAAAGCTCTATTTGTGGGAAAAAAAGGATGTCAATTTTGTTTGGGTACAGACATCGCACAACTGTGCAATTGTCCGTTAATGTAAAGCAGTGCCGAATCACAAAATAGGGCCTGGTCATTAAAGGGGCAAATCCTTCCGGTCTTAAAGTGGTTCATTAAAACAAGTTAATTTTTTCCCAAATAATTGCTTTTGTGAGACTGCTGCGCAAATATGGTGTGATAAAAAACATTGCAATGATCTCCATTTTTCTCTCTAGGGTCTCTGCTAAAATAAAATATATAATGTTTGGGGGTTCTAAGTAAATTTCTAGCAAAAAACTGATTTTAACTTGTAAACAACAAGTGTCAGAAAAAGGCCTGGTCCAGAAGTGGTTAGTGTTTCAAAATTGACTTATTTTTTCTCCTTTTTCTTTCAGTCAGCATAATTAGTAAAAATATAAGGTATTAAAGGAACCAGAGATGTATTTTTTTTCTTAACTAGTCATAATCAATACTCATTCAGATTTATTAATTACAGGAAACTGATCGCTTTGTTTAAACCCAGTGGCTTGTAAAAGATTTATCCATCTGGTTTCGCGTTGTAAAATCTTTTTTTATCAAAGTCACCCCCCTCTTCGATCTGGTATTATGCGTTCCAAAGCTGCAAATTTTACAACATTAGTATCCCATCTATGGTGTAATGCAACATGTCTGTCATCAGGGTTTATCCAATTGATTGCTTGTAATATAGTATATATGATCTTTTTTTCTACGCCAGAAATTCTGCTTAGTTTTTCCTACGTAAAATGCTCCACATTCACCAAGCATAATATATGCATTACCAACAGTTTGGCAATTCACAGGATATGATAGTGTGTGTAGATCTCCATTTGGGAGATAAAAGGTTTGATTCTCAAATATCCATTGGTAGAAGTTGCACGCCCCACATTTCCAGGTTCCCCTGATCTCATGTTCCTGATTCATATTTCCCAGAATATCAAAATGACTCCTAGTTAATTTATCTTTCATTGACTTGGCTCTCCTATATGTGATCTCAGGATAATCTTTTTAAGAATTTTTCCAAAATAGGGTCATTTTTCAGAAGGTACCAATGTTTTTGGAAAATGCGGCGCATAGTACCATGCTATTTAGGTAATAAATCTAGTTGTCTCAGTTTGTTTGCGCTCCTTCTTTTTATAGAGAACTTCCCTTCTAGATCATTTTTTAGCTTTTTTGAACGCTTTTTTTAAACATTTCTGTGAGTAACCTTTTTAAAACAGTCTATTCCTTAATGCATTAGCCTAATTTTGGAATTCTGAGTCACTTGAACATATTTAGCTATAGGGATCACTGCATAATAACGGGTTTGGATGGAAACTTTCAGCGTGCAGTAAAGTATTGCCCGCTGTAGGCTTCCTAAATAGGGTGGTATCTATATAGACATCCTCCCTTCTCTTTACCTGAACATCCAGAAATGTGATAACATGGGGATTATGTTTCATCGTGAATTTTAAATTAAATTAGTTGTACTGAAGGGCCTGCATAAATTCTTCCAATAGAGAAACAGTACCAGTCCAAAACATTATCACGTCATCTATGTACCAATACCAGAGTAGTATTGAATCCAAAAACTTGGTAAATTTCTCCTCCAAAAACACAGATTGCTCCCACCCCCCCAGGTACAGGTTGGCATATGTGGTCGCAACACAGGTGCCCATAGCTACCCCCTGCACCTGGAGGTAGCGGGAGCCATTGAACACAAAAATATTGCTGGTAAGAATATGCTCAAGCAGAGACAAAATGAAACGACTATATGTCCATGAATCACGATCCTGCTCGTTTAAAAATTCACTTACAACTTTAGCCCCTTATTATGCAGTATGCTGCTATGTAAGGCCTCAATGTCAATAGCTACCATAATGGTGTCAGGCGGTATCATAATTCCTTCAAAATGTTGGAGTAGATCTAAGGTGTCCTTGATATACGAGGGTAAGGATGTAACGTAGAAACGTAGATAGTTGTCTATCAGACGACTAGCCAATTCAGTATGTGATCCAATTCCAGATATTATGGGTCTTCCTGGGGGCTGATTGAGATTCTTGTGAGTTTAGGGTAGAGCAAAAAACGTCAGTGTTTTCGGATGTTTGACCAAAATAGACTCCTATATCTCTTTGTTTATGATATTTTGATGATAAGCCTCCATTATCATTGTTTTAAATTTAGCCCTAAACCTTTTTACCATATTTTCTGGGATTTTTCTATACCATTCTTTATTTTTTAGTATGTTCAAACATATAGTTCTGTATTGTTCTTTCCCCATTAGCACCACATTTCCACCTTTATCCGATGGTTTTATCACTAGGTCCATATTTTCAGTGATTGGAGAGCTTCCTTCTGTGCTTTAGTTAAGTTACCTGTTGAATACCCTTGTGTGCTTATTTCATCTCTTTCTCTACATGCTTGTGTAACAAAGGCCCAAATATTTGGGTTTGTTTGTAATGGAGGGAATTTGTCTGATTTTTTATTTATTGGAGATATAGTTGGGAGTTTACATGGACTAGTTGGTATTTCAATCCCTTTGTTTGATGTATCTTGGAAATCTTCATTCTCATCTAGGAGCTCCATTAGATCTCACAGAGCTTTGAAGTCCCTGATGGTGAAATCATTCCACTGATCTATTAGCACCTTAGTAGTTTTCTTTTTATTACGGTCTTTGTGAAATAAAAATTTGTTGGTTAACTTGCGTGCCAAAAGATGGACATCTTTTACAATTTCAAAACAATCAACTTCCTGTGTCAGGCAAAACGTGAGGCCTAAACGTAATACTTCCTTTTCAGATGTCGTTAAATGATGTGAAGATAGGTTTATATTATTTGAACCTAAGTGTTTGGAGTAAGTTTTATCACAAAGGAATCTAGATTCCCTGTAGTCTTCCTGGCTTCCTGTGTATTGGTTAGTGTTGTAGATGTGCCTAAAAAAAATCTCATTAGCATCTTTTTATAATTGCATAACGTGTGTATCTCTGTTTAACCCAGGTGCATTGGAAAATACATTGGAAGATAATGTGTTGGCCAGTGCCTGTGAAAAAGAAGATTTAGTCACTCTTTTGGGAGAGATCGTCACCCTCATGGATTGAGGTTGATGGTGTCTCCATCATACGTTTGTTACCACCACCTTGTGAAGAATTCCCACCACCATTTTATGGTCGCTTTTTGGGCTAACGATTTCTCCAGTGAGGTCGATTGGATACCTGTGATATGTGAGAGGACTTAGAAGTATTAGAGGAATCTGATTCAAGTTCATCTTGTTCCATATTATGAGTAGATTGATTGTGTACTGATCTTTTGTTGTTAGGGCCCCATGAATGTTTATGCCCACCCTGATTCCATTTGTATGCTGTCTGGTTTGAGAATGCCATTTTGTCCCTTATAAATATTTGTTCCTTGTATTGGATGAGATCTGTTGTAAATTGCTCTAGATACTCCTGTAGAGCTTTTTGCTTTTCCCCAAACTTGGGGTGAGTGCACAAAGCTCGATTTGAATCATACATTTGCTTAATCTGCATCTTCGAGCTCCACTATTTCTTTCCCATATTCATCTCATATTAATGTCATCATTTTCTGCGAACAATCCAACAGATTGTTTTTCCAGGCATTCTTGAATTCTTGTGTCACCCGTTTGATAGTGGGAAACACCTGAACCCTTAGCCCCATGGGGTTGATTTTCTCAGTTATGTAACGTTCAGAAAATCTATTATGCCAAAACAAACTTTATTTTCTTTCTAGAGCTCGGGATATCTTTTGCATAAATAAGTCTAATTCTAACAAAAACCTCTGATCAGTGGGTACATTCTTCTGACATTGGAGAATAAATCCCTCCCATGCCTTGCCAGTATAATCCACCATGATTGTATCTACATTTTGGATTCTCTAGTTATATAATTATAAATTGTCTCTTACAGACATGTCCCACTCCAATAGGGACACAGAAGAACAAGGAAGAAAAAAGTAATAAAACGTAGTATTTACATAGATAGAGTCTCTACTTACTAAATAGGAGGGAGTGATAATCTGGTTATGGTCCAGGACTTCAGGTAGATACTAGCCATTTGATAAAAAAAAAAAGGCAAAAAAAAGACCTTTACCCATGCTTCATCCTGATAGAATACTATATTTGCAAAGAGTTTGCAAGACACAGTCCTGCTTATGGTGGATTTTAATGGCAGATACATGAGACGGACTTATTATAGTTCTAAAAAAAATCACCTTTTATTGTATATCGTTAAGAACACAATGGGTGCCCAAAGGCGACTACATTAAAATACATGAAAGTATAATGCAATATCTTCGCTGAATATGCTCAAGTGGCTTAGAATTCCAAAATCAGGCTAATGCATTAAGGAATAGACTTTTACAAGGAGGTTACTCACGGAAATGTTTAAAAAGAGTGTTCAGTAAAGCTAAAAATGTATCTAGAGGGGAAGTTCTCTATAAAAAGAAGGAGCGCAAACAAACCGAGACAACTAGATTTATTACCTCCTTTAATAGACCGCATAGTACTGTGTGCCGCATTTTCTAAAAACATTGGTACCTGAAAAATGACCCTATTATGGAAAAATATATAAACGATTATCCTGAGATCACATATAGGAGAGCCAAGTTAATGAAAGATAAATTAACTAGGAGTCATTTTGATAAACTGTGAAATATGGATCAGCAACATGAGATCAGGGGAACCTGGAAATGTGTAGTGTGCAACTTCTGCCAATGGATATTTGAGAATCAAACCTTTTATCTCCCAAATAGAGATCTACACACACTATCACATCATGTGAATTGCCAAACTGTTGGTATTGTATATATTATGCTCTGTGAATGTGGAGCATTCTACGTAGTAAAAACTAAGTTGAATTCCTGGCGTAGAATAAAAGATTATATATACTATATTACAAGAAATCAATTGGATACACCTATTGGCAGACATGTTGCATTACACCACAGACAGGATACTAATGTTAAAAAAAATTTGCAGCTTTGGAACGGATAATACCAGATCCAAGAGGGGGTGACTTTGATAAAAAAGATTTTACAACGCAAAACCAGATGAATATATTTGTTACCACCCACCAAGTCACCGGGTTTAAACGAAGCGATCAGTTTCAAATCGTTCCTGTAATTATTAAATCTGAATGAGTATTGATTATGACTAGTTAAGACAAAAAAATACATCTCTGGTTCCTTTTAATACCTTATTTTTTACTAATTATGCTGACTGAAAGAAAAAGGAGAAAAAATAAGTCCATTTTGAAGCACTAAATAATGACATGGGAAGCATATATGACTCTCATGCAGTGCATTCATCGTTGATGTATTCACTGAATTCTCGAACTCACAACAAACACAGGAAGAATAAGTCTATTTAATTTTTCTACAGGACGCATAAGAATAGAATACATACAGTATCTCAAAAAAGTGAGTACACCCCTTACAGTTTTGTAAATATTTTATTATATCTGTGACATTACTGAAGAAATTACACTTTGCTGTCCCCTCAAAATAACTCAACACACAGCTGTTAATGTTTAAACTGCTGGCGACAAAAGTGAGTACACCCCTGAATCCAAATTAGACCCAATTAGCCATTTTCCCTCCCTGGCTTCATGTGACTCGTTAGTGTTAAAAGGTCTCAGGTGTGAATGGGGAGCAGGTGTGTTAAATTTGGTTTTATTGCTCTCACTCTCTCATACTGGTCACTGGAAGTTCAACATGGCTCTTCATGACAAAGAACTCCTGAGGATCTGAAAAAAAGTTTTGTTGCTCTACATAAGGATGGCCTAGGCTATAAGAAGATTGCCAAGATCCTGAAACTGAGCTGCAGCATGGTAGCCAAGACCATACAGCTGTTTAACAGGACAAGTTCCACTCAGAACAGGCCTCACCATGGTCGACCAAAGAAGTTGAGTGCACGTGCTCTTTGTCATATCCAGAGGTTGTCTTTGGGAAAAAGACGTTTGAGTGCTGCCAGCATTGCTGCAGAGGTTGAAGGGGTGGGGGGTTAGCCTGTCAGTGCTCAGACCATACGCCACGCACTGTATCAAATTGGTCTGCATGGCTGTCCTCCCAGAAGGAAGCCTCTTTTTTTTTTTGTTTAATAAGTTTTTAATTGAAACATTTTCAGAAGAAAAATAAAGCAACAACAAAGCACATTGTTACAGAGTAGGTTAAGCATGAGAAGAACATCAATGAGATTAGTAACTAACAACCATACAGTATGGATATACACCACATGTAACCTGTAACAATCAGCAATTGGAAGAACACAACACATCAGGGTTGGTCAAATATAGAACATCGAACAGAAGTAAGGAGAGAACAGAAGAAAAGAAGGGGGGGGGGTTGAGCGAGAACAGATGAAGAAAGGAGGAAGGGAAGGAGAGGGGGGTGAGGGAAAAATAAGGGGGAAAGGACCATAATTTACTATGCAATACATTATAACCAGCTATGGAGCTTACCCTCCTAAAAAGGCGGTGGAGTCAGTGGTGGGTCTTGATACTAATGCGGCATACTCTTGGGTGTGTGTGAACACCAACCAACAAGCCCATATTGTATTGGATTTGGATGAGAGATTACGCAGTGAGTATGACAAATCTTCCATGCGGTAAGTATAATCAACAGCGAGCAACCATTGTCGGACAGTAGGCGCAGAGGTTTGAGCCCACAGTTTAGGGATAAGTAATTTAGTGGCGTTCAGAAGATGAGGAGTTATGGATCTCTTATAACTGCGATGAGGTTCAACTGTGGAGTAGAATAAGACTGTCCATGGGTCGTCTGGAACTGGGCAGAAGGAAGCCTCTTGTAAAGATGATGCACAAGAAAGCCCGCAAACAGTTTGCTGAAGACAAGCAGACTAAGGACATGGATTACTGGAAACGTATTTGGTTCAGATGGTGTCAAGTGAGTGTGGCGGCAAACAGGTGAGGAGTACAAAGCCAAGTGTGTCTTGCCTACAGTCAAGCATGGTGCTGGGAGTGTCATGGTCTGGGGCTGCATGAGTGCTGCCACCACTGGGAAGCTACAGTTCATTGAGGGAACCATGAATGCCAGCATGTACTGTGACATACTGAAGCAGAGCATGATCCCCTCCTTTCAGGGACTGGGCCGCAGGGCAGTATTCCAACATGATAACAATGTCAGACACACCTCCAAGACGACCACTGCCTTGTTAAAGAAGCTGAGGGTAAAGGTGATGGACTGGTCACGCATGTCTCCAGACCTAAACCCTTTTGAGCATCTGTGGGACATCCTTGAACCGAAGGTGGAGGAGGGCAAGGTCTCTAACATCCACCGGCTTCATGATGTCTTCATGGAGGAGTGGAAAAGGACTCCAGTGGCAACCTGTGAAGCTCTGGTGAACTCCATGCCCAAGAGGGTTAAGGCAGTGCTGGAAAATAATGGTGGCCATACAATATATTGGCACTTTGGGCCCAATTTCACTTAGGGGTGTACTCATTTTTGTTGCCAGCAGTTTAGACATTAATGTTGAGTTATTTTGAGGGGACAGCACATTTACACTGTTATACAAGCTGTACACTCACTACTTTACATTGTAGCAAACTGTAATTTCTTCAGTGTTATCACATGAATAGATATAATAAAATATTTACAAAAATGTAAGGGGTGTACTCACTTTTATGAGATAAATTGATTTTATTAATACAGACTTACCTGTAAAATCCATTTCTTGAAGTTCATCACGGGAACACAGAGCCATAAATAATAACATATGGGTTAAATAGCCACCAACAGGTGAAGGACACTGGCAACCAATCAGAAAGAATGCCCCCTATATAACCCCTCCCACACAGGAAGTACCTCAGTTTTGTAGCAAGCAATAAAGAACCCATAGAAGAGGGGAGGGACCTCTGTGTCCCATGATGTACTTCAAGAAATAGATTTTACAGGTAAGTCTGTATATAAAAAAAAAAAAATATTTTCATACATCACGGGACACAGAATCATGTGGGATGTCCCAAAGCAATGCATCTGAGGGGAGGGGGACACCAAAAAATACCACCATCTGACCACAAAAAGGATTACACCGCTGCCTGCCGAACACTGCAGTCAAATGCAGAGTCCCAACATCTACTCGATAGAAATGAGTGAGCATATGCACCGACGACCAGGTCACGGCGTTGCAAATTTGAGCCATAGAGGCTTGATGGCCATGTGCATAATAGGCACCTACTCCTCTAGTAGAATGTTCCTTTACAGGAAAAGGTGGAACCTTCCCTTCTAAACCATATGCCTGGGTAATAACCTGGCGAATCCAATGAGAAATTGTAGACTTAGATACTGCCAACCCCTTCCTGGATCCTTCTGTCAGCAAAAACAAGCTCTCGGTCTTACAAATCCGAGCTGATTTCTCTAAGTAAAACCTAAGTGCACGCATTACATCAAAAAAATGCAATAACTTTTCCTGCTCTGATTGAGGATCTTGAAAAAAGGAAGGTAGTATAATGTCCTGATTCAAATGAAAGGCGGACACCACCTTGGGCAAAAAACCTGGGAGAATCAACCTATCTTGATGAAAAATCAAGAATGGCTCTTTACAAGAAAGAGCTGCTAGTTCCGATACCCTTCTAGCTGAAGTTATCACAATCAAAAAGACCAGTTTTCTGGTCAAAAGAACCAGGGGAACCTGCCCCAGAGGTTCAAAAGGCAAAACTGCCAACATCAAATTTAAGTCCCAAGAACTCAATGATGGCTTCACAGGCTGAAGCAAACATAACATTCCCCGGACAAAGGTCTGAACCAACGAAGGGAAGCGATCGGTTCCTGGAAGAAAACCGAAAAGACTGAAATTAGCCCTTTAATAGTGCTCAAGGCTAATTTCATATCTACCGCTGCTTGAAGGAAAGCTAGAATTCTCCTGATGATATATTTGCGGGGATGCCATTTCCTGGCTTCACACCAGGCAATGTAGGATTTCCAGACCCTGTAATAAATGTTTTCTAGAGACTGGTTTCCTAGTGTTTATCAGCGTATGAACTGCATGGCCAGATAACCCTGCTCCTTCAAGATTAGGGCTTCAATGGTCAAGCTGTGAAATTTAGAGACTGTACAGCAGGGTGGAATATCGGACCTTGAGAGAGTAGGTCCAGATGCAGTGGAAGAGCCCAAGGCCTTGTCACTGCCAACCTCTGGATTTGTGCATACCAAACCCTCCTCGGCCATGCCGAAGCTACCAGAATTAGGCCCCATGCACACAGGGCATCAGAAAAAACTAGCTGCAGAGCCACTTCTAACGCTGTAAAAACGTGCTTTTAGTAGCTTTTTCCATTGGCATTTTTGCACGTTCTGCCACGTTGGCTTTTAGCAGCGTTTTTTCTGCCTCCATTCAAAATCAATGGTTGCCTAGAAGCCGTCTTTGATACTGTTTTCAGCCCATTGATTTGAATGGAAGTCAAGACTTACACTCTGAGAATCTTGAGGGGGAATTCCACGCCAAAATGGGAAAAAAAACAGCGTGGGTGTCTCCCCCAAGTTCCAAACCTGGTTGTTCGGGTCTGGTATGAATTTTAAGGGGAGCCCTACGCCGAAAAAAACACGTGGGCCCCCCCCAAAATCCATACCAGAGCATTCAGCCTGGCAGGCCAGGAAAGGGGAGAGTACAAGCGAGCGGCCCCACCTCCCTGGATCATACCAGGCTACACGCCCTCAACATGGGGGGGGCAGGGGGATCTCTGCACCCCCCCACCCCAAAGCACCTTGCCCCCATGTTGATGAGGACAAGGGCCTCTTCCCGACAACCCTGACCTTATAAACTGAGGATACGGGAACACCCAAAATTCCAGTTTGTACCCCTGCAAAATGATGGAGATAACCTAGTTGTCTTGGATCGATTCCACCCAAATCTTTGAGAACTGCAGCAACCTTCCCCCCACCCAAGTGACTGGGGGTGCCCCTTCACAGAGTAGGCTTAGAGGAAGATTTGGCTGATCTCTGGGCCAGGGCTTTTTCTGACCCTGCCCCGAATGCTTGGTTCCAGACCCAGATGGTTGAGGCCGTCACCACTGTCTGGAATTAGAAGCACTGGTAGTACGAGTGCTGGGGACCTTAAAAAAAGGTCTTGCTCTTCCTTTTCACAGGTAGCAACGTACTCTTTCCCCCCGAGATCTTTTGGATATACTTATCTAGATCATCACCAAAAAGGGAAGCTAACCAGTAACTTTTTACATAGTAATTCCGCAGACCAGCTCTTTAACCAAAGGATACTGCATATATGCACTGTCATCAGAGCAACTTGTGACATTTGTCTTATGGAGTCTGTAAGAGCATCCACTGCGAAACATAAAGTGCAAAGAAGATCTAAAAGATCTTCCACAGACTCTCCTTAAGAAGGAACTGTCTTGGATACTACCTTTATATGGTCTTTTAAAGACTGACACACTCCTATGGCAGCTACTGCTGGTTGTATCGCAGAACCTGCAACCGCAAAGGAGGCTTTCATAGAAACATAGAATGTGTCAGCAGATAAGAACCATTTGGCCCATCTAGTCTGCCCAATATATCTGAATCCTATGAATAGTCCCTAGCCCTATCTTATATGAAGTATAGCCTTATGCCTATCCCATGCATGCTTAAACTCCTTCACTGTATTTGCAGCTACCACTTCTGCAGGAAGGTTATTCCATGCATCCACTACTCTCTCAGTAAAGTAATACTTCCTCATATTACTTTTAAACCTTTGCCCCTCTAATTTAAAACTGTGTCCTCTTGTGGTCGTTTTTCTTCTTTTAAATATGCTCTCCTCCTTTACCGAGTTTATTCCCTTTATGTATTTAAAAGTTTCTATCATATCCCCTCTGTCTCTTCTTTCTTCCAAGCTATACATGTTAAGGTCCTTTAACCTTTCCTGGTAAGTTTTTTCCTGCAATCCATGTACTAGTTTAGTAGCTCTTCTCTGAACTCTCTCTAGAGTATCTATATCCTTCTGGAGATATGGCCTCCAGTACTGCGCACAATACTCCAAGTGAGGTCTCACCAGTGTTCTGTACAGCGGCATAAGCACTTCTCTCTTTCTACTGCTTATACCTCTCCCTATACATCCAAGCATTCTGCTGGCATTTCGTGCTGCTCTATTACATTGTCCTCCCACCTTTAAGTCTTCTGAAATAATTACTTCTAAATCCCTTTCCTCAGATAGTGAGGTCAGGACTGTGTCAAATATTCTATATTCTGCCCTTGGGTTTTTACGCCCCAGGTGCATTATCTTGCACTTATCCACATTAAATTTCAGTTGCCAGAGTTCTGACCATTCTTCTAGTTTTCCTAAATCCTTTTCCATTTGGCGTTTCCCTCCAGGAACATCAACCCTGTTACATATCTTTGTGTCATCAGCAAAAAGACAAACCTTACCATCGAGGCCTTTTGCAATATCACTTATGAAGATATTAAACAAAATTGGTCCCAGTACAGATCCCTGAGGTACCCCACTGGTAACATGACCTTGTTCTGAATGTTCTCCATTGACTACAACCCTCTGTTGTCTGTCACTCAGCCACTGCCTAATCCACTCAACAATATGGGAGTCCATGCTCAATGACTGCAGTTTATTGATAAGTCTTCTATGTGGGACAGTGTCAAAAGCCTTACTAAAATCTAGATATGCAATGTCTACTGCACCTCCACCGTCTATTATTTTAGTCACCCAGTCAAAAAAATCTAAGATTTGTTTGACATGATCTCCCTGAAGTAAACCCATGTTGTTTTTCATCTTGCAATCCATGGGATTTAAGATGTTCCACAATCCTATCCTTTAATAGGGTTTCCATTAATTTGCCTACTATTGATGTCAGACTCACTGGTCTATAGTTGCTCGATTCCTCCCTACTACCTTTCTTGTGAATGGGCACAACATTTGCCAATTTCCAATCTTCCGGGACGACTCCTGTTACTAATGATTGGTTAAATAGATCTGTTAATGGTTTTGCTTTCAATAAAGATTCCGACTTCTTATCCGCTGGATCTTTTAAAACCTGGGCATTATCCACAGGGCAGGTTAAACTCTTGTTTCCCCAAGAAATGGCAGCATCCACAGTGGGTACATTCCATTTCTACGTAAACTTCCCTCCGTAGGACACAATAGTAAAAACCTTTTAGGAGGAACAAAAATCCTATGAGGATGATCCCAATCATTATACATTTCTTGCTCCAAGAGCGGATGTATGGTAAACGTCCGACGACTATGAGGAGGGTGCAATGAGCCTAGAGCGGAAAAAGAGACTTCAGTTGTCTCTAAGGGAGGAAATTTGTGTCCAGAACGGACCATTTCAGTAAGAGACTGAATTATCAATATCTGGGCTTGAGAGGCTGATAAAGACTCCTCTGACCCTGACTCCCCAGAAGTGGAAAACTTAGCTTGACCTTCCATAGGGTCACCATCAGCTACTTCTTCCACATCCACTGCCCAATCCTGAAGTGATTCAGGGGGTGGCTTAGGTGAGAGGGATCTATCACATTCCCTCCCTCCTTGTGATGCTGCAATCATGCCAGCAATCCTACCCTCAAAGCTGGGTAATGCTGATGCCAAATCGTCCTTAGTGACGTAGGTTGTGGCAGAAGTACTTGAAGTAGCTACTATGCCCAACAACTGTAATGTATCAGATAGGTTATTCACCTCTGGCTCTTTAGAAGGAGTAGTGGAAGCATGGCTAGGACCCTTAAGGCCTGACAGTGGCATCACAGTGCCTCTTCCAACTGTGCCCCCCCCCAGCCCTTTTTCGGGCAGACATTACTTCATAGCAAGACAAACTTGAGGTGCTAACCTAAGTGTACTCAAGGCTTGTGCCAAGCTTATACAGCTTATCACACACAGCACAGATTATCCCAAGATACCGGACCTGTTTGTGCCAGTAACATACACCCTATAGTGACTCACGCAACCCAGCTGCTGCTGCTCTGTGTCCCCTTCAGCCTCTGACAGAGGCTAGCGTGTTGGAAACCGTTCCTTCTAAATCGTTCCCATTTATGCTGTATAGCACATGCGCGGCATGGTATGTGTAGTCCACGTGCACGCCAATTGCATTCAAACATGCCCTCCATGCAGCATACATCTGTTTTAAAAATCAAATATTTTCACGTGCGCAAATGTGGGTGCTTATGCGCCAAGGCGAAAACAGCAAACATATGGGGTGAGAGCAGCTTAGGCAGAATTTTGTTTGTCACAGCTGATACCTTTCAGGTGATCAGCCCAGGGCAAGACAAAGAAATAATGTTTTAAACAAACTTTGCATCAATCCCACAACTGCACAAGCTCATGTAATCACAATTGATATAAATGGCACATTTAATCTCTAAAGAAAAAGCCAGAGCTTTCAAAAAGATGTATTTTGCATAGCTTCAACATCCACAGGCTCATGCACACATAGGTTTGTCACAGCTTATACCTATCAGGTTTATCAGCACAGGGTGAAAACAGTGTGTCAGACAAAGAAGCACAGAAATAATGCTTAACAGGATGTATTTTCGATAACTTAACATCCCTAGTCACATGCACACATTGGCTTGTCACAGAGAAAAAAACAAGCACAGAAATAATGCTTAACAGGATGTATTTTGTCTAGGCTTAACATCCATAGTCTCATGCAGAGACTCACATGGCACTCGGTCTCTGGTACCTTTTTAAAGTGAACAGTGCATAAAATATATACAATTTGCAATTATTCCAGCAATTTTTACCTTCAATGTTTGCTGTATGTATAAATAGTTTAAATTGGACTCACCAGTCCTGCCGCAGGATTCTGTTTTGAAACAGGAATCCAATCTTTATCCATCACAGCGAGCTTTGTCTTGACGACATTCAAGGACTGGTTCCCCTTGTTTTAGAGGGGCCACGGCCTTCGACCTGTAGAGCACCCTGCATAGAGCGCCTTTGGTGTTTGATATTCCAAGGGTCCAGATCCCAGGGTCCAGCACCTAAAAAGGACAGCATTACAGGCAAAACCTTGTATCTGCTTCCCCTGCTTCTTTTTAGTCCATTGACTGTTTTAGATGGATCTGATAGCTAACCCCTTAGATTCAGAGATCTTTGATCAGGGTGTGTAGCATATCTTCTTTCTTCTTTGAAGAGAAATGTGGAGAGACTCTCCACAGTGACCATCACCTGTAGACACTGGGAAAAAAACTGAGGTACTTCCTGTGTGGGAGGGGTTATATAGGGGGGCATCCTTTCTGATTGGTTGCTAGTGTCCTTCACATGTAGGTGACTATACAGTATAACCCATATGTTATGATTTATGGCTCTGTGTCCCGTGATGTACGAAAATAAACTGTATATGTAAAAAACCTTAGATTGTAAGCTCCTTGAGGGCAGGGACTGATGTGAATGTACAATGTATATGTAAAGCGCTGCGTAAATTGACAGCGCTATATAAGTACCTGAAATAAATAAAATAAATAAATAAATGTATGTATATATAAATATGGTTGATTGTAAATGTCAAAATATTTTTTTTTTCATAATTTTCATAATTTTTCCACAGTCATAAAGTATGTACGAGGCAATACAGAATGTCAGCGTTTTTGATGGGCGGGCAAATATTGATCCACCCTATAGTGGAATGATTGTCACGTTTTGATTTCCATCTTCCTGATATCTATGATATCAGACTACTTTTGGATACCCTACATTTTGCCCTCAGATGGGCGGACTCCTGCATCCAATAACCTAATGTAGCCTCATCGCACGAAGCGCTGAATGTCGCGGTGACGGGGCACGCGCGACACCGTGACATCATCAGGCGGCTCTGACAACGGAGCCCTTTGGCGCCAACGGCAGTTGTGTGGGATAAGAGTGGCTCACAGACGGCAGTCTGCCTATGGCGGCAGAAGAGAGCACACACGCAGGGAGAAACCCAAAGGTAAGGAAGCTACTACTTAATCTTTGATGGGATGGAGATATTAAAGCTGCAGGGGGAGTTATGCTATTAATAAACCATGCATTTGTTTCTGCTTTATAGGAACATATGCGTGTGGTCCTTGTTCATGGAATTTCAATAATTTTGTGAGGGATCGGCCAGTTGATATTTAAGCTGATATATAGGACAATACTCTTGATAAAGGAAAATCATAAGGTATGTACAAGGGTGATACAAATACATAGGTCAATAGGAATATATGTACTATTTGACTTGTGTGTTAAGACTAACAAAGTCCCTCTTTTTTCACATAGGTGAACAAATCAATCAAAATAAAACAAAGTAGATGCCTTTTGCAACTACTGTCTATAGATTATCTTCCCATATGTACATCACCCTCAATGAATAAAAAATCTAAAAGTATGTATATTGGCCACATAAATATTTAGGCTAGTGTGAATATACGTGTTATATAAATTGTACCCTGGGATTAACAAAGTCCCTTTCTGACATAGGTGAATAAACTGATCTAAATAAAACAAAGTATTTTTTTCCCTTTTGCAGCTATCTACCTGAGACTATCTTCCCATATAAACAACAGGTAAAACATCTTATATTATTGAAAATATATATAGATAATAATAATACATATGCCTGTATTTGTACTGATGGGTTCTACATTGAATTCTGAATTATGCTTATTTAAGGAAATGGGTTGCTAGTAGTGTTGAGCGAACACGGACTGTATTACTTTACTGTATGTTCGGGTTTAAAATTCGTGTTTGGTAATTTTATTTCCTGTTTTGTATGTAATGGTGCGCTTTTAATGGCGGGCTTTCAACAGCCAATCAACAAGCGTTTAACTGGTGTGCCTTAAGCCATCCCAGCCATGCCTACAAATGTATTAGTAGCTGTGATTGGCCATCTGAAGCATGTGACCCATGTCTTTATAAGTTCGAGAGACACAGCACGGTGCGTCATTCTGCCGTAGTGTAGGGAGAGAGCACACATCATACGTGCTGGCTGCTGCTGATTAGGGACAGACAGTGAAAAATTGTGCCCGAAAAGAATGCAGGGACAGGTCGGAGTGTAGGCAGGGAAAGATATTTGAGCATTTTAGGGACAGGCTGGAGAGATTAGGCAGGGACAGAACAATCGTCCGTTAGCAATCTACATCGATTTTGCTGTGTGGGGGGTGGTGCAGTGAACAATCTTTTTGCCCTCACTTGAGCCCACTGAGGAGGAGGAGGAGGGAGAAAAAAATATATTTTTATCAGTCTGTTGTGTGCAGCGTTCAGCTATATTTTACTACAGATTGCTGTTCTAATCTGCTATTTAAAAATTACAAAGTTAAAGGGGAATTTTTTTTTTCCCTTCATAGCCTGCTGCTGAGCTGACCGTGACATAAAACATAAGACACTGCTGTGTTCACATGTGCTATTGAGTGATTTTCAATTTTATATACTTTTTTCTATTCCACTATTCAATATACACCCTTTTGGGTTAAAAAAAATTAAATTGTGGCATAGTCTGTACTAATCTGCTATTTAAAAATTACAAAGTTAAAGGGGAATTTTTTTTTTTTCCTTCATAGCCTGCTGCTGAGCTGACCGTGACATAAAACATAAGACACTGCTGTGTTCACATGTGCTATTGAGTGATTTTCAATTTTATATACTTTTTTCTATTCCACTATTCAATATACAACCCTTTTGGGTTAAAAAAAATTAAATTGTGGCATAGTCTGTACTAATCTGCTATTTAAAAATTACAAAGTTAAAGGGGAATTTTTTTTTTTCCCTTCATAGCCTGCTGCTGAGCTGACCGTGACATAAAACATAAGACACTGCTGTGTTCACATGTGCTATTGAAAAATCACCAATTTTATATACTTTTTTCTATTCCACTATTCAATATACACCCTTTTGGGTTAAAAAAAATTAAATTGTGGCATAGTCTGTACTAATCTGCTCTTTAAAAATTACAAAATTAAAGGGGAATTTTTTTTTCCCTTCATAGCCTGCTGCTGAGCTGACCGTGACATAAAACATAAGACACTGCTGTGTTCACATGTGCTATTGAAAAATCACCAATTTTATATACTTCTTTCTATTCTATTTTTTTTACACCCCTTTGGGGTAAAAAGAATTAAATTGCGGCATAGTCTGTATCGGTACGTGTGAGATACACCTTTCAAATTTTTTTCCACCGCCGAGGATTGCAGGGTGCTTCAGTTTGCCTCCTGTTCCGAACTCCTCCTACTCCTCATCCTGCCTTTAGGGTACAAAAAATTGTAATCGGGGCCTAGTCTGGGTTTGTACGTGTGAGATACACTTTTTTATATCATATTTTCTATTCCGCTATTCAATCTACACCCTTTTGGGGTAAAAAAAATTAAATTGCGGCATAGTCTGTATCGGTACGTGTGAGATACACCTTCCAAATTTTTGGGGCGCATCTTCCACCGCCAAGGATTGCAAGGTGCTTCAGTTTGCCTCCTGTTCCAAACTCCTCCTACTCCTCATCCTGCCTTTAGGGTACTAAAAATTGTAATCGGGGCCTAGTCTGGGTTTGTACGTGTGAGATACACCTTTTTATGTCATATTTTCTATTCCGCTATTCAATCTACACCCTTTGGGGTAAAAAGAATTAAATTGCGGCATAGTCTGTATCGGTACGTGTGAGATACACCTTCCAAATGTTTGGGGCGCATCTTCCACCGCCGAGGATTGCAAGGTGCTTCAGTTTGCCTCCTGTTCCGAACTCCTCCTACTCCTCATCCTGCCTTTAGGGTGCAAAAAATTGTAATCAGGGCCTAGTCTGGGTTTGTACGCGTGAGATACACCTTTTTATATCATATTTTCTATTCCGCTATTCAATCGACACCCTTTGGGGTAAAAATAATTAAATTGCGGCATAGTCTGTATCGGTACGTGTGAGATACACCTTCCAAATTTTTGGGGCGCATCTTCCACCGCCGAGGATTGCAGGGTGCTTCAGTTTGCCTCCTGTTCCAAACTCCTCCTACTCCTCATCCTGCCTTTAGGGTACTAAAAATTGTAATCGGGGCCTAGTCTGGGTTTGTACGTGTGAGATACACCTTTTTATATCATATTTTATATTCCGCTATTCAATCTACACCCTTTGGGGTAAAAAAGAATTAAATTGCGGCATAGTCTGTATCGGTACGTGTGAGATACAACTTCCAAATTTTTGGGGCGCATCTTCCACCGCCGAGGACTGCAGGGTGCTTCAGTTTGCCTCCTGTTCCGAACTCCTCCTACTCCTCATCCTGCCTTTAGGGTACAAAAAATTGTAACCGGGGCCTAGTCTGGGTTTGTACGTGTGAGATACACCTTTTTATATCATATTTTCTATTCCGCTATTCAATCTACACCCTTTTGGGGTAAAAAGAATTAAATTGCGGCATAGTCTGCATCGGTACGTGTGAGATACACCTTTTTATATACTTTTTTCTATTCCGCTAATAAATATACACCCTTTTGGGGTGAAAAAAATTAAATTGCGGCATAGTCTGTATCGGTATGTGTGAGATACACCTTTTAAATTTGTTTGGTGCAACTTCCACCGCCGAGGATTGCAGGGCGCTTCAGTTTGCCTCCTGTTCTGAACTCCTCCTACTCCTCTTCCTTATCCTCATCCTCCCTTTAGGGTACAAAAAATTGTAATCGGGGCCTAGTCTGTGTTTGTACGTGTGAGATACACCGTTTTACAAAATTTTTTCTATTCCGCTATTCATCATACACCCTTTTGTGGTAAAAAAAATTAAATTGCAGCATAGTCTGTGTTTGTACGTCTGAGATACACCTTTTTATATGATATTTTCTATTCCGCTATTCAATCTACACCCTTTTGGGGTAAAAAAAATTAAATTGCGGCATAGTCTGTATCGGTACGTGTGAGATACACCTTTTAAATTTGTTTGGCGCATCTCCTTCCACCACCGAGGATTGCAGGGTGCTTCAGTTTACATCCTGTTCCTAACTCCTCCTACTCCGCTACCTCATCCTCTACCGCCTCCTCATCCGGTCAGCGTAACACCATCACCACCAAATTCAGCAAAGCCAGGGGTAAACGACAGCAGGCAGTTTTAAAACTTGCATGTTTGGGGGAAAAATCCCACACCGCGCATGAGTTGTGGAGGAGCATGGAACAGCAGACCGATGAGTTGTTGGTGCCAGCGAGCCTCAAGCCCGGCATGGTGGTGTGCGATAACGGGCGAAATCTCATAGCAGCTCTGGGCCTAGCCGGTTTGACGCACATCCCTTGCCTGGCGCATGTGCTGAATTTGGTGGTGCAGAGGTTCCTTCAAAATTACCCCGATATGTCAGAGCTGCTGCAGAAAGTGCAGGCCGTCTGTGCGCACTTTCGGCGTTCTCACCCTGCTGCTGCTCGCCTGTCAGCGCTGCATAGTAACTTCGGCCTTCCCGCTCACCGCCTCATATGTGATGTGCCCACAAGGTGGAACTCCACCTTGCACATGCTGGAAAGACTGTGCGAGCAGCAGCAGGCCATAGTGGAGTTTCAGCTGCAGCACGCACGCGTGAGTCGCTCTGCGGAACAGCACCACTTCATCACCAATAACTGGGCCTCCATGCGAGACCTGTGTGCTTTGTTGCGCTGTTTTGAGTACTCCACCAACATGGGCAGTGCCGATGACGCCGTTGTCAGCTTAACTATCCCACTTCTATGCCTCTTTGAAAAAACGCATCAGGCGATGATGGAAGAGGATGTGGCACAGGAGGAGGAGGAGGAGGAAGAGGGATCATTTCCATGGCTTTTAGGGCAGTCATTCACAAGTGGCTCCGAGGGTGGGTTCCTGCATCCACAAACGCCAGGTACACAATTGTCCAGCAGGGGCACAGTTCTGGAGGATGAGGAGGAGGAGATGGAGGAGGAGATGGAGGAGGAGATGGAACCATATTCACAGCAGTGTGGCACCCAGGCCAGCTCATGGCCATCACTGGTGCGTGGCTGGGGGGGATACAGAAGACACAGACGATACACCTCCCACAGAGGACAGCCTTTCGTTGCCTCTGGGCAGCCTGGCACACATGAGCGATTACATGCTGCAGTGTCTCCACAACGACCGCCGAGTTGCCCACATTCTAACTTGTGCTGATTACTGGGTGGCCACGCTGCTGGATCCCCGTTACAAGGACAACGTACCATCCTTAATTCACTCACTGGAGCGTGATCGCAAGATGCGCGAGTACAAGCGCACGCTGGCATTCCCACCTGACAGCGGGGCCACAGTGGAAGCACAAGGCCAAGGCAGAGGAGGAGGAGGAGGAGGAGGAAGAGGTCGCCAACACAGCCAGGGCACCGCCAGCACCTCAGAAGAACCCTTCAACTTCTAGGTCTCCAAATTGGGCACATGGCCTGAGCTTGCCCTTTACGCCTTGGAGGTGCTGGCGTGCCCTGCAGCCAGTGTATTATCTGAACGTGTATTTAGCACGGCTGGGGGCGTTATCACAGACAAGCGCAGCCGCCTGTCCAGAGACAATGTGGACAAGCTCACGTTCATTAAAATGAACCAGGCATGGATCCCACAGGACTTTTCTGTACCTTGTGCAGAATAGAGATGGATACCGACCTTACCCAGCCATTGTTATATTTTTTAACTTTCTCACTCTTTTGGGGTGTACCCTAATTTAAAATGACTGTAAAAAAAGCAGTGTTGGCTACCTTGTCCCCCTCCACCGCCGCTTCCACCTACACCGCCACATCCACCGCCACCTCAACCTCCCTCCTACTCCATATGGGCCTCGTCCTTCACAGATGAAGAAAATTGTTTTATTTTTCTGTTTTTTTTTTGTTGTTTTAAGTTATTTCCCTATCCACATTTGTTTGCAGAGCACTTGCCCTGCTCTTAACTACATTTTGCTGCCATTTGCAGCACTCTAGCCCTTTCCATTGGTGTTTTAGAGCCATTTTAGTGCCTGAAAGTTCGGGTCCCCATTGACTTCAATGGGGTTCGGTGTCCGGGTAAAGTTCGGAAAAAGTCCGGGACACGGACCCGGACTTTTTTTTCAAGTTCGGCCGAACCCGCCGAACACAGACATCCAGGTGTCCGCTCAACCCTAGTTGCTAGTTCCCTGTGTCTGTCCCAGACATATGCGATATGTGTATACCTCTGACGTCTTTACATGTAAGTGATGACTATGGTAAAATTTATAGAAATATTGTTGAAGAAAGCTATATATAATCATTATATGACTGATATGAAACTGATGACATATTAATTTAGGATTATCAGGTTGTGATACACCTGCTGTTGGTCTTGAGAAAGGACACTGCGAAACACGTCAAAAAGCTACAAGAAGTACATACCTCAATTGATGGATTGACTGTAGAGAGGTGTTCACACCGATATTCATAAAGATATTGCATTATACTTTCATGTATTTTAATGTAGTCGCCTTTGGGTGACCATTGTGTTCTTAACGATATACAATAAAAGATTATTTTTTTAGAAATATGATAAGTCTGTCTCATGTACGTGCCATTAATATCCACCACAAGCAGGACTGTGTCTTGCAAACTCTTTGCAAAGATAGTATTCTATCAGGATGCGACACGTGTAAAGGCCTTCTTTTTTTGTCTTTTTGAATATTTTTACTTATTTACTAAGCTAAGTAAAAATTCACTTTGCAAAGCGAACGTGCTCTAAATCTTTAAATTAATCCTAATGAAGATCTTATTAAGTAGGGTAAGTAGGTTCACGAAAAAGTGTTAGGATGCGAAGGGGTTCCATAAAAGGATAAGTACACCAAAAAGTGCATTCAATTTCAGTGTAAATAATCTTGTAGGCAGGTTGCACTTGCAAGGTAGTTGGCTTGCACAGGTTGGGAAGGGGTTAATTTTTAGTACCTCAGTTCTCTGGCTTATTGGTCTTGGACTGGCCTCCCACCCGTTGTGATACATAAATAGGGGGAAGGTCCAGTTCAGAGGGTCTTTCAGTCTTGTGGGAGCTTAAGAACAAGGGAACACACCAGTACATGGAACACGAAAACCCAAGAACCAGCATGTAATCAGCACGAGATGCTGGTGTTCCGGTCATTGGAGATCACCAGCTATGGGCTAACACCTGTAAAGGTATGCCTGGGCAGGCATCTCCATTAGTCAGTTCAGGTTCTGGGCTTTGTCAAGTTTGTGGTCTGTTTTGCCATGAGAAGTAGCAGTAAAGTTATCAAACT
Source organism: Pelophylax lessonae (assembly GCF_965119305.1). Classification (NCBI taxonomy): domain Eukaryota; kingdom Metazoa; phylum Chordata; class Amphibia; order Anura; family Ranidae; genus Pelophylax; species Pelophylax lessonae. The sequence goes on along the minus strand of NC_138769.1, from coordinate 551,969,217 downwards.
ATCTCAAGCCTGGTCTGAAGTTATTCCAAAGAGGTACATGATGATTTCTCTGGCATACGAAACAACAGGGTCAGTAAAGCACATGTGGGGTATGAAGCAAGGCCACTACTAAAGGGTTAACTTAGCAAGACAGGTAGAGGAGAAATGCAGTTGTTATGGGTAACCAGAACTTGTACGAGGTGCAAAGCAGCCAGTCATGAAGCGTGGAACCTGGAAAGGCAGAGGGTCTGGTGGTAGTAGGGGGATCAGTGATCTGGCTTCCTTCCCAGCAGTTGGCTCCCTGAATGTATAAGGACGGAATCCACATTACAGAGACCCATAGTTTAGCCTCATGGTATGGGAGATTGAAGGAGGATTGAAGGTTTAAGCATGAGATCCACTCTTTGTACACAACGGGACCCCATTCTGTCACTGGGAGTGAAGTGGCAGAAGTGCGCTGGACTGGTGAATGCGGGCATGGGCTCAGCGATGTCCCTACTAAATGCAGCATCAACAAGTAAGGTGTGTAGTGACATGGGACAGCACTTTTACCGAGGGACTCTGTGTAATTAACTACTGCACAGAGTGTACAGCATGGGTGTCCAACCGGCGGCTCTCCGTCTGTTGCAGAACTATGGGACCCATGAGGCATTGCAAGGAAAGTCTCATGAGACATTGCAAGGCTGACAGTTGCAAACATGACTCCCAAAGGCAGAGGTATGATGGGACTTGCAGTTCCGTAACAGATGGAGGGCCACAGGTTGGACACTCATGGTGTAAGGCTCATCTCTAAGCCAGAGTACCATCATAATTTTGGACTTTCACATAAATGCGGTTCTTGGCATTGGTGAGCAAGCAAACAGTAAAAAGTACCCCCATGTGCAGGTCGTATGGCCCTGCCCACAATCTTATCCATTTATGTGTTAATCTTTTGGTTTATAGTTTTATGTATATGTACAATACATGGGGCAGCCATTACATACACGGGCTCTTCATTTTCACTGTGCTTTGCTAATCCACCTATCTTAAGCTGGCCATACAGGGATCGTTTGGGTTTTTTTTTCCCCCATCCACACAAATAAGGTAGATGTTGGTATCTTACCCACTGTCCTATTGTAGTCTAACAGGGAGCACTACTTCGCTGTCAGAATACACTGATCAGCATTGTAGCCTTCTTGGCTGCAGGTGCTGATCGAGTTAAAATTTACCAACAGTCCCGTTCGAGAGGAGTCGAGCATTAGATTGACTTTTCCCTAATGTAAATGGCCATAGAGGGATAGGCATTCGGCCGGTCTTTGCTAAACCAACTGAATTCGATCCATCTAATGCCAGCTTTACTGAAAGCATACCAATTCTGGTCTGTCTGATTGCAAACAATAGACTGCCTGCTTAGGTTTCAAGATGAGAGAAAATATTTTTGTTTTTGGAAAAGTTTTTTTTTTTTTAACTTCAGTATCAGTATTTGTCGAGCTTAAATGTACCATAATTCTTCGTTAAAAGTTTTTTTTTCAATGATAGGTCAACTTTAAGGCTGGGTTCACACTTATGCGAATTGGGTTTCTCCGCATTCAATTCGCATGACAGGAGACTGTGACCAGCTCTCAATGGAGCTGGTTCACACAGCTCCGGGACGGCCGTGGTTCGCACTGGAAAAAGGTCCTGTGCGTCTTTAGTTCTGTTTCAGGTCTGAATTAATGGAAAAATTGGGATCTGATTCGTCCCTGAAACAGAGAACAGGGAAGCACCGGACCCCCCCCCCCCCCCCCCTGCTGGGAGCTGTGTCTCTAGCTAGTGTGAACCTGGCCTAAAAGGAAGAATGTTCAAGAGTAGTAGCTCATTCATATCTTCTTGTAACCCTTTTTTGTAACATTATTCTACCACTGAAACATGGTGCTATAAATTATTTTTGTAAAAAAAAAAAAAACAACAATGTATGATAAAGATACATTTTGTGTACATTTTGAAAAATTAGGTGCTCGCTAACAAAGTAATATTTTTTTGTAACTTTTTTTCACTGTTACTGTACAAACCATTTAGAATAATCATTTCGCATTTTCTCCTATCCTAGACTATCCATTTTAAAAATAATATATTTAATTTAAATACCATATATGGATTCTGTGTAGTCATGAACAGTATAAAAATATACGGCAAACAGGACACGTGGCTAACCCATGATACATAATCTGATACTAGCACAATGCAAAGCAATCACATTTTTATATGGGTGAGATATGAAAAACAGAAAAGAGATACTGTGTGAGATGTGAAAGTCTAGTGGTGGGTAGGGTTAAGATAATATAGAATCTATACTGGGAAAGGTATCCCAAAGAGTGAAACCCACAGCTGGAACCTGAGGTGTACAGGTAGGTGCTGGGGTAAGAAGACATGAGAAAGAAGAGAAACATGTAAGAGAAGGGGAAGGGAGAAAAAGAAGGATGGAAAGGAAAGGGGGAAGGGGAAAGGGGGAAAGAAAGGAGGGGAAGGAAAGAAAAGGAGGGAAAGAAAGATAAAAATAAAAATGAGGAGAGAAAAAAAAGGGGGTAGGGGGAGGGAAACAAAAAAAGGGGGGGGGGGGAAAGGAAAAGGGTAGGGAACTGGGAAAAATGGAGAAGGAAAGAGGAAGGGAAAAACAAATGAAGATGCGAAAAAATGGGAGGGCTGGTGGGACTTTAAAGGTACCAGGTAGTTCAAAATAATAAGTACATAGTTTAAAAACTAGAAATATTTATTGACATAACATCTTTAAAATACAAGACAAAAAATACAACATAGATGCAAATAATTTGACATATACCAGAAGAACAATGTATTGAACATAAGGCAATAATGATAATGAAGATAAATAGGTCCAATGATGAGCATTAAACCAATCCCGACATGTTTCGCGGGCAGTGATGCACCGCTTCTTCAGGGGAATAAGAATGTGTCAATGTACAGTGCCTGTATGATACAGTGACAACAAACAATTGTTATTAGTTCAAATGCATATATGTCTAACAACAAAAACAAAAAGTGCATGCTGATATGGAACATCAAAGGGCATTCAGGGCCGTCACCATAGAGAGATCCACCACCAAACCAATTGGATAGAAAGCTCCCCAGAAAAAACGTCTCACCCGCGGATGTGGAGGGGCATAGGGGGTGGGATAGAGATGTAAGTGTGGTGAGCTAAGGAAGCTTCCACCGCCCGGTAAACAAGAAAGAAAAACCTGTTTATAGGTCTAACATATATACCTTATTCAGTGTCTGAGATAGACACGTTTGTATAGTCAAAAATGAAAAAGGTTAAGGGCAGGAGGTGTCAAACATGGCGGCCAAGTTGGAAAATACCCAGCGGGGTAATGATCTGTAGAGATGGAAATCAAACAAGTAGTACATCTGTGATCCAAAATGCTGTATATTATGTCTCTGTTAAGTGATTAAAAAATAAGCGAAGGGGGGGCTTTTACCTGCAAAGATGGAGGATAAGTCCTTCTTGGTAAAGATAGGTAACTAGGGATCTGAATAAAGCCCAAGTATGAGCTATTGCACTTGTATTACTTAGTCAGAGGGGTGAGGCCAACCATCACAGACATCTAAATAGCATATTTGGAGAGATCAACATATTACAAGGTGAAAAGAGAACCCATCTATCATCTGATAACAGGTACGCCAATATGGTTCTAAGTATCTTACCCGCGTGGGACCGCCATGTCCGCACACACCAGTTCCTGAGTGACTGAATGAGACGCTTGTTCCCCCTGTTATGGCCCTCAACCCGACACCACGCCGCGCATGACGTCACGCGTAACGTGGGCGGGTCAGGTCCTCAACTGCGCGCGCATCCGAAGAGGCGCATGCGTAGTGTCGCTCAGACCGGGCCGCAAAGGACAGCCCGGAAAGCGGCCACAACAACGCCGGACGGACAAACAACATCCGGCCAGCGGTGTGTGAGAGGACCACACATCCGCTGAGACGTCTGGAGAGCACGCCACCCAGTGGCAGGAGGAAAAACCACACACATGGATAGTGCCCAGGATGCACTTCGATCGCCAAAAGAATCATAGCATGCATGTAAACAAATATGACAATGGACATGATAAGGAGATAAAGTAATGGCAAAAAAACACCTATTGATTTTTGTGTAAAATATAAAGTTATAATCCTCAAAGTAAATAGTTATTATAAAGGAAACTTATAGGAAACAATAAGTTCCCCATAGTTTCTACAAAAGGATACCATGTTATGGAGAACTGAAATCCTCCAGCACATGGGAAATTTGACATCATAAAAAATAAAACATATCATAATATTAAGTATTAACTACTACAGCAATTGGAGATATAAAATCCCAGAGAGACATCAACTCGAAGAATGAGGATATAAAGTTTTCAATAATGAGAATGATTGGCAGACTCACCATTCTCCAGAGTCACATCTGCGGTGCCACAGGGGGTGGATGGTCCAGAGATGAATCGTGGGCAAATAAGGGGCAGAGACGTCCAGCAACTAACATCGACCGGGCTCAAGAGCAATCCAAAAATGTATATAGAATGTATATGAAAAAAGGGGAGAAAAAAAAGAAGGAATAGACCATTGGGGAAAAGACCACTTTAACCCAAGAAAGGTTTGTAAGTCAGGACCTCATTGATCCCAGGGGGTATGGTAGCCTCCAGGGACTCTATCCAATACGATTCCCTTTGTAGAATCCGTTTGTCCCAGTTTCCCCCTCGGGGATCCTGGGGGATCACTTCCAAAGCAAAAAACGAGACCATGGAGTTATCATACTTGTGGCAAAAAGCTATGTGACGTGTGACGCTCGTTTGTATTGTACCTCCCTCAGAGTGATAGATATGATCACCTATACGCTTGCTCAATTTCCGAATGGTCTTGCCGACATAGAATGCCCCACAGCAACAACTCATGAGGTAAATAACCCCCTGAGTGTTGCAGTCGGCATGATGTCTGGACTGAAACCACTTTCCACTGGGCAAGCGAATACCCGTACCGACCCTTATCCAAGGACATTTATCACAAGAACCACAGCGGTATGTACCCTTTGGGAGACCCACCTTGGTAGATTCTTTTGTATAGTGACTTTTAGTTAAACAGTCTCTAAGGGACATTGATCGTCTAAACACCAGACTGGGTCTGGCACTTAGATATTTGTGAAGGGTAAAGTCTTGAGTAAGAATCGGCCAGTGGCGCTTCAGGATCTTTCGCAGAACATCATCGTGAGCAGAGTATGTGGTAATAAATCTGACACTTTTATCATCTTTTTTGGAGGTAGTTTTGTAAAGCAAATCAGCTCTCGAATAGGTGATGGCTCTATTGTAAGCCTTCCTGAGCAGTGTCTTAGAATATCCTCTGGCAAGGAGTCGCTCACGGAGCAGGCCAGCCTGGACATAAAACTTAGCCTCCATGGAACAATTCCTACGGAGCCTTAAATATTGGGCATAAGGGATGCTTGCAATCAAGGGGGCGGGATGGGCACTTGCTGCGCTGAGAATGGTATTACCCGCACTAGGTTTGCGGTAAAGGTCCGTGTCAATGAGGCCATCCGGGGAGAGGCTGATGTATCGAACAATGCTAACATCTGGACGTTCGTTCAACGGGTGTCCAGAGACTTAAAAACGACTTCTTTGCCCCCCATCCCTAGAAACCTCACTAGAGATCAGGCCCTGGCTCTATCCTCACTTCAAAACAATAAAGATATCCTTATAAAACAATCAGACAAGGGGGGTAACATAGTTGTTATGACTCCTCCCCAGTATGAAACCATGTGTCTAGAAGTCTTGTGCAACCGGCAATGGTACCTGCCCATTGAGCCCGGTTGCATTGAGGATTTCATTTGTGAATCCAGGTCCCTGTGTTTTGAGGCCCTTTCCCAGGGCCTCATAGACAGGGATACGTATAACTTTCTATCTACCAAATATCCCAAAACTCCGACCTTTTATACTTTGCCCAAGGTGCACAAGAGCCTGGTGCACCCTCCTGGGAGACCCATCGTCTCTGGCAACGAGTCGCTCACGGAGCACGCCAGCAAATTTGTGGACTCATTCTTACTTCCTCATGTCCTTGCACTTCCGTCCTATATCAGGGACACCACCGATCTTCTCAAACACCTTGAGGAGATTCAGGTCCCTCCGGATGCCCTGCTTGTAGCAATTGATATTGAGGCGTTATACTCCAGTATCCCGCACGACCAGGGCATCCGGATGGCCGAATCTTTCCTCAAGGAACAGGATTATAATACCTGGCCCTTGATGGACTTTGTCCTCCGGTTATTAAGATTCATTCTCACGAGAAATTATTTTACCTTTTTGGAACAAACATACTTGCAGGTCCAGGGGGTAGCTATGGGCACTTGCTGCGCTCCCTCTTATGCGAATTTATATCTGGGTGCCTGGGAGAGGCTGGTCTTTTCGGACGAGAGAATGGAACAGTGGATGTCTCACATTTTAATTTGGTACAGGTTCATTGATGATCTGTTGATTATATGGACAGGTACAGTAGATGAACTTTCACTATTTTTGAAAGCCATTGACCATAACAATCTAAATCTTAAATTTACTTACACGTTTGACAGGCACATGATTTCATTCCTTGATCTGAACATCAGCCTCTCCCCGGATGGCCTCATTGACACGGACCTTTACCGCAAACCTAGTGCGGGTAATACCATTCTCAGCGCAGCAAGTGCCCATCCCGCCCCCTTGATTGCAAGCATCCCTTATGCCCAATATTTAAGGCTCCGTAGGAATTGTTCCATGGAGGCTAAGTTTTATGTCCAGGCTGGCCTGCTCCGTGAGCGACTCCTTGCCAGAGGATATTCTAAGACACTGCTCAGGAAGGCTTACAATAGAGCCATCACCTATTCGAGAGCTGATTTGCTTTACAAAACTACCTCCAAAAAAGATGATAAAAGTGTCAGATTTATTACCACATACTCTGCTCACGATGATGTTCTGCGAAAGATCCTGAAGCGCCACTGGCCGATTCTTACTCAAGACTTTACCCTTCACAAATATCTAAGTGCCAGACCCAGTCTGGTGTTTAGACGATCAATGTCCCTTAGAGACTGTTTAACTAAAAGTCACTATACAAAAGAATCTACCAAGGTGGGTCTCCCAAAGGGTACATACCGCTGTGGTTCTTGTGATAAATGTCCTTGGATAAGGGTCGGTACGGGTATTCGCTTGCCCAGTGGAAAGTGGTTTCAGTCCAGACATCATGCCGACTGCAACACTCAGGGGGTTATTTACCTCATGAGTTGTTGCTGTGGGGCATTCTATGTCGGCAAGACCATTCGGAAATTGAGCAAGCGTATAGGTGATCATATCTATCACTCTGAGGGAGGTACAATACAAACGAGCGTCACACGTCACATAGCTTTTTGCCACAAGTATGATAACTCCATGGTCTCGTTTTTTGCTTTGGAAGTGATCCCCCAGGATCCCCGAGGGGGAAACTGGGACAAACGGATTCTACAAAGGGAATCGTATTGGATAGAGTCCCTGGAGGCTACCATACCCCCTGGGATCAATGAGGTCCTGACTTACAAACCTTTCTTGGGTTAAAGTGGTCTTTTCCCCAATGGTCTATTCCTTCTTTTTTTTCTCCCCTTTTTTCATATACATTCTATATACATTTTTGGATTGCTCTTGAGCCCGGTCGATGTTAGTTGCTGGACGTCTCTGCCCCTTATTTGCCCACGATTCATCTCTGGACCATCCACCCCCTGTGGCACCGCAGATGTGACTCTGGAGAATGGTGAGTCTGCCAATCATTCTCATTATTGAAAACTTTATATCCTCATTCTTCGAGTTGATGTCTCTCTGGGATTTTATATCTCCAATTGCTGTAGTAGTTAATACTTAATATTATGATATGTTTTATTTTTTATGATGTCAAATTTCCCATGTGCTGGAGGATTTCAGTTCTCCATAACATGGTATCCTTTTGTAGAAACTATGGGGAACTTATTGTTTCCTATAAGTTTCCTTTATAATAACTATTTACTTTGAGGATTATAACTTTATATTTTACACAAAAATCAATAGGTGTTTTTTTGCCATTACTTTATCTCCTTATCATGTCCATTGTCATATTTGTTTACATGCATGCTATGATTCTTTTGGCGATCGAAGTGCATCCTGGGCACTATCCATGTGTGTGGTTTTTCCTCCTGCCACTGGGTGGCGTGCTCTCCAGACGTCTCAGCGGATGTGTGGTCCTCTCACACACCGCTGGCCGGATGTTGTTTGTCCGTCCGGCGTTGTTGTGGCCGCTTTCCGGGCTGTCCTTTGCGGCCCGGTCTGAGCGACACTACGCATGCGCCTCTTCGGATGCGCGCGCAGTTGAGGACCTGACCCGCCCACGTTACGCGTGACGTCATGCGCGGCGTGGTGTCGGGTTGAGGGCCATAACAGGGGGAACAAGCGTCTCATTCAGTCACTCAGGAACTGGTGTGTGCGGACATGGCGGTCCCACGCGGGTAAGATACTTAGAACCATATTGGCGTACCTGTTATCAGATGATAGATGGGTTCTCTTTTCACCTTGTAATATGTTGATCTCTCCAAATATGCTATTTAGATGTCTGTGATGGTTGGCCTCACCCCTCTGACTAAGTAATACAAGTGCAATAGCTCATACTTGGGCTTTATTCAGATCCCTAGTTACCTATCTTTACCAAGAAGGACTTATCCTCCATCTTTGCAGGTAAAAGCCCCCCCTTCGCTTATTTTTTAATCACTTAACAGAGACATAATATACAGCATTTTGGATCACAGATGTACTACTTGTTTGATTTCCATCTCTACAGATCATTACCCCGCTGGGTATTTTCCAACTTGGCCGCCATGTTTGACACCTCCTGCCCTTAACCTTTTTCATTTTTGACTATACAAACGTGTCTATCTCAGACACTGAATAAGGTATATATGTTAGACCTATAAACAGGTTTTTCTTTCTTGTTTACCGGGCGGTGGAAGCTTCCTTAGCTCACCACACTTACATCTCTATCCCACCCCCTATGCCCCTCCACATCCGCGGGTGAGACGTTTTTTCTGGGGAGCTTTCTATCCAATTGGTTTGGTGGTGGATCTCTCTATGGTGACGGCCCTGAATGCCCTTTGATGTTCCATATCAGCATGCACTTTTTGTTTTTGTTGTTAGACATATATGCATTTGAACTAATAACAATTGTTTGTTGTCACTGTATCATACAGGCACTGTACATTGACACATTCTTATTCCCCTGAAGAAGCGGTGCATCACTGCCCGCGAAACATGTCGGGATTGGTTTAATGCTCATCATTGGACCTATTTATCTTCATTATCATTATTGCCTTATGTTCAATACATTGTTCTTCTTGTATATGTCAAATTATTTGCATCTATGTTGTATTTTTTGTCTTGTATTTTAAAGATGTTATGTCAATAAATATTTCTAGTTTTTAAACTATGTACTTATTATTTTGAACTACCTGGTACCTTTAAAGTCCCACCAGCCCTCCCATTTTTTCGCATCTTCATTTGTTTTTCCCTTCCTCTTTCCTTCTCCATTTTTCCCAGTTCCCTACCCTTTTCCTTTTCCCCCCCCCCCCTTTTTTTGTTTCCCTCCCCCTACCCCCTTTTTTTTCTCTCCTCATTTTTATTTTTATCTTTCTTTCCCTCCTTTTCTTTCCTTCCCCTCCTTTCTTTCCCCCTTTCCCCTTCCCCCTTTCCTTTCCATCCTTCTTTTTCTCCCTTCCCCTTCTCTTACATGTTTCTCTTCTTTCTCATGTCTTCTTACCCCAGCACCTACCTGTACACCTCAGGTTCCAGCTGTGGGTTTCACTCTTTGGGATACCTTTCCCAGTATAGATTCTATACAGATTAGGGATGTGGTACCTTTTGTTTATAACTCTATAAAACAAACACACTTTTTCAATTAATTTTAGGTGGATAACACACCTGAGGGCGCCTTCCTTTTTGGCTACATGCCAAGTGTTTGTAAAATTGTATTGCTTTATAGCATTTTCTATATGAACATATCACTTGGATTATATGCTCAGCCTTTTATTGATATCTCAGAGAGACAGTAATTCTAGTTTTGTTTTTGTTTCCCGTGGCACACACTCTGGTTCGGAGTAGTTGTGCTTTTTTTCTCCAGCTTCGCATCCTGTGAGGTCGTTGGTGGTCGTTTGGTCCGAAATTGTGGGCACAGGCATGGACTTGCTAGGCACAGCATGGACCGGTTTCATGACAGGTATACAATCCACGTGTGAATCTCATACCAAAACAGAGGAAGACCTAAGGACCTATCTAGGCAAAATGTATAACTTATTAAAACGCAAATCACATCTTTACTGGCATATCGAGTATTTCCTCAAGTACATTGATGAGAATATCAGTCCACAAGGGCTGAGGATACACACGCTCCCTACTTTGAGAGACCCATCTGAGACTTTCAAAAAAGAATGGGAGAGTATACTTAATACATGTAGTCAAGATTTGATGAAATCACTCGTGACCCAGTATAAGGTGGATATGACAGCGTTAGACATTGAAATAGATCAAATGAATACCAAATATAAACAGGTCTTCGAGGCCCCTAATTTTGCTCCAGCTTGGACAGAGGTGAAGGCCAAACTAGAGGTTATGAATAAAGAAATTATTCATAAAAAACAAGTTAAGTTCCAAAAAGACAAACAAGCCTTCAATGAAGGCTATGCCTATAAATGGAATCTCAAAACCCGCCCCTTATATACACACCGCACACGCACTACCAATCACGCAGATATCACGGATGATAATGTAGAATCTGATTCTAGCCTGGCCAGTTCCCTTTCGCACCAATCACGAGCACCACGATCAGGCCCCCCTGCTCCCAACAAACGCACTAAGGCCCAGAAACGAGGACGAGGCAGTGCTGGTCCTTCACCCACTTTACCCTCGAGTCAAAATAAGAAAAAACCTGATACACTCGCTAATCTAAACACGTCCACGAGTCTACCAAACATAGCCCCTACACTACAGAAAGTACTAGCCAGAAACACTTCACTACCCTCTAACACTAGTGATTCCGCTTCCGCTATATCGGACGACGGTTTTTTAGAGCTACCCAATCCCCAAACACCCAGGAACACCAAACAGGGCAATCTAAACATGTACGTGAAACCCAAAACAACCTAAATAATTTCAACACACACATTAATGCCTCAAACAAACTTAATATTATTAACTTAACCCCGTTTGACTTGACTCCTGTCCAAGAACAAGTGCTTGGCCTGGGTCTAGGCTTTTGCCCTTCCAGGGCTATTGATACTTCTGAAACTATAAAAGATCTACACCTGTTTGCAAGAAATCTTACTTTTAAATTTATGTTTGACAAAGATAGGAAACAAAAAAACTTAGAAAAACAACTGGCCGAACAGACCAGGCACTTGACCATGGCTGAGAGTCGGGCCATCAAGGACCTAGTTCTGTTATATGAAGAGGGCAACACGGAAGTTGTGTCCATGATTGACTCAGTGGATTCACCTGATGAAACCCCTCCTCCTCCTACTTCTCAAATCATTTCAAAAAAGGTTTTCAAACCGAAATCAGAGAAATTTCCTGATCTATCGAACAATGCTAACATCTGGACGTTCGTTCAACGGGTGTCCAGAGACTTAAAAACGACTTCTTTGCCCCCCATCCCTAGAAACCTCACTAGAGATCAGGCCCTGGCTCTATCCTCACTTCAAAACAATAAAGATATCCTTATAAAACAATCAGACAAGGGGGGTAACATAGTTGTTATGACTCCTCCCCAGTATGAAACCATGTGTCTAGAAGTCTTGTGCAACCGGCAATGGTACCTGCCCATTGAGCCCGGTTGCATTGAGGATTTCATTTGTGAATACAGGTCCCTGTGTTTTGAGGCCCTTTCCCAGGGCCTCATAGACAGGGATACGTATAACTTTCTATCTACCAAATATCCCAAAACTCCGACCTTTTATACTTTGCCCAAGGTGCACAAGAGCCTGGTGCACCCTCCTGGGAGACCCATCGTCTCTGGCAACGAGTCGCTCACGGAGCACGCCAGCAAATTTGTGGACTCATTCTTACTTCCTCATGTCCTTGCACTTCCGTCCTATATCAGGGACACCACCGATCTTCTCAAACACCTTGAGGAGATTCAGGTCCCTCCGGATGCCCTGCTTGTAGCAATTGATATTGAGGCGTTATACTCCAGTATCCCGCACGACCAGGGCATCCGGATGGCCGAATCTTTCCTCAAGGAACAGGATTATAATACCTGGCCCTTGATGGACTTTGTCCTCCGGTTATTAAGATTCATTCTCACGAGAAATTATTTTACCTTTTTGGAACAAACATACTTGCAGGTCCAGGGGGTAGCTATGGGCACTTGCTGCGCTCCCTCTTATGCGAATTTATATCTGGGTGCCTGGGAGAGGCTGGTCTTTTCGGACGAGAGAATGGAACAGTGGATGTCTCACATTTTAATTTGGTACAGGTTCATTGATGATCTGTTGATTATATGGACAGGTACAGTAGATGAACTTTCACTATTTTTGAAAGCCATTGACCATAACAATCTAAATTTTAAATTTACTTACACGTTTGACAGGCACATGATTTCATTCCTTGATCTGAACATCAGCCTCTCCCCGGATGGCCTCATTGACACGGACCTTTACCGCAAACCTAGTGCGGGTAATACCATTCTCAGCGCAGCAAGTGCCCATCCCGCCCCCTTGATTGCAAGCATCCCTTATGCCCAATATTTAAGGCTCCGTAGGAATTGTTCCATGGAGGCTAAGTTTTATGTCCAGGCTGGCCTGCTCCGTGAGCGACTCCTTGCCAGAGGATATTCTAAGACACTGCTCAGGAAGGCTTACAATAGAGCCATCACCTATTCGAGAGCTGATTTGCTTTACAAAACTACCTCCAAAAAAGATGATAAAAGTGTCAGATTTATTACCACATACTCTGCTCACGATGATGTTCTGCGAAAGATCCTGAAGCGCCACTGGCCGATTCTTACTCAAGACTTTACCCTTCACAAATATCTAAGTGCCAGACCCAGTCTGGTGTTTAGACGATCAATGTCCCTTAGAGACTGTTTAACTAAAAGTCACTATACAAAAGAATCTACCAAGGTGGGTCTCCCAAAGGGTACATACCGCTGTGGTTCTTGTGATAAATGTCCTTGGATAAGGGTCGGTACGGGTATTCGCTTGCCCAGTGGAAAGTGGTTTCAGTCCAGACATCATGCCGACTGCAACACTCAGGGGGTTATTTACCTCATGAGTTGTTGCTGTGGGGCATTCTATGTCGGCAAGACCATTCGGAAATTGAGCAAGCGTATAGGTGATCATATCTATCACTCTGAGGGAGGTACAATACAAACGAGCGTCACACGTCACATAGCTTTTTGCCACAAGTATGATAACTCCATGGTCTCGTTTTTTGCTTTGGAAGTGATCCCCCAGGATCCCCGAGGGGGAAACTGGGACAAACGGATTCTACAAAGGGAATCGTATTGGATAGAGTCCCTGGAGGCTACCATACCCCCTGGGATCAATGAGGTCCTGACTTACAAACCTTTCTTGGGTTAAAGTGGTCTTTTCCCCAATGGTCTATTCCTTCTTTTTTTTCTCCCCTTTTTTCATATACATTCTATATACATTTTTGGATTGCTCTTGAGCCCGGTCGATGTTAGTTGCTGGACGTCTCTGCCCCTTATTTGCCCACGATTCATCTCTGGACCATCCACCCCCTGTGGCACCGCAGATGTGACTCTGGAGAATGGTGAGTCTGCCAATCATTCTCATTATTGAAAACTTTATATCCTCATTCTTCGAGTTGATGTCTCTCTGGGATTTTATATCTCCAATTGCTGTAGTAGTTAATACTTAATATTATGATATGTTTTATTTTTTATGATGTCAAATTTCCCATGTGCTGGAGGATTTCAGTTCTCCATAACATGGTATCCTTTTGTAGAAACTATGGGGAACTTATTGTTTCCTATAAGTTTCCTTTATAATAACTATTTACTTTGAGGATTATAACTTTATATTTTACACAAAAATCAATAGGTGTTTTTTTGCCATTACTTTATCTCCTTATCATGTCCATTGTCATATTTGTTTACATGCATGCTATGATTCTTTTGGCGATCGAAGTGCATCCTGGGCACTATCCATGTGTGTGGTTTTTCCTCCTGCCACTGGGTGGCGTGCTCTCCAGACGTCTCAGCGGATGTGTGGTCCTCTCACACACCGCTGGCCGGATGTTGTTTGTCCGTCCGGCGTTGTTGTGGCCGCTTTCCGGGCTGTCCTTTGCGGCCCGGTCTGAGCGACACTACGCATGCGCCTCTTCGGATGCGCGCGCAGTTGAGGACCTGACCCGCCCACGTTACGCGTGACGTCATGCGCGGCGTGGTGTCGGGTTGAGGGCCATAACAGGGGGAACAAGCGTCTCATTCAGTCACTCAGGAACTGGTGTGTGCGGACATGGCGGTCCCACGCGGGTAAGATACTTAGAACCATATTGGCGTACCTGTTATCAGATGATAGATGGGTTCTCTTTTCACCTTGTAATATGTTGATCTCTCCAAATATGCTATTTAGATGTCTGTGATGGTTGGCCTCACCCCTCTGACTAAGTAATACAAGTGCAATAGCTCATACTTGGGCTTTATTCAGATCCCTAGTTACCTATCTTTACCAAGAAGGACTTATCCTCCATCTTTGCAGGTAAAAGCCCCCCCTTCGCTTATTTTTTAATCACTTAACAGAGACATAATATACAGCATTTTGGATCACAGATGTACTACTTGTTTGATTTCCATCTCTACAGATCATTACCCCGCTGGGTATTTTCCAACTTGGCCGCCATGTTTGACACCTCCTGCCCTTAACCTTTTTCATTTTTGACTATACAAACGTGTCTATCTCAGACACTGAATAAGGTATATATGTTAGACCTATAAACAGGTTTTTCTTTCTTGTTTACCGGGCGGTGGAAGCTTCCTTAGCTCACCACACTTACATCTCTATCCCACCCCCTATGCCCCTCCACATCCGCGGGTGAGACGTTTTTTCTGGGGAGCTTTCTATCCAATTGGTTTGGTGGTGGATCTCTCTATGGTGACGGCCCTGAATGCCCTTTGATGTTCCATATCAGCATGCACTTTTTGTTTTTGTTGTTAGACATATATGCATTTGAACTAATAACAATTGTTTGTTGTCACTGTATCATACAGGCACTGTACATTGACACATTCTTATTCCCCTGAAGAAGCGGTGCATCACTGCCCGCGAAACATGTCGGGATTGGTTTAATGCTCATCATTGGACCTATTTATCTTCATTATCATTATTGCCTTATGTTCAATACATTGTTCTTCTTGTATATGTCAAATTATTTGCATCTATGTTGTATTTTTTGTCTTGTATTTTAAAGATGTTATGTCAATAAATATTTCTAGTTTTTAAACTATGTACTTATTATTTTGAACTACCTGGTACCTTTAAAGTCCCACCAGCCCTCCCATTTTTTCGCATCTTCATTTGTTTTTCCCTTCCTCTTTCCTTCTCCATTTTTCCCAGTTCCCTACCCTTTTCCTTTTCCCCCCCCCCCTTTTTTTGTTTCCCTCCCCCTACCCCCTTTTTTTTCTCTCCTCATTTTTATTTTTATCTTTCTTTCCCTCCTTTTCTTTCCTTCCCCTCCTTTCTTTCCCCCTTTCCCCTTCCCCCTTTCCTTTCCATCCTTCTTTTTCTCCCTTCCCCTTCTCTTACATGTTTCTCTTCTTTCTCATGTCTTCTTACCCCAGCACCTACCTGTACACCTCAGGTTCCAGCTGTGGGTTTCACTCTTTGGGATACCTTTCCCAGTATAGATTCTATACAGATTAGGGATGTGGTACCTTTTGTTTATAACTCTATAAAACAAACACACTTTTTCAATCTAGGGTTAAGATAATACAAATGCTGAATTTCTGTTTACTGCCACTAAGTGTTTTGTTTTCTGAGTGGGTAGTGAGAACCTCCCACTTACAAGGAAAGAATGTGACAGGGTGATTCCTGTTGCACGCAATGATTTTGCTTCTTCATATGTTTTTGCAGTCACACAGTTGAATGGTCACTGATCACTTCGTACTTTATCACCAATAAGGCCCCATTCACACCTGAGTGCTTTGTAGCTTAAAGCTCGAAGCTACAAAACGCTGGAGGAGAAAAAATCAATGTTTCTCTATGGAGATGGTTTACATCTCCACTCCAAGTCACCTGAAGCTCAAAAAAGTTTTGGAGCTTTACTTGCAGCTCGAATTGGGCAGATTTGGGTGTTTCTATTCCCATAAAAGTTCATAGAAACGCGCGATTCGCGCCTTTTTATGTGCTTTTGCGCGTTTTGTTGCGCGACATGGCGCGTTTTTCTGCACAAATGCAAAGTTACCTCCCAAAAGGAAATGACAACATTTTAGCAGGAAGTCCCAAAGCAGCCATATAACACCTGGAAAATGGAGGATACATTAGCCTGTTCGATCCCAAGTCATTCATACCCATGGTCAAGGCGCACCCCTGCGTATACCACAAGAAGGACTCAAATTACAAAATCAGGGCCAAGAAGAGGAGGGCCTGGAAGAATATTGGCCAGCAGGTTTTCCCAGACTGGAATTGATTTAAAGCAAATGTGAAAGATGACAAAAGTTAGTTTAGCAATCATTCTGCATATGTTAGAAATGTCACTGCATGGTATTTATCTAAATGCATCTTTGAACTGATTTCTAACCTGAGTTTAGCATACAGGCTGCTTGTAGAAATCTTTGTACCCCATACAGCTTACCTAACAGGCCCCCCATAGGTAAATATAGCAAATATTCTCTTTTAATTAAGACCAGTGATGGAAACGGAAGCAATGGAGCATTTCATCTGATAAACAAACCCTGATGGGTTTAAAAAAAGCATTTGATCATACCCATCTTGGTATGAACGGAAGCAAAGGGCAGAGGAGAAATCTGGGGTCTAATAGCAAAAAAGAGTACCTATCACCAGTGGTGGCCGGTATGTTGGGGGCGCAGGGGCGCCGCCCCCCCATCCACGCGTCCGGCCCCCTAATCTGCATACAGGGGCGCCTGGAGTTAAATGGGGCTTCTTTTTTTTTGCATCACCTGATTAGAGCCAGAGGCTCTTATAGGGCGATGCAAAGGGTGGACCCCAGGTGCAGAGCAGTGCGCCCCGACTCCACCCATTGTGTGACAATAGCGAATGAAAATTCGCTATTGTCACACGGAGCCTCCTCCCGGCCAATCAGGGAGCAGGTATAATACCTCATTCCTGATTGGCCGCAAGGCAAACCTCATGCCATTGGCCGAGGAGGAGGCGGGAGGAGTCGAGGAGACGCGCCGCCGGGACTGAGGAGAAGCCGCCCACCGCCGCTGCTGCTCCAGGTAAGTAAGGGGGCACGCACGCTGATCTCTGCATTGAAGGGGGCATGTATGCTGGTCACTGCATTGAAGGGGGCACGCATGCTTATCTCTGCATTGAAGGGGGCATGTACGCTGGTCACTGCATTGAAGGGGGCACGCACGCTGATCTCTGCATTGAAGGGGGCATATATGCTGGTCACTGCATAGAAGGGGGCACGCACGCTGATCTCTGCATTGAAGGGGGCATGTACGCTGGTCACTGCATTGAAGGGGGCATGCCCGCTGGTCTCTGCATTGAAGGGGGCATGCACGCTGGTCACTGCATTGAAGGGGGCATGTACGCTGGTCACTACATTGAAGGGGGCATGTACGCTGGTCACTGCATTGAAGGGGGCATATACGCTGGTCTCTGGATTGAAGGGGGCATGTACGCTGGTCACTGCATTGAAGGGGGCATGTACGCTGGTCACTACATTGAAGGGGGCATGTACGCTGGTCACTACATTGAAGGGGGCATGTACGCTGGTCACTGCATTGAAGGGGGCATGTACGCTGGTCAATGCATTGAAGGGGGCATGTACGCTGGTCTCTGCATTGAAGGGGGCATGTACGCTGGTCTCTGCATTGAAGGGGACATGTATGCTGGTCCCTCACCATTATGTGCAGGCTATGAATGTGCTAGCACCAAATGACCCAGCCCATTCACCAGCTACCTGTTATGACCTATAGACACCGGTGATGTTTTTGTGGTGAAAATGTCCAACATACTGTGAAATTTTGGCATTATAGTCTTCCTTCCTGTTGCACGTGTGCTTGCAATTACCTCAGGGACAATAGGGTGCAGCCAACACCCACTAGATGCTGTTGTATAAAAGAAATGTTTTTATACAAAATATTATATTTTGTCAAAATGTCCAATAGTCGATGGCCTCAAACTGCCATGAGACCTGTCCTGCTGGAGACATGAATTAGGAAGCATATATATCCCTGACCTGTGTACCTTTTCTGGTTTCACGAACTTCAGTTCAGACTGCCCACACTGTCAAAAGTACCAATACCTGGTTTATTGATCATGGTATAACTGTGCTTGATTGGCCAGCTATCTCTCCTGACCTAAACCCTATAGAGAATCTATGGGGTATTGTCAAGAGGAACATGGGAGACACTAGACCAAACAATGCAAATGAGCTGAAGGCCGCTATCAAAGCAACCCGGGCTTCCATAACACCTCAGCAGTGCCACAGCCTGATCACCTTCATGCCATGATGCATTGATGCAATAATTCATGCAAAAGGACCCCCGACCAAGTATTGAATGCATACTATACTGTACATGGGCATACTTTTCAGTAAGCCAACATTTCTGTATTAAAAATCCTTTTTTAATTAGTCTTATGTAAAATTCAAATATTCTGAGATACAAAATTTGGGTTTTCACTAGCTGTACGCCTTAATCATCAAAATAAAATAAATAAATGCTGGAAATATATCACTCAATGCAGTGGTGTATTATCCATGTGTGCAGGGTGTTCATTGCACATTGTGCCCTGACCCACCCTGTACACATGGATGATATGTTTGGGGGTGATCAGTGCATCCGTGGGGGCAATCTTTTCATCCAGAGGGCCCAGTGCACCGCCGCTTACAGGATGTCGTGGAAATGAATAGGGCTTGGAGCATAGAAACCCGCTCAGTGCGCTCAAAATTAATATGCACCAAACACCATTAAACCCTTGTACTGAAAAAACAAATGTACAGCTCTTTTGTATAAGGTTATCCGTTAGCTCGGCAGCAAAGAAAATGAACAGACAAGCTTGCTGTAGTCAATTCGATGCTATCTGGAGGGTTTCCTCTGAGTGACTGACTCCTCCAAGACACAGTAGGTTTATTTAACAAAAGGGTGTTACAGGGAGTGGCTTCAAGACCACCAATCACAGAACATGTATACATTCAAAAAGTACAATAGGAACTGTAAAGTGGATGCCCCTGAATAGACACGGCCGAACAAAGGGAATCCCAACTGTAGCACATGGCTTCTCATTGTTCACCCATGTCAATCCATAAACATAGACTCATACCTGTTAGTGGGTCCAATCATACATGATTCATATGTAAACCAAATTTGATAGTGACCATTCTATTTGTTCCAGTTGATGAGGCTTTATCTGCATAAGATAATAGCAGCAGTGTTTAAGTCACACGGATCCGAATATGACTAAAAGATGCCATCCATTAATCTTGGTAAAATGATAAGAATTTCCATATCACAAACATATCTCAGCAGTACGGGGCGGGTGCAGTCCTGGCAAAGAGCTCCAAAAGGTCCATCATAGGGTTCAGGAGTCTCTCCCGGACTCTGACACGATAACCAGTGTACATTCTGTCCAACCAGGTGACTGAGTCGTTGTGAGGAAATGTCAAAGGACGGGATTGGAGCAGAGGTATTCTGAGATATTACCAGGTTCAGCTGACAACGCTGACTTCCTTGAGGCTCTGGATCCATGCCAGCCACTGCAAAAAGCTGCTCAACTTCATCCAAGAATGATAATGAGTAGTGTTGAGCGAACACGGACTGTATTATTCGTGTTCGTACCGAATAATTGGATTTTTTGTACCCGAACACGGACACGGACACTTTACTGTATGTTCGGGTAAAAATCCGTGTTCGGTCGTTTTATTTCCGGGTTTTGCATGCTTTGGCGCTCTTTTCATGGCGGGCTTTCAACAGCCAATCAACAATCGTTTAACTGGTGTGCCTTAAGCCATCCCAGCCATGCCTGCAAATGTCTCAGTAGCTGTGATTGGCCGTCTGAAGCATGTGACCAAGTCTTTATAAGTTCGAGGCAGCCGCAGCGGCGTCATTATGCTGCTTAGATTCAGGGACAGAGCACACATCAACGTGCTGGCTGCTGATTAGGGAAAGATAGGCAGGAAAAAACCATTTGTGTCCGGATAGAATTGAGGGACAGGTCGGAGTGTTTAGGCAGGGCGAGTTGTAGGCATTTTAGGGATAGAGTCTGCTGAATTATATAGGGTCAGTGTCTTCTACAAACTACAATCGATATTGCTGTGTGGGGGGTGGGGTCTGCACTCAATCCTGATCTACGATCTCTTCTCAATCCTGTTAGGGACAGAGTCTGCTGAATTTTAGGGAAACTGTGTTCTACAAACTACAATCGATATTGCTGTGTGGTGTGGGATTGGAGATAGGCAGGTGTCAGTGATCCACATCCATTTTTCTGTGTGTGAGCTGCAGTGAACACAATCTTTTTGGGCTGCAGTGAACACAATCTTTTTGGGCTGCAGTGAACACAATCTTTTTGGGCTGCAGTGAACACAATCTTTTTGGGCTGCAGTGAACACAATCTTTTTGGGGTGCAGTGAACAAAATCTTTTTGGGGTGCAGTGAACACAATCCTTTTTGGTGTGCAGTGAACACAATCTTTGTGGGGTGCAGTGAACAAAATCCTTTGTGGGGTGCAGTGAACACAATCTTTTTGGGGTGCAGTGAACAAAATCCTTTTTGGGGTGCAGTGAACAACATCCTTTTTGGGGTGCAGTGAACAACATCCTTTTTGGGGTGCAGTGAACACAATCTTTTTGGGGTGCAGTGAACAAAATCCTTTGTGGGGTGCAGTGAACACAATCTTTTTGGGGTGCAGTGAACACAATCTTTTTGGGGTGGAGTGAACAACATCCTTTTTGGGGTGCAGTGAACAAAATCCTTTTTGGGGTGCAGTGAACAAAATCATTTTTGGGGTGCAGTGAACACAATCTTTTTGGGGTGCAGTGAACACAATCTTTGTGGGGTGCAGTGAACACAATCTTTTTGGGGTGGAGTGAACAACATCCTTTTTGGGGTGCAGTGAACAACATCCTTTTTGGGGTGCAGTGAACACAATCTTTTTGGGGTGCAGTGAACACAATCTTTGTGGGGTACAGTGAACAGAATCTTTGTGGGGTGCAGTGAACACAATCTTTGGGGGGTACAGTGAACACAATCTTTGTGAGGTGCAGTGAACACAATCTTTGTGGGGTGCAGTGAACACAATCATTGTGGGGTGCAGTGAACTCAATCTTTGTGGGGTACAGTGAACACAATCTCATACTGAAGGTTTGAGGGTGCTGCCTGTTCCATACTCCCCCTACTCCTCATCTAGCCTTTTAGGGGTACAAACAATAGTAATTGGGGCCTAGTGTGGTTGTGTACGTGTGATATACATACACTTTTTTGGGATCATATTTTCTATTCCGCTATTTAATCAAAAACCTTTGGGGATCAGTTAAATTGGGGGATAGTCTGTGTTGGTACGTGTGAGAGAGATCCACCTTTCCAAGTTGTTGGGGTTCATCTCATACTTCTGAAGGTTTGAGGGTGCTGCCTGTTCCATACTCCCCCTACTCCTAGCCTTTTAGGGGTACAAACAATAGTAATTGGGGCCTAGTGTGGTTGTGTACGTGTGATATACATACACTTTTTTGGGATCATATTTTCTATTCCGCTATTTAATCAAAAACCTCTGGGGATCAGTTAAATTGGGGGATAGTCTGTGTTGGTACGTGTGAGAGAGATCCACCTTTCCAAGTTGTTGGGGTTCATCTCATACTTCTGAAGGTTTGAGGGTGCTGCCTGTTCCATACTCCCCCTACTCCTAGCCTTTTAGGGGTACAAACAATAGTAATTGGGGCCTAGTGTGGTTGTGTACGTGTGATATACATACACTTTTTTGGGATCATATTTTCTATTCCGCTATTTAATCAAAAACCTCTGGGGATCAGTTAAATTGGGGGATAGTCTGTGTTGGTACGTGTGAGAGAGATCCACCTTTCCAAGTTGTTGGGGTTCATCTCATACTTCTGAAGGTTTGAGGGTGCTGCCTGTTCCATACTCCCCCTACTCCTAGCCTTTTAGGGGTACAAACAATAGTAATTGGGGCCTAGTGTGGTTGTGTACGTGTGATATACATACACTTTTTTGGGATCATATTTTCTATTCCGCTATTTAATCAAAAACCTTTGGGGATCAGTTAAATTGGGGGATAGTCTGTGTTGGTACGTGTGAGAGAGATCCACCTTTCCAAGTTGTTGAGGTTCATCTCATACTTCTGAAGGTTTGAGGGTGCTGCCTGTTCCATACTCCCCCTACTCCTAGCCTTTTAGGGGTACAAACAATAGTAATTGGGGCCTAGTGTGGTTGTGTACGTGTGATATACATACACTTTTTTGGGATCATATTTTCTATTCCGCTATTTAATCAAAAACCTTTGGGGATCAGTTAAATTGGGGGATAGTCTGTGTTGGTACGTGTGAGAGAGATCCACCTTTCCAAGTTGTTGGGGTTCATCTCATACTTCTGAAGGTTTGAGGGTGCTGCCTGTTACATACTCCCCCTACTCCTAGCCTTTTAGGGGTACAAACAATAGTAATTGGGGCCTAGTGTGGTTGTGTACGTGTGATATACATACACTTTTTTGGGATCATATTTTCTATTCCGCTATTTAATCAAAAACCTTTGGGGATCAGTTAAATTGGGGGATAGTCTGTGTTGGTACGTGTGAGAGAGATCCACCTTTCCAAGTTGTTGGGGTTCATCTCATACTTCTGAAGGTTTGAGGGTGCTGCCTGTTCCATACTCCCCCTACTCCTAGCCTTTTAGGGGTACAAACAATAGTAATTGGGGCCTAGTGTGGTTGTGTACGTGTGATATACATACACTTTTTTGGGATCATATTTTCTATTCCGCTATTTAATCAAAAACCTTTGGGGATCAGTTAAATTGGGGGATAGTCTGTGTTGGTACGTGTGAGAGAGATCCACCTTTCCAAGTTGTTGGGGTTCATCTCATACTTCTGAAGGTTTGAGGGTGCTGCCTGTTCCATACTCCCCCTACTCCTAGCCTTTTAGGGGTACAAACAATAGTAATTGGGGCCTAGTGTGGTTGTGTACGTGTGATATACATACACTTTTTTGGGATCATATTTTCTATTCCGCTATTTAATCAAAAACCTCTGGGGATCAGTTAAATTGGGGGATAGTCTGTGTTGGTACGTGTGAGAGAGATCCACCTTAAGTTGTTGGGGTTCATCTCATACTTCTGAAGGTTTGAGGGTGCTGCCTGTTCCATACTCCCCCTACTCCTAGCCTTTTAGGGGTACAAACAATAGTAATTGGGGCCTAGTGTGGTTGTGTACGTGTGATATACATACACTTTTTTGGGATCATATTTTCTATTCCGCTATTTAATCAAAAACCTTTGGGGATCAGTTAAATTGGGGGATAGTCTGTGTTGGTACGTGTGAGAGAGATCCACCTTTCCAAGTTGTTGGGGTTCATCTCATACTTCTGAAGGTTTGAGGGTGCTGCCTGTTCCATACTCCCCCTACTCCTAGCCTTTTAGGGGTACAAACAATAGTAATTGGGGCCTAGTGTGGTTGTGTACGTGTGATATACATACACTTTTTTGGGATCATATTTTCTATTCCGCTATTTAATCAAAAACCTCTGGGGATCAGTTAAATTGGGGGATAGTCTGTGTTGGTACGTGTGAGAGAGATCCACCTTTCCAAGTTGTTGGGGTTCATCTCATACTTCTGAAGGTTTGAGGGTGCTGCCTGTTCCATACCCCCCCTACTCCTCATCTAGCCTTTTAGGGGTACAAACAATAGTAATTGGGGCCTAGTGTGGTTGTGTACGTGCGAGATACATACACTTTTTTTGATCATATTTCCTATTCCGCTATTCAATAAAAACCTTTGAGGATCAATTGAATTGCGGGATAGTCTGTGTCGGTACGTGTGAGAGAGATCCACCTTTCCAAGTTGTTGGGGTTCATCTCATACTTCTGAAGGTTTGAGGGTGCTGCCTGTTCCATACCCCCCCTACTCCTCATCTAGCCTTTTAGGGGTACAAACAATAGTAATTGGGGCCTAGTGTGGTTGTGTACGTGCGAGATACATACACTTTTTTTGATCATATTTCCTATTCCGCTATTCAATAAAAACCTTTGAGGATCAATTGAATTGCGGGATAGTCTGTGTCGGTACGTGTGAGAGAGATCCACCTTTCCAAGTTGTTGGGGTTCATCTCATACTTCTGAAGGTTTGAGGGTGCTGCCTGTTCCATACCCCCCCTACTCCTCATCTAGCCTTTTAGGGGTACAAACAATAGTAATTGGGGCCTAGTGTGGTTGTGTACGTGCGAGATACATACACTTTTTTTGATCATATTTCCTATTCCGCTATTCAATAAAAACCTTTGAGGATCAATTGAATTGCGGGATAGTCTGTGTCGGTACGTGTGAGAGAGATCCACCTTTCCAAGTTGTTGGGGTTCATCTCATACTTCTGAAGGTTTGAGGGTGCTGCCTGTTCCATACCCCCCCTACTCCTCATCTAGCCTTTTAGGGGTACAAACAATAGTAATTGGGGCCTAGTGTGGTTGTGTACGTGCGAGATACATACACTTTTTTGGGATCATATTTTCTATTCCGCTATTTAATCAAAAACCTTTGGGGATCAGTTAAATTGGGGGATAGTCTGTGTTGGTACGTGTGAGAGAGATCCACCTTTCCAAGTTGTTGGGGTTCATCTCATACTTCTGAAGGTTTGAGGGTGCTGCCTGTTCCATACTCCCCCTACTCCTAGCCTTTTAGGGGTACAAACAATAGTAATTGGGGCCTAGTGTGGTTGTGTACGTGTGATATACATACACTTTTTTGGGATCATATTTTCTATTCCGCTATTTAATCAAAAACCTCTGGGGATCAGTTAAATTGGGGGATAGTCTGTGTTGGTACGTGTGAGAGAGATCCACCTTTCCAAGTTGTTGGGGTTCATCTCATACTTCTGAAGGTTTGAGGGTGCTGCCTGTTCCATACCCCCCCTACTCCTCATCTAGCCTTTTAGGGGTACAAACAATAGTAATTGGGGCCTAGTGTGGTTGTGTACGTGCGAGATACATACACTTTTTTTGATCATATTTCCTATTCCGCTATTCAATAAAAACCTTTGAGGATCAATTGAATTGCGGGATAGTCTGTGTCGGTACGTGTGAGAGAGATCCACCTTTCCAAGTTGTTGGGGTTCATCTCATACTTCTGAAGGTTTGAGGGTGCTGCCTGTTCCATACCCCCCCTACTCCTCATCTAGCCTTTTAGGGGTACAAACAATAGTAATTGGGGCCTAGTGTGGTTGTGTACGTGCGAGATACATACACTTTTTTTGATCATATTTCCTATTCCGCTATTCAATAAAAACCTTTGAGGATCAATTGAATTGCGGGATAGTCTGTGTCGGTACGTGTGAGAGAGATCCACCTTTCCAAGTTGTTGGGGTTCATCTCATACTTCTGAAGGTTTGAGGGTGCTGCCTGTTCCATACCCCCCCTACTCCTCATCTAGCCTTTTAGGGGTACAAACAATAGTAATTGGGGCCTAGTGTGGTTGTGTACGTGCGAGATACATACACTTTTTTTGATCATATTTCCTATTCCGCTATTCAATAAAAACCTTTGAGGATCAATTGAATTGCGGGATAGTCTGTGTCGGTACGTGTGAGAGAGATCCACCTTTCCAAGTTGTTGGGGTTCATCTCATACTTCTGAAGGTTTGAGGGTGCTGCCTGTTCCATACCCCCCCTACTCCTCATCTAGCCTTTTAGGGGTACAAACAATAGTAATTGGGGCCTAGTGTGGTTGTGTACGTGCGAGATACATACACTTTTTTTGATCATATTTCCTATTCCGCTATTCAATAAAAACCTTTGAGGATCAATTGAATTGCGGGATAGTCTGTGTCGGTACGTGTGAGAGAGATCCACCTTTCCAAGTTGTTGGGGTTCATCTCATACTTCTGAAGGTTTGAGGGTGCTGCCTGTTCCATACCCCCCCTACTCCTCATCTAGCCTTTTAGGGGTACAAACAATAGTAATTGGGGCCTAGTGTGGTTGTGTACGTGCGAGATACATACACTTTTTTTGATCATATTTCCTATTCCGCTATTCAATAAAAACCTTTGAGGATCAATTGAATTGCGGGATAGTCTGTGTCGGTACGTGTGAGAGAGATCCACCTTTCCAAGTTGTTGGGGTTCATCTCATACTTCTGAAGGTTTGAGGGTGCTGCCTGTTCCATACTCCCCCTACTCCTCATCTAGCCTTTTAGGGGTACAAACAATAGTAATTGGGGCCTAGTGTGGTTGTGTACGTGTGATATACATACACTTTTTTTGGATCATATTTTCTATTCCGCTATTTAATTTAACTGGGCCTCCATGCGAGACCTGTGTGCCTTGTTGCGCTGTTTTGAGTACTCCACCAACATGGCCAGTGGCAATGACGCCGTTCTCAGCTTAACTATCCCACTTCTATGCCTCCTTGAAAAAACAATTCGGGCGATGATGGAAGAGGATGTGGCACAGGATGAGGAGGAGGAGGAGGAGGATGAAGAGGTAACATTTCCAAGGCTTTCAGGGCAGTCATTCGCAAGGGGCTCCGAGGGTGGGTTCCTGCACACGCAAACGCCAGGGACGCAATTGTCCAGCAGGGGCACAGTTCTGGAGGATGAGGAGGATGAGGAGGAGGAGGAGCTGGAGGAGGAGATGGAACCATGTTCACAGCAGGGTGGCACCCAGGCCAGCTCATGGCCATCACTGGTGCGTGGCTGGGGGGATACAGAGGACACGGACCATACACCTCCCACAGAGGACAGCCTTTCGTTGCCTCTGGGCAGCCTGGCACACATGAGCGATTACATGCTGCAGTGTCTCCACAACGACCGCCGAGTTGCCCACATTCTAACTTGTGCTGATTACTGGGTGGCCACGCTGCTGGATCCCCGTTACAAGGACAACGTACCGTCCTTAATTCACTCACTGGAGCGCGATCGCAAGATGCGCGAGTACAAGCGCACGCTGGTAGACGCCATGCTGCTGGCATTCCCATCTGACAGCGGGGCCACAGTGGAAGCACAAGGCAGAGGAGGAGGAGGAGGAGGTCGCCAACGCAACCAGGGCACCGCCAGCACCTCAGAAGGCAGGGTTAGCATGGCCGAAATGTGGAAAAGCTTTGTCAGCACGCCACAACAAACAGCAGCACCAGCAGCTCAGATGGAACGTCTTAGCAGGAGGCAGCATTTTACCAACATGGTGGAGCAGTATGTGTGCACACGCCTACATGTAGTGAATGACGGGTCTGCCCCCTTCAACTTCTGGGTCTCCAAATTGGGCACATGGCCTGAGCTTGCCCTTTACGCCTTGGAGGTGCTGGCGTGCCCTGCAGCCAGTGTATTATCTGAACGGGTATTTAGCACGGCTGGGGGCGTTATAACAGACAAGCGCAGCCGCCTGTCCAGAGACAATGTGGACAAGCTCACGTTCATTAAAATGAACCAGGCATGGATCCCACGGGACTTTTCCGTACCTTATGCAGAATAGCAATGGATACCGACCTTACCCACCCATTGTTCCATTTTTGCTCTTTCTCACTCTTTTGGGGTGTACCCTCATTTAAAATTTGTGAAAAGAAGCAGTGTTGGCTACCTCGTCCTCCTCCTCAGGGCCAGATTAATGTAGGGGCTATTGGAGCTGCAGCTCCAGGCCCCTACCTTTTATATAGGCCCCGGGTTGGCCATATTCACTGTTACCGCTCTTCTGTCACTTGTAAACACAGAAGTCTGGCTTCTATGCTCGCTTCCCCAGGCAGCACCCTCAGAACCTCCCCACACAGCGTGAAGGCCGGACAAGGAGGGACAGTTGGCGATGCATGGATGTGTTTATGGGCTTCAGAGACAGCATCCCATGTTGAATTAGGCATGCATGGCTGCACCCTTCCTCCTCTGGGTGCATGGCAAGGCACGGCCCTAAGGCCCTTCAAAATCCTCAGCACCAAGCCCATGATGCTGTTAATCCGGCCCTGGTCCTCCTCCACCGCCGCTTCCACCTACACCGCCCATAGGTGTGCGCAGCCTATTGCATTAAGGTGTGCACCCCAAAGTTGAAATACACATGCATGTGTTTGCCAGCAGGGAGAGTAATGTATCGGGGCCATGTACCTGTAGGCAAGGAGAAATAGAGCAGAGCAGGTCCCAGGGAGATCTTTCCCATCTCCTCACTGGCAATGCTATGTGCCCTAGGTGATTAGGGTGTGCCCAGGCACACCCAGCACACCCTGTGCGCACGCCTATGTCACCGCCACATCCACCACCACCTTAACCTCCCTCCTACTCCATATGGGCCTCGTCCTTCAGAGATGAAGAAGAACATTGTTTTATTTTTCTGTTTTTTTTTGTTGTTTTAAGTTATTTCCCTATCCACATTTGTTTGCAGAGCACTTGCCATGCTCTTAATTACGTTTTGCTGCCATTTGCAGCACTCTAGCCCTTTCCTTTGGTGTTTTAGAGCCATTTTAGTGCCTTAAAGTTCGGGTCCCCATTGACTTCAATGGGGTTCGGTGTCCGGGAAAAGTTCGGTAAAAGTCCGGGACACGGACCCGGACTTTTTTTTAAAGTTCGGCCGAACCCGTCGAACACGGACATCTAGGTGTTCGCTCAACCCTAATAATGAGGAGTATCGTTTTTATTTACATATTTAGCTTGGTGTATTTTAGCAAAGGTGTTTTAGCAAAGGTAATGCATTTTCAGCTGGCCAAGATGGCAAACAGGTCTAATGGCTGGGTGTGCTCCAAACCCCCACCTAGCTATTACACCCCAGCAATGGCAGACGTTCGTATCATCATGAAGACAACCAAGAGACACTTGTCCACAGAATTTAATGACACATTCCTAGAGGGTAACCTCAATTTTAGTTTTAATGTTAGCTCTGGCTCCTGTTCTTTTCTGGTCAATACAATTTGGGTATCGGGACAATCAGGTAGTCCACGAATGGGCTTTAACCTTAGTTTTGCCACTGGAACTAGATTCGTAGGATCTACAACCTGTGGGACAGGTATAGCAGTCATCTCACCAATGAAACTCCGGGTGTTTTTACTGTAGGAGAAAATGGTACTAGATTTTCTTTTAGCTTCCAAGGTGGGTTTCTGTGAATCCATAGGGGAAGACTGCTGTTCCGGTATAGCAAACACCAGTGATAAGGTCCAAGCCCATATGGATAAGGTAACTTCATTGCAAGGCAGAGCCAGAGCTATAGCTAGCGAGGGTTGGAATCCTTTTAATGCTTTGGGAGGTTTTGGGGATTTATTTGTTCTCCATTGGATCTTGGTTGAAGGAAATAGGAGCATATATACTTATGTTGTTCTTGTTTCTATTCCTCCTATACGATCCTGTTGTCTGGTCAACCGAGACACCAAAGCCCGAGCAGATGACCTCGTCCTGATTGCTGAGATAAGACGCCCCAAGATTCTGCCCCTGCATTCGACGCCAAGGACCCCAGCTCGACCGCTGGTCAACGCATCCCATCATCCCATGCCCTCCCTATGAAGTCATCTCCCGAAGAGCGGAACCCAAGTGTCATTTCCTTTCAATGGATTGTTTTTCCCCGTTATCTTTTTTCTTTTTATAAACTTTTTGAAATGGATTGTTTTTATCGTGAGAAGAACTGTTCTGTTTATTTGGAAGAAGAAGAAGAAGATTCATCAAGGGACACATGGGAGCATATGACAAAGAGGAGGGGCTGTTGTGGAAATTTAATTGTGGACGTTTTCTTTAGTTAAATAGTCATAATGTCTCCCAGTGTCAGGTTTTAACTATAATCGCTATTCACAGTGATTATCGCTTTAACTGTCATTGCAGGAAAGACTTGTTAGTGAAAACCTTCCATTGGATAAGATGGCACAATACTAGTAGCAAAGAGAGTCCATCGCACAGATCTATATCCGCAATTCGGTGCCCCGTACTGCTGAGATATGTTTGTGATATGGAAATTCTTATCATTTTACCAAGATTAATGGATGGCGTCTTTTAGTCATATTCGGATCCGTGTGACTGAAACCCTGCTGCTATTATCTTATGCAGATAAAGCCTCATCAACTGGAACAAATAGAATGGTCACTATCAAATTTGGTTTATATATGAATCATGTATGATTGGACCCACTAACAGGTATGAGTCTATGTTTATGGATTGACATGGGTGAACGATGAGAAGCCATGTGCTACAGTTGGGATTCCCTTTGTTCGGCTGTGGCCATTCAGGGGCATCCACTTTACAGTTCCTATTGTACTTTTTGAATGTATACATGTTCTGTGATTGGTGGTCTTGAAGTCACTCCCTGTAACACCCTTTTGTTAAATAAACCTACTTTGTCTTGGAGGAGTCAGTCACTCAGAGGAAACCCTCCAGATAGCATTGAATTGACTACAGCAAGCTTGTCCTTTCATTTTCTTTGCTGCAGAGCGCTCGGATAACCTTATACAAAAGAGCTGTACATTGTACTTTTCAGTACAAGGGTTTAATGGTGTTTGGTGCGTATTAATTTTGAGCGCACTGAGCAGATTTCTATGCTCCAAGCCCTATTAATTTCCATGACACAGGAGAACAGCTGTAGTACTGCTTCTGGGGCTGGGCCGGCACGCCTGGAGGGATGCCCATGCAGTGACAGCTCAGACATGAAAAGAAAAAGTGGCAGCAAAGGAACACTTCCACTAGTGGCTTCCTCTGGTGGGCTCTGCAATAGAGGAGTCCTCTCATCAGTCTTAGCCTGGCAGAGAAGTGAGTAGAGGAAGTCTTTTTTTTGCTTTTATTGAAATGTCTGGGCTACATTGGCATCCATGGCATCAGATGAGAGAAATCAGCTCAGAAGAAAAGTGAGAGAGGGATAATTCTTCTACACAGGATTCCAGATCTATCAAGCAGCCAAGTAAGGAGCACCAGTGCCCCCTCCCCCACTGACTGGCAGTTC
This sequence comes from Pelophylax lessonae, assembly GCF_965119305.1. NCBI lineage: Eukaryota > Metazoa > Chordata > Amphibia > Anura > Ranidae > Pelophylax > Pelophylax lessonae. The sequence continues at coordinate 551,937,978 of NC_138769.1, read as the reverse complement.
CCCCTAATCTGCCCCCACTAAGCACCAGGACCCCCCACCTCCCCCCCACTAAGAACCAAGACCCCCCATCTCTCCCCACTAAGCACCAGGACCCCCCTTTCCTCCCACTAAGCTCCAAGACCTCCCATCCCCCCCCACTAAGCTACAAGACCCCAATCTCTCCACACTAAGCACCAGGACCCCCATCTCGCCACAGTAAACACCAAAACCCCCCATCTCTCCCCACTAAATACCAGGACCCCCAATTTTCCCCCACTAAGCACCAAGACCCCCCATCTCTCCCCACTAAGCACCAGGAGCCCTATCTCCCCCACTAAGTACCAGGACCCCCATCTCTTACCACTAAGCACCAGGACCCCCATCTCCCCCCAGTAAGCACCAGGACCCCCCCTATCTCTCCCCACTAAGCATCAGGACCCCCACATCTCCCCTGTATGAGCACCAGTGCTCCCTTTTGTTCCCCTTGAAGACAAAGCTGCATTCTTTTAGGCAGGTATTCAGGGTCAGGGGCAGGGCTGGGGACCCCATCAGGTAGGCTGTAGGGGTCCCCATGACTGCCCCCCACCCAGTGCACCGATCACCCTCGACTGTCCCCCCTGTGTCCTCCTCCGGCCCCTCTGTGTCCTCCTGCATCTCCCTGTGTCTTTATTTTATGACACTGTGCCATTGCTCTACTGACTATTTATTGGCCCCTTTAAATAAACATTTTGAAAAAATGAAAAAAAAAAAAAAAAAACACTCCATACCGCTCTCCCTGCACAAACTACCCACTTGCATACCCCCCTCTCCCTGCACATCCCACCCACCACTATACACTCAATGCCCCTCTCCCTGCACATACTACCCACTGCCATACACTCCACACCCCACTCCCTGCACATACTACCCACCGCCATACACCCCGCACCCCTCTCCCTGCACATACTACCCACCCTCATACACTTCACACTCCTCTCCCTGCACATACTACCCACCTCCATGCATTCTGTACTCCTCTCCTGCCCATCCCACCCACCCCCATACACTCCACACCCCTCTCCCTGCACATACTACCTACCGCCGTACACCTCATACTCCTCTTCTGCACATGCTACCTGCTGCCGTACACTCCACACTATACATTCCCTATTTACATTACCACATTCTGCATTATGTAAGTCACCTAGACTCTATTTAAGCACACCCACCTTTAAGCCACGCCCAATATTTAGTGCAATTTAAACCATGCCCACTTTTTGCCGCATTTCTTTATTTATCGGTGCCTGGGACCCACTCTTGATCTTGAACACGGGCCCACTCATTTCATGATACGCCCCTGACTCTGTGTGTAACACATCTATATAAAATATATGAGTTTCACTTTTTGAATTGAATTACAGAAATAAATGAACTTTTTGATGATATGCTAATTTTATTAGATGCACCTGTGTATACGTGATCCTGCGCACAGCTGCCGCCCTGTAGCAGTAAAAATGGTATAGGGCGGTCAGCAAAGAGGACTTTGAGTTATTGCAATTTCTGTAAATATTTTAATATATCTTTTCATGTGACAACACTAAAGAAATTACACTTTGCTACAATATAAAGTAGTGAGTGTACAGCTTTTATAACAGTGTAAATTTGCTGTCCCCTTAAAATACCTCAACACACAGCCATTAATGTCTAAACTGCTGGAAACAAAAGTGAGTACACCACCCCTAAGTGAAAATGTCCAAATTGGGCCCAAAGTGTCAATATTTTGTGCCCACCATTATTTTCCAGCACTGCCGTAACCCTCTTGGGCATGGAGTTCACCAGAGCTTCAGGTTTCCACTGGAGTCCTCTTCCACTCCTCCATGACGATATCACAGTGCTGGTGGATGTTAGAGACCTTGTGCTCTTCCACCTTCCTTTAGAGGATGCCCCACAGATGCTCAATGGGGTTTAGGTCTGGAGACATGTTTGGCCAGTCCATCACCTTTACCCTCAGCTTCTTTAGCAAGGCAGTGGTTATCTTGGAGGTGTGTTTGGGGTCGATATCATGATCCGAAGGGAGGGGATCAAGCTCTGCTTCAGTATGTCCCAGTACATGTTGGCATTCATGGTTCCCTCCCTGTAGCTCCCCAGTGCCAGTAGCACTCATGCAGCCCCAGACCATGACACTCCCACCATCATGCTTGACTGTAGGCAAGACACACTTGTCTTTGTACTCCTCACCTGGTTGTCGCCACACATGCTTGACACCACCTGGACCAAATAAGTTTATCTTGGTCTCATCAGACCACAGGACATGGTTCCAGTAATCCATGTCCTTAGTCTGCTTGTCTTCAGCAAACTGTTTGCGGGCTTTCTTGTGCATCATCTTTAGAAGAGGCTTCCTTCTGGCACCACAGCCATCCAGATCAATTTGATGCAGTGTGCGGCGTATGATCTGAGCACTGACAGGCTGACCCCCCACCCCTTCAACCTCTGCAGCAATGCTGGCAGCACTCATATGTCTATTTCCCAAAGACAACCTCTGGATATGACGCCAAGCAAAAATAAATTCCCATACTTCTCTTTTAATAAATCATAACAAAACCCAGATGCTATCCTTAAAGCGGTTGTATCCTCAAAAAAAAAAAAAACAAAAACAAAAAAAAAAAAAACAAAGGACAAAGGCATAATGAGCTAGTTTGCATATATAATGAAATCACGGTTTCTTCTCTTTAACCTGATGTATGTATCACATTGCTGTTGATCATTTTGGGATCTTTCAAATCTATTAGAAAGAATATTTTACGCCATATGTTCAAAGCGGCTAAAACTGTTATAGCTCGTAATTGGCATAAACTGCTTTGTCTCTCTATGGCAGAATGAATGTGCGAGATGAACTAAAGCCAATCCAAAGGATGATCCAAACCAAAGAGGAACCACTGGAACAGCCTCCGATAGTGTGGAATACTTTTGCACTTCAACAAAATTCTTTCAATTCTTTCAATATGAAATTAGGGGGTCAGACTTTCTCATTCTCCTCCCCTCTACTCCTGTGGCTTCTTTTATTGGGTGTGAATTTCGGTGCCTTCCCCCTGTATAGCTCTTATTTCCTTCTCCCCCCCCCCTTTTATTTCCTCCTTTTGACCTTTAAATGTACCACAGACCACGTATGCTTATGCCCCTCCTTTCTGGTTCATGACCTTGGACCATCCTGTTCCTCTATTGCATCCTCTCCTTTTTTTTTTCTTTGTTTTCATCATTTTTCAAGGCGTTATGACTCCATACAATGTCCTGCACTACTGCTTTTTGGTTTATGCGGGTATTCGTTTTGAGTATTCCTTTATTTTTGATATTTTTTCTTTGCCCTATTTATAATGCACTGAAGCCATGTACCTTATGGGTTCACTTACCCTACTAGGTTGTAGTACTATGACCTGAGTGATTTGACTTTAACCTTAGCTACTGTGTGAACCTTTTATCTTCTGATATGTTACATTTCAAGCTGTTTTATATCTATATGTCTATTGTATTTTGTAAGTCTAGGAGGTATGATGAATCTCATTTATCTCCGGTGTGTATATTGTCTACAGATTCTGTATGCCTTTGTACTGTTAACATCATTGGTTTTTTTTTTTGTTTTTTTTTATATTTCCTGACTTTTGTAAAATTTGAAAATTACAAAAACAAAGATTACACATAATAATGCCCAGTTACATGGTTCCCAGACTTGGTCCCTTGATCAATGGTTGGTGAATCTATTTACATTTTCCTTCATTAGCCTGGGCATAAACAACTCAGCCTGTAGCTATAATTTACCTGGTAAACCATCTACTGGTCATCTGATGTTTTATGACACTATTTTATAAATTACACAGAGTTGGCTGATTCTAAAAAGCCACATTTTTACATAAAACAATGATATTATCTGGAAGGCAGTGTGTAGGCATCTATATTTGCTAAGAGGTTTTGTGGGCTGAAAAAGATCCCCCTGCACATAACCATAAACTAACAAGGTCAACTAACTTAAACCCCAAAGACATCACTCAAGTCTTTCACAAGTATTGCTTCTCTTCATTAAATAAATAATGCAACGTTTTCAACATAGACATTGACATGTTCTTGTAGTCTTGTGACCTTCCATTCCTTACTTTGGAATAGTGTCAGACTTCAAATAGCTGGATCTCTGAGAACGAAATTCTCCAAATCCTTTAGGACCTTAAAACCATAAATCTCCTGACCTAAACAAGTCTTCCCTGCACCTCTATAAAAAAATGTGCTAACTACTGTATATACTTCAAGATTTAGAGGATATGCTAAATGCATGTTAAATAGGCACACCAAGAAAGCACATGCCTTGTTTCTATTGAAATAAAGGGAGAATTTCTTATACTGCAAAAAACTACAGCTACATCGTTGAGAAGGTCACCCAATCAATGCTCGATAAAACTTTTCCAGCTTGTTACACCACATGCACACAGATGTCTAAAGGCATCAGGCTGGGTTCGCGCAAATGCGGTGCGGGAACCACAGCAATTCATGTGCGGGTTCCTGCAACGCATAAGAATCGCAGGCAGTTCCTATTGCGCTCTGCCAACCACTGCGGGTGTTAATAAAATTAATGATACCCCCAAATCGTTTTGCTGAATTCAGTGCAAACTGTGTAATCGGATGAAATCGAATCGCATGGGTCTGAACACCCAATGCAATCCAATTCCAGTCCTGCACTTTTTTGTGCAGATCCTGTGCGAATTGAGCCATACATATCGTATGGCTCAATTCGCACTGCACTGAATTTGCATGTCATTTGTACAGGAATCTGGTGCGATTCCTGTACAAATGACACGCGATGCGGTACACGGCATGAGTGTAAACCCAGCCTTAAAGTCCTTTGGTGTAAAATATCTGGCACTTTTCCACGCTCAGGGAGCCACAGGTGCTGCATACAGCTACCCATACAAATAAATAGCTCACACAGATGTACTCATGTAAACGCTGCTGGTTTGTGCATCAGTGCTTACTCACGCATGTGCGTATCACATATTTCCTAAACTGCACCTTTGGGTTGTCAGGTGCCTAACCTGGCTCTATCTTATGCTGGTGATTGAGCCCTGAACTTAAACTAGCTATAGAATCCCAGACCAGAATGGACAGGGTCAACTAAAATAAAATAACAGAAACTGTATAAAAAACTCTATTGTAATAAACAGGTTCACCTACTATAATACTGGAAGGTGACCACTACACACATACAATAGCACAGACCTAGCTATCTGGCACTGTGCATGTGAGATAATAACAAATGAACAGAGATATGTCTGTCACAGGATTCAGATACACACTCAAGAAACCAATGACAGCTGCAGTTAAACTATTAGAAAATAGGAATACTTGCCTTTTAGTTGTTGCTTCTGGTCTGAGTGAAAACAGCAGCAGCAGTTCCTGTGTGTATAAAGGCATGTGGCTCAGTTCTGCCCCTGCTTCCTGGAAACTCCCCTTTATAAAAACATCTTAGCCCTTAAGCTTGTGTTACTGACCCAGCTAACAGGGACAGGAAGTACCTGTCTATAACCAACTAACTTTGTGGTACTTAACAAGCACAGCCACTTACAAATTACAGGCAGTATAGGGCAGCAGATCCCTACACTTGCACTAGTAGCAAAATAGCAATGTGCCAACTGTGTTCAATTACAGTGTACAAATTATTAAAAAAAAAAAAAAAAGCCCTTCCAAACAAATTCACCAAAGAATCATTTTTTGCATAATAAAGGATTATAGTCTTTCTTAGTGCAAAATGCAGTTTAAAACATATACGCTCCTTCAGTGAAAATCATGCATCATGCAAATATCCTTCACCTCCACTGGCAATTTCTGCTTAAAGTATGAGCAAGTAACCAGTTCCTAGGAGTATAACGAGGATATCCTGGACTACACATTCTTGGATTCTGTGTAAGAAGAGGATGCTATGCTTTTATAACAGTGAGACTTCAAGGATGCTTTGTCCTGTACGTCAAATGAAGGAGCGCACACGGCAAGCAGACAATGTCACTGCTAATCGCCAGGCAGTGGCTTAGCAATGTCAGCCTGCAACAGTAAGCTTCTTCCACAGTGCTGTTGCTGGTTAAATCACAAAATAAAAATCAATGCAATACGGCCTCTAAAAATGATGCGTGATGCCGCCCACTTTTAACAATTTTAACACTTAAAGCTTCCAAAGATTCTCTGTCATCCATGCCCAAATGTAATATAAAGAATCAAAAAAATAAATGTATAAAATAAAAAAATAAAAAATATAATAAATAATAATAACAATAATGTTTTATATATATATATATATATATATATATATATATATATATATACTGTATATGCAGATTTGATATTTTATGTCAGAATGTCAGGTCAGTAAATACTGTAAATCATAGGTGTGTGCAGCCTATTGCATTAGGGTGTGCACCCCAAAGTTTAAATACACATGCATGTGTTTGCCTACATGTATATGGCCCCGGTACATTACTCTCCCTGCTGGAAAAGTGAAATAGAAGTGTGTGGCACTTCTCTTATGGCAGAGCAGGTCCGAGGGAGATCTTTCCCATCTCCTCACTGGCAAACAGAGCGATAATGCTAATGTGCCCTAGGTGATTAGGGTGTGCCCAGGCACACCCGGCACACCCTGTGCGCACGCCTATGCTGTAAATTGTAGATACCTAGGAAGGAATTTAGAAAGACATGAGCAGAGTGAAAAACATGTTGGTGGATGTAGTATTATTTGACTGTGCTGTTCTATCCCCGTCCAAATCCTCCTTTTCCCCTGCTCTTTTATTAGCCACTTGTTACTTGCTTTACTAAATCCAGCTGTCTATCAAATATGAAAGGAGAACATAGGGCAGATCAGGGAGGAGCCACTTTATACTGTTTAGCAATATGCAAAAGGCGTCGAAAGTCTATGACCTCTGAGCTGCAGATACAGATTCCTCTCCAGCAAGCTGCATGCAGTGACATCACCAAATCTGATTCCCAATCTTGTAAAATGAGCAGTCACAAGCAGCAAAGCCTTCCTATACCACCTTTATTTTCAATATATTAAAAAAGTATGCATAACATTTCTTTTATTGGAAAATGTTATTGCTTCTTTTGTCTGTTTTTTAGCCATTATGATATGTGCTATACATATTAACAGATATGTAATGTAATGGTTTCTTCTTATTTTTTTAGTGTACCTGCCTCATTAACCTTGAAGTTAAGACACATGACCTATAAAATGCAAAGGCACTGATCTGTTCCTCTGAACATACCGTCTTAGATACCAGCAGTCTCACAGTAAATTCGAGGCAGCTGCTTTGAAAAGAGGTACTCATTTTAGGAGAAGATGCCAAGACACAATATGGCTATAGTGTGACCAGGAATGCACAATGTCAGCAGGGAGAAGCAAGACATCAAAAGACATTCAGCAGGACCTGCTGGTTTATGACTTGTGTGAGAAGATTCATGTTAACTGCTATGATCTAACCTTGTTATATTGTGTAAAACACAGCAAATCAGTTATTATATGTTTGTAGGTATACGAATCGCCACAATTTGAACCTCTGGAAGATATTTAGTGTATGCAAATATTGCAGGCTTGAAGCAGTAAATCCTCTTACCCTGATATTCATTTATTATCAGCATAGTCAAATTCGTAGGACTTTCATGGAGAAGGGGCATTAACAGCTTTGCTTGATGTTGAAATTAAAATATAGCTTTCCTTTGCTTATGCAGGGCAAAGTAAAAAGTTCACATAGCCCCCCCCCCCTTTTCTGCTACAGCATATACTGACCTTTCCTTGCTCCCCCTGCCACTCCATTCTGTCCCTGGGACCAGGGAAAGAAGCACCTGTGAAAAACTTTTGACTTCTTCCCCAGACTTATGTAACAGCAGTAGGCCAATCAGGAAGCACCTAGTACTGTCCTGTGGGATTGTGGTAGTGAGTCACATATTCACCCATACCCTGAACTTTCTTTTTTTCCCAGGTGGCTGAATGAAATGGTGCAGGAAATGAAAGATAGGTGAATAAATGCAAAGTAGTATGGGGAAGCTAAGTGAACCATTTACATCAGGGGTCTCCAAACTTTTCAAACAAAGGGCTAGTTTATTGTCCTTCACACTTTAGAAGGGCCGGATTGTGGCCAGTGGGGGCAGAAAATGTCCAGGGCCCAGCATCAGTGAGAATAAATATGGCCTCAGGATTGATGGTCAATAGGAGGAGGAGTAGTGCCCATATTAGTTGGAGGAATAGTATCCCAATATCGGTATTGGTGGAAGAAATAGTGCCCCCTTTGTTGGTGTCAGTGGGCGGAATAGTGTCCCAAGGGCCAGATAAAGGCTAGCAAAGGGCCACATCTGGCCCTCGGGCCGCAGTTTTATAGACCCCTGATTTACATTGTCCTATATTGTGAACAGAAACCTTCACTTCTAGAGAGCATTAACTCCCTTAGCCGTAACACCGAGCGTGACTCGGGGTTTTTTTTTCATGCTACTATCGGTATCCCCGAGTCACGCTCGGGGTAGATGTGCAGAGCCTGCAGCGGGGTTCCTTACCTTCTCCTGGCGATCCAGTGATGATCTCGCATTGCTGTGATCGCCGCCGAGATCCCCGCCGCGCTGTCTGTCGCTCTGATGACTTCCTGGTTCCGTTCCCTGCAGCAGCAATGGTGCATGGGAGTGGAACTGGGAGGGAAATTCAAATGTATTAAGGTATTAATATATATTATATATATATTATATATATTATAATATTTATATTTTATAATATATTTTATAATATATTTATATTTTATAATATATATATATATATATATATATATATATATATATATATTATATATATTATAAATTATAAATATCAAAAAAATTTTACCGCTTTTGGTACATAATTCCTGACATAATCATACCGCCAGGGAGGTTAAAGGCTAAGGTCGCAATATTGTTGAAGTTTTGTGTCTGCAAGTACCTAGTTTAGAGGTCTGTTGGGTTTGTTTGGATGTCCCAGACTGCTTGTCCTTTACCAAATAAAGAACTGTGAAGGATTGTTTTTGGACTCCAGTTCTCTCTTCAAACAAGTACCTTTGTTGGTCCCAAAATCTAACCCTGTGGAATCTCATGGATCTTAGGCTATAGTTGGATATAGAGGCTCGACTTCTCTCCAAGTCAACACTAAGCTCTGTCCCCTCTAAACACAAACCACTGCCATCTGTCATTCACATGTAAAATCCCTGAGCCTTTACTGCCAACTGAGGTTCTGCCATTTAACAGAAAATGGTGGTGGGGCTGGGCTTCATCTGGACTTTGAGAGATATCAAAGCCTTATATACAACTTGAGGCTAGGAGCTCAGGATTTGATTTGAAGACTTTAGCTGTCTATAGATTTATCAGAATTTGGCCGAATTAGCAGGGACCAATCAAATTTCGATCCATCTATGGCTGGTCCTGCTTGAGATCAACTACACATGAACAAGCTTGCTGGAATATTTTTTTGCAATCAGCACTGCAGTGCTGATCAGTGTATTACAACGTCACAGCGGGTAGGATTCCTGCACCCACCATCCATGTGTGGATGGGTAATCAGTTTATTTATTTTTTCTTCAGCCCATTGGGTGAACGATACAAATGGAGTCATGTATGGCCCGCTTAACACAGGTACTTGCTGTAGTGTAATATAATATATATGTGGCACTACCCCCGCAGAAGTTGCTGAAGTTAGGGTTCCCCTCTGCTGCACAGCCAGTCATATAGCATTTCCTTCATTGACTCCAACACAGAAAACAGTCATTGGCTTGTTTTTGTTGTTTTATTAGGGGATGATAACTTGTATGGGGTAGGGAATTATGGGATGCCCAACTTGACAATATCCAGAACACAGAACAAAGGACAACTTCCTCCCTATTTACAAAGATCCTCTTCTTAATTCCACCTGCACACACTTGGTTCCTCTATGTACAGTTCCTGCTGATTACTCCAGGGTAATTAACAGTCTTTTCGTTAATTCAGCAACAGCCCATTACAGGCTTGGAACTTCCCGTCCCTTTTTGGATAAAGTATCACATATGGAATGAACAGCATCTCCTTCTTGTTTCCTGTAGACACTGAGCCCTGTTCTACTGCTGCAGAAAATACCAGCCCACTTGGCTGCTTGCTTCCCCCAGTCCTCTCGACTGGCACACACACTTGGAGATTCCACAGGGCAAGATGAATGAAAACTTGGCACTCTGCCCTCTTCAAAAGAGCACTGATACAGCTGGCAGTCTCTCTCCTTGTCTTGTTCGTGCACCGTGCTGATCTACTCACTCTCTCTCTTTGCTCTCTCCAGCTGCCTCTCCGGCATGAATCCCCCCAACTACCTCCTATGGTGGAATCCTTCCAGGCCAGCTTTGCCAAGCTCCAGCCCAGGGTTAAATTCCCCCTGTAAGGGGTCCCTCAAGGGCCTCTGACAGCCTCCCTCAGCACTGCTTCTCCATATTCCACCCAACTCCCCTGCTGGCATGGTCCATGTCTATTTGTGGTCTTCCCAGTCCCCTGAAAAGGGTGACTCCTTGGGAGGGACCATAAATATTAAAGGCAGACCCTCTTAGCCTCCACCCACTATAATCTAGAATATTCTCCAACACTCCAAAAACAGGGGGGGGGGGCACCAGAGAGCTGCCAGGATGAGTCAACCAGCCCTGAACTTTAGTAACCCTGACTCAATTACAGACTCGCAAGTTAATATGAGTCAGAGTATAGCAGGGCTTGACAAATTTGCTTTGAATCTAGGAGCCAGCTAAAAGAGTTAATAGTCAGTTTTTTTTTAGCGTAGCATGGGTTGTCAGCTTCTCGGGGAAAGGCAAGTAATTTGCTGTTACATCATATTATAGGCTGGCCAGAAAGAATGACACTAAAAACCCATTATATGGGGAAACTCCTTATTATGCGAATGCATCGTGACTGCGGCATGTTAAACACCCTCATCTGCTGCCTATTGTAGCTTAAGGGTGACCGTTGGTGGGTGGCAAAAACTTGTGTCTACTGCACATTTTTACCACCCAACTGCACATCTAAATGAAGCCTTAGTGACACTTTAAATAAAACACAAAAAATGATGAAAGAAGTATCCCAGTGCTGCTTATCTTCTGCTGCCTCTTTGCAGGTACTTCCTGCCTACGTGTGTGTCCCCCAGGGTGACTCCACTCATTGCTCTGGTGGGTTTCTTGTCACCATGAAAAACTAGAGCCCGGCTGTACATAACGAGTGGTAAATGTTGATGGTGCACAGGGCTTTATTAGAGGACATAGAAGGATTCTTCTAAAGCATATCCACCTGCATCATCTCCCCTACTCCACCTCACAGCACAACGTAAACTTTTCAAGAAGTGCACTATTCGATAGAACACCGGCTCAGATTGTCAAAGCATGCACACAGGAACACACAGCCCAGACAGCTCCCAGGCTCCATCCTCCACCAGAAAACCTCCCTCTCCCTCTAAGAGGACTGACAGTCTGCCTGCTCCGTCAGGTGTAGACTACACAGGCTCACCCTCCACCTCACCCTTCGCCAAGGTATGACCTCCCCCCCACTGACCCCTCCCACACTGTGTAGGTGGGCTCTGGGGGGAGGAAGGCCAGCTTGGCGGTGATGTGGCACGGGCAGCAGAGAGAAGCCATTAATCCCCGGATCTTGTTCGGGCATTGGGGAGGAGGAGCAGGGGACAGCAATCGTCTGAGGAGAGGAGACTGGTTCCCTCTCCTCCCATGTCACTCACAGCTGGACATTAGACTACTACACGCCTCCGGGGAAAAAATGGAGACCAGGCAGGTGGGAGAGAGAAGGATCCACTACCCGGCACTCTAAACTGCATGTCGGGGGCGTCAGGAGTTGCAGCGAGTGGGCTGCTGGCACCTGGAGTTTGTCGAGCCCTGGAGCATAGTTTGCCTACTCTCACTACTAGTAGCACACACTAGAGGGTGCTACACATACTTTAATGTAATATATACTGCACCTTACCAATCATTAGATGTGGTGGCTGCATAAGGTTTCTTTTCTTCTATTTTTTTCCCTCTGTTTTCCCCTGCCGCTCTTTTTCACACCTCCTGTATTAGTGAAACACATCTCTGGAGGAATGAGAACAAGAGGCACAGCAGACAGCAGCATTGCCATTCTGGGGGGAGGTGAGTTTTAAATGTATTAGCAGATTTAGAACCACTAACAAATAAAAGCCAACCCCCGTCTCACACTTTATAAGTAAACATTTTTGTTTCCTTTTGGAATAAAGTTATAAATAAAAGCTGATCATTTGAATCACCCCTGTAAGTGTTAAGTGGTTTGTCTCATCCATGAAAACTAATACATTCTGCTGGAGAGTTCCTGCTGTGAAAAACAAGACTTGTTGGCTGGATTACAAGATGAAAATAGAAGATAGAAAGCCTAAAAAAGGAAACAAATGCAGCCATCACATCTAAAAATTGGTAAACAAACAATAATAAAATTGTTTGCTTTTGTGTTTAATACTGCTTTAAGACCGTCTCAGTTCCATCAACAAAGAAAGCTGTTGATACCCCTTTTCCACAAGCCGCTAACACATTTAGCATCAGTTCACACATATGCGATGCGGGAACCCTACAAATCCATTTTGGGTTCCCGCATCGCACTCGACTCGCAGGCAGTTCACACTGCCATATGCAAATCGCTGGGGGTGTCAGTACAAAGTTAGCGACACCCCCAGATCAGTTCGCATATATCAGACAGGAATCAGATCACATAGGCGTGAACACCCATGTGATCCGATTCTGGTGCGGACCAAAAAAAGGGTCCTGTGCGACTTTGGTCCAAATACGATGCAAATTCAGCCATACAATCTGTATGGCTGAATTTGCAACGCACAGACATCGCATGTGATTTGCAGAGCAGTGCGCTGACATCGCTGAAGTGTGAACCAGCACTCAAGCACTTAGTGAACTGCACATGAAGGGGAGTAGTTGCATATATCTTGTGTAGTTCTTTTATGGCTTGATGAAAGTTATTAACAACATTTCAGGAGGCGCCAGGTACTCATTTATTGTCTTCAAGCCCACCCAAGTTAAAGAATAGGTTAACCTTTTAAAAAAAATAAAAAAAATGCACATATTCGTGCAGGAAAAAAACATTTGCATTTGTTTGTTTTTTTACTGTAAAACATTGCATCCGCGATTAGCAGATCTCGGGTGCCATTAACAATGCATAGAAATGCAAGCATGATGCATGTTTTTTGCACGTTCCAAGGATGCGCATGAAAACGAATGCTTTTGCGCACGTTCACAGAATGCTCAAATGTGAATGGAGCCTTATGCCCCATACACACGTGCAGATTATCTGCAGACTTTTGTCTGCAGACTTACCAAAACCATATAATATGAGGTCAAACCTAAACACTTTCAATTTGTATGCAATCCGGCAGGCCCTTGCACTACATAGAAAAGGTAAGTCTGCAGACAAAAGTCTGCAGATAATCTGCACGTGTGTATGGGGCATTAGTGTAAACTTAGTTGTAAGACAGATACGCATGCAGTTTGATCTACATCATTTAGAATATCCATATTATATAACTATTTTTATGGGCACAAACTAAATTAAAGATTTTTAAAAAAAAATATGCACCCTATCAGCCTGTGTAACTATATTCAGAATTAAAGCAAACAACCAGTGATATGGAGAATGAGATGAAGTCATATTCGATGAAGAAAAAGTAATACTATGGCAGTTGTACTCTTGGGGTGGGAAGTATTGGGTTGCATAATATTTCAGGTAGTACGTGACTTAAAGTTTGATATACTATAGTCAAGAGTGGCAGCTCAGCAGACAGCTGCAGATGGTGATAGCCTTTTGGCAGCCTTTTTGGCTAGGTAATGATAAATGGAGAACCAAGTCAGCTTATTTAGCATTCAGCAATCAGTGTATGATGGCACAGTCTGAGTATTAGGTTGGAGCTAATGTAGCAATGCATTTCACCCATGAATGACTTTTTCAGCAGTAGGGTTTTACAGTAAATCATTTTATAGAATAGTACAATTCATACTGTGTAGCACTCACAGCCTGAAGGAGCCACTTGATGTTTTGGGTCCTCTGTTCCTGTGCCCATGACACTGGAAATAGCACCACACACTCTTACGTACCTGGCTTGGTGGGCAATATTTAATGCAGATGTATAGGCAGTATCCCATTGGTAAAAGAGATGAAAAAAAAAAAAACAGCATTACCATATAACCAAGGTCCATAAAGACATGGATGAGTGAGTTTGGGGTGGAGGAACTTGACTGGCCTGCATGAGTCCTGACCTCAACCTTCTTCTGGAAGAATGGTCAAACATTCCCATAGACACACTCCTAAACCTTTAGGACAGCCTTCCCAGAAGAGTTGAAGCTGTTATTGCTACACAAAGGGTGGGCCAACTCAATATTGAACCCTATGGACTAAGACGAGGATGCCATTAAAGTTCAAGTGTGTGTAAAGGCAGGTGTCCCAATACTTTTGGACAATATAATATATATGTATATATATATATATGTAGCACTACTCCCATGGGAGCTGCTGGTTACAGGTTCCCCTGGGTTACCCATAGCAACAACTTGACAATGTAGCGTATTCAAAGTGCCTGGCTCAGTCAGAAAACAGTCTAGGGGTTTTGGTTTTTGTTGATTTATTTGAGAACTTGGATAGAAGAAGGGATGAGTGGGATACTCCAACTATATAAACTATGCACAATTGCTGAGACTTCTATATAACGCTGAGTGCGGCAAGGCCGCTGCTTCAGCTTGATACTGCAGTGAAGGAGAATTAGATGAACTGTACTGTACTGTGTATCACTCTTCAGGGTTCTACTTGGCAACCCCCTTTTTCTCAAACCTGGGAAATATGCATTTCTGTCACTAGGGGGCACTGCAGGGGAAAGACTCTAGTTTAGTTTGCCTGTTGGCTCAATCTTGTACCTCCTTCAGTTGGGTGATTGTTGGGATACATCAAATGATAGTTTCTTGACATGTGCGGATTCCTTTTATTCCAAATCGAAACTCGGCCAAATTTTTCGTTATTCAGAGATTTGGATGTATCCAAATATCTACATTACAAAAATAACAAAATTAAATGAATCGGAAATAACAAAACAAAATTTTGTCTGAAAATTGTATCAAATTAGAAAACAAGAATTGAATAAAATAGAATAGAAAATAAAGGAATAGAAAAGAATAGAATAGAATGGAAAGGAATAGCATAGAGTAGAAAAAATAAGAATAGAATAGAAAAGAATACATAATCTCTAGCTTTTAAACTCATTGCTTGTTGAGTTGTATAGTGTGATTCCGCTTACTAGCCTTATTTGTCCATATGTCTTTTTTAAAATACATGTTTTTTTTTGGATTACACTATGGGCTTATATGCCTTTTTTTTATTTCATTATGCTGATGAATCTATTCTTACTGGATGCACCTGACGTTGTTGAGTTTCCCTACACAAGGAGATTTAATATGCGCATTTGACCATACTATATGATGGTCCACAAGATCAGGTAGGAGGATGGTGCATTTGGTGTCACCTGGTGGTGAAAGCACTGCAAACTTGAATTGTGGGGACACCTGTGGTACTTTCAATTGTTTGATGATCCGTCCCTTTTGAACTTTGTTGTTCACTAATTCCATATTCAGCTTTTGTTGATGGGTTTTCATGGACTCATGTTTTTTGATTATATGATGTCACGTTTGTCACAAAAATATTATTTGATGTCACTATATGTATTTATGTACAATTTATTTCTGTTTTACAATATTGATGTGAGATCAATTACTTGTTTGCTTTTTTAGCGCTGCTTTTACACATTTATTATATTTCTGCGTTTGGTGTCACAGACTGCATAAGTGGCTGCTCATTTGTTTTTGCTCTGGCGCAGGTATTTTATATCATTTTCTGAGTCTTCATAATCTGTTTTCTATTATTCTGCAGTGTATGCATGCTCTATCCTGAACCTTTCTTGCGTTATAGCTTCTAACTTTGCTTGTTTAGTAGGGAAAAACTTGTTGCAGAGTGCGATCACTAGGTGCAGCGGAGTCCATTCAGATCAGACATTGTGGAGTAAACAGGAACTGGCTTCTTTATTGGAACATAACACAGATATCAAAGATGTCACCTTCTCATTGTAATAAGAACAACAGACAGGAAGAGATAACCAACAAGTACAGTGCAGTGTACAGGAAATGCAACACATCATAGAAAATGCATAGCATATCACTGAGCATTAGCGACATCTACTGTCCTATTTGTGAACTGCAGTTTATCGGATAAGCTAAAAGCTGTTGTATCTCCAACACCCCTTCTCAACAGCTAAGGCTTAGTCTATTAAACCCATCTTCTTTGTAAGCCTTGAATGTCTTTCAGCGGTCAGAGGCTTTGTAAGGATATCTGCTGCCATATCCTCGGTTGGGCAATAAAGTAACTCAAGAAGACCTTGCTCTTGAAGATCCCTAAGAAAGTGGAACTTCACATCAATGTGCTTGGTTCTTGAATTAACTCCTTCCATGCGCGCAAGTGCAAGGCATCCTTGATTGTCCTCATAGATTTTTGTTTGTCCCAACTGTGGTTGACCCAAATCTGTTAATAGCTGTCTCAGCCATATAACTTCTTGGCTTGCCTGTGCTGCAGCAACGTATTCTGCTTCAGTAGACGATAGTGAAACAGAGAGTTGCTTTTTACTAGTCCAACTGATGCCACCTCCTGACAGAAAAAATAAGTAGCCACTGGTAGATTTCCTGTCGCTGGTGTCTCCTGCCCAGTCAGCATCCACATATCCTGTCAAGGTGCTTTCATCACTTGCTGGTAACTTTAACTTGTAGTGCAAAGTCCCTTTTAGATAGCGAATGATTCGCTTTACAGCATTCCAGTCCTTTTGACTCGGCATTGAAACCTTTCTGCAAAGGATTCCAACAGTTGCTGCAATGTCCGGCCTTGTAGCAGTGGTAAGATACAGCAATTTCCCTATTGCCTTCCTGTATTGAGTATTAGTAGGTAATGGGTTATCTTGGCAATTCATCTCCTTTAGGTAGTTGGTTTCCATTGGAGACTTTACTGGTTTGGCATCTTCCATTCCAAATGTTTCAATTATTTCTTGTATTTTGTGTCTTTGGTTCAGAAGAAAGCTGCCATCTTCCTCTCTCTCGATCTGGATGCTAATGTAATTCTTTATGTTGCCAAGATCTTTGGTGTTGAAGTTCTGATTTAATTTTCTAGTATTTCTGCTTCATCCCCTTCTTGCTCAAAGCAAATCAGGATGTCATCCACATAAATAAGCATATAGACCCATCGGTCTCCCAATTTCTTTGTGTATAAGCAGGGGTCTGCTTTACTCCTTATTTACTCCTTATTTTTATATTCCACGCTCTGGCTGCTTGCTTTAGACCATATATACTCCTGCGAAGTTTGCATACTAGGTCTGGCCTTTGTTCATCTTTGAACCCTGGCGGCTGTTCCATGTAAATTTCTTCTGTTAGCTCGCCATGTAGAAATGCGGTTTTCACATCAAAATGTTTCACTTGCATTTTCCTTGTGGCGGCTATTGTCAGTAAAGTCCGTATTGTAGTGTGCTTGACTACTGGTGCAAATGTCTCGTCATAGTCCTCTCCGTATTTTTGAGAATAGCCCTTGGCTACTAGCCTTGCTTTGTATCGCTCAATTGTGCCATCTGCATTGTATTTCAATTTAAAAGTCCATTTACAGCCTATGGCTTTCCTTCCGGGTGGTAGTTCTGTAAGTGTCCATGTTTTAGTGTCATGCATGGATTTTATCTCTTCATCAGCAGCCTTTATCCATTTACTTGCTTCTTGTTCTGGAAGCTGAGATATTTCTTCCCAGGTTGCAGGTTCATTGATACTGGCAGTACTTGCTTTTTATGAGAGACGTACAGGTGGTTTACCCTTGTTTTCTCTTGTTGAACGTCTCGGTTTTGTATCTGAGCCTTCTTGTATCTGCTCTTCAGTACTGGTAGAGTCTGCATTCACTTCAACTGTTTGTTCAGAAGTTACAGAGATGGGCTGGTCAATGTCAGTTTTCCCTTCCATTCTTGCTTCTACTGTTGTCATTACATTGTCTCTGAAATCTTCAACAAAAGTTATGCTGTTGCTAATGGTAACCTTGTCTGTTTTGGCATTTAGGATTCTGTAACCTTTGACATTGTCACTGTATCCAACAAAGATACCTTCAAATGCTCTGTTTTGGAGTTTGGTGCGTTTTTCTTCAGGTATGTAGATGAATGCTTTGCATCCAAAAACTCTTAGGTGTTTTACATTTGGCTTCTCATTGTGCCAAAGTTCATATGGAGTTTTCTCTATTGTTCTGGAAAGAAGTCTGTTCTGCAAATATGTAGTTGTCATAGCTGCTTCACCCCAGTATTTGTGTGGTAGTCCAGAGTCTGTCAGCATACATCTGATCATTTCAGTCAGAGTTCTGTTCTTTCTTTCATCTACTCCATTTTGTTCTGGTGTATATGGGACTGTCTTTTGATGTTCTATTCCATTCTGTTTTAAGTACTCTTGTATCTTATATCCTGTGAATTCACCTCCATTGTCGCTCCGAAGTATGAGAGGCTTCCTCTGAAACTTGTTACTGGTCTTTATTATATAGTCTTGTAATTTGTCAAAAACTTCACTGTTGTGTTGTATTAGGTAGGTGACTGTGTATCTTGAATAGTCGTCTATGAAAGTCACTATGTACCTTTTGCCTCCAGGTGTAGGTGGGTTTAGGGGCCCACACACATCACTGTGAACTAAGTCAAGTGGTCTTGAAGCTCTCTTCTGACTGACTTTGGGAAGTGTTGCTCTTGTAGCTTTGGATTTAACATTCACATTCAACAGTAACTGGACAAGGGGATATTGTTAGATCCCTTGTCAGATTCCTCCTCTGTAGTTCCTGTATGCATTCTGGGTGTCTGTGACCTAGACGTCTGTGCCATATATGTATACAGTCATTGTGATTGTGTGTACATAGTCTCACCTTTTCCTTCACTGTGTCGAGGTGATATAGATGATCATCCAGCTTGGCACTCGCTACTGTCTGGTTGCCGTTTAGGATTGAACACTTGTCACCTTGGAATTTTACAGTGAGCCCTCTGGCTGTCAGACGCTTCACAGATAAGAGTCCTCCTTCTAGATTAGGAACATAAAGTACATTTTTCACTGGTATGGCTAGATTGTGTCCCGCATCATCAGGGCATACAAGGGTTCCATGCCCATATCCTTCTGCATGTATTTTGCTTCCATCTGCAAGGTAAATAGTTTCTTTGTTGTTCAGATCAAGTTCTGTGAAAAAACTTCTATCACTCGTCATGTGACTGGTTGCCCCCAAATCGATGCACCAGCCTTGACATTTATTTTTACCTGTCACTTTAAAAGTGGCATTCCAGTTTCATTCCCATGGATCTTTGATTATGGCTTTAACCTTTTGTTTAGCATAAGATGGACGCTCTCTTCTTTGCTCTGCTTTCCATATAGTACAGTCTTTCTTTATGTGTCCCTGTTTGTGACATCTGAAACACACTCTGGTCTCTTTCCTGTGTAACCTTGCATCTGTAGCTTTAAGAGCGGTTCTGGTGTCGGTTTCTGTGGAGTCATGCACTAATTCCTTTCTTCTCTGATACTCATCTATGAGCCTGGTTTTTACAAATGTTAGCGTCAGATCTGTCTCAGGTCGTGTCTCCAGTGCATTGATCAGTGAAGTATATGTATCGGGCAAACTGCATAATAACATGGCTGCAGCGTGGCTGTCTGTTATATTCTCCCCAATTGATCTGAGTTGCGCAATCACTTCCAGCATTGCGTTTATATGCTCCTGCATGTCCTGTTCTCTGCTAAGTCTCATTCTGTAAAGTTTCCGTAGTAGAAACAGCTTGCTGTTTAAACTGGATCTTTCATGCAGTCTATTCAGTCTGTCCCACATGCCTTTCGCTGTGTCCTCATGGCGTATATGTATGAGCTGATCATCCTCCACTAGTAAGCTTATGGTGGCCCGTGCCTGTCTGTTTTTCTTGTCCCAGTCCTGATTATTGTCCTGTGGCCTCTCTGTAGTGGTAACCTCCCACAAGTCATCTCTAGATAATAGCATTTCCACTTTAAACTTCCATAGCTGATAATTGTCATTGTTCAGCTTTGCCACTGAGAGTTTAAGTTCTGAGTTTCCGGACATTTTTCTCTCCTTTATATATAAACAGTCTTACTTGTCTATAGGAGATGTCACTGGAAACCTTTCTTATGTCGATCTTTATCCAGATCCTGGGCCCATAACCTGTTGCAGAGTGCGATCACTAGGTGCAGCGGAGTCCAGTCAGATCAGACATTGTGGAGTTAACAGGAACTGGCTTCTTTATTGGAACATAACACAGATATCAAAGATGTCACCTTCTCATTATAATAAGAACAACAGACAGGAAGAGATAACCAACAAGTACAGTGTAGTGTACAGGAAATGCAACACATCATAGAAAATGCATAGCATATCACTGAGCATTAGCGACATCTACTGTCCTATTTGTGAACTGCAGTTTATCGCATAAGCTAAAAGCTGTTGTATCTCCAACAAAACTCAGGCATGTGTGGACACAGGCTATCCTGCTGGGAGGCTGTCAAAGCTGACAGCCATTCATAGGCAGCAGAGGTATTCCCCTACCCACAGAGGCACGCTTGCAAGGGGTGTGTATATGTTTAGCTGCAGGGTGGAAAAAGGCCACCACCGCCTATGATTGGCTACCAGCTTCAGTAGCCTCTTGGCAGAATATCTCAGGCACCATCTGAAGTAGCATAAATGTAACATATTTGGCATGCAATTGTTGGGTGCAAACATAATCTCCCACCACTGTACCTAAATCAGTAGCTCATCAACATGAAGTTGTGATTCTAATTTTTATTATTAAAAAAAAACAATAAAAAACATTGTATTTATGTTAATCCACTTGATAGTGTGGAACTCCCTTTGATGCAACACTACCAAATATCGATTTTTCTAACAGCACCATTATAAGGACTTGCAGTTATGGTTGGAATGCTGGATTAACAGAAGGATTATCGCTTACTATAAATAGACTTTCCATCTAAAGCACAGATCACTTTATATCAGCCTTTGTTATTCTATATATATTATTATTATATTGATTGATGTTTTAAGTGTAATAGGTTTGATATATTACACTGGGCACTTTTACTTGGCACTAGCACTTTCAAAATATATTATTGCTTATTTTGCACTCATTTACTTTTTTGCACTAATTTTTCTTCTATGAAGATATGGTATAATGTTGACACACTGTGTTTTATCTGCACTATATAGATTTTTTGATATTTTGAGGTCTTGTGAAAGATTAGTTTTGTCACAATTAGTTGGTTTTAACACTATTGCATTACGCACAGAGCAGCGCCAAACCAATTTCTCTCTAAAAATTCCTATTTCTAACATATGTTGCTTACAAGTTAAAAATCAGTATTTTTTGCTAGAAAATGACTTAGAACCTCCAAACATTATATACAGTATATATTTTTTAGCTGAGGCCCTAGAGAATAAAATGGCAGACAATGCAATATTTTATGTCACACTGTGCTTGTGCACGCACATTTTTGGGAAAAAACACACTTTAATGAATTAAAAAAAAATAAACCTTAAAGTTAGCCCACTTTTTTGTATAATGTGAAAGATGATGACCCCGAGTAAACATATACCTAAGATATCACGCTTTAAAATTGTCCACACTCATAGAATGGCGACAAACTACGATACTTACAAATCTCCATAGGCGACGCTTTAAACATTTTTAACGGTTACCTGTTTAGAGTTAAAGAGGAGGTCTTGCACTAGAATTATTACTCTCACTCTAACGACCGAGGTGATACCTCATATTTGTGTGGTGTGAACATTGTTTACATTTGTGGGGGCGACTTACGTATGCGTTTGCTTCGGCGTGCGAGCATGGAGGGATGGGGAGCTTTTTTTCTTGTTATTTATTTATTTTACTTTTTTACACTGTTCCTTTAAAAAAAAAAAAAAAAGGTTTCTGATCACTTTTATTGCTGTCAGAAGGAATGTACACATCCCCTGTGACAGTAATATGCAGTGACAGGTGCTCTTTATGGAGGGATCTTGGGTCTAAAACACTCCAAACCCCTCCTCTGCACTTGGAAGTATTCAAAACGCCAAGGTCAGCGTTTTTTAATACTTTGGATTTTTTTAAACTGGCGGCGTTGGCTGCCAAGAGAACTGGAAGTGACATAGCTTAGGGGTTACTACATTGGAGACCCGATCAAAGCCGATTCCAGGCTTGTTCAGGTCTCCGGCCAGCCTGGTGGACTTGCCGGGTGGTGGCTCGGATCTCCGATCTCGGGTCTCGTAATTTTGCGGCAAGTGGTTAACCACTTCAGCTCCGACACGTTTGCCCCCCTTCGTAACCAGGCCCTTTTTTGTGATACAGCACTGCGTTGCTTTAACTGACAGTTGCCTGGTCATGCGACAATGTACCCAAATAAAATGTAAGTGCTTTTTTCCAAGAAATAGAGTTTTCTTTTGGTGATATTTGATCACCTCTGCAGTTTTTATTTTTTGCACTAGAAAGAAGGAACGACCGTCAATATTGGAAAAAAAAAAGCATCTACAAACTATGGGATATTTTTATTTATTTATTGTTTTTTACTAGTAATGATTGCGATCAGTGACTTATAGTGGGACTGTGATATTGCGGCGGACAATTCAGACACCTAACTGACACTTTTCACACTTTTTTGTGGACTAGTGACACTAAAACAGTGTCGGTGCAAAAAAATATGCACTGTCACTGCACTAATGACACTGGCAGGGAAGGGGTTAACATCAGGGGCAATCAAAGTGTTAAATGTGCTTACTAACTGTGGGGGAGGTGCTTTTACTACTTGAAGACATAAATCTGTGTTTCTGCTTCACCGAAACACAGGATCCATGTTTTCTGTACTCAGAGAATAACAGTCTGCCTTGTTTACATAGGCAGACTTTCAGTCTGTCAGAGTAACAACCGATCAGTGGGTCACGGGGAACATTAGGCCCACGGGACCCGCTGATCAGCTCTTGCTGTGTAAAATCACAGCGGGAGCGACCCGCCTGCTCACGCCAAAAACCTGGAAGTGCAAAATCACGTAAATATACGTGATTCTGCACAGAGAGGCTGCCCTGTAGCATGCCATGGTCACAGCAGTGGTTGCCATTGTCAATGACCAGACATTTACCAAAGAAACAATGTGTCTTCTCAAGTAAAGTGCTGGAGTGTCGATGGGGGAAAGATGTGCTGTATTGTGAGGGAAAATGGTGTCTGCTTTACAGTGATCAGTGCGAGTGTGCTTTCAAGTGATGGTCAAGAAAGCAGTGACCTGGGACGCAGGGATCGGCAGTCAGGGGATGTGTCTTTACATGTACTGTGAAATAAAATGTCTGCCACGCAGCCGGTTATAGTGGGACAATTTCTAACAACAGTAAGAGAGTTTAGTTGGCTTGTGAAAGTGTGACTGAAGCTCAAGAAGCAGATATATGTGTATCTGTGGCAGGAAACACAATCTGCATTGCAGTACCATTCGTGCAGGCTGGGCAGAGCTATGGCAGCAGCGAAGGGGTTACTGCACCGTGTGGGAAAGCACGCGCTGAAGAGATCTGCCTTGCCACCAAAAGAAAGTCAGCTAGTCTGAAGCCGTGGGCGGAGTCGCCATCCGTGGCTGCCAATCTGAGTGGAGGAAGGGAGCTGAGACGTCACTTCCACCATCGGGTGTAGCTGAGGAGCAGACATGTGTGGAGGAGCAAATTTGTGGATGTCGGAGTGAGCCGGAACGCTGGAGCTATCCCACATGTTGGCAGAGTACCTGATGAGCAGACTGAGTTGCCGAACTCGACCCTGTGGGATACCGGGGTGCGACTAGTGCCCAAAGGAAGTCTGGCCCTGTGCAGAGGAGGGGACACATAGCATCAAGGACTGGTATGTAGCAGATGCCTGAATGTGTCCATGCGGCTGCAGGTGTGGGGTCATTGTGGGCACTTTGCATGTTGTTGCAGACGGAAATTAGCGATTGCTAGCACAGAAGACTGTATGTAAGCTGGGAGAGAGGAACCACTCAGGAGCTGCTGACACCCAGAATGGTGACCCCTGTTGGAAGAGGATGGAGGGTGCTCAAAGTACCACTGGGGCCAGAACCAGTGATACAAACTCGCACCACTGTCTGTCAGGCCGAGGAGACCTATGTTTCAGAGGTGAAGTGCACGCAACTTGTGCAGGCCAAGCAGTGGCCACAAGATGCAACAGTCGCAAAAACCTACAGTCCAGCTCATAAAGAGGCAGAGGGGGATCGATGGGCCCAGAAGTGGAAGGCTTCCAGTTTGTCCAGTGAAGAGGAGGCCGGGTCCATTGATGTAGGATGATTGGAAGTCTAAAGTGGAGACTGAGTGGGGGAAATAAGGAGAGAAGAAGCCCTGTGAGTCCCAGTTCACTCAGTGAAGAGACTGAGGCAGCCGTTGTCCGCATGTAGTGCACGAGAAATTTTGGGTTCTGTGGGGCCTATTACACTTGGGTCACAGACCTGTCCCCACCTCGCAACTACGCCTGGGCCTGGGTTCAGAAAGACATCTATGCCAGTCTAATCAAAAGAGTGGAGACCCTATACACCCCACCTGGGAGAGGAGACAAGCTGAAACTTTCCAGGTTCGCTGGCTTTTAACACCTTGTTCACAGGAAGGTGGCCTTGGAATATGGATATGACTATCCGTATGCTCCCCAGGAGATAATGGAGGAGATTGAGGAAAAGAGAGGGGCTTGGTGTGATAAAGCTGCCTGGGACTTTTTCTATGCCCCTAAACCATACCAGAACAAGTCCAAGCCACAGCTATGGGACACCTTTCAATCTGTCAAGGCAAATTCGAGTCTGGGGTGGCCCATTTACATCCATCGAGTGGAAGTCAACCGCCCAGATGGAAAAGGCAAAGCCAGGTCCGTCAGCATTCGAGGGAAAGATCATCCGCATACCGCATCCTGATCATTACTACTGAGGTGTGCAGAGTTTTTGTTCCTGTAAGAAAAGTTGAATTACAAAGGGGCTAGTTGGTCTGAAAAGTGTGATATGTTAAGTGGAGAGAGTTACAAAGGGGCTACTGTGCCTGAAGAGTTCCTTTGATACTAAAGTTGCTATAATGGCTGGAGGCCCTGTTTCCGAATCCCCTTCCCTTCTATCTTTGCAAAAGAAGATGGGATTCAGCGAAACTGCTACAGCTTCTGCACTTGGGAGAAGAACTTTTGCTACAAAGAACTTCTCCTGTTAAAGCCAGGGGATGCTACCTGGAGGGGGCAAACCCCCTACTTTACAAAGATTTCCTGTTTAGAGGACTTCTGTTTAGATCTTCTTGAGCTCTGGGCCACTGTTGTTGCAAGAAGGAGTGTTGACAAAAGGACACTTTGCCAGGATCCTTTGGGCTAACGGGCTAGGATAACTAAGTGTTGAGAAGGGGCACTTTGCGAAGATACTTTGTTTAAAGGTCACTTTACGAAGATTCCTTGGGCCAGTGGGCCAGAGAAATGCTAAAGGAAACTTTGTGTGCGTTGCCACCTTGTGAGAAAAGTGTGGCGGCTCATTGCCTCTTCAGAGAAAGGGATTCCAGAGTGAAGGATCCCTTGAAGAGTTCTTACAGAGACTCACAAGTAAGGCAAGCTTTGCTCAGGCTCCAGCAAGAATAGCTGTGTTGCCTCGGTGTTACAGAAAGAAAGGACACTGTGAACACCAGTTGGGGGGATTCCACATTTCTTTATCCTAACTTTTGGGTCTGACAAGAATAGGAACGAGTCAGTGCCCTGATGTCTGAGAGGGACTGTGCCTATTACTAGTCAAACATGGTTCCCAGATGGAATCGGTGATAGTGTGTTAGTTAGCTTGGCAGGATTTGTTCTGTTTTGTCTACTACAGGTGCACAACAGATCGACGAGTCAAACGTGCCCTTAGGGGACCGGCAAAGTTTGAGTTCTCTACAGGAATGTTAGAGCTAGAGATGATGCTGGTGAGAAGGTCCCCTCTACACAGAGGGTAGTCTCACCGTGAGTTTATAGAATGTACAAATTGCTGTGTACTCACCTTTTTCCTTTTCATGTTTGCAGGGACCTTTGGGCCTTGGAGAGGCAATTCAATGTCCTCATTGCACATATGTAAAGTCATCATGTGTAGATTAGTCAGTTAGGATATTTACCTTTACCTGTCAAGCATATTTTTGTTTGGCAGGGGGTGCATTGGTCCAAATGCACCTGTTACCTTTCTATGTGTAAATATTGTACAGCAGAGATATATATTTTTTCACATAATTTATTGTATTCACTGGCCACATATGGGGTATGCCCCATGGTCCTGTACATATGTTATTTCCCTTTTCCAAATTTGTGGGATACTCCTTGTAGTTTTTTGTACAGGTATTTTTGTAGAGGGAGATGCCCATAGCCAATGAGGACATGGCTTAGTTTGGCGGGGGTGGATGTAGCACCCTCCTAGGTAGGTGCTAGAGAGAAAGTATAGTTTTGAGTCCTGTCTGTTTACCAGAAGGACTGCAGGTAAATCCATATTGTTCTCTGCTTACCAGAGAGCTGGAACTGTTAGTGAGGTCTGCTCATTGTGCTCAGGTGCAACTCATTCTGTCTGCAGCGTTTCACCCTGGTTCAATAGGAATGCATATTGGACAGTGGGAGAAAACCTGACAAATGAGTGCAAAGGCGTTTGATATAGCCCTGGTGATTTGGCAGAGGAAAAATGCCTCAGTGCATGCTGGGATACTGTATAAAAGCCAGGAGCACAGGTGCACGGGGTCTTTCGGCTGGATAGTGGAGTCCCAGAGGGAAGGGACGGCTGCCTCCTCCTCTGTAAAGGTGCCATGCAGCCTCAGGTAGTCAACCTGAGGGCCTGGAGAGTGCTAGTTAGGAACTGAATCCAGAGGCCCGGTGAAGCTGACTGAAAGGGGAGACACTGAAGGATCTGATTCTGCAGTAGAGTGAGTACAGATCTCTGTCAAGGGGCCTGACCTGAGGGGGACCACCCCATGCAGCTAGAAGAGTCAGTGGATGGGTGTCAATAATGGGAATGCGAGTGAGTGTCCTGAAAATAATGTAGATTCGCCAAATTTATTGCTGGAGAGAAAAGAGCAAGGAGACCTACAAAAGGTTTTTCAGATTAGGATAGGTGTCGTTTGCCACCATCCCTAGTTACATAAAGGAATAGAAGAGTTTTTCTCCTCAATTTGGGATTTTGTCGGCAAACAGATACAAAAAGTATAAAAATATAAAGTTTTATTCAAAAATACATGAAAAAATCGATCAAAATGGTTACATATATGGATATAAAATACATGTCATGGAACGCCAAGAATTGCTACCAAACATGAATCATGTGATATACATGGGGTAAAAAAAACCCCTATGTGACAGAGTACAAATCCTGATCCAACGCGTTTCAAACTTTTTGTGGAACTAACAGTTCAGTTCTTCATCAGGGAAAAGTAGATTTTACACTCTGAAGGAAAAATAGAGAAAGCATAATAAAACAATGAGAAGACAGCTGCACACTCAAAAACAGGCATATCACCCAAAGGGTGATTACAACATACTTGTAGAGAGAAAAAAAAAAAAAAAAAACCCAGACTGACCATGAGAGGGGAGAAGGGGAAAACAAACAGATGAAAATTCGTGGATCATTTCTTTAAAAATATGAGCACAAGTTGTCTACTTAGGATAAGATCCAAATGCTTGCATCCCAGTCCCTCCTGAGGCGGGTAGATCCCATGTTTTTCCTGTAGGGCCGCAGGCGGAATAAAGAATATTCACCAACTGACCGGCAAAACACACTGAAAGGAAATATATATATATATCTGTATATAGTAAGTAGGAATAGACAGAGGTTACAAAATAAAATCACTGTACTATATCCTAGATATTCCAAAAATCTGGATCACTAGATCAAAGATGCGTCCAAGGAAAAAGAGGATGCATCCAAGAAAAAAGAGCTGTTGCACATATCACAACAAAAGCAAAACCCATCAACCAAATAAAGGTAAGTTTTGTAATGAATGAACTCACATGGGATTCCAGAAAGGATAAATTCTATGATGAAGCCACGGATCCTAAGATCAAAGGTTCTTTTCAAATAAATGGTAAGTAGATTTCAAGGAGGCTCCAAAAGAAACACCCCCAATCCAGTGTAGATGGGTCCTCACATGATGGAGCGCCCCTTCAGCGAGAGGGCTCCAGAGGACTGACGCCCGGCCTTAATGAAACTGAAAGTTTCAGACCCTTCCTGCCTGGCTTCAGTTCGGGCAAGACGGATTAGAGATACATCAATTATTCTCCCTTTTTTTTTCCCCTTCCTTTCCATCCTCTTGCAAGCTTGTCTTTAAAATCCTGTTCTTCAGGATTAAGTAGGGCTATTTAATCTAATCTAATTCATGTTTGTTTCATTGTAATCCAACATATATATGTACATACAGTGGGTACGGAAAGTATTCAGACCCCCTTAAATTTTTCACTCTTTGTTATATTGCAGCCATTTGCTAAAATCATTTAGGTTCATTCTTCTTCCTCATGAATGTACACATAGCACCCCATACTGACAGAAAAACACAGAATTGTTGACATTGTTGCAGATTTATTAAAAAAGAAAAACTGAAATATCACATGGTCCTAAGTATTCAGACCCTTTGCTGTGACACTCATATATTTAACTCAGGTGCTTTCCATTTCTTTTGATCATCCTTGAGATGGTTCTACACCTTCTTTTGAGTCCAGCTGTGTTTGATTATACTGATTGGACTTGATTAGGAAAGCCACACACCTGTCTATATAAGACCTTCCACATCACAATGCATGTCAGAGCAAATGAGAATCATGAGGTCAAAGGAACTGCCTGAAGAGCTCAGAGACAGAATTGTGGCAAGGCACACCCATATGGAAGAAAAATATATTTCCAATATATTTAGGGAACAATTTTTCGAAATATATTGAATATGGCCAAAATTGTAGCATTTCAAATATATTTCCAATATATTTAGGGAAAAAAATTTAGAAATATATTGAATATGGCCAAAATTGTAGCATTTCAAATATATTTCCAATATATTTGGAAGAAAAAAATGAATTTTTTAAAAATATATTTTAAATATATTTTTCTTCCATGTGGGCAGATCTGGCCAAGGTTACAAAAAGATTTCTGCTGCACTTAAGGTTCCTAAGAGCACAGTGGCCTCCATAATCCTCAAATGGAAGACGTTTGGGACGACCAGAACTTTTCCTAGAGCTGGCCGTCCGGCCAAACTGAGCTATCGGGGGAGAAGAGCCTTGGTGAGACAGGTAAAGAAGAACCCAAAGATCACTGTGGCTGAGCTCCAGAGATGCAGTCAGGATATGGGAGAAAGTTGTAGAAAGTCAACCATCACTGCAGCCCTCCACCAGTCGGGGCTTTATGGCAGAGTGGCCCGACGGAAGCCTCTCCTCAGTGTAAGACACATGAAAGCCCGCATGGAGTTTGCTAAAAAACACCTGAAGGACTCCAAGATGGTGAGAAATAAGATTCTCTGGTCTCATGAGACCAAAATAGAACTTTTTGGCCTTAATTCTAAGCGGTATGTGTGGAGAAAACCAGGCACTGCTCATCACCTGTCCAATACAGTCCCAACAGTGAAGCATGGTGGTGGCAGCATCATGCTGTGGGGGTTATTTTTCAGCTGCAGGGACAGGACGACTGGTTGCAATCGAGGGAAAGATGAATGCGGCCAAGTACAGGGATATCCTGGACAAAAACCTTCTCCAGAGTGCTCTGGACCTCAGACTGGGCCGAAGGTTTACCTTCCAACAAGACAATGACCCTAAGCACACAGCTAAAATAACGAAGGAGTGACTTCACAACAACTCCGTGACTGTTCTTGAATGGCCCAGCCAGAGCCCTGACTTAAACCCAATTGAGCATCTCTGGAGAGACCTAAAAATGGCTGTCCACCAACGTTTACCATCCAACCTGACAGAACTGGAGAGGATCTGCAAGGAGGAATGGCAGAGGATCCCCAAATCCAGGTGTGAAAGACTTGTTGCATCTTTCCCAAAAAGACTCCTGGCTGCATTAGATCAAAAGGGGGCTTCTACTAAATACTGAGAAAAGGGTCTGAATACTTAGGACCATGTGATATTTCAGTTTTTCTTTTTTAATAAATCTGCAACAATGTCAACAATTCTGTGTTTTTCTGTCAGTATGGGGTGCTATGTGTACATTCATGAGGAAGAAGAATGAACTTAAATGATTTTAGCAAATGGCTGCAATATAACAAAGAGTGAAAAATTTAAGGGGGTCTGAATACTTTCCGTACCCACTGTATGTATTACAATATATGTTCTTCCATGCATATAGGGGCATCTGGTGCATCTCCACATGAGTATCCCTTTTGATCCACTGGGAGATGCATTCATGTTCCAACCCTGTGTGGAGTTTATCCCGATATGTGGTGGACACTGTTGCTCCATTATGAGTTTACTATTACCAGTACATATATGATTACTGCATTTTAATTCCTGGTTTTAACAGCTGCATACCAGGTACGGGCACTCATATGTGTAGAGTGGATTGAAGTGACCTGTCATTTTACTTCATACAGTGGGTACGGAAAGTATTCAGACCCCCTTACATTTTTCACTCTTTGTTATATTGCAGCCATTTGCTAAAATCATTTAAGTTCATTCTTCTTCCTCATGAATGTACACATAGCACCCCATACTGACAGAAAAACACAGAATTGTTGACATTGTTGCAGATTTATTAAAAAAGAAAAACTGAAATATCACATGGTCCTAAGTATTCAGAGCCTTTGCTCAGTATTTAGTAGAAGCCCCCTTTTGATCTAATACAGCCAGGAGTCTTTTTGGGAAAGATGCAACAAGTCTTTCACACCTGGATTTGGGGATCCTCTGCCATTCCTCCTTGCAGATCCTCTCCAGTTCTATCAGGTTGGATGGTAAACGTTGGTGGACAGCCATTTTTAGGTCTCTCCAGAGATGCTCAATTGGGTTTAAGTCAGGGCTCTGGCTGGGCCATTCAAGAACAGTCATGGAGTTGTTGTGAAGCCACTCCTTTGTTATTTTAGCTGTGTGGTTAGGGTCATTGTCTTGTTGGAAGGTAAACCTTTGGCCCAGTCTGAGGTCCAGAGCACTCTGGAGAAGGTTTTTGTCCAGGATATCCCTGTACTTGGCCGCATTCATCTTTCCCTCGATTGCAACCAGTCGTCCTGTCCCTGCAGCTGAAAAACACCCCCACAGCATGATGCTGCCACCACCATGCTTCACTGTTGGGACTGTATTGGACAGGTGATGAGTAGTGCCTGGTTTTCTCCACACATACTGCTTAGAATTAAGGCCAAAAAGTTATATTTTGGTCTCATCAGACCAGAGAATCTTATTTCTCACTGTCGTGGAGTCCTTCAGGTGTTTTTTTAGCAAACTCCATGCGGGCTTTCATGTGTCTTACACTGAGGAGAGGCTTCCGTCGGGCCACTCTGCCATAAAGCCCCGACTGGTGGAGGGCTGCAGTGATGGTTGACTTTCTACAACTTTCTCCCATCTCCTGACTGCATCTCTGGAGCTCAGCCACAGTGATCTTTGGGTTCTTCTTTACCTCTCTCACCAAGGCTCTTCTCCCCCGATAGCTCAGTTTGGCCGGACGGCCAGCTCTAGGAAGGGTTCTGGTCGTCCCAAACGTCTTCCATTTGAGGATTATGGAGGCCACTGTGCTCTTAGGAACCTTAAGTGCAGCAGAAATCTTTTTGTAACCTTGGCCAGATCTGTGCCTTGCCACAATTCTGTCTCTGAGCTCTTCAGGCAGTTCCTTTGACCTCATGATTCTCATTTGCTCTGACATGCATTGTGATCTGGAAGGTCTTATATAGACAGGTGTGTGGCTTTCCTAATCAAGTCCAATCAGTATAATCAAACACAGCTGGACTCAAATGAAGGTGTAGAACCATCTCAAGGATGATCAGAAGAAATGGAAAGCACCTGAGTCAAATATATGAGTGTCACAGCAAAGGGTCTGAATACTTAGGACCATGTGATATTTCAGTTTTTCTTTTTTAATAAATCAGCAACAATGTCAACAATTCTGTGTTTTTCTGTCAGTATGGGGTGCTATGTGTACATTCATGAGGAAGAAGAATGAAATTAATGGATTTTAGCAAATGGCTGCAATATAACAAAGAGTGAAAAATTTAAGGGGGTCTGAATACTTTCCGTACCCACTGTATATATATATTTCCTTTCAGTGTGTTTTGCCGGTCGGTTGGTGAATATTCTTTATTCCGCCTGCGGCCCTACAGGAAAAACATGGGATCTACCCGCCTCAGGAGGGACTGGGATGCAAGCATTTGGATCTTATCCTAAGTAGACAACTTGTGCTCATATTTTTAAAGAAATGATCCACAAATTTTCATCTGTTCGTTTTCCCCTTCTCCCCTCTCATGGTCAGTCTGGGTTTTTTTTTTTTTTTTTTTCTCTCTACATGTATGTTGTAATAACCCTTTGGGTGATATGCCTGTTTTTGAGTGTGCAGCTGTCTTCTCATTGTTTTATTATGCTTTCTCTATTTTTTCTTCAGAGTGTAAAATCTACTTTTCCCTGATGAATAACTGAACTGTTAGTTCCACAAAAAGTTTGAAACGCGTTGGATCAGAATTTGTACTCTGTCACATAGGGGGGTTTTTTACCCCATGTATATCACATAATTCATGTTTGGTAGCAATTCTTGGCGTTCCATGACATGTATTTTATATCCATACATGTAACCATTTTGATCGATTTTTTCATGTATTTTTGAATAAAACTTTATATTTTTATACTTTTTGTATCTGTTTGCCGACAAAATCCCAAATTGAGGAGAAAAACTCTTTTATTCCTATATAGAGCAAGGAGACCTAACCCTTTCCATACATGTGGCAGTATGAATTAAGCACTACAGCTGCTTCCAAAAGCAACCTGGTAAAGCCAAGTGAGAGTTGTCCTTGTCCATTGTAAATAGCTACAGTTGGAGTATCCCACTATTCCCTTCTCCCATCCAAGTTCTAAAATAAATGCTAAAAAAATAATATCACTGGACTGTTTATTGTGTGACGAGCCATCGGGAGTAAGGAAGGATGTGTGAACTATTCCCTAAGTGATTGAGTGCTGGTAATCAGAGGAGGCCCAACAAGTCATCATACAGCAAGCGCTACGGGGACAGTACTACACACATACCATATACATCAAGTCATAACTCCTAGTGGCACTGATGCCATCGCTAGGTAACCTTTTTTTTACCAAATATAATAATAAGCTTCAAACCAGTTACAGTGATGAAGAAGAACTAATATGAGGTTTAAGTGCCGGTTCACATATATGCGATGCGGGAACCCTGCAAATCCACTGCGGGTTCCTGCATTGCATTCAACTCGCAGGCAGTTCACACTGCCATATGCCAATCGCTGGGAGTGTCAATACAAAGTTAACGACACCCCCCACATTAGTTCACATATTGCGGTGCGAACTGTCAGTTCGTACATGAATCGGATCGCATGGGTGTGAACACCCATGCGATACGATTCTGGTGCGGACCCAAAAAAGGATCCTGTGCGAGTTGTGTCCGAATGCAATGCAAATTCAGCCATACAATCTGTACGGCTGAATTTGCATCAGACAAACATGGCATGTGATTTGCAGAGCAGTGTGCTCTGAATCACATGCGATGTCTGACATTGCATATATGTGAACCAGGACTAAAGGAAGTATTTAAAACTAACTCCTAATTCAAACGTTTTGCACAAAGGTATTTAGTTTGAGGATCCTTCCTATGTGAGCAGGTAAAATTCAGAATCTTTGTAACAGATTTCAACAATTAGCCAATCGAAGCCGACTAACACTGTGAGCTGTAATTAGCAGTTGCCTGTTATCAACTAACTTAATCAAAGCTGGTTTCCCTAACATGTTGACAGCTTGGCTTAGTTGAGAAGAGGGGTCGGTGACATACACAACATATGCAGTTTCGGTGAAATACACAACATATACAGTTTCATGGGCACAAACACAGACTCTAAAATTCAACTAAAAGCGTAACTCCACTTTTGTTGAGAAAAAAAATCCTTCCCCTCTGGGTGATCTATGTACATAGCAAGGATTATAACAACCTTTATTTAGATTCCTATCTTTTGTTATTCTGAAGAAATCCCTGTTTGTTCCTCTGTGCTGAGTGGGTCAAATGGGAGTAGTTTTATAATTATCTGTCAGCTGTGGCAGCTACAGGGCTCTAATGAGGAAAACTGCTGGGCCTGCATCCCTTTAGACGTGTTCATATTGACAGTGTCTCACCAAAAATGACATTTTTGTTGCAGGGGATGCCAGAAATCTGACTTGTATCTTAGGCAGACTTCTAGGAAAACCTATGAACCAACCACACAAGCAGGAAATGATGTTTCTGGGGTGTGGTCAGTGCACATTCTGTGTACAGAACGCCTCCAGGTAGCCATATTGCATTGCATTTTCAGAAAATTACAATACCTGCAGATTGAAAAGGAAAGTTAATTTTTAATAACATTCAATTACAATATGACTTGTGTTGCAATTATATACGCTATATTGTTTTCTCTTTATTTGCTATTTTTTTCCCACAAAAGTGGAGTTACCCTTTAACCGCTTGCCGCCCGCCCGCCGTCATATGACGGCGGAGCGGAGCGACCATTATCCTGGGCCGCCGTCATATGACGGCGGCACTTTAAGCAGGGCAGGCGCGCGATCGCGTGCGCGCCGCCCTGCACTGCCGGTGTCGGGGTGTCCCCGGGACACCCCCCGTCACCGGCAGGGGGGAAACAGCCAATGGGCGTGGCTGTTTCCCACGTGATCGGCTGTGTTCCAATGACACAGCCGATCACAATGAAGGCGCCCACTAGATGACCGCGCATGCGCGATCGGGAGCGCGCAGCGCGGTCATGTCGGTGGCACTGTGTTCCGTAGGAACACAGCTGTCACCGGCGGTAGTAAACAGTCACTGACAGTGACTGTTTACTATGTGATCGGCTGTGAATCCATTCACAGCCGATCAGAAAATGTAAACAAAGAGCAGTAACTCAGTGTTACTAGCTCTTCTCCCCTCATACAGTTTCCAGTATGAGGGGAGAAGAGCTAGAAATAGTGAGTTACTGCTCTGTACACATGTAAAAAGTAAAATCACACTAATAAATGTCCCCACACAGTCCTCAGCCCCCCCCAATGTCACCTGTCACCCAACAGTCACCTCATCAGTGCCCAGAAATTGACACCCATAACGTTCACATGTGAGCGCAGCGATCGCAGGCAGAATCACAGCGATTCTGCCCACGATCCGGAAATCATTGCAAATCGCAGGACGCCTGTGCGTTGCCCTTGATTTGCAATAGCACCCCAAACGCTGTGCGATGTTGCCGCCATTTCCGCCTGCCGAATCGCGGTAACATCGCGCAAACATCGCATGACGCCCAAAAAAGGTACAAGAGTTTCTTTGGAGCGTCATGCGTTGTTTGCGCAATGTTACCGCGATTCGGCAGGCGGAAATCGCAGCAACATCGCACAGCATTTGGGGTGCTATTGCAAATCACGGGCAACGCACAGGCGTCCCGCAATTTGCAATGATTTCTGGATCACGGGCAGAATCGCAGTGATTCTGACCGTGATCGCTACGCTCACATGTGAACGTAGCCTAAAGTTCACCGGTCACCAGAGACTGCCATCAGCAATGCACCATCGCCCGTCACCTGTCACCCATCAGTGACCATCGCCCGTCACCTGTCACCCCATCAATCACCGTCACCTGTCACCCCATCAGTCATCGTCACCTGTCACCCCATCAGTCATCGTCACTTGACACCCCATCAGTGATCGTCACTTGTCACCCCATCAATCATCGTCACATGTCACCCCGTCAGTGACTGTCATCTGTCACCCCATCAATCATCGTCATCTGTCACCCCATCAATCATCGTCACCTGTCACCCCATCAATCATCGTCACCTGTCACCCCATCAATCATCGTCACCTGTCACCTCATCAATCATCATCACCTGTCACCTCATCAATCATCGTCACCTGTCACCCCATCAGTCATCGTCACCTGTCACCCCATCAGTCATCGTCACCTGTCACCCCGTCAGTCATCGTCACCTGTTTGCCATATACATGCAATCACTTACTGACCGCCTAACGACTATATACGTCGGCCATTAAAAGCTAAATACTGGAGTTATGGCAGCAGATAGCCCCCATAACCCCGGTATTTTTTGAAACGGCGGGCGGTCGGCTTTCAGATAAGGGTGGTCCCAGTGGCGGATTCGCCGCGGAATTACCCTTACGGTGCAGGGGAAGAGGTGCCCCCCCCCCCTCCTGCCGCGTCCCAGACGTTTTCCCAGCTTACCGGACCCACCGGCAGCGGAGAAAACTATCCGGTCCCGGATCCTCAGAGACAGGAAGTCGAGTGAGGGCAAGATGGCCCTCACTCAACTCTATGGTCTTGGAGGACCGGAGCTACGTCAAAAGACGTTGCCTAGCAACCGGTTTAAAGGGCCGCTTTTTTTTTTTGCTTTTTTTTTTTCCCTCTTTCAACAATTTTTTTTTTTTTTTTTCTTTTTTAGTGTAGTTGTGAGGTGTGAGGTCTTTTTGACCCCAGATCTCACAATAAAGAGGACCTGTCATGCCTATTTCTATTACAAGGGATGTTTACATTCCTTGTAATAGGAATAAAAATGATCAAAACATTTTTTTTTTTTTAAACTGTGTAAAAATAAAAAAATAATAAATAAAATAAATAGGAAAAAAAAAAATAAAAAAAAATTAAAGCGCCCTGTCCCCGTTAGCTCGCGCGCAGAAGCAAACGCATACGCAAGTCCCGCCCACATATGTAAACGGTGTTCAAACCATACATGTGAGGTATCGCCGCGATCGTTAGAGCGAGTGCAATAATTTAAGCCCTAGACCTCCTCTGTAACTCTAAGCTAGTAACCTGCAGAAATTTTTAAAATGTTGCCTATGGGGATTTTTAAGTACCAATGTTTGGCGCCATTCTGTGAGCATGCGCAATTTTGAAGCATGACATGTTTGGTATCTAATTACTCGGCGTAACATTATCTTTCATATTATGGAAAAAAATTGGGCTAAATTTACTGTTTTCTTATTTTTTAGTTCAAAAAAGTGAATTTTTTTCAAAAAAATCGCATTTGGAAGACTGCTGCGCAAATATGGTGTGATAAAAAATATTGCAACGATCTCCATTTTATTCTCTAGGGTCTCTGCTAAAAAAAAATATATAATGTTTGGGGGTTCAAAGTAGTTTTCTAGCAAAAAAAATGATTTTAGCTTGTAAACACCAAGTGTCAAAAATAGGCCCAGTCTTAAAGTGGATAAATGGACAACTTTGTGTAAAGCGCTACTTGGATGTGAGGCCTATGTATGTGGCCAGGCTGTGAAAAAGTGTTACACATGTGGTATCGCCATACTCAGGAGGAATAGCAGAATGTATTTTGGGGTGCAAGTTTTGCTATGTACATGCGATGTGTTAGAAATATTGCATAAATGGACAGCTTTGTGTAAAAAAAATGTGTTTTCATTTTCTTTCCACATTTTCCAAAAACTTGTGGAAAAAAATGACAT
This sequence comes from Pelophylax lessonae, assembly GCF_965119305.1. Taxonomy (NCBI): domain Eukaryota; kingdom Metazoa; phylum Chordata; class Amphibia; order Anura; family Ranidae; genus Pelophylax; species Pelophylax lessonae. The sequence goes on along the minus strand of NC_138769.1, from coordinate 551,900,315 downwards.
ATTCAAAAGACTCATTATGCCTCAAAAATTATACGTTGGGCTGTTTGCTTTCCAAAATGGGGTCATTTTATGGGGGTTTCCATTGTCCTGGTGCTCCAGGGCCTTCAAAAGTGCGATAGGTTGTCAGGAAATGATATGTGTAATTTGTGCTCCTAGAATGCCGGACGCTGCTTCTCGGATGTTAGGCCTCTGTATGTGGCCAGGCTGTGAAAAAGTCTCACACATGTGGTATCGCCATACTCAGGCAGAGTAGTAGAATGTGTTTTGGGGTGTAGTTGCAAGTATACATGTGCTGTGTGAGAGAAATAACCTGTTAATACGGCAATTTGTAAAAAAAAAAAAAATAAAAAAAAAAATCTTCATTTTGCAAAGCATTGTGGGAAAAAATTACAACTTCAAAAAACTCATCATGCCCCTTATTAAATACCTTGGAATGTCTACTTTCCAAAAAGGGGTCATTTGGGGGGTATTTGTACTTTCCTGACCTTTTAGTGTCTCAAGAAATGAGATAGGCCTTCAGTACATCAGGTGTGATCAAGTGTGATCAATTTTCAATGAATAGCACCATAACTTGTGGACTCTATAACTTTCACAAAGACCAAATAATATACACTTACTTGGGTTATTTTTACCAAAGATAAGTAGCAGTATAAATTTTGGCCAAAATTTGTGAAGAAAAATGACTAATTTGCAAAATTTTATGACAGAAACAAAGAAAAATGCGTTTTTTCACGATATTTTCAGTCTTTTTTTATTTATAGCACAAAAAATAAAAAACCCAGTATTGATCAAATACCATCAAAAGAAAGCTCTATTTGTGTGAAAAAAAGGACACAATTTTTGTATGGGTACAGTGTTGCATGACTGAGTAATTCTCAGTCAAAGTGTGAGAGCGCTGAAAGCTGAAAATCAGTCTGGGCAGGAAGGGGGTGAAAGTGCACTGTAGGCAAGTGGTTAATGTTCAAATTGAGTCACAGTGGTACTATAAGGGTAAAATAGACATATCAATAAGAATCCCCAATTCACCTGACTTATTAAGGTACATATCAGCATTATTAATTTTTTTAGTTAAAATTACCTCATTACCTTACCAAAAATCCTGAGCCCTCTCATGTGACCTAAAGTCTATGCAAATATTATATGATTCCTGCCTACTACATTGTTTTCCCGAAAATAGGACCGGGTCCATTATTGATTTTGACTATAAAAAACACACTAGGGCTTATTTTCAGGGGATATTTTTTTTTTTTTTTTTCCGGTATGTACAAAAAAGTTACTGTGTCCCCTGTCTTCTCTCTCCCTCTCCCCCTGTCAACTCAGGAGTCAGCATTATGAATTTCTGTAATCCAAAAAATAAACCTTAGTTAAAGTCCTTGTATAGTCATGTAATCCGTTCTGTAAAAAGATTATACAGTATAATATGCAGTGTGTCTGCTTGTGTAACTTTATTGTGGAAAATTTTTTATTTACAGCGCCGCTGGGCGCTCATGTGACCTGCCGGAGCTCTTCTTCCTGAATACTGCAGAGGGAGGGGCCAAGATCCCCTCTGGCGTCAGCCCGCTCTGAGCACTGCAGAGGGAGAAAGAAGAGCTCTGGCGGGTCACGTGAGCGCCCAGGGGCAAAGTAAATAAGGCATTTTACACAATAAAGTTACACAAGGAGAGACACTGCACATTATATAATCTTTTTACAGAACAGAATACATGATTTTACAAGGATTTTAACTAGGGCTTATTTTTGGAGTAGAAATTATATTGAAGTTTTCCCAGAAACTCACATTAGGTCTTTTTTTCAGGGTAGGGCTTATTTTTAGGGAAAAACAGTTTGAACAAAGTAGATGTTTCATGTCATTAAAGATGGAAAAAAGCTGTTATTTTGAATCAGGCAGTCCCTCCCTAGTGCTTGATACAATGGTAAAGGCTTTCTTCTGTGCCATTGAAGAAAGGAGTCTGTTAATTATAAGGGGCAACATTGGAGGAGAAGTTTAAATAGAAGGAGGAGAAGTTTAAATAGCATATGATGAAGTCCCACATTCTCACTAATAATATTTAACATTTTTAGATGAAGCAGGCTTAAAGGGTTGGCTACCTCTTGATTATAATCTTGTTTTCCAGCAGAATCTCTTGTATGTGGTCCTTTATTTTCTCCTTTAGTTTTTTCTGCACTATAGACATTAAAGGAGTTGTAAAGTCAGAAGGCTTTATTTTATCTTAATGCATTCTTTGCGTTAGGTCCTTAGGCTGTCCTGGACTCTCTCTTCTGATTGGCTGAGGCACAGCCGTGGTGCCATTGCCACCTGCGGCTGTCAATCAAAGTCAGTTAGCCAATCAGGAGAGAGGGGGTGGGACTGAACGGCATCTCCGTGTCTGAATGGACACATGGAGCTGCAGCTTGGCTCAGGTGCCCCCATTGCAAGCTGCTTGCTGTGGGGGCACTCAATGGGAGGGAGGGGCCAGGAGCAGCATAGAGGGACCCGAGAAGAGGAGGATCCGGGCTGCTCTGTGCAAAACCAACTGCACAGAGGAGGTAAGTATAACATGTTTGGGATTGAGAAAAAAAAAAACAGACTTTACAATCACTTTAAATTCACAGGCCAGTAGTTACTAGGGGAAGAGTCTGATACCATTTTTGATCAGGCAACATACTGACATCGCTCCAGTCTATATGTACCAATACAGTCATTAAAGTAATCTAAGCCAGCGTTTCTCAACCTTGTTTCAGTCAAGGCAACCTTTAAAAGTTATAGACAGTCTCGAGGCACCCCATTCTAAAGTGTAAAAGCTATTCTAATAGTTTTACATAATGAAGCAACATCCACAAGTCCAAGTAGAACACCCAGCGTTGGAGGCGATTTCTTCTTCCAAAGCACATACAAGTTTGCAAACTGGTACTGACTAGTATTCCAATGCTTCTCTTCTCCCTCTGTGTTTTTCCATCACTCGGCTAATGTGACGCAAACGCTGATGGAGAGGGACAGGGGAGGGTCAAACACGGATGCTTTGCAGACGACTGACATCCTCCTTTTCAACTGATGATGCCATTGGTTGTTAGGACGCCAGCAGCTAAAAGGTTGTAATGGTGCTCAATGAAAACTTGTTACTTAGTGGAACTAAAAAGGCAACCCTTATCCACATGCCAGCTTGTATACAGTTTTTGGGCAATTTTTAGGCATTTTGCCAAGGCACCCCTGAAGAAACCTTAAGGCACCCCAGGGTGCCTGGGCACCCTGTTTAAAAGAGGCCGGTCCAAGCTATCTGGTCAGCCAATTTTTCAACAGCCTGAATTAACCCTACTGTTGTACATATGGATATGCAAGCATGAAACATCTCATCTTGGATGAGGAACCTTGTCCTTTAACCCTTTTGTCAAAAAGTCAGTGATTTAACCCTTACCTCCATCTCTAAACTCTCCTTCTGGCAGAAGTGACACATAACTGTTGTGAAATAGGTTGAGGTGTCTTTGATGGGCAGGCTCTGCATGACAACCTAGCTTTGACTTCTTTTTGCTGCTGGATGATAGGCAAGAGATGGCATATGGTAGAATAACTAGACCTCTATGGACAGACTTTAGCAAAGTTTTTGTTCCGTGATTATGCACCGATAAGCTGTTTATAAGCTGAGCAGTTTATTTTTGGCAGCAGATTCTGTAGACATTGGCAAAGGGAAGGGATTCTTTAAAATTCAAAATTAGAGACTTAAATAATGTGTATTTCGATTCAGTTTTCAGCATTTGGTGTTTTTCTGTTAGCCAGCTTCTTTGCATATTTAGCACTGGCAAACATGATACTAGTGAGTTTTTCCGTGTGAGTCACAAGCGAATGTAATGTGACTTGAATTTTTTAACACTATTAGTATATGACCTTTAAGAGCTTCCAAAAGCTATAGGTCATCATTCACCTTGTTAGTTAGGAAATATATCTGTTTAGCACACTTGCCTGTTCATTAAACTTTAAGAGGGGTCACATCCAACTCCTCCTCTTAAGAACACACCATGTGATCAAGGTGTTAACAGATGATATTATTAAGTGGTAAGTCAGACTTTATAAATAAGCATAGAGAATCACACCTCTGAGGAGTATATGAACCTGCGGCAGTGTCATTAATGGTATGTATGTGAAATTATACATTTTGGAAAGAGACTTTATTTCAGAAATAGATATGGGTTCTGCAGTAGGTAATCGGTAGTAACACCACAAAGTTGTTTGTAAACTTGGAACCCTGCAATTTCTATGAAGAAGTGGATTGAGAATGTCAACATCTGTGCTCTACTACCATACATCTACCAAGCCAGAGGAAAAATGGTGGCCAGATACCCGGGGGGCATGCTTAGTAATGCACCTGACTATCTATAGTCAGCCATATTCTTTCAAGGTAATTTAGTATGGCAAAGAGCACTGTGGAAAGTGCTATTAACGACAGCAACCAATCAGAGCTTCTTTTTCTTTGATTTGACTACGGTAAACAGCAATGTTATTGCTGTTATATATATACAGTGGGTACGGAAAGTATTCAGACCCCCTTAAATTTTTCACTCTTTGTTATATTGCAGCCATTTGCTAAAATCATTTAAGTTCATTCTTCTTCCTCATGAATGTACACATAGCACCCCATACTGACAGAAAAACACAGAATTGTTGACATTGTTGCAGATTTATTAAAAAAGAAAAACTGAAATATCACATGGTCCTAAGTATTCAGAGCCTTTGCTCAGTATTTAGTAGAAGCCCCCTTTTGATCTAATACAGCCAGGAGTCTTTTTGGGAAAGATGCAACAAGTCTTTCACACCTGGATTTGGGGATCCTCTGCCATTCCTCCTTGCAGATCCTCTCCAGTTCTGTCAGGTTGGATGGTAAACGTTGGTGGACAGCCATTTTTAGGTCTCTCCAGAGATGCTCAATTGGGTTTAAGTCAGGGCTCTGGCTGGGCCATTCAAGAACAGTCACGGAGTTGTTGTGAAGCCACTCCTTCGTTATTTTAGCTGTGTGCTTAGGGTCATTGTCTTGTTGGAAGGTAAACCTTCGGCCCAGTCTGAGGTCCAGAGCACTCTGGAGAAGGTTTTTGTCCAGGATATCCCTGTACTTGGCCACATTCATCTTTCCCTCGATTGCAACCAGTCGTCCTGTCCCTGCAGCTGAAAAACACCCCCACAGCATGATGCTGCCACCACCATGCTTCACTGTTGGGACTGTATTGGACAGGTGATGAGCAGTGCCTGGTTTTCTCCACACATACCGCTTAGAATTAAGGCCAAAAAGTTCTATTTTGGTCTCATCAGACCAGAGAATCTTATTTCTCACCATCTTGGAGTCCTTCAGGTGTTTTTTTAGCAAACTCCATGCAGGCTTTCATGTGTCTTACACTGAGGAGAGGCTTCCGTCGGGCCACTCTGCCATAAAGCCCCGACTGGTGGAGGGCTGCAATGATGGTTGACTTTCTACAACTTTCTCCCATCTCCTGACTGCATTTCTGGAGCTCAGCCACAGTGATCTTTGGGTTCTTCTTTACCTCTCTCACCAAGGCTCTTCTCCCCCGATAGCTCAGTTTGGCCGGACGGCCAGCTCTAGGAAGGGTTCTGGTCGTCCCAAACGTCTTCCATTTGAGGATTATGGAGGCCACTGTGCTCTTAGGAACCTTAAGTGCAGCAAAAATCTTTTTGTAACCTTGGCCAGATCTGTGCCTTGCCACAATTCTGTCTCTGAGCTCTTCAGGCAGTTCCTTTGACCTCATGATTCTCATTTGCTCTGACATGCATTGTGATCTGGAAGGTCTTATATAGACAGGTGTGTGGCTTTCCTAATCAAGTCCAATCAGTATAATCAAACACAGCTGGACTCAAATGAAGGTGTAGAACCATCTCAAGGATGATCAGAAGAAATGGAAAGCACCTGAGTTAAATATATGAGTGTCACAGCAAAGGGTCTGAATACTTAGGACCATGTGATATTTCAGTTTTTCTTTTTTAATAAATCTGCAACAATGTCAACAATTCTGTGTTTTTCTGTCAGTATGGGGTGCTATGTGTACATTCATGAGGAAGAAGAATGAACTTAAATGATTTTAGCAAATGGCTGCAATATAACAAAGAGTGAAAAATTTAAGGGGGTCTGAATACTTTCCGTACCCACTGTATATATATATTTACATAAAAAGTACAGTAAAACTGCAGGAAAGGGCACTGGGGGCAATGTAATGTGATTTTTTTTTTTATTTTGAATGGTATCAGTGTGTTTGGTGTGTTTTACATTTGAATTTGCCGCCGGTTCCACCCCCCTGCGAACGTCACGTCGCCGGAGACGGAAGCCGGGGCTCGCAGACGATCGGGAGGAAGATCCGCCGCCGCATACCGCCCGCATACCGCCCGCATACTTCGCTGGATCCCGGAGAAAAGGTAAGTAAAACCTCTACCAGGATCCAGCGATTTTCCTAGCGCTACCCCGAGTGTGGCTCGGGGTTACCGCTTTTGGCTCTAAAATCTAACCCCGAGTCACGCTCGGGAATACCGCTAGGAAGGTTAAATAGGTCCACTTCCGCTGTACTGCGCCATGGCGAGGTACCTCATATCCCTCCACTCGCTGGTTCCTGGGTTTTAAGTGTCATCAATCCCAGGAGCAGCTTCAATGGGCAGCCTAGCATCGCGGTATTTCAATGAGAGAGCCACACTTTGTACAGGCTGCGCATGCGCAAGATCAGGAGGTGCATGCTGGGTAGCCAGCAGCACCATATCCCGGAAGGAGATACAAGCGGGCTTCAGATGCCCATACTGAAGATGGGACCCTGCTTGTTAGAGAGAATAATGTAGAGTAAAGTGCATAATTATATACCAAAAAAAGACTACATTTACTACAAATCTCTAAATGGATTATGTAAGCTGTAACCATTGTGAGGGTGTTTTTTAGAACAAAATAAAAAAATGACTGGAACGCTTTAAAGAGGAACATCGCACCCCAGTGTTAATTTTGCTTTTAAACCCTCCTTAACTTTTTTTGCTGGTTTATGCCTAAATAATATGCTCACATGCCAAGCAAATCCATCGCTGCCCTGCTGTGCTCTGGTGCTTTTTCGTCACATGCCAGGTCCGTGTTGTCATCTTTCTTTATGTCATTGGGAGCCAGTTGCCTCTGCCAGGTTATTGTAGCCAACCCCCTGATGGAATGCTGCTGATTTATTCCCCCTCCAGCCACTGGGTGGAAGTAAATGCCTTCAGGGTTATCTGACTAAAGCTAGTCATACATGGATCAGTTTTTTTAGTTCAGCCAGTGGGTTGAACAAAAAAAAAACTGAACCAATTCCGCCATCCACACATTCAATATGGATGTGGGAATCTTCCCTATTGGGTCATTGTATTCTGAAGACAGGACTTCCCTGCCATCAGAATACACTGATCAGCGCTGCAGCCGATTGGCTGAAAGCACTGAACGAATGGAAATTTTTCAACAGGGCCATTTATGAGAAGTCGAACGATAGACTGACTTCTCATGAACAGGAACGGCCATAGATGGATCAAAATTCGCTCAGTTCCTGTTGAACCAGATGAATTTTGATCCATTGATGGACAGCTTTAGACATGACATTACAGGGGGCTGCTGGAGCTGATGTGACATCATTCTCATGTAGGTGATAATGACTTTTCAAGTATGCAGAGGGGGAAGAGTGGCAACAAAAAACCTGACAGGGTTTTAACCCTTTCTACTCTATCTTTTAAAAAAACATTGGGGTTGATTTACTAAAGGCAAAAAGACTCTGCCCCTTTGCAAAGTGCAGTTGTTCCAGATCTTAGTAAATGAGCAGAAGCTCTGCTGACTTCCATCATCTAATCATTTAACCTCCCTGGCGGTATGATTATGTCAGGAATTATGTACCAAAAGCGGTACAATTTTTTTCATCGAAATTTGGCGTTATGTATTATAGGCCTACAATTCTTAGTAATTACTGACTTAAACCTGACCAAAACAAGACTCTAGTAGACATCCCAGATGTGATAAATTTGAAACACAAACGCATGAATTATAATCTAATCAATAATATAATTTTATTATATAATATATAATAAAATTAAGGTTTGAATCCTCTGGTCCCATTCACCAGAGGTAACAGTTAGCAGTGGGATTTTCTAGGATTGGTTACTCAGTAAGGTAAGCGTATGTTATAAAATAATAATAATTTTATTACAAGTAATTCATCATAAAACCAACATCAATAGATGTACATAATAAAAGGACATTGCAAAGATCAACACATAGATGGATATGTATAATGCTTGTTTGCCCTCATACATAAGGACATTACAAGGATTGGCACAAAGATGAAAAAGTGTGAAAAATTGGTTGCCCTCATACGACGCGTTTCGCAGATTCAAAATGCTGAATATCTCTTCATCAGGCATGAAAGGCAGACTTCATCTATTGTGCATACATTGCAAATATCTTTTCACATGATTCTAAGCCAAAGCAGACTCCATAAGATGAGAGGTGACTCCACTGGGTCGACCATTCCGAGTCCTGGTCATTCCACCCACCCATATATATATATACATACATATATACATATATATATATATATATATATATATATATATATATATAATATAAATGTGTTATGTGTTTGTGTTTTGTGCAACGTTTGAATTTCCCTCCCAGTTCCGCTCCCATGCAGCATTGCTGCTGCAGGGAACGGAACTAGGAAGTCATCACACCGACGGACGAGCGGCGGGGATCTTGGCTGGCGATCACAGTAATGGGAGATCATCGCTGGATCGCCAGGAGAAGGTAAGAGACAGCGCTGCGCGCTCTGCACATCCAACACGAGGTGGGACTCGGGGATACCGATCCTAACCTAAAAAAATCCACTCCGAGTCACGCTTGGGGATACCGCCAGGGAGGTTAAAGGCAAAATGCATTTTTATTTTTTATTTTCCTTGCACGTGTTTGGGTATTATTTGCCAAGTGAAGCCTTACCTAATTTTTTAGGCTCTGGAGCAACTGCACTCACAGAGTGCAACTGCACTTTGCAAAGTGCACAGTCTGTTTGCCTATAGTAAATCAACCCCATTGCCATTGAAGATTAAATGCTTTTTTTATTTTTTGCCGTGACAAAATATTTGCCACTATATGGGGTGCTTTATACTCAAAGTGGAACTATAGGCAAAACTTTTTTTTTCACTTTGGGTAGAGTAAGGGAGGGTTATAATCCCTTTCAGATTTTTTTCTGCCATCTTTGTCCCATTCTGGAGATTTTCCCTAACTTCCTGTCCCATAGCCAAATGGGAAGTGAGAAGAAATCCCTGCATATTATGGGAATTTCTTGAGGACCCCCAGGTCACCAGAACTTGTGTCCACATATGATGATTTCTCCTCTATTACTTTTTTGGGGACAACCCAAAATTTGGAATTTTCTTTTACTTTCACTTTTAATAATTTTGGTAAACAGGACAAATAGAGAGGGTGAATCTCCGTAACGGGGGCACACACACCAATAAAAAATGACAGGTGTTCTAATCCCTCTCCATTCTGTCCAAAACTAAAAAAAAAAGTTTTGCTTTTAGTTATACTTAAAGGCTTAGGCTTATTATTTGTTCTTTAACCTCTTCTGGAACATCCCACGCACATATACTGTGCAGGGAGGCCCTCCTGTGTGAAATCATGTACCTGATTTCGCACACTGGGTCTGGGGCGCGTGCACGCACCCCCAGCGACCTGCTCCAGCTGTGATTGGACACAGGGTGTTGCCTTATGAGAAGTTTATGTGTAATCTCCTTTAGTAACTGTAAATAGATGTGTGTCAATATATGGATGAGTTATTGAATGTTGATTTCAACTAATAGTTGATATAAATTATATGAAGTTAAGTTGTGTGGAACCAGTCTGCAGGCGTTGGTAATTGATTTAGCAAGTCCGTTTAAAATGCAAGCCTGAGCTATCAGGGAGGTGTCTGCTATTTACACTAAAAATATAAACTGATATGCCAGGTAGTACTCAACACAATAATGTGACATAAATGTGTGAATGGACGACCAAGACGCTGCTCTGCAGACCACATCCAGAGCGACATGTCTTGAAGCTGCCCATGAAGTAGCAACACCACGAGTAGAATGCGCAGTCACCGCTTTAGGAGGAACCAAGCCCTTCTCTCTATAAGCCCACTGAATGGCCTCTACTATCCAGGAGGCAATTGATCTCGAAGAGGCACGCATACCCTTGTTCTTCCCTGAAAACAGGGTAAAGAGATAATCTGTCTTCTGGAAAGGAGCTGTAGCTTCCAGATACTGTTTGAGCGTGTTGCCAACATCCAGAGGATGGACTTCCGGAGATTCGGCAGACGAGTTGAAAGTAGGAAGAACAATTTCCTGGTTCTCGTGAAAGACCGAGGAGACTTTAGGCCTTGATCCGAGCATCGGGATAAGAATAAGCCTGTCTGGAAAAAGGTCAGAAAAGGTTCCTTACCTCCAAGACTTTGAATCTCTGAAACTCTTTTTGCAGATGTAACAGCCACTAGGAAGACTACCTTGAGGGTGAGCTGCTTAACCGATACAGGTTCCTCAGGATTTGTGCCAACCGAGGAAAGGAAGTCAAGAACCAAAGGCATGTCCCACTTGGGGAACCTCAGCTTCTTCTGTGGCCTCAGCCTTACTGCCCCTTTGAAGAATTGCCGGATCAGAGGATGGGCAGCCCAGGAAACACCCGTGAAAGCGTAGATGGCTGAAACCTGCACTCGCAGGGCTCTTACTGAAAGGGGCAATTCCAATCCTGACTGTAGGAATGACAGGATATCTTGCACAGAAGGAGATGACCAGGACTTTCCCTTGGACTCCAGGAAAGAAGTAAACCTAGACCAAATCCTTTCATAGGTCTTATTCGTGCTTTGTCTCCTAGCACTCAAGAGAGTTGGTATGGCCACCTCAGGACATCCGAATGCTTCTAGCCTTCCCCTCTCAAAAACCAGAGCCGAAGGTGCAGACGGGCTGGGCACGGGTGAAGTATGGAGCCCTGAGAAAGCAGATCTGGTCTGAGAGGGAGAGGAACTGGGTCGCGATAGCTGAGCTGAAACAGCAGGGGAAACCATGGTCTGTTAGGCCAGAACGGAATCATTGCGACCACCTTCACCGATTCCATCTTGACTCTCCACAGGAATTGGAAGATAATTGGTACTGGAGGAAAGGCATAGGCCTTGCGGAATTTCCAGCGATCTGTAAGGGCATCTACCCTGAACGCTCTGGGATCCCTGTTCCTCGAATAGTACTTCTCTAACTTCCTGTTGTGGAAGGAGGCAAAAAGATCTACCTCTGGGATGAATCCCAAGGACAGGATCCACTTGAACACATCCTCGTGGAGAGACCACTCATTGTTGTTGAGCTGTGTTCTGGAGAGGAAATCTGCTTGTGTGTTCTGAGCCCTTTGTATATACACCGCTGATAGATTGACCAGGTTTCTCTGGGCCCAGGTCATTTTTGGCTCTACTTCCCGAAGCAGGGATGCACTGCGAGTTCCGCCTTGTCTCCTCACATAGGCTACTGTGGTCGTGTTGTCTAGCCTTAGCATGACTGAGGTGCCCTGAATAAGGTGACCGAAAGCTAGCAGTACCTGAAAAGCTGCTTGAAGTTCCAGGATGTTGGAAATGATCTGGCGAGATTGAAAATCCCATCTCCCTTGTGCCATCATTGTTCCACAATGACCACCCCAACCGGTGTTGCTGGCGTCTGATGTCACTATCACCCAAGATATGGGGGCTATAGCGCAAATTCTTCAGCTGCAACCACCAAGGAAGCCAGCTCTTCATGGCTGCGGTTATAAGTATTCGCTGAGAATTGCTGATTCCCTTCCATTGCTGAAGAAAACCCCTCTAAAAAAGGTCTCATCTTCCATAGAGCCCACTTCACCATAGGGGCTGTTGACACCATCGTCCTCAGACATTGTTTGGCGGTGAGATGGGAAGTCGACAAGGCTAGAGACACCCTGTTGCGAATTATCGGGATCTTTTCTTCTGGAAGAGAGATGGTACTGTTCTTGGTATTGAACAGAGCGCCCAGAAAGACCAGGAACTGTGTAGGGATTAGGTGACTCTTTTCCCTGTTAAGGATCCAGCTGAACTTTTCCAGGGACGAGATGACCAGAGATAGATGCTCTAGGATCACAGACTTGTCTTGAGTCAGTAGAAGGAGGTCGTCCAGATAATGATAAAGACGGACCTCTCTCAACCTTATCAAGGCTACTAATAAGACCTTCGAAAAGGTACGAGGCGATGTGGAAAACCCGAAGGGGAGACACACAAACTGTAGATGAATCTGGCCGACTGAGAATCTTAAGTATTGCTGAAACTCTGCTGCCACTGGCACGTGGAAGTATGCGTCCTTCAGGTCTACTGAGACCATCCAGTCCCCTGGTTGAACAGCCTGCTGAATGGAGAACAAGGTTTCCATCTTGAACTTCTCTCCTTTGATGAAGCGATTTAAGTGCGTCAGATCTATCACTGGCCTCCAGGCGCCGCTCTTCTTGCGCACCATAAACAGGGGAAAGTACACTCCGAGCCTTCTTTCGGATTCTGGCACTGGAACCACTGCTCCTTGAGTGACTAGAGAGTTGACGTAGGATAACAGAATCTCTCTTTTTTCGCCTGACCGAGGAAAGGAGGTAAGAACAAATCTGTCTCCGGGAATACTGAATACTGGTGAAGGTCCAGGAATGTCCTGCAGAGACCGTGCTGGCGACCCAAGAGTCCCGGATTGAGGCCGCCCAGACATGCCGAAAGTGGAAGAGACGACCCCCCACCCGTCCTGTCTGAGCGGGCCCAATCTCAAAAAGACTTTGTCGCGTCTCTATCCCCAGACGGATTGCTCTTGGAGCCTTTCTGGGAAGCAGTCTGCCTAGACTTCGAGTTTCTTCCAAACTCCCTTCCTGGCCTATAGCTTTGTGCCTCCCTGGCACAGTCAGTGTTTTGCTTCCTAGGAGGTAGTCTCTTCTGACCAAGAAGACGCCTGTCCTGAGGGAGAAAGCCTGATTTACCTCCAGTAGCCCATGAGATGGCGCTGTCTAACTTGTTCCCAAAGAGGGAGGAACCCTCAAAGGGAATGCGGCACCATACCTGCTTAGAAGCAGGATCAGCCAACCATGGGCGCAACCATAGTGCACGCTTCACCGTAACAGAAGACAGCATCCCCGCGCCAACAGGCGGATAATATCAATAGACGCCTCTCCCAGGAAGGCTGAAGCTAGTTTCAACTCCTGAATAGGTGAGTTCTTGGCTGCCTCTTCAGAAAAACTTCTGAGGGTGTCATCCACATTGTCCACCCAAACTTCCATGGCTTTGGACAGTGTTGCCAGGGCTAGAGCCGGTTTGTAAGCAGCCCCTGCTGATAGATAGACTCGCTTCAGATCCGTGTCTATTCTTCTATCAAGGGGATCTTTAAAGTATACTGTATCCTCAAGAGGCAAAGTTACATGTTTCACTAGCCTCATAACAGCCGCATCCACTAGAGGAGGAGATTCCAGATGTTTGACTTCATCTTCCTTGAATGGATAAAGTTTAGCCAACTTTGAGATCATGGAGTTTTTTCTCTCCACCTTGCTCCATTCCTCCGTAATGACTTCCCCCAATTCTGGGAGGAACGGGAAATTCAGCCGCTCTCTGCTCAGCTGTTTAAAATATTTTCTCTGTTTGGGGGCAGAGATCACTGGGTCCTCCCAGTTTAAGGTTTCTCTGACAGCCTTCACTAAAGGTGGAACTAGATTGAAGGAAAATCCCAAACTAGGCTCATCTTGATCCGAATCGCTCTCGTACTCGAATACCGAGGGATGGCTAGGCTCAGACGACTCAAGGACCCGTCCGCCAGTGGACTCTCTAACAGGAGAGACAGATGGATCTGGCACTGGAGACTGCCGCATATTAAGATCAGCCAGGGAGTCCTTGACTATGCGTTTGACCATAGACTCAAGTTGTTGGCCAGAACTTCCCCTTTCACCCGCTGCCTTGGAATAACAGGAGTCGCATTGCGATTTTCCGTCCAGCAATCGGATACCGCAGCCCCAGCACTTTGTCTCGCTGGATTGGCGTGAAGACCTAAGAGGTGACCGGTCTTTACTACGGTATCTGGACTTGGATGAAGAGCCATGTCTGGAGGAAGAGCGATGATGCTGCATTTTAGCATGGCGATCTTCCCGCGTGCCCTGAGGTTGTTCAGACCTAGAAGAGGAGCTGCAAAGGGAAACATATAGAGAAATAAAGTAACAAGACCGCCCGTGTGTCCTGCTCCCCCCCTCAATCGCCGCTACTGCGCATGCGCGAACCAAGCCTCGTTCTCGGCCGGCTGGCGCGCATGCGCAGAGCGGCCGAGAACGCCGAGGATGGAACGCAGAGCATTCCACGGTGTCCATAGAGCCTCCCGGACCACCAGGAAGAAATTCAGAGAGGCAAGGAGCCGCACACTATACTGCCAGGGAAACCAAAAATGACCACTAAACCACCAGGCAAGGAGATAAAATATAAGGGAAAAGACACTTACCTTTCCACCTCGCTTTCCGCTTGACACCAGAGATACAGCAGAGCCAGCAACCAGGACACACAGTCCAACGTTGGGGCATTACAATGAGGCCACCCGCAGCAGCTGGGCTCATCGACCATGCCATTTCACCTGCTTAGTCAGGCATATCAGCTCCTCTTCATCTTGCCCACCCCATACCCTGCAGCAGCAAAGGCTTATCGGGGAATCATATCCTGCCGACTCTCATTAACCCTGCGTTTTTCAAACGATCATCAAAAAAATGTAGGAATTCAGCACCAAACCGGTGCAGGAGGAGGACAAAAAAAGAACACTGATGCTGAAAGGTAGCAAGGATTTATGGGAGTGGGGTCCTATGGGGTAGGAGTGGATACCCAAACGTATGCTGCCATGGAGTCTGTCAGGAAATTGCATTTTTACAATTTTTTTATTGGGTATGTTTTATAGCATAAAGTAAAAAAATTGTTTTTTTTTTTTTTTAATTGTCGGTCTTTTTTTGTTTATAGCACAAAAAATAAAAACCACAGAGGTGATCAAATACCACCAAAAGAAAGCAATATTTCTGGGAAAAAAATGAAAACAATTTTATTTGGGTAAAGTGTCGCAATTTTCAGTTAAAATAGCACAGTGCCATTTTGCAAAAAATGGCCTGGTCATGAAGGGGGGTAAACCTTCTGGGGCTGAAGAGTTGAAATACTAATATAAGATACAGAGACAAATACATTTTGCTCTCTCTACCTGTCCTTTGTAAGGTAATAGACACTGACATCCTAGCATAACGGCAAAGGAATTAAAAACATTTCTTACCAAATATCTAAAATCCTTGACTGCAAGGAAGAGAAGGGGTTAACCTGGTAACTCGAAAAGATGGATACTGCAGCTGGAGCATACCCAAAAAAATTGTGTTTGCTTTACCACACTAGATTTTGCTGTCTCCCAAAATATTTTTTAGGTATAGAAGGAATAATGATGATGAACAATGAACATGCACATAAAAAAAAAAAAAAACAACATAGATCTAGCAGTAGGTCTTGATATAAAAATCAAAGAATATAAAATAATGATCAAATTAGTGATTATAAATATGAAATCATGGAAAATAAAGGAATTATTTAGAACCAATTATAGTAACTATGATAAAAAGTATGAAGATTAAAATTGCAGATACAAAGGATATGTACAGTACCTGGCTACACATTGTATTTTCACTGTCAGTAGGTTGTAGCCTGAAATAAGTCTAAATGTGAGCACTCCAGTCTCTGTTTCAGGAAAGCCTCCAAATTTTTAATGAGAACAGATGTTATTTTTTTTATTACAAATTCCTGGAAGGCATGGATGTAACAGATACAGGACAAATTTCAGATGTGACCATACCTACTGATAAAGCATCCTTTTCTAGGATATTGTCTTAATGAGGTTTTGGATGTATAAAAAGTTGCCTTTGTTTTTCAGTATTAAAAAAATGTATATGTAGCAATACTCCTGAAGAAGCTGCTGGAAATTTGCCGAGGTAATTTTTCCCAGTAATTGTCCCACAGTCAGGCACACAGTCACAGTCTCTCTTTGGCTTAATGACAAGTCTAGGGTGTTCTTTTTGGTGTTTTTTTTTTTTTCATTTTGGGGTAACTTGGACACAGTTGGGGAACTGAATAGGATACTCCAAAAATAACTATGTACAAGATGAGGACAGTAAACTTTCTTCTGTAGAACTAAAGCAAAAGTCCTTGCAAAAGTGAACTGTGGACTTGGCTTTTTAGTAGAAGCAGTTAAAAGCACAAAAGCTTCTTCTTTACGGCAATTAGAACAGAGTCCCTTCACAGATAATCTGATAGACTGAGCTCTTCAGGACACAAACTGGTGACCCCTTTACACAATCACACAGCTGACTCTCTAGCACCAGAGGGGTGGCAGCAGCCCAAAAGTCTCTAAGGTCTTGCTCACTGTCTGTACTCACAAATGTCCTTGGAAAGTTGGTTGCCTCCTTCCAACATCCATGCATCAACTTTTTCCTATGATACCAGACTAGATCTTCAGACGACAGCGCTTCTGTCAGCTCTCTGTAACTTCCGCATCCAGGACCCTCACCTAGCCCAGCTGAGGCCTCACAAACAGTAAGCACATAGCAGGGCTGCCCAGAGGCCAGCAAACCCTCCAGGCTGTGTTCTCTCCAGTGGCGGCCCGTGCATAGGGGGCGCCAGGGCGCCGCCCCCCTACCCCTAAAAAAAAAGAAAAAAAGAAAAAAACAAAAACAAAACGAACAAATAAAGTTGTACAAAAAAAAAAAATTGGGTTCGCCGGCCTCGCCTGAAGGAGCTGGTGGCTGGGGGGGGGGGGGGGTGGGGTTACGTCCCAGAAGAGGCGCCGATTGGCTGCCTTCTGGGGGGTATCCTGGGCGCAAGTCTTTGTGGTTGGACACCCCCACTTTCTGATATCCTGGCTGTGATTGGTCCAGTCTACAGCCTGGACCAATCATCATCCAGGATATCGCAATGGGGGCGGTGCCGGTGCGTGCGTCAGTCACTCACCGTCACTGCCGCTCAGAGAAAAGGAGAGGCCGCCCGCCGGTTCCCGCCGCCGAGACGAGGGAGAAGGACCCGCCGCAGAAGAGGAGGAAGAACCTGAGCCGCGCCGCCACCAGGTAAGTTTGAAGGGAGCAGGCCGCCCGCCGGTTCCCGCCGCCGAGACGAGGGAGAAGGACCCGCCGCAGAAGAGGAAGAAGCTGAGCCGCCCCGCCGCCAGGTAAGTTTGAAGGGAGCATGCAAGCTGGTCTCTGCATCGATTGGGGTACAATGCTGGCACTCTGCAATCATTGGGGTACAATGCTGGCACTCTGCAATCATTGGGGGACAATGCTGGCACTCTGCAATCATTGGGGGACAATGCTGTGGTGCTCTGCAATCATTGGGGTACAATGCTGGCACTCTGCAATCATTGGGGGACAATGCTGTGGTGCTCTGCAATCATTGGGGGACAATGCTGGCGCTCTGCAATCATTGGGGGACAATGCTGGCACTCTGCAAACATTGGGGGACAATGCTGGCACTCTGCAATCATTGGGGGACAAAGCTGGCGCTCTGCAATCATTGGGGGACAATGCTGGCACTCTGCAAACATTGGGGGACAATGCTGGCACTCTGCAATCATTGGGGGACAGAGCTGGCGCTCTGCAATCATTGGGGGACAATGCTGGCACTCTGCAATCATTGGGGGACAATGCTGGCGCTCTGCAATCATTGGGGGACAATGCTGGCACTCTGCAATCATTGGGGGACAAAGCTGTGGCGCTCTGCAATCATTGGGGGGCAATGCTGGCACTCTGCAATCATTGGGGGACAAAGCTGTGGCGCTCTGCAATCATTGGGGGACAATGCTGGCACTCTGCAATCATTGGGGGACAATGCTGTGGCGCTCTGCAATCATTGGGGGACAATGCTGTGGCGCTCTGCAATCATTGGGGGACAATGCAGTGGCCACTCTGCAATCATTGGGGTACAATGCTGTGGCGCTCTGCAATCATTGGGGGACAATGCTGTGGCGCTCTGCAATCATTGGGGGACAATGCTGGCACTCTGCAATCATTGGGGGACAAAGCTGTGGCGCTCTGCAATCATTGGGGGGCAATGCTGGCACTCTGCAATCATTGGGGGACAAAGCTGTGGCGCTCTGCAATCATTGGGGGACAATGCTGGCACTCTGCAATCATTGGGGGACAATGCTGTGGCGCTCTGCAATCATTGGGGGACAATGCTGGCTCTCTGCAATCATTAGGGGACAATGCTGGTGCTCTGCAATCATTGGGGGACAATGCTGGCACTCTGCAATCATTGGGGGACAATGCTGGCGCTCTGCAATCATTGGGGGATAATGCTGGCACTCTGCAATCATTGGGGGACAAAGCTGTGGCGCTCTGCAATCATTGGGGGGCAATGCTGGCACTCTGCAACCATTGGGGGACAAAGCTGTGGCGCTCTGCAATCATTGGGGGACAATGCTGGCACTCTGCAATCATTGGGGGACAATGCTGTGGCGCTCTGCAATCATTGGGGGACAATGCTGTGGCACTCTGCAATCATTGGGGGACAATGCTGTGGCGCTCTGCAATCATTGGGGGACAATGCTGTGGCCACTCTGCAATCATTGGGGTACAATGCTGTGGCGCTCTGCAATCATTGGGGGACAATGCTATGGCGCTCTGCAATCATTGGGGGACAATGCTGGCACTCTGCAATCATTGGGGGACAAAGCTGTGGCGCTCTGCAATCATTGGGGGGCAATGCTGGCACTCTGCAATCATTGGGGGACAAAGCTGTGGCGCTCTGCAATCATTGGGGGACAATGCTGGCACTCTGCAATCATTGGGGGACAATGCTGTGGCGCTCTGCAGTCATTGGGGGACAATGCTGTGGCGCTCTGCAATCATTGGGGTACAATGCTGTGGCACTCTGCAATCATTGGGGACAATGCTGTGGCGCTCTGCAGTGATTGGGGACAATGCTGTGGCGCTCTGCAGTGATTGGGGACAATGCTGTGGCGCTCTGCATTGAAAGGGGCTCGCACGCTGAACTCTGCATTGATGGGGGCACGGAACAGTTGCATTGAAGGGGGCACGCACGCTGAACTCTGCACAGTGTTTATTGCATTGAAGGGGGCACAGCACAGTTGCATTGAAGGGGGCACGCACGCTGAACTCTGCACAGTGTTTATTGCATTGAAGGGGGCACAGCACAGTTGCATTGAAGGGGGCATGCACGCTGAACTCTGCATTGTGGGGGCACAGCACAGTGTTCATTGCATTGAAGGGGGCACAGCACAGTTGCATTGAAGGGGGCATGCACGCTGAACTCTGCATTGTTGGGGCACAGCACAGAGTTCATTGCATTGAAGGGGGCACAGTGTTTATTGCATTGAAGGGGGCACAGCACAGTGTTTATTGCATTGAAGGGGGCACAGCACAGTGTTTATTGCATTGAAGGGGGCACAGCACAGTGTTCATTGCATTGTGGGGGCACAGCACAGTGTTCATTGCATTGAAGGGGGCACAGCACAGTGTTTATTGCATTGAAGGGGGCACAGCACAGTGTTTATTGCATTGAAGGGGGCATAGCACAGTGTTCATTGCATTGAAGGGGGCACAGCACAGTGTTTATTGCATTGAAGGGGGCACAGCACAGTGTTTATTGCATTGAAGGGGGCACAGCACAGTGTTGCATTGAAGGGGGCATGCACGCTGAACTCTGCATTGTTGGGGCACAGCACAGTGTTCATTGCATTGAAGGGGGCATAGCACAGTGTTTATTGCATTGAAGGGGGCACAGCACAGTGTTTATTGCATTGAAGGGGGCACAGCACATTGTTCATTGCATTGAAGGGGGCACAGCACAGTTGCATTGAAGGGGGCACAGCACAATGTTCATTGCATTGAAGGGGGCAGGCACGCTGAACTCTGCATTGAAGGGGGCATGTACACTGGTCTCTGCATTGAAAGGGGGCATGTACGCTGGTCACTGCATTGAAAGGGGGCATATACCATCTCCTGTACCATGACCTGTGACATGCCTATACCATATCTGTGCCATGCCTATACCATCACCTGTGCCATGCCTGTACCATCACCTATGCCATGCCTGTACCATCACCTGTGCCATGCCTGTACCATCACCTATGCCATGCCTATACCATCACCTGTGCCATGCCTGTACCATCACCTATGCCATGCCTATACCATCACCTGTGCCATGCCTGTACCATGACTTCAAAGTCACGCAATTTTTTACTGCGTTTTTTGACGCGAAGCAATACCTATTACATTTTTCTTTTTGCGCCCCCCCCCCAAAAATTTTGAGCACCAGCCGCCACTGGTTCTCTCCTAAAGGAATTGAAAGAAAGGGGGGGGGGGGGGGTTTGGGACATTAAATTAAGCACATGGCATACCTACAGTAGCTCTGTGCCACCATCCCTAGTTTGATTCAAGAAGAAGGAGGGGGTTGGGACTTTAAATGAGACACGTTTAAAACTGTTGGTAGTTAGTAAATGCATAAAAACACATCGATAATTCATATTATGTGTGGAATTATAACACAGTGAGTATAAAGAAAAGTAGTGTTGGAAGTAGATTTTATTAAAAAGTCTCATCACCAGATTGTAAAAAAAATCATGATTACAGCAATTCGTACATGTGATAAGGCATATTTGTCAATGATTCGATTGGATCATAACACACTATAGCATATCGATATTGGGTTAAGAGATGATTGTATGGTTGGATTTTAATAAAACAATACAATATTGGTTCATGATTAGCAAAAATACATATATAAAATCAAACATATAAACACCTGATTGTAGAGAATGAATTGCATCCTAAAAAGCTTGACGCGTTTCGTGGAATTCCCTCCACTTCCTCAGGAGTAGATGCAATGTGTGTATCTGCAAAAAGTATGCAAACAACATTGTAGTCTGATGATTTACAAAAGATGGGGGGGCGAGAAAAAAAAGCCTACTCGAATAGAGGAATACCCTTCCCTAGTTTACTCACAAATCAGCTCAAAGGTCAACACGTAGTGCTATTAACAGAGGGCCGTCTTAGGAAGTCTGCATCAGGAATTGTAGGAGTACTGCCCATGAATGCCAAGGCACATATGAGTTGACCTCAAGAAAAGTATGCATCTTTATTGTATGGTCAATGGTGGCGTAGTTAGCAATCCCAAGGAGGGGGGGGGTCTATGAAAAATGTTTATTTACATACTTAATTATTGAGGTAAATATAGCTAGTTACATAGTTACAAGGGGAGGCACCATAACCTGGGAGGTGCTAGTTGTCCAGGCACTAGGCGCCAAATACTCCCTCATGGAGTGAACACTGATGTCAAAGCCACGCATCGACGTGAGGACGCCAAATGTGTTGTGTGACGGAACCGACCCACACTGTGCTTGAGTGCTTCAGTCAGTATACCGCTTTCTCTAATCTTGAACTTAGATATCAGATATTATAGCCGCCTATTGCAACCAAGAACTAGGCAGTACTTGTTTTAGCTGCAAAATCTGGAACTTTTTATTGAACAAACTCACACAGAATACATATTTCACAGGAGGACAGTCCCCTCCTGATCATATTACCCTAACAATACAAAGTGGGCACAGGAATATAATTACCATAGCTAAACAACAACCACATGAATAACCCAGATATTTACCCAAAACATCAGACAATGGTTTAGATAACGAGGTACAGCTGACTCCTGGCTTTTCCCATCATATGGAGATCCTCCAAGAGTTAATCAAAATAGCCACCAGACAGAAACAACATGAACGAATGGGAATCCACACCTAGACAATCATTTGATTAATCAGGAATCACAGACTTCATGGCAACGGTTTACAACAGGCTATATGGCAAAGCTCATACAATGTTTCATCATTCTGATACAGTGTAATTAATGTATCATAGATTTCTTCAGGGATATTGTGGATAAATATTACTGTCCAATTTGAAGTAATCTTAACCATATTCTCAGTGTCCATTAAGTAGTTGTCCATTATTTTCTCGGTCACCCTGTGCCCCTAATAGACACAGGGTGACTAAGACATGAGAGGGACCTAGGGAGCTGAGATAGGGATTTCCCAACCTCTTTAAGGTAAGCTGGGTTCCCCGACCCCCAACCAAACTGACTAACTTCACATGTTGACATCCGGCCCTGGAGGCGTGGGAAAATGACCCGCCCAGACCCCCATGTCCAAAAAGGGGCGAGGGGGAAGGGAAAGGCTCCTGGAGTGCATCGCAGTTTCCAGGAAGCAATTAACAAACCAAACAACCCTACATCTCCACATCACATGTAACCAGGGGGACTCAAAACCATTATACTTATGACATGTAAGTAAATATATTAACCACTTACCCACTGGGCACTTAAACCCCCTTCCTAACCAGACCAATTTTCAGCTTTCAGTGCTCTCATATTTTGAATGACAATTACTCATACAACACTGTTCCCGTATGAAATTTTCACACAAACAGAGCTTTCTTTTGGTGGTATTTAATCATCATTGGGTTTTTATTTTATGCGCTATAAATGAAAAAAGACTGAAAATTTTGTAAAAAAATGAATTTTTCTTTGTTTCGATTTTAAAATTTTGCATATTTAGTAATTTTTCTTCATACATTTTGGCCAAAATTTGTACTGCTACATATCTTTAGGAAAAATAACCCAAATAAGTATACATTTTTTGGTCTTTGTGAAGGTTATAGAGTCTACAAGCTATGGTGCCAATCATTGAAAATTAATCACACCTGATGTACCGACGGCCTATCTCATTTCTTGAGACCCTAACAAGCCAGGAAAGTACAAATACCCCCCAAATGACCCCTTTTTGTAAAGCAGACATTCCAAGGTATTTAGTAAGAGGCAATGGTGAGTGTTTTGAAGTTGTAATTTTTTTCCACAATTCTTTGCAAAACAAAGATTTTCTTTTTTTTTTTTTTCACAAAATGGTCATATTACCAAGTTATTGCTCACACACTTTATTGGCATACTTGCAACTACACCCCAAAATACATTCTGTTACTCCTGCTGAGTATGGCAATACCACATGTGTGGGACTTTTACACAGCCTGACCACATACAGAGGCCCAACATCAAAGTAGCACCTCCAGGTGTTCTAGGAGCATAAATTACACATATAATTTCCTGACAACCTATCACACTTTTGAAGGCCCTGGAGCACCAGGACAATGAAATCACCCACAAAATGACCCAATTTTGGAAAGCAAACACACCAACAAATAATCTAGGAGCCATTTATAAGATATTTCTAACACATAGCATGTACATAGCAAAAATGACATTCTGCTACTCCTCCTGAGTTTAGCGATACTACATGTGTGAAACTTTTCCACAGCCTAGTCACATACAGGGTTCCAACATGCAGGGAGCACTGTCATTTCCTGACCTCCCATTATAATTTTGTGAGGCACTGTAGGGCACTGATAAGCACTGTAGTGGCACTGATGTGGCATGGATGTGGCACGGATGAGCAATGATGTGGCATGGATGTGGCACTGATGAGCACTGATGTGGCATGAATGAGCACTGACGTGGCATGGATGTGGCACTGATGTTGCACGGATGAGCACTGACGTGGCATGGATGTGGCACAGATGAGCACTGACATGACATAGATGTAGCACAGATGAGCACTGACATGGCATGGATGTGGCACGGATGAGCACTGACATGGCATGGATGTGACACGTTTGAGCACTGACGTGGCATGGATGTGGCACGGATAAGCACTGATGTGGTATGGATGAACACTGATGTGGCATGGATGTGGCATTGATGTGGCACGGATGAGCACTGATGTGGCATGGATGTGGCACAGATGAGCACTGATGTGGTATGGATGTGGCGTTGATGTGGCACGGATGAGCACTGACGTGGCATGGATGTGGCACTGATGTGGCACGGATGAGCACTGATGTGGCATGGATGTGGCACGGAAGAGCACTGACATGGCATGAATAAAGAACAGATGACCACTGATGTGGCATGGATGTGGCACGGATGACCACTGCCGTGGCACGGATAAGCACTGACGTGGCATGGATGAGCACTGATGTGGCATGAATGTGGCACAGATGAGCACTGACGTGGCATGAATGTGGCATGGATGAGCACTGACGTGGCATGGATGAGCACTGACGTGGCATGGATGTGGCACGGATGAGCACTGACATGGCATTGATGAGCACTGATGTGCCATGGATGAGCACTGATGTGGCATGGATGTGCCATGGATGAGCACTGGCGTGGCATGGATGAGCACGGATGTGGCATGGACGAGGCACGGATGAGCACTGAGGTGGCTTGGTAGGGCACAGATGTGGCATGGATGTGGTATGGATGGGCATGGATGTGGCACGGATGAGGCATGAATGTGGCATGGATTTGTCATGGATGAGCATAATTGAGGTATGGAGGAGGCAAAGGATGGGCGCAGCTGCAGTTTCTCTCCTCGCATGCTGTACTGATCATTGTGTACAGTGTGCGAGGAAAGGAGAGAACTGAACCGGACATACGCCGGTTTGTTGACAAGTGATCACTGTCATTGGCCCTTTACCACAATCCGTGATGCGCCAGGTCCCGGGGACCCAGCGAGCATGGACATTTCCATGTGCGCGCCCCGGGGGGGACGCAGGAAGCGTGATTCTGGGAGGACCTCATAGTACGCCCTCCCAGAATAAGCCGACCACGCTGTAGCCATCATTTGGCTATGGCCCAGGCGGCAAGTGGTTAAGCACTTACCTACTGGGCACTTAAACCCCCTTCCTAACCAGACCATTTTTCAGCTTTCAGTGCTCTCACAATTTGAATGACAATTACTCAGTTATGCAACACTGTACCCATATTCAATTTTTTGTCCTTTTTATCACACAAACAGAGCTTTCTTTTGGTGGTATTTAATCATAATTGGGTTTTTTATTTTTTGCACTATAAATGAAAAAAGACCGAAAATTTTGTAAAAAAAAATGAATTTTTTTCTACGTTTCGGTTTAAAATTTTGCAAATTTAGTAATTGTTCTTCATATTTTAGCCAAAATTTATACTGCTACATATCTTTAGTAAAAATAACCCAATTAAGTATACATTTTTTGGTCTTTGTGAAGAATATAGAGTCTACAAGCTATGGTGCCAATCACTGAAAATTGATCATACCTAATCACACCTGATGTACTGAGACCCTAACAAGCCAGGAAAGTACAAATACCGCCCAAATTACCCCTTTTTGGAAAGGAGACATTCCAAGGTATTTAGTAAGAGGCATGGTGAGTTTTTTGAAGTTGTAATTTTTTCCACAATTCTTTGCAAAATGAAGATTGTTTTTTTATTTTTTTTATTTTTAACAAAATGGTCATATTACCAAGTTATTTCTCACACACTTTATTGGCATACTACACCCCAAAATACATTCTGTTACTCCTCCTGAGTATGGCAATACCACATGTGTGGGACTTTTCCACAGTCTGACCACATACAGAGGCACAACATCCAAGTAGTCAAGTCAAGTCAAGCGTTTTAGAAGCAAAAATTACACATATAATTTCCTGACAACTTATCACACTTTTGAAGGTCCTGGAGCACAAGGACAATGGAAAAGCCCACAAAATGATCCCTTTTTGGAAAGCAAACACCCAACATATAATCTAGGAGCCATAATGGGTCTTTTGAATATGTCATTTTTTTCCACAAGTTTTTGGAAAATGTGGAAAGAAAATGAAAATACAGTTGTCCTTTTATAAGATATTTCAAACACATAGCATGTACATAGCAAAAATGACACCCCAAAATACATTCTGCTACTCCTCCTGAGTATGGCGATACCACATGTGTGAGACTTTTACACAGCCTGGCCACATACAGAGGCCCAACATGCAGGGAGCACCATCATTTCCTGACTACCCATTACAATTTTGTAAGGCACTGTATGGCACTGATAAGCACTGTAGTGGCACTGATGTGGCATGGATGAGCACTGATATGGCATGGATGTGGCACGGATGAGCACTGATGTGGCACGGATGAGCACTGACGTGGCATGGATGTGGCACGGATGAGCACTGATATGGCACGTATGAGCACTGATGTGGCACAGATGAGCACTGATGTGGCATGGATGTGGCACGGATGAGCACTGACGTGGCATTGATGAGCACTGCCGTGGCATGGATGAGCAATGTGGCATGGATGAGCACTGGTGTGGCATATATGAGCACTGATGTGGCATGGATGAGCACGGATGTGGCATGGATGAGCACGGATGTGGCATGGATGAGCACTGAGATGGCATGGGTGGGCACAGATGTGGCACGGATAAGGCATGGATGTGGCATGCATGTGGTATGGATGAGCACGGATGTGGCATGGATGAGCACTGAGGTGGCATGGGTGGGCATGGATGTGGCATGGATGTGGCATGAAAGTGGCATGGATGAGGCACAGTTGAGGTATGGAGGAGGCAGAGGAGGAGTGCAGCTGCAGTTTCTCTCCTCTCCTTGTACACTGTACCGATCGTTGTGTGCAGTGTGCGAGGAGAGAAATGAAGCGGACATGCGCCGGTTTGTTGACAAGTGATCGCTCCGTCATTAGATTGTTAGCTGCTACTATGACAGTGTTATGTATAATTATGTATTAGCAGTTCCTGTCCCAAGTAGGGATGATCGAACGGTTCGGGTCGACCATCGGTTCGACCCGAACATTGGCTGTTCGAAATTCGGCCGAATTCCGAACTTTTTGAGGTAAAAGTTCGGAATTCGGCAACCAGAACCTCCCAAAATGCAATGGGACAGGAACTGGGCTTTAAAAGCCCGTGATTGGACCAGAAACATCAGTAAAAGCCAAAGTCTGCTAGGAATGTGATTGGAGTGACTAGGGGGTTCAGAGGCTAATCAGTAGTGAATACGCCCCCCAGTATATAACATAGCCCCGCCAAATCTCTAGCACTGTAATAGAGAGTCTGTGGAATAGAGTGGAAGCATTTCTGTTACTCCTGCTGCTCCAGTGTCATTTAGTAATTATTAGTGTGAGGAAAGGGATATGCAGTGTAGTTAGGGTACTATATACCACTATAGTTAGATTCAATAATCTAGTTTCTGTAGGGAAAGTGTTAAGTGTCAGGGTGACTGTAGTGTAGGGTGAACTGACTCTGCTATGCCAGGGTGACAGAACTCTTCCATGTCAGGGTGACCGCCAGAAAAAAAAGATAATTTTTCTTAGAATTTTTAGTAGCGCAGGGATGGGGTTCTGCTCCTTTCACACCTGGGCGTTTTTGTTGCAGGCGTTTATTGGGCATTTTTTGGGCGTCTTTGGAGGCAGGCATGACATCTGAACTTCTGTATAGGGGTATATATACACACACACACACACATATATGTATATATACACATACACACATTTAGGTGTGAAAGGAGCGGAACCCCATCCCTGCGCTACTGACAGTAGCGCAGGGATGGGGTTCCGCTCCTTTCACACCTATATGTGTGTATGTGTATATATATATATATATGTGTGTGTGTGTATATATACCCCTATACAGAAGTTCAGATGTCATGCCTGCCTCCAAAGACGCCCAAAAAATGCCCAATAAACGCCTGAAACATAAACTCCCAGGTGTGAAAGGGGCGGAACCCCATCCCTGCGCTACTAAAAATTCTAAGACAATTTTTTTTTTCTGGTTCTGGACATGCTACAGAGCTGAAACTTCACAGGTACACTTTTTAGACCCCCCAGACACTAAATCCAAAGAAATCTCTTTTTTTTTTTCAATATTTTTTTCAATAATTGGCTCTCTATCAAAAACGACAATTTTTAAGAACTTTTTTTTGCGTGATTAATAGTCCCTGGGGCATGACCCAGAACCCTAGGCACTTTTTAGGGGCATTTATTGGGTTTTAGAGCTTCAAAATTGTGTTTTTTGATTACCAAAGTTCGGTTCCCATTGATTTCAATGGGGTTCTGGAATCCGAACCCAAACTTTCGGGAAGTTCGGGTGTTCTGGTCGAACCGAACTTTTCAAAAGTTCGATCATCCCTAGTCCCAAGTTTGTATTAGAAAAACCCTGAGGAAGGAGGCAGAGAGAGATAGAGACGAGCTGATACCACATGTTCACATACAGGAGCTGAATTACTGCAATATTGTACTTTATCCAAATCAGAAGCAGAGACTGTAAGGTAATTGTTCCTGTGTTGTGGTTGTTTAACTGTAGCTGCCCATAACTTTTGATCTGAATCTTAAGGGCAGACTTGTCTCTGTCCTATTGTTATTATCTCAAATGCATAGTGCCAGATAGGTAGGTCTGTGCTAGAGAAATCGACCGATTATCGACAGCACCAATATATTGGGGGACCGATATGCACTTTCCGCGATATATCTGTATCGGCTTTTGGATTTACCAATATTGCAGATATTTTCGTGACGTCATTGCGTATGTTGCGCGCACACGTTCTGCCTTCTAACACCGCCTCCCACTCCTGTGCAGCCCATACGTGACGCTATTTCCCCTCGCGCTGCAATCGTTCTCTGCCTTAAAACCGCCTCCCACGCCTCACACAGCCTCGTTTTACAGCCAGCTGCAATTCGGTGTGGTCACGGTGCCAGCCATCCATCCCCCCACAGGCCCTGGCCTCTGCCACTCACCACAGGTTGTAAAAGAGAATATATCATCCACGCAAATGTTCATGTGAGGCAGCTGGCAAGAAGGAAAATACAGTTCCCAATTGACATATAAAAGAATTTGCAGCGCCAAAAGAAAATTAAAATTAAAACTGCAAGTGGAACTTATCTTCAAAATAGTTCACAATTGAAGATAAGTTCCACTTGCAATTTTAATTTTAATTTTCTTTTGGCGCTGCAAATTCTTTTTTATACCCACCACAGGTTGCCAGCCATCTGACCCACAACAAAACAGGGTGCCAGCAGGCCAGCATCCAGCCACCCACTCCACAACAGGGTTCCAGTGAGCAAAGCAGCCACCCAGATGACACCAAGCCAGCCACCCGCCACCATGACCAGTGACCACACAGTGTTCCAGCAAGCCAGCTTCCCCCAACAGGCCAGGGTGAGTGAGTGACACCAAGCCAGCCAGCCACCACAGTGTTCCTGCAAGCCATCCACCCATAACCGGGTGACACCAAGCCAGCCAGCCAGCCACCCACCACAGACTGTTTCTGCAAGCCAGCCACCCATAATAGGGTGACACCAAGCCAGACAGCCACCACAGTGTTCCTGCAAGCCAGCCACCCATAACAGGGTGACACCAAGCCAGCCAGCCACCCACCACAGTGTTCCTGCAAGCCAGCCACCCAGAACAGGGTGACACCAAGCCAGCCAGCCACCACAGACTATTCCTACAAACCAGCCACCCATAACAGGGTGACACCAAGCCAGCCACCCACCGCAGTGTTCCTGCAAGCCAGCCACCCATAACAGGGTGACACCAAGCCAGCCAGCCACCCACCATGGTGTTCCTGCAAGCCAGCCATCCAGAACAGGGTGACACCTAGGCAGCCAGCCAGCCAGTGCCACCACAGTGTTCCTGAAAGCCAGCCACCCAGAACAGGGTGACACCAAGCCAGCCAGCCAGCCACCACAGTGTTCCGGCAAGCAAGCCACCCACAACAGGGTAGCACCAAGCCACCCACACTGCCAGGCGTCAGCCACCATCCCACACTGCCAGGGGTAAGCCACCAACCCACAACAGGGTGCCAGCAAGCAACCCACACTGCCAGGCGTCAGCCACTAACCCACAACCCCACAACAAGGTGCCATTAAGCAATCACCCACACTGCCAGGCATCAGCCACCAACCCACAACAGGGTGCCAGCAAGCAACCCACACTGCCAGGTATCAGCCACCAACCCACAACAAGGTGCCAGCAAGCAACCCCCCACACTGCCAGGCGTCAGCCACCAACCCACAACAGGGTGCCAGCAAGCAACCACCCACACTGCCAGGCGTCAGCCACCAACCCACAACAGGGTGCCAGCAAGCAACCCACACTGCCAGGCATTAGCCACCAGCCCACAGAAGGGTGCCAGCAAACAACTCACACTGCCAAGCATCACCCACCAACCCACAACAGGGTGCCAGCAAGCAACCCACACTGCCAGGCGTCAGCCACCAACCCACAACAGGGTGCCAGTGCCAGCAGCAACTTCAGCAAGCCATTTTTTAAATCTTTTTTGTGTCTTTCAAATTGAAATGGAGATGGATGAGGACAGAAAAAGTAAAAGCGTGGTCTGGGACTATTTCTCGTCTCACCCTTCTCCAGGAAAAGCAGCAGTGTGCAACACATGTACAAACAACATAAGCATGGGATCAGTAACTGCAAAAAACAAAAATACGTCAAATCTTTGGGGCCATCTAAGAGTTTATCATATTGAATTTTATCATGCAGCACAGAAAAAACAAAATGAATATCAATTTGATTTTGATTCAATACCTCCTCCACTATCCCAGGCAACAATAACAGATATGTTTGTGAAAAAAAACTGATGTCACTGTCTAGCTTCAGATGGGAGATCCCAACTGCTGGACAGAGTAACCACAGAGATGATTGTCACTGATAACCAGTCATTTATAATGGTGTTTGACTCAGGATTTCAGCGGTTGATGTCCATACTTGAGCCAAGCTACACACTGAAGAGTGAGAAGTATTATCGAACTGAAATGCTGGCAAAGCTTTACCAAAAGGTAGTTGATAAAGTAAAGGCTATGCTGCAACCAGAGAATGCTGGCAACTCTTATTCACGACGGACGGCTGGTCACAAACAGAGTAAGAGTCACTAATCATTCTTACATGCCACTTCATTGACAGCGGATGGACAAAAAGGCAATTGGTGTTGAATACAAAAGTGATGCAAGGATTCCACACTGAGTACAGTAGAGAAATGTTTCTAGGCATGCTTGAAGAATGGGGAATCAACAAAGGCCGAGTGATACCTGCACAACTTCGAGACAGTGGAGCAAACATGCGGAAAGGAATGAGGCTTGCTGATATGTCAGACCTCTGTGTCATGGCACACAACACCCTCCAAATTTCAAATGATGGTCTGTCAAGCCAAAGAGCTTTGATTGATATATGTTTTGAGAAGCATGAAGAGATTAAAAATGTTATGCTTGCAAGTCTTTTGAATCCTCGATACAAGAACAATCCTTTCTCTTCTGATGATGTATTGGCTAAGGCGAAACAATGGCTGACAGAAGATATTCAACAGGAGGTGCAGGAGGTTCCTACCGAAAAGACAAGTCCAGAACACTATTTTTATGAAGAGCAACATGCTGCAAAAACAGACAAATGTCCAAAAATACATCAACGAACAGAAGAGAATCTTCTTCATCGTGGTCGAATTTATCAGTACATTTTCAGTGTTTTATTGGGGCCTCATGGGGAGGATTACATTTCTTCTGAATCTGCAACTATGAGCCTGGATGATGAACTTCATTTCTATTTGAAAGAAGCAGTAATTGACAGAAAAAGTCATCCTCTTCAGTGGTGGAGAGAAAATGAGGCACGATACAATGGACTTGCTTCCCATGCTAGAAGATACCTCTCTTTCTCTGCTCCTCTGTCTTCCACTCCTCCTGAGCATGTTTATGAAGTGGCAGCATTGTATGAACATAACAGAAGACCTTTAACAGGTGACCATGGACATGCTGAAATGTTCTGCATTTCTGCATTATAATATTGTTCTACTTAGCTGGGAGTATTGAAAAGAGTAGTGTCCACTCAAATCCACTGTGTAGTTGTTGCCTAGCTTTTTTTCTAGCAGTTTTGCACTGACTGCAGTAAATCATTGCCGTGAGTGCACTACTGCAGCAGTAGTCCCCTGACGCCAGTCCAACTCCAATCCACTGTCTTGCTGTTGTCTAGCTTTTTTTATAGCATTTTTGCACTGACTGCAGTAGTTGCAGTGAGTGCCCTACTGCAGAGGTAGTCCACTGACTCCAATCCAATCCACTGTCTAGCTGTTGCCTAGCTTTTTTCTAGCAGTTTAGCACTGACTGCAGTGGTTGCAGTGAGTGCCATACTGCAGAGGTAGTCCACTGACTCCAATCCACTGTGTAGCTGTTGCCTAGCTTTTTTCTAGCAGTTTTGCACTGACTGCTGTAGTTGCAGTGAGTGCCCTACTGCAGAGGTAGTCCACTGAGTGACTCCAATCCAACCCACTGTCTAGCTGTTGCCTAGCTTTTTTCTAGCAATTTTGCACTGACTGTTGTAGTTGCAGTAAATGCCCTACTGCAGAGGTAGTCCACTGAGTGACTCCAATCCAATCCACTGTCTAGCTGTTGCCTAGCTTTTTTTCTGGCAGTTTTGCACTGACTGCTGTAGTTGCAGTGAGTGCCTTACTGCAGAGGTAGTCCTTCACTGACTCCAGTCCAATGATCCACTGTGACAGGCGTAGCTGTTGCCTTGCTCTTTTTCTAGCAGTTTTGCACTGATTGCAGTAGTTGCAGTGAGTGCCTTACCGCAGAGGTAGTCCTTCACTGACTCAAGTCCAATCCACTGTGACATGTGGGTAGTTGTTGCCTTGCTCTTTTTCTAGCAGTTTTGCAGTGAGTGCCTTACTGCAGAGGTAGTCCTCCACTGACTCCAGTCCAATCCACTGTGTATGTATGTGTATTGTTGTAGCTGTTGTTGCCTAGCTTTTTTTCTAGCAGTTTTGCACTGACGGCTGTAGTTGCAGTGAGTGCCCTACTGCAGAGGTAGTCCACTGACTCCAATCTAATCCACTGTGTGTGTAGCTGTTGCCTAGCTTTTTTTCTAGCAGTTTTGCACTGACTGCACTGCAGTAGTGAATTAAAAATATTGCAGTGAGTGAGTCCACTACTGCAGCACTTTATTATTCATTAATGAACAATCAGATGATGTGAAATACAAATGTCCCTGAAAGTGCACTTTTCCTATAAGTTTTCATGCAGTTAATGTGTGAAGAATGTTAAAAATGTTAATAAATAAAGATTGACATGTTTATTAATAGATTTGTGTCGAAATTTGTGTTTTTTTTTGCAAATTTTTACATGTGTGAAAATATCGGCCAATATCGGCCGATATAGATATGCGATCGGCAAAATATCGGTATCGGCAACGAATAACCGATATCGGTCGATCACTAGTCTGTGCTACTGCATGTATGCAGTGGTCACCTTTCAGTATATTAGTAGGTGAACCTGTCTTCTCTGATCCTCCCCTTCTTTCACTGTCCCCAATCCATCTTCTGACAGAACAGAGCCTCTGGAGTCACTCTGCACATGCTCAGTTTGGTGTGTATTGTTAGAGAGTTTTTTTTTCTTGGGAGAGTGCATGTGATAAGCACAGGACCAATCAGCACTGTCCAGACAGAGGGTCAGGGGTCATGCAGCCTCATGGGACAGTCAGAGTAGAACGAAAACTCCTCCTACAAGCTTTTAATATCATAGTCACAAGACTGCTGTATACTGCTGATGAGAAAAGGAATTTAGCAGTTTATATTTACTAAAATGATTGCATTTCCATGTTCTGTGTACTGTGGGAGACCAGATATAGTGAATGCAGGGTCCTGGGTTTAGTAACACTTTAACAAAAACTCTTAACAAAGTCGTTATCAAAAAGTTTCAAGTTTTTTTGACTTGATGAACATGTCTTTTCTCAACCTAATTATGTAATTATTGAAACAGTAGAGAGACCCAGTCAGAAACTTAGAAAAATTGCAGGTAAAAGAACAGAAAAATCAAGTATTTCAAATGCTTACTTGCAGGTTTTTTCCTTTCTATAAATATTTTTTTTAAAGTGATTGTAAAGTCTTGTTTTTTTTTAATAACAAACATGTTATACTTACCTCCTCTGTGCAGTTGGTTTTGCACAGGGCAGCCCAGATCCTCCTCTTCTTGGGTCCCTCTTCGGTGCTCCTGGCTTCGGTGCTCCATTCAGACACGGAGCTGCCATTCGGGCCCTGCCCCTTCTCTCTCCTGATTGACTAACTGACTTTGATTGACAAAGCCAATGGCACCGCTGCTGTGTCTCAGCCAATCAGGAGGGAGAGTCCCGGACGGCTGAGGGACTCTGCACATCGCTGAATAGAGAGGGGGCTCAGGTAAGTATTGCTTGAGTGGCTGCTACACACAGAAAGCTTTAATGCATAGAATGTATTAAGATAAAAACCTTCTGACCTTACAACTTCTTTAACCACTTATCAACTGCCCACAGCAGGTCGGCTCTGTCCCGCGAAACGACGTAACTGTACACGAGCGCCCATTCGCCACAGAAGAAGCCGATTAGCGGGTCCGGCGGCCGCGATTGCCCCTGGTGTTAACCCCTTCTCTGCCAGTGTCATTAGTACAGTAACAGTTCATATTTTTAGCACTGATTACTGTAGTAATGTCACTGGTCCCCCCCAAAAGTATCAAAAATGTCAGTTAGGTATCCGATCTGTCTGCCACAATGTCGCAGCCCCGCTAAAAATCGCTGATTGCCGCCATTACTAGTAAAAAAAATAAATAAATAAAAATGACATAAATCTTTCCCCTAGTTTGTAGACGCGAAAACGTATGCGCAAACCAATCAATATACACTGATTGGGATTTTTTTTTTACCAAAAATATGTGGCAGAATACAAATTGGCCTAAAATGAGGAAAAATTTTGATTTTTAACTTTTTTTATATTGAGAATGTTATATAGCAGAAAGTAAAAAATATTATTTTTTTTTTCATAATTGTCACTCATTTTTGTTTTGAGCGCAAAAAATAAAAATTGCACAGGTGATCAAATACCACCAAAAGAAAGCTCTATTTGTGGGGAAAAAAAAGGACATCAATTTTATTAGGGTGCAGCGTCGCACGACCGCGCAATTGTCAGTTAAAGTAACACAGTGCCGTATCGCAAAAAAATGGTCTGGTCATTAAGGGGGTAAAACTTTCCGATCCAGAAGTGGTAATACCTTGCAATCTGCCTAAGAACTTGCTAGGAAATTGATACTCCAGAAAGTGTAAATTCCTTACCTCAGACCCCTCCCTCCTTGCTCAAAGTACTCTCCGCTTTGGTGGTGTCTAATAACTGTTTGTGCTGGCCCAGCTGCTCCGACTCTCCCTTCATCTCCCTACATAAACTTATTGCAGCAGCTGGGTGAGGAGTAAAGGGGAATACAATATAGTGCCAAATGAGTGTCAGCTGGAGGTGCTGACATCACATCCACGATGGTGGCAACCAACAGAAGACTTAATTAAGGCATTTGGAGGTCTACACATAGGAGGATTTTACAGTTAAATTAACCTAAAGGCTAAGTTTACCTTT
This sequence comes from Pelophylax lessonae, assembly GCF_965119305.1. Lineage (NCBI taxonomy): Eukaryota > Metazoa > Chordata > Amphibia > Anura > Ranidae > Pelophylax > Pelophylax lessonae. Next base: position 551,865,006 of record NC_138769.1, on the reverse strand, counting down.
ATCAAAAAATAGCCTATACAATCAAGAGGACCCAGTAGATATAAACACCTTAGGCCTATAGTATACTGATGGCCAGGATGAAGCACTCTAATTCTGGGAGAATGTCGTATAATGTCCTTCCAGAACACGCCTCTCGTGCGGCAGAGGGGACGCGCAGCGGCGCAATCTGTCACCGACTGTGTCCACTGGACACAGCCAATGATTAATCACTGTACCTACCCGCTGCCAATACCATGTGATCGCTGTGACCAATCACAGTAGATCACATGACAATTGTAAACAATGGATGGCTTTCTTTCTTGCCATTGTATACAATTGTGTTGCTAGCTGTAATTGGTCACAGCGATCACATGGTACAGACAGGGCCAATCACAGCCCATCTGTACCATGTGATTAGCTTTGACCAATCACTGCTAATCACAACAAAAGACACTGAATGAATGAGCCTTATTCAGTAAATATGGTTGCTTATACCAATGAAATTAATTGGTATAAGCCAAGGGGCGGCAACCTACGGCCCGCAGGCCGCACCCGGCCCGCTGCCGCTAAATGTCCGGCCCGTCAGTGCACATGATGAATTCATGTGAACCTGGCCTGCGGACATTTTAAAGTGGTTGTTCAGCCACTTTATTATTTTTACACAAATGTCCTAGTTTGCTAATGTCCCAGTGCCTGTGCTTTATTAATAAATTGCTGCTATATACTGGTACCTAATTTCCGACCGCCGCTCTGTGCTCATGTGACCGGCCGGCTCTCCCTTCTTCTGATCTGACAGCTAAAGTGGGAGGGGCTGAGATTCCCCTGCTCATGTCAGCAGGGAGGGGAGGAGGAGAGAGCCGGCCGGTCACGTGAGCGCCGAGTGGCGCTCGGAAACCAGGTATAGCGGCATTTTATTAATAAAGCACAGGCATTGGACCACTTGTCTTTAGCAAACAGGGACGTTTGTGTAAACATAACAAAGTTGCTTAAGTAGTAGCTTAAGTAGCTGCAGGGGGACTGTGTAATATGCAGGGGTTGTGTGTAGGGGATGACTGTGCAATTGTCATTCAAAGTAGCTGAAAATTGGCCTGGGCAGAAAGGAGGAAAAATGCCTGATATTAAAGTGGTTAAAAAACCTTGCAGATTCATAGAATATCCATTCATTTTATTGTCACACCTGTTGGCCATTTTGGCCCCCCACCCCCCGGAAGCCTGAACAAAAACCTGCCGGGTAGCATTCCCCACATCCTGCCTAGTTGCTAGCACATGAAATACAAAGAATGCTAACTCCCAGCATAAAACGAAAACTTGTCCTAGCAACAAGGTAGGGTATGGAGATTGCTATCTGGGGGTTTTTCAGCCAGGCTTTCAGGGGGCCCAAATAAGCAATGGGTATGACAATAAAATCGATAAACATTTTACAAATCTGCATGTTTTTCTTTTTAAATTTGTACTGGAGACCTTTGGCTGTCTAGACTATTTTGTTAAAAAAGGTGAACTTAGCCTTTTTTAAATGGGTACAAGTTTTTCACCTAAATGCATTCTATGCATTAAAATGATTGTAAAGTCTTGTTTTTTTGTTAAAAATACCTAATATGTTATACTAACCTTCTCTGTGCAGTTGGTTTTGCACAGAGCAGCCCAGATCCTCCTCTTCTCAGGTCCCTCGCTGTCTCTAAAAAAGGATATGTGAGTCCTGCCTGTCACTTCCCATCTCCCTGTGTCTGCTCAGGAACTACACATCCCAGCATGCCTTGCAAGATACAGGCTGCTGGGGCATTATTGGACTTGTAGCTGTTGATTGGATACTTGGTCACTTTATGCAGCTACTCCTGGTGTATTAAATTGTCCCCAATGTGATCATATGTGAAAGGACTATAGGACCCATTATGGGGGTGGTTGTATGGTACAGCCAATTAATGTATTGTATGATGAAAACCTTGGGGGAGGGGGTGCCAGTTAGAGTATCCATGTCGAGGATTTAGGGGGAATGTCGGATATAGGTTTCGGGGGGTGCCAGATTTAGCTTCCGTAGGGAGGGTGCCAGATATAGGATCCGCCCTGGGTGCCAAATGCTATAGGTATGCCCCTGACTCCAGTGATCCCCCCCAGACCCACCCTTTTCCTTACCTGAGCCCGATTCAATCCTGAGATGTGCACGAGCGCAGTGGCTCAAGCCAATGTCTCTCTCCTCATTGGATAGATTGATAGCATCAGAAGCCCACTGCTGTAATTAAATCCTGTAACACAGGAGCGGGGGGGGCGGAGTCCCGCTGTCTGTATCAATGGACGTAGCAGCGGGACTTAGGAGCTCCGAGGGGGCACCTGATGAAGAGGAGGAGCCTGTGGGGGACCCCAGAAGAAGAGGATGGGGGCTGCTCTGTGCAAAACCATTGCACAGAGTAGGTAAGTATAGGCATATACTGCGGCAAAGTGGTCTGTTATCGTCTGGGGACGTAGACCTACGTCGCCAGACACTCCCCTTTCTCGGCAGCGCGCGCGCCGCCGGAGGCTCGCTCCCGCTGTGTTCAGTCACAGCGGGAGTCGGGCCAGGGGAGGAGCGGCGGCGATCGCCGCTGCTCTTCCCCGATCGTCGGGGAATCGAGTGTGGAGATCCGCCCGCTTTTGTAAACACAAGCGGGCGGATCTCCTAAGTGACAGGCAGGGTCAGATTGCAGGGTTCAGCATAGCTGAACCCTCGATCTGTCCTTGTGTCACACAGTCACCTCCCCCCACACACATTAGTAAGCACCAGGCATACATTAACCCCTCCCTCTCCAATAAAATTAACCCCTTCCCTGCCAGTGTCCTTTTTACAGTAACAGTGCATATATATAGCACTGATTACTGCAGTAATGTCACTGGTACCCCCAAAAGTGTCAAAAATGTCAGTCAAGGGTCCGATCTGTCCGCCGCAATGTCGCAGTCCCGCAAAAAAAATCGCAGATCGCCGCCATTACTCGTTAAAAAAAAAACACCAAAAATGACAGAAATCTTTCCCTTAGTTAGTAAACGCAATAACTTTTGCGCAAACCAATCAAAATACGCTTATTGTGAATTTTACCAAACATAGGCAGCAGAAAACAAATTGGCCAAAAATTTTTAAAAATTTTGATTTTTACATTTTTTTGGGGGGGAATTTCATATAAAAAAATGTGAAAAATATTGTTATTTTTTCAAAATTTACGCTCTTTCTTTGTTTATAGCGAAAAAAGTAAAAATTGCACAGGTAATCAAATAGCACCAAAAGAAAGCTCTGTTTGTGGTAAAAAAAGGACGTAAATTTAGTTTGGGTATGGCGTCGCATGACCGCGGAATTGTCAGTTAAAGTCGCACAGTGCCGAATCGCAAAAAGTGGCCCAGACGTAACACAGCAAAATCCTCTAGTGGTAAAGTGGTTAATATAAAAAAAATAAAAATAAAGGTGTACAACCGCTTTAAGAAATTGAAATGCTCATATAATCTTATGAGCAAATTGTTGAAATAAATGCTCTGGCAGCAAGGTCTCTTTAAGCATAAAAGTCAGCAATGGCTGCCTCTGTCTTTCTTTCCTTTAAGTTAGTGTAAAAATATTTGCACGCTTTGCTTTAATGCGCATGGAACCTGACACAGGGTCATCACCTGCATTAATCGGGATACAGACGCAGGAACGCTGGGATTTTTCTTTGCCACTGCCAGTCTCAGTCTCTCTTATCCATCTTTTCCTCTTTGTGTTATTTTGTGAGGAGCTCATTGTTCATTGTTCAAGGCCATCCCATTATAGAGCAGGCCCATTAGCAAGTTTAGGTTTCTGAATATGCTGAGTAGGGCTCTTTTTAGGTTGGTGTGATGTGACCCTGTCCCCATTATGTATATGTGCGTATACTGATGGAAGGCAATGAGATAACAGAAGGGTTAAATACCAGAAATTGTGAGCAGAAGATGAAAGCTGAGCTGGTGTCCCTGTGAAGTGTTTGACTGCCGTCCAGACACAGGCTCATTTCTCCCTGGAAGAGGGCGTTTCGAGGGTTCGCAATTCCCCTTCTATTTTTGGGGACCACAAATCAACAAGTAACAGGTGCTGCTTTTAAAAGCAGCCGTCAGGGTAGTATTGGTTACCCCTTCCAAGGGCATCAGAGTTTCCGCGTGTGTCACACAAACCTAATGTGTGAATCCCGAGGCCCTACAGGCTTTTGACAGCTACGATCTGCAACAGAAACCTTATCCCTGGCTTGACAGGTCTTGTGTTGCTAAGCAACACAAACCCCTTTGCTGTTGTAGTAGCCTGCAGTTCATTGCTATGCTGTGACAATAGGGTATGGCAGATGTGAAATAAGTAGTCTGCAACAAAGACATTTCTGCAATTTTTGGTTTAATTATATGGGTGTTTTTTCTGGCATCGTTTTTTTTTTTTTTTTTTCATGAACGCATCCACATTTTTATCAGAAAAAAAGGTTTCCAGTAATGTTTTCTTTATACATTACTTCACATGTCTAGATGTTCCTTTAAATAAATCATAACAAGTGGCAGTTGTTACAGATAAAGGCACCTGTACCTGCACCTTTTATACCTCCCCTGGGGTTGTCTGAGCACTCGTGTGTAGAGCTTCGCCATGTCAGCGTCTGCCACTGGAATCTGCCAGGGATCGAACACACTGTGCCTGGAAGCGTTAATTGCACGAATGGTCAATCAGCTCACTGAGCTGCACAAAAAACATACAAGCCCCTTTTCCATCTGATTGTTAGTATTTATATGCAAACGCAGCCAGAGATGGGCAACCTGAGAAGATACATATTTTTATTTTAACCACCTCAATACAGGGCACTTTCGCCAGCTTCCTGCCCATGCCAATTTTTAGCTTTCAGTGCTGTCGCACTTTGATTGACAATTGCGTAGTCATACAAAACTGTACCCAAATGAGTTTTTTTTATCATTTTCTTCACACGAATAGGGCTTTCTTTTAGTGGTATTTAATTGACCGCTGTTTTGTTTTTTTTGTTTTTTTAATCTTTTGCTAAAAAAAACTAAAAAAGACCAAAAATTTTGAAAAAAAAAGTTTTTCTTAGTTTCTGTCAGAAAATTTTGTAAAAAGGTAATTTTTCTCCCTCACAGATGTGCACTGATAAGTAGTGATGAGGCAGCACTAATTGTCACAAATGAGGTGGCACTGAAGGGCACTCATGGGGTGGCACTAATATGTAGCGCTGATGGGCACTGATAGGTGGCATTGATATTCAGCACGGATGAGCACTGATAGGCAGCACTGTTGGGCACTGATAGGTGGCACTGTTGGGCACTGATAGGTGGCACTGATGGGCACTGATAGGTGGCACTGATGGGCGAAACTGATGGGCAATGATAGGTGGCACTGATGGGCAGGCACTAATAGGCACTGAAAGGAAGCACTGATTGGCATCACTGATGGGCTAGTATCTCCTTGACTAACATAGACATTCGGATGTATTCTAAAATAATTACTAACAGGCTTACGCCACTGATTCCTGATCTTGTACATCTTAGTTGTACATCCCTGGTAGGGAGGCTAGGGACAATACCCTTAAAACAATTACCCTTATGGAACATGCCCAAAAATGCCAGATTGGTGTTGTCCCTAAATTACTGGCTAAAATTTTGGATTTATATACAGGCCCCTTGACGAGTATCTGTTCTAAGGGCTTCCTCTCAGATACTGTTTGGATCTGCAACGGCACACATCAGGGCATTCCCCCCCTCTTGCTATTTATTCTTACCATGGAACACCTTGGAATTGCCACATGTCAAAACGCTTATAGTCAAGGCATTACAGTAGGTCACCATCAGTACAAAATTTCCTTGTATGCAGATGACCTCCTGTTGTACATTACCAACCCCTTGTCTCTATTCCATCTCATACAGACGTTTGAGGAATTTGGCACACTGAGCAATTTCAAGGTGAACTTTGATAAGTCAGAGGCCCTGAATATCTCCCTATCCCAATCTTCTGTATCTCACCTTCAACATAACTTAGCATTTAAATGGCAACATACAGCTATCAAATATCTTGACATTAAAATTCCATCTCTATTGCCCACCATGGCGAGCCATAAGTATATGCCCCTTCTCCAAATGGTTCGTACCTGTCTTAAATCCTATGACAAACCACCTATCTCGTGGTTTGGTCGCATCAGTACCATCAAGATGACATCTTACTGAAATTATTGTACACTTTTAAGGCCATCCCTGTTCCCCCTACTCTTGTTTTTTTCTTAACTATAAATAGGGTTATCCGTACCTTCATATGGCAACATAAAAAGTCCAGAATTTGACAAACCATCTTTTCCTTGCCTAAGTGCAGAGGAGGGGAAGCTCTTCCCCCATCAATGTTATGTTCTCATGCACTTTCTTTGCTCAGAGTGGTTGACTGGTATCATGGAAATTGATCTTATTTCCTTGAACCTTGCATCCTTACCCTGGTTAGACCCTGATCAGAGACCCCCAAATAACTTACTACCCCTTACGGTGTGCACTACTCTGCAAATGTGGGATACTTACTTACTTACGTAAGGGCTTACTCTCTTCCAGACCGAGTCCCTTGACCCCGTTGTTTGGATTAGCTTATTTTTCCCCCACAGCGACTAGCTATAAATTTTTCCACTGGCATCGCTGAGACAGTCCTCTTTTGAGCCATGCCCTTTATGGTGCTAGAAATGCAGTACATATGAACAGAAATTGATGTTAAAAGGGACATCCATTGCCACATAGTTGTAGTGGGTCATGGCAAGTTGGGATTTCTGTAAAAGTGCATGTTCAGTAAAATCCTTTTTCGTAGTTCTGATTAGAGGGGGAAGGATTAGAAACCTGTCTGGTTTTTATCACTATCTGAGATTACTGCTATCTATTCTTTTGGTGATGAAGGATCAGAACTTTACTGCTATATAGGGCTCAATTAGTTAGATATACCTTTACTTCTGCCCTGCTGACATTTTACTAGAGTGCAAATAAGGGAAACTCCATAGTAGAGCCACAGACATAAATAAAACAAAATGTATTTAATTAAATAGGAGCAGACTAGAGCCCCTGTCAGATTTGTATTTCTGCCTTTGTCCCAGTTGCAGAGTTTCCTTCACTTTCATTCTGGTGAAGCTGTGTCAGCAGGACAGGTAGTGGAGGTAAATCTTTCTCATGGAGCCACAGATAGCTGTAACGTTTAAATCCTTCACCACTAAATTTTTTTTTTTTAATTTAACAGACAAACAAGTGTACTTTTATGCAGTAAAACATACACCCTGTACTACAGGAAAAAGACAAGTGTGAACATGGCCTCAGAGTTAAGACTCTCCTCAGCTCCACACTGTAAAATTCTGTTTCCAATCCATCACCTTTCCTACTACATCCTACTCTACTCTACAAATCAATGTGGTTATTGAAGTTAATGGTACCAGCACAAAGTACAAATAGGCAAAGGTAATAAAAGCAGCAAGGAGAAGACACCACTGGAAAACCTGAATAGTTTTCTGATTTCTTTATAAATTTACCAGTCCCCTATTGGTATATTAGTGGAAATTTAGATTAATAAAACATGAAAGTACTACATAACTACCTAACTGCTGCGAACATTTTTCTTTCATGTTATTTGGTGGAGAAATTTAAAAGGACTAGCATGTCATATGCCTCTGTTAGGGGGAAAATTGTTCACTGATGATATTTGCTGTATCTTACCTACACATTATCAATAAATCAGTATTTTCCCTTTGTGACAGTATCGATTATAAAATAAATGGGCCCCTGTTATGTAATTCAACTTCCTACAACATTCTTTGAGTAACTGCAAATACAATGCTTTAAAACAGCCATTCTCAACCAGAATTCCATGCAGGGGCCTACTGTGGGGTTGGCCAGAACGGCACCCGCCAGGGGCGCAGGCTGAGGGGGGACGCAAAAACATTGGCAGTGTAGCAGTGAAATACTGCTCCTCGGTTCAGCCTGCACCCCCGGTGGTGGGCGCTTTTCTTCACCTCGCCTTCCACCCATCCAGCTTTAGATGTGATCCGGCCCCGCTCTGTGTACTGGAAAGTGGCTGTCCCCGCCCACCCGGCTGTTTGCAGACAAGTGCTGCCTTCGGCTGCTGAGATGAGCGAGCGCATTCCCGTGAGATGCTGTGTTGATCGGAGGTGAGGGGGAGCGCGCCCGGTGACAGGTTCATGGGGCCAGGGAGAGTGTGTGTCTGCGGGGAGGTAGGATGGAGGGTGTGCGGACCGGTATGTGTGACCGTGTGTGACTGGGGGCGGTGTATCAGGCCCTGTCACCCCCTTCTTACTGAGAAATTGGAGGAGCAGAAAGTGTAGCTGCTCAGGTGTATGTCAGAGACCGTGTGCAGGTCGGATCCGTAGTCCAGGAGCATATGGAAGTAGAAAAGGTAAGACCGCACTCCAGTAAAGTCGTTTGTTGAAATCAAAAACTGTTTCCTTTATTCCTCAAGTAAAGCAAAAGATAGACAGTGTAACAGCAGACAAGTAGGTTGACGCGTTTCACGACATTCCCAGTCGCTTACTCATAACCAGTGTGGTTATGAGTAAGCGACTGGGAATGTCGTGAAACGCGTCAACCTACTTGTCTGCTGGTACACTGTCTGTCTTTTGCTTTACTTGAGGAATAAAGGAAACAGTTTTTGATTTCAACAAACGACTTTACTGGAGTGCGGTCTTACTTTTTCTACTTCCACCCCCTTCTCACTCCCTGTCACCCTCTTCTCACTCTCTGTCACCACCTCTCACTGCCTGTCACCCCCTTTTCACTTCCTGTCACCCCCTTCTCACTCCCTGTCACCCCCTCTCACTCCCTGTCACCCCCTCTCTCTCTCTCCCTGTCACCCCCTCTCTCTCTCTCTCCCTGTCACACCCCTCTCTCTCTCCCTGTCACCCCCCTCTTTCTCTCCCTGTCACCCCCTCTCTTTCTCTCTCTCTCTCTCTCTCTGTCACCCGCCCTCTCTCTCGCCCCCCCCTCCCTCTCTCTCTCTTTCTGACCCCCGTCTCTCTCTGTCAAACTCTCTCTCCCTGGGGGGGGCGCCAATACAGTTCCTCACCAAGGGCGCTGGAGACCCTAGGTACGCCTCTGGTTCCATGGAACCCTAGGGTTTCTCTGGAGGTTTTTAGGGGTTCCTTGAACTGTGGCTGACTGACCTTCAATCTGATGGTACCTGCATAGTTCCAGGAACAATGCCATTTGACAGAGCCAGCTGCATGGCACCAATGATCTTTTAGTTATTTACAAGGGTGGTATTCTGACTACCCCTTCAAAGGAGCCATTCTTCTGACAGGCCACCAATAAAAGGGGCATTTTTCCTACTGGCCACCAATAAATTGGTTTTAGCAAGTGTTCCCCCAGACCTGAAAATTATTTTAAGGGTTCCCTTGGGGTACAAAGGTTGAAACAGCCAGGCTGCTTTAAAGTGGAAGTAAAGTCTTATTTTCAACTTGTGCCTATAATAAGGCTTACCCGTAGGTACAGTGAATATCTCCTAAACTTGCACTGTGTAAGAGATATTCACAGTGCATTCAGCCATTGACGCCACCGGCGCATGCACTCTGTGCATACCTGTGCTGTACCTTCAGAACTCTGTGCGGTAGCTGTGACTCCCGCAAGCATGTGTGGGAGTGACGTCATCGTGGCTCGGCCAATCAGATGGCCGGAGCACTCGAACCCAGAAAGAAGACCGAGTGAAGATGGAAGCAGAGAGCTTCATTCTAAGATAAGTACTTTATAATGTGCTAGTGTGCGATGAATACTGGCACATTATGCCATTGTCTTGCATTTTTTTTTGTTTAAAGGTGTGGTTTACTACCGCTTTAAAGTTGTGAGTTCTGAGTTTTGCCACTTTGGTCTTTTTTTTTAAAACAATATACAATGTATTATAACTGGAACAAATTCAGCGTATCCGGAAAGTATTCACAGCTTCACTTTTTCAAAGTTTTTTATGTTACAGCCTTATTCCAAAATGGATTAAATTCATTATTTTCCTCAAAATTTTACAAACAATAGACCATAATGACAATGTGAAAGAAGTTTGTTTGAAATCTTTGCAAATTTATTAAAAATAAAAAAAAATAAAAAATGACGTACATAAGTATTTACAGTCTTTGCTCAATGCTTTGTTGAAGCACCCTTGGCACCAATTACAGCCTCAAGTCTTTTTGAGTATAATGCTACAAGCTTGATGGACCTATTTTTGGGCAGTTTCTCCCATTCTTCTTTGCAGGACCTCTCAAGCTCCATCAGATTGGATGGGGAACTTCGGTTTCACAGCAATTTTCAGATCTCTCCAGAGATGTTCAATCAGGTTCAAGTCTGGTCTCTGGCTGGGCCACTCAAAAACATTTAGAGAGCTGTCCCATAGCTACTCCTTTATTATCTTGGCTGTGTGCTTAGGGTTGTTGTCCTGTTGAAAGATGAACCATCGCTCCAGTGTGTGGTCTAGAGAACTCTGGAGCAGGATTTCATCAAGCATGCCTCTGTACATTGTTGCATTCATCTTTCCCTCAATCCTGACTAGTCTCCCAATTCCTGCCACTGAAAAACATCCCCACAGCATGATTCTGCCACCGCCATGCTTCACTGTAGGGATGGTATTGGCCAGGTGATGAGCAGTGCCTGGTTTCCTCCAGACATCACGCCTGCCATTCAGGCCAAAGAGATCAATCTTTGTTTCATCAGGCCAGAGAAATTTGTTTCTCGTGGTCTGAGAGTCCTTCAGGTGATTTTGGCAATCTCCAGGCGGGCTGTCATGTGCCGTTTACTGAACAGTGGCCTACTTTTGGCCACTCCACCATACAGGCCTGACTGGTGGAGTGTGTAACGCTCCTGCGTTTTTATATGGTGTGGATTTTCAGCTGCAGAAATAGTTCCACGTCAGTAGCCATGTAATAGATATGCTGAGATACCATTCCCAACCTCAATGACTCATCATGTGTGGAAGGTCTTATTTCAGCCAGTAAATACACACAATTAGCAAGCTGGTTCTTAGAGTGACTTTATGCATGTGGTAACACAATGATGAAGGTTGAGGGATAGGTTGAGTGGAGGTGGTAGGTGATAGACACTTGAAGGTGAGACAGTAGCAGATGGATGCAGGAAGGTTTAGCAATGTTGTATGATAGCAGATGACAGAATAGCAGGTGGACATACAAAAGAGATCAACCCAGTGCAGAAAAGTAGCAGTAGTCTCAAGAGCTAGCAATCTAGTTTATGCAGATGTGATAAACAGTCTCTACTATGCAGAGCTAGATAGTGTAAGCTTAGTATAAGTTTATAGAGAATTCCCCTGCGGGGCACTATTAGCGATACAGCCGAAGGGTGGTTCAGGAGAGGCGGATGATCCAGTAGCGGGATACAGGGATCAGCGCAGCGAGGTTCCGTCAGCGAAGTAAGCTTGCAAGCATGGACGCTTCAAGCAAGGTTAGCATCCAGATAAGGGTGTTTGAACGAACACATGTGAGTGAGAACCGACGCCTTAAATAGCCATCTAGTCCGGCGCTGAGTGATGACAGCTCCAGTCTTAAAGGTGTATGCGCACCTTTCCAAAAGTAAATGGTAGGGCGCATACACTTGTGGAAAGTGTAATTTAGGGTACCAAAGGTACCGGAACATTACAGAGTGCTCCAGAGATTGTTATTCTTCTGTAAGGTTCTCCTCTCTCCACAGAGAAACGCTGGAGCTCTGTCAAAGTGACCATCCGGTTCTTGGTCACCTCGCTGACTAAGGCCTTTCTCCGCCAATCGCTCGGTTAGTCCAAACTTCTTCTATTTACGGATGATGCAGGCCATTGTGCTCATTGGGAACTTCAATGCTGAAAAAATGTTTCTGTACCCTTCCCTAGATCTGTGCACCAATACAATCCTGTCTCGGAGGTCTACAGACAATTCCTTGGATGTCATGTCTTGGTTTGTGCTCTGACTTGCACTGTTAAACACTTAAGCCCCGGAAGATTTTACCCCCTTCCTGACCAGGGCCTATTTTGCGATTCGGTACTGCGTGACTTTAACGGACAATTGCGCAGTTGTGCGACGCTGTACCCAAATTAAATTGACATCCTTTTTTTTCCCACAAACAGAGCTTTCTTTTGGTGGTATTTGATCACCTGTGCGATTTTTACTTTTTGCGCTATAAACAAAAAAAGAGTGTAAATTTTGAAAAAAAAACAATATTTTTCAAATTTTTTTATATGAAATTAACACCAAATAAAAATGTAAAAATCTAAATTTTTTAACATTTTTGGCCAATCGCAATAAGCCTATTTTGATTGGTTTGCGCAAAAGTTATTGCGTTTACCAACTAAGGGAAAGATTTCTGTCATTTTTGGTGGGTTTTTTTTAACGAGTAATGGCGGCGATCTGCGATTTTTTTTGCAGGACTGCGACATTGCGGCGGACAGATCGGACCCTTGACTGACATTTTTGACACTTTTGGGGGTACCAGTGACATTACTACAGTAATCAGTGCTATACATATGCACTGTTACTGTAAAATGACACTGGCAGGGAAGGGGTTAACTTTATTGGTGATGCAGGGGTTAAGTGTGTCCCTAGGGGCGTGCTTCTAACTGTAAAGGGGTGTGGCTAGTTATATAACCACAAAGACATATGATTCTACATAGCAGGATCGTATGATCTCTGCAGTTAGATCAGGGAGAATGACAGGCGGCTTTATTTACATCAGCCGCCTGCCTTTCTCCCTCTCCACGGGGAGATCGCAAGTGACCAGCGGACATCGGGTCTGCCGGTCACACGCTCGGACTTGTTAGGGAACGAGCGGGGGCGGGAGCGCACCTCCGGCGGCGCGCGCTCGCCCCCTAGAGGCTCACAGGCTAGCGACGTAGTCCTACGTCACTTTGCCTGTACGGGGCTGACCGCTGCAGTAAATAGTCGTGCGGCGGTCAGCAAGCGGTTAACTGTGGGACCTTATATTGACCGGTGTGCCTTTCCAAATCATGTTCAACCAACTGAATTTACCACAGGTGGACTCCAATCAAGTTGTAGAAACATCTCAAGGATGATCAGTGGAAACAGGATGTACCTGAGCTCAATTTTGATTGTCATGGAAAAGGCTATGAATACTTATGTACATGTGATTTTTTATTTTTATTAAATTTGCAAAGATTTCAAACAAACTTCTTTCATGTTGTCATTATTGGGTATTGTTTGTAGAATTTTGAGGAAAATAATGAATTTAATCCATTTTGAAAGAAAGATTTAACATACCAAAATGTGGAAAAAGTAAAACGCTGTGAATACTTTCCGAATGCACTGTAAATGTATTCTAATTGCTATCTCTCACTACTACCCCCCCCCCCCCCCCCACATAAAAAAAAAAAATTATAGTAGTATTTTTTATAATCTGCAGAACAATCCAAAGAGCTCTAATATAGATCTTGAGAGCTGCAGCCGCTTAACACTTCAGGAAATAACTAAGTCACAGGACACTTGGCTTGCTAATGGTCACTTACCTTTTTTAAGCTAAAATACGTAGTATGTCATATGCAAAAAATTCTCACTTGGTAATTGCGGAGGTTTAGAGGCAGTGAGCTGCTTGGTGTGGCGCTGGGGTGTACGCCAACCAACTAACAAGTCAATAGTGCAGTAATGAGTCTTGGTCTTGAATTCCCATTTGTTGATGTGATAGCAACTTTGGTAGAGCTCAGTAATAGCTACGGAAATGTGACCCGAGTTTTTTTTATAAGCATTCATCTCGAGACACTGAAATATGAATTCATTTATTCAGTTTCCAATGAACATATCACTGTTTGCATGTAACATAATTATTAAGCATTTTATTTTAATAATTTTAAAACATGTTAATTTGCAAATAGATACAGGGTTCCTGTTGCATTCTGAGATTGATTAGTTACATGGTGTATATTATTAGGAGTTAAGATTTTATTTCACCCTTAGGCTCCATGTACACGGGACGTTAGAAAAAACGTGCCGCAAAGCTAGTTCTGACGCCGGGAACAAGCAGCTGTTAACCACTTTACCTCTGCTCACATTGCTGCTACTGCCGCCGGAGGCTCGCTCCCGCTGTTTTCAGTCACAGCGGGAGTCGGGCCAGGGGAGGAGCAGTGTCATTTTTACAGTAACAGTGCATATTTATAGCACTGATTACTGCAGTAATGTCACTGGTACCCCCAAAAGTGTCAAAAATGTCAGTCAAGGGTCCGATCTGTCCGCCACAATGTCGCAGTCCCGCAAAAAAAATCACAGATCGCCGCCATTACGCGTTAAAAAAAAAACACCAAAAATGACAGAAATCTTTCCCGTAGTTAGTAAACGCAATAACTTTTGCGCAAACCAACCAAAATACGCTTATCGTGATTTTTTTTACCAAACATAGGTAGCAGAAAACAAATTGGCCAAAAATTTAAAAAAAATTAGATTTTTACATTTTTTGTGGGGGGAATTTCATATAAAAAAATGTTAAAAATATTGTTATTTTTTCAAAATAAATGCTCTTTTTTTGTTTATAGCGCAAAAAGTAAAAAGCGCACAGGTGATCAAATACCACCAAAAGAAATCTCTGTTTGTGGGAAAAAAAGGACGTAAATTTTGTTTGGGTACGGCGTCGCACGACCGCGCAATTGTCAGTTAAGGTCGCACAGCGCCGAATCGCAAAAAGTGGCCTGGACGTAAGACAGCAAAATCCTCCGGTGGTAAAGTGGTTAAACGTGCTTTCAGTAGCTTTTTCCATTGGCGTTATTGCACGTTTGGACACGTTGCTTTTAGCCCCGTTTTTTCTGCCTCCATTCAAAATCAATGGTTCCCTATGGGAGCTTATTGATTTGAATGGAAGTCGCACCACAAGTCGGATGAGGATGACTTCATCGGGAGGCCCCGCCCCCTCGTGTCACAGATGACGTCCTGAGGGGGCGGGACCTCCGATGACGTAATCGGGGGCCATGCCCACAATGGCTATATAACAAGCTGCAGAGACCAGAGAACGGCATAATCACCGGAGACATCGTCGGAGGAGGACCGGAGGAAGAAGAAGAGAAGAGCCGAAGGCAAAAGAGCAGAAGAGCGGACAGCAAAAGACCAGAAGACCAGAAGAACGGAGAGGGAGAAGACCAGAAGAGTGGAGGGGGAGAAGACCAGAAGTGCAGAGGGGGAGAAGACCAGAAGAGCAGAGGGGGAGAAGACCAGATGAAGATTTTTTAATAAACTTTCCAAAACGTCTCCTGTCGTTATTTACATACACTGCCTTTTATGGGGTAAATGGGTAGGGGTACAATGTACCCCATACCAATTCACATAGGGAGGGGGTCCGGGATCTGGGGGGCTTCCAGATTCCGATAAGCCCCCTGCCCGCAGACCCCCACAACCACCGGCCAGGGTTGTGGGGATGAGGCCCTTGTCCTCATCAACATGGGGGCTCTGCACCCCCCACCCCAAAGCACCAACACCCCCCATGTTGAGGGCATGTAGCCTGGTATGGTCCAGGGGGGGTGAGGCGGCTCGCTCGTTCCCCTCCCCCTTCCTCCCCTGCATGCTCGGATAAGGGTCTGCTATGGATTTTGGGGGGGACCCCACGCCATTTTTTCGGCATGGAGCTACCCCCAAATTCTATACCGGACCCGAAGGGCCTGGTTTGGAACCTGGGGGGGACCCCCACGCAGTTTTTTGTCCCATTTTTGGCGTGGAGTTCCCCCTCAAGATTCTCACAGCGCAAGTTGCGCCGCAAGTCGGATCATCCTCATCTGACTTGCGGTGCAACTTCCATTCAAATCAATAGGGAACCATTGATTTTGAATGGAAGAAAAAAAAACTTCACGTTCGGTCCCGTTTGGTCACGTTCGGCCGTGTTTCTGCGTTTGAAATGCCGGGAAACACACGTTTGAACGCAAATAATTGCGTTCCAAAAAACGTCCCTGAACTCAACTGCCTGCAAATGACTGTAAACGACCCGGTGTACATGGACAGATAAGATAAAATGTAGATGGGTTCAGGGGCTTCTGAAAAAAACGCCCAACTGCTCCTAAACGGCCGTTTACATCGTCCCGTGTACATGGAGCCTTAAAGTGTACCTCCAAGCAAAAATGGAAAGTTTTTGCAAGATAAAAAAACATTTAAAAATGATTAAAAACATTTAAAATTGTTATGTTATGTTATTGTTATGTTACATTTAGCTCTTGTTCTTTATTGTATTGTGATTACTTGTTGATTCTGCCAGTTCTGATGCAGGCTGACAGGGCTATATGGATTCCATGCAAATGAATAGTACTACCGATAGCACCCGTCATGCAAACTGATGGGGCAAGCCAGAATCATCCTCAGATGCTCTGTAATATTAGAGGAAGCTCTGATTGTGCTACCATTGCACCACCCCTAAAGCTCCTCCCCTCCTCCGTGCCTCACTTTGACTCTGGGATAGGCTCCACCCACCACAGAGACATTGCTCACAGGATTGAAGTCACATGGCTGCTTGTAAATAAAAAAAAAATCAAGTTATTATGAAAATGATTTTTAAAGTATTTAGCTAAGAGTGATTTTGAAGTTCCAGATGGATGTTTTTTTTGCACTTTGCCTTTAAATCGACTTTAATCATATAATAATATTGCTAATTGTTATTAGTAAACAACATATTTGTTAATTTTTTAACTTTGTGGCCAACCTGCAACAATTCAGTCAGTTAAGAATTTGATAAATTAATACTGACACCAAAATAGTGTTGCAAACTCAGCAGACCAATTAATTGTTTTATGTTTTCCAAACTTTAGTTCTACAGCAGTGTTAATTTCATCGACTAAAATATTTTCGTCTACTAAATGTATGCTGTTTATTATAAATAAAATATACTATTTTAGTCAACTAAAATACAACTAAAACTAAAACAATTTGGATACCTAAAACACAACTAAAATTAAAATTATATTTTAGTCAAAAGACTAAAATACGACTGAAACTAAAATGGCATTTTTTTATGTTTTCCTAACTTTAGTTATACAGCAGTGTTAATTTCGTAGACTAAAATATTTTTGTCTACTAAATTAATACTATTTTAGTCAACTAAAATACGACTAAAACTAAAACAATTCAGATAACTAAAATACGAATAAAACTAAAACAATTCAGATAACTAAAATCCGACTAAAACTAAAATGACATTTTTTTCATGTTTTCCTAACTTTAGTTCTACAGCAGTGTTCATTTCATCGACTAAAATATTTTCGTGACTAAATTAATACTGTTTTAGTCGACTAAAATACGACTAAAACTAAAACAATTCAGATGACTAAAATAGGACTAAAACTAAAATGACATTTTTGCCAAAAGACTAAAATACGACTAAAACTAAAATGGCATTTTAATCAAAAGACTATGATCAAAACAAAATTGAATTTATATCACAATGGCTAAATCTGTGTCTGTAGTGCATGTTCAAACCTTAATACCATAAATAATAAACATGTTATTAGATTTTTACTCCAGGAGTATATAATGTTTGGCAGTTCTAACGAAATAAGGCATTCAAATTTAACTAAACCCATTCGATATTAGTTGACTAAAATGTACTGGAGATTTAATTGACTAAAATGCAACTAAAGCTAAAACTAAAACAACTATGACTAAAATAAGACTAAAACTAAAATGGCATTTTAGTCAAAAGACTAAAATACGACTAAAACTAAAATGGCATTATAGTCAAAAGACTATAACTAAAACTAAATTGAAATTTGATGTCAAAATGAACACTGTTCTACAGCACTAGTTGTCAATCAGTGATATGTATATCTCACAGGGTACACCTGATGACTACAAGGGGGGGACATTTGATAAATTCCTCATTACAGTCAAAAGTTTAAAGTGAAGCTAAATAGTTCAAAATGAACCTCTGTTTTTGCTGTGCTGCTCCATTCAGGAGTACGAAAGGACTGCTTTGTAAGCTATGAGTCACTCAAATCCCAGTTTACCCATGGCACCTGTTCCCATCTATGGCACTTTGAAAATCAGCGACTTTGAAAAGGTGCCTGCACTACTTTGATGCGACTTAGATCCAGAGAGTGTAAAGTTGTCCAAAGTCGCATGACAAGTCACACTAGTGGAAACATAGACTTAGTGTGGTTGCCTGTACTATAATGATTGTAGACTGTAAGCCGAGACCCCAGAGCACTTCCAGCTACACTAACAGTTCCCCCACCTCCCCCCTGTACCCAGCTACCTTCTCCTATGGTAGTCTTCATTCAAAGCACAGCACAGCTATACTGTATATGTGCCCCTCCCCCTCCCTGGGTCCTGTGTGGATGGATCTTTTTTTATTCCTTCATTGTCTCATGAATTAGGATGTACAATGCATCCTTACTGATGAGAGAACACTGGGCGGGAACCTATGATCAGCTCCTCCCATTCTGTATATGCCCACTGGCCACACAGGAACAGCGCCCCTCCCTGGAAGTGATGTCACTAGATTTCAGTAACCACACCACTTGCTGCTCTTGGACTCAGCAGGAAGAGGGATTGAAGTCATGTGACAGCACTGAAAACTGCAAAGTAAAGGTAGAAAAACTGGGATTTTTTCATTTTGACTGAACTTGGCTCACATCAACCACTTCTGGACCACCCGCTGCAGTTTTACGTCGGTACTTTGACATTAAATACCGGTTTTATGGCAGCAGATAGCTGCCATAACCCCGGTATTTTCTTACAGGGCGGGCGGTCCTCTTTCACATAAAAGTGGTCCCAGTGGCCGATTAACCACAAGTTCATTTTACAGGCAGCCGAAGCAGTGCCCCCTCCCATCGCTTCCCAGTCCTTTTCCCCGCTTACCGGAGCCGTCAGTAGCGGGGAAAATGATCCGGTCCGCCCATGTCCCAGGCAGGAAGTCGACTGAGGGCAAGATGGCCCCACTCTACTCTATGGCCTTGGAGGACCAGAGCGATTTCATATGTCGCCTCCTCCCAACGGCCTTAAAGGGCCCATTTTTTGCATGCTGAAAAAAATAATTTTTTTTTTTTTTGCTTTTATAGAGAAGGTAAACCCTCCTCTGCAAATTGTACCTATAGGTAAGCCTATGATAAGGCTTACCTATAGGTACTGTAAATATCTCCTAAACATGTACCGTTTAGGAGATATTTACCTTACATGCAGCCAGTGACATCATTGGCGCATAAGCTCTGAAAGAACGGCCGCTGGTGGCGTTCCTTCAGAGCCCCGTGCCGTGACCGTCGGCTCCCATGCACGTGCGCGGGAGTGACGTCACCGCGGCTATGGATAGTCGGATGCCGCAATCCTGGAAGACGGGCAACTGAACATGTCGCCCATCATAGAGGTAAGCGGGCGGCACGGCGGGGGCTCGTTCTAAGGTAAGTATTTCATAATGAGCTAGTATCCGATGCATACTAGCTCATTATGGGTTTCTCTTTCAGGTTGAAAAACATAAATAAATAAAAAATTTGGGTTTACAACCTCTTTATGTGTAGATATGAGATCTGAGGTCTTTTTGACCCCAGATCTCACATTAAAGATGACCTGACCTGCTTATTTCTATTACAAGGGATGTTTACATTCCTTGTAAAAGGAATAAAAGTGATCAAAACATTTTTTTAAAAGGGACAGTGTAAAAATAAAAAAAAAAAAAGGAAAAAAAAATAATAATAAAAAAATAAAAATTGAAAGCGCTCCATTCCTCCGAGGTCGTGTGCAGAAGCGAATGCATACACAATTTGCGTCCACATATGTAAACGGTATTCAAACCACACATGTGAGGTATTGCTATGATCGTTAGAGTGAGAGCAATAATTCTAGCCCTAGACCTCCTCTGTAACTCTAAACTGGTAACCTGTAGACATTTTTAAAATGTCACCTACAAAGATTTTTAAGTACCAATGTTTGTCGCCATTTCACGAGCGTGCGCAATTTTGAAGCATGACACATTGGGTATCTATTTACTCGGCGTAAAATTATCTTTCACATTATAGAAAAATTGGGCTAACTTTATTGTTTTTTTATTTTTAATTCAAAAAAGTGTATTTTTTCCAAAAAAGTTGAGTTTGTAAGACCGCTGCGCAAATACGGTGTGGCAAAAAGTATTGCAACAATCTCCATTTTATTTTCTAGAGTCTCTGCTAAAGAAAAACATATAATGTTTTTCTAGCAAAAAATACAGATTTTATCTTGTAAACAACAAGTGTCAGAAATACAGTAGGCCTGGGCCTTAAGTGGTTAATGATTGCAGGGGAGAATTTAAGGTATTAGGCTGTATTTTCGCTTTAATGTATCTGAGAACAGAGATTATGTGATCACTTATATAAAAGAAAAAAAAGGTATTTATATATTTTTTTATATACAGTGTATATATACATATATATATATATATATATATATATATATATATATACATATATATATATATACACAGTATCTGGGGATGGGTCTCTCCAGAATCAGAAATATCACTCAACATTGGTCTATTACTATAGACCAGGGGTCTCCAAACTTTCAAAATAAAGGGCCAGCTTACTGCCCTTCAGACTTTAGGAGGGCCGGGCTATGGCCACTGAGAGTAGAAAAGATCTTGATGTCAGTGGAAAAAAGCAATACCCCATCTTTACAGTAGTGTCATTAGATGGAATTGTGCCCTATCGTTGGTGTCACTGGAAGGAATTTTGCCCCAATAATGGTGTCATTGGGAGGAATTGTGCCCCTTCATTTTCCCATTGTTGGTATCAGTAGATAAAATAGTGCCCCAAAGGGCGGATAAAAGCAAGCAAAGGGCCGCATCTGGCCCCCGGGCCCCGGTTTGGAGACCACTTCTATAGACAATGCATTACGCTCAATTTACAAAGTGAAATCACTAAAATAAGGATCTTTGGTGCAATGGAATTTAAAAACTACAGTCACATGGATGAAAGTATTTCTGTAAAAATGTTGAGCCTATGTTTTTTTTTTAATCAGATAGTTTAAACAAAACAACATACAAAAACAAAACCACAACACGTGTATAAACAGCAAAACAGAGCCGTTACAGATTACTGGACGAAGCCCAGAGATACAGTGCACAAAGCATTCATAGTCAAGGTAACACTACAGATTCAATGTGCAGTTTAACATCCTTCAGTGCAGGAGAAAAATAGGCACAATAAGCAATAAAGGAAAGGAAAAGCTAAAGCTAAAGCTTCAATATCATAAAATGCTGTATCCAAGAGCAATGACATATAAAGCATTGCAATGCAATCATAATTACATGAAATCTTACCCCTACAGTGTCCCCCCACAATAGTAATATATTGACCAACCTCAGGAGAAGACCCACGAAATCTGTAGGGACTGAAGAAAAGCGGCAGGGCACAGCAAGAAAAAATACATACAGCATGTGGTACTGTAGCTCAAAACAAAAACAAACAACACCAACAAAAGAAAACAAAACAAGAACAAAAACAAAAATGGACTGTCGAAGGCTAGTCGCTGCAAAAGTATTGTAGCTAGTATCAGAAATAACTGAGCCACAATGCCTGTCCCCCACACCTGCCCGTCTAAGCATAGATAAATCAGCACCGCCTGCCTAATCTCTCAGCATCTAAGAGGCGGTCACCACCTCACCTAAGATTCTGTTCGCCACTAAAGTTAGAGGAGCTAACCCAGGGACATCCAGCCACAGAGTCCAAATACATTCAAATTTTGGGGGCGTACCTCTATGTTTATAAGTAAGATTTTCTCTAGTCAGCAGCAGGTTCACCTCATTCACCCACTCCGCATAGGTAGGAGCCAATGATGATATCCACTTCCTCTCCAGTAATTTCCTGGCGTGGCAAGGAACAAACCTCTAAGTATAGCAGTGTGCACACTAGGAGCATATAATTCCTCATCCAACCAGCCCAAGAGACAGAGCTTCGGGTCCAGCGGAAGAGCAAGGTTCCAAATAGTATTCACAGATTGCATAATAGCTGTCCAGTAACGGGTCAGTTTGGGGCATTTTCAAAGCATGTGCATTAACGTTCCTGTGTGCACTTTGCATCGAGGACACAGAGGAGAATCCCTCCTGTGCCAGCTATGCAATTTCTGCGGAGTACGATACGTGCGGTGAAGGATAAACAGTTGAGTGAGTTTTTGGGATGCGGACAAAGATACCTTCAGGACATTATCCAGAATACCCGCCGATTCCTCTGCTGTAATAGGGCCTAAATCCTCCATCCACCCATCTCTACACTTAAAGGTCATAGCTGTGGAAACCTGAGTCATAAATGAGGTATATAAGGAGGAAATCTGCCCTTTTTTAGTGACCGACTGCATCAGTCGGGTAAGGAGAATCGCATCGCAAAGTCTCCATGAGGGGTCACCTGCCTGAGCCGCGAGAGCGTGCCTCAACTTTAGATATTGAAAGAAAATGGAATTGGGGAGACCAAATTCTGCCCTAAGCGTCTGGAAATCTTTGAGTGTCTGACTCTGGTACAACTGCTTTATCAGACACACCCCATACCGGTCCCACTCCACAAAACCCGTTAGCTTCGCCAGTTCAGGACAATTAGCATTATGCACAATATGGGAATACCCAGGGTAGCCCCCATAGCCAAAATGATGTTTGGCCCTAAGCCAGGGCTCAAAATTTCAAGTCCTGAGCTACTAGCCAGGCCTTAAGGGTTACTCGCCACCAGTTGCCCCACCTAACCCCTACCCTGCCCCGCCCTGCCCCTAAATGCGCCCTCATAAATTATTATATAAAATGACACTGTTAAATGTTTTTGCATGAATGCAGAAGTTGCACAAATAAATATTAATAACAACTTTATCAGTGCCCATCAATGCAACCTCACCTGTGCCCATCAATGCAACCTCATCTGTGCCCATCAATGCAGCCTGATCAGTGCCCATCAATGCTGCATCGCCTGTGCCCATCAATGCTGCATCGCCTGTGCCCATTGGGCAGCCTCATTAGTGTCCATCAATGCAACCTCCCCTGTGCCCATCAATGCAGCCTGATCAGTGCCCATCAATGTCGTCTCACCTATGTCCATCAATGCAGCCTCACCTGTGCCCCTCAATGCAGCCTAACGTGTGCCCCTCAATGCAGCCTGATCAGTGCCCATCAATGACGTCTCACCTGTGCCCATCAATGCAGCCTCACCTGTGTCCATCAATGCAGCCTCACCTGTGCCCCTCAATGCAGCCTAACGTGTGCCCCTCAATTCAGCCTCAACTGTCAATGAAACCTCACCTGTGCCCATCAATGCAACCTCACCTGTGCCCCTCAATGCAACCTCACTTATGCCTCTCAATGCAGTCTCACCTGTACCCCTCAATGTAACCTCACCTGTGCCCCTCAATGCAGTCTCACCTGTACCCCTCAATGTAACCTCACCTGTGCCCCTCAATGCAGTCTCACCTGTACCCCTCAATGTAACCTCACCTGTGCCCTTTAATGCAGTCTCACTTGTGCCCCTAAATGCAACCTCACCTGTGCCCCTCAACGCAGTCTCACCTGTGCCCCTCAATGCAGTCTCACCTGTGCCCCTCAATGCAGTCTCACCTGTGCCCCTAAATGCTTCCTCGGCTGTGCCCCTCAATGCAGTCTCACCTGTGCCCCTCAATGCAGTCTCACCTCTGCCCCCCCAATGCAGTCTCACCTGTGCTCCTTAATGCAGTCTCACCTGTGCCTGTCATCGCAGCCTCACCTGTGCCCCTCAATGCAGTCTCACCTCTGCTCCTCAATGCAGTCTCACCTGTGCCTGTCATCGCAGCCTCACCTGTGCCCCTCAATGCAGTCTCACCTGTGCTCCTCATCGCAGCCTCACCAGTGCAGGGGACGAAAGAGGAAGAGGAAAGGCGGCCGGATAATCAGAGAGGGAATCGCTGTGCTCTAACATCTTTCATTTGAATTGCTGGGCGCTCAGCTTCACAAACAGTCATGCCTCCTGGCTCGGCTCCTATGATAGACGCCACATGTACCAGCCGTCTTCTGTCTATCAAAGGAGCCAAGCTAGGAGGCGGGACTTTGTGTGAAGCTGAGCGCCCGGCAATTCAAATGAAAGATGTTACAGTGCAGCTATCCCCGCTCTGATTATCCGGCCGCCTTTCCTCTTCCTCTCCTCTTTAGCCCTCAATCATTTTCCACTCGCAAACTGTGAGCAGGCGAGTGGAAAATTTGAGGGCTGCCCTAAGCCATATTTATCCAGTAGCGCCAGCGTGGGACACCGAGGAAAGTTTCTCATGTCACCAGCCTCCAAGGACTCCACAAGGTTGCCACCGGCAAGCGGCGCAGCCAAGACGTTCCAGATGGGATCCAATGTATCCTCAGAGAGCCATCCGGTAATGTGCTGCAATTGGTCAGCTAAAAAATAATAGTAGGGATTCAGAACAGCCAGGCCGCCCGAGTCCTTAGCTTCTTGCAGTAGTGTTAAACTGCTTAAACACATGAATGGGTATCCAAACAGGTGCATTATGCAAGGCGTATAACAACTGCGGGTTCCATATAATTTTAATCAAATTACATCTCCCTACTACCGATAAGGGCAATTTGATCCAGCTAGTCATTTTTTACTTAAACTTTTTCAGCAGCGGGGAAATATTTAACTTGACATAATTGCCTAGGTTAGGGTGAACAAGTATGCCCAAGTATCTGAACTGGTCATCTATCAAAATCTGGGAAGCTATCGGTGGAAACGGGGAATCCGGTGGGTCCAACGGTAGTAAAACTGATTTGTCCCAATTTATTTGGACCCTGAGAAGGACCCACACCTGTGAATAAATGCCATCACACTCGTGAGAGATTCAGATGCATCTCCCAGGAAAAGCAGGGCGTCACCGCATACAAAGAAATCTTTTCCTCCCCTGCGCCTCTCCAGAATCCGTGAATCGCAGTATCCATCCTGACGGCTGCTGCAAGGGGCTCCACCACCAGGGCAAATAAAAGAGGGGATAAAGGACACCCCTGCCTCGTGCCCTTATACAGAGAGAATGATGGGGAAAGCATGCCGATAACCCGTATGCAAGCAGTAGGAGCCCCATACATCAGCTTAACCCAGGAGATAAATGTGTTCCCCAAGCCAAATTTATCGTGTACCACCCATAAATATTGCCACTCCACGCTGTCAAATGCCTTGGAGGCATCAAGTGATAGGATCGCTCTATGGCCACTATTATCCGAAGGCAGCTGCATGTTGAGAAATAATCTACGTAAAGTCACAGCAGTGGACCGATTAGGTATGAACCCCGACTGATCCCGATGTACTATGGTAGCTATCACCTTAGAGAGACGCATGGCCAGCACCTTAGCTAGAATTTTTAAGTCAGTGGTAAGGAGTAATATAGGCCGATAAGTTTCAGGTTGGTCCGGGTCCTTCCCAGGCTTCAGGAGAACCACCACGACTGCTTCATACATTGAGGCAGGTAAAGACCCTCGGTCAAAAGAATCCATAAATGTACGTAGTAGTTCAGGTAACAGCACCCCGCTAAACTTTTTGTAGAGCTCTATAGGGAGCCCATCCGTACCCAGAGCTTTGGAATTAGGAAACTTATCTAACGCCTCCTGAAGTTCCTCCAAACGAATGGGGGAGTTCAGGAGCTCCCTATCCTTAGCCGACACCTCCGGAAGGTCTATCTCCTGTAGAAAGTCCTGTAACTCAGTCAGGCTATAAGATACTTTAGAGTTTTCACATCCTGGAAAAAGGAGCGAAAACCCTGTAGTATGGACGGCGTGTCAGTAACTATTTGGGCCGTGGGAAGGGATAACCTATGAATTACCGTAGAGGGCTGCTGTGCCGTCTGTTCCCCTTCCTCAAAGTGTGTCTGGGCATTAAAAAATCTTTTATTATCCGCTTGTTGCTGTTGAACCGAACGATAGAAGCGTTCGGCATCCAACCAGTGGTTCTGAGTATCAGCCGTAGGTGAATGTAAAAATTCCTGTTCAGCCTGCAAAACTGCTGCACTAGCATCCTGAGCCCATTGTCTACTCTTCGTCTTAATGCTGGATACCTCACGGATACACCGCCCCCGAATGAAGGCCTTTAATGCATCCCACACAACCCCAAAAGATGCAGAATGCCTGTTATCGGAAATAAAGTGCTCAATTTGTGTATGAATCTCCCCAGAATTAGTAAAGAGCGAAAGCCAGAACGGATTTAATTTCCAATGTATAGGGAGCTAGAGCCCGGTAAGCGCAATTGTATTTTCACCGGGGAGTGATCTGATAAGCCTCTGGCTAGGTAGGTAACCTCAGGAGAAAGAGAGAGAGGAGCAGGTCCGAACCAAGAGCCAGGTCAATGCGAGAGAGGGCAGAGTGGGAGGCAGAATGGCAAGAGAACTTGCCAGCCAACGGGTATTTATTGCACCACAAATCCACTAGACCCATCTCTCCCACAAACCTGGCAAATGGTGTGAGCTCTCTAGGTCCGTGAGGACAGAATTTCTTGTGCAAATCCAGGGAGACATCTAATACATTATTAAAATCCCCAAGTGCCAAAACCGGGACCTGGGGATGGTGAATGAGAAACCGAGACAGGCATTCCAGCACCTCAAACGTAAATGGAGGCGGTATATAGATGTTGGCAATTATACATTTACAGGTATCCTAACAAAAAAAGAAATCTCCCGTATGAGTCAATCTGGGCATCTAACGTTTCAAACTTGGTGGAAGCAGAGACCAAAACAGACACCCCTCTAGAATATTGGGTGTGAAACGAGTGAAATTGAACTGGGTACCTCGAGGAGCGAAGTACCCAGTTTTCTTCAGATGAGTTTCTTGTAAGCAGGCAAAGGAGGGATTGTGGTGTGACAAAAAGGTCTTAACAGCCGTTCGCTTACAGGCATCTTGGAGTCCCCTCACCAGTGTTGCCAACCCCCCGGAGGGAAATTTACTGGCAGAACGTCCAAAATTTACGGACGGCACCGATTTTTTACTGACATGGCAAAAATGCACATAAACAGGCTGTTTTCAGTGTTAAACCGTGCCAATATCAATACTTAAACTATAAACATGTAGATAGTGCTATTAGCAATGTGTTTAGGTTAAACAAAAGTCAAAAAACATATTTCTCCATTTACATGAAGATCAGATTAATATAACCCAGCCAGCACAGCGTTCCCCCATATATCAGTGTGCAGGATTCCCCCTTACAGTGTAACTCTGACAAAAAGAGGAATGCTGCAGATCTTGATTAAAGGGGGAACTCTGATTTAAGTGGGTGCTCTGGTGACCAGAAACCGCCTTATATCAGAGTCCACTGCATTCCCCTTTACATCAGAGTTCCTTTTTACATCAGGGTCCGCAGAGTTCCCCCTTCGCACTGTAAGGGGAGAATCCTGCAGACTCTGATGTAAAGGGGAACGCCAGGAACTCTGATGTGGGGGGCAATCTGGTGACAAGAGACCACCTTCCACAGAGTGAATACATTAAGATATGGGGGGGGGGGTTACTAATATAGAGGGATCTTTATATCAGTGCCCCCTGGCCCTTACATCAGTGACCCCCCCCCCCCATCAGACTGGTCTGGCGGCACTGTCACTGACCTCCTCTCAGGTGCACTGTGCAGGGCTCAGTCAGACGGCTCTGGTCTCCACTCTGCAGGCCCCACACGTCTGACTTCTCCTGTGACCCCCATCCCGGCGGCGCTCTCACTCTTGACTCCTCTCCAGAGTCCAGACTCCCCTGCAGACGTGATAAAAGACAAGAGATGGTCAGAGACTGCGGACTTGGTACAGGAGGTGGTCAGAGACTGCGGACATGATACAAGAGATGGTCAGAAACTGCGGACATGATACAAGAGATGGTCAGACACTGCGGACATGATACAAGAGATGGTCAGACACTGCGGACATGATACAAGAGATGGTCAGACACTGCGGACATGATACAAGAGATGGTCAGACACTGCGGACATGATACAAGAGATGGTCAGACACTGCGGACATGGTACAGGAGGTGGTCAGAGACTGCAGACATGGTACAGGAGGTGGTCAGAGACTGCGGACATGGTACAGGAGGTGGTCAGAGACTGCGGACATGGTACAGGAGGTGGTCAGAGACTGCGGACATGGTACAGGAGGTGGTCAGAGACTGCTGACATGGTACAGGAGGTGGTCAGAGACTGCTGACATGGTACAGGAGGTGGTCAGAGACTGCGGACATGGTACAGGAGGTGGTCAGAGACTGCGGACATGGTACAGGAGGTGGTCAGAGACTGCGGACATGGTACAGGAGGTGGTCAGAGACTGCGGACATGGTACAGGAGGTGGTCAGACACTGCGGACATGGTACAGGAGGTGGTCAGAGACTGCAGACATGGTACAGGAGGTGGTCAGAGACTGCGGACATGGTACAGGAGGTGGTCAGAGACTGCGGACATGGTACAGGAGGTGGTCAGAGACTGCTGACATGGTACAGGAGGTGGTCAGAGACTGCTGACATGGTACAGGAGGTGGTCAGAGACTGCGGACATGGTACAGGAGGTGGTCAGAGACTGCGGACATGGTACAGGAGGTGGTCAGAGACTGCGGACATGGTACAGGAGGTGGTCAGAGACTGCGGACA
Source organism: Pelophylax lessonae (assembly GCF_965119305.1). Taxonomy (NCBI): domain Eukaryota; kingdom Metazoa; phylum Chordata; class Amphibia; order Anura; family Ranidae; genus Pelophylax; species Pelophylax lessonae. The sequence continues at coordinate 551,836,566 of NC_138769.1, read as the reverse complement.
TGGTACAGGAGGTGGTCAGAGACTGCGGACATGGTACAGGAGGTGGTCAGAGACTGCGGACATGGTACAGGAGGTGGTCAGAGGTGGCATGTGGGGCCTGGGGGGGACTGGGAGCAAGGAGAGGCCATGGATGGAATCCTGGATGGATGGATGGATTCTTCAGCAGCCCTGCCCTAGGCTCAGGCCAGGGGGTGACCGGGGTCAGAGATGGCAGGTGGGGCCTAGGGGGGGACTGGGAGCGAGGAGAGGCCATGGATGGAAATTGAATCCTGTTTCCTGGATGGATGGATCCTTCAGCAGCCCTGCCCTGGGCTCAGGCCAGGGCCAGGGCCAGGGCTGAGGGGGTCAGAGGTGGCAGCAGGTGGTGGGGCCTGGGGGGGACTGGGACTGGGAGCGAGGTCGAGGAGAGGCCATGGATGGATGGAATCCTCAATTCCTCATGGATGGATCCTGCTTTAGGGCTCAATCCAGGGCTGGGGCCTGGGGGTCAGTCAGAGAGGTTGCAGGTGGGGCCTGAGGCTGGGGGGGACTGGGTCTGGGAGCGAGAAGATAAGTAGGAGCCTAGCCCTAGGAGAAGTACTACTCACGGTCTCTGGAGAAGTGAAGAAGATCTCCCTGGAGACTGAGTGGAGACAGTGAATGGCCGATGGTGGTGGTGTCTGTGCCAGGCCAGCCCAAGCCCAGGCAGAGATGGATGGATCCTTGGCTTGTCCTCGGGGTGGTGGGACTGGAGGCTGGAGCTCAGCTGGCTGGTGGCGCTGCTGCAGACAGTCCTGTCCTGTCCTGTCCTGGGCTGGTCGGGTCTCTCCACACACGGTCCCCGGTCCGGCAACAGGCTCCTCAGGCTGGGGGAGGTAGGTAGCAGCCGCGGCGGCAGTGGCGGGAAGATCGAGGTTCAAGATTCCTGCTACGGGCATTTACGGGCAGGAGAAAAGTGCCCTGATTTTACGGGCTGTCCGTGAAAATACGGACGGTTGGCAACACTGCCCCTCACATTCCAGGAGAGAAGAGAGTTCCCAGAAGTAGCCATAACAGAACGTTAATGGGTAATAAGATCAGTACCAACAGGGGACCCCCAGGAGAAGGCAAGAGAGCAAGCAGCCAAATAGACATAGCGATCAAGGCAATATTGGAAACATACCGGTGAAAAACATAGTGTGGGGTAGGCAGAGTCGCACCACAGTCCATTGTAGGGTACATAATTACGTACCAGGGATTCCAGCCAGAAAGGATCCAAGAAAAAAGAACAAAAAAAGAAAAAAGAGAATAGGAAACAAACCACAAAACCAACATTGCGGGTGGGAAGCCTAACGGGCAATCTCCACCCATGCCCCGCAGGGTACAGTGTGTCCAGGCAATACGGGGGGTACAAAAGAGGGCCCGAACACGTACAATCCCCGCTGTGGTATGAACAGCGCAGGGACTCGAAAAAAAAGAAAAACATAGTACGTGCAAATCACCCCAACTTTTGCTCCTAGAAGGATAATGAGAGACCATGTCAGGAAAGCTCTGGCAGAGGATTAGTTAAACCCACAGGCTAATCCTGGCTCCACCCTTCTCATCAAGGAACAGCATTATTTAAGCTGGATCAGAACACAGGTTCAGTGCTGTCTCGTCTTCAGCTTCCCCTGTTTGTTCCTGCATCTGCTACCTGTCTCCTGTGAAATACCAACCCGGCTTGCTTTTGACCACCCCTGCCTTCTGCCTGCATCGACCTCGGCTTGACCTTGACCATCCTTCTGCTCCAACGATTTAATCTGATCTGCTCTTCCTGTGTATGACCTGGCTTGTTTAACTCTGCTTACTTTCAGTTTCTGGAAGCTCCCAGTCACACCCGCTGCCTTCTCTCCACTGGAGTTCTGTGGCCACCTGACATCCTACTCTGCTATTAACCAGCACCAGCACGCCATCAGGCACTCGTGCGACTTTGTACTCCTGCGCCTCCTGTTTACACTACCAGGGGCCCCGAGTCAGAGGTGTAAGAGAGGCCTTCCTCAGCATATTCAGGCTCCACCCGCCAGGTACGTGATAGTACGAGACAGCCATGTCTAAGCCTGAGCGAGGAACCTCTCCCATGGATGAACTTTGCCAACACCTGGCTGGCCTTACACAGGCCGTGAAGAGCTTACAGGAAGGTTATGTTCAACTGGAGGAACGGGTCCTATCCCTCTCCTCTACTACCTCCGCTCCCAGTGCTGCTTCCTCATCCTCCACCGGAAACCCTGCACCTCCATCAGTTGTGATGTTACCTCCAGAACCCAGAGTGCCTATCCCAGAAAGATTCTCTGGTGACCGCAGCAAATTTAGAGCCTTCCGCACTGCTTGTGAACTGTACTTTGCCCTACAGCCTCGCACCTTTTCATTGGAAACCACAAAGGTTGGATTTGTGGTTTCCTTGCTACTGGGTGAGCCCCAGTCATGGGCCCACCGCCTATTGGAACAGAAGGCTGCTTCCCTTAATACTCTATCCTCCTTCTTTGAGGACATGGCCCAGATTTATGAAGACCCTCAACGCACCGCCACTGCAGAAACTGCGCTTTATTCTCTCCAACAAGGCCGCAGAATGGTCGAGGACTATGTCTCTGATTTCAGACGTTGGAGTGCAGATACAAATTGGAATAACGCAGCTCTCCGTTACCAGTTTCGTATGGGACTCTCAGAATCCCTAAAGGATGAACTTGCCAGAGTTGGAGTGCCACATTCCCTGGACGATCTCATCAAGCTCTCTATTCAGATCGATCGGAGGTTAAGGGAGCGCAGGTCTGAGAGGTCTACCGGAGTTTATCGCCCTGTATGGATGCTTCCTCGGGTCCCCAGTCCTCCTGGTCCCGCTCTCGTTGAGAATTCAGGATCTGCTGGTGATTTTGCTGAACCTATGCAGCTCGGCCTACTCCGTCCCTCGCTCACCCAGGAAGAACGACAACGCAGGCGTCTGAATAATCTGTGTATGTACTGCGGGGAACCAGGTCATTACGTGAGGAACTGTCCTGCCAAACTCCGTAAGTGCCTGTCTATCTCCTCTCCCAGGCCTTTCACTCAGCTTAACAACTCTTCTCATCTAAATATCTCTGTTCTATTACAGTTCCCAGGAAGAGTTATTCAGGTTCCAGCTATCATTGACTCAGGAGCCTGTAGTTGCTTTATTGACCAAACCTTTGCTGCCAAGCATCAGATCCCTCTGCAACCCAAGACTCGGAAGCTTTCTGTTCACCTTGCGGATGGATCCGCTATTAAATCCGGACTAGTCTCACAGGAAACCATACCAGTACCTGTCATCATTGCTTCCTGCCATAAAGAACTCTTATGTCTTGATGTCATCGCCTCACCCTTGTTTCCTATCATCTTGGGGATGTCGTGGCTGCAGGCTCATAACCCACACATCAATTGGATTACACAAGAGATCCAGTTCAACTCTTCCTATTGTTGCCAGCACTGCTTATCAGATTCCCCTGGTTCACCTTTGTTATGTATGGACTCAGACTCTGAAGTTTATAAATCTGTTCCTACTGCCTACCTGGACTTTCTGGATGTCTTTAGCAAAAAGGGGGCAGAAACTCTTCCCCCTCACCGGTCTTATGACTGTCCAATCGAGTTACTCCCCGGGGCTGAGGTACCTTTCGGTAGGATTTTTCCCTTATCTGAACCAGAACTCTTGGCCCTAAAGGACTATATTGATGAAAGCTTGAAAAAGGGGTTCATTCGCCCTTCCACCTCTCCGGCCGGAGCGGGCATTTTCTTTGTTGAGAAGAAGGATCATTCCCTTCGACCTTGTGTCGACTACCGTGAACTTAACAAAGTCACAATAAAGAACCGGTACCCCTTACCCTTGGTACCCGAACTTTTTCAAAAACTCAGATCAGCAACGATCTTTACAAAACTGGATCTTCGAGGAGCGTATAACTTGGTCCGCATACGGGCCGGGGATGAATGGAAGACGGCATTTCGTACCCGATTTGGGCACTTTGAATACCTGGTGATGCCCTTCGGTCTGTGTAATGCACCTGCTACATTTCAGCATTTTGTCAATGATATTTTTCGAGACTTTTTAGACCTTTTTGTTATTGTCTATCTGGACGACATTTTGATATTCTCTTCTTCTTTGGAGATTCACAGGGAACATGTAAGGAAGGTGCTAACTCGTCTTCGACAACATGGTCTATACGCCAAACCAGAGAAGTGTGAGTTTGAGCGGTTGAGCATCCAGTTCCTGGGACTGATAATTTCTACCGGAGGCATAGAGATGGACCCTCAGAAGGTTGCTGCGATTCTAGACTGGCCTGCTCCCACTGATAAAAAAGGAATCCAACGTTTCATTGGTTTTGCAAACTTCTATCGAAGATTCATTAGAGGATTTTCAACCATCATTTCCCCTATTACCCAATTAACCAAACAGGGCAACAGGTTCTCCTGGACTGCTGAGGCCCAGTCTGCCTTTGAAAACCTCAAACAATTATTCACGTCAGCATCCATTCTTAAGCATCCTGACCCGGTTCTACCATATGTCCTGGAGGTTGATGCCTCAGAAACGGCAGTAGGGGCAGTACTCTCCCAGCGCCAAGGAACCAAGGGCCTTCTGCATCCAGTTGCATTTTTTTCCCGTAAACTCTCTCCAGCCGAGAGGAATTACGATGTAGGGGATCGTGAACTCCTAGCGATTAAGGCAGCATTGGAGGAGTGGAGATATCTTCTGGAAGGGGCAGCTCATCCTATTCTTATTTTTACAGATCATAAGAACCTGGAATACTTAAGGACAGCAAAACGCCTGAGGCAACGTCAAGCTAGGTGGGCATTGTTCTTTGCGAGATTCTGCTTTCACATAACCTACAGACCTGGGTCAAAAAATACTAAACCAGATGCCCTATCCCGAATGTTCGCAGAATCTGAAGAAGCTGATCTCCCGGACACCATTCTATCTCCCGGAAACTTCCTCCTGTTGCAGGAAGACTTAATTTCTCAAATCAAGCAGGCTTCTGTAGGAATTCCCTTGCTCCCTGAGACACCTTTACAAACCAGGGATGGTCTATTATGGCACCAGGACAAGATCTTTGTACCAGAAGGTGTACGCATTTCTGTTCTGAACCTGTGCCACGACCATGCGTTGGCAGGACATTTTGGGGCCAGCAAAACAGCCGAATTAGTACTCCGTACATTTTGGTGGCCCCATTTACAGGAAGACTGTAGGAAATATGTGGGGGCATGCACCACATGTATCCGGAACAAAAGCAGCAGGACGAAAGCATGGGGTTTGCTCAAACCACTGCCCATCCCAGACAGACCTTGGAAAATGGTGTCAATGGACTTTATAGTGGAACTTCCCCCTTCTGAGGGGTGTACAGCCATTTTTGTAGTCGTCGACCGGCTCTCTAAAATGGCACACTTTTTACCCATGAAAGGCACCCCTTCTGCGTTGGAAACAGCACAAGTGTTCATTAAAGAAATTGTGAGGCTTCATGGAGTCCCGAATAATATTGTATCTGATCGAGGGGTACAATTCACCTCAAGATTCTGGAAAGCTCTATCTGAGGCCCTGAAGATTGAGTTATCCTTTTCCTCAGCCTACCATCCTCAAACAAATGGACAGACGGAAAGGACGAACCAGACTCTGGAACAATACTTACGGTGCTTTTCCTCCTTCTCTCAAGATGACTGGGTAAAACTGCTGCCATTAGCCGAGTTTGCATATAACAATACTAAACACTCAGCTACCCAGCAAGCCCCTTTTTTGCTAACTATGGTTTTCATCCATCTTTTCTACCCAATTCTATCCCTGAATGTCCCGTTCCAGCTGTGATGGAAACAGTAACCTTCCTCGAGGCTAACAATAAATTGTTACAGGAAGCAATTACCAAGGCACAGGAATACAGTAAAAGAAACTTTGACAAGAAAAGAGGAGGGGAGTTAATCCTGGAACCTGGCGATCAGGTATGGTTATCCACAGTTAACCTGAAATTAGCCTGTCCTTCAAGGAAATTGGGACCTAAATTTGTAGGACCATTCCCAGTAAAAAGGAGAATTAACAACGTAGCCTATGAATTGGAACTACCAGCTTCCTTTAAAATCCACCCGGTTTTTCATGTCACCCTGCTAAAACCCGCCACCCCTGATCCTTTTCCTGAGCGAAATACAGGTCCCCCCGAGCCAGTAATTGTGGACGGTGAAGAGGAATTTGAGGTCGAGGCAATTATGGGTTGCAGGAAAAGGAGGAATCAGGTACAGTACCTGATTAAGTGGAAGGGGTATGGTCCTGAGGACAATTCCTGGGAACCTGAAGAAAACATCCATGCCAAAAGACTCATACAGGCTTTCAACCGGGCCCATCCAGCAAGAATGGCCCAGTTGGGCATCCGGAGGCTGCCCATTGGGGGGGGGCCATGTCAGGAAAGCTCTGGCAGAGGATTAGTTAAACCCACAGGCTAATCCTGGCTCCACCCTTCTCATCAAGGAACAGCATTATTTAAGCTGGATCAGAACACAGGTTCAGTGCTGTCTCGTCTTCAGCTTCCCCTGTTTGTTCCTGCATCTGCTACCTGTCTCCTGTGAAATACCAACCCGGCTTGCTTTTGACCACCCCTGCCTTCTGCCTGCATCGACCTCGGCTTGACCTTGACCATCCTTCTGCTCCAACGATTTAATCTGATCTGCTCTTCCTGTGTATGACCTGGCTTGTTTAACTCTTTCAGTTCCTGGAAGCTCCCAGTCACACCCGCTGCCTTCTCTCCACTGGAGTTCTGTGGCCACCTGACATCCTACTCTGCTATTAACCAGCACCAGCACGCCATCAGGCACTCGTGCGACTTTGTACTCCTGCGCCTCCTGTTTACACTACCAGGGGCCCCGAGTCAGAGGTGTAAGAGAGGCCTTCCTCAGCATATTCAGGCTCCACCCGCCAGGTACGTGATAGACCATCACAGATGGTGCAGAGCACCACAATGTCAGCAGGGCTTACTCCGCATCCGCCCGGAAACATCGTTTATGGCGGTCCAGCCAATTAGTCACCATCGCAGGAGTCTTAAAGAAGTGGACGGTGTCATTCGCCACCACTCGCAGTTTTGCCGGGTATAGCATGGAATACACCAGAGGAATAGCTCTCAGACGCTTCTTAACTTCAGTGAATTTAGCCGTTGTTTCTGGAGAGCAGCCGAGAAATCTGGATAAATGGAAATCCTGGTTCCCTGGATCTCCAACCTGGGTTGTTGACTTACAAGTCTCAGTATGATATCCCTGTCCTTGTAGTGCAAGAGTTTTAGTAGGAATGGGCGGTCATTGCCCCCTGGTGGCGCGGAACAGCACTCTATGCGCCCTCTCCACAGAGAAGAATGGGGTCAGGTTGTCCATCCCAAAAGTGTCCATCAGCCACCTCTCAATGAATTCAACAGGGTTCCTCTCCTCAGCCTTCTCTGGGATGCCCACCAGACGCAGGTTGCTACGTCGCAATCGATTTTCCATATCCTCAAGTCTGTGCACGACATCGGAGACCCCTGCAGAATTCATGCGTACATCCTGTAGAAGAGGCTGTACTTCATCCTCAACAGTGCTCACCCTTTCCTCCAAGGCTGTGGTCCGCTCTCTCATTTTCTGCATGTCATGACGGATATGTAATAAACCTTTCTTCATGCTTTTTACTTCAACAGAAAGTTAATTAAGAGATGTGCCATAAGTTTGCACAGCCGTCAGGATATCTTGCAAAGTGGGCTCCCCTGGAGCAATGGCCGATGCGTCCCCTTCCCCCTCACACAACGCGGCCTGAGTACTCACTGTGGCCTCCATAGACGCCGAGTCCACATCTTCCTGCTGCATCAGGTGGGCCTCGGATGAAGGGGAGCTGCCGGGTTTCAGGCCAGGGGAAGAAGCCGTGGGTTTCTGCAGTGGTTTGTGAGTAGAAGGGTCATGAGCGAATTTCCCAAGTTTAGAGAGAGCAGAGGGTGGCCTGTCTTTTCCCGCGCTCTGGGGCAGCGGTGCGCTGCCATATTGGCTCTGCTTCTCGGCCAAGGAGGCAATGTCTTCCTTCTCCCTTGTCATGGTTTCAGAGCCGCTATGAGGACCGGGCACCGTCACAGGGGCAATGCTGAGTCTCGGGCGAAGTAGTCGTGCAATTTCTGCGGGTGTAGCGGTCTCAGATCAGGATAGTATCGATCAGGATGTAGGAGCCGATGCGAAGCACGTCCTGCTACATAAACCTTTCAGCCACGCCCCCAGCCTATTATGTTTTTAAATGACTAAAATACTTACCGACATTTGCTTTATAAAATGTTTAAGTATACGTGAACAAATACCTTGTAAAACAACCCATTCAGTTTAAAATAGAAATGAAAAGCAAAACATTTTATATATATATATATATATACAGTCTCTCACAAAAGTGAGTACACTCCTCACATTTTTGTAAATATTTTATTATATCTTTTAATGTGACAACAAGAAAGAAATTACACTTTGCTACAATGTAAAGTAGTGAGTGTACAGCTTGTATAACAGTGTCAATTTGCTGTCCCCTCAAAATTACTAAACACACAGCCATTAATGTCTAAACCGCTGGCAACAAAAGTGAGTATACTCCTAAGTGAAAATGTCCAAATTGGGCCCAATTAGCCATTTTTTTCTCTCCGGTGTCATGTGACTCGTTAGTGTTACAAGGTCTCAGGTGTGAATAAGGAGCAGGTGTGTTAAATTTGGTGTTATCGCCCTCACTCTCTCATACTGGTCACTGGAAGTTCAACATGGCACCTCATGGCAAAGAACTCTCTGAGGATCTGAAAAAAGAATTGTTGCTCTACATGAAGATGGCCCAGTCTACAAGAAGATTGCCAAGACACTGAAACTGAGCTGCAGCAGGGTGGCCAAGACCATACAGCCGTTTAACAGTACAGGTTCCACTCAGAACAGGCCTCCCCATGGTCCCCCAAAGAAGTTGAGTGCATGTTCTCAGCGTCAAATCGAGAGGTTGTCTTTGGGAAATAGACGTATGAGTGCTGCCAGCATTGCTGCAGAGGTTGAAGGGGTGGGGGGTCAACCTGTCAGTGCTCAGACCATGTGCCCCACACTGCATCAAATTGGTTTGCATGGCTGTCGTCCCAGTAGGAAGCCTCTTCTAAAGATGATGCACAAGAAAGCCTGCAAACAGTTTGCTGAAGACAAGCAGACTAAGGACATGGATTACTGGAACCATGTCCTGTGATCTGATAAGATAAACTTTTTTGGTTCAGATGGTGTCAAGCCTGTGTGGCGGCAACCAGGTGAGAAGTACAAAGACAAGTGTGTCTTGCCTACAGTCAAGCATGGTGGTGGGAGTGTCATGGTCTGGGGCTGCATGAGTGCTGCTGGCACTGGGGCACTGGGGAGCTACAGTTCATTGAGCGAACCATGAATAGCAACATGTACTGTGAAATACTGAAGCAGAGCATGATCCCCTCCCTTCGGAGACTGGGCCACAGGGACGTATTCCAACATGATAACGACCCCAAACACACCTCCAAGACGACCACTGCCTTGCTAAAAAAGCTGAGGGTAAAGGCGATGGACTGGCCAAGCATGTCTCCAGACCTAAACCCTATTGAGCATCTGTGGGGTATCCTCAAATGGAAGGTGGAGGAGCGCAAGGTCTCTAACATCCACCAGCTCTGTGATGTCATCATGGAGGAGTGGAAGAGAACTCTAGTGGCAATCTGTGAAGCTCGGGTGAACTCCATGCCCAAGAGGGTTAAGGCAGTGCTGGAAAAAAAATGTGAGGGGTGTACTCACTTTTGTGAGATACTGTAAATTATATATATATATATATATATATATATATATATATATATATATATATATATATATATATATATATATGTATGTATAAATGTTTTGCCTTTCATTTCTATTTTAAACTGAACGGGTTGTTTTACAAGGTATTTGTTCAGGTATACTTAAGCATTTTATAAAGCAGATGTCAGTAAGCATTTTAGGTATTTAAAAACATAATAGGCTCAACATTTTTACACAAATACTTTCATCCATGAGACTGTAGTATTTAAATTTCATTGCCCTAAAGATCCTTATTTTAGTGATTTTGCTTTGTAAATTGAGAGTAATGCATTGTCTATAGTAATAAACCAATGTCAAGTGATATTTCTGATTTAGAGACCCATCCCCCGGGGTGCTCACTAAGTATTGCATTTTATAAAGGAGTGGGAAACACTCCTCTAGAACCCCAGAACTTTACCAGCATGTAGGCAGGTGTAGGCTGCAATATTTGGCACTGTGCCGTTTCTTCAGGCTGGCAGGAGCCCATTGAGGAATAATTGTCTCCTGATATGGACTCCAGTTCATAAGAGTAGAACTAGGGACAGAATCCTGACGTGGATTCACTACCCTGGCTCTGATGAAGAGGGTTTGCCCTTGAAACGCGTCAGCCATCAGCTACTATGGACACCGCCTGGTCCTCCTGCAGTACCGATAGACTACATTAGACCTTAAGGCAACTGGTTCCACTTGCTAACAATATATGTTTGTGAGTATATCTATTGCTGTCTTTATTTTTTGATTACATTTTATTGAAGTAATGCGCTAGATTGGTGCACCCTTTTCTTTTTATTGTTATTTTTCAGTCTAAGTATACCCATTGTCCTGAGGGGGCAGCAAGACCACTGGTGATAAGAAGGAATTCTACACTGGATACCTCTGGGTTTACCATTGTGAATACAGAGAATGCTTTTTGAATTCATGTACCCATGACTTCACTTGCCTGGTTTTCTGATACTGCTTATGCACTTCTGTGATGCAAAAGTCACAATTACTTATCAGTCGAAGAGACATTACAACATGTTGAGACATCTCTTGGAGTGATAATGAGCCCTTCTTATGTTCAGAGTTGCTTGTTATCGCTCAGGAGTTAACACATTTACTGCCCTATTATCGCAAGAATTGGTCACTTGCCTCGGACTATCAGGTCACGGATGGCTGGATTCACTTTTCTTAAAGCAGTAGTAAACACCACTGGTACACTTGTACCTACAGGTAAGCTTAAAATAAAGCTTACCTGTAGGTATAAAGAATATCTCTTGAACGTTCACTCACATGTGCTTGGAAGGGAAGGGATACTCATGCTGTCCCTTCGGAGCCCTGTGCCACAGCTGTGACTCTCTCGTGCATATGCTGGAGTGATGTTATCGGGGCTCGGCCATTCAAACAGCCACAGCCCGAAAACCAGGAAGAAAGACTGAGTGAAGATGGAAGCCCTGCCAGCGGTGACAGCTGACCACTGGAGGTATGTATTTCATAATGTACTAGTATGTGATGCATTTTTTTTTTACTACCGCTTCAATGGCAGATTTGCAGCGTTGTAGAACCAGGACTGGATTTACATTTTTTTCTCCTGTAGGCCGCATACCTCATGTGCCCCACCCCCACAAAACAGCTTATGGATAATACCCCCCATACACACACATACCACACATGAACATAATGTGAGCTGTTCCTCATAAACATAAAGAAATAATCACAGTGGCCTACATTTAACATTAAAAAAAAAAAAAACTAAAAACATGTAAAATAAGGTATCACTAAATTCATGGCAGGGTGGGCAGGTGTTAAGTTCTCCTCGAAAATGAAATCAGCATCTCCATGAAGCTGGTCAGCAGAGGGAAGCATGAAGTGCTCTAGAATTTCCTGCTAGGGGGCTGCTCTGATTTTGGACCAGTTGACCAACACCAGCAGATGACATGGCTACCCAAATCCTCACTGTCTGTGGAAACTTCACACTGGACCTCATGCAACTTGAATTATGTGCCTCTCCACTCTTTCTTCAGACTCTGTGACCTTTATTTCCAAATTAAATGCAAAATTTACTTTTATGGGAAAAGAGGACTTTGAACCACTGATCAACAGTCCAGTCATTTTACTCCTTAGCCCACGGAAGGTGCTTCTGACGATGTCTCTGTGTAATGTTCTGGTACCTCTGGTACCCCTTATTCCACTTTCCATTCATGTATGCGTCCCACCATTCTCTTTTGGTAGGTGCGCATACACCTTTAAGACCGATGCTGTCATCACTGAGCGCCGCAGAGCGGCTATTTCAACCGCCGGCGTTCTCACTCACATGTTCGTTCAACCTGCCTTGAAGCTCATATGCTTACAAGCGTGTCTCGCTGTGGAACCTCGCTACGATCCCTGTATCTCGCTACCAGGATCATTTCCTCAGAACCGAACCTCGCTACTGATCCCTGTATCTCGCTACCGGATCACTTCCTCATCACCGGACCTTCTACTGCTATACTATAGTGATAAGTACCCCGCAGGGGAAACCTCCATAACTTACACTACTACTATTTGCATTAAGGACTGTTACTACTATCCTATCATCTGCACTATCATATAGATTGCTAGCTCTTGAGACTATTACCATCTATCATCTGCACTGCTGCACAGATTGCTAGCTCTCCTGTCTACTACTATCTATCCTTGCACTGGGTTAGTCTATCCTGTATTTGTCATCTGCTGTCCTCACCACCTACTAACATACTCGATACTAACCTATCTGCATTCCTAAATACCATCTTGAACTCTCCTGTACAAACCTATCAAGTGCTTACCATCCTTGTCACTGTTCACACCTGTCCCTTCAGCACATCACCTTCATACTATCATATACATCCTATCACACCAGGAACATCTCATTGAGTGTGTATATATCTGTATGTTGAAGCTGACAGGCCCACGGTGATGAGTCCTGGAGAGTTGGATCTGGTATTCAACATATCTCTGCATGACTACTGAGTGGAGATTTTGCAGCTGCAAATCCAGCCTATATACAAAAACGCAGGAGCGTTACAGATTGAACGAACCATAAAAATGGATTCAGCAGAATTACCCACTCAAGTGACACAATTAACACAACAAGTAAAAGCGTTAATACTTGCTCTGACTGACGTGCAAGAAAAGAATCAGACTCTGATACAGCGGGTAAACCAGCTCTCACGGCTTACTGCTGTTCTACCTCCTGAACCTAAAATAAACCCTCCTATGGTATTTACAGGCGACCGAAAAAAATTTTGGGAATTCAAAAACGCATGTAAATTGCTTTTTTTGTTAAAGCCTCGTACATACCCCACTGATCAAATAAAAGTCTGTACCGTTATTTCATACTTGACGGGTGATCCATGGGCCTGGGCAGACTCTCTCTTTGAGAAAAATGATCAGATTCTCAACACCTATTCTTTATTCCTAGCAGAACTCACCAGCTTATATGATGACCCCAATAGGCAGAGTACTGCTGATATGCAGTTGAGGGCCTTGAAACAAGGAGGGAGACCTGTAGAAGACTTTGTATCTGAGTTCAAAAGATGGACCCTTGACTCAGGGTGGAATGACACATCTTTGCGAACTCAATTCAGACTCGGGTTATCGGAAGCTGTTAAAGACGAGCTCGCCCGAGCGGATTTACCTGGCACCTTGGAGGCCTTGATACAACTTAGTATCAACATCGACAGACGACTGCGAGAAAGAAGGGCTGAAAAGATGGGAATGCCATTGTCTAGTCCTTCTCAGATTTCGGCCGTTGTCCCTACTCCAATGGATGTAGGAACCATACGCCCACCTTTAACGACTACTGAACGAGCTAGAAGAACATCCAGAAATCTCTGCATGTATTGCGCATCCCCGGATCATTTGATAAGCACCTGTCCCCTTGTTCGCAAAAAAGAGGGTGAGTGTTCACATGTCTTACTGGGAGGATTAACGACTTCCTTCTCTAACCCCTATCTTTTTGTACATTTAATATTACAGTGGGACCAAACTAGGATCACCACCAAAGCTATGGTCGACACTGGATCTTGTGGAAACTATATTGATACACGTTTTGTTACCTCAAATAAAATACCTATTATTTCAAAATCTAAGCCCGTTTCTGTTAGTTTCATTAATGGTATTCCACTGTCTTCTGGTCCAATCACCAACCAGACACAGGCACTCCTTGCCACTACCAACGAGTCACATGTGGAGACCATCACTTTTGATATACTATCCTCACCCCATTTTCCTATTATTTTGGGACTTCCCTGGTTACACACACACCAACCAATCATAGATTGGAAAAAACTGACTTTGGTTTTCCCTTCTCACTATTGTAAGAATACGTGTAACCTCCCATCTTATGGGAAGATTCTGTCTGTGGTGTCAGATGAAATTGCACCACTATGCTATCAGGATCTGTCCGAAGTGTTCCTTGAGAAAAATGCTCAAGCGTTGCCTCCCCATAGGGATTACGACTGCACGATCGATTTACTCCCTAACAGCAAATTGCCTTTCGGTCATGTTTATCCCCTTTCACAGGATGAACTTTCCCATCTCAAGGAATACTTGGATGAGAATTTGACAAAAGGGTTCATTAGACCCTCTACTTCTTCCACTGCTGCAGGACTTTTCTTTGTCCGCAATAAGGATTCCAGTCTCAGACCTATTATCGATTATAGACAATTAAACACGATTACGATAAAGGATCGCTATCCTTTGCCGCTTATCCCTGAACTTATTGAACAAGTGCGTGGGGCTACTTATTTCACCAAATTAGACCTGAAAGGGGCATACAACCTAATCCGAATCCGTGACGGGGATGAGTGGAAAACAGCATTCAGAACCAGATACGGACTATTCGAATACCTTGTGATGCCATTCGGGCTATGTAATGCTCCCGCTGCTTTTCAGAGGTTCATAAACGACATCTTTAGAGATTTACTTGATGTCTGTGTTGTAGTATACCTAGACTATATACTTATCTATTCTCGATCTATGCCTGAACACATAAAACATGTAAGACTTGTGCTGTCCAGACTGCTCTCACACAGTCTATACGTGAAATTAAAAAAATGCCTATTTCATAAAGAAGAAATATTATTTCTAGGATATTTCATATCCAAAACTGGAATTAAGATGGATATGAGTAAGGCTCCTTTCACACGGCCGCTCCGTGTGAAAGGTCCGCTGCAAGACTTTTTTTTTTTTTTCCACGGAGCGGATGACATTTGTGTCATCCGCTCTGTGTGCCCGCATATCATCCCATCCGTTTGCGGATGATATGCGGACATAATGTAAGTATATGGCACTGCGGATGTCAGCGGATGACACCGCTGACATCCGATTTTCCTTTCCGTTTTTTACACGGAAGGAAAAATGGGTTCTGTTCCATTTGTAAAAACGGAACAGAACTGACAGGAGGAAAATCGGATGTCAGAGGATGGTATTCCGCTGACACCCGCAGTGCCATTCACTTACATTATGTCCACAAATCATCCGCAAACGGATGGGATGATTTGCGGACACACGGAGCGACCGTGTGAAAGGAGCCTAAGATATCCTGTATCCTAGACTGGCCTATACCAACAACTCGTAAGGCCCTACAGCGATTCCTAGGATTCTCGAACTTCTATAGGAAGTTCATCAAGAACTTTTCCGCCATTGTGAGACCTCTCACACAACTGACAAGTATAAAAAAAACATTCAAATGGTCAGAAGAGGCAAATCAAGCCTTCTGCTTGTTAAAATCAAGCTTCACTTCTGCTCCCATACTACACCATCCAGACCCATCCCTCCAATATATTCTAGAGGTAGATGCGTCAAATATGGCAGTAGGAGCAGTTCTCTCCCAACGACCAACAAACACTTCATCACTCCACCCAGTTGCTTTCTTTTCAAAATCACTAAGCAGCCCAGAGGTGAATTACCCAGTGGGTGAAAAGGAGTTGCTTGCCTTAAAATTGGCACTGGAGAATTGGCGACATCTGCTCGAAGGTACCCAGTTACCAATACTCATATATACAGATCATAAAAACCTTCAATACCTCCAGACTAACAAGACTCTTTCCCACCGGCAGGTACGATGGTCATTATTCTTTTTAAGATTTAATTTCTTAGTGACCTATACGCCTGCAGATAAAAATAAAAAAGCAGATGCGCTATCACGACTAACTGAAGATAACTGTGCCGAAATCCCTTCCATTCCCATAATACCCTATGAACGTATTATTGGTGTTGTCCGATCCTTGAAGGAAGAGATTTTGCATAGTATAGGAATGGATTCACCTCCACCACAATTAAGTACTGATGCAGAAGGCTTCCTTTATTACAATGACAAACTTTATATACCCCCTACCATGCGCACCAAGGTCTTGGAGTTATCGCATGATGTGCCCATGGCAGGACATATGGGTATGACGAAAACCTTTAATTTGCTCACCAGACAATTTTGGTGGCCTGATATGAAGACGTCTGTACAAAAATTTGTTGCTTCATGTGACATCTGTGCAAGGTCCAAAATTGACACTACAAAACCATCTGGACTGCTTTGTAGTTTACCAATAACCCAGGTTCCATGGGAAGTTGTTTCTTTAGATTTCATAGTAGAACTACCACCTTCCAAAGGATTTAATACCATCCTAGTGTCAGTGGACCACTTGACAAAGATGGCACATTTCATCGCTATCCGTAGACTACCTTCATCCAAACAAACAGCGGAACTACTGATGAAACATGTGTTCAAGTTGCATGGAATTCCAAAGACTCTTTTGTCCGACCGTGGTTCACAATTTATTTCTAAATTTTGGCAAACACTTTGTCACATTTTACGCATTGAGCGAAAGCTCACTTCTACCTACCATCCTCAGACCAACGGACAGACTGAAAGAGTCAACCAGTGCATTGAGCAATATCTACGCTGCTACACATCATACCTGCAGGATGATTGGGTGGATCTCCTTCCCCTAGCGGAATTCGCTTACAACAATGCAACCCACAGTACTACGAAGCAAAGTCCGTTCTACTTGAACTATGGGTTTCATCCCACTCTTCTTCCACCACGCATCCTGCCATCGAGTAACCCAGTAGCCTCAGATTACCTCACCCAAATAAAAGACTCTTTGGGTTTACTCAATATTACCATATCACACGCTCATAGTCAACAAAAAAGGTACTACGACCTTCGTAGAAGACCTTCTCCTCAGTATGCTATTGGGGACCTCGTTTGGCTATCAACAAAAAATTTACGATTGAAGATCCCTAGCAAAAAGCTTGGGCCTTTATTCTTGGGACCCTTCCCAATCAGGAAACTAATCGGAAAAGCTGCAGTACAGCTCACCTTACCAGCAGATCTCAAGATCCATTCTATCTTCCATGTGTCGCTATTGAAGCCACATGTTCCTAACCAAGGAATAAGACCTACCATCCCACCTCCACCTCCTGTACAAGTTGAAGGCGGAGAAGAATTTGAGATAAAGGAGATTCTGGATTCTCGTATCCACAGAAGAAGACTCCAATATCTAGTACGATGGAAGAACTATGGACCTCAAGACGATACCTGGCTGGATACCTCTGATATACATGCCCCTAGACTGATTCGCAATTTTCATGCGAAATACCTGGAAAAACCAGCTCTAGAGGCCTTCAGAAGCTGGCCTTAAGGGGGGGGGGGTACTGTAATGTTCTGGTACCTCTGGTACCCCTTATTCCACTTTCCATTCATGTATGCGTCCCACCATTCTCTTTTGGTAGGTGCGCATACACCTTTAAGACCGATGCTGTCATCACTGAGCGCCGCAGAGCGGCTATTTCAACCGCCGGCATTCTCACTCACATGTTCGTTCAACCTGCCTTGAAGCTCATATGCTTACAAGCGTGTCTCGCTGTGGAACCTCGCTACGATCCCTGTATCTCGCTACCAGGATCATTTCCTCAGAACCGAACCTCGCTACTGATCCCTGTATCTCGCTACCGGATCACTTCCTCATCACCGGACCTTCTACTGCTATACTATAGTGATAAGTACCCCGCAGGGGAAACCTCCATAACTTACACTACTACTATTTGCATTAAGGACTGTTACTACTATCCTATCATCTGCACTATCATATAGATTGCTAGCTCTTGAGACTATTACCATCTATCATCTGCACTGCTGCACAGATTGCTAGCTCTCCTGTCTACTACTATCTATCCTTGCACTGGGTTAGTCTATCCTGTATTTGTCATCTGCTGTCCTCACCACCTACTAACATACTCGATACTAACCTATCTGCATTCCTAAATACCATCTTGAACTCTCCTGTACAAACCTATCAAGTGCTTACCATCCTTGTCA
Source organism: Pelophylax lessonae (assembly GCF_965119305.1). NCBI lineage: Eukaryota > Metazoa > Chordata > Amphibia > Anura > Ranidae > Pelophylax > Pelophylax lessonae. The sequence goes on along the minus strand of NC_138769.1, from coordinate 551,818,466 downwards.
CTGTTCACACCTGTCCCTTCAGCACATCACCTTCATACTATCATATACATCCTATCACTCCAGGAACATCTCATTGAGTGTGTATATATCTGTATGTTGAAGCTGACAGGCCCACGGTGATGAGTCCTGGAGAGTTGGATCTGGTATTCAACATATCTCTGCATGACTACTGAGTGGAGATTTTGCAGCTGCAAATCCAGCCTATATACAAAAACGCAGGAGCGTTACACTCTGGTTCAGGAGTGGCTTGGCACAAGGAATGCGACAGTTGTAGCCCATGTCCTGGATGCCTCTGTGTGTGGTGGCTCAAAACAGTATATCTACTGTGTGAGATCTAAGTCACTCCTGCTAGGCTCAGGAGATTTGGAGTGGAATTTGGTGATGTCCCTATTGTTTTGCTCACTATTCTCCTTGCTCAAAGCTCTGACATCAGGAAGCAAAGACCTGCTTCTACCAAAGAGGCTGTCTACACAGAGACATGGTGCAGAACAAGGCATAACAAGTCAGGAAGAGGAAATAATTAGGTTCAGAGGGACCATCGAAAATACTTTTTTGGGGACATAGCTTCCAAAGTTCAGTTCCACTTTAAAGTTTATCTTAGTCATAATGTAAAATCACATATTCACTTTCATATTGCATTTTAATTATTTCTAGCCTACTTCTAATCTAAATGATCTTGAAGTTTGTAAACTTTTTTTGTGAAGATCACCACACATTTACTTCCTTGAATTCCGTTACAGGTATTCACTATGCCATTTAGGTAGGCACTGTGGTGTCACACATTTCACAGAGCCTGCCTTTTGAACTACAGAGGTGTTGAGAGGAGGAGTTGCAGGAGGAGGAGTCAGTACAGGAATCACTGCTTGCAAGCAGCAAGGTACCATGGGACACATAGTCCTTAGAAATTGAAAGTAAACAGCAGAGGGGAAGCTGTTGAGCATGCAGGGAATCCAAAATGTTGGGGAAAGAGATGGCCAGCAGACAGGCAGAATTCACAACATGAAAGGAGATATTTCAAGTATGCTTATATTGGATTGTCAAATATAACTTTAACTTAACTTACCTCCCAACTTTTTCCCCCTAAAGAAGAATTATACAAAAAAAAAAATGATTGGTTAAACACACAAGTGCTTTTTACCACTACTATTTCTTGATATTGGCTTTTGAAATTTAGAAACGCAGCAATTTAGAAATTGGATAAAAGGTTTAGCACTGGGAGACACTTTTGAAAGATAAAAAGTGCATTTTATATACAAATATATAGATCAGACCAAAATGAGGGACACATGAGGAGGAAAAAGGGACTTTTTTCCATATCAGGGACAGTCCCTCCAAATCAGGGACATTTGGGTGCTATGCTATTGTTCGTATTGCTATTACAATTCTTATAAATAGAAGGTGTATGCTGTGACCAAAGGTCTCCTTTAAAGTATATTTAAATTCAAGAGCAAATTCTTGATATATTGCAGCTCACCAATTCTTAGATGTGGTAAATGCATTCTTTTTTCTAATCTTCAGGTTTTTTTTTGCTTTATTTCACCTGGTGATTCTGCCAGTAACACACTTACCATTCTAGGGTGACAACACATGCTTACTGTACTGTATCTACAGTGCCTTGCAAAAGTATTCGGCCCCCTTGAACTTTGTGACCTTTTGCCACATTTCAGGTTTCAAACATAAAGATATAAAACTGTAATTTTTTGTGAAGAATCAACAACAAGTGGGACACAATCATGAAGTGAAACGAAATTTCTTGGATATTTCAAACTTTGTTAACAAATAAAAAACTGAAAAATTGGGCGTGCAAAATTATTCAGCCCCTTTACTTTCAGTGCAGCAAACTCTCTCCAGAAGTTCAGTGAGGATCTCTGAATGATCGAATGTTGACCTAAATGACTAATGATAAATACAATCCACCTGTGTGTGATCAAGTCTCCCTATAAATGCACCTGCACTTTGATAGTCTCAGAGGTCCGTTTAAAGTGCAGAGAGCATCATGAAGAACAAGGAACACACCAGGCAGGTCCGTGATACTGTTGTGGAGAAGTTTAAAGCTGGATTTGGATACAAAAAGATTTCCCAAGCTTTAAACATCCCAAGGAGCACTGTGCAAGCGATAATATTGAAATGGAAGGAGTATCAGACCACTGCAAATCTACTGGCCGTCCCTCTAAACTTTCAGCTCATACAAGGAGAAGACTGATCAGAGATGCAGCCAAGAGGCCCATGATCACTCTGGATGAACTGCAGAGATCTACAGCTGAGGTGGGAGACTCTGTCCATAGGACAACAATCAGTCATATACTGCACAAATCTGGCCTTTATGGAAGAGTGGCAAGAAGAAAGCCATTTCTTAAAGATATCCATAAAAAGTGCAGTTTAAAGTTTGCCACAAGCCACCTGGGAGACACACCAAACATGTGGAAGAAGGTGCTCTGGTCAGATGAAACCAAAATCGAAGTTTTTGGCAACAATGCAAAACGTTATGTTTGGCGTAGAAGCAACACAGCTCATCACCCTGAACACACCATCCCCACTGTCAAACAAGGTGGTGGCAGCATCATGGTTTGGGCCTGCTTTTCTTCAGCAGGGACAGGGAAGATGGTTAAAATTGATGGGAAGATGGATGGAGCCAAATACAGGACCATTCTGTAAGAAAACCTGATGGAGTCTGCAAAAGACCAGAGACTGGGACGGAGATTTGTCTTCCAACAAGACAATGATCCGAAACATAAAGCAAAATCTACAATGGAATGGTTCACAAATAAACATATCCAGGGGTTAGAATGGCCAAGTCAAAGTCCAGACCTGAATCCAATCGTGAATCTGTGGAAAGAACTGAAAACTGCTGTTCACAAACGCTTTCCATCCAACCTCACTGAGCTCGAGCTATTTTGCAAGGAGGAATCGGCAAAAATTTCAGTCTCTCGATGTGCAAAACTGATAGAGACATACCCCAAGCGACTTACAGCTGTAATCGCAGCAAAAGGTGGCGCTACAAAGTATTAATTTTAGGTGGCTGAATAATTTTGCAAGCCCAATTTTTCAGTTTTTTATTTGTTAAAAAAGTTTGAAATATCCAATAAATTTAGTTCCACTTCATGATTGTGTCCCACTTGTTGTTGATTCTTCACAAAAAATTACAGTTTTATATCTTTATGTTTGAAGCCTGAAAATGTGGCAAAAGTTCGAAAAGTTCAAGGGGGCCGAATACTTTCGCAAAGCACTGTATGTAGGAGCAGCCTTGTCACCCATGGACAAGAAGAGTATTAGGATCACAGAATGCCTCCCCTCTGCTTATCTCCATAATGTAGTGGGGAGATGTTCTGTCATCAACAGGGAGAACTGGCAGCAATGCTCACTGATTACAGAAGCAGAGAGCACAGGAAATTTTTAGTTTTCTGGCCACAAGATTTCTGGCAGAATCAACAGGTATTATTGCAACTATTAAAAAAATCTAACAAAATGATTTAAATTGCATATATATAATGCATATATATACAGCAGACAAAAAGGACCAATAAGAAATTTGTTGTTGAATACACTTTAACAGCCAATAAGATTTCACAACCAGTTATTTTTACAATGAGTAACAAAGGGCAGGGTCTAGGCAAGGGTGGGCATGAACCTTTAAAGTGATGGATTGGTAGAGTAGGGTAGGTCTTAGGGTCTCACACTGGAAGGTAAGAATGTCACTTCAGTCTGTCACAAGTAAAAAAAAAAGAAATGAAAAAAGCTGCAGATATTCACTCAATGTTTATGTAGTCGCATACAAAGCACTTGCTTGAACATTACATTTAGGTCTGTATCTCCAAATGCACACTTGAGCGGAATATAAGAATAATATGTTCATACTTGAAGATGAAACAGATGAGAATGTTTTTTGGCTTTTTGTTGGCAGGTAATATAGGCAGTAGGCACCACATTGATGGAATCCACATAGTGGCCATGGTAAAAGTAGATGTTATGTTATTAATAACTGGGCAGTCCAGTTTTTCCACTGTCATAATATCTCTTGGCAAAAATATCATGGTGTCAGTGTTCTGTCCTGTGACTACTGTAGCATTCTCTGGGCATACGTGAAAATCTTCTTTAGTTAAACATCTCCTTGATCAGAAAGTTTAGAAATGATATGTGATTATGAGATACTGTTAGTGGGGTGCACTGCATGGTCAGCAGGCATGTTTGGCACATAGGCACAGCAAAGGTCACTTGGGTAGGCGTCACTGGCACATTACTAATTTACAGTATTAAATATGCGCTGCTGGGAGTTTGAAGACGGGCCTTTAATTAAATGTGTTAAAGTTTATGAATAGATTTTAATTAAAAACGTTGGCGACAGAAACTGTGGCCGTAGATAAGTAAATGATGGAAAAGTTACAAATCTACTTTGACATTTGTATCTATTTTATGACCTTTACATCATCCTAAAAAGTTATATTGCTATGAGCTAAACTAAAGCCAAACAGCCAAAATACCAAAATACACAGGTAAAACAAATATATAGGATTGGTTCTCTGTCCATTCAGTCTAGAGATGTATACAGCTCTGCCAGATAACACAACCCTCTTTGGCAGAGCAGAAGTTATTTATTTTTTTTTTTTCCCGCAGTTAGGTAACCCTAACATATTGCGCCTCTACCATTCTCCACCTGTGACTGGACCTGTAAAGGAGAATGGTGTAGATTTATAAGCTAATTTTTCCATAATTCTGCCATCCCTGTTTATTAGCATGCTTCTGGCACTGCAACACAACTGATTGGATCCATATGCTGCTTATCTCTCCCCTGGTTTGGGCTCTGCTGTAAAGAGACTGAAATCTCAAACAGGGTTATTAGCCCTTCCCAGTTCATCTTTGTGAACTACAGAATACCTCCCCTCTGTGTTATTGAGATGAGGAGAGGGGAAAGGTTTCAGCTTTAAAGCTGAACTATAGACAGATATAACACAAAACCAATTAACCACTTTTGCTGTCTTATGTCTGGGCCACTTTTTGCGATTCGGCACTGTGCGAATTTAACTGACAATTGCGCGGTTGTGCGACGCCGTACCCAAACAAATTTACGTCCTTTTTTTCCCACAAACAGAGCTTTCTTTTGGTGGTATTTGATCACCTGTGCGATTTTTACTTTTTGCGCTATAAACAAAAAAAGAGCGTAAATTTTGAAAAAAATAACAATATTTTTTACATTTTTTTATATGAAATTCCCCCCCCCCCCAAAAAAAACAATTAATGTTTTTCAGCTGAAGGTACTGTGAGACTAGTCAGGATCGAGGGAAAGATGAATGCAGCAATGAACAGAGACATCCTTAATGAAAACCCGCTCCAGGTCACTCTGGACTTTAGACTGGGGTGAAGGTTCATCTTCCAATAGGAAAATGACCCCAAGCACACAGCCAAGACAACAAGGAAGTGGCTATGGGACAACTCTGTGAATGTCCTTGAGTGGCTCAGCCAGAGCCCAGACTTGAACCCGATTGAACATCTCTGGAGAGATCTGAAAATGGCTGTGCGCATAGATGCTCCCCATCCAACCTGATAGAGCTTGAGAGGAGGAGAAAGAAGAATGGGAGAAATTGCCCAAAAATAGGAGTGCCAAGCTTGTAGCATTATATCAAATATCAAACAAATATCAAACAATCATATAACATATCAAAAAGACTTGAAGCTGTAATTGGTGCCAAAGGTGCTTCAACAAAATATTAAGCAAAGGCTGTGAATACCTATGTACGTGTTTTTTTTTTTTTTTTTTTTGTTTTTGTATTTTTTAAAAATATGCAAAGATTTCAAACAAACTTCTTTCACATTGTCATTATGGGGTATTGTTTGTTGAATTTTGAGAAAAATAATTAATTGAATTCATTTTGAAATAAGGCTGTAACATAACACAATGTGGAAAAAGTGAAGCGCTGTGAATACTTTCTGGATGCACTGTACTGTATGTATGTAAATTAGGGCTTTAGATCGTAAGCTCCATTAATTATCGGTGCTATATAAATACTGGTAATAAATATTCAAAACAGTAATAACTTTAAACTGTCTTATTATCAGCCTCCTTGCTCTCTTGTACAGCATTACTTTAATTAGCACATCGAAGGCCAGCACTAGCAGCCAGGTTCTTTTGCAGTACACATGTGCTGAAGGTGAACATGCTGCACATAATTGGATTCCTGAGTGATGACTGATTCTCTGCTGTCAGGTTGTGGGTCTGTTTTTAACCAAGCTGGCTGGACGCTGCAGTAGAAGTTGAGTTTTTGACAGTGTGCCTACATTACAAGATTGACTGATCAGAATGATAAATCTTTTGGCAAATAACATACAATATATGGTACGTATTTAATTAATTAATTTAGCAGCTATCCTTGAGTACAGTTTTAGACATGAGAGTTCCAAAAGTCTCTAAAAACCTTTATTTGCATAGTTAGTCAGGTTGGAAAAAGACACAAATCCATCCAGTTCAACCAAGAGAAAAAAAAAACAAATGGAAAATCTCCGTATACATAATCCTATATTCACAGTTGATCCAAAGGAAGGGAAAAAAAAGACCGAAAGTATGATCTAGTTCATTCTAGCGGCGGGAAATCCTTCCTCATTTCCTTATCCCCCAAGAGGCAATCAGATATTCCCTGGATCAACAATCTCTGATGTTATTACCTATAAAAGTTATCCCACCTCAACGCCTTCTCTAAAGAGAGAATAAATTCAGTTTCTCAAATCTTTCTTCATAGCTGAGCTCCTCCATGTGTCTTATCAGTTTGGTTGCCCTTCTCTGCACTTTCTCCAGTTCTCCGATATCATTTTTGTGAACTGGTGCCCAAAACTGAACTGCATATTCCAGATAGGATCTTACAAATTATTTTTACAGGGGCAAAATTATGTCTCTCTCTCTCTCTGGAGTCTATACTTCTTTTATTACAAGGAAGTATTTTGCTCGTTTTAGAAACTACAGCTTGGAATTGCATGCTAATATTAAGTCTATGATCTACCAGAACACCCAGATCCTTCTCCACCTTTAACTTCCCCAGCTGTTCTCCTCCTAGTATGTATGATGCATGCATGTTTTTAGCCCCCAAGTGCATAATTTTACATTTATCAACATTAAACCTCATTTGCCACATAGCTGCCCAATTAAACAACGCATTGAGGTCAGCTTCTAAGTTAGAGACATCCCTTAAGGACGTTATTCCACTACTTAGTTTGGTGGAATCTACAAACACTAAAATGGTACTTTTTAATCCCAAACTCTATAAACAGGTTTTAACTAGTTGCCGCCCGTATAATTTACGCGGCAAGGCGGCACTGCCTAGTACGTGATCCAACACTTCTGGGTCTGCTGCATGCCATAACTAGTAATAAAATGTAAAAAAAAAATAAAAAATAAATAAAAATATCCCATAGTTTGTAGACGCTATAACTTTTCTGCAAACCAATAAATACACGCTTATTAGGATTCTTTTTGACCAAAAATATGTAGCAGAATACATATTGGCCAAAATTGATGAAGAAATTAGATTTTTTTATATATTTTTTTTATTGGATATGTTTTAAAGCAGAAAGTAAAAAATATTGTTTTTTGTTTTTTTTTTAAACTGTTTTTCTCTTTTCTCTTTATAGCACAAAAAATAAAAACCGCAGAGGGGATCAAATACCACCAAAAGAACGCTGTATTTGTGAGAAAAAAAGGAAATACATTTTATTTGGGTACAGCATCACACGACCACACAATTGTCAGTTAAAATAACGCAGTGCCATATCGCAAGAAATGGCCTGGTCATGAAGGGGGGGGCGCTGTTAAATCCAAGTCAAGTAGTTAAAGCAAGAGTTCCAACACTGAACCTTGGGGTACACCACTAATAACCTTAGATCATTCCGAGTAAGAATCAATAGCAACTACTCTGAATACAGTCTTTTAGCCATTTTTTTTTTATCCATTTACAAACTGAATTTACTATGCCTGTAGACATTATCTTACACATTAGCCATTTGTGAGGAACTGTGCCAAATGCTTTTGAAATCCATATATACTGTATCCACAGCCACTCCTTTGTTTTAGTGTTTGCTTACATCCTGATAAAAAGCAACCAGATTTGTTGACAACTTCATCCTTTCGTAAATCTACGCTATTACCTAAAATAATGTTTTCTCTTATCTGAGGTCTTCTCTGATCTTCTTGATTATAGAAGTTAAAGTAACTGGTCTGCAGTTACTTGGTAAAGAATTTGATCCCTTTTGAAAATATAGGCACCGCATTGGTCTTATACCAATCCAACAGTTCTATGCTTTTTTCTAAAAATTAGAAACAATGGCATAGAAATAACAGAGCTCAACTCTTTGAGGACACATGGGTGTAAGTCACCTAGTCTAAATGCTTTATTCACCTTTATTTTGTCCAAGATCATTTAAAGACAGTATAAACTTCCCCTAAGCTCCTTCTTAAAGTGGAACTAAGCCCTATCCTTTACAGCCAAGGTATAGATACGTGATTTTGTGCAGAGGTTCTCGGGGCGCGTGCGCGCCACGGGAGCCCTGCTCCTGCTGTAATTTGACACAGCGGGAGCCAATAATCAGGCCGCCAGCCAACTGCAATCGTGCAGGAGAATGACAGAACGGCAGTCTGCCTATGTAAACAAGGCAGACAGCTGTTCTGTCAAAGAGGAAGAGTGAGATCTTGTGTTTCAGGTAAGCTGAAACACAGATCTCTCTTTTCTCCAAGCACATCCATCCTCCATCTTTCTAACCCAGTTAGAAAGCACTCCCTAGGAGCACACTTAACCCCTTGATCAACCCTGGTGTTTACCACTTCCCTGCCAGTGTAATTTATACAGTACCAGTACATTACTAGCAAAAACAATAATAAAAAAAAAATGCCATAAATCTATCCCATAGTTTGTAGACGCTATAACTTTTGCTCAAACCAATCAAAATACACTTATTAGGATTTTTTTTACCAAAAATATGTAGCAGAATACATATTGGCCTGAATTGATGAAAAAATTTGATTTTTAAAATTTGTTTTATTGGAAATGTTTTATAGCAGAAAGTAAAAAATATTGCTTTTTTTTTTGTTTTTTTAAATAAATTTTTACCCTTTTTTTGTTTATAGTACAAAAAAAACATATAAAAAAAGCAGAGGTGATCAAATACCACCAAAAGAAAGCTCTATTTATGGGGAAAAAATGCATCACTGCGCAATTGTCAGTTAAAGCAAGGCAGTGCCGTATCGCAAAAAATGGCCTGGTCTTTAAGGGGGTAAAACCATCTGGAACTGAAGTGGTTAAGTATAAGCGCTCTCTAACCACTTCCCGCAAACCGATGTACCTGTACGTCTGCTTGAAGAAGTGCTTGTACCGGGGTGATGCCTGCAGCTGCAAGCATCAATCCGGTACCGTTTTTTAGAGTCAGTGGTTGGCTTTCTGGTCCGATGCGGCTCAGCAGCCGCTCGGGTGTTATCCCAGCGAGTGGGAGGGGACGCCCCCCCTCCCACCTCCTTCCGCCACTCTGCCTGTCCATCGGCTGGTTAGAGTCCCGAACTAACCTGGATTTGGCTTTGATCAGGTTTCCGATCAAGTAACCCGGAAGTGACGTCACGTTTACTCGGCTGCTAACGGTGCCGGTTTAGAAAAAACTGACAGTATTCAAAAATAATGATTTTGGCATTTGAAGACTTTGAAGTGCATTGGAGGGGTGTGGAGATTTTTCCATAAAGAGTACCTGTCACTGCCTATTACTGTCTATTACTGTCACAAAGAAAGTTTACATTCTTTGTGACAGCAATAAAAGTGATCATATTTTTTTTTTTTTTTAAAGGAACAGTGTTAATAAAAAAGTAATAAATAAATAGGAAAAAAAAAAAATGCTAAAGCGCCCCCGTAAGCCCGCACACCAAAGAAACCCATACAGAAGTCGCTCCGGCGAATGTAAATGGTGTTCAAATCACACATGCGATATATCACCATGATCGTCAGAGCGAGAGCAATAATTCTAGCACAAGAACTCCTCTGTAACTCTAAACTGGTAACCATCAGACATTTTTAAACCGTCACCTATGGAGATTTTTAGGTACCGTAGTTTGTCGCCATTCTACGAGTGTTTGCAATTGTAACCCGTAACATGTTAGGTATCTATTTTCTCGGCATGACATCATCTTTTACAATATACAAAAAAATTGGGCTTACTTTACTGATTAGTATTTTTTAAATTCAGTGAAGTGTATTTTTTCCAAGAAAAAAAAATGCGTTTGAAAGACCACTGCACAAATACCGCATGAGAAAAAATATTTAAACGACTGCAATTTTATTCTCCAGAGTGCTAAAAATGATATATATATATATAATGTTTGGGGGGTTCTAAGAAATTTTCTAGCAAAAAATACTGATAAACAACGTGAAATAGGCTTGGTCCTTAACCACTTCTGGACAGGAAGATTATCCCCCTTAATGACCAGGCCATATTTTGAGATTCTGCACTGCGTTACTTTAACGTACAATTGCGCGGTTGTACGCCAAATAAAATTGATGTGCTTTTTTTCTCACAATTAGAGCTTTCTTTTGGTGGTATTTGATCACCTGTGCGATTTTTATTTTTTGCGCTATAAACAAAAAAAGAGCGACATTTCTGAAAAAACCCCCAATATTTTTCACATTCTGCTATATAACATTCCCAAAAAAAATTAAAAAATCAAAATTTTTTTACATTTTTAGGCCAGTTAGTTTTCTGCTACATATTTTTGGTAAAAGAAAATGGCAATAAGCGTATTTTCATTGGTTTGCGCAAAAGTTATCGTGTCTACTAACTACAGGAATGATTTATGTCATTTTTATAGTTTTTTCTTTTTACTTGTAATGGCGGCGATCTGCAATTTTCTGCCAGACTGCGACATTGCGGCGGACAGATCAGACCCCTGACTGACATTTTTGAAACTTTTGGGGGGACCAGTGACATTACTACAGTAATACTTGCTACAAATATGCACTGTTACTGTAATAATGACACTGGCAGGGAAGAGGTTAACATTGTGGGTAATCAGGGGGTTAAATGTGTACCTAGGGGGCATGTTTCTAACTGTGGGGGGGGGGACGTGGCTTGTGGAATGACCATAGAGACCTGTGCTCCTATATAGAAGGATCACAGGGGCTCTGTGATCATTCCAGGGAGAAAAACGGTCAGCTGTGTTTAGAACAGCTGACCGCTCTTCTCTCTCAGCAGGGAACGATCGCGGGTGTCAGGCGGCAATCAGAGCTGCCTTCCCTGCTGATGAGTGGGGACGGGAGCGTGCCGCTGCCTGCACGCGCTCGCCCCCTGTGGTCGGCAACCGGTTAAAGCATTACTAAACCCACAACAGTAAAACCTGTCTATAAATGCAGAATAGCATGCTTGTAATACTCACTGTATAACTTAAGTGATTAATCCTCTGCATTGTGTAAAAAGGGTGTGTGATTCTTTATGCACAGATCCTCCCCCTCCTGCACGTTCACTCTGGACAAGTCCAGATAAGACACAGTAAATGTAATCCAGCTACACATGCTCGGTTTGGTCTCTATTGCTCAGAGAACACTTCCTGGTTTTAGCTGAGCTATTCAGGTCACATGGTATTATCATCACACATGTGATCCTAAATCACAGCCCAGTCTCTCCCTCCTCCTCCATGCCCAGTAACTAAAAAAGAACACAGTGGGTGGGATGTCACATCTTGATTGATGGATGATTTTTTTTTCTTTTCTTGGGAGGGTACATGTGATCAGCACAGGGCCAATCAGCACTGTCCAGGCATGTTCAGACAGAGAATAAAAGGTCTTAAAGCCTGATAGGACAATCGTGGGAGAAATGAAAACTCCTCCTACAATCTATCAGCACTCACTGATACAAGATTGCTCTAATTGCTATATACAGCCAATGAGAAAAAGTATTTAGCAGTTTATATTTACTAAAATTATTGCATTTCCATTTTCTATGTACAGTGGGAGACCAGATATAGTGAATGCAGGATCTGGTTTTATTACCACTTTAAGTGGCATATTTTTGCATGCTTTGCACCAAGAAGGTATAACAACAAAGCAGTGACACTATGAGATATTGATAGATCTGCTACTGTTAACCTCTTCCTGTCCGCGCTATAGCCGTAAGATGGCTACAGCGCGGACCTTAATTGCTTAGCTAGCTGCGCGCTCCCTGAATTTTTTGAAGGAGATCAATAGTAGCTTACTTCTTTCTTGCATAAATAATAGAACAGCATGTTAGCAATGATTTTATCATTATCGTTAATTATTTTATTGTTACAGAAAAAAACATTACAAAATAATTGGTTGCTATAGGTTACCGCATCATTTATCATTGCTGTTTACACTACCTTATATTAAAAACATGAACATGTCCTGTCCAGTCTGCAGTAATCATTGGTCATTTACTCATACGCAGCACTTCTGAGTGCCAGTTTATACAGGTGGCTGACAAGTTGGCGGACAATATTGATGGTTGTGCATATTTATTAGGGAAGCTGATAGGCTTCATAAAAAGTCTGTGCCTTTCAAAACACATGAAAACTGCATGCATCAACAATATTTTGAATGTTCTTTCCTTTGGGAATATAAAAAGAAAACAATTTTAAATGAATGTAAGTAGAGTGATGTAAAAAGTCTACCATACAGCATACAAAAAAATGACTGATTTACTTTTTAAAACATTGATACTTGCAGGAAAAGTTACTTTCAAAATGATACTAGCATCAGATAAATCCATTGATGTTACATTTATGCTGAATAATGTATTAGTGTAACGTTTATAGTTTTGTATTACTTTTCACAGAGATTACAGTACTTTCCCTGACAAAGCCTTCATATGCCTTTTTTTTTCAGCAACATGGAATAATCTTTGCTCAGGCATCATCTGGGGTAAACGTACACTTCCTGGACACTTGCTCAGGCATTATCCAGGGTCAGCATATTCTTCCTGGACTGAGATGGTGGCTCATTGATGACACAATTACGTAAATCCATGTACCCTTAAGAGTTATAGACACGAGGAGAACATTGGACGAATGATTGTCTTTTTTTTTTGCATGTTAGTCTCCATATCAAAAATGAAGAGGTTACTCAATTTACGAAAATTCTCGTACTACAGAATACAACATCAGAAGTGTTGTATTGTATTCATAGTGTATTTTAGAACAAAAATTGTACTGATTAAAAGAACATCGTACGATCAGGTATCGTACCACCAACATTTTCGTGTTTGTCCCTTCAGGTAAATTCGGATGAACTGTCATGATCGGCTCTCGAAAGCTGTTTACTAACGATCAAATTATTGTACAATTGCTTAGAAGGGGGTATTTTTAGTAAAATTATCTGATCGTGTGTACTAGGCTTTACAGTTCTTGGCTGGGTTCACAAATGTTTAACACAAAACAGCTTGTGCTGCTGTCACGTACCTGGTCGGTGAGCCTGACATGTAGAGGAGGGCCTCTCGTACAACTCCGGCTCATGGACCACTGATAGTGAGACAGCAGCCACAGGAGTACGGTGACATAGGAGTGACTGTAATCAGTACAGTAGTTTGCATGGTCGCAGTAAACAGGCTGGTAGAAGGCGGTTGGAAGCAAGACTTGCTGGGCTCAAGTTGTAGCAGGCCGGATGAGCAGGGTGCAGGGTCAGACAAGCCGGGTGGGCAGGATGGACATAGACGATGGATAGCAGAATGGTTGGGTCACAAGCCAAGTCGGCATCAGGAGAGAAGCAAGGCAGGATCAGTAGGCAGAAGCGAAATCCAGAAGACAAGCCAGGGTCAGGGCATAAAGCAGATAAGCACAAGTTAGAGATAAGCCGGATCGAGATCAGAGGTCACACGGATTCAGGAACAGTACACAGAAGCTGCAGACCAAACAGCAATGAGTCCATGCAGGGAGTCAGCTTAAATAGCCAGCCTGGCACCAACTAGTGACGGGCGCGGCAAACGCCTATGCGCGCTCCCTAAATCATAAACAAGAGCGTCAGCTTGATCAGTTGCTGGTCTACGCATGCGCATATGCATGCACTGAGGAGCTCCATCTATCCTATGGGCCAGACTTCTCTGAAATTGCCCCTTCCCAATGGGCAGCCTCCAGGTGCCCAACTGGCTCTTCTTCTGGGGATGGCTGCGGAAGAAAGCACGAATCAAGTCTGTGGCGTGCACATTATTTACAGGTTCCCAGGAATTTTCTTCTGGACCATACCCCTTGCATTTGATCAGATACTGTATCTGACCCCTTCTCCTCCTACAGTCTAGGATAGCCTCGATCCCAAATTCCTCATCCCCATTAACAATTACAGGTGTGTGTGTGTGTGTGAGGGGGGGGTCCCGATTTGCGATCAGGGAAGGGATCTGGCACTGTAGGCTTAAGTAATGATACATGGAACACTGGGTGGATTCTAAAGGACTCTGGTAAGGTTAGCTCATAAGAAACGTCATTAATCTTTCTTCTTACTGGAAATGGTCCTACGAACTTCGCTGCCAGCTTCTTCGAGGGACATGCCAACTTCAAGTTTGTTGTAGCGAGCCATACTTGGTCTCCTGGCCGTAGGAGTAGCTTCCCCTTCTTTTCTTATCAAACACCCTCTTGTTGTCCTCTTGTGCCTTTGTGACGGTTTCCTGTAACAACATGTTATTAAGAGAGAAAAAATCCAGAGTACTCTGAACGGCTGGAACAGAGGATTCTGAAACAAGATCAGGTAAGAAGGTAGGGTGAAATCCATAATTAGCGAAGAATGGGGACTGCTTGGTGGCGGAATGACTGGCATCGTTATAGGCAAACTCTGCTATCGACAATAGCGATACCCAGTCATCTTGGACAAAGGAAGTAAAGCATTGAATGTACTGCTCCAGAGTTTGGTTAGTCTGCTCTGTTTGTCCGTCCATTGGTCTGTGGATGGTAAGCTGAAGAAAAGGAAAGTTTAATCTTTAAAGTCCTGCACAATGCTTTCCAAAATCTGGATGTAAACTGCACACCCCGGTCTGATACAATGTTTGCAGGGACTCCATGGAGCCTGATAATTTCTTTAACAAAGACCCGAGCAGTCTCAACAGCAGATGGTGTACTCTTCAGGGGTAGGAAATGAGCCATCTTTGATAGGCGATCCACTACCACAAAGATAGCGGTACAACCTTCAGATGGTGGTTGTTCGACTATGAAGTCCATGGAAATCATCTTCCAGGGTCTGTCAAGTACGGGCAAAGGTCTGAGTAATCCCCAGGCCTTTTTACGGGTACTCTTACTCTGGATGCAAGTTGTACATGCATTTACATAGGTCTTGCAATCTTTCTCCAGCCCAGGCCACCAGAATGCGCGTTGCACCAACTCAGA
This sequence comes from Pelophylax lessonae, assembly GCF_965119305.1. NCBI lineage: Eukaryota > Metazoa > Chordata > Amphibia > Anura > Ranidae > Pelophylax > Pelophylax lessonae. The sequence goes on along the minus strand of NC_138769.1, from coordinate 551,803,135 downwards.
AGTCTTGTGAATTTTAAAATGGCCTGCCAGAGGATGGTCATGACAAATTCCTAGGACAACTACCCAAACCTTTTTTTGGTACAAAAATCTGTTCACCTTTCCATAACAGTTCGTTTCTTGCCTGTAACATGACCCCTGGAGGACTGTGTGTTCCTGCAGAAGCCTGCTGTAGTTGTGACAGAAGATCATATTGGAACAATAGGAAGTTCCTGGCTGGAAAAATAGTGTCTGGTACTGGTAAGTCTCTAGGATCTTCAAACATGCGTGACAAGGCATCGGGCTTGGTGTTCTTTGGCCCTGGTCTGTAAGTGATGTGGAATGTAAATCTTGAGAAAAAGGCGGCCCAGCGGGCTTGACGTGGCTTGAGGCATTTTGCTGATCGCAGATATTCTAGGTTTTTATGGTCTGTGTAATTCAGTATTGGGCGAGTGGCTCCTTCCAGCAAATACCTCCATTTCTCCAAAGCGGCTTTAATCGAAAGGAGCTCTCGATCTCCCTCATCATAGTTCCTTTCCGCTGGGGTAGGTTTCCCTGAATAGAATGCGACCGGAGGGATCACATCCTTGAGGCCTTGACACTGTGACAGGACTGCTCCCACTGCGCATTCTGATGCATCCACTTCTACGATGTTGGGTAAGGTGGAATCTGGGTGACTTAGGACAGGAGCAGTGGTAAAACATTTCTTTAATGTCTCGAAAATGGCCTGTGCCTCAGTAGTCTAGCAAAAACGAATACCCTGCTTGGTGAGACATGTAACAGGAGAGATGATGGCTGAAAAGTTCCTGATAAATTTGCGATAGAAATTAGCGAATCCTACAAATCGTTGGATCCCCTTCTTATCCGTGGGAGCAGGCTAGGATCGCTAAGACTTTCTGTGAGTCCATCTTGATTCCATCAGTGGAAATAATTAACGCCAGAAACTGGATGCTTCGTTGCTCAAAGTCGCATTTTTTGGCTTTGGCATAAAGTCCATGCTGGCGCAACCGACATAGCACATTTTTAACATGCCTCCGGTGCACCTCTAGTGAAACAGAAAATATCAGGATGTCAACCAGGTAGACAACGACAAAAGATATCAAGGAAGTCTCTAAAAATGTTGTTGATGAAGCGCTGGAAGGTGGCTGGTGCGTTGCATAAACCAAAGGGCATGACTAAGTATTCAAAGTGCCCAAATCGAGTTCGGAATGCAGTCTACCATTCATCCCCTTCCCGGATACGGACCAAGTTGTAGGCCCCTCTTAAGTCCAATTTTGTAAAGACCATGGCAGATTTCAGCCTTTGAAAATGTTCAGAAACCAAGGGAAGAGGATAGCGGTTCTTCACTGTGATCTTGTTTAGGTCGCGGTAATCTACATATGGTCTCAGGGAATGATCTTTCTTCTCTACAAAGAATATACCTGCAGCAGCCGGTGAGGTAGAAGGACGGATAAATCCCTTCTGCAGGTTTTCATCAATATAGTCCTTCAAGGCCTCTAGTTCCCATTAGGACAAGGGAAAGATGCATTCAAAAGGGATTTCGGCTCCAGGAAGCAGCTTGATGGGGCAATCATATGGTCTGCGTGGAGGAAGAGTATCTGATTCCCGTTTGCTGAAAACATCAGTATTCATGGTAAGGCTTAGGAATCACTTGGCATAATTCTGTGTCTAAGTCAATGCACAACAACATAGTTGATGATGGAGCTGATGCTGTTATGCAGTGTTCTTGGCAATATGGTGACAAAAACTGGACACCTCCAGAGTTCCAATCAATCTGAGGGTTGTGCGCCTGAAGCCAGGGTAGGCCCAAGTTGACAGGAAATAGTGGTGATGAAATTGCGTCTAGACGCAGTAGTTCATGATGATTAATGGAATTGATGGTCAGGATTGGTGGGGTCTCTTTGGTTACAAATCCTGATTTAATGCAAGACCCATCAGCCAGGAATACGGTGAGACCTTGTCCTCTGGTTTGTAATGGAATATGTTGCTGAGCTGCGAAGGACAGGTCAATGAAACAGCTACAAGCTCATGAATCAGTAATAGCAGTCACCGACATGGTTTTTCACGGAAGCTGGAAGGAAACAGGCAGAGCTATGTGAGCTGAGCTGGCAGGCAAAGGTGACTGGTTAACTGAAGAAAGGGAAAGACACTTAGCTGGGCAGGTGTGCACATAGTGACCGGCTTCTCCGCAGTATAGGCAAGGGTTATTTACACGTCTGCGTTGATGTTCTTCTGGAGTTAATGAAGGGCGGATCAGACCCAGTTGCATGGGTTCAGGTGACTCTGGAGCAGGTGAAGCAGAATTTCCAGAGACCGGGTTGGGAGGAACAGGAATCCTGGGTAACATCCATACTAGGCGGAACTGTTGTGTGGATCTTTCAGACCTGCGTTCATGTAAGCAGCGATAAATCAGAATCAAAAGGGCGATTAACCCTTCTAGAGAACTTGGCACTCCGACCCAGGCAAGTTCATCCTTAACACCTTCTGAGAGACCCAAACGAAACTGGTGACGAAGGGCTGCATCTTTCCAACTGGTATCTGCGCTCCAGTTTCAAAAGTCAGTGACGTAATCTTCAACCGCTCTGCTGCCTTGCTTGAGTGCATGTAAAGCTGCCTCCGCAGTGGTGCTTCGCTGTGGATCATCATATAATTGTGTCACGGCGTCAAAGAATAATTGCATGGTATTTAGTTGTGCGTTATTCTCTTCTAATAATCGGTGGTCCCAGGATTGTGGTTCTCCTTGAAGCAGGGAAATTATGAATCCAACCTTAGTGGATTCCAGGGAAAAAGTCTGTGGCTGTAGAGTAAAGTAAAGTTGACATGCTTTATGCAATGCTCTGAACTTACTCCGGTTACCGGAGAACCTCTCAGGGGTTGATACCTGAGGTTCAGGGGATAACATCATTACCGTAGGATTGGTTACAGTCCCAGCTTGAATAGCAGATGCGGCAGAGGCAGGAGCTGAGTCAAGGACAGAACACGTTCCTCCAGATGAACATATCCTTCCTGTAGCGTCTTAACTACCTGTGAAAGCTCAGCGAGGTGCTGAAAGATTTTTATCCAATGGAGAGGGTCCTCTTACAGGCTCAGACATGGCTGTTTGGTACTGTCACGTACCTGGTCGATGAGCCTGACGTGTAGAGGAGGGCCTCTCGTACAACTCCGGCTCATGGACCACTGATAGTGAGACAGCAGCCACAGGAGCACAGTGACGTAGGAGTGCCTGTAATCAGTCCAGTAGTTTGCGTGGCCGCAGTGAACACGCTGGTAGAAGGCGGCTGGAAGCAAGACTTGCTGGGCTGAAGTTGTAGCAGGCCGGATGAGCAGGGTGCAGGGTCAGACAAGCCGGGTCGGTAATGGTCGGGCAGGATGGACATAGACGATGGACAGCAGAATGGTCGGGTCACAAGCCAAGTCGGCACCAGGAGAGCATCAAGCCAGGATCAGTAGGCAGAAGCGAAATCCAGAAGACAAGCCAGGGTCAGGGTATGAAGCAGACAAGCACAAGTTAGGGATGAGCCGAATCAAGATCAGAGGTCACACGGAGTCAGGAACAGTACACAGAAGCTGCAGACCAAACAGCAATAAGTCCATGCAGGGAGTCAGTTTAAATAGCCAGCCTGGCGCCAACTAGTGACGAATGCGCGCATTGATGCGCGAACACGCATTCGCCAATGCATGAATGCCTATGCATGCTCCCTAAACCATAAACAAAATGTCTGCTTGATCAGTTGCTGGTCTGCGCATACGCGTATGCACGTGCCGAGGAGCTCTATCTATCCTATGCACCAGACTTCTCTGACAGCTGCAGCCACTGGCTGGAACTTCAATCAAATTTACAATGTTGTAGTCTGATCACTGGGAGGAAAGAGACTGAGGAAATGCTGCTTCCTACCTGCAGCAGGTTGATAACATCATCTTACCTTAGGCAAAGTCAGTTAACTGCCGCTTAAGGGCAGGCTTTTGCAATAAAATGCACAGCTTTTCCGAAAGTAATACTATTGCTGTATATTATGACACATCGGAAATTAAAGTGGTTGTTACCACAACAATGGATATCACTGCAAGCCACTCTATTATATCTAGGCATACCACACTGTCTAAATGTTTTATTAAAACAAAGCTTGTAAATAGCTTTTTACAGCTATCTTCAGGAAGGTCACGTGACTTCTGGCCGGTCTACAGCAGGAGGGCCTGAGATCTCCCTCTGACGTCAGCCTCGGAGGTCATGTGGCTGCTCAGCCTCTCCTGCTGTAGCTCTGGATCGAATTAGGAGATGGCCAGGAGTCACGTGATTGGCCTAAAGATAGCTGTAAAAAGGTATTTACAAGCATTGTTTTATTAAAACACTTATACAGTGTGGTATGCCTAGATATAATAAAGGGGCTGGCAGTGACAATTGATAATATTTTATTCTCTCCTAATAGTCCTAATAGTGGCAGGAAGGGGGGGGGGGGCACGCACGGAGACAGAGACAGAGACACAGACACGGAGCTGACAGGCAGAGAGGGAGTGGATGAGGGGGACAGAGGAGAGCTGTGGATGACGGAGGCACGCAGGTGGACCACAGTCATCAAGGCTCAGCAGCCCAGACTATCATGGTCAGGGCACAGAGGACGACACAGGAAGTGGCAGGATCAGCCAGGTTTTTTTACAGCTTAGAGAGGGGCAGATTAGATAGCATAAGTACTGTGCTGTTAAATCCGGCTCAGATTTCAGTGCTCCCTGAGCAGAGAGCTGGTGTCTGTCAGTCACCGCAGTCTGCATTGCCACTCCAGCGCAATGGAGGGGACGGGAGTGGCCGGCTCAGGCTCCCAGTGGCTCACTAAGAGGCTTAGCCAAATGGTGGTCTAGGCATGAACGTGGATCCTGACCATATAGTCGTGACCTTTCCTGAGCCTGGACCAGCTCTGTGGCATCAGCCGACAGTGGGCTTCAGCCTGCTGTCTGCTGAAAACAGGTTACACAGGAGTGCAGAACGAACTGCACTCCTGTGAACCACAGGAGAAGTACATCCAAAACAAGCTTTGGTTGTACTTCTCCTTTAAATCATCTTCCTATGGAGATCTAAAATCTGCCTGCTTGTTATTTAGGATTGCATTTTCTTCATCATCTTTGATGCATCAGGTTTTTGTGTGCTGCTATGTTATGTGTTGTGTGTTTTCAGAGAGTAAAAGGTATTACTTGTGGCATCTATCATGTCGTATAACATACTCACATATGGCTTAGGGCAATGGCAGTGAAATTATTTGATATAAATTCCTACACCGTGAACTAAGAAGAATAAATCATATGTTCAGCAGCAACTTTCTAATAGTTCAGATGGGATAGCAGATAGTGTACATCACATATGTCAAACACAAGGCCCGGGGGCTGAATGCGGCCCTCCAGGCCATTTCATGTGGCCCTCACATCTCTCCTGCAGCTTCGCCCCCAGCTTCTTACCAGCAGCAGCACCAGGTAAGGGGGTGCACTGTGATGCAAGGGAGGGTGGAGGACTCTTGACTTCTAATGGTGGGGGGGCACTTGACATTTGATGTAAGGGGGGTGGGGTGCTGTAGACCAGTGTTTCTCAACTCCAGTCCCCAGGGCACACTAAAGCCTCGTACACACGCACCGATTGTTGGCCGTGAATTTTCGGCCGCCTTCCGATCGGCCGATTATCGGCTTGTTAGTATGATGCTTCCGACAGCCGACTGCTTTTTTTCACCCGAACAAAATCTGGTGTGCATGCTATAAAATTTTTGTTGGCCGTCAACAGAAAGGCTGATTGTTCCTCAGTCAGTACAGATTTTCGGCCGACAAAATTCGTGTGCAGTCTAGAGCACATTTCAACCAACACAACAACACTGGACAAAAGACGGCCAATCGGTCGGCCAACAATCGGTGCGTGTGTACGAGGCTTAAGGCTGGCCATACACTATACAATGTTCTTGTTCAACTTTCCTTTAGATTTACCAAAACCATATAATATGAGGTCAAACCTAAACACTTTCAATTTGTATGCAGTCAGGCAGGCCCTTGCACTACATAGTTTAAGGTAAATCTAAAGGAAATTGAATAAGAAAATTGTATAGTGTATGGCCAGCCTAACAGGCCAGGTTTGAAAGAAAATTGGAATACATCACAGGTGATATAATTTGCTGCTCTTTGATTGCAGTAGTCTGCATCTCCCCAAGGTAATACTTAACATTTGGCCTGTTAATGTGCCCTGAGGACCGGAGTTGAGAAACACTGATCTAGACATCTGCCTATAAGTATTATGAGAATACTATGATTCTATACCAGTTGAAAAGGAGGGTCGCACACCACTGGTGTCTTTCACAAGAAACTTTATTGGAGACTTCAGACAGAAAACCATGGCAGAACCATGTTCTCTCTGAGCACTCTCCAGTAAAGTTTCTTGTGGATGATACCAGTGGTGTGCGACCCTCCTTTTCAGACTTGCAGTAGATAAATGTATATAGTCTCACAAATACAACTGGCCCTTTGAGGGCAACCATAATTCTGACGCGGTGAATTTGAGTTTGACATCCCTGCTGTACATTACAAAAAAACCCAGACCTGTTAAATCTCAGCAATAGAAATTGTATTTTCATCTTGCATAGCGTGAGGAAGGGTTAAAGCCTCCCTCAGGTTTAATTGTCCATTTCTCCAATGGGGACACAGCAATAAAAAAAAAAATAGCAAAGGTTCCATACTTTCCAAATAAAAAACAAATTTTAATGGAATTCCACTTCCAAACCAAACAGAAAGAAGTGGGTATGGTTGTTAGGAAATGACATGAACATCAAAGGGCCCTCCTCAGTGCTGTCTTATATTTCCATATATCACAATGCAGGGCTGTCTTCACAAAGCTTAGCTTTTTTTATCCAGATAGTCTGTTATGATCATTCTTGACATTGTCACAAAACACTATTATTATGCAAACATGCTGAAATGACCATGTGAAGGAAACAGCAATCAAAGCATTTTCTGGCCATTTTTCTGCAATAAAATTCATGTGACTTTACCCTAAAGGATGGCACAAGCCATCTGTAGCAGGGTAGTATGAGCAGTAATTTTGTAAGAGGTATTGCATTAACAATAACATATCGTACAAATAAATGATATCTAACAAATAACAAATACTATAAAAAAAAAAAAAAGACAATAAGATCTAAAAAACAAAATTAATGAAACGCTTCATACCTCCGAAACTTCATTGCTTTTGAGCCAGTCTGAGTCCTAAAATCTGTAGCACTTGTACTTTATAGAGTCCAATAATAATTGGAAATGTTACAGCATAAACTTTGATCTGTAATATGCACATCAAAATGTTTAGCGCTTCTTAACTTCCCATCTGTCTATGCACATAGCGATTAAACTGTTAACTCTTTGGTGAAGAGGACTCTTTCCCATCTGTCAGCTTGGCTCTGCTCTTTGTTGTTACCTCTTCATTTTCTTTGTACTAAAAAGCATTTATTGTAGAAATTGTCTGATTTAACTGTCTCCACAATCCATTTTACTTTTACAGACTGTGAGTGGTAGAGCCTGAGTTTCAGTACTGGACACAGGCCTGGAATACCCTTGGCACTGATGAGTGCCAAGTGCCTGGCTGAAATTTATGATTGGAAACCAATGCAATCTAATCTTAGTTCATGCTTCCCCTCAGAGTCTCATCCTCAGCCTGAATCAGCTGTCTTGTTTAACTCTCTTTTGATACTGGAATAGATTTGATATTGCTTTAACTGTCTTTCCATTATGACAATCACATTCCATAAGCAATTTTTGCTACATTTTATACTGTGTGAACACTCTAGTGTCCATTCACACTAGTACGACTTGTCAGGCGATTTGGTCACGCGTCCCATAGTGTAGTACAGGAACGGTTCTAATAGGAGCGACACAAGTCGCTTCGACTTAGAAAAAGGGTCCTGTACTACTTCGGGACGACCTGGAGTGACTTGCATAGACATTAATTTTATGAAGTCCGTGCAAGTCACGCCGAAGTCTCGGTGCACGCGACTTCACAGGTCACCCGGAAGTCGTGCCGCTTCAGTGTGAACCGACACTTAGGGGTTTATTTACTAAAACTGGAGAGTGCAAAATCTGGTGCAGCTATGCATAGACACTAGGGATGCACTGATACCCTTTCGGTCAAGTATAGTAGTTATCAATACGAGTAATGATACTTGACGACAGTGACGGCCCGTCCATTGGGGGCACCACCTCCCATCCATGCATCCCGCCCCCTAATCTACATGTAGGGCGAATGGATTCCAATGTTTTTTTTTTTAAGCACCCGATTAGAGCCAGAGGCTCTAATACGCTTCAAAAAAGGGAGTGCTCTGCGCCCCGAGCCCACCCAGTTGTGTGACAATAGCGAATGAAGGGGGGAGGAGACGGCCGCCGAGAAGGGACATGAAGGAGCCTGAGGGAGAAGCCGCCGCCTGTCATTCCGGAGGAACAAGGTAAGTAAACAGGCAGGCGGGCGAGATGTGGTGGTGCAGGCTGGAGTGGTGATATGGGGGGGCAGGTCCGTCGGCTGCCCCCCCCCCCAACTGATGGACCACCAGCCGCCACTGGTCCGTACTCCGTCGGACTCGACTCCCGCGACTCCCGCTGCCGCCGCCCCGGGCCTACAGTCAGAGGTAGAGCAGCAGGCCAGCAGCACGCCACGCAGCTGGTCACCACTCACCGTCCGTGAGGTAAGTCCACTCCACACTGGTCACTGCATTGATGGGGACATGCTGGTCACTGCATTGATGGGGACATGCTGGTCACTGCATTGATGGGGACATGCTGGTCACAGCATTAATAGGGACATGCTGGTCACTGCATTGATGGGGACATGCTGCTCACTGCATTAATGGGGACATGCTGGTCACTGCATTGATGGGGACATGCTGGTCACTGCATTGATGGAGACATGCTGGTCACTGCATTAATGGGGACATGCTGGTCACTGCATTGATTGAGACATGCTGGTCACTGCATTAATGGGGACATGCTGGTCACTGCATTGATGGGGGCATGCTGGTCACTGCATTGATGGGGGCATGCTGGTCACTGCATTGATGGGGACATGCTGGTCACTGCATTGATGGGGGCATGCTGGTCACTGCATTGATGGGGGCAGCCCGGCGGTAACGGTAAGTGAAGTGAATGATAATGTGTATTATTACAAGGGGTAACTATGAATACTTTTTCAAGGCACTGTTCCTTGATTACTGAAGGCCCCTTTAACACTTGTGTGGCGTCAAAGTCACGCAATTTTTTACCGCATTTTTTGACGCAAATTTTTCTTTTTGCGCCCCCCCAAAAATTTTGGGCACCAGCCGCCACTGGTTATATATATATACAGTATATATAATAAAACTTAAAATTAAAAATTTATTGGAAAGTATAGGAATTGCTTATGTGAAAAATGAACAGTATAAGTAGAAAAAGTAAATCGCTCTACGCAAAGTATTCCCCAATGTCACTGCATAAAAATTAAATTTAGAAAACATAAGGATCATGACTCAAGTGGATACCAATACCCAGGTAACCAATTTTATGAGTAGGAAGTTGTCTATGTAAAATCCCTTTGATAAAAAAGAGCACTTCTCAAGTTGGTCATAGCTGATGCCTCAATTTATGCTGCAAATGTCTTTGATAAAATTGTGGCTTTGTCTAATACAAGTAGACTTTTCTGGCTGGCGGAGAGTGGCCGGCTGTAAAGCTAGACTCTGTGCTGCCCTAGTAAATATCCTTGATATCATCATGAACAAAATTCTCCCTAAATATCCTTCTTAGAAATATAGTGTGGCCTTTGATCCCAGAATCAGACAAAGGTCATACCAGGCAGATCTCCCCCACCCCAAAGCACCCCCCCTCCCATGTTAAGGGCAGGTTGCCTGGTATCGTTCAGGAGGGGGGCGCTTGCTAACCCCCCCCCCCCCTTTCCTTACCTGCCAGGCTGCATGCTCAGATAAGTGCCTGGTATGTATTTTGGGAAGGACTCCACACCGTATTTGATTTTTTACATTTTATGTGTGGGGTTCCCCTTAAAATCTTACCAGACCCGAAGGACCTGGTATGCATTGCTGGGGGGACGACCCTATGCTGTTTTTGTTTCAGAATTGACAGCTGATGAGTCATTCATTGTTAAGGACGCAGCAGCAGGCTTCCCCACCTGCTCCTTAGCAACCAGCTATGGGGGGGGGGACCCCAGGCTGTTTCTGACAAATATTGCATGTGATACCGCCAGAAAAACTCTGGTGATAAATATTGCATGTTTTTTTTACTCTCTCTTCCGTTTATGAATTGGACTTGAGAGCTTACCGCATGTTTTTTTGACGATATTTACGCCACATTTTTCATTTTGCGTTAAATACCGTTTTTTTTTTTTTTTGGGTGAATTGGACTTTATTTACAGCATGCGATAATATATGCAAATTAGTCATATGATCATATTATTGCATGCAGTAAATGTTATTGAAGTTTTTTCTTTCCAATGACACCAGCTACTAAGGGACAATGTTTTGCATTTCAGTGACACCATCAACTCATGGACATATTTTTCATTTCCATGACACCATTGACTCAGGGGCAGAATACCCATCTTTGCACTAGGCACTTGATGATTTTGTCCCCATACTGATGGTAGCACTACAGCTACTGATTGACAGACCCAAAATTGTTGCCCCACCACCACTGTGAATTGCCAGATAATGTCTCCCTGCTGCACTACCGCTGCAAAATGACCTGGCCTGCTCCTCTTTGTAAACAAACCTGCTGAGGATCCTGGGTGATGTCACTGGCCAAATATAGTCATGACCATATTTAGTCAATGACATCCCCCAGCTTTCCTGGCTTCTTTGTTTACAAATAGAAGTCAGCTGGGGATATGTCATTCTGTAGGGGTAGGGCAGCAGGGTAACATTACTGACAATTTATGGTGATGGTAGGGTAATGACATCAGAAGTTGGGTCATCAAGATTGACAATGGATCTACATTACTTGGCAACATGATACAACTAATCAGCCGGGTATCCTGGGTGATATCTTTGACAATGTTTACAAACAGCCAGCCAGGGATCTGTCATTTTGCGGTGGTAGTGCGGCATAGCAACATATGCGGGTGGTGGATCATCACAATTGAGACTTGATCTACTTTACTGGATGATGTTATTGGTGCTGAATTTGCATGCTTTTTTTTTTTTTATTGTATCATACTGTAATTAAAGGGCTTTGCTTCCCCCTTTCAAAGTACCCTCTCAGTGTTGAAAGTCATGAAGCCTGGAATGTTTCTGGAAAGGGAGGGGGGGGGGGGTGCACTTAGCCAATGAAGCTGCATCCCTAGATAAGGGTCTAGTATGAATTTTAAGGGGAGCTCCACTCTGTTTCTTTCCTCTGGGTACTCTGGCCTCCTCCCACACTCCAAAGACATGCTGGTAAGTTGACTGGCTCCTGTCTAAATCAGCCCTGGTATATGTACTGTATGTATGAATGTGAGTTAGGGACCATCGATTGTAAGCTCCTTGAGGTCTGGGACTGATGTGAATGTACAATATATATGTAAAGCGCTGTATAAATTGACAGCGCTATATACATACCTGTGATAATTAAATAAGTGTGTAATATCAGGTATCTATCCATTTATTTTCCCAGAAATGTATAAGATGTGTGCATCTGCAGGCAACCCGGCATAATCTCTAGTAGGATAATTTTCCTCTAGCAGCAAGCTCCTTAGAGAAGATTTTCAGCCAAATTCAAGCATCGACCTTCTTTTCTTAATTGAGATACTTAATTAATTGGGAGAAATCTAATCATATCCCTCCTTGCTTTAAAATGCATATTATCCCAGAGATGTATTTCCTTATTTAGAAAAAAAAATATTTATATAATGGACAGGAGTGTCTAAATTCTCATTCTGTGAGATTGATTTAGTAAAGCCAAGGGAATTTTACCTTTTGCGAGAGAATGTTCCCTTAGCTTAGTGAATGAGGTGAAAATTCACTCTGCAAAGAATACCAGATCATGTGCAAGGAAAATTAAAAATAAAACAGTTTTCGCTTGCATTTGATTGGATGAAGGAAATCAGCACATCTATATTATTATTACTATTATACAGGATTTATAATGTGCCAGCAGTTTGCGCAGAGCTTTTTCAACATTAGGGCAGAAAATACAGGTACAATACAATTCCATACAGGAGGAATCAGAGGGCCTTGCTCGTTAGAGCTTACAATCTAGGAGGGAGGGTCAAGTGAAACAAAAGGCAATAACTGTGGGAGATGAGCTGATGGAGAAAATTAAAATACAGTTGTTAGGTGTGGGTAGGATAGGCTTCTCTGAAGAGAAGGGTTTTCAGGGGTCGCCTAAAAGCTAATAGAGTAAGAGATAATCGGACAAATTGGGGTAGGGAGTTCCATAGGGTGGGTGAGGCTCGGGAGAAGTCCTGGGTGTGAGCATGGGAGGAGGTGACGAGGGAGCTAGAGAGCAAGATGTCTTGAGAGAAACAAAGAGAAATATTAGGTTGGTCTTTTTTGAGACTAGGCTAGTGATGTAGCTGGGGGCTAAGTTGTGGATAGCTTTGTATGTTGTTGTTGGTATTTTTAATGTAATTTGTTGGGTGAGTGGAAGCCAGTGGAGGGATTGACAATGAGAAGTAGCAGACACTGAGCGATCGGTAAGGTGGGTGAGTATGGCAGCAGCATTCATGATGGGGTGAAGGGGAATAGCCTATGTAGAGGTAAGCAAATGAGAAGGGAGTTATACAGCTCATTCACTAAGCTAAGATAAGCTGAAAATTTTCCTGCAAATTGAACAGCCACTTTTTCTTTAGTAAATAACGCCTATGTCTTTAAAATCTGCCATGTACTTTTCCTATGACTCCAGCAGTTCAGCAATGTGCAACAGAGGGAGTGAATGCAGGGGAACCTTTATTGGAAAGACAAACTTAGCCTTTATAACCAGAAGATTTCAGCCAGATCCTTAACAAGTAGTACAACTTCTAGACAGATCTGTTCACTGCAAGAAAAAACAAGAACTTCTGAGGTTTTTCTACCTGCATCCAAAAGACACAATTAAATTATGCTTTTCATCCATTATTTCAAGGTTTGTTAGAAAAATCAGGATGGAAAAAGCCACCCTGTTGGTCCAATAGGTCAATGTCTTCTTCTTACTGGGTCATCTAGTGATAGGACACCTGTGGATTCTACCATTGAGAGATGGCTTGCTTCACCAGGGCTTCACTTTACCTCACAATATAGCCTGTAAGGGGTTGGCTCGGTAGCGGGTGTGGGTGACCCCTTGGGTGGGTTCGTTACACAGAGAGACAGCCGAGGAGTGGTTGAAAACAACGGTCTATGGTTTATTCTTCCAATTTGCTGGAAACAAGTGCGAGCATCCAAACAGCATAAATCAAACAAACATAAAATAAACCCTGGCCACTTGGGGCGCCTAGAAAATCCAAGAAAGTAGACCGCACTCAGGAAATGTAAGATGAAAACAATCAAAACTCCTTTATTCTTCTTCGGTACAGCAGACAGACAGTACAATGCACATAACAGACGTGTCGGGTTGACGCGTTTCACGATATAGATCGCTTACTCATAACCACACACTGTGGAACCGTGGAAGCCGACATACATTTGTAGGTAAACCAAAAAAAAGAGGGAGGTGACCGAAGAATGTAATTGCTTGCACCTTGAATTGATTGATTGATAAGAAACAGATGTAGGTTCAGCAAGTCCACAGTTCCACAGTGAAAGACAATTAGATACAAAACTCCTTCACCACATAGGGGAATTGAGATATACATACGAACAATATAAAACCATATGTGTGACTGATACAAAGATATAAAGATATAAAACAATGGCTGAAAAAATAGGAACCAATAAATGAATGAATCATGCATGAGTAAATAAAAAACCTCATCATTGAATGCTTTAGACTCTGGTGGCGAGGACATAATAAATAAAAAACAACAAATATATGTAGAAAGTGGTCGTCCAATGTATGGAAAGGATCTCTCAAATGTAGTTGGTGACTATGTAAAAAATCGTATATATAAAAAAGATAGTTTATTGGAATAACATACCAGATGTTACACTGATATTAATCCTGAAAAAGAGAAGATAGCTCCCATGCATATAAAGAATATTATGTGTTAAAAATGTAAAAAAATATAAAAAATGTAAAAAAAAAAAAAAATGTAAACAAAATGTGAAAAAAGTAAAAAGAACTCGTGAAAAGAAAAACCACATTTTTGACAATAGTTGAAGACACGTGAAATCAATATGAATAAAGATAGATGGTGATGGTGAAAGATGTGGAAGTAAATATACTTCTGAATATAGAATGTGAAAGAAATAATTATTCTTCTTCCAAAAACGTGTGAAGAAGGGTGATAAAGTGAAAAAATATATAATAATAAATGTGATATGATAAAAAATAACAATCCGTCAAGTGTGTAGCATAATCGATGAACATTAATCAATATGTAAAGAAAACGCAAAACACGGGATGAAACTGAAAATAATGTGCAACTAGTGTGCGTGATAGTGAGATGTAGTGAAAGTATAGGTTAACATATCAATGAAGACGACTCATATAGAAAATATAAAACATGAATTGTCATGCCACCAGAGGATAAGCACCGAAAAAAGCCTATAGGTTCCCATTTTTACAGATGTATCTAGACTGACACCAAAATCGCCATGTATAAATTCACTAATTAAGTATGTAAATAATTGATCGACCAAATACATAGTTCAAAGAAGACACTCAAAAACAGAAGCGCATGCATACAAAATATATAGAAAAACCATTTCATAGAAGCATGTTCCATTTGTTTGAGTGTGTCCGTGAATGTAATGGGACATGTAAATATAGTGAAGAACCAGTAAACATTAATTTAACATAGAAAATCACTATATGTAGTGAATATAATAAGATATGAACTGGAATGGAGAAATATATGCGATATGGCGGCATGGTGTCAAGGAAAAGGAAGACCCCCTCTTCCAATGGTGATTTTATTAATCAAAAAGTCATTGGAAAAATATAGAAATTATAACTAGTAACCATTGTTGACACTCAGACAGCTTGTTGACCTTAAATGAATGCATATTGATAGTAGCAAAATATGATGATAGAAATAAAGTGACTGGTGCATAGAATATATCAAGAAAGGAAGGGCTCGAAGAAGCTCGGAACGAGCCTCAAATGGAGCCTCGAAACAGGGAAATAACCATGACCTGACATGAGACTAAGCGCCTAAAAAAGACCTTATTATTTAGAAAAAAGGGAAGTAAGGTAAAGAGAAGAAAGAGAAAAAAGAAAAAGAAAAATCTCAAAGCTATATGGAGCTACATAGCAGAATCCTTCAAACCATTACCGGATGGCGATCAAAAAACAGAAGCAAATGACTCCTGACATATAACCATGAATAACCACGGGGTTCGTGGCTGAAAACCAAAACCAGAGAAATACATAAAATTTAAATAAAAATAGAAAGTCAAAAAATCAAAAAATCAAAAAGCCAAAAATATATATATATATATATATATATATATATATATATATATATATATATATATATATATAAATAATAAAAGTTAATAAAAATTAATTAAAAATGAAAAACCAAAAACTGAAAACCAAAAACCAAAAAAACAAAAAAAGGGGAAGGATATGTAGAGCATAGTATTAAATGAAAAAAGAAAAGAAAAAAGAGGGGAGAGGGAGACTCACTCATAAAAATGAGTGACGTCCCACTCAAAATTCAATCCCTGTGGAATGCGAGTTTGAAGCCTAAAAATCCAAGAGACCTCTTTTTTGCATAATATATGGAAAATATCCCCGCCTCTAATTGGTTTAGTGATGCGCTCTATGACCTGAACCTGTACTAGGGACAAGTCACCTCCATGGTTGTGATTGAAGTGGCGTGCCACATTAGTTGATTTTGATAGTCTAATGTCACTTAGATGTTCCCTGAACCTATCTTTAAGCCTGCGAGTGGTTCTACCTACATATTGTATCAAACAGGCCTTGCAGGTTATAAGATATATGACATATTCTGAGTTACAGTTAAAAAACTTTTCAAGATGAAAAGCCTTTTCATTCACCGAAGACTTAAAGGTGTTTCCATGGAGGATATGGGGGCAAGTGACACAATCAGTCATGCCACATTTGTAATTGCCTCTACAGTATAGCCAAGTAGGGGATTGTTTAGGTTTTTTAGAAAGATAAAGGCTAGGTGATAAGACGTTGCCCAGGGTGACAGCTCTTTTGGCAACTATATTGACTCCCTCGTTTAGAATGTTAGCACATATATCGTCAGTATTAAGAAGCGTTAGATGTTTCTGGATAATTGTTTTGACCTTGTGGAATTCTAAACTATACGGAAGAGACAACGTAATAGAGGGCATGGGTTTAGAGTTTTTCATGTGGGTAAGTGGAGTGCGGTTATGTCTATATTTATTGCTGGCTTTAGATTTTTGGTTAATAGATTTAGTTAGAGTATTGTTGGTGTTGGAACATCGTTGTTTATTCAGGAGATCAGTCCGATCTCTATTAAGGGCCAGGACATATGCTCTGTTAATCATCCATTGCGGATATCCTCTAGCAAGGAATCTAGATCGTAAAGAAAGTGATTCTTTTTTGAAATCCGCAATATTACTGCATATTCTGCGCAATCTCAAAAACTGCCCAACGGGTATGCCTTTCAGTGTATGCATTGGGTGGCTAGATTCCGCATGTAACAGGCTGTTGCCTGACAGTGGTTTTCTATATAAATTGGAGACAACTCTGTCGCCCAAATGACTCAAGGTAACATCTAAAAATTCAATTCTATCTGGGCTCCTGTGTCCCGTGAATTTTTTTACGTTGTCTCTCCCGTATAGTTTAGAATTCCACAAGGTCAAAACAATTATCCAGAAACATCTACCGCTTCTTAATACTGACGATATATGTGCTAACATTCTAAACGAGGGAGTCAATATAGTTGCCAAAAGAGCTGTCACCCTGGGCAACGTCTTATCACCTAGCCTTTATCTTTCTAAAAAACCTAAACAATCCCCTACTTGGCTATACTGTAGAGGCAATTACAAATGTGGCATGACTGATTGTGTCACTTGCCCCCATATCCTCCATGGAAACACCTTTAAGTCTTCGGTGAGTGAAAAGGCTTTTCATCTGGAAAAGTTTTTTAACTGTAACTCAGAATATGTCATATATCTTATAACCTGCAAGGCCTGTTTGATACAATATGTAGGTAGAACCACTCGCAGGCTTAAAGATAGGTTCAGGGAACATCTAAGTGACATTAGACTATCAAAATCAACTAATGTGGCACGCCACTTCAATCACAACCATGGAGGTGACTTGTCCCTAGTACAGGTTCAGGTCATAGAGCGCATCACTAAACCAATTAGAGGCGGGGATATTTTCCATATATTATGCAAAAAAGAGGTCTCTTGGATTTTTAGGCTTCAAACTCGCATTCCACAGGGATTGAATTTTGAGTGGGACGTCACTCATTTTTATGAGTGAGTCTCCCTCTCCCCTCTTTTTTTCATTTAATACTATGCTCTACATATCCTTCCCCTTTTTTTGGTTTTTTGGTTTTTGGTTTTCAGTTTTTGGTTTTTCATTTTTAATTAATTTTTATTAACTTTTATTATTTATATATATATATATATATATATATATATATATATATATATATATATATATATATATATATTTTTTTTTTTTTTTTTTTTGGCTTTTTGATTTTTTAACTTTCTATTTTTATTTAAATTGTATGTATTTCTCTGGTTTTGGTTTTCAGCCACGAACCCCGTGGTTATTCATGGTTATATGTCAGGAGTCATTTGCTTCTGTTTTTTGATCGCCATCCGGTAATGGTTTGAAGGATTCTGCTATGTAGCTCCATATAGCTTTGAGATTTTTCTTTTTCTTTTTCTCTTTCTTCTCTTTACCTTACTTCCCTTTTTTCTAAATAATAAGGTCTTTTTTAGGCCCTTAGTCTCATGTCAGGTCATGGTTATTTCCCTGTTTCGAGGCTCCATTTGAGGCTCATTCCGAGCTTCTTCGAGCCCTTCCTTTCTTGATATATTCTATGCACCAGTCACTTTATTTCTATCGTCATATTTTGCTACTATCAATATGCATTCATTTAAGGTCAACAAGCTGTCTGAGTGTCAACAATGGTTACTAGTTATAATTTCTATATTTTTCCAATGACTTTTTGATTAATAAAATCACCATTGGAAGAGGGGGTCTTCCTTTTCCTTGACACCATGCCGCCATATCGCATATATTTCTCCATTCCAGTTCATATCTTATTATATTCACTACATATAGTGATTTTCTATGTTAAATTAATGTTTACTGGTTCTTCACTATATTTACATGTCCCATTACATTCACGGACACACTCAAACAAATGGAACATGCTTCTATGAAATGGTTTTTCTATATATTTTGTATGCATGCGCTTCTGTTTTTGAGTGTCTTCTTTGAACTATGTATTTGGTCGATCAATTATTTACATACTTAATTAGTGAATTTATACATGGCGATTTTGGTGTCAGTCTAGATACATCTGTAAAAATGGGAACCTATAGGCTTTTTTCGGTGCTTATCCTCTGGTGGCATGACAATTCATGTTTTATATTTTCTATATGAGTCGTCTTCATTGATATGTTAACCTATACTTTCACTACATCTCACTATCACGCACACTAGTTGCACATTATTTTCAGTTTCATCCCGTGTTTTGCGTTTTCTTTACATATTGAATAATGTTCATCGATTATGCTACACACTTGACGGATTGTTATTTTTTATCATATCACATTTATTATTATATATTTTTTCACTTTATCACCCTTCTTCACACGTTTTTGGAAGAAGAATAATTATTTCTTTCACATTCTATATTCAGAAGTATATTTACTTCCACATCTTTCACCATCACCATCTATCTTTATTCATATTGATTTCACGTGTCTTCAACTATTGTCAAAAATGTGGTTTTTCTTTTCACGAGTTCTTTTTACTTTTTTCACATTTTTTTTACATTTTTTATATTTTTTGACATTTTTAACACATAATATTCTTTATATGCATGGGAGCTATCTTCTCTTTTTCAGGATTAATATCAGTGTAACATCTGGTATGTTATTCCAATAAACTATCTTTTTTATATATACGATTTTTTACATAGTCACCAACTACATTTGAGAGATCCTTTCCATACATTGGACGACCACTTTCTACATATATTTGTTGTTTTTTATTTATTATGTCCTCGCCACCAGAGTCTAAAGCATTCAATGATGAGGTTTTTTATTTACTCATGCATGATTCATTCATTTATTGGTTCCTATTTTTTCAGCCATTGTTTTATATCTTTATATCTTTGTATCAGTCACACATATGGTTTTATATTGTTCGTATGTATATCTCCATTCCCCTATGTGGTGAAGGAGTTTTGTATCTAATTGTCTTTCACTGTGGAACTGTGGACTTGCTGAACCTACATCTGTTTCTTATCAATCAATCAATTCAAGGTGCAAGCAATTACATTCTTCGGTCACCTCCCTCTTTTTTTTGGTTTACCTACAAATGTATGTCGGCTTCCACGGTTCCACAGTGTGTGGTTATGAGTAAGCGATCTATATCGTGAAACGCGTCAACCCGACACGTCTGTTATGTGCATTGTACTGTCTGTCTGCTGTACCGAAGAAGAATAAAGGAGTTTTGATTGTTTTCATCTTACATTTCCTGAGTGCGGTCTACTTTCTTGGATTTTCTATTGCTTGGACGGCGGATCTGACCAGCACCAGCTATTGAACTGACACCTGAGCGGCTCTGTTCTTTGTTGTCACTTGGGGCGCCTACCTTCACAACACAGGAACCTACCTATGGTGTCTGTCCCAACCTGCTGCTGGGTAGACATTGCTGGTCATACAGCAGAAAACCAATAGTCTATTTGTTTTCTTTTCACACAGAAAAAGTTAACACCACCTCACCTTCAGAAGTCTTTCTCAGCTCACTGCTCTCCTTAACGCACAAAGCCTCAGGATGCAGCAATCAGTAGTCATCCTCTGGATAACTTAAAGAGGCCTTAATTGCCTCATTCTGAATAGCTGAAGCTTTCCAACGTCCTTAAACCTTTCTGGCTACCTCTGCAGCCGACACCTGATAGTAATTGGTGAATTGTCTAAACAAGGCTGAAATGTATCTCCCGTCTGTGACAACACCCACAGATTTACCTGACTTCCTGTCACAAGCCCCTGAGACTGGTTGCTTGACATCTGAACGGAAGATCCCTCTGATTAAAGGGCTTTCTAGCCGAGTGATAGAAATGCTGCAAAAGATTAGCAACGGTGGGTCATCCATTCTGGTAGACTCATTTTCATATATGAAATGTCTTCTTAAGGTTTTGCCAAGTGCAGGTGGATTGGTTATTCTCTCCTTACAGATCAGGCTGGATTGGGGGTTTAGACCATTTACCCTTGAAGTACAGTATAGCTGAAACTATATGTGGCTAAGCACTATTCACATACTGTACATAAAAAATAGACTTCAGATCACAACAGTTTTATTCATTGGTCTACCCTATGAAGGCTCAGGCACCATTTGCTTACTCCTGGTAGTTGGTGGATTCTGCAGTACTGTTCTTGTATCGGCATTATAACTACCTTGCTATATCTCTTACACCAATCATTGCTGTTACCTCCAATGTAAGGGAACACTGAACTTGTATACGTGCACTTCCCCTACATCTCTTTATAAAATAAACGTGAGTGTTCCCATTTATCGACCTACCATGCATCGTTAGTCCCTAAGGTAGGTTGCATTGTGCTTGCAGGTTCTACCACCTTCTGCATTTTGTGGGTACTCAAACTCGCCTATCAATAAACAATATTGCTGCGCCAAGTGAAAAGATATCAATAAATGTGTCTAAATAACATAAATAAGATAACAACTCAATGTAAATAAATCAACTCTAATAATAGTGATTGCTAGTGATATTAATAGTCCCAATTAATAGTGAATCATAAAGATGAAATCAAAAAACAATCTTCATCTGTGATCACAAAATAAAGTGCTGCATGCTTCACTCCAGTGCTCCCAGTGGCGAGTGCAAGATAAGCAGCTCACCTTAGGACTAGACTCATGAGAGTCAAACACGCTTTGGGATGTAAAGATAACAGCCTGATGTCCCTTCCTTCACCGCCTCCAGCTATCACTCCGTATAGACCAGGAACCCGGTGTGTATAAAAGAAGAGAAGATCTAATGCTCTCTGTTTTGCAAAAAGCTATTTATTTCCTAAACAGATACCATTACACTTACATCGGGATGCACTTAAAGCAGTGCAGGCTTCAAGCGTCACAAACAGCTCTCTGTACACCTCCAGGAATCGACGTACTCCGAGCAGGCTCTTCCCCGTACGCGTTACATCAGAGACTTCATCAGCAGGGCTGATGACCCCGCTGATGAAGTCTCTGATGTAACGCGTACGGAGATGATTGATATCTTTTCACTTGGCGCAGCAATATTGTTTATTGATTAGTCACTGTTTTTTTGTGTTTAGCACTGATTGCTTGCAGCCTTGTGTGCACTATTTTGTATGGTTTTTGAATTATTTGAATTTTATGGTTTGCGCTGAATATTACTATTTTATTACTCAAACTCACCTACCTAGTTATCAACTAGTTAGCAATAAAAAATGGAACTGAATTTTTAGTTTCTTTGAAAATTACATTTGTACTTCAGTGGTGTATTCTATTAAGCCAAAGTTTGTCATGTTTCTGGGGCACCTTCTGGTACAGGCATGCCTTCATGCATGGGGGAGAGCACAAATTGTGGTGAATGTATAGAGATCTGCAGAGCAAAAGGCACAAAAAAGAAACACATAGAAGAACGTCCAACACATATGTTTTCTGTGTCATCACTCATCAGTATCTGCCAGCTTGTTGGAGAAAGTATTTTATTACAGTCAGGGCAAACTCCTGTTTCAGTAGTTAGTGTTCAGCAAGCACTCAGCATTTAGTGTGTTTATTGGTCAATTACACCACTTAGCAACAACAATATTGTATATGCAATGAGTAAAGTATTCTCAGTTTACAGCACAACTTTGGTTAGATGCCATTTTTGAGGAACACTCTGTCAGTAGGAGGAAAAAGGAGCAGTAGTATTGCTCTTAGACAAATTACCACATTTGCAGTTCTGCAGATGTCATGATTACCAGGACAACATTTTGATCAGTGAGCTGTAGTAAGATTAAAGTAAAATGATATATAATATAATATATTATTAGAATGTTTTCTCCCTGTATCCCTTAACATGACACAGCACTGGTGTGAGGATGAGGTTACTGCTGCCAGTAATGGATTGAACACTTCAGGAGTAGAAGGTGCCAGACAAAATTTGACAAACAAACATCAACAACCAAAGGATATTGCTGCCAGAAAATGACCACTCCACCAAATTTAGAAGCAAACACCAAAAACAACTTCCTGTTTAAAGTTCAACGTAAAGTGTTTGTAAATCCAGAAATCAAAAGTGCATCATTTGCTCACTATTTATAACTGCAGTCTATTTCACCATTTTAATTCAGTTTGAAACTTATACAGTTGTTAAATATATCTGTTGATCCTGCCAGTTTAAGACAACCCCCAGCATAATGTCTAGCCTAGAACACACCATGAGTTTTTTTTTTTTTCGTTCAACCCAGTGAGTTTAATGGAAAAAAACTGACAGTTCCGGTTGGAGGCGCTGTACTAATTATCCATTGTTAGTACAGCGATCTCCCCCATTTAGGCTGTGGTGTTCTGAGAGGGGAACGTCCCCCTTCCAGAACACTCTGATCAGCGCTCTCAACCATTGGCTGGCAGCGCTGATTGGGAGCCAGTCGGCTGCTGGTTTTCCAGTATGCTCATCCGACAGAAGCTGGCCGAATGACTGGCTTATGTCGGACCAGCTGCCATACACACAGGCCGAATGTCGGCCGTTTTTTATTGAACCAGCCAAAGTCGCCAGACATTCGGCCAGTGTATACTAGGCTTAAGGTTTTATTGAACCAGATAATGTCGCCAGACATTCGGCCAATGTCGCCAGACATTTGGCCAGTGTATACTAGGCTTAAGGTTTTATTGAACCAGCCAAAGTCGCCAGACATTCGGCCAGTGTATACTAGGCTTAAGGTTTTATTGAACCAGATAATGTCGCCAGACATTCGGCCAATGTCGCCAGACATTTGGCCAGTGTATACTAGTCTTAAGTCCAGAGGTGAGGCTTGACGTCAGTCACCCACCTTCGCAACCCATCCTACATTGCAGCACATGTTGGTGTGCACTGAGTTACAAAAACGCTGCAGGTGCAGGTAGTGTGTTGGTAGCTCATCTAAAAGAAAGTGTTGCCCTAAGGCAGTATGCCTTTTAAACAAGACATAATGAGTGTTAAAGCATGTTTAGCTGAGCAAATGCATGTTAATGCTGTGAATGGGCCTCTAAAGTGGTTCTAAAGGCAGAAGTTTTTTTTGTACCTTAAAGCATTCTATGCATTTAGGTAAAAAAACCTTCTGGGTGCAAGCCTCCTCCAGCCTCCCCCCCCCATACTTATA
Source organism: Pelophylax lessonae (assembly GCF_965119305.1). NCBI lineage: Eukaryota > Metazoa > Chordata > Amphibia > Anura > Ranidae > Pelophylax > Pelophylax lessonae. The sequence continues at coordinate 551,779,541 of NC_138769.1, read as the reverse complement.
TGAGCTCCATCTCGATCCAGGGATGTGCATGAGAGCAGCAGCTCTCCCGGGTCTCTCTCTCCTCATTGGCTCACACAGCAGCGGAAAATGAAATCAGCATCTCCATAAAGTTGGTCAGCAGGGAAGCATGAAGTGCTCTTGAATTTCCTGCTAGAGGGCTGCGCTTACTTTGGACTTGATAAAACACAGTGGACCAACACCAGCAGATGACATGGCTTCCCAAATCATCACTGACTGTGGAAACTTCACACCCTGGAGTGGAGAGGCACAGAATCCAAGTTGCATGAGTGTAGTGTATTAACACAGACAAGCTGTACAGGTTGCTTCTTTATTCACTGCACATCAGCATGCAACTAACTTCAGCCACACCCAGCTCCCAGACATATACATAATTGTAACATTTTGCAGACAGCAACTTAACCCGTTGCTTACCATACTACATTCCCTCCTCTCTTTGAATAAAACATAACATGCACAACGTATTAATAAGATTAACAAAAGGCATGGATGAACAACTAAAAATGTAACCTATAAACTCCTGACTATACACATAGTCCTTAAGGTAGGCCGGTGGATTTGTTGCTCGTTTTTCTCTTGGCCATTCCGATGTGGATGGTTGTGGATTGAAGTCTGGATCACTGGCAGTATCATCACTACTCTTTGCCTGTTCGACATCTTCCGATACTTGACCTTCTGACTCAATAAATTTCTTCACAAATGAGGAATTACGCACTTTTGTGTGTCCATCTAAATCCTCTAAAACCACTTGAGTACCTCTTTTCTCCTTTACAACATAAGGCTCAGGTTCAAAGGACGGAGCCAGTTTGTTAAACCGATCACTTTGAAGCAACACCTTATCACCCTGTTGAAGGCCACTAGGTTGACAATGGCGGCGGTGGTTTGCATACTGTTCAGCCCGGATCTTCCTTTCCTCATCAATATGCCGAAAAGGTTTCTGACTTGTAGGAGGACCCCCAATGTCTGGCAATTTTGTCCTGAATTTGCGACCACAAAGAAGTTCCGCAGGACTAACGCCAGTGACAGTATGCGGAGTTGTGCGATAAGCCAAAAGAAAACGCCACAGTTCCTTTTTCCAGTCTCTTCTCTCTAAATGAGCAATCCGCAAAGCTTTCAGCAAGGTTCGATTCTGGCGTTCCACTTCCCCGTTAGCCTGTGGCCAGTATGGAGTTGTACGATGATGTTCAATAGCATTTGATTTCAGATAATCCTGAAATTCCTCAGAAGTAAATTGGGCACCATTATCACTCACAATCCGTTTAGGCAACCCATGAGATGCAAAAATGCTCTCCAACCCCTCAATTACAGTTGATGATGTAGCTTTAGTGAGAACTACCACCTCTTGCCACCTTGAATAATAGTCCACAACAACTAAAAGATGGTGTCCAGATGGAATGTCGCACAGATCAATGGCTAAATCTTCCCATGGTCCCTCAGGTAGAACAGTGTGAGTTACTGGTTCTGGTTTAGGTTTGCTGCCCACCAACTGACATGCTCGACATGAAGAAACCAAACGTTCCACATCCTTGTCAATTCCTGGCCACCAGACTTTCTCACGTAATCTTTGTTTGGTGCGTACAATGCCTTGATGGCCCTCATGGGCTAAATGTAATGTACGTTTCCGTAAATCTTTAGGCATCACAATACGATTGCCACGTAGAACTAGTTGTCCTGCAATACTCAGCTCTTGTTTGATTCTGTGATAGCTTGGGTCACAATCCACCCAAACCCCTTGTCTTACACAATTTCTCAACCGAGCAATTTCCGGATCCACAGATGACAATTCTTCAACCTCCCGCGGTGTCAATGCCTGAGGCATGGCGTTAGTAGCCATAAAACGAATGTACTCTTCTGCCAGGTTATGAACAGGTGCAGAAGACTGAGGCAATCTGGAAAGTGCATCTGCCGCATTAGTCGGTCCAGGTCTGTACCGCACTGTAAAGCGATATGGTAACAATCTGAGAACCCATCTCTCAATTCTGGCGGATGGTTTTGAGCGTGGCGAATATATCACTTCCAGAGGCTTGTGGTCTGTGATGATTTCAAAATCAAGGCCGTAGAGATAGGTGTGAAACCTTTCACATCCCCAAACAACAGCCAAAGCTTCTTTCTCGGTCTGAGAATAACGTCTCTCTACATCAGTGAGGGATCTGCTTGCATACTGAATAGGCCTGTAATCGCCTGTGCATTGTCTCTGAACCAAGATGGCGCCTAACCCCACAGGGCTAGCATCAACAATAACTTGGGTGTGTGCAGTAGGATTGAAATAAGCCAAAGTTGTGGCGCAAGTCAGCCGTCTCTTAAGTTCATCAAATGCACCTTGTTCCAAAAAGCCCCACTTCCACGGGACTGCTTTGCGAGTCAACACTCTCAAAGGTTCACTGACAGTCGCCATATCTGGAATAAACTTGGCACAGTAATTCACTAGCCCAAGAAAACTGCGTACTTCTGCAGGGTTTTCAGGATTTCTGGCATCAGACACAGCTTTAATTTTACAGTCCTCCGGACCAATGCCCCTGTCAGACAGCACATGGCCCATAAAAGTCATTTTATTCATTTGAAATGTGCATTTCTTCTCATTTAATGTTAACCCTTTCTCCTTCAAGCGATTTAGCACTGCACGGAGACGTTCGTCGTGCTCCTGTGTGTTTGTTCCCCACACAATTATATCATCAGAAATGTTATGCGTGCCTTCACAATTGACATGTTGATAGGCCTCCGGTGCAGACGATACGCCAAACATCAACCTCTTGTATCTAAAAAGACCTTTATGGCTTGCAAATGTAGTGATGACTCTAGATGCTGGGGTCAATTCAATCTGATGATAACCCCATTTCAAATCCAGTTTACTGAAGACACTTGCCCCATTCATTCCATGCAGAACATCTTCAATAGTGGGAATTGGATGTCTCTCTCTCTGCACAGCTTGGTTAGCACATCTCATGTCCACACAAATCCGAATATCTGTGCCCTTTGGTACAACAACTAACAGCGATACCCACGGAGTGGGCCCTTCCACAGGTTCAATAATGTCAAGGTCTAGCAGCTCTGCCAGTTTGTGCTCAACAGGTGATCTCAGGCTATAAGGAAGTCTGCGTACTGGCTGTGCAATAGGCTTTACATGTGGATCAATGTGAAGCTCCAACTGAAAATCCTTTAATTTTCCAAACCCAGAGAAGCAATCTTTAAATTCCTCTTTCAATGCAGAAATAGCAGGAGACACCATATTCACTCTTGCGCTGCCTACATCACGGCCAATCTGTAACACCCCTAGTGCCATTGCGGTTTGACGACCAAGCAGAGGCGACCCTGTGCCATCTACAACATAGAATTCGGTCTGCAATGGAGGACCAGTCTCATGTGTTTGAACAGAGGTATAAAATTTGCCTTTAAGTTGCAGTGGTGTACTGGAGCCATAAGTATAAATCTGTTTAGTGGTGTTACACAATTTAAGGTGATTTTCTCTGCCATTAAGACTGTGCCAAGAAGCCAAGTCCATAACATTGCATGTAGCTCCAGAGTCAATCAACACTGACACATCTGTATTTCCAATCTTAATGGGTAATGTCCCAGCTTGCAGAGAACACAGGGAGAATATAAATTCACAGTCAGGAGCACTCTCTTTATCCTCAGCTATAACATTTACTTGTGCAGATTGTCCTTTGGTTTTGTTATCTCTGGTTGTACTTCTACACACAGCTGCAAAATGACCTGTCTTTCCACAAGCATAGCACATTTTATTCTGTACCACAGTGCAGTCCTGACTTGTGTGTCCCACCCTGCCACATTTATTGCAGGTGATATGTAAAGTCCTCTTTGGAAAACTCTTTTTCCTACTCCAGATATTCCTATTATTATAGGTAGGTTTGGAGACTGTATTGACAGATGCAGTGTTCTTGGTTTCAATATGCAGAGCCTGGAGCTCAGACAGTTCAATGGCTCTTGCAATCTCCTGCAGACTAGTAAGTGTGAGACTAGGTTCTCTCAATAATCTCCTCCTGAGGTGCACAGATGTGCATTTCTCTATGACCTGATCTCTGATTATCTCCTCAGTTACAGTCCCAAAATCACAAGACTTTGCGAAATATTTCAGCCTAGTCACATAACTGTCTGTGGTTTCTCCCAGTTCTTGCACAGCCTGTCTAAACTTATATCTTTCATAGGGAATATTTTTCTTTGGCTCAAAGTACTCACTCAGTCTATTCATGGCTGTCTCATAGTCTGAATCTTCCCCTGTTGCTCCCAGGGTTTCAAAAATGTCCTGAACTTGAGGTCCAGCTAGATGCAGCAGCATGGCTCTCTTCTGAGCAGGTGCAGTCACTCCTGTGGCTATAACATAGAGCTGAAATCCCTTCTTCCACTTGTCCCAGCGCTGTGAGAGACTAGTGTGGTCTCCAGACACATCAAACGGTCCGATAGCCGGTAAATCCAGAAAGCTAGCCATCCTCGTCGCCAAAATGTAGTGTATTAACACAGACAAGCTGTACAGGTTGCTTCTTTATTCACTGCACATCAGCATGCAACTAACTTCAGCCACACCCAGCTCCCAGACATATACATAATTGTAACATTTTGCAGACAGCAACTTAACCCGTTGCTTACCATACTACAATGAGGTCCAGTGTGAAGTTTCCACAGTCAGTGATGATTTGGAGAGCCATGTCATCTGCTGGTGTTGGTCCATTGTGTTTTATCAAGTCCAAAGTCAGCGCAGCCCTCTAGCAGGAAATTCTAAAGCACTTCATGCTTCCCTCTACTGACCAGCTTTATGGAGATGCTGATTTCATTTTCCAGCAGGACTTGGCACCAGTGTTGCCAACCTCCCGGAGGGAAATTTACTGGCAGAACGTCCAAAATTTACGGACGGCACAAATTTTTTACTGGCATTGCAAAAATGTACATAAACAGGCTGTTTTCAGTGCTAAACCGTGCAAATATCAATACTTAAACTATAAACATGTAGATAGTGCTATTAGCAATGTGTTTAGGTTAAACAAAAGTCAAAAACCATATTTCTCCATTTACATGAATATCAGGTTAATATAACCCAGCCAGCACAGCGTTCCCCCATATATCAGAGTGTGCAGGATTCCCTTACAGTGTAACTCTGACGTAAAGAGGAATGCTGCAGATCTTGATTTAAGGGGGAACTCTGATTTAAGTGGGTGCTCTGGTGACCAGAAACCGCCTTATATCAGAGTCCACTGCATTCCCCTTTACATCAGAGTTCCCTTTTACATCAGGGTCCGCAGAGTTCCCCCTTTGCACTGTAAGGGGAGAATCCTGCAGACTCTGATGTAGAGAGGAATATCAGGAACTCTGATGGGGGGGGGGGGGGACTCTGGTGACCAGAGACCACCTTCCACAGATTAATTACACTAAGGTAAGGGGGGGATTCCCTGCTATAAGGGGGAAACCTTTATATCAGTTCCCCCTTACATTATTGTATTCACCCAGCCCTTGCATCAGTGACCCCCCCTTAGCCTGGCCTGGCAGCGCTGTCACTTACCTGAGGGTGGTCAGAGGCAGCGGAAATGATACGGGAGGTGGTCAGATGCTGTGGACATCATACCGGAGGAGGTCAAACTGCGGATGTTCTACAGGAGATGGTCAGAGGCTCCGCGGACATGGTACAGTAGGTATTTAGAGGCTGCAGACACCCCCCATTCCCCCCCCAACAGTAGTGTCCTAATCTGCCCCCCTTCACCCTCCACATCAGTGTCCACCTCTGCCACTTTTTACATCACCCTCCCACAGCAGAGTCCTCCTCTGCCCACCTTTATATACCCTCTACAGCTATGTCCTTCTGTTCCCCCTTCAGCCCTTATAGTACTGTCCTTCTGTGCCCCCTTCAGACCCCATAGTACTGTCCTTCTGTGCCCCCTTCAGACCCCATAGTACTGTCCTTCTGTGCCCCCTTCAGACCCCATAGTACTGTCCTTCTGTGTCCCCTTCAGAATCAGCCCCCACAGCACTGTCATTCCCTGTCCCCTTCAGCCCCCACAGCACTGTCATTCCCTGTCCCCTTCAGCCCCCACAGCACTGTCATTCCCTGTCCCCTTCAGCCCCCACAGGCACTGTCATTCCCTGTCCCCTTTAGTCCCCACAGGCACTGTCATTCCCAATTTCCCTGTCCCCTTTAGTCCCCACAGGCACTGTCATTCCCTGTCCCCTTTAGTCCCCGCAGGCACTGTCATTTCCAATTTCCCTGTCCCCTTTAGTCCCCACAGGCACTGTCATTCCCTGTCCCCTTTAGTCCCCACAGGCACTGTCATTCCCAATTTCCCTGTCCCCTTTAGTCCCCACAGGCACTGTCATTCCCTGTCCCCTTTAGTCCCCACAGGCACTGTCATCCCCTGTCCCCTTTAGTCCCCACAGGCACTGTCATTCCCTGTCCCTTTAGTCCCCACAGGCACTGTCATTCCCAATTTCACTGTCCCCTTTAGTCCCCATAGGCACTGTCATTCCATGTCCCCTTTAGTCCCCACAGGCACTGTCATTCCCAATTTCCCTGTCCCCTTTAGTCCCCACAGGCACGGCACTGTCATTCCCTGTCCCCTTTAGTCCCCACATGCACTGTTATTCCCAATTTCCCTGTCCCCTTTAGTCCCCACAGGCACGGCACTGTCATTCCCTGTCCCCTTTAGTCCCCACAGGCACTGTCATTCCCAATTTCCCTGTCCCCTTTAGTCCCCACAGGCACGGCACTGTCATTCCCTGTCCCCTTTAGTCCCCACAGGCACTGTCATTCCCAATTTCCCTGTCCCCTTTAGTCCCCACAGGAACTGTCCTTCTCTGGCTCTGCCGTGTCTGCCCCCTTCTAACAAGTTCCACAGGCACTGTCATTCCCAATATCCTGCCTGTACCCTTTAATCCCCACAGGCACTGTCCTTCTCTGGCTCTGCCGGCCCGGTCTGCCCCCTTCTCAATCTCACAAGTTCCATGAGTGTCCTCCTCTCTAACACAGCTACTCTCACCGTGGATAGGCTCAGGCTGGCCGCGGCGGCAGTGGCGGGAACATTCTGGGTGGGCCATGGGCAGGGCACAGGCGGAGGCGGTCAGGCGGGGAGGAGGAGATGATGACGAGACTCAGAGACTGACTGATGAGAGTGTCCGGACTCCGGCGACGAGACCAAGGCGCACGCCGCGCATGCGCAGTCTGATTGTATCACCGCAGCCATAGTTTTAACGGGCACTTTTTCCTGCTACGGGCATTTACGGGCAGGAGAAAAGTGCCCCGATTTTACGGGCTGTCCGTGAATATACGGACGGTTGGCAACACTGCTTGGCACCTGTCCACACTGCCAAAAGTACCAATGATCAAGGTATCACTGTGCTTGATTGGCCAGCAAACTCACCTGACCTGAACCCCATCGAGAATCTGTGGGGTATTGTCAAGAGGAAGATGAGAGACACCAGACCCAACAATGCAGACGAGTTGGAGGCCGCTATCAAAGCAACCTGGACTTCTGTAACACCTCAGCAGTGGTACAGGCTGATCGCCTCCATGCCACGCTGAATTTATGCAGTAATTCATGCAAAAAGAGCCCCAATCAAGTATTGAGTGCATACTATATGCAGAAAATGTTTTCAGTAAGCCAACATTTCTGTATTAAAAATCCTTTTTTTCTTTTATATGTAATATTTTTAATATGTAATCTAATTTTCTGAGATACTGAATTTTGGGTTTTCCTTAGCTGTAAGCCATAATCATTAAAATTAAAAGAAAGAAATGCTTCAAATATATATCACTCTGTGTGTAACACATCTATATGAGTTTTACTTTTTGAATCGAAATACGGTCGAAATAAATTAACTTTGTGATGATATTCTAATTTTATGAGATGCACCTGTATTGTCTAAATACACGCAGCACATGTATTCTTACTTGAATCTTTGTGTGCTTTGTGCATTTCTTCCAGATCTGTGAAATAATCCATTGTGAAACGTTGCCTTTGCAGGCTACTCTCTCTCCTTGTGTAAGGTGACTGGTCTTGTATCCGTATCTCCTCAAGCATGTAATGGGTAGGCCTGCTAGGTTCCTCCCACAGCTCTGCTCAGTGACTATATTTGTCTTTCCTGGGGCCAGGCTGTTTGATAAAGACCACAATGCCTGACAGCTAGCCTCGCGATGGCCTCCTAGTTGACTTTAAGAAGTACCCGAGTTGAATATTTTTAAACTGTTTATTTAGTAGACCTGTGACATTCTCCACAAGTTTAGTACCAGAACTGGTGTAGACTGTTGACTATTAGACAGTCCTACCCCAAATGCTGCATGCACAACTCTCTGCCCCAGATGTATGTAATGTTGTATAGGGGTCAGGCCATCTTGTGGTTGATTATCAAGTTAGTAGTCAAGAATCAGGGTTCTTTATGGCTAGCCCTAACTCAGGATGTACAATGAGATCCAAAACCCAGAGGAGATCTCCATACCCAGACAATGGGTCCCATCTTGGAAACGTATTATTTATATAAAGCCTTTCCATGATGCGTTAAGCAGGTAAGGCAGAGAAGATCCCCTTTAAGGTGCCTCCTCCCTCTGGGAGAAGGTTGTGAGCTCTTAAAAAGACCAAGGCCAGTGGTCCATGGGAAAAGAGAGCAAGAAGGAAGATCAAGCTGCTGTGCTCCTGCTCTCCCTCCTGCATTGTCAGGGATCCCACTTTTTGGATCCTTGGGGGAGATGAGGCAAAGTTGTTCTATCGCAGAGCAGGAGGTGAGACTGTTGGGACTTGGTTTGCACTTTGCTTTCCCTCATTATGGGAAGGAAGCTATGGCAGATGATAGCTGAAGAGAGTGTAGACTATTTATACCAACTGAGCCCGAGGAGGAACGAAGGCCAGCGTGTGAATACCCCTTGGGAGTGAGAGGGTTTAGCAAGCACAGGCAGGAGAGTGGAGGGGGGTCTCGTCTTCGGCCACCATCCTCACATAGGACAGTACCTAAAGACCAGTCTAGTGTTTGGGGTGACCCGGCGGCTCGCTATGGTCATGGATATTTGCCTACATACAGTACTTGTATACTAAATTTAATTTGATAGCCTTAATAAATAAGAAAGAAAAAATTAATACTGTTCATGATTGCACAAATTTACAGTACATTTATCATATAGTAGCTTTTCAGAATAAAACACCAAACCACTTCTCACAAGATGGAGAGCATTTTTTTTAGAAATCTAAATCCAAAATTATGCACATCAGCTTATTTCCTTTCTCTCTGGAAATTCAAGTACAATTGGAAATCCCATTCACTCTGGAAATTCAAGTGCCCTTCCAATGTGCACCTTACTACAAAGGCTAGTTAAAGATTTGGGTGGTTGCCACTTGTTTGTACAGTTGGTTGAATTTGATGCGGCGACACACTGGATCCCTTCAGCTGCCATTGTGCTCTTGATGGGCACCCTGTGCATCCCTGTGCCTTTAAGGAGGGGTGGGCTCCCTCCAGGCAAACCTGCCCTTAATAGATCCATTGCCCAAAATGAGGACTTTCAAATCTATAGCGTTAGGTATGCAGTACACAGAGGAGCCTTGACGTAGGCACTGCAGCTTACACATATATTTGCAAATGTGTGCAAACTAAACCCTCTGTTTTTAATGTGATTTGTTGGACAGGCACAAATTGTTTTTGTTTTTTGAAGGCTAGTTGGTAAGTGTGCGTGGGAAGTTTTTGTATGTTTGTGATGTGTGTTGCCCTTCCATGTGCACCTTACTGAAAAGACTAGTTATACATTGGGGTGGTTGCCACTTGTTGAAAGGGGGCCCAGGTCATCTGGCATGTGTTTCATAGAGGGGGCCACTCTCTACTGCCAGGAGAGTGACCTCTTCCCCTAATCAACTTCCAATAAGGTATTCAGGCATCCTCTCTTGAAATAACACAGCTAGAAGCAAATGTCTTCTTTTTTTACCTAATACTCAATACCAGAGTACAACTTCCAAACATTGGCAGGGCAACAAAGATACTTCTGATTTCAATCCAGTAAACCCATATCTTATGGTGTAGTTTTAAGTCCTTAAGCTGGCCATAGACATAGTTTTTGTTTGTTCAGCCAATGGGCTTGTTTGTGTGGATGGAGGAATCTGTTAGATATGTTTCTGTCAGCCCGCTGACAAATATGCCACAGATATCTCCATCCACACAAACAAGGTGGATGGAGGAACTCCTCCACTGCCTGGATATTGTATTCTGACAGTGAGTATTGGTAAGTATATACTGATCAGGGCGGCAGCCACTGTTCAACAAAAGTTTTCCAGAATGAGCAAGGATGGCCACCCACTAATCGAAAGCCAGCTGGTCCATGTTGAACTGAATGAATTTCATTGTTGGATATCTGGTGCCCCAAGGCCCATAGTTAGGGAAGCCCATGTGGGGGAACAGAACAGGGTTCCACTTGACTCTCTCCTACATCTCTTTTCAGTCAGGCACACAATTCTTTTTACCTATTCCTAGACTCCACCCACCCTATATATAGGGTTCTGCCTGAACATTACTAAGTCCCGGTTCACACTAGGGCGACCTGTGAGGCGACCTGGTCGCCTCACAGGTCGCCGCAGGTCGCCTCCCATAGGGAAGCTGCGGACCCGTTCTAATAGGAGCAACACAAGTCGCTCCAACCTAGAAAAAGGGTCCGGAGCTTCTTTGGGGCGACCAGGAGGCGACCGCCATAGACTTCAATGTTATGAAGTCCGTGGCGGCCGCTCCGAGGTCGCGGCGCGCTGCTCGCACCGCGACCTCGGAGGTCGCGGTGCGAAGTAGCGTCGCCCCTATGTGAATGGGGCCTTACAGGAATGACAAATTCAGGTAGATTTAACTACTGCTACATTAAGAACCTGTCACTACGGCAAATTCTTAAAGAATTACCACAAATTCACAGATTAGGAATCTTGTGGTATTTAGGAGGTTAAGAAGTATTGCTTTTGGGAGCAATATTCTGCTTTTGTGAGACATTGCTAGGTTGTATATTATTACAGGTATTTATTACAGGGAGTTATATAGCACTGTCAATTTATACAGCGCTTTACACATATATTGTGCATTTACATCTGTCCCTGCTCTAAACAAGCTTACAATCTAAGGTCCCTAACTCACATTCATACATACAGTACATATACTAGGGCCAATTTATACAGGAGCCAGTTAATCTACCAGCATGTGGGAGGAAACTGGAGTACCCAGAAGAAACCCACACAGGCATAGGGAGAACATGCAAACTCTGGGCAGGTAGTTCTGTGGTTTGGATGCAAACCAATGACCTTAGTGCTGCTAGGTGGAAGTGCTAACCAACATAGCCACTGTGTTGCCCATTTTAACCCTGTATACTCAGTACTTAAACAAGGAATATGAGAGGCTGCTTTTGTTCAATTGCTCATTTAGACTTAGTCAGACATATCACCCTCAGCTCCAGCAAGGTGTCAATTTTGCAGGGCATTGAGGGGCAGTGTATGTGCTGTTTCAGCGCACACATTTTTTTTTTTTTTAAACTTTATTGTAATGTCACAAAATTACACTTCATTAAAGTTTGTGCGCCCCAGCTGAGTTGCAGTGAGTTGACAAGCAATGACATGCAATGTGGTGAGTTGCATTATGTGACAGCACAGGACTACCCTCTTACTACCTCAACTACCCTCTTATTTCTTCTAGTGGAACTACCAGCTTCATTTCTAATGGTGCAGGAACTGAGGCTGATCTGAGGGCTAAAAGTGCAGTTATTGGGTCTGATCTAAGCTCTGAAGTTGCAGGAATTGTGGCTGATCTGAGGTCTGAAGTTGTGGGAATTGGGGCTGATCTGAGGTCTGAAAGTGCAGGACCTGGGGTTGATTTGAGGTCTGAAGTTGCAGGAATTGGGGCTGATCTGAGGTCAAAAAGTGCAGGATTTGAGGCTAATGTGTGGTCTGAAGTTGCAGGCATTGGGACTGATCTGAGGTCTGAAGTAAAAGGAAATGGGGATGATCTGAAATCGGAAGTTGCAGGAATTGGGGCTGGTGTGAGGTTGGAAGGTGGAGAATTTGGGGCTGATCAGATGTCTGATGTTGCAGAAATTGGGACTGATCTGAGGTCTGAAGTTGCAGGAATTGGAACTGGACTGAGGTCTACAGTGTGCTATTGTTCACTGGTACACCGGTGGTCTAATACTTAAAAAATTTACACTTTATGTGAAAAAGGTTGCTTCCCCTTACCTTAGAATTACAAAAGACAACATACTACTGTAAAACATCTAGTTTGTTACACTTAATAATGTTAAATTATGTTAAAATAAAGTGTTTTAAACCAATAATTATCATATTAAACTGGTAAAATATTAGCATTTGTTCATAATATTAAAGGAGAAGTATGGCCAAAGCTCTTTTTGCAATTCTTCTTCTGTAGGTCACAGGAGTGTAAAACTAACTGCACTCCTGTGCTAAAGCCTGCCGTTGTCTGATGTCACAGAGCTAGTCCATGCTTCAGGGATCCTGACAATAATCCAACAAAAATGCCTCAGCGCTGCTGAGAGCCTTATCCAGCCGCTCCCGTCCTCTTCACAGTCCTGACCTCAAGTGAGAGCTGAAGGGGCAGGGCACATGGCCATTTACTGACAGTCACTGTTCTGAGCCCAGAGCGGAATGGATAACTGAGTGATCAGTGGTCTTTGATCGCTCAGTTCTTGGTGTAGAGATAGTGGGGGACAGATGCAGCATCGGATCAATGCTGTATGTACTGTACATAGGTGAGCATAAAAGATTTGTTTTCAAATCCTGCACTGAAAATGTAAAAATGTCAAATAAACAAGTAGCTTGTTGGGTCTAACACAAAACTTCTCCATGTCCATGGCAACCTTCAGCAGGCGCTCGGTGTCTGTCTATTTGAACATCTGCTGCATCACATACTTCCAATACACACAGTACAGAGATTTTCTTATCATTCCTTTGGTAAAATCTTTCATTTGTGCAAATGTTTGGAAATCGATCTGTCAGAGAATACTATGGGGTTTCTATTGATGACCTCCCTCTGAAAATTCTAGAGCCAGAAAGTACTCTGGCTTTAGTACTTTGGGAATCACTGACCTAGCACGAGTATGCTGATTAAGAAAGTGGCAGAAAAAGCAGAAAGCTTAAAGAATATGTGTATATTGTTGCAGAACATAAATTCAAATGGTAATGCAGGGCAGAATGATAGGCAGGCATAGCATTTTCAGGGGGAGCTAAGCACTGGAAATCTTTGCTTCTAGGTAGGTAGTGCTTATCTATTTAAATGTAACTCACATGTTGCCTAAGGCCCCTTCCACACAGGCGGACCGTTCAGATCCACCTGTCAGTTTTTTTGGTGGATCTGAACGGTCCCCCCATGCATCTCTATGGGGGATCGGATGTCAGCAGAGACATGTCCGCTGACATCCGATCCGATCCGCCAAATCTGGATCGGATGGGACGGTCCGTTCCCATCCGATTTCCCCCATAGAGATGCATGGGGAACTGACAGCTGTGTCTCCGCACACAGCGCAGAGACACAGCTGTCATCCTCCTGCTCAGCGGGGGATCGGTGGCTCGATCCCCCGCTGAGAAAAACGGAATCCGTCTGACGGAGTGTGAAAGGGGCCTAAGGACTCCGAACTATGACCTGCTTTCAGTTTTTGCTATTGCCAATTACGCGGAATTTTCTACCCCCACTAGAATTCAAATAGGTACTATTAGTGCCTACATAGTCACATTGTTTGATATTTTAAAATTAGGATTTTAATAGATAAGAGGATTAAAAAAACAAGAAATATTTAAAGTATGCACAATGTAAAACATTCAGTGTTTTCTATTTTTTTAACTGCTGGTGGTCTATGAGATTTAAAATGAGTTATATGACAGTGATAATAACATACCAGGCCTGCATCACAAATCTAAAAAACAAAGAATTTATACATCATGGTTGTGCAAAGGGATGCAATGTAATTTGTTTGGAGGCAACACTCTACTTTACAGTATTTAGAGCCCATTCACACTAGCGCGACTTGTGAGGCGACTTGTGTCGCCCCAGGTCGCCCCAGGTCGCTTGACATAACAAAAGCAATGTTAATCAATCAGTGCCGTCTTAATTGGCACTACTGAAGTCGCTCCGACTTCAGAAAAGGGTCCTGTACTTCTTTGAGGCGACCTGTGATCCGACTTGTCCCATATACTTCAATGGGAGTTGCCTCCTTATCTTAATTGAAGCGACTTGTTAGCAGACTTTCCAGGAAGAAGAAAGAGATTAGCCAGGCATTCCCCACATTGCAGCCATGCCTATATGGTATATATATATATATATTCCATGATCTCTGCTTGGTCTGTGTGAGTGGCACTGGTGGACACAGATAAGTGGCACTGGTGGACACTGATTCATGGCACTGATACGTGGCACTGGTGGACACTGATGCGTGGCACTGATGCGTGGCACTAATACGTGGCACTGGTGGACACTGATTCGTGGCACTGATACGTGGCACTGGTGGACACTGATGCATGGCACTGATGCGTGGCACTGATACGTGGCACTGGTGGACACTGATTCATGGCACTGATATGTGGCACTGATACGTGGCACTGGTGGACACTGATTCGTGGCACTGATACGTGGCACTGATACGTGGCACTGGTGGACACTGATATGTGGCACTGGTGGACACTGATTCGTGGCACTGATACGTGGCACTGATACGTGGCACTGGTGGACACTGATTCGTGGCACTGATACGTGGCACTGGTGGACACTGATACGTGGCACTGATACGTGGCACTGATACGTGGCACTGATACGTGGCACTGGTGGACACTGATTCGTGGCAGTGATACGTGACACTGATATGTGGCACTGGTGGACACTGATTCTGGCACTGATATGTGGCACTGGTGGACACTGATTCGTGGCACTGATACGTGGCACTGATACGTCGCACTGGTGGACACTGATACATGGCACTGATACGTGGCACTGGTGGACACTGATTCGTGGCACTGATATGTGGCACTAGTGGACACTGATACGTGGCACTGATATGTGGCACTGGTGGACACTGATACGTGGCACTGATACATGGCACTGGTGGACACTGATTCGTGGCACTGATATGTGGCACTGGTGGACACTGATTCATGGCACTGATACATGGCACTGATACGTGGCACTGGTGGACACTGATACGTGGCACTGATATGTGGCACTGGTGGACACTGATTTGTGGCACTGATACGTGGCACTGGTGGACACTGATTTGTGGCACTGGTGGACACATACATGTTACTGGTGGGCAGTGGCACTGGTGGACACATACATGTTACTGGTGGGCAGTGGCACTGGTGGACACTGATACGTGGCACTGGTGGGCAGTGGCACTGGTGGACACATACGTGGCACTGGTGGGCAGTGGCACTGGTGGACACTGATACGTGGCACTGGTGGGCAATGAGGAAATGGTAAAAAAAAATCAGAAAAGGGGAATTAGGTCACAACACATCATATTCTGATTGGCCAAACACAAAGTCATCTGTCATATAAGTTGCGCAAAATAATTCACAAGTCGCGCTGAAGTCGCGGTAAAGTCGCGGTAAAGTCGCGGTAAAATCGAGGCAGTGTGAACCGGCTCTTAACAGCTGTGCTTTGGGGTTTCCTTTTCTCCCACAAATAATAATCTGTTCATCTTGTCCTTTTTTTATTTGGCCAATCCTATGCCATGCCAAAAAAAAAAAAGCCATGGCTTCTAATCTGTGCACTGATGAGCTAAGGAACCTACAACAACTGCATGCAAAATAAAATAGACTGCTCTATAATTTTGGCCACAGGAGTGTTAAAGCAAAAAAAAAAAAAAAAAAAAAAAAAACTTGCTTATTCCTTTTTCGTGAACACCATCCTTGTACTATTTGTCACTAGCTGGTTTGGCCAGTAAAAAAGTATGGTGTAAGAAATAGAAGGAAGAACAGCATGTTCAGCTTCAGGCACACATAAATTTAGAACATATGTGTTTATATAGGCAGGGGACTGCAGAAATTTTAAACGTGACCTTGCAGACATCTCTGTCACACAAGCATCAAAAGACTGATGAGGAATAATCAGGACACTGTGCAAGTCATTTTTCTAGTACTTCTTAAGATATTCCCTCTTTCGTTCATGTCTGTTTGATGCATATGCACACTGATGACTTGGGAGTGAGAATACAAATCATTGCCTTGACACTGTTTAAAAACTAGACAACTCAGTGACAGCTGCTGAGAGCATGGGCAGATCATCATAGCTGGATGACCTTCAGTAGTTGGAATAAGATTGCAAATTGCCAGTCTGGGATTCCTGTTGACTCAGCTATGCTCACCGTCATTGTAGAGAGAAACAGTTTATTATGTAAGTAATGGGCATACCAAAGGCTTACATTTTAGATCACATTGATAATAGCAGTTAGCACAGACCGGCACAATGATAAATGTGGGGTCATGTATTTAATGGTTTTTCCTCAGTAATTAGCATATAATTGAAGACCGGTATAGTTTTTGTAAAACTATTTCTGTATCAAACAATTCATATTTCATGCTTGCTAGCTCTGCAGGTAAGGAGCCATATACTATATGTAGCACCCTCCTAGATAGGTGCTAGGTAGGGAGTATAGATTGCTCTATCTGCTTAATAGGGGAGCAGGATTTCTAGTCAGGCCTGTTGCATGTGTCTATGTGTGATTCATCTGGTCAGAGGGAGTGTCCCCACTGTGTCCAATAGGGGAGCCTGTTGGACAGTGGAGGAAACCCAGCCAGTGACACGCATGCTTTGTAACTGTCCCAGTGGGTTGGCACAGAGAGTGCATCCTGGGATATGTTATAAAAGCCAAGGGCACATGTGACAGGGTGTCTTTGGGCGGGAAGCCAGGTCCCAGGAATTGGGCGACGGCTGTCTCTCCTCCTGTTTGCTGAGGAAGGTGGTCACAGGCAGTCGGCCTAGTGAACCAGTGGTGTGGCTGAACCCAGAGGTCCAGTGAAACTGACTGTGGAGGTGAAGGAAGACTAACTCTGGAAAAATAGTGTCCGTGAGTATAAGGGAGCTTGTCAAAGGGTCTGCCCAGGAAGGGGAGCACTCCAGTGTCTAGAGTCAGCGGACAGGTGTCAGCACACAGGCAGTGATAGTAAACGGGGTGCCAAGTCGTTAACCCTGAAGAGAATATTCAAACAGGAACAGTCTATTTATCTTCACTTCTGTGGCAAGGTGAAGCAGAGGCCTTGCCGCACACTACAGATCTTTGTCCTCAAGTTTGTGCATAGTTCATAGTTGGAGTATCCCACTCATCCCTGCTCCCATCAAAGTTCTAAACAAAACACAAAAACCAAATCCCCTGGACTGAATATTGTCTGAGCCTAGAACTGTTACTCCCGTTTATCTACTGTCAGTTGCTAATGGCAACCCAGGGGACCCAAGAAAGTGTCATTCTCAGCAGCTCTCTAGGGGGCAGTGGTACATGTATTTCAGATAATAGGACATTTTTATACAAAGAACACTTGAGCATATAGTGTATCCATAAACGAATAAAAGCAAATGTCTCGGGCAGAGGTGGAATATGGTGCTACAGGACCACACTGCAGAATACAAAGTTGTTCCCCATGTTTATTTTATCTTTTTTTAACTTTTCATTATACTTATAGGGGAACACATGGTGGCCATGATGAAATGTAACCTCAGTAGTTACCTGTCAGTAATTGGATAGCGCTGCCTTTTACCTTTAGAATACCCTGATTCCTTGAAATATAGATATACCTAGGTACTGCAAATGCAGTAGTTCTCAGCAAATTTGGTCCATGTTGACTTTGTAGCAAAAAGGTCCTCCAGATAAGGTAGCCACAGATTCATACTGTGAACCTCCCACTCGACCTCTTCTAGAGGATTTGTGCTGTTTACACCATGTAATGACCCTACCGTCTACATGCCCCCGCATGTGAGATGACTATCAGTGGGTCAGGGGGCTTCATACAGACCGACCTGAATGGGCAAAGTCACGGGGGTGATTTACTAAAACTGGAGAGTGCAAAATCTGGTGCAACTCCGCATTGAAAACAGTTTCCAGATGTTTTTTTTTTTTTTTTTCTTTTGTCAAAGCTTAAAGTGGATGTAAACCCTCGCACATACCCAGGGAAGTGAACAGTCTCAGTGACGGTTCACATATATGTGATGCGGGAACCCTGCGAATCCACTGTGGGTTCCCACTTCACATTCAAATCTCAGGCAGTTCACACTGCCATATGCGAATCGCTGGGGGTGTCAATACAAAGTTAACGACACCCCCAGATCAGTTCGCATATCACAGTGCGAACTGTCAGTTCAGACATTAATCGGATAGCATAGGTGTGAACCGCAATGCGTTCCGATTCCACTGCGGACCCAAAAAATGGTCCTCTGTGTGTTGTGTCTGAATCCAATGCAAATTCAGCCATACAATCTGTATGGCTGAATTTGCATCGCACAGACCTCGCATGTGATTTGCATAGCAGTGCGCTCCGAATCACATGCGATGTCTGTCATCGCACTAATGTGAACCGGGACTTAGATGATACATAGAGATGAAGCAAATCTCCCCACATAAGTTTTGTTTGTATATGTGCTATCTTCAGCTTTCTACACTGTTTAGAAAGTGCATGTCCTGTTAGAATTTTCTCTTCCTGATTCACCTGTGGGTGTGGATTCTTGCCTTACAATGTGAGACAGCTGATTGGAGGAAAGGCACACACCCTCTCCCCACATAGGCAGAAAAAGAAAGAAACATGAAGAGCTGTGCTGTAAATAGACCAGCTGTCTGCTAATCTATTTCTATGTTTCCACCCCGACACAAAAGTCAGCCTGGTTTTATCTGGCTGACTTATTCTGAAGAACTTGTCAGAAGTTATCATGCTGATAACAGAGAAAAAGAGCAGGCGAAAGACACAGGACCTAGGGCTTTGAAGAGAGATAAGTAAACACTACAGACAGATGTGCCCAGGTCAAATTTCATGAATGGGGTTTAAATCCACTTTAATTAAACAAGCTGAAGTTAGAAGCTCAATGAATACCATACACAACTGCATCAGATTTTGCACTCTCCAGTTTTAGTAAATCAAACCCACGGTTTCTCTTTTAGGGCTGGTTTACACCTATTTTATTGCATTGCTTTGAGAAAAATGTCCTGTTTGCTCCAATTTGTGCTTGTTTGCATATTGCCGTTCAATTACTTAACCGCTTGCTGACTGCCTGTCTTAGATGTGTGGCGGTCAGTCTTTTTCCATTTATAGTGCAAAAAAAAAAAAATCCCAATGGTGATTAAATGCAACCAAAAGCTCTATTCACGTGAAAAAAAATTATATAAATTTTGTTTGGATAGAGTGTTGCATGACCATGATATTGTCAGTTAAAATAGCACAGTTCCGAAATCCACAAAAATGGCTTGGTCATGAAGGGAGTAAAATCTTCCATAGGACATGTGGCTAAATAGGAACTTTAAAAGAGTTGCTTACCTTCCTGTTCGCAAAGAGTCCTCAGAATACACACTGAGCTGTGCATGTGCAGCTTAGTGTACAATTCTGGCATTTGTCGCTGCTAGCATGAATTACCTCCCATGAGCAAATGCAGGAGTTATCCTGGGAGCCAGCAATGGAGCTCACAGACATCACATCACTGGAGCAAAAGCAAGTTTAATTACGTTTGTAATGCAATTAATTTCATTTTTTAATTTTTTTTTATTTCATTATTTCCTTATTATTCAAGCAAACATAATCATATATGTAGAAAACAATATTACATAAATGTTTTTTTTTTTTTTATCCAGCAAAACATAAGGAAGAGACAAAACATCTTGAAGCCTTGATGTCAGCAAAATAATAGTACACATCGTACAAAGGGTATAAACTATAAAGGATAACTGGGGGTAGTGAACAGCAAGGCCCTGCACATTGAGTCCTTTGGAACTCCTCCACAGCTAATAGTGGAACCAGTACATTAACTACTTTGTATACTATGTAAACCAAGTCGCGCTAAATATAATTGATGGAGATATAAAGTCCACAAAGAGTCCAAAAATTATTGATGATAAATTCCAGGACCAAGCAGGACCAAGCTCATCTGTGACGAAACGTCGTCAGGGCACGGCGTACTGACGTCATCGGATTGCGACCTGTGAGTGCGGACGAGCGGAGCCGTCCGGCCGGCGGCAACTACTATTTGCTCACCCATTCCTGTTTTTTTGTAAGTGTACTTGCTTTTTTAAAATAAATTCTTTTAATGGTTTTACGCTATGGGAGCCTTTCTCTTCTTATGTTGGTGAACACCCGCATTACTTGAAACACCTGGGACCCAGTACTGCAGATTATTGGTCGGATTCCCTGGATGTTCGTTCACCACATAGGTTTGGATATCATTCACATGTGATCAAGGGTCGGTTCCTTGGATATTTGGTGTACTCTACAGGCTTTGATTCAATCTCCATGCGGTAAGAGGCGACTCCCACTGGTGTGAATTATTACTGGCCCCTGAGTGGTACACCGGATTTGTTTTAGCACACTTTGGCTAGCCTTTATCTTTCCAGGGTAAGAGGCGAATCCAGCTGGTGGTGGTATAGCATGAGATATCCTTTCCAGTGTTTTCCTTCACATTTGCCACTATTTATTTTCTGTTTGGTAAGAGGCGACTCCAGCTGATGCACATTATAATCATTTAAGGTGTCAACCCTTAACCTTATTTGGTAAGGGGTATTTATCACTATTTCTCCTTTATTCCTTTGCATGGTTTAGTTCTCCACTTTAAATTATTAGAATTAATCATCACTTTGGTGGAGGTTATTTCACATTTAAACCCATTATTCCATCAACACTGTGGTGTCAGTCACAAATAATTTTGTGTGTTGGGTTTTACGCTATTGCGGTTTTATTTGCTTTCATGATCCAACAACCACTGAGTTAATCGATCATAGAGGCCTGGATCTACTGTCAAGGTGACAAGATTCCACATAGTGAGACTGCCTTTTCCTTACCTCATTTTGGTAAGCATATACCCTTAAGGGAGCTTGGTCCTGGAATTTATCATCAATAATTTTTGGACTCTTTGTGGACTTTATATCTCCATCAATTATATTTAGCGCGACTTGGTTTACATAATATCTAATAGGGTGTGGTCACACTTGAAGTTGCTGCTGTTTGATTTGATTTGTTTCCTTTAGCGCGGTTACTAACCCTTTCCCTATACTTTGTATACTAGCTGTACAGTTTAAATACTGGGTGGTACAATTGTTACCCTTGAATACTGGATTACATGGAATATATTTTTTATGATGTTGTGGATGGTGCAGCGAGCGGCATTTGTCCCGCCTGGGCTGGAGCTAAGAATGCTGTGAATTACGTTGTAGGCCGCGATCCTTCACACAGAGGCAAACTGGTGCATACTCAATGGAACCCGAGAAGCAAGAGAGCATGGGCCTGGTCAGCATATCCCTTTGTAGTCTCTCCCTGAGCAATTCTTTCCATGAGCAGATGGCTTGCTGGGAGTTGCAGCAGCATCGATGATCACATCAGAGTCGGGTGACTCACTGAATCAGCAGACTACAGCCATCTCATCCCACTTGCAGTACAGAGAGTTGACTTGGATTGTTCATCAGGAAGTCATTAAAGGTCCTCAGGATAGGTGAGAGGGCACTTGCCCAAAATCCAGCTACCAGCCACTAATACATCACTCTGAACACTGTATACAGACACCTTACACTTGGATTGCTAAGAGGATTGCCACTAGTCAGAACAAGCTTCTCTGCATTAATTGCTTATCACTGTGCCATACTTAGGAATACTTTGTTTCTTTGAGTTCCAACTGCCGGGTGAAGATCATTTCAAAGCCTTGCATTCTGAACACTGCTATTTTATTGCTCTTAAAGCGGACACACTACTGGTATCTACATTACTTCCTCTCTCATTAGGATGAAGGTATTATAGGATGGCCTTAGGTTCTCCTTTAGCAGTAGAATTATGTACAGCAACCAATAGCCTTCTTGAGAGATCCATTTACTTACTATCTGTTATTGTGTACATTGGTATCATTTACTTGTCTTTACTAATTGTCATTTACCTGCTTTAAGAACTATTTCAACCGAGTCTTGGCTGTTTATCTGGGACTTGACTGCCTAATTCCCTTTTAAGTCTCTTCTTTTGATTAAGTAAATCTGAGAGAGCTAAAACAATCTGCATTGTATAACTGTGTTATTTAAAGGTATACACAACATGTCTGAACCTAGAGTGTCGGTGGGCTGGAAAGTTCACAGGGTCAAGGCGGCACAGAAGACCATGCAATTTCAAGCAACCCCAAAGGCAGAAGTGATACATTTGGGGGCTCATCCGGGATGTTCTTGGCTGCAGGCCCTAGTCAGCCCAGTCACGAGCCATTGCGGGAGAAAGAGTTGCTGCAGTCATTTGGGGGAGAGCCCAAGGAACTCAAATGGAGTGAAGCACTGTTTTGGAGATCTCAGGAAGTGAGTGCATTGAGAAATAGATTCGACAGTGGGTGAGAGCCTTAGTCCCAGAGCAGAGGGCCTGCATTCTGGATGTAAAGGTAGAGTTTACTCTGGGCTATGTTTGGGTGTTGATGGAGTGGCAGGAAGAAATACCTGTCTGTTTCCGGGAAGAAGAGGTGCCTCTAGCGGAAGGGGTAATTGCCCGCTTGATCCCACTGAAAGTGGGGGGAAGATGCCACAGAGGGGCAACCGTCACTGCAAGCCAGGGCAGGGAACACAAGACCAGTTGGTGCAGATTCTTGTGAGGCTAATGCTCCTCTCGCCTCGTTCTTTACAGATATGAGATGGCTGGTAGAGAGTTTAGTGAAAAATGGCTCCCCCAGCACCAATCAAGGATATATGAAGCTCCGGTTTTTCCCAGGGCAACTGCCAACTCCTGCTGGAGAGGAGGAGTTTGAGACATGGATGGTTTAGGCCATTCAGGCAGTAGAAGGATGGAATGTTCCAGAAGCTGTATAGCAACAGCGGCTTAGTGAGAGCATCAGAGGCCCAGCAGTGAAGTGATTCGTAATTTGTAGATGGGAAAGAAGGATTGTGTTGCTATAGATTATATAGAAGCTCTGTATGCTGTGTTCAGAAGAGTAGAGAAGACCTCGGATCTCTTTCACAGTATATTTCTCAAGTAGACAGAATGCTACACCAGAGTATTCTCAAAAAGGGCATTGACCAAATGGATTCTGAACAAGCTTGTTTAGACCAGGTCTTACAATGGGCCCATCCAAACCATCCGTTCTGAAGCTATTGTTGAAGGGAGCATGGACTGTCCCAACTTACCCTGAACTGATAAGAGAAGTATGGGAGGAAGAGGCTTTATTGGAGGAAAAGAGCCAGGGGATAAGAGAGTTGGTTGCCAGTGGAGGAAGGCGAGAGAAAGTGTCTGCCGTGTTGGTCATGCCGAACCTAGCTTCTCAGATGAGGACAGAGAGACAGAGCGAGAGGTGCCTGTCAGTTCTGACAGTAAAAAACCTGTCGGTGAGTTAGAGCCAGTGGAATTGGTTACTTAAGTTGCAAAGGCTCAAACTCAAATGTATCAGGCTTTGATGCGAGTAATGGAAACTCAGGGGAAGATGCAAGAGCAGAGATTTAACCCAGGAAGATTGAAGTCGCCCCAAGCCAAGAAAAGGAGATGCTTTGGATGTGGGGAAATTGGTCACTTGAAGGCTAAGTGTCCCAAAGCAGAAATCAGTCCAGAGTTGCTCGAAGAAGTGTTAAAAGTGTTACAGAAGATACTTTTCTCAAAAGGAGGAGGGACATTTCGGGGACCTCAGTGAAGGAGACAATTGAGCATCCCAGAGTAAAACAGGGCTCCAAAGTTCGCAAAGAGTCAAAGCAGAAGCGGCAAGCAAAGATCTTCACTTGCCCCTCTTCCCCTTTGCCTGTTTCCAAATATGAGTCAATTGAGAAGGGAAGAAAGACAAGAGGTCAATGCATCCCCTTCTGGTCAAGTTGTGAAAGGGACTTTACGGCCACAAAGGAAGTTAGCTAGGGCTCAGACTGTAGAGCCACAAGCAAGGAATTTGCCAAAGAACTTGGTAGGGCCCTCCTTAATAGTTTTGCTTTAAGTAGAAGGGATCTTCACCAAAGCTCTGCTGGATACTTGACACAAGTGACGCTACCGTATAGGGATTTTTATGACAAACATTTGAAACATATCCCATTGTGTATGCTGGAAGAGCTATAAATTTGGGGTATTTGTACACAAAAAATCCCTTACGATGGGTATATCCCTATCTAGATAACATTTGATCCTTCGTTGGCTGGAAAGCTAGATACGTTTGACACCTTGGTAGTTGTCTTCCCTTGTCCCCCTGGAGCAGGACAAAATTCCTTGCTTATAGGAACCAATACAGACCTTGTAAGAAGGTTGCTCACTCCGTTAGCCTTGAAGGGTTCCACTGTGGAGAAGATTCACCCCAGCCGAGGCAGGCTTTCCAGTGTGTAGTGCAGGAAAAAAAAGCACCCCCCGATGGAGTGGGAAGATTGTGGTGGCTGGTCACAGGAGAGAGAACATTGCAACTAGGAGAGAGAACATGTCTGAAGGCCACTATTAAGCTGTCTTGGGATTAGCTGGGTCCCTTTGTGGTGCTGGAAGCTGACCCATTGGAAGACAAACTGGGATAAAGTTGGTCCCATAAATTGTGCCCACAAGGATGTTGCTGAAGAATGGGGGAAGAATCACTGTCAGTGTTCTAAATATTATCAGTCAGCCTGTCAGCCTGAAGCCTTGTATGGTCATAGAGAAAGTGAGTGCGGCTACTCCTGTTATGGTAGACGACTTGTTACAAGGGGACCGCAGAAAAAAACCCTCTGTTTAGCATTCTAATTTGTCTCCTACGTGTGAAAAGAGGGTTAGAGCTCAGCTAGCCAAGTGGGAAGAGATGTTCCCTAAGAATGACTTTGATGTAGGTTGTTTTAAAAGTGCACAACAGCGAATTTTACTGAGTGAAGACAAGCCTTTTAGAGGGAGAGCTTGATGGATCCCTCTAAGTGACCTTGAAGATCTTCTGGAGCAGTTGTCCGAACTAAAGGATTCTGGGGTCATTAGAGAATCCAGGAGCCCTTACGCATCCCCCATTGTGGTGGTGCGCAAGAAAAATGGAACCATTCAGGTGTGCATGGATTTGAGAATGCTGAACCGAAGAACCATTCCTGATCAGTACAACACACCCTGCATAGAGGGTGCCTTGCAGTGTCTGTCTGGAGCAAAGTGGTTTAGCGTGTTGGATCTGAAGAGTGGAAATTACCAGATACTGATGCATCCTGATTACCAGCAGAAGATGGCATTCATCAGCCCGTTTGGATTCTTGAGTTTGATTGCATGCCACAGGGATTGGCAGGAGCCCCAGCCACCTTTCAGAGGTTGATGGAGAACATGGTAGGAGACATGAATTTGCTTGTGTATCTTGATGGTATTATTGTTTTTGGCAAGACGCCTAGAGGAGCATGAAGCACGACTCAAAAAAGGCTTCCAGAGACTTCACGCAGAGGAGCTGAAACTGTAGTTGCAGAAATGTAAATTCTACCAGACATCAGACACCTATCTAGGGCACGTGGTCTCAGCCAATGGAATGGCCACCAATCCACAAAAGCTGGAAGCTGTTACCTCTTGGCCTCGACCAAGGACCGTTATAGAGTTGAGGTCATTTCTAGGATTTTGCTTCTACTATAGAAGATTTGTGAAAATTGTTGCACAAATTGTGAGGCCTCTGAATGAGTTGTTTCAGAAGGAAGTGAACAAAGGTTTGAAGAAGTCAAATTCAGGGGAGCCCAGGCAGTTGGGGCCCTGGAGATCATGTGATTATATTCAGGATCAATGGACTTCGAAGTGTGAGAAGGCTTTTAGATGTCTGAAGGAGATCCTCACTGAAGCTCCAGTTTTGGCCTGCACTGACCCTTCTAAGCCTTATTAGTTGCATGTAGACGCTAGCTGAGATGAGCTAGGAGGAGTTCTATATCAAGAAACGGAAGGGAAGCTTCGTCCGATAGCCTATGTGAGTAGGAGTCTTACTCCCTCTAAGAAGAACTATCCCGTGCACAAGTTAGAGTTTCTGGCACTCAAGTAGGTAGTAGCTGACAAGCTGCTTATATGGAGCTACGTTTGTGGTCAAAACGGATAACAATCCTTTTACCTACCTTACCTGTTGTCTACTGCTAAATTAGATGCCACTGAGCATCAGTAGTTGGACTCACTGTCTGAGTTTCAATTCGGCTTAAAGAAACCGGCAAGAGATAGGAAACCGGATGCAGATGCCCTATCTCAAAGAGCGTATGTTTCAGATGATGCTGCAAGTAACTGGGTTCATTTGACTCCTGAAGGAGTTCACACAGCGTGCCAGGGAGTAGAGCATGGTCATAAGGGGGCCATGGAAGCTGAAGCCATGGGAGTTACCCCTGCTGGAGTGTCTCGGTGTTACTGGGATCTGACTCAAGTGCACAGTCAAGAATTGCCTCAGCTGATAAAGGAAAACTTGGGAAAGGTTTAAAAAAAAAAAAAAGAAGAAGGCATTGGTAGCTCAAGACTCTCAGGTGCTGCTAAAAAGTGCTGTTGACGATGCAAAAGTAGTTTACAAAGAATGGGAACGAATGCACCTTAAGACAGTTTCATATACAGGAAAGGCCCATCTGAGGAACCAGAAGGTGTTGGATAATTATTTATTTCTGAAAAGCACAGATTGGTAGTATTGACAGCTCTTCGTGATGACCATGGACATTTGGGGCCAGATAGGACCCTTAAGCTAGTTAGGGACTGTTTCTGCTGGCCATTCATGAGGGATGAAGTTGAAAGTTATTGCCGCTCTTGTATCCGGTGCATCCAAAGAAAGACTTTGCCTGGTAGGGCTGCCCCAATGGGCCATCTACAAAGTCAAGGTCAATGGAACTAGTGTGCATTGATTTCTTGTGTCTAGAACCTGACCTGAGTGGGCAAAGTAATGTCCTGGTTGTGACAGATGATTTCACCGCTATGCTTAAGCTGTCCCGTCCATTGACCAACAAGCCAGTACGGTCGCCCAATTCTTTGGTGGAGAAGTTTTTCATTCATTACGGCTTACCTCAGTGTCTACATTTGGATCAAGGTCAGGATTTGGAGAGTTAAGAGAACGTTTTAATCATACTCTGCTAAACATGCTGGGAACACTACCTTTAGAAAAGAAACAACATTGGGGTAACTAAATTTCCGCAGTGGTCCACACTTACAATAGCAGGGTGAATGAATCTACCGGGTACTCTCCTTAACGGTTGATGATCAGAAGGGAGGCCCGTTTGCCTGTGGGTCTAGCCTTTGGAATGTCCTTGGAATACATTTCTCAGGCCTCTTATCGAGGATATGTTGATAGACTTCGAAGGAATTTGAAAACTGCCTATGAGAGAGCCAAGGAGCATCCACTGCTAGGGAACAAAGAAACAAAAGGAACTTTGATCTCAAAGTGAGGGTTCAGGACTTGCAACAAGGAGACCGAGTGCTGTTACGCAATTTGGGAGTGCCAGGAAAACACAAGTGGGCTGATTGATGGCATTCTCAACCATACATCGTCTGCAAATGGCTACCTGGGCTTCCTATGTACCAAATTCGCCCAGAGGGGAAGACTGTTCGCTCAAGACCTGGCATCGAAACCACCTCTTGTCCATATCTGTGGCCATTCGGGTATCTTCTCCCCCTTGTTCTGCCACACCCTGCTCTCCTATTTCAAGGCCTAGAACCCGTTGGACACCTAAATCTACCTCCCAAAAGGATGAGGAAGAGGAGAGTGATGAGGAAGAACTGACCCTTGACTGGTTATGGATTCCTCCGCTCGAGGATACCACCAGAGTCTCTTAGTCTCCAATGGAAGACATGGGTTAAATATCTTAACTTGAAAAGGTAGAACATTAGCCTTTTGAAACAGAGAGGTTTGTACCATCCCCTGTAAGAGGGACTGGAGGAGTTAGACTAGACAACTCTAAAGTACAAGAGCTGGGAGAAGCTCCAGCCCCCTCCACCCATGACGCATGAGGAGAGACGACTGCTTCTGAGAGTTTGGAAGAACCAGAGCCCGGTTGTAGTTTTTGGGGTCTGAATCGTGAGCCTGAAACCTTAGATAACGTGTTTAAGACTTAGATGGGAAATCCGTCCACCTAGGAGACCAACATACGACACCCTTGGAGAAAGCGCTGATGAACTCATTTCTACATATTAATGTTCTAGTCAAGTGCTAGCTTCTTCTACCGAACCTTTGGTGGAGGATGACCCTGTTCCACCCTCTGTAACCTCTGGGTGGGTCACTAACCTATTACTGACCTGTAACCAAAATGATTTAATTTTGTCTGATGACTTGTGTAGTTTACTGATAGGTAATCCCTTTTTTAGTCAGCTATTTACTAATGTCGTTTCTGGTTAGCAGATTTATTATTTGCAATTCTTGTATGTATTAAATAATAAATACTTTGATGAGATTACATCTTGTTTTCAGGGACCAAAGACTTTCAAGTGAGGGGAGGAGGTAGCTGGAAGCAGATAGTTATCTGACACTGCAGACTTGTCCTCTGCATTCCCAGACTGTCTCTATATTTCCCTAGTGCTGGGTTCGGATTACATGCATCATACTCCTGAGCCTAGAATAGAGCATTGTGGGAACTGTAGTCTCCTGAACAGACATCACTGAACTGCAGAACTATCCATGAACTACACCTTCCAGCAAGCAATCTGCTCCAGGGGAAAATTGTGGAAGAATCTATAAAGGGATCTGCTGACCAGGCCCACGGTCTCCTGCTTCCCGGGATCCATCGAGTGTACACCAGTTTGACGCTGTGTGAGAGGATCGTGGCCTAACATACGACTCACAGAATTTGTAGCTCTAGCCCAGGCGGGACAGGTGGAACACCAGTGGTACCCCCAGCAGCATCGCTGATTGCATCAGAGTCGGGGGACTCACTGAATCAGCAGACTGCAGCCATCTCAACCCGCTTGCATTATGGAGAGTCAACTTGGATTGTTCATCAGGAAGTTATTAAAGGTCCTCAGTATAGGTGAGAGGGCACTTGCCCAAAATCCAGCTACTAGCCACTAATACATCACTCTGAACATTGTATACAGACACCTTATACTTGGATTGCTAAGAGGATTGCCACTAGTCAGAACAAACTGCTCTACATTAATTGTTTATCATTGTGCCATACTTAGGAATACTTTGTTTCTTTGAGCTCCAACTGCCGGTGAAGATAATTGCAAGGCCTTGCATTCTGAACACTTCTATTTTATTGTTCCTAAAGAGGGCACACTACTGGTATATACATAACTTCATCTCTCATTAGGATAAAGGTATTATAGCCCGGCCTGGGGTCCTCCCTTTGCAGTAGTATTACGCACAACAACCAGTAGCCTTCTTGAGAGATCCATTTTTACTTACTGTCTGTTAACCACTTGCCGACTGCTGCACGACTATTTACGTCGGCAGTCAGCCCCTCACAGGCAGAGCGACGTAGGGCTACGTCGCTAGCCTGTAAGGGTTTTGGGAGCGAGCGCGTGGCATGTGATCACCTGTTCGATTTTTGTTTTTTGCGCTATAAACAAAAAAAAAGCGTCAATTCTGAAAAAAAAAAAACTGTATTATTCACTTTCTGCTGTATAACATTCCCCAAAAAAATAAAAAATAAAAATAAAATCTTTTTATACTGTTAGGCCAATTTGTGTTATGCTACATATTTTTGGTAAATAAAATCCCAATAAACATATTTTGATTGGTTTGCACAAAAGTTATCGCATCTGCAAACTAGGGGAAAGATT
The DNA here is from genome assembly GCF_965119305.1 of Pelophylax lessonae. Taxonomy (NCBI): domain Eukaryota; kingdom Metazoa; phylum Chordata; class Amphibia; order Anura; family Ranidae; genus Pelophylax; species Pelophylax lessonae. Next base: position 551,749,773 of record NC_138769.1, on the reverse strand, counting down.
TATGTCATTTTTATTTATTTTTTTACTAGTAATGGCAGTGATCTGCGATTTTTAGCAGGACTGCGACATTGTGGCAGACAGATCGGACCCCTAACTGACATTTTTTACACTTTTGGGGAGACCAGTGACATTACTACAGTATTCAGTGCTAAAAATATGCACTGTTACTCTAATAATGACACTGGCAGGGAAGGGGTTAACCCAGGGATGACCAGAGGGTTAAGTGTGAGCCTAGCGGAGTGTTTTCTAACTGTATGGGGGAGGGACTTGTGGAATCAACACAGAGACCTGTGATTCTAAATAAGAGGATCACAGGGGCTGTGTGTTCATTCCAGAGAGAACAATGGTCTGCTGTGTTTACAACAGCAGACGGTCATTCTCTCTCAGCGGGGAGTGATCGCGGGTGCCCGGCGGAAATCGCTACCGCCGGTCTTGTGGATCAGCTTCCCCACTTCTTAATGGGAATGGGCGAGCACCTCCGACGGCGCGTGCTCGCCCCCAGGAACGCTCCTGCGAACCGCCGTACAGGTACGGCGTTTCGCGCAGCCGAGCCAGCCTGCCACAGTATATCTGTGGCGGGCGGTCGGTAAGTGGTCATGTAAATCTGCATTGCGTTAGTGGCTTATTTAAAGTTATACACAACATGTCTGAACCTAGAATGTCAGGAGGGCTGGAAAGTTCACAGGGTCAAGGTTGCACAGAAGAACATTAAATTTCAAGCAACCCCCAAGGGGGGCAGTGCTACATATACATTAATTATATGTTCTGTATTTGGTTTGGTGGAGTTTCATGGAACACCCGTTACATGGAGATTATTTATGCTGTCCTTTTCTAGGATCTCGGCATTCACAAAGTATGTTATTTAGTTAAAAGTCTGGATTGTTAAGCATGAAGAAAAAGGATGAAGAAAAAATACATTAAGCTAAGCATACACTAGTAGATTTTCAAATGAACATTTGTACAAAAACTCTCAGGTCTTAGGATGACTTGATTAATGTTGTCCTAAAGCAACTATACATTTTGTTTGCTTTTAACGTTTGAATTTGGAATTGAAAGTGGAACTTTCGCTCTTTTGTTTCCTTTCCCCCTCCGGTGCCACATTTGGCACCTTTCAGGGGGGAGGGAGGAACGGGTGCCTGTTTTTGACAGGTACCCTTCCCCACTTCTGGGATACGGCACTGTCCCTCGGAAGCTCGGCCCCCTCCTCCGCCGCCGAGCCAGTAGGAATGCGCAGCGCGCTTCGCGCATGCGCAGTAGGGACCCGCCTGTAAAGGCGCAAGGCTTCACTGCCGGGTTCCCTTACCGGCAACGGCAGCGGCAGCACCTGCGGTGCAGACATCGCTGGACTCCAGGACAAGTAAGTGTCCTAATATTAAAAGTCAGCAGCTACAGTATGTGTAGCTGCTGACTTTTAATTTTTGGAGGGGGAGGCGGAACTCCGCTTTAAAGTGTTTGTTACCCCAGCATTTCAAATTCCTGATATGTGCCTGCTGTACCATGTACTTGTATGAAAAAGTATCCTGTTCTCCCTTTTGCTTTCTTTGTGCGAAATCCCTGGTGTTCCTGTCAGTCCCTCTGCTTTCCTGTCAAACACTGACCACACTAGGCAGGAGAGCTCACTGTGGCCAGTTCTCTAACTGTTCTCGGAACCCAGGCTGTTTTCCTCCAATGATCAGACTTGTCCCAACACCACCCCCCCCTCCCCCAGCACAGTCTCTCACTGGGAAGCTGCTTCTCCCCCCCGCTCTTATGCAGCGGAGAACAGAGGGAATCACTAAAAAAGTGAAAAAATGTATTTATAATGTTTTTGATTTTTTTATATCTTTACACAAATGTTTTCCTTTCATTTCAATTTTAAACTGAATAGGTTGTTTTTTAAGGTGATCGTTCACAATCACTTTAATAGAGTTGACATATATTGTCATTAGTTCAAAAAAATGTTCTGCTCCTTCATATTTTCCTGTGGTTGAAAACGAAAGTCGATTTGACCCCACAAATGATTAGAATATTGAATAAATGCTCTTAACCACTTGCCGACTACATATACTGCGGCGGTCAGCCCCGTGCAGGCAAAGTGACGTATGGGTACATCACTCGCCTGAGAGCCAATAGGGGGCGAGCGCACGCCGCCAGAGGCGCGTTCCCACCCCGCTCGTTCACGGGCATTTCCGCGCGAGTGACTGGCGGGTCTGATGTCCGCCGGTCACTCGCGATCTCCCGCTAGAGAGGGGGAAAGGCAGGCGGCTAATGTAAACAAAGCCGCCTGTCATTCTCCCTGATGTAACAGCAGAGATCATACGATCCTGCTATGTAGGATCGTATAATCTCTGTGGTTACATCAAAAGCCACGCCCCTTTACAGTTAGAAGCACACCCCTAGGGACACACATAACCCCTTGCTCTCTAATAAAGTTAACCCCTTCCCTGCCAGTGTCATTTTTACAGTAACATTGCATATGTATAGCACTGATTACTGTAGTAATGTCACTGGTACTCCCAAAAGTGTCAAAAATGTCAGTCAAGGGTCCGATCTGTCCTCCGCAATGTCGCAGTCCCGCAAAAAAAATCTCAGATCGCCGCCATTACTCGTTAAAAAAAAAATAATAAAAATGACAAAAATCTTCCCCTTAGTTATTAAACGCAATAACTTTTGCGCAAACCAATCAAAATGCGCTTATTGCGATTTTTTTTTTACCAAACATATGTAGCAGAAAACAAATTGGCCTAAAATGCTAAAAAATTTTGATTTTTACATTTTTTTTTTGAATTTCATATAAAAAAATTTGAAAATATTATTTTTTCAAAATTGTCGCTCTTTTTTTGTTTATAGCGCAAAAAGTAAAAATCGCACAGGTGATCAAATGCCACCAAAAGAAAGCTCTGTTTGTGGGAAAAAAAGGACGTCAATTTCATTTGGGTACAGCGTCACATGACCGCGCAATTGTCCGTTGAAGTCACGCAGTGCCGAATCGCAAAATACCCCCTGGTCTTTGAGCAGCCAAATCCTCCGGGGCTTAAGTGGTTAAAACTACCATTAATGAACAAAATTCTGCTAGTGTTTGGCCAGCTTCATTGTCTGGTAGGAAAAAACTCTCTAAACTGCGGCAGGGAAAGGGTTATTTAAAGGGTGAACATATTTAAAAACTTTTAATAAGTGAATCAGGGTTATTTGAGTTGGCAGTTTGACTATGAAAGGCACAATTTAACTGTCAGCAGGGCGGTGTTTGGAGATTCAGTAGCTCAGTAATATTTTTGGATAGGTTAGCTGAATGTTAATCTGTGAGGGTTCAGTGTGGTTGCATGCTGTACCACTTACATTTCCATGGACAATCTGTGCAGTAGCAAAGTGCAATTAAATCCAACAGGCTGTTTATTACAATACTCAAGTTTTAAAAAAAGCCCCTGGGGAGATGAAAGATTGTATCCGCAGTCAAGCTGGCTATGGATCACACAGCACCCTGGGTCCATGTTAATGTGCCTGCTTGATGCAGTCTTGACAAGGTATTGGACTGAGCGTATGGGGGTGCCAGCAGAAGAGCTATTGACAGGTTCCAGATTCTTCAGCAATGCCGAAGGCCTCCTGCAGATCCACTTAGTGACATCAAATGAAACTGTCAATAAACCGTCAGTTTCTGTAGCCAGTATGAGTGTGTGTTTTAAAGTGAAACTCCGGCTTTGTTTAGAACTCAAAGGTGTATGAAATAATGTATATATTGCAGATGTTATCTAATGTTGTTGCAGATTCCTCTCTAGTTATTTGATGCAAATATTACAAACCAACCAGTACCGACAGGAAGGTCCTGCAGAGAGGATAGGGAGACTTGTTCAGTCATTTTTTTTTTTTAAGGCTAATTTAAAGTGGAGTTCCGGCCTATTTTGCAACTTTAGTGATTCCTGGAGTGCTCGCTATGCTGATCAACAATTGGGCATTTTAATTTTTTTCGGTAGTCCCTTACCTTATTTTCAGGGCATTTTTTATTGTACTTCCTCCTTCTCCCCCCTCTGTGGCCGCGGCCACCGACATCACTTCCGCCTTTGCATTGCATCCTGGGAGATGTTTGTCATCACTCCACGGAGGCTGGAATCAGGAAGAACTCCCAGAACACTCCCTGGAATCAGGAAGAAGGACACAGCAGATTACACTGCGGCTTCAGATGCCCACATCCAAGATGGCCGCGCCCAGACAGCGTTTTTAAAAGTAAGATTTTAACTAAAATCCAATACTGTACACCTTGTAAGTATGAGAATAGCGGTTCTGTAAAGGGTGATGGATTAGTATTATAGGGGTATTTTTAGTTAAAAAAGTTATTTGAGGCCGGAACTCCGCTTTAACCTTTGGGGCTATGTTTCATGTTACAGCCATATTTAGGATCTAATACATGGGTGTCCAACCTTTTGGCTTCTCTGGGCCACATTGAGTGTAGAGAAATTTTCTCGGGCCGCATATTAAATATATACTATAGTTAAGGTATATAAGTAATAAAATGCCGCCCCCCCCCCCCCCACACACTAATTTAACACAACTAGAGGATGATCAAATGAAATGGAATCAGTATACAGAGGATTACTTGTTCTGAGCGATAATAAAGGAACACTCTAACCACCATGACCACTTCAGTGATTTGAAATGGTCATGGTGGTAGGAGTCAGAAACACTGCACATGCTCCCCTCCCCCCCTCTGAGACAACGTCTGCCTACCGTTAGTTGGAAGCTGCTGTGGCCGTGCCCCCGAGCTGACTTCCTTCCTCCCCAGCAAAAAGAAAATTGTCAGGGGGCAGTGGGCCGCATTGCCTGAGGTTTCAGGCCGCATGCGGCCCTCGGGCCGCAGGTTGGACATGCCTGATCTAATATGTAACATAGGAACATTCCTTAGCCCCTCCACCCCCAAACCACCACCCCAAGTACCCGAATGGCAGGTTGATTCTCCTAATAAGTTTACGTTTAGTTTCAAACTGGCTCAGCCTGCACAGCTGTGTAATCTATCCACTGAGATCTGTAAATGGAGATACTAGTACTACCCCTCCACCATAGCAGAGGATCTTATAGATCTAACAAACAACAATGGGAGAGCAACACCATTCCTGGTGAAGTAATCCTCTCTCTGATCTGCAGGTGCTGGTCAAGTCTGCAATCTAGGCAAATCTTGGCTTTAGGATTTCAATCTGAGAAAGTTTATGCAGATTTCATTATCAATCAGAAGTATTTTTCTGCATCCATAGGTTTTCCCTTTTTGAATGCGATTGAAATTCACTTCAAGAACCAAGACATTCATCATATTCAGCCGCCTCAGAAACTGAGCTGTGGTCTTCCCCTCCCTCCCTCCCATTGGTTGTCGCGGCCAGATATTATTTATTGGTAAGTGTTGCCTTTTTGTAATACATTGGTGGACTAAAAGTGTTGGGCTAAGTTTTGAATTTCGTATTGGATAAAATTATTTGAGTTGATGTTGTGTAATTTCAACCTGAGCCGTAGTGGCTAGGTTGTCTGCGTTTTATGTGTAAAGTGTTTGAAATAAAATTCCTTTATTTATGTTTTGTATTAAAACCAATAAGATGGCCGCTGTCTTTAACCACTTCCATACCGAGTCATGTAATATGACGTCGGCAAAGTGGTTGTAAGGATCCGGGCCGCCGTCATATGACGTCGGCCCGTTCTAGCAGCCAGTGCGCGCCCCCGGCGGCGCGCAGCAGCGCGATCAGGGATGAGGCTCGTCCCTCGGACATAGCCCATCCCTGATCAAGGTAAACAGCCAATAGAAATTGGCTGTTTACCACGTGATCGGCTGTGTCAATCACAGCCGATCACATGAGCGGCTCCAGCACAAGCCGCTCGTTCTCTCTGCAATGCGCGCCCCCGGGGGCGCGCAGAGCAGCGATCAGGGACGAGGCTTGTCCCTCGGACAGAGTCGATCCCCGATCTAGGTAAAGAGCCAATGAAATTGGCTCTTTACCACGTGACCGGCTGTGTCCAATCACAGCCGGTCACAAATGTCAACAGAGAACACGGTAACTAGCTGTCACCGTGTTCTCCTCCTCACACACTGATCCTGTGTGAGGAGGAGATTGTGGTAACAGCTAGTTACCGATTACAGTGCACGCTAAACACACTGATTGCCCCCCCCCCCCCAATAAAGAGCACCTGTCACTAGCCCATCAAAGTACCCGAGTATCTGTCACCAGCCCTTCAGGCCATCAGGTACTCAGATGACAGGTACTCGGGTACTCTGATGGGCTGGTGACAGATATTCGGGCACTCTGATGACAGGTACTCGGGTACTCTGATGACAGGTACTCAGGTACTCTGATGACGGGTACGCAGGTACTCTGATGATGGGTAGTCGGGTACTCTGATGACGGGTACTCGGGTACTCTGATGACGGGTACTCGGGTACTCTGATGACAGGTACTCGGGTACTCTGATGACGTGTACTCGGGTACTCTGATGACAGGTACTCGGGTACTTTGAGTACCTGTCAACGGAGTACCCGTCATCAGAGTACCTGAGTACCTGTCACCTACCCATCAGAGTACCCGAGTACCTTCCACCTGCTCATCAGAGTACCTGACGCCTGAAGTATCCGAGTACTTGCCGCCTGCTCATCAGTACCCATCACTACTCATCAGTACTCATCAGTACCTATCACATATCAGTACTGATCATCAGTACCCATCAGTACAGTATCACCTATCAGTATCAGTACTACTCATCAGTACCTATCACCTGCCTGTCACCTGCCCATCAGAGTACCCGAGTACCTGCCACCTGCCTATCGGAGTACCCGAGTACCTGCCACCTGCTCATCAGTACCAGAGTACCTGTCACCTGCCCAACAAAGTACCCGAGTACCTGTCACCCTTCATACAGCCACCATGTCCAAGTCCAAAAAGGTTTATATACGTCCTCCGTTTAAACCTAAATACCGGTGTTATGGCAGCAGATAGCTGCCATAACCCTGGTATTTTTTTAAACGGTGGACGGTTGGCTTTCCGATAAGGGTGGTCCCAGCGGCGGATTCGCCGTGGGATCACCCTTCCGGGATGGCAGAAGAGGCACCCCCCCTCCCGCCGCGTTCCGGTCCTTTTCCCCGCCGGCAGAGGGGAAAATGATCCGGTCCCGGATCCTCACAGACAGGATGTCGAGTGAGGGCAAGCTTGCCCTCACTTGACTCTATGGTCTTGGAGGACCGGAGCTACGTAAAATGTTGTTGCCTAGCAACCGGTTTAAAGGTCCTTTTTTTTTTTTTTTCATTTTATATAATAATTTTTTTTTTTTTCTATCTTTTAGTGTACTTGTGAGATCTGAGGACTTTTTGACCCCAGATCTCACAAAAAAGAGGTCCTGTCGTGCCTATTTCTATTACGAGGAATGTTTACATTCCTTTTAATAGAAATAAAAATGATCAATTTTTTTTTTTTTTTAAACGGTGTAAAAATAAAAAATAATAAATAAAATAAATAGTAAAAAAAAAAAAAAAATTAAAGCGCCCTGTCCCCGTGAGCTCGTGCGCAGAAGCCCCGCCCACATATGTAAACGGTGTTCAAACCACACATGTGAGGTATCGCCGCGATCGTTAGAGCAAGGGGAATAATTTGAGCCCTAGACCTCCTCTGTAACTCAAAGATGGCAACCTGTAGAAATTTTTAAATTGTCGCCTATGGGGATTTTTAAGTACCAAAGTTTGTCGCCATTCCGTGAGCCTGCACAATTTTGAAACATGACATGTTGGGTATCTATTTACTCGGCGTAACATTGTCTTTCACATTATGGAAAAAAATTGGGCTAACTTTACTGGTTTCTTATTTTTTAATTAAAAAAAGGGAATTTTTCCCAAAAAAATTGCGTTTGGAAGACCGCTGCGCAAATACGGTGTGATAAAAAATATTGCAATAATCTCCATTTGATTCTCTAGGGTCTCTGCTAAAAAAAAATATATAATGTTTGGGGGTTCTAAGCAGTTTTCTAGCAGAACAACTGATTTTAGCTTGTAAACACCAAATGTCAAAAATAGGCCTAGGCAAGTGGCTAGGATGCATGATGATGCTCCTTGGATGTTGGGCCCCTCTATATGGCTAGGCTGTGAAAAAGTCTCACACATGTGGTATTGCCATACTCAAGAGGAGTGGCAGAATGTATTTTGGGGTGTCAGTTTTGCTGTGTACATGCTATGTGTTAGGAATATCCTATAAATTGACAACTTTGTGTAAAAAAAAAAAAAGTTTTCATTTTTTTCCCACATTTTCCAAAAACCTATGGAAAAAAATGATATGTTCAAACGACCCATAATGCCTCATAGAATATACGTTGGAGTGTTTGCTTTCCAAAATGGGGTCATTTTGTGGACTTTTCCATTGTATTGGTGCTCTAGGGCCTTGAAAAGTGTGATAGGTAGTAAGAAAGTTTTATGTGTATTTATGCTCCTAGAACGCCTGAATGTGCTTCTTGGACGTGGAGTCTCTTTTTGTGGCCAGGCTGTGTAAAAGTCTCACACATGTGGTATCGCCATACTCGGAAGGAGTAGCAGAATGTATTTTTGGGTGTAATTTTTGCTGTGTACATGCTATGTGTTAGAAATAGCTTATAAATTGACAACTATGTGGGAAAAAAAAGAAAAAAAACATTTTTTTCTTCATTTTCCCAAGAATTGTGGGAAAAAATTACAACTTCAAAAAACCCACCATGCCTCTTACTAAATACCTTGGACTGTCTACTTTACAAAAAGGGGTCATTTGGGCGGTATTTGTACTGTCCTGACATTTCAGGGCCTCAAGAAAGGAGATAGGCAGTCAGTACATCTGGTGTGATCAATTTTCAGTAATTGGTACCATAGCTTCTAGACTCAATAACTTTCACACAGACTAAATAATATACACTAATTTGGGTTAATTTTACCAGAGACATGTAGCAGTATACATTTTGGCCCAAATGTATGAAGAAAAATTAATTTTTTGCAAAATTTTATAATTGAAACTAAAAAAAGTGTTTTTTTTTCACAATTTTTGCTCTTTTTTTGCATATATCACGAAAAAAAAAAAAAAAACCCAAGTTGTGATCAAATACCACCAAAAGAAAGCTCTATTTGTGTGAAAAAATGATAAAAATTTTGTTTGGTTACAGTGTAGCATAACTGAGCAATTGTCATTCAAAGTGTGAGAGTGCTGAAAGCTGAAAATTGGTCTGGGCAGGAAGGGTGTCTAACTGCTCTGTATGGAAGCGGTTAAATTCCAACCCAATGTCGTAGTGGTGTTATTATTTTAATTATATGTTTATTTATTATATTTATGTAAGCAATTCCGCCTGCTGTCCCATATACCTGGTCACAGAAGTCAGCTTTTTGATTGGATTGTACGTAGTTAGTAGTAATGGCGCATGATTATTTTGTCCTCATGTTAAAGAAGAGTTTCCTTTTGGGTTTCTGTTTCAGAGTTTGTGTTTGCAATAATGGTTCTGTTGTTGTAAACTTTCTTATGGAAGGATTCTCATACTACAATGAAGAGTCTGTTTCTGTTTTCTTGGTCAGAGCACATGTAGTGATATCTTGTGGCCTGACTATTTATTATGGCTAGTTTGGTGTGCTGGGGGTGAAACCGCAGACAGTAGAGATAGTTGCATCTGTTGATGGGTTGTACACAAGGTGTGCCATCCCTGATTGATACTTTTGAGTCCAACAGAGCAAGATGAATACTGTAGTCCAAATGTTAATTATAATTATGGGTTGAACTTGAAAACAAGGTATAGTATTTTAGATTATCATGTCCTTCCATCCATACATTGAATGATTGTCTTTATAGCAGTAATACATATTTGGTTAGCCTTGTCCTTCCATCCATACATTGAATGATTGTCTTTATAGCAGTAATACATATTTGGTTAGCCTTGTCCTTCCATCCATACATTGAATGATTGTCTTTATAGCAGTAATACATATTTGGTTAGCCTTGTCCTTCCATCCATACATTGAATGATTGTCTTTATAGCAGTAATACATAGTTGGTTTCTGTTGTATGCTGTTGTGGTCCACCATAAATAAATTGCCATACTCTTGCTTCATTTAACTTTACACGGCAGCCCCTAAGTGTTGTAAAATATAAAATATACTGTATATATCATTATTGAAAGTGAAATAAATTCAATCTATGTAACATTCTTACCACCAGAGCTTATTTTCTCAGAGGATAGGTGCAGGAACTCCCCTTTCTAAGTTGCTTTGTGTCTCTGTTCCCTACCCACCTTCGAGCACTAACCCTTGGTTCCACCCCTACCCACCTCTGAGCACCGGCCCTTGGATCCACCCCCTACCCAGCCTCCGGTACAGCCCCTTTTAGAGAATATAGAGCCAAGTATAATTTTGTAGTGTAATGTATGGAATTTAGTTATGATAACAAGAAAAGCAATAAAATTGACCCCCCACAGCCAGCAGCAAACCCCCCCCCACCCAGCAGCAATAGACCCCCCCCCAGCAGCAATAGACCCCCCCCCCCCAGCAGCAATAGACCCCAAACAGCAGCAAAAGATCTCCCAGCAGCCAGCATCAATAGACTCTCTAGCAGCCAGGAACAGTAGACCCCCTCCCCAAACAGTAGATCCCTTCCAGCAACAATTAACCCCCAGTATCAAAAATCCTCCACCAGCAACAATAGATTTTCATGCAAAAATAGATCCCCTCCAGCATCAATAGATCCCCCTGCAGCAAGCATCAGTAGACCCTCCAGCACCCCTTGCCATAGCATACATTCAGTGCTGGAGGTGCCGGAACTGCGTTCCCCCGCGTTCCAGCTGAAAAAAAGCCCTGCTTACCACTGTATTTGTGGTTCCTTGAATGATGATAGGAATTTGTGACATGTATTTATCCCACTCTTACAAGGAATGTTGTTATGGATTCTATACCTATAGTGACTAGCCAAATATGTAAAGATAGTTGCTGTATGTTGTGGAGTTAGCCTTCTTTAGGTTACCACAATTTTCCCTAACAAACTTTATTTTGACATTTTGGTTTTGGAGATCTTCTACTAGGTCAGTTCAGTGATCAGATTCATAATTGTTATGATGATCTTCCTGGATTTTCTAGTTTGTAGACCTTTAGCAGCATAAAGAAGTTTTCAATCTTGGGATCATCTGGTATTACACTGCTAATCCCACTGTAGGTAGGCTGACAGTATTTTATTTAGACATTTTAGTTGCTGAGGAATTTAATGGGTGTGATCAAAATCTAATCTCGTGTAGTAAATAAAATTAGCAAAATGTCTCTTGCCTTCTTGTACATATTTGTTTATGTCTATTAACCTAGATCACCCTCATTATTTTTGGCTTAATTATTGCCTTTTTAACATGCTATTCCTGTATAGCCTTTTGCTCCAGTGGAAAAAAAAATTGTAAACTTCTTTTGGCAGGGGATATCAGGGATGTAACTCACAGTCTAAGGCCCCATGCACACAGGGCATTTTTGCAGCTGCTGTTAAGAGCGTCAGACTTTTTTTTTTTGCAGCTTAACCAGTTGTCGCCCGCCGTCATATTACGGCGGAGCGGTGCGACCATTGTTCTGGGCCGCCGTCATATGACGGCGGCACATTCAGCAGGGCAGGCGCGCAATTGTGTGCGCGCCGCCCTGCACTGCCGGTGTCGGCGTGTCCCCGGGACACCCCCCGTCACCGGCAGGGGGGAAACAGTCAATGGGCATGGCTGTTTCCCACGTGATCGGCTGTGTTCCAATGACACAGCCGATCACAATAGAGGAGCCCACAAGATGACTGCGCATGCGTGATCGGGAGCGCGCAGCGCGGTCATGTCGGTGGCTCTGTGTTCCCTAGGAACACAGCTAGTCACCGGTGGTAGTAAACAGTCACTGACAGTGACTGTTTACTATGTGATCGGCTGTGAATCCATTCACAGCCAATCACAAAATGTAAACACAGAGCAGTAACTCACTGTTACTAGCTCTTCTCCCCTCACACAGTTTCCAGTGTGAGGAGAGCAGAGCTAGAAACAGTGAGTTACTGCTCTGTACACCTGTCACAAAGTAAAATCACAAAAATAAATGTCCCCACACAGTCCTCAGCCACCCCCAATTGCACCTGTCACCCAACAGTCACCTAATCAGTGCCACCCATAACGTTCACATGTGAGCGTAGCGATCGTAGGCAGAATCACAGCGATTCTGCCCGCGATCCGGAAACCATTGCAAATCGCGGGACGCCTGTGCGTTGCCCGTGATTTGCAATAGCACCCCAAACGCTGTGCGATGTTGCCGTGATTTCCGCCTGCCGAAAAAAAAGTACAAGAGTTTCTTTGGGGCGTCATGCTTTGTTTGCGCAATGTTACCGCGATTCAGCAGGCGGAAATCGCGGCAACATCACACAGCGTTTGGGGTGCTATTGCAAATCACGGGCAACGCACAGGCGCCCCGCGATTTGCAATGATTTCCGGATCACGGGCAGAATCGCAGTGATTCTGCCCATGATCGCTACGCTCACATGTGAACATAGCCTAAAGTGCACCTGTCACCAGAGACTGCCATCAGTACCGCCGTGCACCATCGCCCGTCACCTGTCACCCATCGGTGACCATCACCCGTCACCTGTCACCCCATCAATCACCGTCACCTGTCACCCCATCAGTCATCGTCACCTGTCACCCCATCAGTCATCGTCACCTGTCACCCCATCAGTGATCATCACTTGTCACCCCATCAGTCATCGTCGCCTGTCACCCCATCAATCATCGCCACTTGTCACCTCATCAGTTATCGTCATCTGTCACCCCATCAATCATCGTCACTTGTAACCCCATCAATGATCGTCATCTGTCACACCATCAGTGATCGTCATCTGTCACCCCATCAATCATCGTCACCTGTCACCCCATCAGTGATCGTCATCTGTCAACCCATCAATCATCGTCGCCTGTCACCCCATCAGTCATCGTCACCTGTCACCCCATCAGTCATCGTCATCTGTCACCCCATCAGTCATCGTCATCTGTCACCCCATCAGTCATCGTCACCTGTCACCCTATCAGTCATCATCACCTGTCAACCCATCAGTCATCGTCATCTGTCAACCCATCAGACCGTCACCTGCCACCTATCAGTCACCTGCCACCCATCAGTGATCATCCGCAGTCAACCGTCACCCGTCGCACAGCCCATCACAGCCAGCATGTCAAAAAGGATGTACAGCAACGAGGAGGCCCTTCAGGTCCTCTCCATGACTGATGAGAGCATCGGGGAGCTCTCATCAGTATCCAAAACCAAATCCGAATCCGATTCGGAATTTGAAATGGCTAATAGTAGCGGATCGGAGATGGACTTGGACTATTCCTGTACACTTTCCTTTATACAATGTATTTTGGGGTGCAATTTTTGCTATATACATGCAACCACTTACCGACCGCCTAACGACTATATACGTCGGCCATTAAAAGCTAAATACTGGGGTTATGGCAGCAGATAGCTGCCATAACCCCGGTATTTTTTTAAACGGCGGGCGGTTGGCTTTCAGATAAGGGTGGTCCCAGTGGCGGATTCGCCGCAGAATTACCCTTACGGTGCAGGGGAAGAGATGCCCCCTCCTGCCGTGTCCCAGATGTTTTCCCGGCTTACCGAACCCGCCGGCAGCGGGGAAAACTATCCGGTCCCGGATCCTCAGAGACAGGAAGTCGAGTGAGGGCAAGATGGCCCTCACTCGACTCTATGGTCTTGGAGGACCGGAGCTACGTCAAAAGTCGTTGCCTAGCAACCCGTTTAAAGGGCCGTTTTTTTTTTTTTTTGTTTTTTTTTCAGCAATTTTTTTTTTTTTTTTTTAGTGTAGTTCTTTTTGACCCCAGATCTCACAATAAAGAGGACCTGTCATGCCTATTTATATTACAAGGGATTTTTTTTTTTAAACTGTGTAAAATAAAAAAATAATAAATAAAATAAATAGGAAAAAAAAATGAAAGCGCCCTGTCCCCATACGCAAGTCCCGCCCACGTATGTAAACGGTGTTCAAACCACACATGTGAGGTATCGCCGCGATCGTTAAAGTGAGAGCAATAATTTGAGCCCTAGACCTCCTCTGTAACTCTAAGCTAGTAACCTGTAGAAATTTTTAAAATGTTGCCTATGGGGATTTTTAAGTGCCAATGTTTGGCGCCATTCCGTGAGCGTGCGCAATTTTGAAGCATGACATGTTGGGTATCTAATTACTCGGCGTAACATTATCTTTCACATTATGGAAAAAAATTGGGCTAAATTTACTGTTTTCTTATATTTTAATTAAAAAAAGTGAATATTTTTCAAAAAAATTGCATTTGGAAGACTGCTGCGCAAATATGGTGTGATAAAAAATATTACAACAATCTCCATTTTATTCTCTATGGTCTCTGCTAAAAAAAAATATATAATGTTTGGGGGTTCTAAGTAGTTTTCTAGCAAAAAAAATGATTTTAGCTTGTAAACACCAAGTGTCAAAAATAGGCCCAGTCTTAAAGTGGATAAATGGACAACTTTGTGTAAAGTGTTACTTGGATGTTAGGACTCTGTATGTGGCTAGGCTGTGTAAAAGTGTTACACATGTGGTATCGCCATACTCAGGAGGAATAGCAGAATGTATTTTGGGGTGCAATTTTTGCTATGTACATGCTATGTGTTGGAAATATTTCATAAATGGACAGCTTTGTGTAAAAAAAATGCATTTTCGTTTTCTTTCCACATTTTCCAAAAACTTGTGGAAAAAAATGACACGTTCAAAAGACTCATTAAGCCTCAAAAATTATACGTTGGGGTGTTTGCTTTCCAAAATGGGGTCATTTTATGAGGGTTTCCATTGTCCTGGTGCTCCATGGCCTTCAAAAGTGCGATAGGTTGTCAGGAAATTATATGTGTAATTTATGCTCCTAGAATGCCGGACGGTGCTACTTGGATGTTAGGCCTCTGTATGTGGCCAGGCTGTGAAAAAGTCTCACACATGTGGTATCGCCATACTCAGGAGGAGTAGTAGAATGTGTTTTGGGGTGTAGTTCCAAGTATACATATGCTGTGTGAGAGAAATAACCTGTTAATACGTCAATTTGTAAAAAAAAAAATCTTAATTTTGCAAAGAATTGTGGGAAAAAATTACAACTTCAAAAAACTCACCATGCCCCTTATTAAATACCTTGGAATGTCTACTTTCCAAAAAGGGGTCATTTGGGGGGTATTTGTACTTCCCTGACCTTTTAGTGTCTCAAGAAATGAGATAGGCCTTCAGTACATCAGGTGTGATCAAGTGTGATCAATTTTCAATGAATAGCACCATAGCTTGTGGACTCTATAACTTTCACAAAGACCAAATAATATACACTTATTTCGGTTATTTTTACCAAAGATAAGTAGCAGTATAAATTTTGACCAAAATTTGTGAAGAAAAATTACTAATTTGCAAAATTTTATGACAGAAACAAAGAAAAATGCGTTTTTTCACAATATTTTCAGTCTTTTTTTATTTATAGCACAAAAAAATAAAAAATCCAGTAGTGATTAAATACCATCAAAAGAAAGCTCTATTTGTGTGAAGAAAAGGACACAAATTTTTTATGGGTACAGTGTTGCATGACTGAGTAATTGTCATTCAAAGTGTGAGAGCGCTGAAAGCTGAAAATCGGTCTGGGCAGGAAGGGGGTGAAATTGCACTGTAGGCAAGTGGTTAAAAAAGTCCCCTCCATGTTATTCTATGGCCAGGATGATACGACTTGTGGTGCGACTTACGCTCTGAGAATCTTGACGGGGAACTCCATGCCAAAAGGGAAAAAAACGGTGTGGGGGTCCCCCCAGGTTCCAAACCAGGCACTTTGGGTCTGGTATGGATTTTGAGGTGAGTCCCACGCTGAAAAAAAAGGAACCCTTATCCGAGCATGCAGCCTGGCAGGCCAGGAAAGGGGAGGGGACGAGCGAGCGGCCCCACCCCCCCTGGAGCATACCAGGCCACATGCCCTCAACATGGAAGGTGTGGGTGCTTTGGGGCAGGGGGGGCTCTGCACCCCCCACCCCAAAGCACCTTGCCCCCATGTTGATGAGGACAAGGGCCTCTTCCCGACAACCCGACAACCCTTCCCGACAACCCTGGCCGGTGGTCGTGGGGGTCTGCAGGCAGGGGGCTTATCGGAATCTGGAAGCCCCCTTTATCAAGGGGGCCCCCCAGATCCCGGACCCCCTCCCTATATGTATTGTATACTGAATTGTACTGTTTCATTTTAGATATCATGACATTTTGACTGTCTGTTTACACATAATGTACGGATCCTGAGGAAGCTATTTGTAGCTAAACGTGTCGATCCATTAGCGTTTTATGTGATACATTTCAGACACACATTGTTTTATGAATATGATTGTTGAAGAAGATATATATATATATATATATATATATATATATATATATATATATATATATATAATGTATCTGTAATTGTCAATAAATAAATTCTATTTTTACGCATTTCTCTTTTTATATGTTGGGTTCTACCTTTTGAAATAGAGGCACAATTAAATCCCCATTTCCAGGGTTGGGTAGAATTATTCCCCTTTTTGTCCTTCCCCCTCCCTTCCCTATCCCTATTTGTCGCCTACCAACCTGGACACATATACTATTTTACATTTATTCCAGGGGACGGTGCCAGTTTATATACAGACCATTTCTCTCCATACAATTCTCATGGTACAAGGTGTATTCACAACCTTTGCCATGACACCCAAAATTGAGCTCAGGTGCATCCTGTTTCCACTGATCATCTCTGAGATGTTTCTACAACTTTATTAAAGTCCACCTGTAATAAATTCAGGTGGTTGAACATGATTTGGAAAGACACACACCTGTCTATTAATAAGGTCCCATAGTTAACAGGGCATGTCAGAGCACAAACCAAGCCATGAAGTTCAAGGAATTGTCTGTAGACCTCCGAGACAGGATTGTATTGAGGCACGGATCTAAGGAAGGGTACAGAAAGAATTCTGCGGAATTGAAGGTCCCAATGAGCACAGTAGCCTCCATCATCCATAAATGTAAGAAGTTTAGAACCCCCCAGGCCCTTTTCCTAGAGCGGGCCACCTGGCCAAACTGAGCAATCAGAAGAGAAGGGCCTTAGTCAGGGAGGTGACCAAGAACCCAATGGTCACTCTGACAGACCTCCAGCGTTTTCCTGTGGTGAGAGGAGAACCTTCCAGAAGAACAACCATCTATGCAGCATGCCACCAATCAGGCCTGTATGATAGAGTGACCAGACGGAAGCCACTCCTCAGTAAAAGGCACATGACAGCCTGTCTGGAGTTTGTCGAAAGGCACCTGAAGGATTCTTGGACCATGAGAAACAAAATTCTCTGGTCTGATGAAACAAAGATTGAACTCTTTGGCCTGAATGGCAAGCATCATGTCTGAAGGAAACCAGGCACCGCTTATCACCTGGCCAACACCATCCCTTCAGTGAAGCAGGGTGGTGGCAGCATCATGCTGTGGGAATGTTTTTCAGCAGGAGGAACTGGGAGACTAGTCAAGATTGAGGGAAAGATTCAGTGGTGGCCCGTCAATACAGGGCGCAGGGGCGCCGCCCCCATAATCCTAATCTTAGAACTCCCGGCCAATGGGGTCTCAGGACCCACTTCCTGTTCGGTCGGGAGGAGAAGCAATGACCCCGGAGAAAGGATGACCTGGAGCATGGAGCAGCAGCCCTACACCGGATTTTTGTCATCTGCCTTCTAAGATAAGGAGGCCTCTGATCGTAACCATTCCGTTCATCTCCCATGGGCGGGGGGCCCGGTAGCTGCTGCCTTCCCATCCGTCTCCTGCGGGGGCAGGGGGGTGGCATTGGTTTGCCGCTCCCCGGGTAGCTGCTGCCTTCCCATCCGTCTCCTTCGGGGGCAGGGGGGTGGCATTGGTTTGCCGCTCCCCCCCCCCCGAATGTTGAGCACCAGCCGCCACTGGAGAGATGAGTGCAGCAATGTACAAAGACACGTCTGATGAAAAACTGCTTGTGAGTGCTCTGGACCTCAGACTAGGGTGAAGGTTTATCTTCCAACAGGACAATGACCCTAAGCACACAGCCAGGATAACAAAGGAGTGGCTATGGGACAACTCTGTGAAAGTCCTTGAGTGGCCCAGTCAGAGTCCAGACTTGAACCTGATTGAATATTTCTGGAGAGATCTGAAAATGGCTGTGCACCGACGCTCCCCATACATCCTGGTGGAGTTTGAGAGGTCCTGCAAAGAAGAATGGGAGAAACAGCCCAAAAATAGGTGTGCCAACCTTGTAGCATCATACTCAAAAAGCCTTGAGGCTGTAATTGGTGCCAAAGGCGCTTGAACAAAGTGAACAAAGTGAACAAAGTATTGAGAAAAGGCTGTGAATACCTATGTACATGTGATTTTTTTTTAATACATTTACAAAGATTTCAAGCAAACATATTTCACATTGTCATTATGAGGTATTGTTTGTAGAATTTTAATGGAAAATAATTAATTTAATTTTATTTATATTGGAATAAGGCTATAACATAACAAAATGTGGAAAAAGTGAAGCGATGTAAATACCTTCCGGATGCACTCTATATTAGATTTTGGTTTATGTATTGACAGTGGTGTGAAGTTACTGATCTTTATCCTTTAGTCACCTCCCATCACTAAAAGAGTACTCTCCTTTTCAAGGAAATATTCCTCGAGTCACTGAGAATGACTGTATATGAACTATATATTATTTAGGAAAAGTTGAACCTATTAACTAAGAATTATCATTTAATTTCTCAGAAAAGATTATGAACGCAAAGTTGATTTTAGTTTTGGAATTCATTATCAGATCATTTTTGAGCATTTTGTTGAATCTCTGCATCAATACTGCTTTGAGCTGCACAAGAGAGTGGAACTCTTGAAAGTTTGTTCAGAAAAATGAACTATTAGTGCAAATACAAATAGTAACAAGTGCAACTTCAAATAAAACTACAATTATCTTATGCATGAAATGCGGACAAATTATCTCCTTTAGCACTCTCAAGCTTCCCAGGATGTGTCTGTCCATGCCTCAACAGTAATGCTGCGTAATTATGTATGTTTTCAAATTACACATTACTTTTGAAAGAAGGGGAAAGCTTGTATGATTATTTTTATTACAAATATGATTCTTTGTAGGTTTGTATTTAAAAGGTAAAAATTAAAAAAGAACTCCAGCTTTTCCTCTCCAAATCAACAGATGCATTGTGCATGTAAATTAATCACAACCTAACTGTCAGTTTATGTGTAACTCACCTCCTTTTCCTGTATACAGCAGGTTTCTGTGCCTGTGATTAGAGATGGCCTTGCGGTTCGCCCAGCGGTCGGTTCGCGGCGAACTTTGCTTGTACGCTGTTCGCCGATCATGCGAACATATGGCGATGTTTGCGGCCGCCATATTCTTTTACATTGTGAAGAACTTTGACCCATGACACATCCATCAGGTGGTACAGGACAGCCGATTAAGACATTTCAGCACATGGACATACCCCCTACCCAGTGGCGTACCAACGGGGGCGGCCCGCCCCGGGTGCCACGCACTGGGGGGTGTCAGCCGGTGTCTTGCCCGGCGTGTTCTGACAGATCCCGTATCGCAGTGTGAAGGCAGCTGCAGTGGCAGCTCCTTCAGTCTGCGCTGCTAGCAGGGGGGCAGAGCTGCGGTGGGAAGAAGGGGGCGGAGCCTCGGCGGGAAGAAGGTGAGTGCCCATTGCCCAAGTGTGTGTGCTGGATAGGAGGGGGATGGGGCTCTCTCCCCCCTCCCCCACCCATCCCAATCCTCCACTTCGCCTTTCCCCCCCCCCATTCTCTCCCTTCCTCCTCCCCCCCCCCTCTCTCCCCCCCTCCCTTCTTTGCCTCGTCCCTTCCCTCCTTCTCTCTCTCTCCCCCCCCCCCTATTCTGAAATAGACTAACTTAAGGAATGAGTACAATATGCGAAACCCTATTGTTTGCTTAGTCATGGATGTATAGATCGTTAGGACGTTGTACTTCTCACTCGATACTACTGTTATCTCAATGCTCTGCTATGATCTGCACTGTTTTCTGTATAACCCTGTTCTTGAAAAATCTCAATATAAACTTAATGTTCAAAAAAAAAGGAGGGGGATGGGGCAGCTGCATATAGAGGAATTCATCTTTCCCTATTCTTCCTGCAGCTGCTGAATAACTGATTCTCCTCCTCTCCCTCCTGCAGGAAGAATAGGGAAAGATCAATTCCTCTATATGCAGCTGCCCCATCCCCTTCCTATACAACTTCTTTTGCTGGCCCCCCAGTGCTCTTAACCCTCCCCCCCTCAGTGCTCTTAGCCCCCCCCCAGTACACTAGACCGACCCTGTTCTTTAGCCCCCCCATGCTCTTCAGCTCCCCACAGTGCTTTTCATCTCCCTCCCCCCTATGCTCCCTGTCCCCCCAGTGCTCTCCACCCCCCTGGTTTTCCCTGCTCGCCCCCCAAGTGCTCCCTGTCCCCCCCCCCCCCCGTGCTCTCCACCCCCTGTGCCTTCCAACCCTCCTACAATGCCTTCCAAACCCCCTCTTAATCCTCTCCAGCCCCCCCCCCCCACCGTGCCCTTCAGCTCCTCCAGTGCTCTCTGCTTCGCCTGTGCTCTCCGGCCCCCCTAGTGCTCTTCTATCTTCTATCATGTCCTCAGTCTCTAAGCATCTCCTGTATCAGGTCTGCAGTCTCTGAGCATCTCCTGTATCATGTCTGCAGTCTCTGAGCATCTCCTGTATCATGTCTGCAGTCTCTGACCATCTACTGTATCAAGTCTGCAGTCTCTGACCATCTACTGTATCATGTCTGCAGTCTCTGAGCATCTCCTGTATCATATCTGCAGTCTCTGACCATCTACTGTATCATGTATGCAGTCTCTGACCATCTATTGTACTATGTCTGCAGTCTCTGACCATCTCCTGTATCACGTCTGCAGTCTCTGACCATCTACTGTATCATGTCTGCAGTCTCTGACCATCTACTGTATCATGTCTGCAGTCTCTGACCATCTACTGTATCATGTCTGTAGTCTCTGACCATCTACTGTATCATGTCCTCAGTCTCTGACCATCTACTGTATCACGTCTGCAGTCTTTGACCATCTCCTGTATCATGTCTGCAGTCTCTGACCATCTCCTGTATCATGTCCTCAGTCTCTAACCATCTACTATATCATGTCCTCAGTCTCTGACCATCTACTGTATCATGTCCTCAGTCTCTGACCATCTACTGTATCATGTCTGCAGTCTCTGAGCATCTCCTGTATCATATCTGCAGTCTCTGACCATCTACTGTATCATGTATGCAGTCTCTGACCATCTATTGTACTATGTCTGCAGTCTCTGACCATCTCCTGTATCACGTCTGCAGTCTCTGACCATCTACTGTATCATGTCTGCAGTCTCTGACCATCTACTGTATCATGTCTGCAGTCTCTGACCATCTACTGTATCATGTCTGTAGTCTCTGACCATCTACTGTATCATGTCCTCAGTCTCTGACCATCTACTGTATCACGTCTGCAGTCTTTGACCATCTCCTGTATCATGTCTGCAGTCTCTGACCATCTCCTGTATCATGTCCTCAGTCTCTAACCATCTACTATATCATGTCCTCAGTCTCTGACCATCTACTGTATCATGTCCTCAGTCTCTGACCATCTACTGTATCACGTCTGCAGTCTTTGACCATCTCCTGTATCATGTCTGCAGTCTCTGACCATCTCCTGTATCATGTCCTCAGTCTCTAACCATCTACTATATCATGTCCTCAGTCTCTGACCATCTACTGTATCATGTCCTCAGTCTCTGACCATCTACTGTATCATGTCTGCAGTCTTTGAGCATCTCCTGTATCATGTCTGCAGTCTCTGACCATCTACTGTATCATGGCTGCAGTCTCTGACCATCTCCTGTATCATGTTTGCAGTCTCTGACCATCTACTGTATCATGCCTGCAGTCTCTGACCATCTACTGTATCATGTCTGCAGTCTCTGAGCATCTCCTGTATCATGTCTGCAGTCTCTGACCATCTACTGTATCATGTCTGCAGTCTCTGACCATCTGTTGTATTATGTCTGCAGTCTCTGAGCATCTCCTGTATCATGTCTGCAGTCTCTGAGCATCTCCTGTATCATGTCTGCAGTCTCTGACCATCTACTGTATCATGTCTGCAGTCCCTGACCATCTCCTGTATTACGTCTGCAGTCTCTGACCATCTACTGTATCATGTCTGCAGTCTCTGACCATCTACTGTATCATGTCTGCAGTCTCTGAGCATCTCCTGTATCATGTCTGCAGTCTATGACCATCTACTGTATCATGTCTGCAGTCTCTGACCATCTATTGTATCATGTCTACAGTTTCTGAGCATCTCCTGTATCATGTCTGCAGTCTCTGACCATCTACTGTATCCTGTCTGCAGTCTCTGACCATCTCTTGTATCATGTCCGCAGTCTCTGACCATCTACTGTATCATGTCTGCAGTCTCTGACCATCTCCTGTATCACGTCTGCAGTCTCTGACCATCTACTGTATCATGTCTGCAGTCTCTGACCATCTACTGTATCATGTCTGAAGTCTCTGACCATCTCCTGTATTACGTCTGCAGTCTCTGACCATCTCCTGTATCACGTCTGCAGTCTCTGACCATCTCCTGTATCATGTCTGAAGTCTCTGACCATCTACTGTATCATGTCTGCAGTCTCTGAGCATCTCCTGTATCATGTCTGCAGTCTCTGATCATCTACTGTATCCTGTCTGCAGTCTCTGGCCGTCTACCGTATCATGTCTGCAGTCTCTGACCATCTCCTGTATCACGTCTGCAGTCTCTGACCATCTCCTGTATCACGTCTGCAGTCTCTGACCATCTACTGTATCATGTCTGCAGTCTTTGATCATCTCCTGTATCATGTCTGCAGTCTCTGAGCATCTCCTGTATCATGTCTTCAGTCTCTGACCATCTACTGTATCATGTCTGCAGTCCCTGACCATCTCCTGTATCACGTCTGCAGTCTCTGACCATCTACTGTATCATGTCTGCAGTCTCTGACCATCTACTGTATCATGTCTGCAGTCTCTGAGCATCTCCTGTATCATGTCTGCAGTCTATGACCATCTACTGTATCATGTCTGCAGTCTCTGACTATCTATTGTATCATGTCTGCAGTTTCTGAGCATCTCCTGTGTCATGTCTGCAGTCTCTGACCCTCTACTGTACTATGTCTGCAGTCTCTGACCATCTCCTGTATCACGTCTGCAGTCTCTGACCATCTACCATATCATGTCTGCAGTCTCTGACCATCTACTGTATCATGTCTGCAGTCTCTGACCATCTCCTGTATCATGTCTGCAGTCTCTGACCGTCTATTGTATCATGTCTGCAATCTCTGAGCATCTCCTGTATCATATCTGCAGTCTCTGACCATCTACTGTATCATGTATGCAGTCTCTGACCATCTATTGTACTATGTCTGCAGTCTCTGACCATCTCCTGTATCACGTCTGCAGTCTCTGACCATCTACTGTATCATGTCTGCAGTCTCTGACCATCTACTGTATCATGTCCTCAGTCTCTGACCATCTACTGTATCACGTCTGCAGTCTTTGACCATCTCCTGTATCATGTCTGCAGTCTCTGACCATCTCCTGTATCATGTCCTCAGTCTCTAACCATCTACTATATCATGTCCTCAGTCTCCGACCATCTACTGTATCATGTCTGCAGTCTTTGAGCATCTCCTGTATCATGTCGGCAGTCTCTGACCATCTACTGTATCATGGCTGCAGTCTCTGACCATCTCCTGTATCATGTTTGCAGTCTCTGACCATCTACTGTATCATGCCTGCAGTCTCTGACCATCTACTGTATCATGTCTGCAGTCTCTGAGCATCTCCTGTATCATGTCTGCAGTCTCTGACCATCTACTGTATCATGTCTGCAGTCTCTGACCATCTGTTGTATTATGTCTGCAGTCTCTGAGCATCTCCTGTATCATGTCTGCAGTCTCTGACCATCTACTGTATCCTGTCTGCAGTCTCTGACCATCTCTTGTATCATGTCCGCTGTCTCTGACCATCTACTGTATCATGTCTGCAGTCTCTGACCATCTCCTGTATCACGTCTGCAGTCTCTGACCATCTACTGTATCATGTCTGCAGTCTCTGACCATCTACTGTATCATGTCTGAAGTCTCTGACCATCTCCTGTATTACGTCTGCAGTTTCTGACCATCTCCTGTATCACGTCTGCAGTCTCTGACCATCTCCTGTATCATGTCTGAAGTCTCTGACCATCTACTGTATCATGTCTGCAGTCTCTGAGCATCTCCTGTATCATGTCTGCAGTCTCTGATCATCTACTGTATCCTGTCTGCAGTCTTTGACCGTCTACCGTATCATGTCTGCAGTCTCTGACCATCTCCTGTATCACGTCTGCAGTCTCTGACCATCTCCTGTATCACGTCTGCAGTCTCTGACCATCTACTGTATCATGTCTGCAGTCTTTGAGCATCTCCTGTATCATGTCTGCAATCTTTGAGCATCTCCTGTATCATGTCTGCAGTCTCTGAGCATCTCCTGTATCATGTCTTCAGTCTCTGACCATCTACTGTATCATGTCTGCAGTCCCTGACCATCTCCTGTATCACGTCTGCAGTCTCTGACCATCTACTGTATCATGTCTGCAGTCTCTGACCATCTACTGTATCATGTCTGCAGTCTCTGAGCATCTCCTGTATCATGTCTGCAGTCTATGACCATCTACTGCATCATGTCTGCAGTCTCTGACTATCTATTGTATCATGTCTGCAGTTTCTGAGCATCTCCTGTGTCATGTCTGCAGTCTCTGACCCTCTACTGTACTATGTCTGCAGTCTCTGACCATCTCCTGTATCACGTCTGCAGTCTCTGACCATCTACCGTATCATGTCTGCAGTCTCTGACCATCTACTGTATCATGTCTGCAGTCTCTGAGCATCTCCTGTATCATGTCTGCAGTCTCTGACCATCTATTGTATCATGTCTGCAATCTCTGACCATCTACTGTATCACGTCTGCAGTCTCTGAGCATCTCCTGTATCATGTCTGCAGTCTCTGACCATCTCCTGTATCATGTCCTCAGTCTCTGACCATCTCTTGTATCATGTCTGCAGTCTCTGACCATTCCTGTATCATGTCCTCAGTCTCTAACCATCTCTTGTATCATGTCTGCAGTCTCTGATCATCTCCTGTATCATGTCCTCAGTCTCTGACCATCTCTTGTATCATGTCTGTAGTCTCTGACCATCTCCTGTATCAAGTCCGTAGTCTCTGACCATCTCCTGTACCATGTCTGCAGTCTCGGACCATCTCCTGTATCATGTCTGCAGTCTCTGAATATCTCCTTTAGCAAGTCTCCAATCTCTTACTCAAACTTAAACACATTGCTAATAATATTAGCTATCTATTTATGCTGAAGGTAGGACTGTGCAGGGGAGGCAGAGAGTGCAAAAGGGGGAACTGTGATTAGAGAGACGGAGGGCGGACGGCAAAGGGCACTGTGATGGGGGGCTGTGAAATTTGTGCAATAAATATTCTTGGAAACATTACAAAGTTTTGTGGGTGTTTTTACATTTTAAATTTGGGGGGGGGGGTGCCAGATATAGGATCCGCCCCGGGTGCCAAATGCTCTAGGTACGCCACTGCCCCTACCTTATAAATAGACCTGATCTGGCTGCCATTTTACATTCTGCCTTTTGTCAGTGTAGGGAGAGGTTGCTGTGTGGAGCAGGGTCAGACTGTTAGTGACACAAATCGCTAGCTATTAGGTCCACAAAAGTCCATTTAAGGACTGGTATAGGTGTACTATTGTTTGGCCTATATTCTGTCTTTTGTCAGTGTAGGGAGAGGTTGCTGTGTGGAGCAGGGTCAGACTGTTAGTGACACAAATCGCTAGGTAATAGGTCCACAAAAGTCCTTTTAAGGACTGGTATATGTGTACTATTGTTTGGCCTATATTCTGTCTTTTGTCAGTGTAGGGAGAGGTTGCTGTATGGAGCAGGGACAGACTGTCAGTGACACAAATTGCTAGGTAATTGGTCCACAAAAGTCCTTTTAAGGACTGGTATATGTGTACTATTGTTTGGTGTGCAGTATATAGGGGTGTAATACACATACTGTATAATATACTTTCTAATATAGAAAGCATATTATAGTGGATTTGAAGTGGGTGTTATATAACAATATACTTTCATTATAGTTATTTATCAGGGTGAAGGCGCCTAGTTTTCGTGTCTAGCCCTATGTGGGATGTGGGATACCTGCTGCTCTTTTTTTATTTTATGGTAAAATACCGAAAAAACAACAAATGTTAAAACGAATATATACCACTATATACCCTCCGCTTGAGTCACAAGAATTATTTTCCGATCCATCACAAGACATTTACGATGCACAGCCATTCTTGGCATCGGATCAGGAAGAGGAGGTAACAACAGCCGCCACTCAGCAGTATGACGACAGTACCCAGATCAGACCAAGGAGGTTGGTCCCCGCTGTTGCTGCCCACTCCCCACTAGTGGTGGGGAAGGTGAAGTCGATGATGCAGAGGCAAAATTTCTGCAGTACCCAAATATACTATTGTGAATAAAGGAAATAGGTGCGCGAACCTTAAAGTGAGATAAAGAGTGAAAGCAGCACTGCAAAAAAATAGATATGATAAAGTTGTAACATAAATTACAAAAGTGCGCTATAACAAATACAGAGAACTAAAAAGTTCATAAATGGTGTCTGCTGAACCAGCAGCTAACATGAAATCTTTGATTGCAAAATGTGATAAACTATAAAAAGTCTTTTGAATCCAAAGAATACGATGAAGGTTAGGGAGTGATGGGAGGTGGGTGCGCCTCTTCCCAAACGATAATCCAAGGTGAAAAACTTCAAACTTAAATGTGCGTGATAACACCCAGTGATAGGAGGGGACTCTTACCACAATGTAAAGAGATGCAGGCATATACTAGGTTATTCCGGGAGTCCAAAATGGTCAGCTGGATGATGCAATTCTCAAATGGAATGGAACGGCCAACTGCTTCCAACTAGAGGGGATCTCTAGGCTTCCAAGCAAGGGGATATTGCCACAAAGATCATGCCCAAAAGAAGAAGAGGGGACTATAGTGCATTACCTCCAGTTTATTGAAAATAATGTATCTCTCCCTCTGAACTCCCCCCCCCTCTTCCTCTCTTGTGGGTACCCACGTGACGTCCATAGACACGTCATCATCGACATCACCTTCCCCACCACTAACATTTGAGATCTCGGAGTAGGCAGCAACAGCAGGGACAAACCTCCTTTGGCTGATCTGGGTACTGTCGTCAGACTGCTGAGTGGCGGCTGTTGCTACCTCCTCTTCCTGATCTGATGCCAAGAATGGCTGCACATCGCAAATGTCTTGTGATGGATCGGAAAACAATTCCTGTGACTCAAGCGGAGGGTATATGGTGGTGGTGGTGTTGGTGTCTTTGGGGGTGCACACAGCAGAGAGGGAAGAGGGTGCAGATAGAGAGGATGAGGAGGGTGCAGAAGAGGAAGGCTGAGTGAGCCACTCAACCAAGTCTGGTGCGTCCTTCGACGTAATCAAATGCACCTTCTGCAACTTCCCACTTTGGCCCTACCCCTACCACCCCTGCGGAAGGGCCTGACTCTTCCTCTGCCTGTCATTTTTTAAATGACCCTGTGACAAAATGACCAGTACAGGGTTTCAACGTACTTAGACCCCCGGTACAAACAAAAAAAGCGGAAATGTTACCACCATCACAGAGGGCTGTCAGAATGCAGCACTTCCAGGCCTTGCTTCGGGAAATGCTGCATTCTGCTTTTGCGTGTGCGCTGGCAGAGGAATTTCCACTCACATAGAAACAGTTGCGGGTCAGTGGCGGAGCTAGACTTTTAAAACAGGGGTGGCAAAGGGGTGGCTAGGTATTATTTTGGGGGGTCAATATACAAAGTGTAATTTAGTGTCAGATTCGTCCACCGCAATGTCGCAGTCCCTCTAATGATCGCTGCCATTACTAGTAAAGACAGGATACAGGTGGTGGTGATCAGAGGATACAGACAGGATACAGGTGGCGATCAGAGGATACAGGTTTGCCCCCAATGATTATTGCAGAGTGCCACAGCAATGCCCCCAATGATTATTGCAGAGTGCCACAGCAATGCCCCCAATGATTATTGCAGAGTGCCACAGCCTTGCCCCCAATGATTATTGCAGAGTGCCACAGCCTTGCCCCCAATGATTATTGCAGAGTGAGACAGCAATGCCCCCAATGATTATTGCAGAGTGAGACAGCAATGCCCCCAATGATTATTGCAGAGTGCCACAGCAATGCCCCCAATGATTATTGCAGAGTGCCACAGCAATGCCCCCAATGATTATTGCAGAGTGCCACAGCATTGCCCCCAATGATTATTGCAGAGTGCCACAGAAATGCCCCCAATGATTATTGCAGAGTGCCACAGCCTTGCCCCCAATGATTATTGCAGAGTGAGACAGCAATGCCCCCAATGATTATTGCAGAGTGAGACAGCCATGCCCCCAATGATTATTGCAGAGTGAGACAGCCTTGCCCCCAATGATTATTGCAGAGTGAGACAGCAATGCCCCCAATGATTATTGCAGAGTGAGACAGCCTTGCCCCCAATGATTATTGCAGTGAGACAGCCTTGCCCCCAATGATTATTGCAGAGTGCCACAGCAATGCCCCCAATGATTATTGCAGAGTGCCACAGAAATGCCCCCAATGATTATTGCAGTGAGACAGCAATGCCCCCAATGATTATTGCAGTGAGACAGCAATGCCCCCAATGATTATTGCAGTGAGACAGCCTTGCCCCCAATGATTATTGCAGAGTGAGACAGCAATGCCCCCAATGATTATTGCAGAGTGCCACAGAAATGCCCCCAATGATTATTGCAGTGAGACAGCAATGCCCCCAATGATTATTGCAGTGAGACAGTCTTGCCCCCAATGATTATTGCAGAGTGCCACAGCAATGCCCCCAATGATTATTGCAGAGTGCCACAGAAATGCCCCCAATGATTATTGCAGTGAGACAGCAATGCCCCCAATGATTATTGCAGAGTGCCACAGCAATGCCCCCAATGATTATTGCAGAGTGCCACAGAAATGCCCCCAATGATTATTGCAGTGAGACAGCCTTGCCCCCAATGATTATTGCAGTGAGAAAGCAATGCCCCCAATGATTATTGCAGAGTGCCACAGAAATGCCCCCAATGATTATTGCAGTGAGACAGCCTTGCCCCCAATGATTATTGCAGAGTGCCACAGAAATGCCCCCAATGATTATTGCAGTGAGACAGCAATGCCCCCAATGATTATTGCAGTGAGACAGCCTTGCCCCCAATGATTATTGCAGAGTGCCACAGCAATGCCCCCAATGATTATTGTAGAGTGCCACAGAAATGCCCCCAATGATTATTGCAGAGTGAGACAGCAATGCCCCCAATGATTATTGCAGAGTGAGACAGCAATGCCCCCAATGATTATTGCAGAGTGAGACAGCCTTGCCCCCAATGATTATTGCAGAGTGAGACAGCAATGCCCCCAATGATTATTGCAGAGTGAGACAGCCTTGCCCCCAATGATTATTGCAGTGAGACAGCCTTGCCCCCAATGATTATTGCAGAGTGAGACAGCCTTGCCCCCAATGATTATTGCAGTGAGACAGCCTTGCCCCCAATGATTATTGCAGTGAGACAGCAATGCCCCCAATGATTATTGCAGTGAGACAGCCTTGCCCCCAATGATTATTGCAGAGTGCCACAGCAATGCCCCCAATGATTATTGCAGAGTGCCACAGAAATGCCCCCAATGATTATTGCAGTGAGACAGCAATGCCCCCAATGATTATTGCAGTGAGACAGCAATGCCCCCAATGATTATTGCAGTGAGACAGCCTTGCCCCCAATGATTATTGCAGAGTGCCACAGAAATGCCCCCAATGATTATTGCAGTGAGACAGCAATGCCCCCAATGATTATTGCAGTGAGACAGCCTTGCCCCCAATGATTATTGCAGAGTGCCACAGCAATGCCCCCAATGATTATTGCAGAGTGCCACAGAAATGCCCCCAATGATTATTGCAGTGAGACAGCAATGCCCCCAATGATTATTGCAGAGTGCCACAGCAATGCCCCCAATGATTATTGCAGAGTGCCACAGAAATGCCCCCAATGATTATTGCAGTGAGACAGCCTTGCCCCCAATGATTATTGCAGTGAGAAAGCAATGCCCCCAATGATTATTGCAGAGTGCCACAGAAATGCCCCCAATGATTATTGCAGTGAGACAGCCTTGCCCCCAATGATTATTGCAGAGTGCCACAGAAATGCCCCCAATGATTATTGCAGTGAGACAGCAATGCCCCCAATGATTATTGCAGTGAGACAGCCTTGCCCCCAATGATTATTGCAGAGTGAGACAGCAATGCCCCCAATGATTATTGCAGAGTGCCACAGAAATGCCCCCAATGATTATTGCAGTGAGACAGCAATGCCCCCAATGATTATTGCAGTGAGACAGCCTTGCCCCCAATGATTATTGCAGAGTGCCACAGAAATGCCCCCAATGATTATTGCAGTGAGACAGCCTTGCCCCCAATTATTATTGCAGAGTGCCACAGCAATGCCCCCAATGATTATTGCAGAGTGCCACAGAAATGCCCCCAATGATTATTGCAGTGAGACAGCAATGCCCCCAATGATTATTGCAGAGTGCCACAGAAATGCCCCCAATGATTACTGCAGAGTGAGACAGCCTTGCCCCCAATGATTATTGCAGAGTGCCACAGCATTTGCCCGCAATCATTGCAGAGTGCCAGCGTCGTCCCCCCCCCCCCCCCCCCCCATGAGACCGGCTTACTTACCTCACGGACGGACGGTCATCACAGCAGCTTATCATCGGTCCGCGGCTCCCTGCATCTTCTCAGTCCTCCCGCCGGCGCCTCCTCGACCAATGGCACGGCATTTGCCATTCGGCCAATCAGGAAGCGGGAGGACCCGCTCCCTGATTGGCCGGAGGAGGATCCATGTGACAATAGCGAATTTTCATTCGCTATTGTCACAGAATGGGCGGGCTCGGCTTCGGGACGCACTGTTCTGCTGCTCCCTGACCCTGGCCGCCAGCTTAGAGGGATCAGCCGGTTCTGCGAACCGGCTGATCCCATCCCACCACTGCCTGTGATTCCTCCGCTGCCAGCCTGGATCGGGTGGCAACAGGGGTGGCAGGGACTTTTTCTGGGGTGTCAATTGACACCCCAGCTAACCCTCTGGCTCCGCCACTGTTGCGGGTACCAATCCAACAGCGCCTGCAAGAAGAGTGCGGTTTGAAGATGTGTTGGTCACTTCTGATATGAGATCATTCTTTCAGCCGACCCATCCACAGCTGTCCTCTGGATCCAGCATCAGGGAACGCCTAGACTGACAGGTGTCCGACTACATCGGGTTAACGGGCGAAGTGGACGCTCTGAGAAGTGATGAACCCCTGGACTACTGGGTGGGCAGGCTTGACCTCTGGCCAGAGCTTGCACAATTTGCAATGGAACTGTTGGCTTGCCCCTCGTCCAGTGTCCTGTCTGAAAGGACGTTCAGCGCAGCAGAGAGGATCATGACCGATAAGCGCACACGCCTAGCTCACGACAGTGTTGACTATGACTACCTCACATTTCTAAAAATTAATGAGGCATGGATCTCGGAGGAATTCAACACATGTGACCAGTAGACCATGTTTGATTCAAATTCCTCATGACAGGCCATAAATATCCACCACCACCCATAACACTTCATGGTCCCTGTCTTATGTAAATACAGTGGCATAAAAGGCCTTTTATGTCCATTGAATGTCTAATTGCTACAGTCTGTCCCTGCTCCACACAGCAACCTCTCCCTACACTGACAAAAGACTTTTGTGGACCTATTAGCTAGCGATTTGTGTCACTAACTCTCTGTCCCTGCTCCACACAGCAACCTCCAGCCACAGAATACAAAGTTCTTTGCTGTCAGGTGTACGCCTTTTGGCTAATTTTTGGGGCCTGTACTGGCCGACACTTACTTCTGTATCCTGTGAATGCCTAATGTACCTCCAGCCACAGAATACAAAGTTCTTTGCCGTCAGGGGAATGCCTGTGGGCTAACTTTTGGGGCCTGTAATGGCCGACACTTACGTATGAATCCTGTGAATGCCTAATGTACCTCCAGCCACAGAATACAAAGTTCTTTGCTGTCAGGGGAACGCCTGTGGGATAATTTTTGGGGCCTGTAATGGCCGACACTTACTTCTGTATCCTGTGAATGCCTAATGTACCTCCAGCCACATAATACAAAGTTCTTTGCTATCAGATGAACGCCTATTGGCTAATTTTTGGGGCCTGTACTGGCCGACACTTACTTCTTTATCCTGTGAATACCTAATTTTTCAGACTGGAATTGAAAATTAATGGGTCTGTAAACGTTCTGCTAAATTGTGGAACGGATGCGGACCCATTTTACAGACGTGTGAATGGACCCTTTATGTATTTGACATGTATTTACCGGCTGCTGTCAGTTCTGGCTGATTTAGAAAAAATAAAAAATAAAAATTTTTTTGCTGAAAAAAAAAAAAAATGTTTATGCCAACTTTTCCCGAAAGCAATACTTCTGGTATGTCAGTGTCCATGTTGTGGGACTATGAATGCACAGCTAGTAAGTATTTTGTGGCTGCAAATATGACCTGGAGGTTTTTCATGTTCGTCTGCCATTAAAATGAATGGAGTCCGCCGCGAACCTGCGGTTCGCGAACATTTGAGCGAGTTCGCCGATCGCGTTTGCGAAACCGTCCCGGCACATGTTCGTCCATCACTATCTGTGATGTCACTCCTCCTTCTTGCTGAATTTGAAAGTTCTCTGACTTCCTGTTTCCTTCCTTTTCCAGTCCTCATACTACATGTCCCATGATCCTTTGAGCCTTTGTAGCTTCAGGACGGGCTAGGGGAGTCACTTGTACCAGTTTTGGGAGTTGATGTGGGTGGGTCTTAGGGTTACTGTTGGTGTTTCTGGGCCTTCATGTGGGTGGTGAAAGGTGTAAATTTGTCATACCCCCTCCTTTGTCATTCCCGTCTTGGAGCATGCCAAGAAATAATGGCTTACTTCAAGACTACAGAGGAAGAACTATGGTTATTATGAAGGTGTTTCTTTCATATATAAATTAATCAGTTCACAGAGAGCTGGGCTCTGGGAGGATGGAATCTGAGGGGTGGGTCTCTCCCTGTTCACACTGGTCGCCATATTTAACTGGGCAGTATTGAACTCTAATTATGATCCATACAATCCTGCCCTGCAGCAGCACCGCTAGGTTTTAGAACAGGCTGTATATGAAGGGGTTTCCTTAAATAATGCTGTGATCTGTGAGATGTGATGTGGGGGGGTTTGGATTCTTCCTGTAGGTGTGAATAGGTCGGATTAAATTGTGTTTAATCCCACCCACCATCAGAGCTGTGAAGGAATTTACCTCATTCGCAGAGTCTGAAAGACTACAAAGGGGGGTGTACAGACTGTAGCTTCTCCAGGAAGGGACAGAGTCTATCAGCAGGATATGCAAAGTGTCACATGACACAAAGCCACAACTAAACCCAGAATTTCAGGGGATCTGCAGACAACAGAGCAACATGGTACAGAGGTATGATCTATGCGGGGATTGATCATTCCATTCAGCTCTAGTAAAAAGAAAGGTGGAATTCAGCTTTAACATTAATGATAAATTCCAATACTTTTATCATGTACATACTATATCTGTTGCACATACACAGTGAGGAATATACAGCATGTTCCATTTAGGATTAGATTTACAATAGATACCAATGACCCTTGGTGTCTTGTGATGCAAGGTGAAAGTATTTTAGAGCACATTGAAAAAAATTACACAGAAATTGGATCAGTTGTAGTACTTTTATTGACTTTGGTGGAAAACATATGAATATCATAGCTAAATATTTAAATGTCTAATGTCACAAGTCATTTAGTATTGTATGCACTATTGAAAATTGTATAATGCTACTGCCATTGTTTTATATTTAAACATCTCATTCAAATTACTACACTATTGCATGACCCATATTCTTATCATGGTCACAGATTTCACCATGGGATTTATGAAAAAAAAAATCTCAACGCAATAGTACCATGCAAATCAACCAAAACCTTATTTTTAGGTTTGACTAGAGAAGAAAAAGGCTAGATCATCTGGCAGGTTTTCATATGGTGGTGTCCCTACCGGAAGACATCATCTCACCTTTGTACCGGTAACAAGGGTCACCAGGATGGGGAGTAAGTAGAAATCTCCCTAATAGGGACGTCACATCATTATATAAAACCTTACAAACTGCCAGTCATAGATTTTATCTCATGAGTGTAACTGCTCTTTGGGTTTTGTGCTGATTTCAGTTGCTGGTTTTGCTTGTCCTTACATTGCTACTGACCACGATGAGTTTTCCTGGTTAGTGTGGTCAGTTTTTAATAGGAAAGCAGAGGAATTGGCAGGAACACATAAAGGAAGCAATACAAAGAAAACAGAATACTTTATCATGCTTTATCATACAAGTACATGGTACAGCAGGTACATGTAGGGGCAAAAAACACTTTAATTTTATTAGCTTGCTAAAAAAGAGAGATATTTTACGCATATAAGCACATGTTTACGCATATGTAGGCATGTAAAGAATCTTTCTTCCACCCAGATTCTGTGTTTATGATCAGTAATTTTATTATGGCCCTATGCATGACCTTCATTTTAAAGATTATATCGCAGAAAATAATTAAATGTAATATTAATCACATACTGTACATCCTTCTGGAAAACTACTCAATATTTCAGTGTTGCCAGGTGAGACATTCCACTGGGAACAGAGAGGTCTCTCTGGGTGTCACAAGGGTTCCTGTCAACACACACAGACACACAGCTTCTTGCCCTCCTGCAGTGCAGTTGAGATCTATGTGAGTAAATGTCACTCATCACTCTCCATGGGGGTAAGAAAATGAGGACTGGAAGAAAAATGTTTTTCTCCAGTATATGCGGTATGTATAGATAGATAGATGGGTTATGCACCTACAGCAAATAGCTGTTTTATTTTTGTAAAGTATTTTCACACTTAAACTGCATAGATACTGTATATATACACTTACACACATTATATAGTATGAGTATGTATGTTTGTGTGTGTACAATATTTAGCATATATTGCAATCAAATGGTTTTCTTCAGTAATTTGCCTTAAAGTAATTTGCCTTTTTTTTCCTATTTTTGCTTCCCTGCAAAGTAAATGCATAATGTGCTAGTATGCATGTGACATTTACCTGCAAACAAAGCCTGCATTGTCCCCGCTGGTGACCGCATCCATCTTCGCTCGACTTCCTTCTGGGTCTGCGGACCCCGGCTGTATTACTGGCCGGAGCTGCATGACGTCACTCCCGCGTATGCGCGTGGG
The DNA here is from genome assembly GCF_965119305.1 of Pelophylax lessonae. Lineage (NCBI taxonomy): Eukaryota > Metazoa > Chordata > Amphibia > Anura > Ranidae > Pelophylax > Pelophylax lessonae. The sequence continues at coordinate 551,714,292 of NC_138769.1, read as the reverse complement.
AGCCGCCGGTCATGGCACAGAGCTCTGAAGAAACGGGCTGGACGTCATCGGCTACATGCAATGTAAATATCTCCTAAACGGTGCAAGTTTAGGCGATATTTACAGTACCAATAGGTAAGCCTTATTAACCACTTGCCGACTGCCGCACGACTATTTACGTCGGCAGTCAGCCCCTCACAGGCAAAGTGGCGTAGATCTACGTCGCTAGCCTGTGAGGGTCTAGGGAGAGAGCGAGCGCGCGCCCCTGGAAGCGCGCTCCTGCGTGGTCACGGACCCCCCCCCCCGCGTGTGACCAGCGGACCCGATGTCCGCCGGTCACTCGGCGATCGTCGCTGAAGAGGGAGAAAGTCAGGCGGCTGATGTAAACAAGCCGCCTGTCATTCTCCCCTGTGTAGAAACAGTGATCACACGGTTCTACTATATAGGACCGTTGATCACTGTTCCTGTAGCACAAGCCACAGCCAATCACAGTTAGAAGCACGCCCCTAGGGACACACACAGCCCCTCCCTCTCAAAAAAAAGTTAACCCCTTCACTGCCAGTGTAATTTTACAGTAACAGTGCATATGTATAGCAGTGCTGATTACTGTAGAAATGTCACTGGTAACCCCAAAAGTGTCAAAAATGTCAGTCAATGGTCCGATCTGTCCGCCGCAATTTCGCAGTACCGCAAAAAAAATTGCAGATCGCCGCCATTACGCGTTAAAAAAAAAACAACAAAAATGACAAAAATCTTTCCCTTTGTTAGTAAACGCGATAACTTTTGCGCAAACCAATCAAAATACGCTATTTTTTACCAAATATATGTAGCATAAAACAAATTGACCGAAAATGTTAAAAAATTTTGATTTTTACATTTTTTTTGGGGAATTTCATATATAAAAAATGTGAAAAATATTGCTATTTTTGCTAAATTGATGCTCTTTTTTGGTTTATAGCGCATGATCAAAAAATCGCATAGGTGATCAAATACCACCAAAAGAAAGCTCTGTTTGTGGAAAAAAAAGGACGTCAAATTCGTTTAGGTACAGCATCGCACGACCGCGCAATTGTCCGTTAAAGTCACGCAGTGCTGAATCGCAAAATAGGCCCTGGTCAGGAAGGGGGTAAAATCTTCCGGGGCTTAAGTGGTTAAAGGCTTACCTATAGGTAAAAGTCCTAAAGGTGGGTTTACAACCACTTTAAAATGTGATCTGATCCTCATCTAAGTCACAACAATAGATAAACACAATGGGGCTTATTTACTAAAGCTGGAGAGTGCATAATATGGTGCAACTTTGCATTGAAACCAATCAGCTTGTAGGTTTTATTGCTAAAGCCTAAAGTGTAAGTTCAACTTTACAGAACAGAGCCCCCGAGTCCCGCTATAAAAGGATGATTGGCTACCATGCACAGCTGCACCAGATTCTGAGTGCAGCAAATTTCGTAAATTTCCCCCAATGTGTTTAGGCTGATAACACACAGACAACTCTAATTTCTCATGTCTTTCGGAACACACTTATTAAACATTCACAGTGCTGGAGGAAAAATGCAGTTAAACACTTGGAGGGAATAGCTGCTCAAAATTACTTTGGCTGCGATGACTTCATGCAAGCACTGTCGTTAGCTCTGGAGCAGACCTGGTTAATGTTTAAGACATTAGGAATTTTCAACTATTCCTCCTTACAAAGCTAATTCAGCTCAGACACATTTGTAGGATGTCTGGTGTGAACAGTGTATTCCACAGCATCTCTATGGGGTTAAGGTCTAAGCTCTAACTGGGCCACTCCAAATGGTGCATTTTCAATTTTCTCTATCTGAAGCCAGTCTGTGGTGGGTTTACTTCAATGCTTAGGGCTATTGTCCTCCTGCATCACCCACCTTCTCAGCCTAAGCTGGCATACAGCCACCATGACATTACCCTGTACGATTTTTTGTCAAACTTGGGAATTAATTTCCCACTCGATCATGGCAGCGAAGCAAGCCAAAATGAGGATGTTCTCTCGACCATACTTTACCATTGGGATGATGTTTTGGTGTCCAACCCTTCCAGGATGGTACATCAATACGTGCCATTGCCAGAAGGTTTGCTGTGTCTCCCAGCCCAGTCTCAAGACCATGGAAGAGATTCCAGGAGACAGTCAGTTACTCAGCAGGACCGATATCTGCTCCTTTGTGCAAGAAAGAACAGGATGAGCACTGCCAGAGCCCTGAAAAATGACCTCCAGCAGGCCACTGGTGTGAATGTCTCTAACCAAACAATCAGAAACAGACTTCATGAAGGTGGCCTGAGGGTCCGATGTCCTTTAGTGGGCCCTGTGCTCACTGCTCGGCACCATGGAGCTCGATTGGCATTGGCCATTGAACACCAGAATTTGCACTGGCGCCCTGTGCTTTCCACAGATGAGAGCAGGTTCACCCTGAGCACATGTGACAGACTTGAAAGGGTCTGGAGAAGCCATGGAGAACATTATGCTGCCTGTGACATCGTTCAGCATGACCGGTTTGGTGGTGGGTCAGTGATGATCTGGGGAGCCATATCCATGGAGGGACACACAGACCTCTACAGGCTACACAATGACACCCTGACTGCCTTTAGATATCGGGATGAAATCCTTGGACCCATTGTCAGACCCTATGCTGGTGCAGTAGGTCCTGGGTTTGCCCTGGTGCACAACAATGCCCAGCCTCATGTGACGAGAGTATGCAGTTATACTGCGGCAGGCAGCCGCTCCTGCGCAAACCGCCGTAGGTATACGTCGGTCGCGCGCAGGGAGCTAGGGGGCCTGACGCCTGAGATCGTTCCACGCTGAGAGAGAAGGAGGTTCGGCTGTTGTAAACACAGCTGACCGTTCTTCTCCCTGGAATGATCATAGTGCCCCTGTGATCCTTCTATATAGGATCGCAGGTCTCTATGGTCATTCCACAAGCCACGCCCCCCCACAGTTAGAATCACTCCCCTAGGCTCACAATTAACCCCTTGATCACCCATAATGTTAACCCCTTCCCTGCCAGTGTTATTATTACAGTAACTGCATATTTTTAGCTGATCCCCCCAAAAGTGTCAAAAATGTCAGTCAGGGGTCAGGTTTGTACGCTGCAATGTCGCAGTCCCGTAAAAAATCACAGATCGCCGCCATTACTAGTAAAAAAAAAAACAATAAAAATTACACAAATCTTTTCCATAGTTAGTAGACACGATAACTTTTGCGCAAACCAAACAAAATACGCTTATTGCGATTTTTTAACCAAAAATATGTAGCAGAAAACAATTTGGCCTCAAATGTTATAAAATTTTGATTTTTAAATTTTTTTGGGAATGTTATATAGCAGAATGTGAAAAATATTGTTTTTTTTTTCTCAGAATTGTCACTCTTTTTTGTTTATAGCGCAAAAAATAAAAATCGCACAGGTGATCAAATACAGTACCACCAAAAGAAAGCTCTATTTGTGGGAAAAAAGGATATACATTTTATTTAGGTACAGCGTTGCACAACCCCGCAATTGTCCGTTAAAGTAACGCAGTGCCGAATCGCAAAATGTGGCCTGGTCATTAAGGGGCCAATCCTTCTGGTCCAGAAGTAGTTAATCCCTCCCACTGTAAAGAGTTTGGCCACACCCTCATTTTGCCATGGTACGCTGCACCCGCTGCAGATCACTTTCTCCGTTGAGTGTCCCTCATTCTGAAGTTCAAAAGTTTGGAGGTATGGTACATTATTATTATTACGATAGCTCCCAACTGTCCCTGATTTGGAACAAAGTCCTTCTGTCTCTCTTTCCTCCTCATTTGTCCCTCATTTTGGTCTGAACTATATAGTTGTATATAAAATGCACATTTTATCTTTAAAAAAGTGTGTTCCGGTGCTAAATCTTTTATCCAATTTTTAAATTGCTGCATTTGTAAATTTCAAAAGCCAATATAAGTATTAGTAGTGGTAAAAAAAAAGCATTTGGGGTTTAAAGGGTAACTCCATTTTTGTAGGGAAAAAAAAAATAGCAAATAAAGAAAAATAATATAGTGTATACATTTGCGACACAAATCATATTGAGATTGAATGTTATAAAAAATGACCTTTCCTTTTTAATCTGCAGCCGCTGTAATTTTCTGAAAATGCAATGCAATATGGCTACCTGGAGGTCTTCTGTACACAGAAAAATAATTTCCTACTTGTGTGATTGGCTCACCGATTTTCCCAGAAGTCTGCACTGAGATACAAGTCAGATTTCAGGCATCCCCTGCAACAACATTTTAATTTTTGGTGAGATACTCCTAATAGGAACACGTCTAAAGGGATGCAGGCCCAGCAGCTTTCCTGATTAGTGCCCTACAGGTGCAGCAGTTGATTGATAATTATGAAACCACTCCCATTAGATTCACTTTCCCACATGAGCACAGAGAAACACACAGGGATTTCTTCAGAATAACAAAAGGTAGGAATCTGCAATAAAGTTTGTTAAAAATCCTTGCAATGTACATATATTACCGGGGTTGGGAGAATGCTTTTTTTCTCAACAAAAGTGAAGTTAGACTTTAATTAATCTTTTTTTTTTTTTGGTATAATTCTCCTTTAGGGGGCACGGCAGGGGGTGTGTCCTATGCCTACATACTTTTGCTAATAGGTGTCTCTCGTTCCGATCTCAAAAAGTTGGGAGGTATGGAGTTTGCTGCAGTGAGACAAACCTGAACAAGGCCTGCTGTTTGGAAACTTGACTCTTGTAGCATGATGGGGTAAGGGTGAAATCCAGCTGTCATCCTTGAAGAATTCATTGTTCAGTATTCCAAAGAATTATCTGTCCTCAAGTGGCAGGGCTATTTTATTACATGTAGTACCAAACACTGGGTTCCCCAAGTTGTCATAGAGGATATGAGTGACATCAAGCGTATGGTCTACAAATTTCTCCTTCACTTCCTCATGATGAGGATATGGCTTGAAATGAGAGGTATGTCAGTTTCTTAGTACATGAGCTTTGAAGAATTTGACCTCAGATTGTTTGTGTATCCTACACACATCACCCACTATAACCCAGGGTAAATCAAGTCTTTGAGCATATGGGGTGTTGTCAGGACCGCTACACTGCTAATACACATTATGTGTCCTGATAATGTCCTGATAAGTCTTCTTATCAAGACTAAAGCCCCATACACACGATAAGATTATCGAACGATCTGTCGTCCATTTTTTGTGGCATGCTAGTCTGATGTGGAAAGTGAAGAGGTTATTTTCATACGAATTTTCCCGTACGACAGAATTCTACTTCAGAAGTGATGTCATGTGTTGGATTGCTTTGTATGTGTTCTTTCATCTCTGAGCATGCCTAGTCTTGCTCTTAAGATCTTTTTCCGTCTAAATCTGTACTAATGAGACGAAAATCGGACGTTGTATTACGGACGACAAAAATTTTATAGCCTGCACATCAGGATTTTTTCAGCCGAAAAGTCGGAGTCGGCTGCCGAAAGCACCATACTAGCAATCCGAAAATCGACAGATCGGTCGTCGGACGAATTTTTCCCTTCAGATTTTCTTATCGTGTGTACGGGCCTTAAGATTTTAGCATTGATGTACATAGCAGGAATCAGCTAGGTTCCTTAAGTGTAATGGCAATGGCAGCTTCCAGAGTAGAAATCTCTTCCCTGCTGTCGGTTCACTAGTCACATTCAATTAATGTTGGCAAAGGTATGTGCATATTCCTTTGATTGAGGAGACAATGTTCCCATTAGCCCTTCTCCTAAGGACTCTACACGACCAGAACAGGTGTTAAGAGTATATGCATGTGCTTTTATACCAAAGATCTCAAAGAATTTTTTTTTATACAAAGAACTGTTGCTTTGTTCAGCTATTACGGCATACATCCTTTGTTTCCACTCTGGGTATATCTTAATTACACATACCTTGGCACAGCATTTGCAATAAGAGGCATCCCCACAGATTTCAGTACATGAAGAGGAAACAGTGGTTGCAGCTGGAACATGAATTTGTTGCTCCTCGCCATGATCTTAGGCCGGGCTGGATGCACCTGGGTTCTGTGGATTATCAGCAATTGGGGTAGGATGCATAACTGTAACACGCTTGCCATTGTTGCATTCTGTGCACTTGACAAAAACGTTCTTTCAGTCTGTAGTAAAATGCTCTGAGAAGGCACAGCACTACAGTTGGGTGACTTGGGTCGAACATCCCCGGTTCAGTTTGTGCCAGAACTCTCGAACATGGCAAAAGTTTGGACCCGAACCACGAACCCTATTCAAGTCGAAGGAGCCCGAGCTTGAAAAATCAAAAGTCCCAATTTTGAAGGCTTATATGTAGGTTATTGGAATGGACACAGGGCCGACCCTAGGGTAACAGACGCCTGGGTGCAGAAATATTGAGGGTGGTCATCTAACTCCTCCCCTTTTCCTAATGGGACCTGGGGGTGGATCTCCCCAAAGAAAACAGAGAGGGCCTCTGTTAGAGAGTCTGTTAGAAAGAGCCCCCACCAGTATAGTTGCCACCTCATCCTTTTAAAACAGAACACAAATTAATTACACAGCTTCTGAGGCTAATTTAATGCAGAGAAGGCTCCAAGTGAGTTTAATTACAACCTTAATCAGCCACAGAACCTGTGTAATTAATATGTGTTCTGTTTTAAAGGGATGAGGTGGCAACCCTACCCACCAGGCCCCATTAGAGATTACAATGGGGTCGTATCATGGGACCTGGAGGGGGGTCTCTCGAGCAGAAGTCATCTCTGTGTGCATTTTAAAGTCTATGTTAGAAAGACACCCCACCAGGCCTCATTAGAGACTACAACAGAGTCTAATGGGACCTGGAGGGGGGTTTATCTTACAGAGGCCCTCTCTGTGCCTATTGGAGAGTCTCTGATAAAAAGAGTCCCCTCCAGCCCCCACAAGAGACTACATTAGAGTGTCACTGAACAATAGAAAAATAAACCATTTTATATTAATTAATAGCATTTTGATGCCCAGTCCCAAGACTAGAAGACTTCACTTACCTTAAATAATGGGTACTGGGGCTGGCTGCTGGGACTGGGTCCTGGCTTCTGGGGCTTTGCTGCTGGTCCTAAGGACTGGCTGCTGGGGCTGGCCTGCTGGTCCTGGGGTCTGGCTGCTGGTCCTGATTCCTGGCTGCTGGTCCTGATTCCTGGCTGCTGGTCCTGATTCCCTGGTGCTGGTCCTGGTTTTTGGGGCTGGGCTGCTGGTCCTGTATTCTGGCTGCTGGTCCTGGGGTCTGGCTGCTGGGGCCTGGCTGCTGGTCCTCGCTGCTGGTCCTGGGGTCTGGCTGCTGGGGCCTTGAGGCTGGCTTCTGGTCCTGATTCTTGGCTGCTGGTCCTAATTCCTGGCTGCTGGTCCTGGGGTCTGGCTGCTGGTCCTGGAGTCTGGCTGCTGGTCCTGGGGTCTGGCTGCTGGTCCTGGGGTCTGGCTGCTGGGGCCTGGCTGCTGAGGCCTGGCTGGCCCTTCTTGGCTGCTGGTCCTGATTCCTGGCTGCTGGTCCTTGGGCTGGGTTGCTGGGTCTGGCTGCTGGTCCTGGCTTCTGGGGCTGGGCTGCTGGTCCTGGGGTCTAGCTGCTGGGGCCTGGCTGGCCCTCTTTGCTGCTGGCGCTTTGAGAGGGGAAAGGGCAAACAGAGCGAATCCTTCCATTGTAAAGGGCCCTTATTATAATTGAGGGGTGATGGGTCTGGTGGTACAGTGTCATATATGACTTATGATGAATCTGGGGAAGCAGTGTCATATATGGGGGGTGGTAAGTATGGGGTGCAGGGAACACAGTATTATACAATGGAGTGCACCCACCCAGGATCAGTCCTGATGAGTTAACACAGGGCCGATCCTGGGCGGGTGCTCAGGGTTTACCGTGCTCAGGTGCCTCGTGAGGGGAGGCGCACTTATATTTAGCAGCACACTGCCTCTCTGTGGTCGGGGATGTGAGATTTGGCAGCGCGTGCGCTCTTTGCTCTTGGGCTCGGGAAAGCTTCAAGGTGTATGACTGCAACGATTGGCGCCTACACACAATGTGCATGTCAGCAGGAGCGGCTGGGGTTTTCCGGAGCCGCGTAGTGAGAGGTTAAGGCAAGTCTCATCATGAGTGAGCAATGTGTGAGCCCACTGAAGGAAGCAGCGTTTGCTCCATTTTGTGTTGTGCTTGCTTGTTTCCTGTTAATTACAAATAAATGCAGAGTGCTGATTTTGAAGAAGGTAGTTGTTACAAATTTTTGTAACAAACAAAAGCAGTTCAAATATCCCCCCAGGCTCATCTGCAGCACAGCTACCCTCCTCAAAATCAGCACTCTGCATTTATTTGTAATTAACAGGAAACAAGCAAGCACAACACAAAATGGAGCAAACGCTGCTTCCTTCAGTGGGCTCACACATTGCTCACTCTGCTGGCTGCAGCACAAGTATTGTGAGACTTGCCTTATCCTCTCACTACATGCTGCACAATGGTCATGTCAGCCGCTCCTGCTGACATGACCATTGTGCATAGGCGCTGATCACTGCAGTCATACACCTTGAAGTCTTCCTGAGCCCAAGAGCGAAGAGCGCACGTACCGCCAAATCTCACACCCCAGGCCTCAGGGAGACAGCGCACTGCTAAATGCAGACATCCCAACCTGCAAAAACTCATTTCAGGGAGGTGGCACTCCACGATGCAGTCCCACGGCGGGTACTGCTAGCAGGTACTGATGGTGGGTACTGCTGGCTGGTACTGACGGTGGATATTGCTGGCTGGTACTGATGGTGGGTACTGCTAGCGGTTACTGCTGATGTGTACTGATGTTGGGAAATGCTGTCAGTAATACTGGTCTTAGTGTGGGTATATAATTATATGCTGGTCTCTGTGGTATGCTGGCTTCCATGGTATGCTGGTCTCTGTGGTGAGCCGGCCTCTGTGGTGCTGGGCTCTTGTGCGATATCCTGCGGGGCTGCGGCTGTCACTGTGAGAACGGCGCCTCTATTTCCTCCATAGTCCCGGCTTACAGGCAGAGTGATATCAAATGCACTCTGCCTGTGAGAGGAGGAGCTGTACAGAGAAAGCAGGCGGCTGCAGTAGAGAGCAAAGCCGATGCTTCCTCTGTACGGCTCCTCCTCTCACAGGCGGAGTGCATTTGATATCACTCCGCCTGTGAGACGGGACTACAAAGGATGTAGCGCCTCCGTTGTCTCACTGCAGCCGCACTGTGTGAGAGACTCCTGCGACTTGCAGGAGGTTTAGGATTATGTGCGCCCCCCTCACGCGGCGCCTGGGCGCAGTGCACCCCACGCATTCGCCCAGGATCGGCCCTGATTGGCCATAAAAATGGTATGGGGGCCTGGGTACTTCCCTAGGTGGCATATATTAATGCAAACATTTTTTTTTTTAGTAATTTTAATGAGGCCTAAAGTGAAACAATAAAAAAGAAATATTCCTTTAAATAGACTGGCTGGGGGTCCCCTTAGTCTGCCTGTAAAGTGGCGCATCTGTACTGTGTATAGAACCTGCTGCAGCAAAACTGACATTTATAAAGAAAAAAAATTGCCGGCAATAAAATACCACTGCCTGCAATACAAAACTGTTTAAAAAAAAATGTTGTGGGGGGGGGGGGGGAGACAGGGTCTCCACCCCAATCCATACCAGGCCCTTTGGGTCTGTTATGGATTTTAAGGGGAACCCCATGGCAAAAAAAAAAAATGGTGTGGAGTCTCCCCAAAATCCATACCAAACCCTTATCTGAGCATGCAGCCTGGCAGGCCATGAAAGGCGGGGACGCGCAAGCACCCCCCCTCCTGAAACATACTAGGTCACATGCCCTCTACAGGGGGGGGTGCTCTGCCCCCCACCCCAAAGCACCATGTTTCTATGTTGAAGGGGACAAGGGCCTTTTACCGACAACCCTGAGCTGTAGTTGTGGGGGTCTGTGGGCAGAGGGCTTATCAGAATCTAGAAGCCCCCTTTCACAAAGGGGCCCCCAGATCCTTTCCCCCTATGCGAATGAATATGGGGTACATAGTACCCCTACCTATTAACCAAAAAGTGTTAAAAAGAAATAGAAACACACATACAGTTTTTGACAATTCCTTTACTAAAAGTTAAAAAAAAATGTCCCCCAATGTAGAACCATCACCAATCACGACCTTGCCAAACCCAAAAAGAAAAGAAAAAACTCAGCTCGCCCGTGATAAAGGCCAACCGCTGAATACCTGCTCCGCCGTTTCACAGTTCTTATATAGATAAGGGGCTACCTGGCGACGTTACCTGGTAGCACCGCCCCATGTGACATCGCTGACCGGTGCATGCTTAAACGGTGACATCACAAGGGGACGGGGCCGCCAGATAACGTCACCAGGTGGCCCAGCCCCATAACCTAAATAAGAACTGTCAAACTGCAGAGCAGACATTCGATGGTTAGCCTTAATTGTGGGCAGAGCTTGAAGTAATTGGGCGTAGTAATTGACGATGGATCTTCCCCGCCCACTCCCAACCAGCTATTCACTGTACCCTGATTGGGCAAAACTTTGCCCAATCAGGGCTTAGAATGCACTGTGCAGCACGCAGTGCATTGTGGGGCACTCAGAGGGTGAACATCCTGCCGAGCACCCCACAAATTTGGGTGTTCACCCTTTAAGTCTTTATATATAACTGCTGTATTGTCATACTTTGATGAGGATGAGACTGACAAGTTAGGTTCACTTAATTTTAGCTTGAGCATGAGCATTTCCTGCTTGATCACTGATGAACCTGTAAAAATATGAGAATGGTGGGAAGGCTATGTTATTACCTCTTTTGTATTTTGAGCCCTGTGCTGCACATTTCTCTTGCAAGCTGCATGGCAGTTTTGACACCACTGGATTTATGTCATGAGTGGTGTCCAAATAGCTTAGTCTTGGCAGATGAGGGTCTGCCATTGCCAACTTTAGCTCCACAAGGAGGTCACTCAGTTCTTGGAGCTTGCAGTGATGCTTAGTTATTTTTGGAAAGGTCTGAAGTCTCTTGAATAAAGCACTTTCTATGGCTTCAGAGCTACCATAGGTTTGCTCAAGTCTTGCCAACGCAGCAGAAAGGCTGCATCTGGATAGTCTACATGTGCTGTTCTCCGTCTCTTAACACGATCTACAAGTTCTGGCCCTAGCCACTCAAGAAGCAAACAAACTTCCTCCCTGGCAGTAAGAATGAGATTAGGAATTGCAGCTTTGCTTTGGTCTCCAGGTCTCCCCCTGGCAGTCAATTGGAGATCAGGAATTGCAGCCTTTGGTCTCCGGGCCCTGTAGTTCTCTGGTCATCAAATTTTGACAGGTTGTTATTAATGAGCTCACATCGTATCATATATCTGGCAAAGTTAAACAGATCTCATGTCTCTTTGGTGACAAAGCAACTTCTGGAACCTCTTGCGTATGTAAACTCTTTGGTGCATTAGGGTGACGTTTACCAATATAAAATGATATTGCAAAAGCGTTAAGCTGTGGTTTAGTCTCTAAAGCCTCGTACACACGCCTTGAAAATCGGCAGGGAATTTTCGTCCGACGACCGATCTGCCAATTTTCGGCTTGTTAGTATGATGCTTCCGACAACCGACTCCGACTTTTCGGCCGAAAAAAAATCTGGTGTGCAGGCTATAAAATTTTTGTCCGCCGTCAAAACACGGCCGATTTTCGTGCAGTCAGTACAGATTTCGACAGGGAAAAATCTAATGAGCAAGTCTGGGCATGCTCAGAGAAGAAAGAACACAAAGAAAGCAAACCAACACATGACATCACTTCTGAAGTAGAATTTTGTTGGGCGAGAAAATTCGTGTGCAGTCTAGGCACATTCCAACCAACAAAACACCACTCTGGACAAAAGACGGACGATCGGTCGGCCGATAATCGTTGCGTGTGTACTAGGCTTATGGCTGTAGCTTGTTGCTGGAAGTCACCTTATTAATGGTGGAAGGTGACATCCTTTGTTGGGTACATATATGTGTATGATGGATTTCAGGTGGCATAGGCATTTTCAGCTACAGTTATCTGTACTGAGATTCAGAACAGTGTTGCTAGTAGGAGGTATAAGAGACAGCCCTGTATCATTGCAATTATTGTGTTTTAGTACATATTCACTGGTGCATTCAGCTGGATCTTCCAGTTCTGCTAGGTTGAAACAATCTGGATTACTACTCTCGTCTATTGTTTGTTCACAGACGTTCAAATTTGCTAAGTAGCAACTTCTTCCTTTTCCATTTGGAGAATCTTTATTTGAGCTTTCATTAGAGCTTGCATCTCTGCCTCTTTTCTAGCAAAGGAGTTTTTCACTGTAGTTGCTTACGCATTTGCACAGGCCTCTATTATCTTGTCACTTAACCACTTCATCTCTCACACCTGTTCACCCCCTATGTACCAGAGCAATTTTTACATACCTGATATAGACCTGTTTATTTGGTGATAGGTTTGTCTTTACTTTTTCTTCTGGATTAGTGGACTCTGGGTGTCTGACTGCCCAAGCCGTAATGACGTCACTCCCACCCATGCGTGAGGAAGTCTTGGCAGCGGCACACAGCTCTGAAGGACATCACCGGCTACTGCTCACAAGAATATCTCCTAAATGGTGCAGGAAATATACATTTTACCTATAGGTAAGCTATATATATATATATATATATATATATACACATACATATATATACATACACACACACACAGTATCTCACAAAAGTGAGTACACCCCTCACATTTTTGTAAATTATTATATCTTTTCATGTGGCAACACTGAAGAAATTACACTTTGCTACAGTGTAAAGTAGTGAGTGTACAGCTTGTATAATAGTGTAAGTTAATTGCTGTCCCCTCAAAATAACTCAACACACAGCCATTCATATCTAAACCACTGGCAACAAAAATGAATACACCCCTTAAGTGAAGATTTCCAAATTGTGGCCTAAAGTGTCAATATTTTGTGTGGCCACCAATTATTTTCCAGCACTGCCTTAGGAGCTTCACAGGTTGCCTCTGGAGTCCTATTCTACTCCTCCATGATGACATTACAGAGGTAGTGGATGTTAGAAACCTTGCGCTCCTCCACCATCCGTTTGAGGATGCCCCACAGATGCTCAATAGGGTTTAGGTCTGGAGACATGCTTGGCCGGTCCATCACCTTTATCCTCCGCTTCTTTTTGCAAGGCAGTGGTTGTCTCGGAGGTGTGTTTGGGGGCGTTATGTTGAAATACTGCCCTCTGAAGGGAGGGAATCATGCTCTGCTTCAGTAGGTCACAGTACATGTTGGCAGTCAAGTGTGTGTTTATGCTCTACAAATCCTTTTCTGGAGTAGGTCTGGGTTCCTAGAGGTCCTTTGTTGGTACTTATGATGAAGATTTGTTTGCAAGACCAAGATAAGTAGAGGCATGAGGAACTTTGACCATCCACGTGTCATCTATATTATAGGGATCTTCCAAATCTATGGCTTGTGTTTTCTAGTAACAGTATCTTTCTAAAGATCTTCCAAATCAATGGCTTGTACTTTCTAGTACCTAGCATACAGTATGTGCAAATAAAAGAATAGTAATAAAAGGAACATTTAAAAAAAAATGCAATACTAAGATCAGACTGCACAATCCTAGCAGCTAGTTGAAAATGTTTGGGCTGTGCATCTGTTAATGTAAGCAGAACAACTTCCGCCATATGTAACTTTTGTATTAAGTTTCAGACTTGGAAGTTCTCTAGTTTAAAGTATGCTATTTAAGCTAAGCAATCCCTGTTCTACAAATCTTTAAGAGTGGTGTGAGGAGACATGTTAAGGTCAAAGTAGATGTCACTACTAGGCTTGTGACGGTATCAGATTTTCATGCTGCGATTAATTGATTAAGGTTTTGCCACGGTATACGGTATTATCACGGTATTCTATTATTACATTTAAATTATTAAATTTCCACCTCACTTCAATTTCATTGCTGAATTTAGGGACTTTGGTTCACTTATGCACATTATTATATAGTCAGTCAGTACAGACTCTGTGAACCAGGCCTAAAATAGGTCATCAAGCAGTGTCTGGCCTAACTGGTGATAACTGGTCCTGGCGCTCGGCTCCGATCCGATGGCCTGGTCATTAAGAGGGCAAATCCTTGTGGTCAAGAAGTGGTTAAACCTGAAGGAGGTGTTGTTTATAAATTACTTTACTATCGCTTTAGGCCTGGTTCACATGTATGCGGGTTGGTGGTTCACATGTATGCGGGTTGGCGGCCCACATTTGCACAGGCATAGCAGCCCATTGATGTGAATGGGCTTGAGCTGCTATGCCTGCGTTTTCAGCTGAAAAAAGGTGCATGCAGAATTTAAAAAAATGCAGTGGCCATGAAATCCATCCTTCTTTTGCACCATGCGACTTACCTGCCGTTGCTGCACACGCAAACTGTTTTTAAATGCCGTGCCCATGTATACAAAAAATGCAGAAAGCTTGCCAGAGCAGGAACTGCAGGTTAGTCGCATGGTGCAAAAGCAGGATGGATTTCAAGGCCACTGAATTTTAAAAAAATGCTGCATGCACCTTTTTTCTGCGGAAAATGAGGGCATAGCAGCCCGTTCAAATCAATGGGCTGCTATGCCTGTGCAAATGTGGGCCGCCAACCCGCATACATGTGAACCAGGCCTAAAGCAATAGTAAAGTCATTAATAGATAAAAACACCGGTCCTCCTGCAGGTTTAACCACTTCTGGATCGCAAGGATTTGCCCCTTTAAAGACCAGGCCATCGGATCAGAGCGCCAGGACCAGTCATCACCAGGTAGGCCAGACACTGCTTGATGGCTATATAATAATGTAATGTGGGCTGCTATGCGTGTGTGTGTGTGTATGTGTGTATATATATATATATATATATAATATTAGAGCTGCACGATTCTGGCCAAAATGAGAATCACGATTTTTTAGCTTGGAATAAAGATCGCGATTCTCTGTGTAACAAAAAAAAAAAATTGGGATAACTTTACTGTTACGTTTTTTTTTTTTTTTTATTCATTAAAGTCTATTAATTGCGTTTGAAAGACTGCTGCGCAAATACAGTGTGACATAAAATATTACAACAATCGCCATTTTTTTTCTGTAGGGTCTGCTAAAAAATATATATAAAATGTTTGGGGTTCTAAGTACTTTTCTAGCAAAAAAAACTGATTTTAACTTGCAAGCAACAAGTGTCAGAGAAAGGTCCAGTCTTTAAGAGGTTAAACTTCCTTTCTCCCTGGCAGAGGGAAGGAAAAGATACAATGTAAACATTTTTGTTTATAGTTACTGGGAGAGCTGTGTGAGTGAATGAGTCATCCAGCTCACTGAAATGTATCAATTCACAAGTCAGACCCAGGAGCAGAGAAACTCGGTATTTTAAAAATGCCACAATAACAATACCGTGGCTATGCAATACCGCGATATATCGAATTACCGAAAACCGGCATATGTCTAGTCACTACCAGTGGTTAGTGGTCTGGCAGGAATGTATCCCTTCCTCAGGTCAGGCCTGTCTCTTTCTACTGGAACAGAGCAGCTGCTCCCTATTCTCTACTGGAGCATTTTCAACCTATTACTGTCAGACATAGGACACAGAGCTTGATAGATCTGCCATTGGAAGATGTTTTCTACATAGAAACTAGATAATTTTAACCTTTGCACACCAAGCGCTACACAGGCATGTCACTGCCTCTTTACTACATAACTAAATATTTACAGTGTCTAACATTTACATTAACAACATATATATGAAAAGTGAAAAAAATAAAATAAAAAGAATCTGCACATGCACAGCTCAGAGTGACTGGAAACAAGTGGGTAAAGCGCATCTCATTGCAGAAGAGATATTATACGAATACGTGGTTTTTTTTTTTTTTGTATTAGCTATCTGCTGATCGCTGGTGCAATGCTTTACAGCAGGCATGTCCAACCTGCAGGCAATGCGGCCCACTGCCCCCTGGCAATTTTTGGGGAGGAAGGAAGTCGAGTCAGGCGCACAGCCACAGAGGCTGCCTCGGAGGGGATCATCCACTGGTTGTGTTAAATTAGTGCTGGGGGGTGGGCTTTATATGCGGCCCGAGAAAGTTTCTCTACACTCAATGTGGCCCAGAGAAGCCAAAAGGTTGGACACCCATGCTTTACAGGCTACTACAATAAATGCAATTTTTCTTACCTGCAAAAAAAAAAAAAAAAGTGCATTTATTATTTTATCCTTAAAAGTGAACGTCTCCTTTAATGCTGAACTTTTAACATGCAGCAAACTAGGAGCTGTGTAAACCACTGAGGCTTTTTTAGCCAACCATTTGACCTTCCTGGGCTACATTGGAAGAAGAGGAATTGTCTTAGGCCACACATAAAATACACTAACAATAAGGATAGCTGATGTGCAGAAAAAGCTGGGCAGATCATGAATTAACGATTACTGCTATAGATATTAATGTCAATGATCTGAATATTTTTTTTATTTATAAAAGTAAAAAGAGGGCAACATAAACTAGTGCAATATTTGACTCGGTTTTTGATAAACCAATACATCACTAGCTGGCTCGAAGGATGAAGTAGCAATTCTTAATGAATTCTAAAAAAAAAAGGTCTAAAAAAGGTCCTCATCAGATATTTTGGTTCTAAATGCCCTTTGTAATGTGCTTCATCCTTGAAAATAGTTGCTCACAAATATAGGTGCTGCCGAAAACAGAGGACCTGAATGACATACGATTGGGAACAGTGGGATTTTTCTCTTTGGAGTAGATAAAGTCCAGTAAAGAAACTGTAAAAATTTTCTTCGACCACATGTGTTTGCAAAATGTAAAACGTATTTTTAGAAAAGGATTCCCAAAAAAAAAACAAAAAAACTTTAAAATGAGTTTGCAAGTTTGTGTTGGCCCGAATTCATAGCCATCTTAGGCCACAGGTTGGACACTCAGGAAAGGAAAGCCGCTCAGGTGTATCAGCCCAACCTGGTGCTGGTTAGACCCGCCATCCAGAATGATGCAATAGAAGTTGTGGAACCGCACACAGGTGAATGAAAGCAATGAAGCCTCTTTATTCTTCAAAATCATAAACAGACAGACAGTGTAGGGAACAGACAATCCAAGGTTGACGCATTTCACGGCACACACGGCCGCTTACTCATAACCATAGTGAAGGATAGCGGAAATCGGTTGGTATTAATAGGACGGACAAACCATAGTTGATTGATGCGATTGCTTGCAGGTTTGTGTCATTAGCTTCATTTTCCTCAATGAGGAGCAGATTAATCCGCGATCCGACACCTGGGACATTTGGATGTACACATGAAATTGCTTCATAGAGAAGCACAAGCACAAAAACACAAATGTGGAACTTAAAACTGACACACTTGTAAGATGTAAAATTACAAGTGAATGTGTTAATAAAATCATGTTGGCGCAAGGAGTATTTTGTCGGCAGAATGCAAAAGAAGATAACACACAGAATTAAGACAATATATGTTATATCACTTCTTTGCATTTTTTTGCAATATATAGCGCCTCAATATATACTGCGTGTGAAATAAAGACCATCGTCATTCACCAATCTAATACCAACAAGAAAAAAGAGGCAGGAAAACACACATATACACATGCACAAACCATTCTGATGTCACAGAGGATGTGCATGTGCTACATGATTAAAAGTATACACGTTGCTGAAAAGCAATATAGTGTGGTGATGTGTATCCAAACCTGAATGTGCAAAATATATAAAATACATGTGTATACTCCTTGCGCCAACATGATTTTATTAACACATTCACTTGTAATTTTACATCTTATAAGTGTGTCAGTTTTAAGTTCCATATTTGTGTTTTTGTGCTTGTGCTTCTCTATGAAGCAATTTCATGTGTACATCCAAATGTCCCAGGTGTCGGATCGCAGATTAATCGGCTCCTCATTGAGGAAAATGAAGCTAATGACACAAACCTGCGAGCAATCGCATCAATCAACTATGGTTTGTCCGTCTATTAATACCAACCGATTTCCGCTATCCTTCACTATGGTTATGAGTAAGTGGCCGTGTGTGCCTTGAAACGCGTCAACCTTGGATTGTCTGTTCCCTACACTGTGTCTGTTTATGATTTTGAAGAATAAAGAGACTTCATTGCTTTTTCACCTGTGTGCGGTTCCACAACTTCTATTGCACAGGTTGGACACCCCTTGTGTAGAGCCTTAAGGGCCATACACACTAAGATTTTCTGAAGACTTTTTCCTTCAGATTTACCTTTTCTATGTAGTATAAGGGCCTGCCTGATTGCATACAAATTGAAAGTGTTTAGGTTTGACCTCATATTATATGGTTTTGGTAAATCTAAAGGAAAAAGTCTTCAGAAAATCTTATAGTGTGTATGGCCCATTAAGCTGGATACACACTATCCAACTTTTGTGGTTAGATTTCCTTCAGATTTACCTTTTCTATGTAGTGCAAGGGCCTGCCTGATTGCATACAAATTGAAAGTGTTTAGGTTTGACCTCATATTATATGGTTTTGGTAAGTCTAAAAGGAAAAAGTCTTCAGAAAATCTTAGTGTGTATGGCCCATTAGAGTAGTCCTATTAGACTATGGCCTGTACCATGATGCAGACAGTGCAATACCTGTGTTAAGGCCCCATTCACATCTATGCACTTGTGTTGCAGCATAAAACATTAATGCACACAGGTATGAATTGACCCTTGTAGTTTCCTTTAGAAGCATAGTAAACTGTAGCGTTTATACTGTATGTGTACCATATAAAACTATTGATTATATAATATATGTGTGTGTGCGCGTGCATACACATACGAAACACATTTTATTTTGTAAAAATCAGGTTTTATGGCCAGAAAAAAAAAAAAAATGGACAAGTGTGAAAAGGCATTTAATGTGTATCTAATCCCAAGAACCAAAATTATATTGCAACATAACCAGTCCTTGAATGTGGTAGCTGCATTCTTTTTTTATTCCCTTTTATTTTAAACCAATGCAAAAATGTATTTCTGAGCACACTTACCAGCTAGCCAGCAAAATAAAAACAACATATAGGGCAGGTATGGAGGAGGCAACCCATTCCTTAGGGACACAGATGCATATTTTTCTGTATTTGCATTATCAAAGAGACAAAACAGGGAAATTGGCATGCATTTGAGATCTATATGGAATATATTTTTTTTTACATTTATTTTGCCCATGCATAAACTAACAGTTTTCACAGCTTGTTCATAGAGATGCTTTATGCTGTATGGATGCGATTTCTACCCTGGGATTTGGGTGTCCATAATTCTCTAAGGCAGTGGTCATCTAATTTAAAAAGGTAACTCCACTTTCATTGGGAAATAGCAAAAAAAATAAAAAAAAATAGTGTATACAATTGTGACAAGTCCTATTGTAATTGAAGGTTAATGAAAATTACCTTTCCTTTTCAATCTGCAGGGAATGTTTTCTCAAAAGTGGAGTTACTCTCCAATGAATGCAAAATTTAGTGAAGCAGTGTTGCTTTAGGTCATGAGTTGTTTATCACAATATTTATTGGCATAAATGTGCAAAAGATCAAGAGGTTTATTGGATTTAACAGTACTTCAATATGAAAGGTTCTTGAGCTTTTGGAATTCTTACATACACAGTACTTAGAATTTTCGCTACATTAGCAATACCAAATCATATATCATACAAGTGCCTCATGGTAGAGTACTGTCTTTCTGCTACAAGTTTTAAAAAACTTTTTTTTATGGACATTAATGGGAGCAAATTTTGTTACAAATAAATAACCTTTATAGCATGGTTTTTAGATACAGGCTTGAGAGGTTGCTCTCACCTGTCTGTGTTGGAGGATTCCCTAATTGGAATCAATACGTTGACACAATTCTGACAGCTGGAAACCGTAGCAGCTAGAAGAGAAAAATCAATGATGGAACCCTTTGGTGCTGGATATAAACAGCAGGGCTGTAAAGGTAACTAACTTTACACACAGCCTGCCATTTCAGCCATCAACTCATTTTTTTGGTCCTATCTAAAAGGAAATCTGTATAGAAAAAAAAAAAAAATACGAAGGCTGCCCTTGCCGGCTCCTCCTTAGCTGGAATACTTGCTGATGCATGGAGCAAAAAAAAAAAAAAAGTATGCAGATAATGAATTCTGACTTCTGTTTTGCTAATCTACACCTTTTTTCCGGCCAGGGACTCAAAGTACCAAAACTAGAGATAGCCAGGCAATTAGTTTGATTAGAAAAAGGTCAGCAATGGCAGCCTCCATGTTTGTCGCAGTACACATTTCCTGTAAGATAGTAAGGTTAATTTACCAATGGAATTAAGAATCTCCACTCAAATTGTAACTGGAAATTGAATAACCAATCACGGGCAGAAAAAATACAGAAAACAGTCATGTGAACAGTTCCCAGCACCAGCTTCAGGGCAGAGGAGAGACAGCCAACAATAGATGGCCCGTTGAAAGTCCATGGGTGACGTCACCGCATAGGCATTGCAGCAGTTGTCCGCTATCTCTCCTCTTCACTGAAGTTGGCCACTGGGAGATTACGTGAATAGGGGGTTGAAGCAGGTTTAAAGTGATTGTAAACGATCACCTTTTAAAACAACCCATTCTATTTTAAAATAGAAATGAAAGGCAAAAAATGTTTGTATAGACCAAAAAATACATCATTAAATACATAAAAATCATAAGAAAAGATTAGAAGGCTGAGACTGTAGCCCCAGCACAGGGAAGCCTATTTACTCCTAACGCTAGGCAGAAGACAAACTGAGTTGGGATGGCTACTGCAGGGGGGTATTGACCAGTGGGACAGCCCCCATGGGTGTGTCTATGTTAAATGCCTTTGTTTTTAAAAAGTCTTATGCCTAGCTACTCCTGTAGAGAGGAAGTCAATACCCATTGGTGAAGACTGTATGAGTGGGTGGCGACTGTCGGAGGACGCAAGAGAAATAGGTTTTCCTTTGTAAGTGATCACATTCCCTCTGTTCTCAGCTTCATAAGAGCTTGGTGAAGGAGAAGCAGCAGCATACTGAGCTTCCCAGTGAATGGTTGTGCAGCGGGGCTGTGTCAGGACAAGTCTGATCATTGGGGGAGAGCAGGCTGGGTTTCCAGCATAGCTAGAGAACTGACCACGGTATGTTCTCCTGCTTAGTGTAGTCATTTTTTAAAAAGGGAAGGATGGGGACTGACAGGAACACCAGTGATTTCACATCAAAAAAGCAATATAAAAGTACAGGATCATTTTTCATACAAGTACATGGTACAGCAGGCACATATTAGGAATATGAAGTTTTGGGGTAACAAATTGTTTACTTTTAGAGTGGATTTGATTGGACCTCTAATTTAAAAGTGAATCTTCACGTCACATTACTGAGTGAAGATTTTTAACTCCACTCCTATGTGTATGTCTGATGGGGACAGATGTCACAGTAGGAAGCCTCTAACAGAGCCCCGCTGTTTCTGCAAGCCCAATTAAGGTAGCGGCTGATCTGCTCTTATAGCAGTCAGAGCTTCCCCCTTCAGGTCATAGGAGGCACCAAGATGCCACAACATAATGTGGTGCCGATAGGTAGAGGTGCAGCAGAGGCCTGAAAACGCACAGGAAAAATCAGGGCAAAAAGCATTGTTGGCACACCACTGGAAATCTAGTGCACTAAAAGAAACTGGCAGGATAAACTGGTAAATTCAAAGGGACAGATAGGCATGAGAATAAGGTCAGTACTATACACAATTTTTTTTTTTTTGGCCCAGAGAGATTTTTATGCAATATTGCATCTACACCAACACAAACTGGACACCAATAAAACAGCTCCTGCATTGTCTGAACACCACTAATTACTGGTCACTGGAAAGAACAGGAAGACTATTATGAACCACTGTTTGCTATTACAGCATTTTTTATTTAATATATTAAATATATATTAATCAGAAAAAACACATACTGTAAATCCAGTAAGGTACACAAATATAAATGTTTCTTTTCAAAAATTACACATATATACACACAGCCCAGAACACTGTGGGATCCATAGTGACCAATACAAGGAGTAGCTTTACTTTTTTTAAGCTTTTAATACTATATACAGTTCGCTCTTCATTTATGTACAAGACTTTACAAACTGGCTGTGAATGAAATTGGGTCCGTCCCCTTCAGCCCCTTTAAAAAGACAGTTGGGGAAAAAAGGCAGGCTATACGCTGCCCATCTCCTAAAGCTTTTGAGTCTGCTCTAAAGGTCCGGTCCAATCTTGGAGTGCTGTAGGAAAGGCAGTATAGGAACCACGTGAATTCAGCAAGTATTAAAAAAAATACTTAAAAAGTGAAACAAAAAGACAAAAAGTCTGTTTTTAGCCAAAGGCACAACTGGATTTTTCTAGAATAATAAAATTAAAGTCTTCATATAAGACCCAGAAGATTCCAGTGAGGAACAATCTACTGGTTAGGCACCTAATGTCAAAGAAAAGGGTTCCAAAAAGTTTGTAACAAGATACTCCACCTTCTGTGTGAGCTTGAAATGTCCCTTTCTTTGAACTTAGAAGAAAAGTGCAATGTTTTAGAAGGGCAGTGTGTCCATGAAGATTTTCTCTACAATAGGTGGTGGCGGAACAAGGTCCTCCAGTTTCAGGTAAAAAATGCGCTGAAGGCCCTGCGTGCAGAGGGTGCGCAGCTCGGGCAACTTGCCCAGTAACTTGGATAGACCGTTAGATCGGCTGGGCTCACTCAATGTGGACGGCACATGCTCTTTAAGGCAATTAATAATCCGGCTTTGAAGTTCCTCAACTTTTTTAGGTTCTTTCAATCCGTGTCTATCTGCATTGAAAAGAGAAGTAGCTAAATTTAATACGTTTCCCATGATAAAGCAAAAAAAAAAAAAAAAAAAAATGTATCCAAAACCAGATTACCACATCCAAAAACGAAGTTGTATTTAAAACAATGATAATTTTACAAAACACTATGAAAAATTGTAATTTTCTTAAAAGCTCTTTTACAGGGACTGCAATATGTGTTCAGTCTAAAATGCTGACTATGGTAAATTTACCAATTGCATTGGTGCACTGGCTCATACATAAACACAATGAGGTTCCCATTTAAAAATAACATACGCTTTGGAAATTATGTAATAACTAGCACTGCATTGCTGAAATGCCATACTATAACCAGAATAGCCTCAGAAAAATGTATGTCAAAGTAGGCGCTCACTGGGTGGCATTGGGGTGGGAGGGACACAACTGAAGGATTCGGTATGTGCAAACTGATTTTCCTGTTAACTTTGTTAGCGTGGATACTGAACTCAATTACAGAATTACACTGAATTTAACAAAAAATGTAAGCGCAAAGAGCGACACCCATATCCACACTATAGGAAAAGAAAAACCAAGGCTCGTGAGTTTTGCATCAAATCATTTTTTTCAGCTGTAGGGCCTGGCTATTAGTAGCATATGACTACAACATTCAATGAATCTGACAATTTCATACGGTGGAAAATTTACAAGAACCCATAATGAAAACTGATTAATTTTCCAAATGTTTATTATTTACCTGTGATGATGACAAGGGCAGAGAGGCAGGAAAATGATGGGACATCAATGTTCATACGCTGGAGACTGTGTGAAAAGTCAATGATGGAGTCTATCCACTCTCCAAAGCCTCGAACACACTGCATACGGTGAAGTACCACTCCATTACAGAATACCAGCTTCCCTTCCTCAGGCTTCGAACTGTTTGAAAAGTAACCACAATCAATGTCAAATACAGAAAATACCTTAACCTCACAACAACAGAATTCACTAGTGTTAACATGCTTAAATTAAGTGCCACATCCAAGGCAGAAATATAAGCAAAATATTAATGTATGAAAGGTATTCTTTAGAATGCACACACCGGGCTATACTTGAAGACCTATATGAAGCACCATTTACATATTAACTGATTAGGTTACAAAGACATTTTTTTTAAATGATATTGGGGTTATAGTAACGCTATATAAAATTTTACAATATCAAAAATTTAAAACACTTTTTTGGCATTGGATTTCCTAAACCACTATCAGGTATACAAAATTTAGAAGAGTTTAAAAAGCATTGTATGCATGTTGTCTCAGCATATCATAACTGGCAATGGTAGAGTGGGCACAGGAAAATCATGGCTACCATTAGCCCTTAATGATCTTAAAGTTAAAGGAAGCGCAGACAACAAAATATTCTGTCTGGTTTAGGAAGATCAGCGCTCAGAAAAGTGACACAACTTGTACTGATCTAAACAATTTTTTGTTTTTCATCAAGTAGCTGCAGTTTTCAGAGGGAAAGGTTTTAAAATCCAAGTTTGAATGCTTTTTTGTTCTTTTATGAACATTTAAAAACCTTCATCTTGATGTAAAAATGAGAAAACGTGTGTTTTAAAAACCTTAATTCTATACGTAGTTTGTAATTCTAAGTGTACAATGGGAAGCCATATTTGCATACCAGATATTCAGGCTCACCATTTTGTCTTGCCGTGGCACACATTGAATTACTGCTACTTAGTGATTTTAAACGTAAACTAACAACTACTCAAAACACACTTTCGCTAAATAGAAGCTATACCTTCCAAAACCTGTTCTGAGAATATGCAGGTTTTCTTTGCTGACCACTACTTCTGAAAATGCCATTTGTCTGGCAGTTCCCACCCAATGGATTTCATAACAAATGCAACTACCTAGACAGATGGGCAATTCAATGCAGACTTTTTTAGTCTTCATGCCTTACTTCCAAATTGGGGACTCACAATAAGGCCAGGCAACTAGCTATGAAAAAAGCCAGCAATTGCTGCTTCCATATTTCCTTCAGCCAGTACACTGATGAAAAACAAAAATATAAAATCTTTGTATGTACCTCGCCATAATGGTTCTGGGCCAGGTCCTCTTTAACTCAGAAAATCACTTAGGATCATGAGCTTAAAGTCTGTGCTAAATATAGCCCTTTATTTTGACTCCTGTTTGTTTTGGCTGGCTCTCCAATGGGAGAATCCAATTTCTCCATTAAAGCAAAGTCTTTTTCCTCCTACATTACTGCGTGTCCTGTCCAGTGTTCAGAACAGGATTAGCAGCCCAAAATGAGAGCATGCCCCAGAAAGTGACAGCTGGTTACCTGTAAGCCAACCTCAGGATGAAAAGCTCCAAGAAAGAAGACTCCAGCAGGAGGTCCTGGTCTTCTTTGGGAAGCTCTAGGAAGCCCTGGATTTTCTCTGCCCATTTGCGGATCACTTCCAGAGAACCTGACAGAAGGTCATAGAACTGCTGTACGTCAACCGGATTCTCCTTCTCTAGTAAGATGGGGCCATTTTCCTGGTACTGTCATTGACAAAAAAAAAAAAAAAAAAGTTTACAGAGTGCTAGAGCTAACAACAAACAAAATAACTTCCTAAACTCATAAAGGCTACATTAAAGATAAATGTCTAAAAGAACACCTGTCCATTCAAGGTAAAGAAATAGGTTTGCTTTGATCCTCCGCCAACCCCCTTACTGGCAGTATAAACTTTATTTTTCTTTGCTCTAGAAGCCAAAGGAAATACTGGTAATGCATGGCTCACGGCATGTGACAGTGCTGGACCAATCAGCACCATCATACAGGGGGTTGATTTACTAAAACTGGAGTACAAAATCTGGTGCAGCTCTGCATAGAAACCAATCAGCTTCCAGTTTTTTGGAAAGTTTTTTTTTCTGAAGTTAGAAGCTGATTGGCTACCATGCCCAGCTGCACCGGATTATGCACTCCTCAGTTTCAATAAATCAACCTCAGTGAGTCTAAAAACCATGTATGCTACACTCCAGAGACTTAGGTTTGCGCAAGATTTTCCTTGGCAGCAGAGGGCAGAACAGAGCAGTGAGAGGGGGGAAATAATGGAAAGTATATACTGCTGTGGAGGGCCAAGTTAATATGAACTTGTTGCTGAAGTACAGGTTCACTTTAAGGCCCAATATTAAAAACATGCATGCTGGCCTTTGCGAATGCAAAATGTACTTTAAACTTGAATTGTCAAAATAATGAAGTTAAATACATTTCTAACTTAAAGAATTTATACTAAGAAAATAAAGCGGTTGTGTACTTAACATAAGAAATTTGAAGATATGTATCCAAATTAGTTTTGTTCCAGAATACATTACTATCTTAAATAGTTAAAGTATACTTAATTTCTGGACACAGTCAGTCTTAAAAATGGAAAAAAAAAAAAAAAAAAAAACAACAATCCCAGTCTTTATAGCTTTGGGAAACTTGTTAAAAAGATCTAGTATTTTTAGGGACAAATAGCATGCAGAAAACTAAAAGCAACCAGCATATTTTGGCAGTTTTTCGAATCTACAAAGACAGGTCAACTTACTTGTGAGTAATCCAGATTACTAGAATTGGGGATGGTGTCGATGTGAGCTCGTACCAGTGAATTAATAAGACTAACAGGAGAAGAATCGGAAGCTTGCCTTGGTTTTGATGGAAGGCGACCCCGTCGGCCCTTTAGGCTGTCTGTACGTACAACTAAAAAAATAAAAATATATCAATATAATAACAAAACAGGAACAATATGAATACACTGACTTAAGTATTGTAAATCTCATTCTTTACAAAAAAAAAAAAAAAAAAAAAATTCCAACATTTTTTCTTCATTCCAAACTATTTTTGGAAGCTACCCGATCTCCCACCTTACTGAAAGCCCCCTTTTCCTTACATGTACACAACTGGGAATCGCCATCAAACAGCTGGTATGCATGGCTGCAGAATAGTTGCATACATGCTTATTTATCAAATCATATGAAACTATCTTTCCTCTTTGCAGATAATGAATGACTTTCAAGATATATTGTTAAACACATACCTTCTTTTACCATCCCCACTGCTAAGCATTTTTGAAACCGACAGAACTGGCAGCGATTCCGGCGCCTTTTGTCCACGGGACAGTCCTTGTTCGCCAAGCAGATGTACTTGGCATTTTTCTGTACAGTCCTCTGTGGGGAGAAAAAGGAACAATTGTCAGGGGAAGCAAGATGCCAGACTGACACAAAGCCCTGTCTGTTCTATTTATTTTTGTAACATTTCTCTAGTGTCGGACTGTTCCTAATATCAAGTTGACATTTGGCTCCAAGCAAAAAAGAGCGATTCACCTATCTTAATTAGCCAAGCATCTCTTCTAAAGCACCCGATTTGCCTATAACACACACGGATTCAGATCAAGAAAATGCAAAACAAATTATACTGGCAATTGAGGCATATGACTGAAAATGCATAAGGCAACGGCCTAAAAATCAATTGTGGTAAACGTTTGGCCAGATTAAAAAAAAAAAAAGTTGGTTTATCTTTGTATGCTAAATACAAAGAAACATAGGACTACATAAAAGTATTGTATAAAGAAATAATGATTATAAATATAGCGCTAGGTTTGTAATAATTCTGAAACCACAAGTTCTTTAAGAAGGAAGTGCTTAACACCGCAGAGGGTTGATAAAATAAACTTAATTTAAAATTTTGCAAACAGAACTTTTTGGCTCCTACCTTTAACAATATCACCTATACCACTGAATAAAGGCTGGCCATACATGGTTCGAATCTGAACCGGCCAAGATTTGAACCATTATTGGGCAGGTTGAATGTACCAAGTTGATAGACCAACTTGGGTACAACCAGCCTGCTGGATTTTCTTGTGATTATCGCTAGCAGCTATAGCAGCATAATCACGGTCTTCCCCCGGCAGGGACGGCTTCCACAAGACCATTGCTAAATTCCTTGTCAGCACTGTGTGTTGATTGGGGAATCATGCAAATTTATTTTCTGCAACCCGTGGTCGCAGGACAAAAAGTTGCACCATGTATGGCCAGCCTAATGCCTCGTACACACGCAACGATTATCGGCCGACCGATCAGCCGACTTTTGTCCAGTGTTGTGTTGGTTGAAATGTGCTCTAGACTGCACACGAATTTTCTCGGCCAACAAAAATCTACTTCAGAAGTGATGTCATGTGATGGTTTACTTTCAGTCTGTTTTTTCATCTCTGAGCATGCCCAGTCTTGCTCATCAGATTTTTGTCTGCCTAAGGCTCCATTCACACCTGGGCGTTTTCAGCTCCAAAAACGCTCAAAAGAAACGCTTCCAAAACGCCCAACAAGTAAAACCCCATTCATTTAAATGGCCCCTGTTCACATCTGAGCGTTTTGCAAAACGCCTGTAGCTGAAAAAAGTACATGAGCTTCTTTTTGGGCTGATTACCAGCGTTTTTGATAGATGTCAATGAAAAACGCCTGAAAAAAATCACGGTAAAATCGCGGTAAAAAACGCTACGCTCAAGTGTGAATGCAGCCTAAATCTGTACTGGACTGACGGAAAATCGGCCGTTGTGGTGACGGCCAACAAAAATTTTATAGCCTGCACACCAGATTTTTTTCGGCCGAAAAGTCGGAGTCGGTTGTCGGAAGCATCATACTAACAAGCCGAAAATCGGCCGATCGGACGTTGGCCGAAAATTCACGGCCAACTAGCGACGCGTGTGTACGGGGCATTAGTCTAAAAGCATAAAAACAAAAAAAAAAAAAAGAAAAATGAAATCTATTCTGCTTTACCCTATGTATAAACCAGTGTATATAGAAAAAACACACACATTAACAGTGCATGATTTCCATTTGTCTTTAGACTCCTAGCTGCATCATTTAGTTGCTTTCAAATGGCTGCTTCTTAACACACCTGTACCTTTACCTATATAACATAACCTCCTGTGATCAGTGCCAAAATAACCGATTACAACAGAAAAAGTTCCAAGGCCGAACAATGCAAAGAGCAGATTTTAGCAGAATACACATGCTGTAGAAGTGCATTAACCAAGGGTATTTCTTGCAATAGGTTTAACACCTAGCAATAGAAAGAGCACAATGTAATGTGCAGCTACACAAAATCTAGTAATGAAACACAAATGAATAAAGAACCACTATGTAAGGGCCTCTAGCTGAAGTGATTTATTACCCTTGTTCTGCAGGGGTTAAGGTTGCAGTTTATTTCACACCGTTCTAGCACCTGCTGCCTAATGGAAACTTCTGGTTCCCTAACCGCTGTCTAATTGGTGTTGGGTTCCTCAACTTATCCCCGAGTTTGCCCCTGCTCAATCCTTCCAGTTGACGTTAGGGAAAGGCAGCAGAAATGATCAACTGCTGCAGAAGCAAGCCAAGAAACTGTACACAGGGGAGGACAGCTGCTTTTTAACACCACAGAGCGGTTTTGGGACGAGCCCCCTTTCTTCATCCTCAGGAACGCGTATCAGCTTAAGCGCAAAGACTGGGTGGCTGAGAACCAAGAGATTGTGCCAGGACTGCCTGCCAAGTCTGCAGGGCATCCAGCACCCAGGGAGACCAACAGGTGAGGCAATCAAGGCCAAGTCTAAATAACGACAGACAAACCATTGCAAATAAAAGCAATATTCAGTACTTACCTTAAAAAAACCTTTGCATCCTTCACAGGTTCGTACACCATAGTGCTGACAAGAGGCATTATCTCCACAGACAGCACAACGCCCCTCGTTTGAGCTGGGGCTACGAGCTTTGGATGGAGACAATGGGCTGTCCAATAAAACTGAGTTATCCAGTACCACAGGCCCCTGACCAATGGGGATAGATGGAAATCCTGCTGGAGAGTTTTGTGCCATTACAAACACATCTGGATCCACAACCTGCTGCTCAAGTCTGTGTGGCACTTGACTCATCTTTAATGTATTAGGAGCCATGTTTGGGCTATGAGCTGGTGTCCCAAAAGAGAAAAAAGATGGCTGAGGAATGCCGGTTTTCTGTTGCTCTGTCCATGGCCGCATATTGTCATAGCTTTGAGTAGGAGAGTAGGCACCATAAGAACTATCCCATGTGGGTACTTGAGGATTCTGGAAACCTGGTGTAGAAGGAGATGGGATTGAGCATGGGCTACCGTAATAATCCGAGCCACTCGATGACATGGTTTCATCCAACTGATTAGTGAAAGAACCAGGATAACAACCGAACACTTGAAACTCCTCAAGCTTCAGTGAAGATTGTGGATTTGAAGCAGGATAAAGAAAAGCATCAAACTCTCCAGTGTAACCGTCCATGAAGGTGCTGAAACTAGGCAAAGATGTGGAAGCTGCAATTTCACTGTTAACAAGGTCCATGGTGAATTTACCAAACTCGGAGTTTAAGAAGTCTGGTACATAACTGTCGCTGGTGCCTGCACACTGAGACAGACTTCCATACTGTGCTTGAATACAGGGCATTTCTAAACAGAGAAAAGGAAAAAAAACTGTTAGCAATTGAGCAAATTAAAGAGTTAAAGCACAATGAATCGATCTATGGATTTGCAGTTGTAGTGGAATTTCAGGATATCTTTTTTTGCATTTGCGCGCCCCCCCCCCCCCCCCCATTTTTAATACATTTCCCACCGCTTCTACTAACTTGTGCCATAAAAGGAAACAAATTGTTGCTACGAGGTAGCACTTTTTTGCCTTTTGCATTGAAAAAAAAAAATGCTATTAGAAGATTTACACATTTATTACAAGAGAGGGGCAGCATGGCCTGTCACATATGCAAAAAGGATATTTACAAATGACTGGAATATAAAGCAGGTCTTGCGTAGTAAGACTGATTGGCTGATTCCATAAAATCCACAGACCACAAAAAAATGCAATATAGGTATAGTCGCTTTAATCATTTTGTTGAATGCAGAATGATGGCCTTCAACATACTTTCATAGAAGTTGTTGAAATTAGTTGAACTAATCAACCAAGTGATCAGAATACTATAAATCCCCACTGATCTGCTTTACAGTAAAGTGCTGTTCTAGGACGTGTGAAAGGGATAAGCTTTCCTTTAAGATCGCATGAAGTTGACCCTCATCTGTTTTTTTTGTTAGAATTACTGGAGAAAAGATACTCTTGGTTAATATGGTAAACATTTGGAATTTCTTTTATTGGTCAGAATGATCAAAAAATAAAAAATGACCCTACAACTTATGATGTAAACTAATGGGCCATACACACTATAAGATTTTCTGAAGACTTTTTCCTTTAGACTTACCAAAACCATATAATATGAGGTCAAAGCTAAACACTTTCAATTTGTATGCAATCTGGCAGGCCCTTGCACTACATAGAAAAGGTAAATCTGAAGGAAATCTAACCACAAAAGTTGGATAGTGTGTATCCAGCTTTAGCCTTGAACTAGAGTTAAGGAAAAATTGTAATGCTATTGGTTCAGAATTCACTTTGGTAGAAAACAAGTGGCCTGTTTCTGCAGCAAAATGCCCTATGCAACTTTTCTTTTGACACCATAGAGCATCAGTGAGTTCTTTTTTTAGGCACAAGCTGTCATAAATTAAGCTGTCAACAGAGTCTCTTTAGCTAAAGCCAGTTAGGCTCTGGGTAGAACTCAAGATTGTTGTCAAAAACTGTACAGGAACTCACAGAAACGACAGATTTACATTTAAAGCTAAAAGAAGACAGCATGTCGAATTTATTATACAAACCGCTATTTGACCTGGACTATCTTCAAGCACCTGTTGGTGCAGGTTTAACAAAATTCAGTAATACTGGGTTTTAGATTATAAATCTAGCTATAATAGCATAGAAGAAAAAAAAACATTTAATAAATAAAGTACATAAATGCACTTAAATTTTCATTGCGTGAAGTGAAACGCTGTGGGACCAAGTGATAAACAGGAGGGTCTTGCTGCACTGTTCGTACATACAAAATGTGTTTACTGGTTTAACTGGAAAACCATTAATGTAGTGTTACTTCATATGTAATTGCTACAGCCAAACAATATAGGGTACGTTTAGAGTCTACTACAAAAATATAAAGCTTGTAGCATGTCAGCTGTTCAATTATAACTTTAGTTGATGGTCACAACTCTGCAACTATTTGGAAAACTGGTAAACTGCAAACATGCCAATTCTTCTAATAGAAAGATTTATTGATCAGGTAGAATGTAAATCACAAGAAATTATAAATATTGATTACAGTGAAGACTAAAGAGGTTTTAATTAGCCAGTTATTAGGTCATAGTTTAGCCCAAGGTATTCTCACTGTATTTATAGAGCGCATTGGGATATACCGGGATCACTAGACTTAACAATGGCATCCCAGCTGCTGCACAAATACTTGGGAAGAAGAGTTGTTAATAAAGGCTTGTATGTCTTTACATCATACGCTACTAAGCTGTGGGATGTCATTGTGCTGAAAAGAGGCTCTGCAGCAGCTGTAAAATTCACTGTACCCTGGTCTATGTAGTTAACTAGTGGAGGCAGTCTGTATCAAAATGGCTATTTACCATCCGGCTAAACACTGGCTGCAATAATACAGACCTTGTTGTGGCATCATAAGAAAATTCCATGCCATGAATTAAAACAAAGGCAAGACAGCCTCATTTTAAAGAAACCCTTAAAGCGAATGTCTGGCTGCACGGCTAGGAAAACCGCTACTTTTTTTGTTTAGCAGCTGACAAACGGCACTGTAACCCAGCACAATAAAATGGTTTTATAAGCCTTATAGGTTAGACTTTTCCCTGGAGGAAATGCCAGAAGCATGAGGAGGTTGTGCTGAGCCAAGAAAGCACTTTGCACAGAAAGACAAAAGCAAAGAAGATTGGCTCCTGATAGGCCAGACCTCTCTATAATGCATCTTACCCTTTTCTTATAAAACGAGGGAAAAGCTGGGCACAAACCCACCTTGTATAATGCCGAATTCAGAACTCTGCTAGTGATATACATTTGTCATTTATTCAATAGCCTACACCATTCACAAGGCAAAACTATCCCAGACAAAAGCTGCCATCGCCAACTTCTTTTTGAAACTGCTAGCTTTATGGCTGGGACGCTAATCCTTCAAAGACTTTATGACAGGGGTCTTCAAAGTATGGCCCTCCAGTTGTTCAGGAACTACAGTTCCCATCATGCTTTGCCATATCTGTGAATGTCAGAGTTTTACAATGCCTCATGGGAAGTGTAGTTCTGCAACAGCTGGAGGGCCGTAGTTTAAGGAACCCTGCCTTATGAGCCCCTGACCTGGAAGAAGCATGCAGATTGGGAGTACTAACTATACTCCGACTTCACTGGCTGAATATTTGCTCCAGTGACTCAAAGTATTGAATGCCAATGATAGCCAGGCAGCTAGCATTTCAGAGGAAGGCCAGCGAGAATATCCCGCAGAGCTCTTAAGAGTACATGCTGGTGTTAGGTCATCCCCTTAACTCAAACACCATGCACCTCACTCCCAAAAGCTGCACACAGTAACAGAGTGGTTTGTGAAATCCTTAGGCATTGCCTTTGCTGGTTTACTATATGAAGGACTCTGATGCCCTAGGAAAAAAGAGACAGTACAAAAAAAAAAAGTTACAATTCTTCCCCAATTCCTATAAAATCATAGTGAACAATCGGAGTGCAAAAGCAGGGCAATCTAAAATAATAAAACCAGTGAGATATGGAAGCCTGGAGAAGGAGGTCCATACTGCAGCTGCAGGTGGAAAACGCTTCACTAGTCCAGTAGCAGACCCTAAAGCTAGCTTAGCAGCAGATCCCTTAAAGCTTGCCCAGCACCAGACCCCAAAGCTAACAGACCTCAAAGCTTGCCCAGCACCAGACCCCAAAGCTTGCAGACCCTAAAGCATGCCCCGCACCAGACCCCCCCCCCAATGCTTGCCCAGCACCAGACCCCAAAGCTTGCCGATCCTAAAGCTTGCCCAGCACCAGACCCCAAAGCTTGCCGACCCTAAAGCTTGCCCAGCACCAGACCCCCCCCAATGCTTGCCCAGCACCAGACCCCAAAGCTTGCCGATCCTAAAGCTTGCCCAGCACCAGAACCCAAAGCTTGCCCAGCACCAGACCCCAAAGCTTGCCGATCCTAAAGCTTGCCCAGCACCAGACCCCAAAGCTTGCCGATCCTAAAGCTTGCCCAGCACCAGACCCCAAAGCTAGCAGAGCCTAAAGCTTGCCCAGCACCAGACCCCAAAGCTAGCAGATCCTAAAGCTTGCCCAGCACCAGAACCCAAAGCTTGCCCAGCACCAGAACCCAAAGCTAGCAGATCCTAAAGCTTGCCCAGCACCAGAACCCAAAGCTAGCAGATCCTAAAGCTTGCCCAGCACCAGACCCCAAAGCTTGCCGATCCTAAAGCTTGCCCAGCACCAGAACCCAAAGCTTGCCCAGCAGCAGACCCCAAAGCTAGCAGATCCTAAAGCTTGCCCAGCACCAGAACCCAAAGCTTGCCCAGCAGCAGACCCCAAAGCTAGCAGATCCTAAAGCTTGCCCAGCACCAGAACCCAAGGCTTGCCCAGCAGCAGAACCCAAAGCTAGCAGATCCTAAAGCTTGCCCAGCACCAGACCCTAAAGCTTGCCGATCCTAAAGCTTGCCCAGCAGCAGACCCCAAAGCTAGCAGATCCTAAAGCTTGCCCAGCATCAGACCCCAAAGCTAGCAGATCCTAAAGCTTGCCCAGCACCAGACCCCAAAGCTTGCCCAGCACCAGACCCCCCCAATGCTTGCCCAGCACCAGACCCCAAAGATAGACCCCCCCCAATGCTTGCCCAGCACCAGACCCCCCCCAATGCTTGCCCAGCACCAGACCCCAAAGCTAGAAGATCCCGAAGCTAACAGATCCTAAAGCTTGCCCAACTTAAAGATGATTAGTAAATAGCGATCACCTATCATGCAGCATATACCCATCGTTGATCTTTCCAAGCCCATTGCCATGCTATGAGAATGGTGGGTGTTGCAGGGCTCTATAGATGTGCACCTGTTGCCCGCTGCACCATCCGCTGAGCACGGAGATGAATGCATAGAAATAATCCGCTATGTTCTGTGCACCGCCGATGCTGCACTCTCCTATAGCAATCAGATGGCAGGTGACATACCAGATGTGTGTGCTGGATGTCCCCGGTCCGGGCTGTCCGCGGGGTGTTGCAGTGTGATGGTGCCCGGGCACTGCCAGCTCTCCTTCTCTAGTCTCCCCGGAGCCTGTACAGCTTACTGAGCTCCTACTTCTCCATCCACATTCTATTAAAGCCTCTGTGACGCACTTGGAGGCGTGGTTCTGACACAGGGGGTGTATGACGCACGTGGGTGATTCTCCATACAAGGCTGGAGGAGGCGTGGTTTTTCCGGCTCAGCGTAGCCTGGAATGTATGCCGTGACGCACGCTGTTTCCTATGACGCAGGCCGCATTGTTTGATCTATTAATAGCCCGCCTGCTATTATTAGCCGCCGCGGCTGGAGGGACACGGCCCTGAAATAGCAGCCAGGGGAGGGGAGACCCCGAATGGACGTCATCACACGTCGGATATAGCACGGCCGGGAGGCTTCCCTGGGATTCTCGGCATATTTACGGCTGGACGGATTCCATAAGCAGAGTGTTTATACGGATCAGACGGGGAAAGTGGAGCTGGCCTGTCATGTGTCCGTGATGTCACAGACACACACGGGGAAGGTGAATGGAACCGTTCCATCAGCCGCAGGCTATATAGGACTCCATGATGGTGGAGAGGAGTATAGATCACATAGTGTCTGATCGGAGGATGGAGATCTGCCTGCCATGACATACATGGACAGATGTCTGCTTTATAAAGGGCACAATGGCCCCCAACTAATCAGAGGGTACCCAAATCAGCAGCTGGTGAACCAGATGGCACGGTTGCCATGGGTTACTGCAGACTATTTCACCTTTCAGACCTCGTGCCCACTGGACATTTTTGCTTTCTCTCCTGGGCGCCTTTCCACGCAGAAGAAGTGTTTGGCAAAAAGAACGCTTGATGCTTTTAGGCACCTCAAGCGCCTGGCCATGAATTAATTTAATTGGCCAGAATATTTTGGTCATTGAAATAAATTAACCACTTGCCGACTCCCTATTGCCAAATGACGGCAACAGCGCGGTCAGCCAATAATGAGAGGGCGTCGTATGATGTCCTCCCGTGATTGTGCCCGCTCCAGTGCACAGGCGGCGCACACTGATGCCACCAGTGCTGCCAATTAGTGTCCCATATCAGTGCAGCCTCTTCCGCACACATCAGTGAAGGGGAAAAAAATTACCTGTTTGCAAAATTTTAATTAAAAAAAAAAAACTATGAAATGTATTTATTTTTTTTTTAGTCAATTAGCAAAATATAAAAAATCCCAGGGGTGATTAAGGCCCCCGTTCACATAGCAGCGACGCTACTTCCCAGGGCGACCTCCGAGGTCGCGGCGCGCTGCTCGCCCCGTGACCTCTGAGCGGCCGGCACAGACTTCATAACATTGAAGTCTATGACGGTTGCTCCGGGTCGCCCCAAAGAAGCCCTGGACCCTTTTTCTAAGTCGGAGCGACTTGTGTCGCTCCTATTAGAACGGGTCCGCAGCTTCCCTATGGAAGGCGACCTGTGAGGTGACCAGGTCGCCCCAGTGTGAACGGGGACTAAAGAGGAGTGCCAGCTTGGGGAAAAAAAAAAAAAAAAGTCAGCAGCTACAAATACTGTACAGGTAAGGACACTTACCTGTTCTGAAAGCTCACAATGTCGGCACCCAAAGCCAATCTGTCCGGCGCTGGCATCTTCACTAAGGAAAATAGGAAGTGAAGCCCTGCAGCTTCATAGCCTGTTTCCTACTGCGCATGCACAACTCTCTTTGCTTTCTGAATATTCCCGCTGTCCTCTGGGACCTGTCTGTTTTGGAAATTGCGTGGATCACCACACGATTGCTGCAATCTTACCCAAAAGTGGCAGCTGGTACCTAAGCAAATAAGCGGTGCTTCCCCTTTCAGGAGGAGCTCCCCTTTAAATACCACCAAAAGAAAGCTCTATTTGCGTGAAAAATTGATTACAATTTTATATGGGTACAGTGCTGCATGACCACGCAATTGTCATTCAAAGTGTGACAGCTCTAAAAGCTAAAGATTGGCCTGGACAGGAAGGGAGTGAAAGTGCCCAGCTGGCAAGTGGCTAATGCTCAAGTGCTAAACGTGCCAAGAGTTAAAATGCATTTACATGAGTCAAGCACTTTTTCTGCCAAAATTCTGCCTGCTCCTGGACGCACTCACTGTTTCCTTTCCTGTCTCAAATGGCTATGTGTGCATGAACACGAAGGCTAATAGGCAGGGGCATTTAAATGGAGAAAAAAAAAAGCCAGATGCCCCTAGGAGCAGCATCAAATATATGCATGAGGCAAAATAGTGTGTCCAGGAGCAGCAGTGTTTGAGCAGAAAAACCACTTGACGTGTGTCCATGCACACAAACATTTAGGCAGGAAAAAAAAACAGAGAGTGCGTCCAGGAGCAGTAGAGTTTTGGTAGAAAAAATGTTGACGCACTCAAATGCGTGCCAACATCAGGCACATTTAGTATTGATTTCAGCAGCCAGAATACATTCTTATTCTGGGCAATTAAATGAATTAACACCGAAGTGCTTGACACACCTAAACATTACACACAAACATTTACGAGCATTTTTTTTATGCCAAAACACCACTGCGAGAGATGGCCAAACGTCCAGGGTGCACGTGGCCTAAAATTCTAATCATTAAAAGGACAGGTATGGGGTATATAAACATATATACTCCCCTCAATACTGCAGCTGTCCAACATTAGCTCTATGTCTGAGAACTAAGTGATCATATGACCACTGATCGCTCAGTTCTCAGAGCGGAGAGAAGTGACTGTCAGTCACTGCTCCCCACTCTGCCCCTGCAATACTCACTGAGAGGCAGGGTCAGATGTCAATGGGGCAGCTGAGCGGATCTTGACAATATGGTTGGGAGCCTTCCAGAACCTGGAGCAGCTCTGCCATGTCAGCTGATAGCTTGCTATAAGTAGGGCTGGGTCACAGGGGAGCAAAAGAAAGTGCACTTCTGTGACCCACAAGAGAGGTATGATCAAAAGAGCTTTGGCCACACTTCTCTTTTACAAACCGATCAAAGTTTAGGATACAATTACACTGGCAGTTTTAACTGTGCTTAGGTATGGTTCACCTCCTCCGTTACCAGGACCACTTGGAAGAGGTGAACTGGTACGGTTTTCTCAATTTGAGCGCAAACTATGCATGCGCACAGAAGCAGGGATAACTGGTCTGGGTGCAGGCCTGGACTGGCCATCGGGCACAAAAGGGGACCTGCATGTAGAAGGAAGCTGGGCTGCTCCTTGAGCATGCGCTGCTCACCCGGCCTCTTCGTGGCTGGCCGCCCATTCGATTCACTGCATGGCTGTCGGGGCTAGGGGCAGAGACTAGAGGTCAGCTAAATTTGAAGGGGAGGAGCTGGAGAGGAGACCCTACGCTGCATGTCGGGATAGGTGTCACGCAGGCGCAGCCATCATGGACTGCAGATAAAGTGAGTGCTGCTTTGCCAGTTCACCACATTTGTCAGATTTCGTAGACCTAACTGTGATAGAAGGATGCGTTGGTCACTGTCTCTCTCACACAATGTGAGTGATACTAAACAGAGGATAACAGAAGGCAAATTGAAGGCATCGGAGATCAGACATTGCCTTCCGTTATCCTCTGTTCAGTATTACTCACATTGTGAGATAGACGGTTCTTGTTCCCAACAAGGTGTCCTCGGAAGGGAAGGGTGATATCTCAGTCATCGCTGCAGCAATGATCGAGATATCATTCCTTAGCCCCAGCGATTCTGCACAAGATATAAGTAATCCAGGGAGCCAACAAGCTGCTGGATTACTTTTACAGGCAACGGAAGGGGGTCCCACCCCTCTCCTGCCACAGCCGCCCTTACCGGGCTCTCCTATGCAAATGAAGAGCCTAGTAAAGAAATGACCGTCAGCATCCAGCTCCTGGCACACAGTGAGAGAGACGGATGCTGTTTCTCCAATTGTGTGATGTCAGAAACGGGAAGCAACAAGGATTTCTTCACTTCCTGTTTCAGTTCTTTGTTTGTCTGGCCGTTAGTGCCCAGTGAAGCAACTGATCGGCTGCATTGAAGTCCCAGAGGAGAGATTTGGGGTCCAATAGACCCCAGATTTCTCCATAAAGAGGATCTGTCACAGGCCCTGCCATTTCAAGTGATAGCAATAAAGTTGATTTAAAAAAAAAAAAAGGTACAGTGTTAAACAATAATGACAAAAAAAATTTAAAAGCACCCCCGTTCCCCTGCGCTTTTGTGCAAATGCCAACATACACGTAGGTCCCGCACACATATTTAAACGCCAATCGCACCACACACGAGGTATCACCGCAAACGTCAAAGTGATCAGAAAATTTTTAGCACCAGACCTTTTGTGTAACTCTAAACTGGTAACTTGTAAAGGCTTTTACAGCGTTAACGTATGGATATTTTTTTAAGTACCGTAATTTGGCGCCATTCCAAGGGTGGACGCAATTTTAAAGCAAGACATTCAGTATCTATTTAATCAGCGTAACAGAATCTTTTATAGTTTACCAAACAGTTGGGTATTATATTGTGTTTTGATATATTCAAATTAATAATTGATTAAGTATTTCTTCCCAAAAAATTGCATTTGATAAACAGTTGTGCAAATATTGTGTGACATAAAAATATGCAACACCCACCATTTTACTTTCTAGGGCCTCTTCTAAAAAAATATACTTAATGTTTGGGGGTTCCAAGTCCTTTTCTAGCAAAAAAATGATGCTGTTGACACATAGGAGAGGGAGGCCAGAAATGGCCTGGACTGGAAGGGGACAAGCTGACAGTAGGAGAGACTTTACCTGACCAGTTTGTTTCTGGTCTTTCATTTTCCAGTCATAAGCTGGGATAATTGAGATGATCATGCTGTGTTGCTTAAAGCGGAGTTCCACAAAAAAAAAAAAAAAAATACATAAAAATACCCCCGGGACAGTCAGGGCTTTGCGTTCTAGAATGGATAGCCTCAGAAATGTCCCGGGTTGCACTTACCTGCAAGAAGAAATACTTACCTTGAAAATGTCTTCTCCAGCGCTGCCATCTCAGGTGTGGGCAGCTTGAAGCCAGCGCAATCCTCTTCTGCGTCTTCTTCCATCCTCTTCGGTCCCACGATGCACTGCGCCGGCCCCGCCGTCACTTCCGGGGCTGCAGCGTCATCCCTGCACAGCTTCTGGGCATGCCCAGAAGCTGTTTAGCAAGGTATGACGGCGCCTACACCGGAACGGACGTCGGGGCCGGTGCAGGCGCATTGATTCCTGGGAGCAATGACGTTCAGCTCCCAGGAATCATTGCAAGCCAGGAAGTGACGACGGGCCGTGGCCGCCAAGGGAGGAAGAGGAAGTAAGATGAGTATATTCTTCTAAAACAAGGTAAGTGAATTAAAAAAAAAATTGCAAGTATCCATTTGTTTTACAGGTGACCCGGGACAAGAAGATGGACAAAAGTAACATTTTAGGGTGGAACTCCACTTTAATGTCAGCAGAGAAAGGTCAGGCTGACTGCTATATACTAGGGCTGTGTAAATCACAGGAGTGGAAGGATACAAATTCAAATCCTTTGCAAGATAAGTCAGGTCCTATACATGTAAAAGTTGTAAATTGCAGTGACTGAGGCAGGCTAAATATAACTAACAGTTATTAGTTATGTTGTTTAAAAAAAATAAAATAAAAAATGGGATGCTCAGTCTAAAATGCCCGGGCCTATTTTTTGTCCCAGCCTGTCTGGATGATAGAAGTAACTATTATTTAAAGCACAGTGTGAGTACAGATCAGTTCCCCACTCTGTGGCCTGTATACACAATCTGAAAATAAAGAGTTTACTAAAGTTATGAAAATTCTCGTATGGTTGAATAAAAATTTGGAAGGGATATAACATATTGTAGTGTATTTTTTAACGACTTCTGTACGGATTAACCACTTTACCACTAGAGCATTTTGCTGTCTTACGTCTGGGCCACTTTTTGCGATTCGGCGCTGTGTGACTTTAACTGACAATTGCGCGGTCGTGCGACACCATACCCAAACGAAATTTACGTCCTTTTTTTCCCACAAACAGAGCTTTCTTTTGGTGGTATTTGATCACCTGTGCAATTTTTACTTTTTGCGCTATAAACAAAAAAAAGAGCGTAAATTTTGAAAAAACAACAATATTTTTCACATTTTTTTTATATGAAATTCCCCCCAAAAAATGTAAAAATCAAAATTTTTTTAAATTTTTGGCCAATTTGTTTTCTGCTACCTATGTTTGGTAAAAAAATTCACAATAAGCGTATTTTGATTGGTTTGCGCAAAAGTTATTGCGTTTACTAACAAAGGGAAAGATTTGTCATTTTTGGTGGTTTTTTTTTTTAACGCGTAATGGCGGCTATCTGCGATTTTTTTTTTTTTTTTTTTTTTGCGGGACTGCGACATTGCGGCGGACAGATTGGACCCTTGACTGACATTTTTGACACTTTTGGGGGTACCAGTGACATTACTGCAGTAATCAGTGCTATATATATATGCACTGTTACTGTAAAAATGACACTGGCAGGGAAGGGGTTAATTTTATTGGAGGGGGAGGGGTTAATGTATGCCTGGTGCTTACTGACGTGGGGGGGGGGGGGAGGTGACTGTGTGACACAAGGACAGATCCAGGGTTCAGCTATGCTGAACCCTGCAATCTGACCCTGCCTGTCACTTGGGAGATCCGCCCGCTTGTGTTTACACAAGCAGGCGGATCTCCACACTAGATCCCAGACGATCGGGGAAGAGCGGCGGCGATCGCCGCTGCTCCTCCCCTGGCCCGACTCCCGCTGTGACTGAAAACAGCGGGAGCGAGCCTCCGGCGGCGCGCGAGTGCTGCCTACAAGGGGAGTGTCTGACGATGTAGTACTACGTCGTCAGACGATAACGAGCCACTTTGCCGCAGTAGTACTACGGTACTCAGCGGTAAAGTGGTTAAAAACGAAAATCGTACAATCTGGTATCGTACGCGAAATATTTCCGTACTTGTCCGAACTGATAATAAATCGGATGAACTGTCATGATCGACTCTCGAAAGCTATGTATTAATGATCAGATTATAGTACGATCAATAAGCGGTATTTTTCATACGATTTAAGGACCGTGTGTGTGAGCCATTAAAGCCAAACTCCAGGGAAAACAAAAGTCCTCCCTAGCAGTGGGGCTGCCCCAGGCACTGTATGGGCTAAATGCTAATTTAGGTCTAAAGGACTGCAAAACTGTTTTATCCATCTAGAAGGCTCCCTCTACCTCTTCTGCCCTACACTTCAGTGGTCACATGCCCTCTGATATAAAAGTACAAAACTGGGTTTATAGCCCTACATTAGGCATGATGACACTGAGGGATAGTCCCCAAGTCAGAGCTGTTGACTTTTTTTTTTTTTTTTTTCTTAAACTAACTGTAGTTCCCCTTTAAAGACTCCTTTCACACTTGTGCGACTTGGGACTGCAAAGTTGCATGACAAGTCGTACTGCATGATTTCCAATGAGTACCGTTCATATCTGTATTCATTTCAAGTCGCAATGACTTCAAAGTAGTCCCTGCACT
Organism: Pelophylax lessonae; assembly: GCF_965119305.1. Taxonomy (NCBI): domain Eukaryota; kingdom Metazoa; phylum Chordata; class Amphibia; order Anura; family Ranidae; genus Pelophylax; species Pelophylax lessonae. Next base: position 551,671,998 of record NC_138769.1, on the reverse strand, counting down.
CCTTTGGGCTGATTTTAATGCGTTTTGAGGTCCATAGACATAGGCATCGCTTCCACTCAAAATCGCAGGAAAAAAAGCGGTAAAACTGCACGACTTTTAGGTCGCATAAGTGTGAAAGGGGCCTAAGTTGTTAAAGATGTAAGCTTTCAGGATAACATACCTCTTCTTCAGGCTTTATACATATCAGAAACCCACATATACAGAGTTTCAAAGAGAAGAAATTAAATACAAATATCTAAAAAAGAAAAAAAAAAAAAAAAAAAACAGCTTTTTCTCAACACGAGTGGTAAAACTGAAATACAGAAGGGCTTGTTCACTCCACGATTTCTGCATTCTGGCTGTTTTTGCATTCATTTACACGTTTTTTTTTTTCCTGACACCTGAAAAATCTCAGGACAATTTGTATGCCAGTGCATTTACACGCATGCCATGCAGAAAAGACTGCAGTAGCTTCTACTTTTGTGGACTACAATGGTGTGAACCAGGACCTTTGGAATACATGGCAAACACTAAGCATGCGTTTCTGATGCAGATTAAAAATGCACCCGACTGCATCTGATGTTCACCTGCCAAAAGCCTGATAAAGGGATCTAAAGTATCCTGAATGCTTGCATCTTTATTAACATAACATAGAAGAAAAGGCAAAACAGACATTATCTCGCTCCAGGTTTTCTATGTGGCCACTTGACCAAAAAGTCGTGGCTTGTTAATGTGCACCTAGGTGCTGAGGCTTGTGGGAAGGAACACTCTACAGCCAAAAGCAGCATGTTAAAGTAACATTCCTTCTACTTTAAAGCCCCCTCCTGGATAAATGTATTATGGGGAAGATATCTGCTAAGTGCATGGAGATTCCTGTGCTTACCACTGACAGTATAATAAATCGGCTACTGCAGAGGGTAAACTTCTATACAGAATTAATACAGTGTTCTAGAGAAGCCTTTTTTTCAACCAGGGTGCCTTGGCAAAATGCCTAAAAAATTATCAAAAATTGCAAACAAGCAAGCAGGTGCATTGTGCATTAATCTGTTACACAAAGCCACAGGTTTTCATTGTGCACCATTACGACCTTCTAGACAATGGCATCCTAACAACCAATGACGTCATCAGTTAATAAGGAGAATGTCTGTCGCCTTCACAGCATCCTTGTTTGACCCTCCCGTGCCCCTCTCCCACAGCAGCGAGGTGACATTTGCTGACTGATGGAGAAAAATTGAGGGAGAAGAGAAACATTGGAACACTAGTCAGTACCAGTATGCAAAAGTGTATTTGCTTTGGAAGAATAAATCACCTTTAACGTTGGGTGTCCTATGTGTGCAGATGTTGCTGCGTTATGCAATACAGAATAGTTTTTACATTTTAAAAAAGGTGCCTCGAGATTGTGTATAACTGAGGCTAGGTTCACACTAATGCGATGTGGGAAATGCAGCAAATCCTGTGTGTTTCCCGCATTGCAATTGCACAGCGTCCATTCGATCTGCAGCGCTGTCAATGTTATCTTAACGACACCCCCAAACAGATCACAATACGCAGTGTGATTGGCAACATCAAATTTCATGGTTGTAAACACACCCATGCAATTTAGATGCGGGGGGGGGGGGGGGGGGTCCTGCACTATTTTGGTGCAGATGCGATGCGATTTCAGCCATACAAACTGAAATCACACTGCACAGACATCGCATGTGATGTAAATGCAGTCAATTTCTGTGTGAATCACATGCGGTAGCTGCATCGCACCAGTGTGCACCTAGCCTAAAAGGTGCAATGAGGGTGCCTTGACTGAAAAAAGAAACACTGTTCTAGAGACAGAACTCTACCTAGGTGATCTAAGAAGGAGTTGTATTCTCTGTAACATTGCATCACTTCTGTATTACAGTTCATTCTGCAGTTGGTGATTACCTAATTCAATATATTTATATAGAATATATATATATATATATATATATATATATATATATATATATATATATATATATATATATATATATACACACACATACACACATATATATATACATACATATACACACACACACACACACACACACACACTGCCCGGCCCCAAAAAAAAAAAAGTCACCACCAAAAAAAAAAAAAAAAAAAAAAAAAAAAAAAAGGTCACGCACTCTAATATTTTGTTAGACCACCTTTAGCTTTGATTACGGCATGCATTGGCTGTGGCATTGTTTCAATAAGGTTCTGCAACATCACAAGATTTATTTCCGTCCAGTGTTGCATTCATTTTTCACCAAGCTCTTGTATTGATGATGGGAGAGTCGGACCACTGCGCAAAGCCTTCTCCAGCACATCCCAAAGATTCTCAATGGGGTTAACTTCTGGACTCTGTCTGTGGTGGCCAATCCATGTGTGAAAATGTCTCATGCTCCCTCTCTTACAATTTGAGCCCGATGAATCCTGGCATTGTCATCTTGGAATATGCCCGTGCCATCAGGGTAGAAAAAATATACTGATGGAAGAACCTGGTCATTCAGTATATTCAGGTAGTCAGCTGATCTCATTCTTTGGGCACATGCAGTAACTATCCAATAGAATAGTTACTTCATGCTTAGTTTAGTTAGTTGCTAGGTTATTCTAAGTGGCGACTTTTTTTTTTTGGCCGGGCAATGTGTGTGTGTATATATATATATATATATATTGAATATAGCACTGCCCCCCTAAGGATTGCTGTATTTTCACACTTTCGGGTCCCCCTGGGTTACTGTTAGCAACGTTGTCATTCACAGTCTATCACTTTACTTCTTGGCTCAGTCAATTAATCCAGGGGTATGTGGTTCTTTTGTTTTTATTTTATAAATTAGGGATGGGAGAAGGGATTAGTGGAATACTCCAGATTAACTATGCACAAAGTTTAGAGGACATCTATCTGTTGGTACAGCCAGGCTGTTAATCCACTTTGCCACTTAGGTGGATTTAGGATTAAGTCTCTTTCCAGATGACTTGATAGACTAAAGATATCCTCAGGACAATCCCCCAGTATCCTCCTTCTTGACCACTAACAGCCGTACACTGACTATCCTACTCTGGGGTGGCTATCCTCAGGTCAGGCCCCTTGACAAGATCCCCTGTACTCACAATACTGTTTTTCCAGTGTCTCCCCCTCAGTCAGCTTCCCTGGACCTCTGGGTTCAGCTCCATTCCTCTGGCCCTTAGGACGACCTCCTGATGCCACGTGCCACAGAGGAGGAGGCAGCCGCCGCCCTCCCTCTGGGACTCTGCTCAACAGCCAAAGACCCCGCAGCATATGTGCTCCTGGCTTTTATACAGTATCCCAGAATGCACCGGGACAGCCTGTCTCTGCAAATCACCAGGACTGTATCAAAGCCTATGTGTCCATTGGTCAGGTCCAACACTGTCCAACATGCCTCCCTATTGGACCCATGTGAAACACTCTCTAGACTCAATCACATACTGAGCAGACCTCACTAAAGCCCGTACACACAATCAGATTATCGAACGATCTGTCGTCCGTTTTTTGCGGCATGCTAGTCTGACGTGGAAAGTGAAGAGGTTATTTTCATACAAATTTTCCCGTACGACAGAATTCTACTTCAAAAGTGATGTCATGTGTTGGATTGCTTTGTATGTGTTCTTTTGTCTCTGAGCATGCCCAGTCTTGCCCTTAAGATTTTTTTCCATCAAAATCTGTACTAATGAGACAAAAATCGGACGTTGTTTTGATGGACGACAAAAATTATATAGCCTGTAAATCAGGATTTTGTCAGCCGAAAAGCCGGAGTCGGCTGTCGAAAGCAACATACTAACAACCCGAAAATTGACAGATTGGTCGTCAGACGAATTTTCCCTACAGATTTTCTTATCGTGTGTACGGGCCTTAACAGATCCTGCTCACTGCTAGACAAAAAAACAAAATAGATTTGCCTGCTGCTCCTCCGATAGGCAGACAGAGCCAAAAACTATACTCTCACTAGCACCTACCTAGGAGGGTGCCACACACACACACACACAATAAATATATATATATATATATATATATATATATATATATATATATATATATATATATATATATATATATATATATATATATATACACACACACATACATACATATACACACACACACACCCCCATTGGTTTACAGTACAGGGGTCTCCCTCATATTTCCTCTCCTGCTCAAATGTGCTTAGCCTATACAGTTGGGCTATTTTCCCTAATGGTCCAATGTTTTTTTTTTTTTTACTCTTCTGGTCAAGTGTTCTTAGGGCTATTTTCTCTTAGGATAAAATTTTCGAGAATGTTACAATCTTCCTGCGAAAGGCAACACGTTGAAATTTGAAATTGACATTTCTCACGTTAAAAATTTTTTTGGCATTGTTCTCAACTTCTGTACGAACGCCGAGTTATTCACACTGCAAACTGAGACAGACTCTTTAAACTCCAAACTTTCTGCATTAAATCAAGGGTAACGTGGTACAATACTCTACACTGCTGCTATGTTTGAACAAGGCCAAAATACACTGAACATGTGGTGTGTCTGATAAAAATCAATCTGCTCAGTGACTGGGTGATAGCACCTGTAGCGCCCCCAGCCTCTTGCCAGCAGCATATAATGTGGTTTTTGAACAGGGGCTGTAGAATTCGGCTTTGCCTACCTCTGGCTTGTGCAAACCTTTCCATTACTAGCAGAATTATAACCTAGGAATTAGTCACTCAGTTTGTAACAGGAGATTACAGACTTGTATATACACAGTTCCATTTCCCACCTCTGCCTCAACGTCTAGCGCAAAGTTTTATCGCCTACACTCTCCTCGTAACACCCCTATTAATAATCCAGGTATCTGAAGATCAAAATTCTTCCTTTTTAGACTACATGAAAAATATACATATAATGTTCAGTGTCAAATTAAACGTTGCATAAACAAGCAATTTGGCAAAAAGAAAGTTGGGGTACTTTTTTTTTTTTTTTTATACAATGAAAATGTGAACGTGGCAGCAAACCTGCTGTAGTTGTCTTCAATGGCAGAATTAAACAAGTGCTTATAGTCACCTATTCACATTACAATGTGTATTTCTGCAATTGTCTATTAAAGCTGCAGGTGTAAGGTGACCCAACAGATCCACTCACTACAGGCTGCCTGCAGAAAACTACAGGAGAGGGGGGGGGGGGGGGGAGGATAAAAGACCAGTCACCTTCCACAAGGAGAGAGTGCAGGAGTGAGTAGTCTTCCTTACAGGAAGCTTTTGCACAGAGGCAAAATTTCACACTGGATTTGTGCATGGATCTGGAAGAAATTAGGCTTTTTGGTTTGCCTGTATTCCTTTTTTTGGAATACATCACAGGACACAAAGTATGGAAAAAGAAACTCCAGCATGTAACCTCTGGACACCACACTGCAGACCCAGTTGTCTGAATCCTGAGTCCAAACAGATGCTACTTTACTCTTAGGAGTTGCCTGTGGAACTGGAGGACTTGCAAGAGGACTGTGAAGTGGACTTGGGTGGGGGTTCTGTGACACAGACAGAGATCACAGGCTCAGCTATGCTGAATCCTGTGATCTCTCCCTGTCTGTCACTGAGAAGATCATGTTTATGTAAACAAAGCAGGCGGGTCTTCTCACACTTTCCCCGATGATCGAGGAAGGGAGTCTAAACACAGCGGGAGCGAGCCCACTAGGAGTCCAGCGACGATCATGGTATCACTGTGCTTGATTGGCCAGCAAACTCATCTGACCTAAACCCCATAGAGAATCTGTGGGGTATTGTCAAGAGGAAGATGAGAGACACCAGACCCAACAATGCAGACGAGCTGAAGGCTGCTATCAAAGCAACCTGGGCTTCCATAACTCCTCAGCAGTGCCACAGGCTGATCGCCTCCATGCCACGCCGCATTAATGCAATAATTCATGCAAAAGGAGCCCCAATCAAGTATTGAGTGCATACTATACTGTACATGGACATACTTTTGAGTTAAGCCTCGTACACACGCACCGATTGTTGGCCGTAAATTTTCGGCCAACGTCTGATCGGCCGATTGTCGGCTTGTTAGTATGATGCTTCCGACAACCGACTGCGACTTTTCGGCCGAACAAAATCTGGTGTGCATGCTATAAAATTTTTGTTGGCCGTCACCAGAACGGCCGATTGTTCCTCAGTCAGTACAGATTTCGGCCGACAAAAGTCAGATGAGCAAGACTGGGCATGCTCAGAGAAGAAAAAACACACGGAAAGTAGACCAGAACATGACATCACTTCTGCAGTTGGTTGTTGTTGGCCGACAAAATTTGTGTGCAGTCTAGAGCACATTTCAACAAACACAACAACACTGGACAAAAGACGGCCGATCGGTCGGCCAACAATCGGTGCGTGTGTACGAGGCTTAAGTCAACATTTCTGTATTAAAAATCCTTTTTTTTTTTTTTTTTTTATCAGTCCTATTTAATATTCAAATTTTCTGGAGATACTACATTTTGGATTTTCTCTAGTGGCAAGCCATAATCATCAAAAATTAAAAGAAAGAAATGCTTGAAATGTATTAATCTGCGTGTAGTGAATCTATAGAATATGAGTTTCACTTTTTGAATTGAATTCCTGAAATTAACTTTTTGATGATATTCAAATTTTTGGAGCTGAACGTGTGCGGGTGTGATTTTTATATATATATATATATATATATATATATATATATATATATATATATATATATATATATATACATACACACACAGGTCCTTCTCAAAAAATTAGCATATTGTGATAAAGTTCATTATTTTCTGTAATGTACTGATAAACATTAGACTTTCATATATTTTAGATTCATTACACACAACTGAAGTAGTGCAAGTCTTTTATTGTTTTAATATTGATGATTTTGGCATACAGCTCATGAAAACCCCAAATTCCTATCTCAAAAAATTAGCATATTTCATCCGACCAATAAAAAAAAAAGTGTTTTTAATCCAAAAAAAGTCAACCTTCAAATAATGATGTTCAGTTATGCACTCAATACTTGGTCGGGAATCCTTTTGCAGAAATGACTGCTTCAATGCGGCGTGGCATGGAGGCAATCAGCCTGTGGCACTGCTGAAGTGTTATGGAGGCCCAGGATGCTTCGATAGCGGCCTGGAGCTCATCCAGAGTGTTGGGTCTTGCGTCTCTCAATTGTCTCTTCACAACATCCCACAGACTCTCTATGGGGTTCAGGTCAGGAGAGTTGGCAGGCCAATTGATCACAGTAATACCATGGTCAGTAAACCATTTACCAGTGGTTTTGGCACTGTGAGCAGGTGCCAGGTTGTGCTGAAAAATGAAATCTTCATCTCCATAAAGCTTTTCAGCAGATGGAAGCATGAAGTGCTCCAAAATCTCCTGATAGCTAGCTGCATTGACCCTGCCCTTGATAAAACAGCAGCTTACATGGCACCCCAGACCATCACTGACTGTGGGTACTTGACACTGGACTTCAGGCATTTTGGCATTTCCCTCTCCCCAGTCTTCCTCCAGACTCTGGCACCTTGATTTCCGAATGACATGCAAAATTTGCTTTCATCCGCAAAAAGGTATTTTGGACCACTGAGCAACAGTCCAGTGCTGCTTCTCTGTAGCCCAGGTCAGGCGCTTCTGCCGCTGTTTCTGGTTCAAAAGTGGCTTGACCTGGGGAATGCGGCACCTGTAGCCCATTTCCTGCACACGCCTGTACATGGTGGCTCTAGATGTTTCTACTCCAGACTCAGTCCACTGCTTCCGCAGGTCCCCCAAGGTCTGGAATCGGTCCTTCTCCACAATCTTCCTCAGGGTCCGGTCACCTCTTCTCGTTGTGCAGCGTTTTCTGCCACACTTTTTCCTTCCCACAGACTTCCCACTGAGGTGCCTTGATACAGCACTCTGGGAACAGCCTATTCGTTCAGAAATTTCTTTCTGTGTCTTACCCTCTTGCTTGAGGGTGTCAATGATGGCCTTCTGGACAGCAGTCAGGTCACAGTCTTACCCATGATTGCGGTTTTGAGTAATGAACCAGGCTGGGAGTTTTTAAAAGCCTCAGGAATCTTTTGCAGGTGTTTAGAGTTAATTAGTTGATTCAGATGATTAGGTTAATAGCTCGTTTAGAGAATTTCATGATATGCTAATTTTTTGAGATAGGAATTTGGGGTTTTCATGAGCTGTATGCCAAAATCATCAATATTAAAACAATAAAAGGCTTGCACTACTTCAGTTGTGTGCAATGAATCTAAAATATATGAAAGTCTAATGTTTATCAGTACATTACAGAAAATAATGAACTTTATCACAAAATGCTAATTTTTTGAGAAGGACCTGTATATATATATATATATATATATATATATATATATATATATATATATATATATATATATATATATATATATATATATATATATATATATATATACACACACACACAAACATACATATATACACACACACACACAGTAATGGCGATGATTCTGTATGTATGCAGGTATACTCACCTTTTTGCACACATGCAGTGTGTTTATATATATATATATATATATATATATATATATATATATATATATATATACACACGTTACATACTATGGTGCTTTTCATTTTCTAACCTGCACTAAGAAGATAACAGCTGAAAACTGATATCTTGCCATGGGCAACAAAATACATCTCCTTCCTTAATTTTTACTAAATCCACCTTGAGGTCATTATACCAGGAAACTGGTTTTGTTCTTAACTGACGCCACTGCTATCCTGAGAAATTTTTTTTTACTGCGCTTAAGTATGCAAAATATTCTATAAAAACACAGTGCATACACTTTGCTTTAAACCTGCTTGTGCATCAAAGTGATAACGGCCAGCTTTCCAGAGGCCTCAAACATAGCACCACAGCAACCTACCCTGCCCGTAACTATTGACCCAGGCATTTTTAGAAACGTGCTCATGCTTGTTACCATGACAGCCGCCAAGAATGGGAGAGCAGAGTTGTAAAATAGGCTGCTAGGAAAAGAAGGATTAAACTACAGGTTCTTTGTTTTAACTTTCACTAAATGCAATTGGTGCGATTACATATAAATCACAGAGCAATGGTAAATAACTATTCGGTATAGACATTTAGGAGTCTCCACAAAATTAACATTTTACTGTAAGTAGCCATGCTACACAAGTATCATTTATCCCCAACACTCAATATCCCCTAAACTAAACCTATAATCTAAGCACTAGCTTAAGCACTCACATTGTGTTACATGCGGCGTGCCTGCCTGTATCTTCCATAGTCTGTTTACTTGCCCCAACTGCCTTCATTGACAGCAAATCCAAGCTGGAGACTCCCTGTCAAGATGCATTTGCATAGTTGCCAACATTTAAAAAAAAATTCCAGGGACACTGCAGCACAGCTATCGATTTCCAAACCCACTTCCCTTAAGCTCCGCCCACTCTGCATAATTAATCTCGCCTATTTATCAGATTATAGAGTCTACTCAATATAGAGAGAATTACAGGAGGGTGGGGGGGTGGAAATTGGGGAGTGGGAACATGTTGCATGTTCCACCCTAAAAATGGGTGCAACATGTTCCCAAAGGTGAACTTATCCTTTCATATATTCAGGCGTTTAGCCACATCTGGACACAGCAGCCTAATCATCGATGTGACTAATGAATGGCTTTTGTATAGCGGTCTTGCTGGAAAACCAGCATTTGATCTGCGTTTACAGCCAACCACAAAAAACAGTGCAAGGTTTTTTACTTTAAAGCGGAGTTCCACCCTGGATTTTTTTTTTTTTTTAATACCCCCGGGACAGTCAGGGCTAGTACATTCCACAATGGCTAGCCTCTGATCTGTCCCGGGTTGCACTTACCTGTTAGGACAAATACTTACCTTGCAAACGTCTTGTCCAGCGCTGCCATCTCAGATGTGGGCAGCTTGAAGCCAGCCAGATCCCCTTCGGCGTCTTCTTCCGCCTTCTTTGGTCCCACGCATGCCCAGAAGCTGTTTAGAAGGGGATGACGCACGCGACCCGGAACTGACGTCGGGGCCGGTGCAGGCGCAATGATTCCTGGGAGCTATGACGTTCAGCTCCCAGGAATCATTGTAGAGCCAGGAAGTGACGACGGGCCGCGGCCGAGGAAGGAGGAAGAAGGAAGTAAGGTAAGTATTTTTTCTTCGCTACAAGGTAAGTAAAAAAAAAAAAAAAAAAATATGCGATTATCCATTTCTTTTTCAGGTGACCCGGAGCGAGAAGATGGAGGTAAGTATAAAAATAGGGTGGAACTCCACTTTAATGCATAGAATATATTAGGGTAAAAAAAAACAAACAAACACCTGTCTTTAGAACCACTTTAAAGGGACTTTGTACACTGGGTTATTACAGAGATAGCTCCAAAAAAGGATACACTTTCCCCAAGAGTCACAAAGCACTTTTTTTGCTAAAAATAAATCTAAATTAAAACGATGACTACGCTGTTGCCTGCGAATAGACTACTAACAAGCATCTGCAAGCAACCTGAGCGCGTTTTGCATGTGGTTCCGTAGATGCTGTAAAAATGCCGCCTGCTGGAATAGTTTTGCAACACTCCTTGTCGCAGCTCCTTCATGTGAAAAAGCCCTATTGAACACAATGAGCATTAAGTCTACGCAATTTGTCAAGAACCTGGGGGGGGGGGTGAAATCACACATTTTTGGAATTACTTGTAACGTTACCCTGGCCTGACAGCAGCAATAGGCATTTTCATGCCTCCATTAGCAATTAAAGAAAAAAAAAAAAAAAGTAAAATGAGTATTTATGTATGTATAATTAACTCATGGCCCTCTTATTCCACACTGTGGTTTATGCGTCATTAGTCAGCATAAAGAAAAATCCATATCGCACTTAGTAAATACTCTCCATACTGCATATGGTTGAGCAGTCGAGCATTAAAGTTAGTAATCAATAAAGATAACATTCCACTTGCGTCAGTAGGAAATCATGACTTGGTTAGGAGATACAGAGATGTGATGTCGCTGTCTGAGCCCTTACAATACTTTATTCCATTGACAGTTATTAGGTATTGAGGTGGCATAAATAAAAAGAGCAAATGGCATCCATCCAGGCATCTTGCTCTTTGTCGTGGATGGAATCGGGAAGGTTTAGAAGATCTGCCAGCCATTTTAACGTTATGTGACCCCCATTGGGAGGATTTCCCTCACTTCCTGTTCTGTTGACCAGTGTTTAAAAAAGGAGCAGTGTCAGAAGCCAAACTCCAACTCACACTTTATAATCAGTTACAGCAAACAGTTTTTTCCTTTTGGGATAAAGGTTTTACATAAATAAAAGCTGACCATTGTAAGCACCCCTGTCAGTGTTAAATGGTTAAATAAAAACAAAATAAAACGCAGTTTTTAAACTTTACGCCTGACGCTGCCCCCACTTATCCTACAGGATTGGCACTGACCCATTACATGACATGTTCCATTATGGTATATACAGCCTGACTGTGGTTCTCTTAACATTAACCCACATCACTGTTTTTTGGCATCATGTAAACACACAAATAAGCTCTATGCCAGGGACATGCAAACTGTGGCCCTCCAGCTGTTGCAAAACTACAAGTCCCATCATGCCTCTGCCAATTGGTGTCATGCTTGTGGCTGTCAAAGTGTTGCTATGCCTCATGGGACTAGTAGTTCTGTAACATCTGGAGGACCACAGTTTGCATATCCCTGCTCTATGCCATGGGTGCTTAACCTGTGACCCTCCAGCTGTTGCAGAAGTCCCATGAAGCTTTGCAAGCATGACTCCCAAAGGCAGAGGCATGATGGTAATTGTAGTTCTGCAACAGCTGGAGGGCCACAGGTTGAGCACCCATGTTCTATGCCAACATTTTCATTGGCTTCACACTTTCCCACTAAAAAGCAGCAGAAAATAAAGATTGAATACAAAATAACATTCACAAATAAAGCTCATTAGAGCTGTACTCTGGTAGGAGATATTTTGCTATAGACAGTTGCCTCTGTGACATCAAATCCTAGAGAACAGGGCTGTACCCACCCCAATTATCGTGATCTGCTTAAAAGCTAGGATTTACGGACAGACACTTTACATTTTTTCATTACATCATGGCTGCCTATGAAAAGGAAGAGCTCTTCTGGTTTAGAGGGATTTATCTTCGAAGTACAGAGGGCAGAGAAATATCAGCTCATCTCCAAACAAGCTCCCTCTATTAATGGGATAAGGTAAAATTCCTAAGTGGTCTAGCTTCTCCCCACCTACTGCTAGCTGTAAAAGAAGTAAACCGCCTACCTGTTCCCTCTGGCCCATGATGAGCCACTGGTCAAAAGGAGTGAAATATGTATAGAACATCCTAAAAATAAATGGCATCAAGTCTCTTCTTTATCTATTATAAAATCTGCAAATGTCCCTGGTCATAGCGTTTCCCTACCTTCAAATTAACCACTTTACCACCGGAGGATTTTGCTGTCTTACGTCTGGGCCACTTTTTGCGATTCGGCACTGTGCGACTTTAACTGACAATTTGCGCGGTCATGCAATGCCGTACCCAAACTAAATTTACGTCCCTTTTTTCCCACAGAGCTTTCTTTTGGTGGTATTTGATCACCAGTGCGATTTTTACTTTTTGCGCTAAAAACAAAAAAAGAGCGACAATTTTGAAAAAAATAAGAATATTTTTCAAATTTTTTTTATATGAAATCCCCCCCCCCCCCCCCAAAAAAAATGTAAAAATCAAAATTTTTTATCATTTTAGGCCAATTTGTTTTCTACTACATATTTTTGGTAAAAAAAAAAAAAAATCACAATCAGCATATTTTGATTGGTTTACGCAAAAGTTATTGCGTTTACTAACTAAGGGAAAGATTTCTGTCATTTTTGGTGTTTTTTTTTTTTTTAAACGAGTAATGGCGGCGATCTGCGATTTTTTTTTCTGCGGACTGCAACATTGCGGCGGACAGATCGGACCCTTGACTGACATTTTTGACACTTTTGGGGGTACCAGTGACATTACTACAGTAATCAGTGCTATAACTATGCACCGTTACTGTAAAAAGGACACTGGCAGGGAAGGGGTTAATTTTTATTGGAGAGGGAGAGGTTAATATAGGCCTGGTGCTTACTGACGTGTGTGGGGGGAGGTGACTGAGTGACACATCGCATGTTCAGCTATGCTGAACCCTGCAATCTGGCCCTGCCTGTCACTTAGGAGATCTGCCCGCTTTGTTTATACAAGCGGGCGGATCTCCACACTCGATTCCCCGACGATCGGGGAAGAGCGGCGGTGATCACCGCCGCTCCTCCCCTGGCCCGACTCTTGCTGTGACTGAATACAGCGGGAGCGAGCCTCCGGCGGCGCGTGTGCGCCGCCGAGAGAGGGGAATGTCTGGTGACGTAGGTCTACGTCTCCAGACGTTATCGAGCCACTTTGCCGCAGTAGAGCTCTAGTGAGCAGCGGTAAAGTGGTTAAACATTACTTCACTCATCATGGGCTGCAAGAATTCTCCTACACGCCTCACATCCTTTGAGGACCATTGCCTACAAGAGCCCACATTCACTGGCTTCATTTGCTTTTTCTATGACACCTTTATCGCCCCTTTCAATTTCAACCATCTCCCATACATATTAAAATGGGAGATAAACTAGAGTCCCTGGGGTGATAAAAAACATAGTAAGCAGCTGCAAAATGTTCAACCAATATCCTGGCGCAGGAAACACGCCCATAAAGGTAATCTTCTTTTGGTACATGACACCATGGCCCAATTTAACCAAGCTAACATTTCTTGGACAGACCCTTGCCATAGCCTGCCAATCCAATCTATCCCCACCATCCACCCCCTACTGCTCCATACCTCTTTCCCCCTGGTCTTCTCCCACCCAAAGCCCTATACCACCACCACCTAAATTACAAACCACTACTCCCCCCCCTTTTTACCAAGCCCCCTTTCTACCCCAGCACATTTCAACCACCTCAAAACAATCCAATTCCATTCATAGCTCGCCCTCACACAACTGAAAGGTGAATTCCCCCTATGCTATCCTACCTCCCTAGACTGGAAAAAATCTGACAAACAAACAGGGCTCGCACACCATCTAGCTCCATAATAATTACAAACCTATGCACAAACCGAAAAAATGTTAATCCGCCTCTTTTTTCTCTTCCCCATCTCCTTCCTCTGATACCTCCTCTCTTCATTTATATCATCTATCTACCTCTAATTGGTACCCATGCTGGTATAAACAATCACAGTTGTTGTACCAACCCCCATATAAATCCATCCCACTTTTTTAAAAAAATCTAATAAAACTATATTAAAATAATTTTGGTTTTGGATATAGTTTTGAAGTGTTAAAAGGTCTGTTAAAATATTCTAAAAGGATACAAGTATTCTGACAACCATTATGAGGATTTTCCCTACCTCTCCTTAATATATACTTTAAATCTAAACAACAATACATTGGATTCTAATGTTTAACACAGAGAAAGGGGAGGTTGCATCTAAGTTGATTTTCTGACTTTAGCCAAGCTGCAGAATTAGCAGTTCAAATATTCATTTTACACATTGTTTATTAATGTATGATACAGACATACACACATGACATACGTGAATGTGGTATATGACAAATGCTACACTAGCCCTAAAAACATGGTTTCCCTCCATTGTTCACTTGTCAGTAATCGTCACAGGGTTAGAACACGTAGAAAAATACCCACACTGATACTTTTAGTAGTCAGTAGGACTATTCTGTATTTTACCAGTGGCTGGAAAGTTATAGGAGGGGCGATACAGGAAGTGAGAGGCAGCTGGGGGTCTGATAACCAGAAACCATCAGAAAAGACAGACTACGTCTTTCCTAGATGGGTGTTTATATCTATGATGCCTACGCTAATGTGTAGCTTCCCTTCTCATAGTGTATTTTTGATGTTGAGTCTTTATCTTTATTTGATACCATCTGTTGGGTGCATATACTAAAGGATTGTTTTTTTGTTTGTTTGTTTTATTTTTTTTCTTTAAAGTGTAACTTCACTTTTTGTGCCAGGTTCACACTGCGTTGCTCCGACTTAGGGGGCGACCTGTGAAGTCGCGTGCAGCGCGACTTCGGCACGACTTGCACGGACTTCATAAAATGAATGTCTATGCAAGTCGCCTCCAGGTCGCCCCGAAGTAGTACAGGACCCTTTTTCTACGTCGGAGCGACTTGTGTCGATCCTATTAGAACGACTCCTGTACTACACAATGGGAGCGGGACGGACCGCGACTTGTCAGGCTGACAAGTCGCGGTCCAATTCGGATCAATGTGAATGCGGTCTTATGGTAAAACATTTTTTTCTGTATAATTACCTGTAAAATCCATTTCTTTGAGTACATCACAGGACACGGAGAAGGTTATAAATCATTACTATCTAGGTTATGCGCCACCTATAGGTGAATGGACACCGGTAGATCAATCAAACAGGAAGTCCTCCTCTATATAACCCCTCCTATATATGAAGTACCTCGGTTTTGTAGCAAGCAATAAATTCCCAGAAAGAGGGGAGTTATGTGTCCCATAATGTACTCCAAGAAATGGATTTTACAGGTATGTAGAAAAAAAAAAAAATCTAAATTTTCTTTATCATACATCACGAGACACAGAACAGGCTATAATCATTACTATCTGGGACTTCTCAAAAGCAATACCCATGAGGGGAGGGAGACACAATCACCGAAACCACCACCAGAGAAGGACTTATTCTCGTTATCCAGCCATCTATTGCTCGGTGTCTCCTCATTGAACCTTCAGCCTACGTGTGACTTCCATGTAAGCCAAAACGGCCATCCTACTTTCTGCCGCCACCGCACAAGAGTAGGCTATACCGAGCGATCCCGCTCCCTCTAGTGGTTGGAGGAGAAATTGCAGCCCAAAACTTCTGAGACACACACACAGCATGACCCATCCTGACCCAACAACACACTGCCCAGTGGCCACCAGGAGATAGACCAGACAGACAGTCAGATCTCTTTTTTTTAAAGAGATACTGCAAATGCAAATTTACCATTCCCGCCGCAGGACTCTGAATCATAACAGGAGTCCAACCTTTACTCATCACTGCAGGCTCTGTCATAAAAGACCTTCAAGGACTCGGTCCCACTTACATCTGGGGTCCACTCCCCCGGACCTATATAGCACCCTGCTGGAAAGCACTTTAGACAGAACAAACACTGCACAGGGTTCTTTTATGCAGGGTCCAGCGCAGTAAGGATGTATTACAGGTACACCTCAAGGATTCTTCTCCCTAGCCAACAAAGCTTGGGTACCATCCATTTTAGCTGACAGTTTTTTGAATGGAGCCCATGAATCTCAGGAGAACCATTCGGGACCTCCAAGTATGCTCCAACAGCACATAAGTGACCACCACCTTACAGACACTGACGAAAAAACGAGGTACTTCCTATATAGAAGGGGTTATATAGGGGAGGAGTTCCTGTTTGATTGATCTGCCCGTGTCCATTCAACTATAGGTGGTGCATAACCCAGATAGTTAGGATTATAACCTTCTCCGTGTCCTGGGATGTACGATATAGAAATATAAAATAAATATAGCATATAAAGTTGCTCCACAAGCCATACTGTAACTGAATGTTATTAAAAATTACCTTTCCTTTTAAACCTGCAGCATTGTAATTTTCTATAAAATTCAATGCAATATGGCAACCTGGAGGCTTTCTGTACACTTTTTTTTCTGAATAAAAGTGGAGTTATTTTTTAAGGAAGTCTTGCCCTAGCTACGGTATGCAGTTTAAAGTCAAAGCAAAGCCCATCATGGTGTTTCAAGACTTTGGAATAAACATCTGCCTAAAAGATACAAACCCTTGCAAAAAAACTTCACCAAAATGGTCATATACTGTATAGAAGATACTTTCCAGACCTAACAAACTCCGAAAAGAAGCGAACAATAGTGAGTAAAGCAGGGCCTAGCCAAGGAGCAGGCAGAAGTAGTAACCACCTTGGGTGATTCAACAAGAAGGGGGAGCAAAATGGGCAGAACCTGCAACTCATGCTGCTAAGGTAGTTCACACTCGTTGGGGGAGCACACTTGACCTTTTACCTCGGGAGCTAAAGGACATTGTCCCAGCACTGAAGTATAGGTATATATTTAATATAGGTAAAGCATAGGCATCTCCAGAGCCCCATGACCCCAAGTCTATTAAGACCTTTTCCAGAACATTTTGACTGTCAGACTTGACATGTTCTGTATGATGAAATAAAGATAGGAGTTTGGGACTTTATATGAGGCAACTTGGTACATGGCCAATCCATAATGACATTATCAAATGACATAGCACATTACAATATGTACTGTACATACATAGATATGAATTGTGTATATATGCACACACGGTGCAATTCATGCATATACAGGGTCAGCATCATAGCATATAGCAGTGTATGGTAATATAGGCCAAGGTGTACTCCATATCATAAAATCAATAAAAATTGCAGAGATTGAATATTGCATAGTATGGTATGAAGAAAATAAAACCTCTTTATTGTATGGCAAACAGAAAGCTGCGCTATAACTGATATTAACTCTATCACACTGACAGATAATAAATTAACAGTGATTCATAAAAATAATTCATAAAATATTTCATAAAAAAGTTCATAAAATTGTCCAGACATATGGCACAACCTGTGCCTAAAGGTTCAGATAGGATAGTCCAAAATATAAAGGATTCTAAAGTGCAATGAAGAAGAAATGAGTCCGCCACCATAGATCACTCTTTCAGCCGTTAGTGAGGCATGCTAAAGATATGCGCTTACCAGATGGATAAGGAAAAACCGCATCATATGTAATATGGACATCCTATGGGCACATCCCAGAGCAGAGTTCCTTTCCTGACAGGGTCTTAGTATGCACAGAAAACTGCAGCATCCAGCAAAAACCACACCAGCCACCTCGTCCAGATCGTCAATCAAGCAAAGGTATGCAAGAGAAAGGGGCCACAATAGTGTAGATTGCAGATACAGTTTATTAAACCATAGAGAAATACACTCACAATTTCGTAGTAAAATCAAGCGCTGTCAGCAAACAATTCAAAACGACCGCCGCCGCCTTACCTACATGTTTCGTCAGAGAGGACGTCTTCCTTATTCCCTTGATAAGACAGAGGTTTTGGAGTCAGGCTGCACATGCTCAGTTTGGTGTGTATTGATAAAGAAGTTTTTTTTTTTGAGAGTGCATGTGATCAGCACTTGGCCAATCAGCACTGTCTAGATATGTCCAGACAGAGGGTCAGTAGCCCTGCAGCCTCATAGGAAAGCTGAGTGCAGTATGAAAACTCCTCCTACAAGCTTCACCAGGAACTGATAGAAATCACAAGACTGCTGATAAAAGGTATTTAGCGGTTTATATTTACTAATATAATTGCATTTCCATGTTCTGTGTACTGTGGGAGACTAGATATAGTGAATGCAAGGTCCTGGGTTAAGTAACACTTTAAGCTGACAAACAAAACTAGAAGCTGATTGGTTTCTTTGCAGAGCTGCACCAGATTTTGCACTCTCCAGTTTTATTAAATTAACCCCACTTAGACTCTTTACTGAGAATATAATATTTACAAACACATACTGTATACAAGAATGCCTATGATAGAAGATAATCTCATAATCAGCCTTTTTATTTAAACTATATCTGCTTGTCCCATCCTTCAGATTATGGACATCTCTTTCTACTAATATTTTCATTTTTTAGGTTATTTAAGATTCCTCCAGACCAATTAAAATATGACTGTGCAATATGTGCTGACAATACTGTTGCTCATATTTCTCTATTACATCAAATGTAAAACTCTACATGTGGCCAACATGTGGTTTCAGTGACCAATCTGTAGACCCCGCGATCAATATTTTCCTAAGTCTTGATATTATACACCTTACTAACAAAGCACGTGTTTGCATACAGGATACTACTGTAGATAAGCAGCCAGCTCTGCAAATAATATATCTTGGGATGCTTGCAATAGATAAAGAAGATCTGGCTATCCATCAATGCAATGAGAAGTGCAAACAGAAATAGGCTGTACACTTTTCCTATTGTTAAAGTCTATTTTTGGAGTTCTCTCTGGGCTCAGTTAAGCAGCTCCACACACATGCGTAATTAATACAACTTTACGGCATGTTTGCGTTGGATTCTTGGAAAAAGGCCCAGGGCGCCTGCTGCTTTTCGGAATGTGATGGTGGTTATTATTATGGACTGCTATGCCAGCAACTTCTGGGATCCTAGCCACAGCCTAAAGAACAATTTAAAATGTGTGTATTAATCATACATCAATAAGTTAAAGAGTTTTATAATCTGCGCAGATGGCATCCCAGAATGGGAGAAATTGTATTATTTCATTAAAAAGTGTTATTGCTGCATAATAATAATCTGTGGTTTATGATTATTTTGTGTGTAACAATGGTGGTGATGGTGCTATGCCAGCTTTCCCTACATATGGACATGAATACACATAATGTTGCGGACGACACAACAAGGTCCTTAAGCAATCTTGTTGCTATAGAAAGCTTTCCCAGTGAAGGCATACCTTTAAGAAACATTTAAATATTCACCTGCTGCCTTTTAACTATCCTAAGAAATGGGCTCCTGAAGTTTGCTAGGAAGTTTACTTGTTATCCTCTGGGTCCCCCGCAACTCATACTGGTTCCTACTGCTAACCTCCACGTCACTGGAGGTGAGTGGTGATGAGTCGGCCAGCAGGAAACCAGTGAGCACTGTGGGGTTAACAGCAGATTGGCACTCCCGGAAGTGTCAGTTTCTGAGGACCATTTCTCAGGATTAAAGGTTTTGTGAAAATATAAAGTTTTCTTTTATAGGTATGCCTTCATTGGCAAACGTTTCTATAATGAAGGAGTCACTTTACACTGAACCATTCGCTCCCTTTATCTTTGAGAACAAGGAGAATTACCCCTCTGTATGCTCACATGGGTAAAGCATAGGTTCACTTTACCCCCTAATCCTTGATCTAGCCTTGGTCTTAACCTAGCCCCTAATAATACATTAATCCATTAAAGTACATACTTTCATTACCAGTGCTGAAGTATTAATACCAAAGTCACTTGTTTCATCTGTCAGAAAATCAATACACTGATTCACTTTGAGCAAATATAACACGCAAATATGTAAGTTAACAATATATTTACTGGTAGAATAAGAATGCAACAGCAATGGGTCATTTTGAGTAAGCCTCAGTTCACATCCACGCGGCTGTGTTCTTTGCAATGGGCTAAGATATACAGGGAAAGGAGTCCAAGACCTTTTTTTTTTTTATAATCACACCACACCGAACCGCATGGTGCTCCAGCACCATTAAGCTTGGCATGTGCCTTTGCCAATGTGTAAGGGTCAGGGGAGGACTGGGCCAGGGGGCAGGGGGGCAATTGCCCCCCGGGCCGCTCTGATGCCCTGTTAAAAGGCTGCACCACTTCTGCCACAGACATGCCTAAAGGATTACTGGTGATGAGAAGTAAAAAGTCCCAACTTCTGACCTACTGAGTGCGATGAGTGCGAGGTTAAGACAAGGACAGAGCACAGGACTCCCCCCCCCCCCCCAACATGGATAGTGTAAACTCTGAGCAGAGGTCAGTTCCCTGCCCCAATGGAGACTCTCTTCCCCAGGCAGTCCCAGCTCCCCCCCCCCCCCCAACTACCCCTGCTGCCCAGGTCAGGAACCCAAATTTGCCCGGTGAGTAGAGAGTACCTGGACGGAGCTTCAGTCTGGAATGAGGGTCAGGAGGAAGGCAGGGGGGGGGGTTGTCGCTGCACCATGGGCCTCTGGTCTGTACTTGCCCCCTGGGCCGAAAGTTGCCAGTCTGCCCCTGGTAAGGGTGCTTGCTATTAAGAATGAATTTCACCCCCATGCGTCACCTAAAGAGCAAAACATTAATGCAGTAATGTGAACTTAGCCTAATTAAAATTTATAGTAGACCTGTCAAGCTGAACTCCATCCTAAAAAATATATAGTAGGCATCACAAGATGTCAGGTAGTACCTTTTTGAATGCAGGTTTTCCCCTTTACTGTGCCACTGAACCACAGAGAAGTTCCTATGCCAATAAAGACTTTTGAAGACTACGGTTTCCAAAAACTTTGGCATTTTCTACCTCGCTAAGTGCTAAGATCTGGCAATAGGGTTCACAGGCGCTCTAACGGTGAAAGCATGGGGTATGCCCACTGTCCCACTATGTCCACTGTAGCCATAAATTGAGGTATTTTGGCTGCCCAAGTATGCTGTGAATTGTGGAACTGTGAACATAAAAGGAACCATGATGTAATGTTTACTATCCAGATGCCAATACGGTATATGGGTTCCCAAGCGCATTGTGGATGTTTTACAGTATTAGAGAATGAGTATTGTTTTTAGTCAAACTTAAAGCGGAGTTCCGGCCTCAAAATCGACTTTACACAATCCGCTTGCTGTACTGTCGCTGAAAAAGAATTGGATAATTTCAATTTTTTTTTTTATTTACTTCCCTTGTTTTTAAAGAAAATATACTTCCCTTCCTTCCTCTTCCTTCCTCTTCGCCGCGGCCCGCGCCGTCTCTTCCTGCTTGTATTGACTCCTGGGAGCCGAACGTCATTGCTCCAAGGAGTCAATGTGCCTGCACCGGCCCCGCTCGTCACTTTCAGTTCAGGCGCGTTATTTCCTGCTAAACAGTTTCTGGGCATGCCCAGAAGCTGTGCAGGGATGACGAGCAGGGCCGGTGCAGGGCATTCTGGGACTCTGACATCACCGAAGAGGACACAGAAGAGGACGCTCTGGCTTCAGCTGCCCACACCTGAGATGGCAGCGCAGGACAAGACATTTTCAAGGTAAGTATTTCTTCTAAAAGGTAAGTGAACCCGGGGACAGTTCAGAGGCTAATATTGCTGAAATGCACTAGCGCTGACTGTCCCGGGGTATTTTTATCGAAAAAAAATTTTTGAGGCCGGAACTCCACTTTAAGATAAGAGGGTAAGGAAAAAAAAAAAAAAAAAAAAAGGCCTGCCTATGTACTGCATAATTATAGCATATTGATACAAACAATGAAAAAAATAAACAAGGTTTTTAAACAATTAATACACTTTGATAACATAACATTAAGACTCGATTCACACTAGAGCGACTTGTCAGGCGACTTGTCAGCCTGACAAGTCGCGGTCCCTCGCAGTCCATTGACTGCTACAGGACCCGTTCTAATAGGAGCGACACAAGTCCTGTACTACTTCGGGGCGACCTCGGAGCGACTTGCATAGACATTCATTATATGAAGTCCCTGCAAGTCGCGCCAAAGTTGCGGTGCACGGTACTGACAAGTTGCCTCCCGAAGTAGTGCAGAGTCGTGTCGCCATAGTGTGAACCGACTCTTAATTGATCTTTTTGCACGTGTACCTTAAGTCCCGGTTCACACTACCACGACTTGGTTGCCTGACAAGTCGCGGTCCATTCTGTGCTACGGGAACCGTTCTAATAGGAGCGACTCAAGTCGCTCCGACTTAGAAAAAGGTTCCTGTACTACTTTTGACACAAGTTGGAGCGACTTGCATTGACTTCCATTATGTGAAGTCCTTGCAAGTCGGGCCGAAGTCGCGGTGCACGGCGACTTCACAGGTCGCCCCCCAAGTCGGATCGCCATAGTGTAAACCGACACTTAAATTAAAAAAAAAAAAAAAAAAAAACTATAGGTCTTCCTATATAGTAGCTTTATACAGAGTGTAGTTGGATACAAAGTTATAAAGAGAACAGAATCATTCTAATAGGGCAGTTACTTACTAAAAAAGGCTAAGTAAGCACTAAAAAGGGCTTCCAGTGTAGTCAAATAGCACTATGTGGTGAATGGTCCAATGATACACAAATTTCCTTATAAGAAATAGCAGGGATCCTTTATTTTTCTTGTGTTGTAGTACAGTGGAAAATAGTAGTTAAGCAACACACTGACAGAAACAAGATGTGGAGAGGCCCCTGCCTGCAACAATTTACAAGCGTCGGTGTTTTCCCTAACCCCAGTGATAATGGAAGGAGATTCTGTACATTCCTTCCATAAGCTACAACCAAACAGCAAAAAAGGAAGCAAGGAGAGTGGAACAGAGATTAGAAAAATCCCATGCGTGGGGGGGAAGACAAAAAGCCTAAATGCCTAAAGTCCCTCCAAAAATGGAATTTTCGACATTTTTGAATTTTTTGTTAATCAATAAAACATTTCCTGTTTACCCTTTACTATCCATGACTATGAGCATAGGCAGTCTTAGCTGTGTACAACCTGTACACTCACAGGGCGCTATTCTATGCCATGACACCTGAATCTGGATTTTCATTTCTTTCAATGATTTTAAGTTGGACTCCAGAAATTGATGTTTCGATATAGGACAAGAAAAAAAAAATAGTGGAGTGTTAGTGGACTGTTCCTGGAAGGCCACACTTGTGGCTGTGCAATCAGCGTGCCTGTCTAGTGTAAACAAACCCTTAGACCGCATTCACATTGATCCGACTTGGACCACGACTTGTCAGCCTGACAAGTCGTGGTCCGTCACGCTCCCATTGTGTAGTACAGGAGCCGTTCTAATAGGAGCGACACAAGTCGCTCCGACTTAGAAAAAGGGTCCTGTACTACTTCGGGGCGACCTGGAGGCGACTTGCATAGACATTCATTTTATGAAGTCCGTGTAAGTCGCGCCGAAGTCGTGCTGCACGCAACTTCGCAGGTCGCCCCCTAGTGTGAACCGGCACTTAAAGCATTTGTGAAGTCAATATTTTTCCTTTTAAAATTACAACCATATTATACTTACCTGCTCTGTGCAATGGTATTGCACAGATTGGCCCCGATCCTCCTTATCTCGGTTCCCCCTCCCGTGCTCCTAGGTTCTCCTCTTATTAGTGTGCCACCATTGGAAGCAGCTTCCTACTTTAGCACACTTGCGGCTCGATCCAAAGCTGCACTACCTGTGTCTATAGACACAGACAGTGAGGCTAAGCCCCACCCCCTGCTCCCTCATCACAGGAATAGACTGACAGAAGCAGGAGCCAATGGCACTCAGCAAAGCCTGTGAATGCAGAGAAAAGTGGAGACAGCTGCTGCAGAAGGGCACAGTGCTGGATTAATATTGGGCTCAGGTAAAGTATAAAGGGGGTGAGGAGGCGATACACATACTAAAACATTTACTGAACACATACTAAAACAGTCTCAGGAGTAGCAGAATGTGTTTTGGAGTGCAATTCTAAGTCGGTTTATAATTTGGGTAAAACATATATTACATTGATAGCTGTGTGGTAAAAAAAAAAAAAAATTATTTTCTTTCTACATTTGTGCAAAAACGTGTCAAAAAAATAAATCATCAAAAGACTCACCCTGCTTCTGAAAAATTTGTTGGGGTGTGTACTCTCCTAAATGTGGTCATTTTGTGGGCATTTCTACTGTCCTGGTTCTCCAGGGCCTCCGAAAATGTGGAAGATGGCAAGGAAATTGTATGTGTAATTGATGCCCCTAAAAAGTCTGAAGATGCTCCTTGGATTTTGCCCCCCCCCCACCCATATGGTTAGGCTGTGAAAAATATATCTCATATATGGGGTATCCCATACTTAGGAGGAGCAGCCAAGTGTGTTTTAGGTGACTATGCTGTGTGTAACAAATATCTTAATTTTCTAATTTATGAAAAAAATTTAATAAAATACATTTTTGTTTTCTTTGCACATTTTCCAACTACGTGTGGCAAAAAAAACACATTTTAGTTGCTTTCTTCATTTTCTACTTTTCAAAAAGGGATCATTTGGGGGTGTTTGTACTGTCCTGGCATTTTAGAATGACACCAGTAACTGGAACAACAGGGTTGATTGATTTCAAATATACAGTATATTCCACGGTTTGGAGGGAAAAGGGGAGCTTTTAGCACCCCTTTTCCTCATGGGATGGCAGCAGGAGCAGGCTGATTAAGGCCCATTATTGACCTTGATTAGTTGGTGAGGGGAACGACGCACTGCCTCTGAGGAAAGGGTTAGCTGACCTTTTCCTGGGTAGGTCAAGTGGACTCTTTCCCGCTAAAAAATTTCTGCTCAATACGTCCCTGTATCTGGGGAGAATAGGTAGTTTACCTCTCTCCTGGGGTCAGATAGCCACTTCCCGCTCTTTTCTCCTGCCTGAATAGCCTGCCGGTTCATTCCAGAACCCCGTTTTAGGGGTATTTAAGGGGGTGCATCAACAGCTCAAGTTCAATCGCCTCAGAAATGGAGCTATGGTGTTCCCCTCCCTCCCCTTGGTTTGTCGCAGCCAAAATTATTATGTGGTAGTGTCACCTTTGTTTGATGCAAAGGAGGACTGAGTTGTTATGTCAAGAATTGAGTGTTAGAATTGTTATATTTATTATTTATTGTTGGAGAAATATTTTGGAACAAATCTGATGTTTATACAACCTGAGTCGTAGTGGCAAGGTTGATTTCAGGGTTTTATGATTAATTTATGCAGTTTATTAATTCTTGAAACCAATAATAAACGGCCGCGGCCTTATTTATTCCAACCCAATGTCTTGTACGTTTTTTTAATATAATATTAATAATAATAGTTTAGATTTGGGTGAGTAGGTATGCTGGTTCTCTTAGTGTTTGTTACTATTTTTGGATATAAATTTCTGCCTGCCGTCCCATGTAGAATTTAACACAGACGATAATAGTAGCAGAATACATTTTGGAATACATTTATGATAAAAGATTATTTATTTAAAAAAATTTTGTTACATAAACTAATAAAAAAAAAAAGTTCATTTTATTCCTTTATATAGTTAAAAATTAAAAACCCGATGGTAATTACATCCAACCAGAAGAAAGCTCTGTGGGTCTCAAAGAAGGATATAAAATTAACTTGGGTACAATGTTGCATGACTGAGAAATTGTCAAAGTATGTAAAGTGCTTAATAAAGTGATAATAAAGTCTTGTTTTTTTTATATAAAAATAACAAACATGGTATACTTACCTGCTCTGTGTAGTGGTTTTGTACAGAGCAGCCCAGATCCTCCTCTTCTTGGGTTCCTCTTCGATGCTCCTGGCTCCTCCCTCCTGTTGAGTGCCCCCACAGCAAGCAGCTTGCTATGGGGGCACCCGAGCCAAGTCCCAGCTCCCTATTTTCATTCAGCCACGGAGCAGCGGCCCGGCCCCCTTTCTCTACTCATTGGCTGGCTGACTTTGATGGACAGCAGCGGAAGCCAATGGCGCCCCACTGCTGTCTCAGCCAATGAAGAGGGGAGTGCAGGACAGCCGAGTCTCTCGTGCAACATTGCTGGATCAAGATGGACCTCAGGTAAGTATTAGGGAGGCTGCTGCACACAGAAGGCTTTTTATCTTAATGAAATTATTATTAGTATTAAAATAAAAAAACTTCATGCGTTTACAATTCTTTACAATTCTTCTTCTTCAACATGGTGGTTTTCAAGTGGTTAAGTT
The DNA here is from genome assembly GCF_965119305.1 of Pelophylax lessonae. Lineage (NCBI taxonomy): Eukaryota > Metazoa > Chordata > Amphibia > Anura > Ranidae > Pelophylax > Pelophylax lessonae. The sequence goes on along the minus strand of NC_138769.1, from coordinate 551,645,599 downwards.
CATTCTTTGTAAAAGTACATTTCATGATAATTAACAAATAACTAAATTATATATATATATATTTTTTTTTTTTTTTAAATCTGGCTGGATTTTAGTTTCTAAAGTTCATTATAGCATACGCAGTTGGCATACTTCTACACTAGCTCTCTGATAGTCACCAACTCACCCTTCAGAAACATGGAAAAATCGGCTTTCTGAAGGGTTGGCCAAACTACAGAATGTGCCAAAGCTTCTTCCACAGCCAGCAGTAACAAATCAGAAGCCAGCATTATCCAATACACAATGCTTTTTTGCAAGTACTTCTTCACCTCTGGAGAAGCGCCATATGGCCTAAAGCCAGCCCTATAAGATATCTGAAATGCTTTTAGATTTATAATAGTTTTATCTTTTTCTGTTTATTATTAGGTAGGGATAATATATTAAATATTTCCCAATGGTAAAGAATAGAAGGAACCCAAGAGCTGGAAGTGTAATCAATGTGATGTGATACATATAGGATGTAAAGACACACCAGGCCTAATTTAACTCTACATTCTGTAAAAAGATAGCTTGGTTAGTGCCAAGTTACTAAAGTTGTAGTGCCACCAATCCTGACTACTTAGCACTTAATATCTTTCAACACAATTTTCTCTAATACATTCTGATGTCTGTTGCTACAGAAAGATGGTAGGGGTCGTAAACTTGGGCATATTTGTGGCTAGTTAAAGGATTTAGTTTTACTGCGTGATTTATTGCAGAATGTAATGATTCCATTTTATGTACTGTAACAGTCTTAAGCTGGTCTGACAGTCAAGTCACAAAAAAAACCACACAACATATATTAACATGTTACATGAGCAACCAAGGGTTTGGAACTTTGGGGTTTCTCATAGCTAGCAACTCTATGCTTCCATTCATTTTCTGGTACCAAATAAAACTTTTTTTTTTTTTTTTTTTTTTTTTTAAACAATCAAACTTGCTGGTGTGGCCTAGGGACTGTTATATACAATTTAAATTGCTCCATAGAGCCTATTACACCCCTACAAGAATAGCTACCATGTATGGCATAGACTCAGCAGAATGCTGGTGCTGTCATATCTCGCCTGCAAGTTTCGACCATATATTCTGGCATTGTCAATCTATACGCGAGTTCTGGACCAGGGTTACCCAGACTCTTCAAGATCTGATCTCCATCCCGGTCTCCTGACGATCTCAGTTTGTTTACTAGGCCTGGTTGAGGAAGTAGTACCGCGCCTAGCGCAGAGGACCCTCCTATCGGTCTCCCTCTTTTATGCTCCTAAGGCTATTCTATTATGTTGGGAAGAAACAGAAGCTCCTTCCCTGTCGTACTGGAAGGGCATTATCAACAAAGCTCTGCCTCTATATAAAGCCACATACTTAAGCAGGGGATGCCCCCAAAAGTTTGAAGTATGGCAGTGCTGGTTATCGGCTACTGACACCCTGGATTAACTTGTCTCTTAGAGATTGTAGTTTCAAGCTGATGGAACGGCTTTTAATAGAGTGAAAGAACTTACTTAGCAAAGGGATCTTTATTCTCCTCATATGAGATAATGCCCTGGTACTGAGTTATGGGTAGCTGTGGGGCATTATATATCCTTGTATGATTCTTTATGCACTTTATGGATTATTGCACTACTGGGATGGGGAGGGGGGGTTGGTTGAATGGTCTTATTTTCTTACTTTATCTGTCTACCCTTTTGGGTTTTTCTTGTCATGTTTGTATGTATAGTTTTCTTCCCCGTTCACACTGGGGCGACCTGTAAGGGGACCTGGTCGCCTCACAGGTTGCCGTAGGTCGCCTTCCATAGAGAAGCTGCGGACCCGTTCTAATAGGAGCGACACAAGTCGCTCCGACTTAGAAAAAGGGTCCGGAGCTTCTTTGGGGCGACCCGGAGCGACCGTCATAGACTTCAATGTTATGAAGTCCATGCCGGCCGCTCCGAGGTCGCGGCGCGCTGCTCGCACCGCGACCTCGGAGGTCGCCTCGGGAAGTCGGATCGCCCCAGTGTGAACGGGGCCTTCAATGTCGAAAAAGTTCAATAAAAATACATTTTCCAAAAACAATCAGACCTGCATTAGAAAAATAACAAATTTGGATTGGCTGTTATGTGCCAGCGTAATGATGCTTTAAAACACTTCAAAGAAGCTTTAGGCACCTACAGACATTAGTGATTTGTTTATGATTAGATCAGGAAACATTTTTAATGTCAGACACCCTCCGATAAGCCTTCTTAGGCAAGCAGTCTACAGGCCAGGTTGGCTTTTTCCCAGCTGATCACTTTTAGATTCCCCAAAATAAGCCAATATTAGTGATATCAATAGAACGCCCTCTTCATTTCTCCACAGGAAAAGCAAGTAGGTTCCCCGATTCATGTTTGTACAGTGCTCGTTGGCACTTTACACTTCTGTTGTAGACCTCACCCCCCCCCCCCCACACTTTTTGTATTTCCTTTTCCCCAATCAAAAAAAGAAATAGGCTGTGTTCCAAAAACTTCCCAGTGATCTTAATGGATTTTGATTTCACACATATATATATATATATATATATATATATATATATATATATATATACACATATACATACATATATACACACACACATTTATTGTGAAAAACATGCTGTGATTGGCAGACGATCTGCTACTATACGTTTTTCCGAGCCACTAAGTTACAATAAATCTTGCTGAATTGAACACAATAGGATTGGTTTACTAAAGCTAGAGAGTGCAAAATTAGTCACATTTCTGCATAGAAACCAATCAGCTTCTAACCTCAGCTTGTTCAATTAAGCTTTGGCAAAAAAAAAACCTGGAAGCTTATTGGTTTCTATGCAGAATTGTGACTAATTTTGCACTCTCTAGTTTTAGTAAATAAACCCCAATGTGTCTGATTATTTATTGGCAAAATTACAATAGATTGTTTGCCTGCCACACAATGTAATCAACATTATAAACTAACCTTTGTAGTTCTACTAGCTTCAACCACATAGAAAACAGAATATCAGTTTCCTGTCCCACCCTCCCAGCCTAGATAACATGAACATACTGTCCACTGGCTGACACTTGTGAAGCTTATGAACACTTTTTGTTGCTCCTGCTAGTCCTAAATACTGCTAAAGATTCTATGATTGGTCAAAATCCTGGTAAATCCGGCTATATGACTAGCCTATGAATGTAAAACAAGGTAGAACAGCTTAACCACTTGCCGACTGCCCGCCGCAGATATATATGCAGCAGGTTGGCTTGGCTAGGTACGTTGGTTCATGGGGGTGCACGCGCGCCCCCATTAGGCCGTAGGGAAACCGATCCACGGGGCGGGCAGCCGCGACTGCCCCTGGGCACCCGCGATCGCTCCCCATGGAGAGAAAACGACGGTCTGCTGTTGTAAACAAAGCAGACCTTTGATATCTCTGAAATGAACACAGAGCGCCGGTGATCCTATTTAGGATCACAGATCTGTGTTCATTCCACAAATCCCTCCTCCATACAGTTAGAAAACACCCCCTAAGCTCACACTTAACCCTTTGATCACCCCTGGGTTAACCCCTTTCCTGCCAGTGACATTACAGTAACAGTGCATATTTTTAGCACTGATTACTGTAGTAATGTCACTGGTCCCCCCAAAAGGGTCCGATCTGGTCCCCCCAGTTAGGGGTCTGAGCTGTCTGCTGCAATGTCGCAGTCCCGCTAAAAATTGCAGATCGCCACCATTACTAGTAGAAAAAAAAAACACATAAATAAAAATGACATAAATCTTTCCTCTAGTTTGTAGACGCAATAACTTTTGTGCAAACGAATCAAAATACACTTATTGGGATTTTTTTTTTAAACCAAAAATATGTATCAGAATACAAATTGGCCTAAAATGAGGAAAAAAAATAGATTTTTACATTTTTTTTATTGGGAATGTTATATAGCAGAATGTGAAAAATATTGTTTTTTTTTGCAGAATGGTCGCTCTTTATAGCAAAAAAAAATGTTAAATCACACAGGTGATCAAATACTACCAAAAGAAAGCTCTATTTGTAGGAAAAAAAGGACATCAATTTTTTTTGGGTACAGAGTCGCACGACCGTGCAATTGTACATTAAAGTAATGCAGTGCCGAATCACAAAAAATGGCCTGGTCATTAAGGTGGTAAAACTTTTGGGTCCAGAAGTGGTTTACTGATCGACAGTTTAAAGAGGAACTCTACCCAGTGTGTTTTTTTTCCAGTTTTATAAGTAAAGGAGGCATGCTTTGAACTCCTATTGTGTCTTTTACTACTGTAAATCACCCTGGCCTCTTAGTGGACTAACATGGCATGGAGGGGTCCTGCTGGGAAATGTCTTGTTCCTGTCTCTAGAATGCAATTTCCATATATTCCTATATAGAATCCTTTAACATGACATGCCACTGGCCCTATACTCTTCAGTGATGGCAAACCTTGGCACCCCAGATGTTTTGGGACTACATTTCCCATGATGCTCAGGCACTCTGCATTGTAGGTGAGCATCATGGGAAATGTAGTTCCAAAACATCTGGGGTGCCAAGGTTCGCCATCACTGCGTCTATATGAATACATAGTAAAAGTGCAGTCCAGGAGATTCATGTCACAGTAGTGCTTTCAACTGTCCCTTCTATGCAAGTCAAAGGGAAAAACTTCTTCACCAATATCATAAAATCTGAGAGAATGAGGCCAACTCCACACAATACTGGAAAAAACCACTAGGGTACTTTCATTTCAGAGAGGAAGAATCGTAGTGTGGATTGTTGAAAAATACACAACTAAGGGGATTCCACATATAACTTTGGAAACTTCATCTCTGGTTCAGTCCCAACCTTCTAACAACTAAAGAGCAAAGCCAACACAACTTCTCCATTTGGGCTTTGTTTTGTTTTTAGTCCCTGTTCGGTGGTTTCCCACAATTCAAGTTGATAGCTATTTACTTTAACTTTATGTAACAATAAATGATACATCACAAGAAACTCCCTAACAAATCCACAGGGCTGGAAGTTCAGGGTTACACAGTTTGATCGTCTATGTGATGCGCTGAGTGTCTGCCCTTATGTGAGCAAACTTTTGACATATGAAAGCTCTGATTAAATATGCAACAAACAATGAAATGAACAGTAGGACAAGAAAATTCCCCCATTTGTTACAATTCATTGCATCTGGAATGTATGGTCCTATGCTGTCAATATATAACTTATTTAAGCACTCATTTCCAATGCAATATCTACAACTGGAACGATAGGGGAAATGCAACTGCCTTTTTTCTAACTTAATTAGTTGCTATGGCCTTACTGCCCCTGGCAACTGTCACAGACAGCAATAAATTGGAGACTTGCCATTTCTTAATGTGAATGTGACTGGCACTGATTGCCAACAAATAAATTCACTTATGTTGTTTATAAACCCCAATTAAGGGCTTACTATAACCATAAATGATTTTAACTGGTGAAATTATGCAGGATTTAAAATCTCAGCTAAAGATTTGCAAAAATGTCATGTTGGCATGATTAACTCATCACCCATCATTATGCTGCTTCTCCTTTCAATGGTCAGTCACAGGATGACCTGGACCCTGTAGAAGTGGGTTGAATGGAGCTGGTCGTAAGACTGAGAACATCTAGTGGCGCAAAAAAAAAAAAAAAACGTGCGTTGTAGACTGAATACCAGACCATTCTGACAGGCAAAGCCTAGCAATTCCTCCTACTACAAATCTTGCCATCTATCCTGCCTCCTGCACATTCCTAATAGCCAGTAAGCCTGCCAAACAATGATCCAAAAGGAATGTGATGGGACGGGATTTTGTGGAAAGCACTGATACTACTCGCAGGTCTCCTATTTTTCAAGCTTTTGGAAACTGCTGGAGTTATGTGCCGGCACATCTAGGTTCCCGCGCTTACTTTGGCCAGGAGGATTTTTTTGTTTTTGTTCTAGAGCCCAAGGAGGGGATTCAATAAAGCATTTGTGACACTTTTATAGCTTTATGGACGCATTCGAAAGCACAAAAAACTAAAATCTATGAAAGCTGTACAACAGGTTTTTTTTTTTTTTTTTTACGTTTGCAACAAATTCAGGTAGTTTTTATGTTCGACGCGTTTTACATTCTGATGCTGGTACTGCGGCAAATTCGTAAACAAATACTGCTGTATCAGTGATAATTAAAAGTTAAGGTAAATAAGCAAGACCTGTCTGAGACATCTGCAACAGATTCATGTGCACCTTACAAATAGGTATGTGAATTTGGCTCAAGTTGTGCCATAGGTCGCACTGCCGTGAGAATTCTAAGGAGTATTTACAACACTCTATGAATTTCATGGAAAGTCTCTTCAAAACTAGGACGCAACAAAGTGATAACCACCAAAGGAGAAAGATCCATGCTATTCTTCATAGTGATGGCTATATTCTTAATGACTACTTGCTCTCTAGGTAACCATTTTCAAAGAGGTATAAGCAGGCACTGGATGAAACCTTTATTCCTATTCTTATTGCCAGTTTTTATTACACTCCCCAAAACATCCTAGGAGCCATCTAAAGGTCCTAAGAGGGTTGGGAGCCCAGAAAATGTCCCCTCTTTTCTAATCCTCAACACCTGCTCTGTCTATACACTTTGTATTTATATTTAAAATCCCAGTCCAAGGGCTGTTTCACACTAGCGCAAAATTTTAAAGTAGCCTAATTAATATAGCGTTAATAAGCATGTAGGATATGTTGTACAGGTGTTCAGGTTGCATCAGGTGACACTTCTCAAATGCCCTGTGTGTGTTTTTTTTAAGGCTAAAATGGGCAATAATCCCTTTTAAGGCTTTGCAACCGCACCGTAAAAAGCACTGTAAATGCCATAGGTGCATTTACAGTGCGTTTATGGTGCGTTTCAATAGAAGTGAATGGAGGCAGTTGCAAAGGGTCAACCAAACTCTGAAGGCAGCATTATTTTTGAGTCTATAAATATATGATTACTTATGCGCTGCTATGTGAGATAATACATAAATTGTGCAATGAAAGGAACTACTGCACCACTGTTAATGGTAATCACCTTACCACTCAAAGTGAATATATGAAAAAATTAATGGTGCACTATTCAAACAAATACTAATAAATATCATGAATACACAAATATATTCCTTTTAAGATTCCATATAAAACTGTGCTCAATGATACCATGCACATATGCAGGGAAAGATTAGTGATAATAAACACACGAAAAAAAAAAAGAAACGTCTATATAGTTGTAAAAGTCTATCATATAGATGAAATCTTTCAAAGGTGAAAAAAAAAAAAAAAAAATGTGATGCCCATCAATAGAGCGATAGCTGTGTATTAGAAAGCCATCACCCAACACCTTTGGGTCCAGTGCCTGCTCACCTTAAAAACTTAGACCCATTACAGGTCTTGCTGTGCCTTTAAGATCTTATGCTGTTTTTCTAGTATGCCTCCTACTAGATAACCTCCTCTTGTAGTGCACATTCAAATTGGACAAGCTCCGCTTGAGAACAAGTGCTCAGGATACATAAAAAAAATAAATATATGCTCAGAGTATTTATGCCTTCTCAATGGTGTCTTGAATGGATTAAAACACTTACAAAACTGCTTCTTGTCATCAGCACTTAGACGCATAAAAATCCACAACGGCTCCGCCCGACGCGTTTCGTCACTTGTCACGCGACTTCCTCAAGGCTATAAGGAATATATTTGTGTATTCATGACAGTTATTTGCATTTGTTTTAACCGCGAACCAATTTTTTGATATTTTTGCCTCGCTGCAATGCGAAGCAATCGCTCGCGTTGCAGTGTGAACAGCTCCCTATTGTAATAATTCTATGTGGCATTGATAGGGGTTCGGGAAGCAATAAAAATGGTGACCCAACAGCCTATTTTTAATGTCTGTGTGAAAGACCTCATACTATTTCTATGGAGTTGATGTATTAGCATACAATAGTAATGGGCTCTTTCACACAGGCATTGAAAATAGGCCGCTGGGTCAACATTTTTAACACTTCCCGAACTGGTAGTAGTAGTAGATGTAGAAGAACAAGAGGTAGTTCACATACAAAATCTAAAGACCTCTAACTTCCAATGTGCCTGAAATTCTACACGAAAATATACTATTATTATCAATCACCTACAAACTTATTTAGGGGTTATATATTTTTTCAAAAATCTTTTATTCCACATTAGAGGGAGCAGTAAAAGGAAAATGTGTTAAATTGATTTAAGGTGTCTAACACATCTAGGTGTGTTTTTCTGTGTGTGTGCGAGTTGGGTATGGGCAATCACATGAAGCAGTCCCTGTTCTCATATACAGTTTCCATGACAATGAAGCAGATGGTGACACTTCTCCCTGAATGCCGAATATCTCTTCCTAAACTGTGCTCATGCTGCTGTGTTTTCCACTTGATAAAGCCTAAGCTTTGTTCAGAAATAATGAAAGGCTGATGCCTGTTGGACAGAAGCACTGAACATTTTCAATTATTATTTTATAAAACTGAACAGTGAACAACTCCGACAAGTGTAATAAAGAATATATGGCCAAAGCAGGGCTGGATTAATAATAGAGATGATGGCATTAAAGCTCCAGACATCCTCATTAAATAGGCTTCGCTCCTTTTCTGGTGCATTGGTGTATTCAACAAGCCCAGAAGTCTATTCTACCACCTCCTGCGAGTTTCAGAATATGCTACTTTCAGTCATTAGTGGACAAATTTGACAGAGGCTTCCAAATTGGAGGCTGTGAGCTAACAGTTTACTTATGAAGGACAATCAGTTCCAGGCAAGTTCCCAAAAGTGAGTTCAGCTAGCCATAGACAGATATAATATCATTCGACCGGGTGTTCCGAAAATCTGAAAAATCAATTATCTGAGCATGGGATACTACCATCAGTGACTTGACAAAATTAGTTAGAAAATGCCTTAAAATTCCATTTGACTGCCATGCCAACGGTTCGCATTTTAATATTCGAATATGGGATGCATGAAAGTCACATAATATTTATGTCTGTGAATCTACACGTGCCATATATATCATATATAGATTGCATAAAATGTTGGTGTTTTACTTCTGTTTAAAATATTACCTAACACACACACTACTATATGTACACAATTTTGCCCAAATTGAAACCACATTCGCAATTAGAATTTTGTTTGTTTGTTGAAAAAAAAAAAAAGAAAAAAAATTCCATCATTTGCCTGTTTCTTGAAAATGGTCATTGAATTGTCCCCCACTCACAATTGGAAAATTGAACGCACATTCCAAAAACAGCCATTTTCTAACAAAATACTAAGACCAGCATGCCATGTGAAAAAGCCTGCCGGCACGAGGCCTGGGATGCAGGCGCCGGGGCTGATCTGTGGCCCTGGGCGCAGTTGCCGGGGCTGATCTGTGGCCCTGGGCGCAGTTGCCGGGGCTGGTCCGAGGCCCCCAGGCGCAGGTCCGAGGCCCCCGGGCGCGCAGGCGCTGGTCAGAGGCCCCCGGGCACAGGCGCTGGTCAGAGGCCCCCGGGCACAGGCGCTGGTCAGAGGCCCCCGGGCACAGGCGCTGGTCAGAGGCCCCCGGGCACAGGCACGGGGGATGATCTGGGGTGTGTACTGGTTGTGTGCACACCAATTTAATTTTTTTGCACTTTTATTTGTATTGCTAATGGGAAGTTTGATAATTAATGATCATATAATAAAATTTATTTAACTTGTCGTTGGCAGCATGGTCTTAGCTAGCATTGTCTAACGCTTATGAACATAAGCCAGGTTTTTTTTTTCTTTTGACAGTTCAGCAGGGATTTTATAAGTAAATACTGCAGGATAATCCAGAGAATATGTGTTGGTGGGGAGCTAAGCCACCATTTTAATAAGTGAACCTTCGCAACTTTGAAAAATTGGTTTTAACTAAACTTTTTTTTAGAGTAGAGAAAACAATCTGTTGATATATTTTTTATATCACTTATATTCTTTTATCCCCTGTTATTCAGAGTCTACAATAGAGTCACCTTAAGAAATCACCGCTATTAATGAAAGAACGATTCTAAGACTATACCGTTCTGTTTCGTGTCTTGACCCATCAAGAAATCTGTAAGTTTCCAAGAACGTGTATATCAGTTTAATATAACTATAGAAGTATTGAAAGTTTAGTCTCTCAGATGCTGTTGCATGACCCTTGGGTCAACAGTTTCTGGGGTGCCAGTCCTTGAACTACTTGTTTTCAGAAGAGTGGGAAATGGTCATGCTTTTATTGCTGTCTGCGTGCCCACTGGGAAGATTCTCCCTCTCTTCCTTTTGAACAGAGGGACAAGAAAGTGAAAGGGAAGGAAAAATCACAAAGGATACAAAGACAATAGAAAACTAGACATAGGTTCCAATTCTTCCCAAAAATATCTTAAAACTGAAAAAAATGGTTTGGTCGGAGTTCCAACTTCAAAAAAATAAATACATAAATAATACTCTAAGAGAAACAAGGAGACTGCCAGGGAGACTTCTATTTTGAGTCACCAAGCCATGGTGTGAATCCAGATAAGGATTTATGACTTTCATCACAGCCCAGCTGCAAGAGAGTAACACCATTGCTATGGCCATGTGGGATGGTGTGGAGGTTCAGATTAAGGCAGTACAATTCACCATTGTGCCTAAGAGACACAAAAAGCTTCCAGATGAGTCATGTTAAGGGCAACCACCCAAACTAGTCTTTTAGATTTTGCTAAACATTTTGGGTAGCAGTAAACTCTGCACAGTGCTCTCATATATGCATAATTGTATATACTAGTTATGATCTATGTTAGTACCATCACTAGGGCTTCTGTAATTTATTGCTTATACCCCGTTAGTGTACACCCTGTGTCACATACAGTGGTGAAGTTTGCATATTATGTCCTCCACAATATCACAACTTGAGTGAGAAGTGCTGTATGCACATCATTATCTAATCAGGTGCTATTGTTGAGTCTCTCTAGACCTACATCACTGCGCAAAACACAAACTGTTCTACAATCAGGGTCACTAGATTATCATGTGACAAACACCGTCAAAATACAAAGACAAATTTGAAGTAAGCAGTTTCACGGTTGATTGCTTTACCAAACCAGGCCATGTTGCTGGAGCAAAGGAGAAGGAAATAGATGACGAGCTTCCATTATTTAAAGGAGAATTCCAGGTACAGTATAGATACGTTTACATTGATAATAAGTAATATTGATTCCGCTTGGGTCAATGCAACTATGCATATACCATACCCGTGGGATCCCAATGGAAAAATATAGAGATATAGAGCAAACAAGTAACCCTCGCTGACTACCTGTAGTCATTATGGGTGCATATTCTGTTATGTTTTTATTTATATCTCTATATTTTGTCTGGAAATGTGTATTTTAGATATGTTGTACATGGGATATGGTGTCTTGACCCTTCTTGGGGGCTGTTTGTAGTGTTCTGTTTTATGAAGTATGTGCTTCTTGCACCTGTTCTTGAATATTCTTTCACCAGTCATTAGGCTCCGTTCACATGTCAGCGTATGGATCGCGGGGAGAACCGCCGCGGTTCCGCCTGCGATCTGGAGATTATTGCAAATCGCAGGACGCCTGTGCGTTGCCCGTTGATTTGCAATAGCCCCCCAAACGCTGAGCAATGTTGCCGCGATTTCCGCCTGCCGAATCGCGGTAACATTGCGCAAAAAAAATTTGCGGGATGCATTACGCCTAAAAAAGTACAAGAGCTTCTTTGGAGCGTATTGCGTCCCGCAATTTTTTTTGCGCGATGTTACCGCGATTCGGCAGGCGGAATTCGCGGCAACATCGCTCAGCGTTTGGGGGGCTATTGCAAATCAACGGGCAACGCACAGGCATCCCGCGATTTGCAATAATCTACGGATCGCGGGCGGAACCGCGGCGGTTCTGCCCGCGATCCATACGCTGACATGTGAACGGAGCCTGAGAGGGGCAACTCTGGCATGCAAAAGCAAACCTTAGCCTCTACCAAATAGTTGCCTATACATACTGGGGAAAAGATCAGCTACTGGGAGACCACAGGGAATATTGGTGACTTATCCTTTACCCACTGCTTGCTTTTTTGGGCCCAGCCTTTAAAGATTAGGTTTTCTTTAAATGCTGAACCAGATCCAGAGCAGGGTACACAATGCTAATGACCATATTTGCCAGCATACGATGTTGCCATTACATACATTTCCATAAAGCCTTATTCTAAATAAAACAATAGTTCTGAATGGAGTGGTAAAGCTTTAGAACAGGGGGTAGGGAACCTTTTTGGCTGAGAGAGCCATGAACACCACATATTTTCAAATGTAATTCCATGAGAGCCATACACTATATTTCAGGGGTCGGGAATATTTATTTATATATTTATATTCATGGGCCGCAGCTATATAGTGAGTAGAGACGTGTGAAAGTGCCTGGAGTCTGGTCGGGAAGAGAGCAGAGCAGGCAGAAATGCAATGAGGCTGGAGTGGTGAAGTGCCTGCAGGCCTGCGAGTGATGGAGGTGAGTATAGGCCCTGAAAAAAATGGCAGCCGGCCGCTGAAGGCCTCAGAAGTGGATGTGAGAGGCAGCTCCCGCGGGTCCCCGGGTGTCAGAGGGGAAGATCTTGTCTGTCGGGGCACAGGGAGCGGATGGCAGGATTCCTTACCGGGCGGTGATTGCCAAGGCCCTCAGATGCACAGCACACGAGCGGGCCGCGGTACCGCGAGTAGGCCGCAGGGTCCGTAGCGCGGCAATCCGGTCACCCAGAGACGAACTGAGGGTAGTGGTGGGTAGCCCACAAAGTGTACTGTCGATGGGTGCAGAAATCTCCTTGGCACAGCTACACAGATGGTACTGGATTGAGTGGTAGACGCGGCGGAGCTCTGGGACTACACGTCCAGCGCAGCTCACCTCCGGACATGCCCCCCTTATTTAGGATTTGTCTGCGAGCCAGATGCAGCCCAGTCACTAGAACAAGAGACGAGAGGATATCCCCCCAGTGGGGACACGGAGGAGATCAGGCCAATACTGTCACTTCATTACTCTGTCTGAAGAACTTCACCTAAAACTGAGGTAATACCGAGCAATGCCAAATACAGCTCAGAGGTCCGTTTTTTCTTTTGCGTTTTAGTCTACTTTAACACGTAAAGCAAAAATTTTAAAAATATTGTTTGCAGAATAACCCCTTTTTATAAAAGAAATACAAATGTGGTTTATTCATTCCAGCCTGTGTGGGATGAAATGTCTACTGACATTTGGAAATGAATTTCTTTCACTTCTGGTTTCAGTAAACATCCAGATCTGGACAGTATGTTACAAAGATATTTGTGTACTTTACGAATATAATGGAAATTTTTTAACAATTTTACAATGCATTATGTATAATTTAATCACCATGCCTGGTTAAAGTAAAAAATATCTCTGTTGACCACAACAACCAGATCCCAGCCGCTGTATCTTGCAATTAGAAATGAAAAGAAACATTCAGTTGGTTGCCATGGGAAAAAAAAAAAAGATACTTTTCTTTGCGCCAGTGTTAGAGGGGAGCCATCAAAAAAGTCTCTAGGATTGGATTCAGGTTTTCTAGGGATGCACTTAGCGTACTTTGTTTAGTTCCCCTTGTGTTACTCCTTTCTCGTAAAGATACTGGTTTACAGAGGCTCCCTAGGGCAAGAGAAGGGCACTATATTATAGTGAGAGCATGCCAGACTGCCAAGACCCATAAAGAATTTAGAAGCTGGCAAACATGGCCTGTATATTTTACCCTTCAGCTATTGTTACATGTGAGGTTTATAGAAGTGACACAACTCTTTCTGTAATATAATAAATTGCTACTTTTTAACTCTGTTCTGTTTTATGAAAACGTTACTGTGTAAAGTTTCATAAATGTACTTACACTCCAACAAGCAAATTAAAGGGCTCATGCAAACAGGGCTAAAAAAAAAAAAAGTATTTTACGTGTTCCGTGTGCGTTTTTACTTTTTCAGCCTGTAAAAGCAACTCTATGTTAGCCATTGGGGTGGATTTACTAAAGGCAAAGAGGCAAAGGCAATTGCACTAACTTTCCCCAGAGCTTAGTGTAGTAAAGCATCACTTTTTAAACAATACTCAATCAGGTGCAAGCAAAATAATAATAATAATAAAAAAAAGGCAAACTGCAAAAATAATAATATTAAAAAAAATAAAAGCCAAACTGCATTTTTTCTTGCACGTGATTGGATGATGGAAATCCACAGAGCTTTAACACATTTATTAAAGTGATTCTAAATGAAAGAATAAAAAGAAAAAAAAAAATGTTGTTCTACTTACCTGCTCTGTGGAATGGTTTTGCACAGTGCAGTTCCAATCCTCTTCGTTTGGGATTCCCCTCCCGGAGGTCCTGGCTCCTCCCCCCTGCCACCAAAAGCAAGCCTCCTGCTATGGGAGCACTGGAGCAGGCACACTTCTGAGCTGGGCTCTGTGTGTTTATTCACACACAGTGCAGCTCAGGCCCCCCCCCCCCCCCCGCTCTCTCCCACTGGTTGGGATTAACAGGAGCAAAAGCCAATGGTTCCTGCTGCTGTGTGACCCAATAGGGAGAGAGACTCGGAATAGCCACTGCTCTTGTGCACATTGCTGGATCGAGATAGGGCTCGGGTAAGTATTTGGGGGGGGGCTGCACACAGGAGGTTTTTCACCTTAAGGTGATTCTAAAAGGTTGTCAATTAAAAATAAATAAACATGTCAAATTTTTACCTGCTCTGTGTAATGGTTTTGCACAGAGCAGCCCCGATCCTCTTCTTTTTGCATCCCCTGCTGGCGGTCCTGGCTCCTCCCCCCTGCTGAGTGCCCTCAATAGCAAGCCTCTTCCTATGGAGGCACTTGAGCCATGCTCTGTGTGCCCATTCACACAGAGAGAGTGGCTCGGCCCCGCACCCCGCTCTCTCTTCATTGGCTAACTGGCCAAATGGCTCACGCTGCTGGGTGAGCCAATAAGGAGAGAGAGAGAGAGAGACCGGGAGAGCCACTGCTCTCATGCACATCACTGCAGAGTATCTGCCTTTAGTAAACCCTCCCCGATGAGTCCATGCACACATAGGCGTAACCAGGTGCATTAAAGAGGACTGTTTACGGGCTGCAAAAAAAAAAAAAAAAAAAAACACACACACACATCACCAGTGCGTCCAGGGGAGGAGCTTTGGGCAGGAAAAAAAAAAAAAACACTTGACGAATGAAGAATTGTCTAAATGAACCTAAAAGCTAGATGCATTTAAAGCTTGAGTCTTCATTCCAATGGCCAGAATAAATCAATATTCAGACCTATGAAATCCATAAACTTCATAAACGCCTTGCATGCCTTTAGGCACTTTTTCCTACCAAGCGTAAAAGGGAGAAAACCAAACGCCCAGTTCCTCTCTTCCCTCTCATCCTCCCTGTTCCCAAAAATTGAAGGTTTTTTTTTTTTTTTTAAAAAAACTGGAACTAAACCTGAATTTTTGAAAATTGCAAGCAGGCAACTTTTTTTTTTGTGCACAGGAGACATGCTGTGTCCCTTCTTTAACAACAGAAACTTACCTGCTTGCCCGCAGTTTTCTACTAAATGGCTGCGCAAGCGCGAGGGATGTATACGCCACAGCGTTGGAGGGTGGAGGTGTGTATTTTGGGGGGGGGGGGGGGGGTTTAGTTTGGTTTAAATACTTTTTTTTTTTTTTGAATGATCCACTTCCTGTGTCCTTGCCCATGATGCCTATGGTTCATTCACCCGCTTCCTCCTGGGATGTCGTTGTCAAATTCCAGGAGGCAGTATTTCAGCATTCTGAGCATGTGTGGACTGCCGCGTAGACTGGAAAAGACCAGTGGTGTGCCTGCGCATGCATGAGGGATGCACCACGGGTCTCCCTGTCAGGTTTATGGGGCTGCGCCTGCACAGGATTTTTTTTTCATAGATAGCGGCGCAAGAACAGAGGGACAAAGGAGAGCTTTGGGCTGGAAGGAAAAAAAAAAAAAACAAGAGGCATGTATATTCTTAGTTTAAACTCAGCCTATGGTGAGTAGAGCTGCTGGGCCCACCCACAGTTCCGCTCTCTGCACAGTCCATGTACAGAACAGTGATGATGTCACTGCTACTTTTACAAGGTAATATCTGGGTTTATATATCAAAATAGTGAACACACCACTTAAAAGAAGAACACCAAGCAGCGCAAGTAAATAGAATATAAATATAAATACGTGTCCCAAAACAAAAATCTCTATATAGCGTGGATGAATCATATATAAATAGGGACGTGAAAATCCGAAGAATGATAGATATTGCACAGTCCCGTGAAAAAAAATGCTTAATAATAGTTCATCATCCAATGAAATGAATCCCGTGACTGGAGAATGTTTCTATCACCATAAAATCCACCACCAGTGTAAAAATCCAACACAGCTCCCATCAGATTGACACTCAACACAAATATTTGCCCCCCCCCCCCCATTTACATGGCATGGGCTATCACGCTATCAGAATAAACGGTAATAGAATCCTCTAGATGGGTGGAAATGTTTAGTCTTTTTCCTCTATATATATCTCCAAAGAAGACATGCAGGAAAAGAGAAAGCTCCACTAGTGTAATACTGTCTCATAGGCTTGGTTTATTTAAAAGTATCTATTTAAAATGCACTCGCATGGAATACAAATAAACAGCGTTACAATATCTCAAACAGGAGGGTCAGAGCGCTCCCCGAATCCTCACCACCTCCACGCTGGTGTAGAATCTCCCGGGAGCCATCCTCTGCTCCTCCGACTGACACTCCCCCGACGCGTTTCATCACTTCCGACTTCATCACGGGGGGGGGTTCGAGACATTCCACACTATATCAACACCAATATCTGGGTTTGCAAAGGTATTTGGTGCACACAAAGTGGATTTATATCCTTTTGTGGCTATTGAGTGGTATGTTTAAATTAACTTTTTTGTGTTCAGCTTTGACGGCACTACCTACGCCTAATTCACACAATCATTTGTGCCAGTTTTAGTAACATTACAGACAGGCGTGACAAATTCAGGTTGTTCTTACTACTGCCCCTTTAAGAACCTGTCACTATGCTAACAATAGTTTACAAAGCCATCCACAACTCTGCCCCCAGCTACATCACTAACCTGATCTCAAAATATCAACCAAGCCGCTCTCTTTGGTCCTCCCAAGACCTCCTGCTCTCTAGCTCCCTTGTCACCTCTTCCCATGCTCGCCTCCAGGATTTCTCCAGAGCTTCTCCCATTCTTTGGAACTCTCTACCCCAATCTGTCCGACTGGTCCCTAATCTATCCATCTTTAGACGATCCCTGAAAACCCTTCTCTTTAAAGAAGCCTACCCGGCTACTAACTAATAACACTGTTTCACTTGCTCCACCAGCTCATCCCCCACAGCTATTGCCTTTTGTTTTAATTGACCCTCCCTTTTAGATTGTAAGCTCTAACGAGCAGGGCCCTCTGATTCCTTTTGTTCCAAATTGTAGTGTAACTGTAATGTCTGCCCTCATTTTGTTACGCGCGGCGCAAACTGCTGGCGCTAAATAAATCCTGTATAATAATAATAAAAATGGCAGCTACAAATTCCTTAGGAATAACTGCCAGTTGACACACATGAATTCCCCCAAAATTGTAACTATTTTAAATACAGCAGTATCATGAAACTGGTCGAGTAATACACATATCATCAAAAGAAACCTGTAAGGCAGCCCATAGAACAGGGATCCTCAAACTACAGCCCTCCAGCTGTTGCAGAACTACACATCCCATGAGGCATTGTAAAACTCTGACATGCACAGACATGGCTAGGCATGATAGGAATTGTAGTTCATGAACAACTAGAGGGCCATAGTTTAAAGACCCCTGCCATAGGATTCAAGTTTCTTTCCTCCACCACTGGTGGAAAGAGAATCGCTTGATTGGCCCATAGAGGAATCCCTTCCCTGTGTTCTGCCAGCGTGGGGGGGGTGGCTGCGAAGAGCCTTCCCAGCTGGCAACATACAATGATTACTGCTAGCGGCTATAAGCCGCCTGCAATAATCAAATGTAAAAAAAATCTGACAGGCTGGTTTTACCCAAGTCAATCGACGGATTGACTTGGGTACAACCAGCCTGCCCATTCATGGATCTCAGTCGGTCCCTGCTGAACCGGACGAATTTCGATCCACGTATGGCCAGCTTAAAGTGGAGTTACAGTCCCCAAATCACATTTTTTTTTAGCTGTAGTTTAATTAACTTCATATACCACATTTACCTAGTGTCTATAGCAGTGATGGCGAACCTTGGCATCCCTGGTGTTTTGGAACTACATTTCCCATGATGCTCAACTACATTGAAGAGTGCATGAGCATCATGGGAAATGTAGTTCCAAAACATCTGGAGTGCCAAGGTTCACCATCACTGGTCTATGGTATATTCCTTTTGTTTCAGTTTAATTAAAGAACTACCTTGATCTCAGAAGCTGGCAGGGTCCATGTCCACTGTGGGCATCTGAAGCCCTCTAGTATCTATTTCCAGGATTAGGTGTAGCTGGCTACCCAGCATGCACCTCCTGTTCTCGCACCTATGCAGTAATGTCACCTTCCTCCTGACACGATGCCATAGCAACATGTCAATCATGAATTCCCGGTCCTCCCGTGCAGTCTGGAAATAACGTGAGATTTCATCACTAGGCGATTCCCAAGGACTCCTGGGACACATGACACTGCTATCCCAGGAGCCCTTGCAAATTGCCTAGTGACGTAATCGCCTAGGCGGAGGCACCAGGAAGTGCAGCAGACAAAAGAGGAAAAAAGGTATTATATTGCAAAAAAATAAAAAAATGTTAAATAGCCACTTGGAAAAGAGCTTGTAATGCTTAAAACACACATTAATGAAGAAAAAATGGGTGGAACTCCGCCTTAAGGACAGAAACACAGTGGCTTTTCTGATTTGTTTTTCACATTCCAAGCTCTACTGCTGTCATCTCTGCTTCAATTGTTAGAGAAGAAAGCTGGCCATACAATAATGGGATTTTATCACCATCCTCCAGTCTGACATCCTTCAACTGAAAAATCACTTGAAAAAATTGTTGGCTTAAAAACAGCGGTATCCAATCAGAAGCAGAGAACTGACAGGGCATGGTACGCTGCAATGTGTCAGCCCTTGTTGCAGCCTATGAAATCTGCATGTCTATGGATGGCAAGAGGTCCCTTTCACACGAGGGGTCTGATCAGGTCCACCAATCAGTGTTTCAGGCAGACCTGATCGGACCCTCTATTCACCTCTTTGGACAAACGGGTTTAATCTGACTTGTGTCCGTTTACACCTACCTACCTTCAATATGATCCGGTTCAGGGGATACACACCCCCCCCCCATCCACCCCTCTGTCTAGGCAGATCGGATCAGAGGGCAGTTGAGTATAAATGGACAGCGGGGGGTGACGTCACTCCTGCATGTACAGGAGGTGAATCATCCTAACACACTGGAATTGTGTCGGAATGTAGACTGCATGTGCAGCTCGATGTACAATTTACAGAGAACCGAACAGGCAGGTAGGTAGGTTTATTTTAATGCTGAAGAGACAATGCAGGTCTCTTCTGATATAAAGAGCTGCCTGCTCACAGTTTTTTTTAACTGGAGACCTTAGTTCCAACACTCTATTGTCCTATTTTTTTTAATGGATTCAAGAAAGGACTGCAGGTAAACAGGTACAACTTATGTAGGATTTGTTTTATCTCTGTGTATCACCCGAAGCCAGTCTCATCAGTGTGTATATGGTGTACAAGCATTTACAGCAACTTTAAATGGTAATTGCGCTTAATTCAGAAAAACAAGTAATTTCTAAGGAGGGCAGTAAGGAGCTACAAAAGTAGAAGAATTGATTTGTAAAGTGGCAGTGATAACAGGAATCTCTACCCAGTCTTATATATGATGGGAATTACCTAAGGGCATATCCACACTAGCAGCAAGGACTACCACACCTCTGAAAAGCAATTAATGCTCGGATTGCTCTTTAGTGGTGTTTGACATGTGGTGAAGAGGCAATTTGTTGCCCCAGATTTGCTGCCAGTTGCAGCGTGACCCCTTTCACTTAAACAGGTCACATTCGCCGGGTGGTAGTACCTGCCGAATGCGACGGGGTACAATTCCTTCCTGCGGCAGTGATGATTTTCTTCATGTTTAACCCGCAGGGAGTGGTAAAAAAGTGTCTCAACCAACTGAACAACCTGAAGATTGAAGCCGATTGGTTCCTATGCACAGTTTTAGTAAATTCCCCCAATATATCTCCACAATACAATTCCACACTCTCCAAAAACTCCTTTAGCATGTTTGCAGTCTCCGATCAACACTTGTAGCATGCCTGTAGTCTCTGACCATTACTTGTGATGTTCAGAGACTACAGGCATGGTACAAGTTATGGTGAGACTAAGGGCATGCTATAAGTGAAAGTCAGAGACTATTGGCATGGAACATGTTGCATGCCCGTTGTCTCTGACCTTCACCTGTAGCATGCCCGTTGTCTCTGACCTTCACTGGTAGCAAGCTCATAGCCTCTGACCCTCTACCTGTAGCATGCCTGTAGACACTGACCCTCAACTATAACATGCCCGTAGTCACCGACCCTCACCTGTAGCATGCCGGTAGTCACCGACCCTCACCTGTAGCATACCGGTAGTCACCGACCCTCACCTGTAGCATACCGGTAGTCACCGACCCTCACCTGTAGCATACCGGTAGTCACCGACCCTCACCTGTAGCATACCGGTAGTCACCGACCCTCACCTGTAGCATACCTGTAGTTACCAAACCGTCACCTATAGCATGCCGGTAGTCACCGACCCTCACCTATAGCATGCCCATAGTCACCGACCCTCACCTGTAGCATGCCGGTAGTCACCGACCCTCACCTGTAGCATACCGGTAGTCACCGACCCTCACCTGTAGCATACCGGTAGTCACCGACCCTCACCTGTAGCATGCCCGTAGTTACCAAACCGTCACCTATAGCATGCCCATAGTCACCGACCCTCACCTGTAGCATGCCCGTAGTCACCAAACCCTCACCTGTAGCATGCCCGTAATCACCGACCCTCATCTGTAGCATGCCCGCAGTCTCTGACCCTCGCTTGTAGCTAACCCGCAGTCTCTGACCCTCACTTGTAGCTAACCCGCAGTCTCTGACCCTCACTTGTAGCTAACCCGCAGTCTCTGACCCTCACTTCTAGCTAACCCGCAGTCTCTGACCATCATTTGTAGCTAACCCGCAGTCTCTGACCCTCACTTGTAGCTAACCCGCAGTCTCTGACCCTCACTTGTAGCTAACCCGCAGTCTCTGACCCTCACTTGTAGCTAACCCGCAGTCTCTGACCCTCACTTGTAGCTAACCCGCAGTCTCTGACCCTCACTTGTAGCTAACCCGCAGTCTCTGACCCTCACTTGTAGCTAACCTGCAGTCTCTGACCCTCACTTCTAGCTAACCCGCAGTCTCTGACCCTCACTTCTAGCTAACCCGCAGTCTCTGACCCTCACTTCTAGCTAACCCGCAGTCTCTGACCCTCACTTCTAGCTAACCCACAGTCTCTGACCCTCACCTGTAGCATGCCCGCAGTCTCTGACCCTCACTTGTAGCTAACCAGCAGTCTCTGACCCTCACTTGTAGCTAACCCGCAGTCTCTGACCCCCATTTGTAGCTAACCTGCAGTCTCTGACCCCCATTTGTAGCTAACCTGCAGTCTCTGATCCCCCCCACTTATAGCTAACCTGCAGTCTCTGACCCCCACTTATAGCTAGCCTGCAGTCTCTGATCCCCCCCCCCCCCCACTTGTAGCTAACCTGCAGTCTCTGATCCCCCCCACTTATAGCTAGCCTGCAGTCTCTGACCCCCCCCCACTTGTAGCTAACCTGCAGTTTCTGACCCCCACTTGTAGCTAACCTGCGGTCTCTGACCCCCACTTGTAGCTAGCCTGCAGTCTCTGACCCCCCCCCACTTGTAGCTAACCTGCGGTCTCTGACCCCCACTTGTAGCTAACCTGCGGTCTCTGACCCCCACTTGTAGCTAACCTGCGGTCTCTGACCCCCACTTGTAGCTAACCTGCGGTCTCTGACCCCCACTTGTAGCTAACCTGCGGTCTCTGACCCCCACTTGTAGCTAACCTGCGGTCTCTGACCCCCACTTGTAGCTAACCTGCGGTCTCTGACCCCCACTTGTAGCTAACCTGCGGTCTCTGACCCCCACTTGTAGCTAACCTGCGGTCTCTGACCCCCACTTGTAGCTAACCTGCGGTCTCTGACCCCCACTTGTAGCTAACCTGCGGTCTCTGACCCCCACTTGTAGCTAGCCTGCAGTCTCTGACTCCCACTTGTAGCTAACCCACAGTCTCCGACCCCCACTTATAGCTAAGCCGCAGTCTCTGACCCCCACTTGTAGCTAACCCACAGTCTCTGACCCCCACTTATAGCTAAGCCACAGTCTCTGACCCCCACTTATAGCTAAGCCACAGTCTCTGACCCTCACTTATAGCTAACCCGCAGTCTCTGACCCTCACTTATAGCTAACCCACAGTCTCTGACCCTCACTTATAGCTAACCCGCAGTCTCTGACCCTCACTTATAGCTAACCCGCAGTCTCTGACCCTCACTTTTAACGAATCCATAGCCTCTGACCTTCTCCTGCTCCACATCTGTAATTCCTGACAGCTTTCTGCAGCATTTTATTCACTGCCTTTTATTGGTGGCCCTTTGGATTTGTCAGGGGCCCCTTATATGAAGAAAATTGCCCACCCTTCGGAAATGCCATGGTCCTAGCTGTAGCACTATGATGGGAAGACACTGCCTATGTTGTAGACAATCTGGGGGCTTGTATAAGGTCAGAACAAGCCATCTGACACCCAGAACATTTTTGGACAATGAGAGAGGGAAGAAAATGAGCAGTATGCAGTAAATAGGGTGAGATTAGAGGTAAGCCATAGAGGAAGAGCAGCCTGTGTACTTACATATGGAGGAGCACTGTGTGTGTAGTCCCGAGTGCTGTGATCAGGTTCCCTCCACCTGCTGTGTATGACAAGCTGGGATCCCGAGGTCACAGGCAGCCCTCCTCCTCCTCCTCCTCCTCTCCTGTAGCCGGCAGCCCATAGCCTGGGCCGGGGGAGACACACAGGGAAGGGAAACCTGACTCCTCGGCGTGTCTGCACTGAGCACAGCTCTGCTCGCATTCTCTCTGCCAGCTTCTTCCTTCTCCTGGCTGGGGGGAGGAGGGCCCGTGACGTCAGCGCCCAGTCCCATTGACGTCAGTGGAATCCCTCTATCTGCATCAATGAGCTAAAATTAGCCGCACACAAGAAAAGACCAAAATAGCTCTCATGCCTTTTGTGTCACACGCTCCGGCCCTTCTTCCACAGACAACAATGGGGGCACATTCTATTTATAGGATCACCCAGCACGAACACAGCTAAATACAGAGCAGGCCGATATGATTTCCATTCCTCAACCCTCACAGGCAGATCGGCCCCCAATCTGATCTGCTGTCACCGATCACACTGGAAGTGACAGTACAGGGAGATCTACTCTATACAGAGAGACTGGAGATGTCATCACATAGGAGGCTGGGTCTGGGAGGGAGCTCTGACCTCTTGTCTGTCTGTCTGTCTGTCTGTCTGTCTGTCCTTCTGTCTGTCTGTATGTCATGGGGAGTCACTGGCTGGGAGGAACTAAGCAAGTCTGCAGATAGAACCTCGGACTTCACTGACTGCATGCTGGTGTAGCCTGGGCATTCCATTTTGTTCCATTATTCTCTATGGGCATTCCATCTTCATGTTAAAGTCTATGGGCATTCCTTTCTGTCATTCCTTTTAGTATGTCCCCTATTTTGCTGGATTATGAGAAATGCCCCCCCAAACAGAACACAATTCACTAAAGGTTATCGCATGTCTTATGACAGTATTGTGACCACTCATCGCACGCGATAATGAAAATGTCAATTCCCTATTGCTCATATGCGATAGCGCAAACACCAAAAACACTCATTAAATAGTGCATAAAAAAGCATTAAAGCGGTAGAGAAAAAAAAAAAAACGTGCAGGACAATGGCATAATGTGCTAGTATGCATTACATGCTAGCACATTATGAAATACTTATCTTAGAACTAAGCCACTGCACGGTCGCCCGGACACCGCTAAGGGAGCTGTCATCTTCCCTCGGCGTCCCTTCTGGATTCAGCAGCTCAGGCGCTGTGAGTGGCCAGAGCCGCAATGACGTCACTCCTCATGCGCGTGGGAGTTCACTTTCCGGCAAGGAGCCGGCAAAGAGCTCTGACAGCGGACCTTCAGAGTGCATGCACCCCTTGTTTTAGCGGCTGCATGCAGGGGGAATATCTCCTAAACCATGTAGGTTTAGGAGATATTCATTTTACCTACAGGTAAGCCTACAGGTAGGTGCTAGGTAAAACTATAGTGGGCCTTGTCTGCCTAACAGCAGGGCTGTTATTTATTTAGTCAGGGTGTCAGGGCTTCCAGATGTGCCTGCTGAGGGGAGAAGTATCCCCTCTGGCTCCTGTGAGAGGCGTCTCATAGGGCAGTGTGGGAAGCCCAATCAGGGGACACATCCAAGCTTGTAACTACCCCAGAAGGCAGATTATGCTGCAAAGGATTCTGGGAGTGGGTATAAGTTTGGGGGGAAGTGCGTGGCACGGGGTCTTTGGAGGGAGCGTGCGGCTGTCTCTCCTCCTGTCTGAGGAAGCGGATATCTCGGGGTGTCATCTGAGTATCCAGAGTGCTGAGCTAAGCTGAGGGGATCCGGTGTGCCGAGAGCCTGCGGAGAGAGAGAGGGGTCCAGTCCCAGGAAAGCCTACACAGGTCGTGAGTACTGAGGATTGTCCCTGGGGTTCACCTGAAGTGTTAGAGGGGACCACTCCGGAAGAGGTTCTGGGATCCAGTGTCAGCTAGCTGCAAAGGGGGTACCTAGGTTGAGGACCCTGAAGCTACAGAGGGGTACATAGCCAGTGGACCCTGAAGAGTTCAAGGTCAAAGGGGGCACCTGCAGTTTGGGCCCTGAATTGCACAGAGCATGCCAGTTAAAGTGACAGCTATGCAGAGTTCTACTATATACTACCTCAAGCTGTGCCAGGCGGGGGAAAGTATTTAGTGACTTTCATAGTACAACAGCGTCAGGAGTTCTACCGTTCTCAGTCTTGGATCTTCTGGACTATAAGAAGAGGATTCAGCACTTCTTCTGTTATACAGAGTGTACTCAGTGTCAGTGAGCGTTGGCTGGCGCCGGCTGGCGTCAAGGAAACGCCAACGGGCATTTCAGAAGTAAAGTCCCAATTGTAATTAGTTTAAGCCTCAAGGAGTATCCCACTCATTCCCTTCTCCCATCCCCTAATTCCAATAAGATGCTGGAGTTGTCACTGCTTTAGTTGTAACACCCAGGGTCACAGCTCACATGGGCTGGAGAGATCACCGGTACTGATGGCAGACCCACATCAGGCCACAGGCCTGGAAACCTTGCTACACATGTTTTTAGTGACTGTGGTGTTGAAATATGACCGAATGAAGGATTTTGAGCTGTTTGGGCATTCAAAGTGTTTCTTTAATATGCCAAGAAAAAAGCACTAAGCGGTTTTGTTAATGTTGAAAATAAAACAAAACCTTTCCTGACCACTGACTTTTAACTCATTTAAAGGTGAAAATTTGGGTAGATCAGTATTTTGACTTGATTTGTGACTTGACCAAAATAAATGACTTGACTTGACTTGCTTGACTTCTAGCAGGGACTCGACTTGACTTGCTTGCTTTTCGCCACAGTAACTTGGGACTTGCTTGAGACTTGAAGGTTAAGACTTGAGACTTGCTTGTGACTTGCACATGTGTGACTTAGGCTCCATGTACACGGGACGCTGGAAATGGCCGTTTAGGAGCAGTTGGGCGTTTTTTTCAGAAGCACCTGAACCCATCTATATTTTATCTTATCTGTCCATGTACACCAGGTCGTTTACAGTCATTTGCAGGCAGTTGCGTTCAGGGACTTTTTTTTAGAACGCAATTATTTGCGTTCGAACGTGTGTTTCCCGGCGTATCAAACGCACAAACCCGCGTTAAGCGTTCGCATTTTTCCATTTTAAAGGGGGAATAATTTTTTTGACCTCTAGGAACGGTTCTAAATGCAAACGCCCCTAAACACCCGCTAAACGCGGGTACAAACGCGACTGAACGGACGTTTCAAACGTCCTAAAAATTCCAGCATTCAAAGGGACTTTTAACAACGTCCCGTGTACATGGAGCCTTACTCTCATGTCTGCCATTAAGAAATAAAATGCATCGCAAACACGTTCCGTGTTTTGCCACAATTTTGGAATCGTGCACAGAAACACGTTGATTCCACCTGCGCTCTGGATTGCTCAGGTGTGAACGGAGCCTTAGTGGAAGAGTGGGTTTGATAATAAATTTGGCAATGCCTCCACCCAGGAGAGGGTCTCTGTGAACACAGGGAATCCCTTCCTAGAAATTAACCTGTGATCTAGTCAAAGTAATTGAGAGCAGAACTACTGCAACCAGCATACACCATTAACCATAAGTATCTAGATGCACACCAGCAAGGAAATAATACAAGAAAAGAAATAATAATAGTACATAGATCCAATGTACAAACAGGTATTATCAACAAAGGGCCCAACAGGAGTCCCAGTGGAGCTTTGCACATACAGTATAACCCGATATATACTGTACAGGTATAGTTATGTTTAGAGATACCTCCAGATGGATATTGCAGCAAAGTCCAGTTACGGGGGCCCCTAAAGATGATTATGATGCGGTTTCCATATGGTACTGGAACTCAGAGTCAGCCTATCTACCAGTGGCGGCTAGTCATACGGGGCGCCACCCCCCTGTCCATGCCCCCGGCCCCCTTATCTACATGCGGGGCACCGGACGCATGGAGTTCAATGGGGCTTTTTTTTTTTTTTTTTTTTTTCAGCCATGTGATTAGAGCCTTAGAGATTGAGACCTGTTTCCCAATTGGCCAAAAGGAGAAGCCATGCCATTGGGCATGGAGGAGAAGGGAGAAGATGCAGAAGACGGGGAAGAAGCCAAAGCTGCCTCCATCGCCTGCTGCTGCATCCAGGCAGGGTGAGAGTGAGCGGGGGAGGGGGGTCCTGTCTATCCATCCTCTCTGTCCTCTACTCTCCTGTCTCCCTGTGGTCCGGGGCGGGGGGTATGGTGTGCGGCCTGGTGTGGTCCAGGGGGGTGTATGGTGCGGTCGGTCTGCCACCCCCCCCCGGCCCATGGAGCACCAGCCGCCACTGCCATCTACCCTAGTAGCATCTAATATGACATGCAACCCGGCCTCAAGCTACCTAAAGTGGCCTTTGGATGCCTATCCTGGCTCTAGCCTATGCTGGTTGTTGAGCCCTGAGCTAAACCTAGCTATAGAATCCACCGTGGCCATCCTGTGACATCACCCAAAGTCATGTGACGTCACCAGGGATGGGGGGTCTACTGGTGACATCACCAGGAGGCCACGCCCCATGGCTATGTAAGAACTGGCAGTAAGCTTTTACAGCCTAACGCTTCTGTTCCAGAACGCACCAACCCTGGGTTGTTTTTTTTGTAGCTTAAAACTGCCTATACCACTTACAGCTCCTAAAAGCCTATGTGTGCATAGACACATAGAATAACATGGAGAGGCATTTTTAAGCTGTAAAAAAAACGCCTGATGCTCCTGAAAACGGCAGGAAAAACGCCCAATGTGCGTAAAGCCTAAAAATGAGAAGCTTGATGAGGTCACACCCATGGGTTGCAGCAACACATGCCTTACCTCAACACACCTTATAAGTGTTGCAGTGCCATTCATTTTCAATGACACCCCAATACACTAAGGGCTCATTCACAACACATTAGGTAAGCATCCATTGTTTTCTATGTGCCCTGCGGCTGAGTCTGCATTGATCTGTGCAGATCAACACAGTCCCAACTCCAGGGCACATAGGGGATATTGTCCGGGGGATATTTTCCGGGGGGATATTGTCCTAGAATCATAACACACAACAGACCTTTTGTTGGCAACATTTTGGCCGCGGCCTTTATTAATTGGTTTCAATGTACACTTTTATTTAAACTTTAACTTTATACGAACAACAATATCACTTAAAACCTTAAATTTAATACCAATTTTCAACTCAGCTCGAGCTGAATTACCACATCTCAATATTCATTACACTTTACACTGTCCCCCTTTTCTAAAGAAAAGTTGACCCACCACATTAACAAGGCCGCGACAAGGGGAGGGGGGGGTTGGGTGCGCTCCGCACTGTGTCTTTTCCCGCGAAGACTGGCACCAAATCCTGTCAGGAACCCCTTTTTATAAGCACCCCAGGGGTTTCCAGAAACTTCTAGCCCTTTCTAAGGTCCCTACCTATCAGGTACAAGGCTCCCCCAGTGACCACACCCTCACCTGAGGGGGAGACTTGAATCCCTCTGCTGCGGTGATCCCATAAGGAAAAGGGGGGCCTTGAAACCTATGTCCCCTTTTCCTCATATTCTGGTACAGAACCCCGGTCCGCCTCCATAAAATTGATCCATCCTGCCTGTGCTGGCGTGGCGGTATAAGATGGAACTGGGCACGTTATATCATATCTTTTGGCAATTGATATTCACTGTTATGGGTTTGTGATTGCCGTTGGATCCATTACACTATTTGCTGGGTCTTCCATTTCCCGGTATCTCTAAGTCGACCAATAAATTCCTTTCCTTTCTTCTTTTAGCCGCTAGAAGGGCTATTCCGCTCTGCTGGCTTCAGCAAACACCTCCTGATAAACCTCTTTTTTTACATCTACTCTCGGAGATTCGGGGGATGGAATTCCTCACGGCAGATATTCATGATGAACTTGCAAAGTTTAATGCTGTTTGGGATCTTCATTCATCTGGATCTACATGATGCTTGTTTATCTCCCCTCTTTGTTTTTCCTTGTTTCTTTACCTACGCGCTTATTTGCAGTACTGTGATACATTGAGTTCCCGTTCACACTGGGGCGTCCTGTCAGGCGACCTGGTCGCCTGACAGGTCGCCGTAGGTCGTCTTCCATAGAGAAGCTGCGGACCCGTTCTAATAGGAGCGACACAAGTCGCTCCGACTTAGAAAAAGGGTCCGGAGCTTCTTTGGGGCGACCCGGAGCGACCTGCATAGACTTCAATGTTATGAAGTCCGTGCCGGCCGCTCCGAGGTCGCGGTGCGAGCAGCGCGCCGCGACCTATGAGGTCGCCCCGGCAAGTAGCGTCGCCCCAGTGTGAACGGGGCCTAAACCATGTACTTTGATGTTGTCAACTTACTGTTTATTTTTATTTCTATTACGGGGGCACCGTTTGTTGGTTGTATTTATTATGATTTTTTCTCAATAAAAATATCATTTAAAAAAAAAAGGAAAGGTCATTTTTATTAACATTTAATTACAATATGATTTGTGTCGCAATTGTATACGCAATATTGTTTTTTCTTTATTTGCTATTTTTTCCCCACAAAAGTGGCGTTACCCTTTAACATTGACACCTACTGGAGCTCCCAAGTGCAGTGCGTTTTGAACACAGTGCGGGAGATGCATACAGAACGCAGGTTGCCCACACGGTGTTCTAATGTGAACTGAGCCTATAGGAATGCACCTGGAACGCATGGTAACACGCTACCATGCAGTGCATATCTGCATTTCAGTACATTGTTTACCCCAGCCTTTTTCAACCAGGGTGCCGTGGCACCCTGGTGTGCCTTCTGGGTTCTTCAGGGGTGCCTTGGCAAAATGGCAACAAATTGCCACAGTTTTTTACTTTGTAGAATTACAACTCTAGGCACTGTGCTGGTCAGGCCACTGGCACCCTGATAACTCTGGGCACTGTGCGAGTCAAGCCACTGGCACCCTGATAACTCTGGGCACTGTGCTGGTCAAGCCACTGGCACCCTGATAACCCTGTGCAGGTCAAGTCATTGGCACCCTGATAACCCTGGGCACTGTGCAGGTCAAGTCATTGGGCACCCTGATAACCCTGGGCACTGTGCAGGTCAAGTCATTGGCACCCTGATAACCCTGGGCACTGTGCAGGTCAAGTCATTGGGCACCCTGATAGCCCTGGGCACTGTGCAGGTCAAGCCACTGGCACCCTGACAACCAGTGACATCACTGGATGTTAAGGAGAATGACAGGTGCTTTCACAGCATACCTATATACTCCTCCTCATCCCTTCTCCACCAGCACTGGGGTCACATTAGCAAATAAAAGAAGAGAAACTTGAGGGAGAAGAGAAACCCTAGAATACTAGTCCGTACAAGTTTTGCAATAGTGCAGGAATAAATCACTTCTAATGTTGGATGGCCCACGTGTATGGATGTTGCTGCGTTATGTAAAACTATTAGTTTAAGGGTTTTTTTACATTTTAGAATGGGGTGCCTCGAGATTGTGCAGAATTGTTAAGGGTGCCACAACTGAAAAAAGGTTGAGAAATACTGGTTTACCCTTTCAAATGAATGTGTTGTCTTAACACGACGCATACAGAAATACAGAATAACAAGCAAGGCTAGGTGTGAATGGGCTCCTATGGAAAGTCACTTATGTATTAGTGCGCTCTTTTAAACGCACATCCTAACTTCTACAGTGCAGGAAATCCTAAATCTTCTCTGTGTGTCAAACAGGCAAGCCATGCTGAATGTCTCATGTACTACAGATGGCAACTGTTTACACCACAAAGTTAAACATAGATTGCATAGTATAATGAAAGGATTGTTACAAGATGTTTTTATTTAATCTATAATAACTTTTTTGCTTTTTTTTTTTAAACAGATGATGATGAGTAAAAGCCAGATTTTCATGTTGTATTAAAGTGCAATTTGTGATAAATGATTCATTCATAGAAAATTACGTCAATTTACAGTGAACTGACGTTGGTTAAAATTGAAATATATTTCTTTTTTCTCTGCCACACAATTATTCTGTATGGTTTTCTCATTAAGTATACAATAATACAGACAGGAGAATTAAAGTGATGCTTTCGTTAATGATATGACGCAAGCGATTTTCATACACAGGAAGGTATAAGGGTTGCATTCTAATCAGGCAATAGTGTTACAGGATTGGTGATCAGCCGAATGATTAGGCAAGGACTAACTTTAACTTGCAGTTTACTAAATGGGTGCAAAGGTAGAAGCAATGATGCAAAACAGGTTCAAGATGGCAACAAGAATACATACTGTACACTGCAGAATAATAGAAAACACATTATAAATGGGGCAAAAAAAGCCTTCTCTAAGCAATGTCTCTGTGGCACAATCAGGGTACCCAGGGCTGGCCCAAGGCATTATGCTGCCTGGGTCCAAGAATTAAATGCTGCCCCCCCCCCCCCCGCAAAAAAAATCACGCCCACCAAAAAGCCCCCACTTCCATTATTTTATATAAATATAAAATGTAGAAAATATTATATACACTGTTATCTTCTTCCATAACGCACCACCGGACCGGTCCACCAAACACCCGCTGTCTGTCCTCAGTCCTCCTGTCACTCCTGTGTTTGATGTGGCCACCGCCCCCGATAATCCAGCCTGCCCTGCGTGAGATGGAGTGCGCTGATGTCTGAGGTCATTGCGCACACCGGAATCATGTGAGGGATGTTCCCCAGAGGAGACGCTGATACTCATCAGTTTGCACTACTTGCTGCAGTATGAGATGGGGAATTGACACCCGTAAAGCTCCGCAAACCGATGACACACAAAATTGCTGGAGGAGAAATCTTAGGAGGTAATTTGCTGCCCCTCTCTAAGTGCCGCCTGGGTCCAATTGATCCAGTGGGACCCATGGTTGGGCCAGCCCTGAGGGTAACATTTGGCTGAATGGCAAAGTCTCTTTAAGACTCTCTAACAACAGAAAGCCAGATTAAGAGCATCATGAGCCTGGTGCTGAAGATTTTGATGGGCCTTTTTATGGAAATAATTAAAATGTTGTGGGTCTCTCGTCTTACTGGCCACCCTCCTGCATTTCCAGCAGCCTGTGCCCAAACTTGAAAGGGTGCAGTCGCACAAGCGTACTGCTAGGGAAGCCTGGCTTTTGATTTGCCAGGCTTCCATAAGGGCTTTGCATCGGCCAGACTTCTGTTAGGCCTGCCAGCCCAGAACCTGTTATTAATCTTGCCACCCATTGGTTGAACAAGGTCATCCAGCCCAGGGTGAAGATGCCAAACTGTGCCAATACTGTGCTGGGCCTATATTATGGTAGGTGCCTGGAGCTGCAGCTCCAATAGCCCCTACAGTAATGCGGCCCTGCAGAGAGCCTGTTTCAGTGAAACAGTACAAAACACCGTTACTTGCAAATGTCTTCTTAACCATTTCTGGACCGGAAGGATTTGCCCCCTTGATGACCAGGCCATATTTTGAGATTCGGCACTGCATTATTTTAACAAACAGTTGCGCAGTCGTGTGACACTGTACTTTAATAAAATTGATGTCCTTTTTTCCCATAAATAGAGCTTTCTTTTGGTGATATTTGATTACCTAGGCGATTTTTATTTTCTGCGCTATAAACAAAAAAAGAGCGACAATTCAGAAAAAAAAAAACAGTATTTTTCACATTCGGCTATATAACATTCCCCCCCAAAAAAAAATTAAAAATCAAATTTTTTAACATTTTAGGCCAATTTGTTTTCTGCTACATGTTTTTGGTTAAAAAAATCGCAATAATCGCAAACGTTTTTTTTTTAATAGTAATGGCAGTGATCTGCGATTTTTTGCGAGACTGCGACATTGCGGCGGACAGATCAGACCCCTGACTGACAATTTTGATGCTTTTGGGGGGACCAGTGACATTACTACAGTAATCAATGCTAAAAATATGCACTGTTACTGTAATAATGACACTGGCAGGGAAGGGGTTAACATTATGGGGATCAAGGGGTTAAATGTGTACCTAGGGGCATGTTTCTAACTGTGGGGGGTGTGGCTTGTGGAATGACCATAGAGACCTGCTATCCTGTATAGAAGGATCACAGGGGCTCTATGATCGTTCCAGGGAGAAGAACGGTCAGCTGTGTTTACAACAGATGACTGTTCTTCTCTCTCAGCGGGGAACAATTGCGGGTGTCAGGCGGCAATCGGAGCCGCCTGCCCGCTGCATCGGCTTCCCCGCTGACGAGCGGGGTGGTAGCGCGCCCCCTAGCTGCCTGCGCAAGACTGACGTATACCTATAACTGCGGCGGGCGGTCGTAAAGTGGTTAAACATTTTCAATGAAGTCCAGGATAGCTATGGTAACACAGGTGAACAGCTGGAGGGATCCAAAGCCCTGAAGCTGTGCTGCTCTAGGAGCAATCGGTGGGGGGGGGGGGGGGGAGCTGAGTCTTCTGAACAAGCTGTTTGTTAGGTATGGCCTTCCTGAGCGGACGAGGGAGGAAGGTTGAGAAACGTGTCTTCCTTGGGGAGTGTCTAGGAATCCAAGGAGCTGTGGGAAAAGTTAAAGAGTGGAATCCCAGGATAAACCTAACTAGTCTTAAAGCAGAGCTCCAGTCTCCTTTATAAAAAAATTACAAACTACAAATACTGTACCTGCTGGCTTTTAATATTAGGACACTTACCTCTTCACGAATCCAGCTGTGTCTTCTCCCCAGCCAATTTTTTTAATCAGCTCTCGGGTGCTGCAGCTGCCATTTGTTGTAGGGGAAACTGGCAGTGAAGCCTTGTGGCTCTACAGACGGTTCCCTACTGCGCATGCCTGAAGTGCGCTATGCTTTGTAAATGGCCCGGCGGTGGGGAAAGGAGGAGGGGGGCTGAACTTCTGGGTGACTTGGCTAATACAAGATACATATAATGCAGTTCTGATAATACATGATTCATTTATATGCAAGCAGTGCAAGTACTTAAAGGTGACCTGGTATTAGCCCCTTGCAGTCCCTCTATAGCAGAGCTGGACTGAGAGTGGAAGATGCAGTACAAGGAGCTAATTAGTTTCCTATACTGACAAGAAGCATGCTGGCCAGAGGAGAAAGAAGAGAGATGGAGAATGAGCTCATCACTGTGCTGCTTCTCCTTTCACTGTCCAGTCAGAAGCTGGGGTTAGTCCAGGATGACCTGAGCTTAGAAGTAGTGTGTTGAATGATGCTGCTCATCAGACTGAGGACCTCTAGTGGTTTGAAAAAAGTACTGCAGAGGCAATCTTTAGTTTAAAGCTGAATATTTCAGCAAAATCTGGATTTGTTATTTTACCTTTAATGGACTATTCATTTTTATCCTGTTATTTTGGCTGAAGTTCTTTCAGCTTACAAATCCCCTTTACTGCTCTTGGTAATAATAAGAATAGCTGAAAAGGGTATAGGACTTTACTACAGAGCCTAAGCAGTCTTCTGCACACGTGGGCTGACATTCGGCCCGTGTGAATGGCAGTAGGTCCGACAGAAGCCAGCAGTTTGGCCAACTTCAGTCAAATGGGCATGCTGGAAAACCAGCAGCCGACCTGCCTTTTACTATACTATAAGGTTAATAAGGTTGGACAGGGAACGGGGGGGTTTGGGGTAATTGACACCAGATATCTGGCACTCCTAGAAGCTTCAGATGCCGAAGATTTTTCAGCCAGAATGGTGTTTAGTGGACATCAATGATGCAGGCGACAGGAGGGGTAAGTACTAACCTGTTACTTCGAAGGGTATGTCCACTGTCTGTAAGATGTGTAAAATATCAGTTTCTATTTTCTGCTTTTCGCAGTGTGAATGCAACATTTCCCAACATTTGACCATGAGGGTTCTGTTCACATACTGGCCTATGGGATCGTGGGACGCCCGCCAAACACGGCGCGATTTTGCTGCGATTGTCACCTGACGAATCGCGGTAAAATCGCGCCAACAGAATTGCGCCTGTTGCCCAAAAAAAAGTTCAAGAACCTCCTCTGGGTAACAGGTGTCCCACGATTCAGTTTGCAAAATTTCAGTTTGCGGCAAAATCACGTCGCGTTTGGGAGCCATTGCAAGTCAAAGGAATCGCACGGGCGTCCCGCGATTTGCAATGATTCGGGATCGCATGCAGAATCGCGGCGATTCTGCTTGAGATCCGATATGCCAGTATGTGATCGTAGCCTAATGCCTCGTACACATGCACAGATTGTTGGCCGACCGATCGGCCGTCTTTTGTCCAGTGTTATTGTGTTGGTGGAAATGTGCTCTAGACTGCACACGAATTTTGTCGGCCAACAACAACCAACTTCAGAAGTGATGTCATGTTCTGGTTTACTTTCCGTGTGTTTTTTCTTCACTGAGCATGCCCAGTCTTGCTCATCTGATTTTTGTCTGCCGAAATCTGTACTGACTGACGCAAAATCGGCCGTTCTGTTGACGGCAGACAAAAATTTTATAGCCTGCACACCAGATTTTGTTCGGCCGAAAAGTCGCAGTCAGTTGTCGGAAGCATCATACTAACAAGCCGACAATCGGCCGATCGGACGTTGGCCGAAAATTCACGGCCAACAATCGGTGCGTGTGTACGAGGCTTTGGAGGAAATAACGAGGGAGACCTTTGCTCTCTGTATGAAGATTCCTGTATTCACTACCAACAGTCATAGATCAGCTACTACAGAAAGTGAACTGCTAGGCAGAATTGATACAATGTTGCAGAAATGGAACTCTGATGTTTACCTACTTAGATAATCTGTGAAAGGTTTCAGTCAGGCTAGGTTCACACCAGATGTGGTGGGACTGCGTTGGGCGGCTATACCAGTGCAGTCGCACTGCATGACAAAGTAAAACGCCTTGTCTCCATAGTTCACACCATCGCGATGTGGGGGTGGTGTGCGCCGAATAAAAGTAATGCATGCAGTACTTATTTCAGTGCAGCGCAGTCTGAGCCTAGAGGAGCTTCACACCGCGTGGCCAGGAATCGATCTTTATGAAATGTCTATGTGACTGCGCTGATCTCGGCCGGATTGCACCCCACACCCGCTGCTGCATTGCAATGCAGCTGGTGTGAAAGAACCCTCGAGTAAACTTGTCAAACAATATAACACTGTAACAATTCTTTATAACAGTTCACTGTCTGAAGTAGCTGATTCATTATACTTTCAGTGGTGAGCAAAGAAATCTCAATACACCTTTTACAGTATAGTGCAGTATAGGGCAAAGGTCTCTCTATTATTTCCTCTTCTGGTCGAATGTTCTTAGCCGGTAGTATTAGACTATTTTCTCTACTGGTTGAAAGTTCTTTGGATACTTGTTATACTCACTGTGGAACTGGTGTTAATCGCATTGTGTAAAAAGGCTGTATGATCCTGTCTCCTCTTTTCCTCCCCTTCTTCCACTGTCCCCAATTCATATCCTGATATTACAGAGTCAGGGGACGAGCTGCAAATGCTTAGTTTGGTGTGTATTGCTAGAGAGGTTTTTTTTTTTTGGGGGGGGAGAGTGCATGTGATTAGCACAGGGCCAATCAGCACTGTCCAGATAGATGGTCAGTCTCATAGGGCAACCAGAGGAGAATGAAAATTCCTCCTACAAGCTTTAAGCAGACACTGATAGAAGTCACAAGACTGCTCTATACTGCTGATGAGAAAAGCTATTTAGCAGTTTATATTTACTAAAACAATTGCATTTCCATGTTCTGTGTACTGTGGGAGACCAGATATAATGAATGCAGGGTTCTGGGTTTAGTAACACTTTAAGGCTAGGTTCACATCTGCGTGTTTTTTAAACCATTTGCAGATCTGCAGAAAGGAACTACAATCCATTAAACCCTATTTATTATATATGCACATCAGTGCAGTTTCCTGTTATTTTTTAGGAAAGGTGCAGGGACTTTTTTAAATATAGTACGGTGTGGTTTTGGCTCCATAGACATCAAGGAATCGCATCAAAAATGCATATACGTGACTTTTGATGTGTTTTTGCTGTGTTTTTCTGCATGACAACAGACCCCTCCTCCTAGCAATATCCACACAACAGTGTGGGTATAATTCATGACTTCTGTAAAAATGCAAACATGATGTTCACAAAGACAAAATGTGAATCGTTTATATAAATAAAATTAAAACACTGACATAATAAATGTAGAGGTACTGACAACCCCATTTAATCCCAAAAATGAGTCAACTTAAATCCGACCTCCACCCAAAAGGACCGTGTCGCCTGACAGATTGCCGTAGGTCGCCTGCCATAGAGAAGTTGTGGACCCGTTCTAGTAGGAGCGACACAAGTCGCTCCGACTTAGAAAAAGGGTCCGGAGCTTCTTTGGGGCGACCCGGAGCGACCTGCATAGACTTCAATGTTATGAAGTCCGTGCCGGCCGCTCCAAGGTCGCGGTGCGAGCAGCGTGCCGCGACCTATGAGGTCGCCCCGGCAAGTCGGATCGCCCCAGTGTGAACGGGGCCTAATACTACATAAAATTATTGTAATACTAATATTTAATTCCGATATATACACAATGTTCCATGTACCACAATATGTTTAACTTAGATCCAACAAAGTCCAATATGTGTATGAGAGGGGGCCAGAACCACTATGTTACTGCAAATCAAACCAATAGTCTGTATAATCCAAATACTAATCTGACATAAATTACTGAGTATTCCACGTGCACCGATGTGATCACTTTCGGAGTGAACCCACCACCATTCACTCTCCGCACTCCCCTTGATTTTGGACCTTATAAAGGTCTCAATACGCTTTTCCCTTCAAGGGGTCAATACAGGATTCTGCAATTAAACTCATTTTCCTGATAGATATCTCCAGGCCTACCTCTATTACCAGGTAGGTACAGCAAGCTCTCCACTGCCACAATTACTCAAAATGAATAGAAATTGGACATAGTATTTACTGCTTTAAAAGCCCTTAAATATTTATTAAAAAAGGTCACGAAATGCACTCACAATGTTGGTACACTAATCCACAGTAGTTTACCACCTTAAAAGTGACTGTATCACATTCCCCCGTATGTGCCCCTTTAAGGGGAAGATTGCAGCATTACCCAACTTCAGTGTCCAGGTGACGTGATGACGTCACTAAGCCCCGTTCTGACACGTTTCGGCACTTTCTGTGACTTCTTCCAAAGGAATCTTTCCAAAGGGTTCAAATTTTAATTGAAAAGAATGAGGGCATTGACCACATATGTTTCTCAATACAAAAATATTTATTGTACAAAAATATCACATCAAAAGGCTGATTAATCCAGAAATACACAGAAGTATCATGTCCCCTGATATACCAAAAATAAAATATTTTAAAAGCATTCCTGCGTTCATTGAAACTGACTGACCAAACCCTCTTGAATTATTCCAAATTAAGAGTGGACAATTTTTTTTATCTTCGCTCTCATATTTACCCTGATACACCACCATGAATTTGAAGCATGCTCAGCACATGTACAGTATATATACGTATACAGTATATGCTGCCTCATATGGGTGGACGTGTATATACATGGACTGAACATACTTCATTATTTATAAGTCTGAACACTAGGACCAATGTAGTTTTATATTTACTTTTTGAGTCATTGACAGAGATATTTTGCAAGAACTTGGCCTCCCATATTATGGTTTTTAATGTTGTCTATTTCTTTAATGGCCGGATTGGCCTTACTTGTTCTCCCAAGGACACATTGTTATGCAGATAAGAAGTGAACACAAAATTTTGAGTAGAGTGAGAAAAGGTTATCACCTTTTTGAGCTTTTTATTGGGGCTCATTTACACTTATGTTGCCCTCTGAAGAGTTACCCACATTGAAATGCTCTTCAGAGGGTGTTTGACAGGCGCACTCCTCCCCACCTATTGTTTTAACGCCTATAAACCCTCAGCACCACTTTACAACCACATGCACTGCAGTACCATAACAGTAAGGGTAAAGTTTGTCTCACCATGATGCAAAACAGCATGCCTGTGGTATATGTCTGTCCCCCCCCCCCCCCCCACCACCTCTCTGTCTGCTGCCTTTGCAAGTTAAGAGGGGAGCGGATGGGGGTTAGTAATAATTCAGTTCAGCCATGTTTTTACAGCCCCCAACCGCAAGTGTAAACCTGGCCATAGATGGATTGAAATTCAGATGGTTCACCAGTAACGGGACAAATTTTGATCAGTTGATGGCTGTCCCAGTTTAAGAGCAATCAATTTAAAGAGGTTGTAAACTCGCATTTTTTTTTTCACCCTGCAAGAGAAAGACACAATGAGCTAGTATGCATCGCATACTAGCTCATTATGCAATACTTACCTTAGAACGAGCCCCCGCCGTGCCGCTCACTCACCTCTATGATGGGCGACATGTCCAGTCGCCCGTCTTCCGGGATCGCGGCATCAGGCCATCTGATTGGCCGGAGCCGCGGTGACGTCACTTCCGCGCACGCGCACGAGAGCCGACAGTCACGGCACGCATGCGCCAGTGACGTCACTGGCTGCATGTAAGGTAAATATCTCCTAAACGGTACATGTTTAGGAGATATTTACAGTACCTATAGGTAAGCCTTATCATAGGCTTACCTATAGGTACAAGTTGTAGAGGAGGGTTTACTTCCTCTTTAAGGACCAACTGCTCTTGAATGGGCTGGTTGGAAAATTTTGCTTCAATCAATGCAGCAGCCAATCGATCAGTGTATTCTGCTGGCGGGAGATTCTCGCTGTCAGAATACAATGACACAGCAATGGGGCTTTTCCCATCCACTTTAAATGTGTGAATGGTATAATCGGTTTAATTTCTTTTGATCACCCGAAAAAAAAACTGAGCCCTCCATTGCCAGCTTAATGAAGAAGTAAGGAAGGCCAAAGCTTTTTTGGCCATACTTCTCCTATGGATCACAAGAGTGCAGTTCATTCTAGATTCCTGTGACTCATTCTCAGCCAACAGCGAGCTCAGGCCCACTGTCGGTTGACGTCACTTAACAGGTCAAGGCTGGGAAAAGCCTTTAGAGTCAGGATACACGCAGATCCCTGGACCGGCAGCTGGCTCAGCCTCTCAGCTGCTCCACTAAGAACTTGAGCCAGCCACTCCCTCCCCTCCCCAGCTCAGTGCTCCAGTGAGTGCTGGAGCCTGGAGGAGAGAGCAAAGAGCTGCTGACTGACCCCACTGCAGAGCCAGCCGAGGACAGATGCAGTATCAGATTGAGTATAAAGCTGGTCATACACGGTTAGAAAATTGTTTAAAAAAAAAAGCATTCAATACGCTTGATCGTTCAACTTTAGAAACGTTAGTGGGCTAATTCTGATTATCGGAATGCAAATTTTTATGCCAAAAAAACAAACCAACATGCTGGATTTTTTTGCGCAGAAAAGAACGATGTTAGCAGTATTAGTAGTGGAATTGATCGACAATAGCGCAAACAAATCTACAGTGCATGTGTGTGTTAAAATGTAACCCTGGATCATGTAATCGATTGATAAAAAAGCCTCCGTTTATGGTGTTATCGATCGATAATATGTCGATAATAGGGCGACATCTACTGATACAGGGATGGCGTTATTGCATGCATGTTGGTCAGATCTTTATAAATCCGACCAATTTTCTAACCATGTATGGCCAGCATGGCTGCCATTCTCTTCATTTCTTGTCCTGTCAGCACCTTGACTATAGGAAAATTACTTCAACCGGTCACAGACAGCAATGCTTGAAAGTTTTAACTCTTCCCCCCTCAATCGAAAAAAAGGTTTTGCTGGAGTTGATCTTAAAGCTCCGCTTGTCTGCATCATCAACCCCTTCGCTGCCACATTTGGCACCTTTTGGGGGGAAGCGGGTACCTGGTTTTGATAGGAACCTGCTCCCACTTCCAGCTCAGTCCACAGCGGCCCTCCCTCCTCCTTCCCCTG
This sequence comes from Pelophylax lessonae, assembly GCF_965119305.1. Lineage (NCBI taxonomy): Eukaryota > Metazoa > Chordata > Amphibia > Anura > Ranidae > Pelophylax > Pelophylax lessonae. Next base: position 551,604,894 of record NC_138769.1, on the reverse strand, counting down.
CAGCCTTATGGAACACTTTACAGGTCCCAGAAGACTACGGCCCATGTCACAAAGCATTGCACGCTTTGCGCATGCGTAGTAGGAAATCGGCAGTGAAGTTGTAAGGCTTCATTGCTGATTTCCCATAGTAAAGAAGGTGGCGCCAGCACCCGAAAACCGATTGAATAATAGACTCGGGTAAGGACACCACTGGATGCCTGGACAGGTAAGTGCCGTAATACTAAAAGTCAGCAACTACAGTATTTGTAGCCTAATTTTTTTTAAGGAGCCCAGAGTTTCTTCTAAGCCTGTGCTTGGTTTCATATATACACACAGTATCTCACAAGAGTGAGTACACCCCTCACATTTTTGTAAATATTTTATTATATCTTTTCATGTGACAACAATGAAGAAATGACACTTTACTACAATGTAGTAGTGAGTGTACAGCTTGTATAACAGTGTAAATTTGCTGTCCACTCAAAATAACTCAACACACAGCCATTAATGTCTAAACCGCTGGCAACAAAAGTGAGTACACCCCTAAGTTTAAATGTCCAAATTGGGCCCAATTAGCCACCTCCCCGGTGTCATGTGACTCGTTAGTGTTACAAGGTCTCGAGTGTGAATGGGGAGCAGGGGTGTTAAATTAGGTGTTATCACTCTCACGCTCTTATACTGGTCACTGAAGTTCAACATGGCACCTCATGGCAAAGAACTCTCTGAGGATCTGAAAAAAATAATTGTTGCTCTACATAAAGATGGTCTAGGCCCGTGATGGCGAACCTTGGCACCCCAGATGTTTTGGAACTACATTTCCAATGATGCTCCACTACACTGCAGAGTACATGGGTATCATGGGAAATATAGTTCCAAAACATCTGGGGTGCCAAGGTTCACCATCACTGGTCTAGGCTATAAGAAGATTGCTGAGACCCTGATATTGAGCTGCAGCATGGTGGCCAAGATCATACAGCAGTTTAATAGGACAGGTTCCACTAAGAACAGGCCTCGCCATGGTTGACCAAAGAAGTTTAGTGCACGTGCTCAGCATCATATCCAGAGGTTGTCTTTGGGAAATAGATGTATGAGTGCTGCCAGCATTGCTGCAGAGGTTGAAGGGGTGGGGGTCAGCCTGTCAGTGCTCAGACCATATGCATCAAATTGGTCTGCATGGCTGTCGTCACAGAAGGAAACCTCTTCTAATGATGATGCACAAGAAAGTCCACAAACAGTTGGCTGAAGACAAGCAGACTAAGGACATGAATTACTGGAACCATGTCCTGTGATCTGATGAGACCAAGATGAACCTTTTTGGTTCAGATGGTGTCAAGCATGCGTGGCAGGAACCAGGTGAGGAGTACAAAGACAAGCGTGTCTTGCCTACAGTCAAGCATGGTGGTAGGAGTATCATGGTTTGGGGCTGCTGGCACTGGGAAGCTACAGTTTATTGAGGGAACCATGAATGCCAACATGTACTGTGACATACTGAAGCAGAGCATGATCCCCTCCCTTCGGAGACTGGGCCGCAGGGCAGTATTCCAACATGATAACAACCCCAAACACACCTCCAAGACAACCACTGCCCTGCTAAAGAAGCTGAGGGTAAAGGTAATGGACTGGGAAAGCATGTCTCCAGACCTAAACCCTATTGAGCATCACTGGGACATCCTCAAATGGAAGATGGAGGAGCGCAAGGTCTCTAACATCCTCCAGCCCTGTGATGTCCTTATGCAGGTGTGGAAGAGGACTCCAGTGGCAACCTGTGAAGCTCTGGTGAACTCCATGCCCAAGAGTGCTGGAAAATATTAACACTTTGGGCCCAATTTGGACATTTTAACTTAGGGGGTGTACTCACTTTTGTTGCCAGCGGTTTGGACAATAATGGCTGTGTGTTGAGTTATTTTGAGGGGACATTACACTGTTATAGAAGCTGTACACTAACTACTTTACATTGTAGCAAAGTGTCATTTCTTCAGTGTTGTCATATGAAAAGATTTAATAAAATATTTACAAAAATGTGAGGGGTGTACTCACTTTTGTGAGATACTGTATATATATATATATATATATATATACAATAAATGACACAGCAATAGACAGGCAACAGACAATAATAATTCTAGTCTACTACTACCTTACTACCAAAAAGCAAAAACAAAAACATCTATATGTTGGCTATATGTAGCCAACATATAGAATTTCAAGAACAAACCTTTGCCATTACAGGTCAATAAATATATTTTTCTTCAGAAGGAAATGATGTAGCCAGCGCGGACTCTTTTTGCAAAAATGCAGCTTATGAGCATGCGCATGCTCGTGTGTGTGTCAGCCCGGTCAGGAAACAGCAGCTCTAATCTCTGGAAAGATATGCTCTGTTTCCAAGCTGGGAGCTCTAGTAATACCATAGGTCAGTAATGTGTTTTCAGAATTCAATGTTGGTTTTTGAGGGGTGGTTCTTCCCCTTTTAGGAAGGGCTTCCTCTTTTTAAAAATATCTTGGTTAGAAAAAAAAAAAAAGTAGTTCACACTTACGCAAGCATTTCCCATTGTATGGGCATTGCTGATCTTTATTTATAACCTTTTATTTTTAGTAGAGAAAGTGAATAGACAGGAAACATTATGACACAGCAGTCACACATTAAAGTGAACATGTACAGTACTTGCCAATACAAGACAATGTAACGGGTTTGCTTTATACGAGACTCAAAGGGAATGCTTTACTCATTTTTCTATGCTCCCCCTTTCATCCCATTGTGAAAATAAAGACTTACAAAGTACCTGTTACTTCAGATATAGGGGAACATTGGTGCAGTTTTAGGTGTCAGAGCAGCCAGTCTTAAGGCCCTAGTACTGTCACATGATGGTGGGGAGGAGCTTGTTAAACCCAATGCAGGTGTTGACTTTGTTACAGGCGGTCCCCGGGTTACAAACATCCGACTTACATATGACTCCTACTTCCTACAGAAACAACAGTAAGTAAAGAGAAATCTACCCCTAGGAAGGAAAATTCACTCCTGTAAGAGTTATGGGGAAAAAGGTGTCTCCACTGAAGTTTTATCACTAATTCTCGTTTCCACAGCAACCCAAAATTTTCAAAATCCAATCTTCATAGAGACAGAAAGTGAGGTTAAAAGGGGTACAGACAGCAAAACAAATGGTACAGGGATGTTAACCCTACTCTATGCTATTCAAAAAACATAAAAATTATTCTTTTGGCTGGGGCTACACTTAAAAAATGTACCTGTTCTGACTTAAAAACAAATTCGACTTAAGAACACCTACAGTCCCTATCTTGTTTATAACCCGGGGACTGCCTGTATAATCATAATTTGCACAGGAATTTTAAGACGGCTTGGTAGTAGATCAGGGCAGCAGAAGGCAATGAGAAAGATAAGTCAGAAAACCTACCTTTTTTATGCCCCTTATAAGGTAAACCTGTTACTCAGCCTAGTTTGGGCAAAGTACAATGGAAATTTTTATACTTACCTGACGGTATTTTTCCTTTCCTGATGCATAAGCATGACAGCATACACGTATGGGTAGACTCTGCTCCTCGCCCAATCAGGACTGGTTATACTAGATAAGTAAGGCGGCATTCTTGTAACTAGACTCAAATGCAAAGACCCCAAGGGAGGGATCTGTATACTGTTATGCCTATGCATCAGGAAAGGTAAATTACCATCAGGTAACTAAAAAACTTTCCGTTTTCCTGACACAAGCATGACAGCATACACGTATGGGATGTAGCACACCAACAAAACCCATAAGGGAGGGCCATGCTGAAGTGTTTTAATCAGCATATCCTTAGACTCGTTTAGAACTGAAGTCAACACCCCTGTTTCCAATGTTGCTTGATTAACTTTGTGATAGGCTAAAAATGGTTTTAAGTTTATGAACCTAGTTGGTATCCTGTAAAAATAATTCAGGACCTATGAATTCTGCCTATGAGCATGCCACCCCTCTGATAACGTGGGCTCTGCACTAGATTGATTAATTCATCTTTGCCCTATAAGCCCCCTAGGCTACTTTGACCCAAGATGATGCCATTGACAGTGAAAAAGTATTTTTCTGACACCGCCAGGCCTGAAGAGGCCACTGTGTGACCTTCTAGAGAAGTACCACTTCCAGTTCCATGTGTTTGTTCCACATCGGTTCCACTACTCAAGCTTGTGGTGACTTAGACATTTCAGTTTGGACATGCTGGAAGGGCGATGACCTGTTCTAGATGCAAGGATGCAGACCTTTGTATGGTGCTGGAGAAGAAGAAACTAGAGCTATCTTGTTTGATAATGGTAGCAATAAGGTAGTTTACCGCTTGACGCTTGGATATCTGAAATCCTTCTCCTAGACATAATAGCCTTATACTGCTTTAGTGTCACGGAAAATATTGAGGAAGTCTTGCTCAGAAGAATGGAGGAGTGGGACGAACTGTTAGTTGTTTACCGGGCACTCGGGTTCGGCACATCACGTATCTGCTGGACAGAGTATTGGGTGGGACTGGGGAAGACCCAGCTGTCATGTACACATGGGTACCAATGACAAAGTTAGAGGAAGGTGGAGAGTCCTAAAAAACGATTTCAGGGACTTAGGAGCTAAATGAATGAGTAGGACCTTCAAGGTAGTATTCTCAGAAATGTTACCTGTACCTCGAGCCACGCCAGAGAGGCAGCAGGAGATTAGGGAAGTTGATAAGTGGCTGAGGAGCTGGTGTAGTAAGGAGGGGATTGGGTTCCTGGAGAACTGGGCCTACTTCTCAGTCAGCTACCGACTTTTTAGTAGGGATGGACTATACCTAAATTGGGAGAAGATGGGCAAAAAGTTAGAGAGGCTTTTAAACTAGTTGAAGAGGGGGGAGAGTCCAGGTGTAGAATTGGCCAGCGGGGAGCAAAGTTAAGCTAAGCTAATATCTGCATTAATGCAGATATTAGCGGTAGGGGGTGCAGAGATCCAAAACCCAAGGTAGGTAGGTTGACAAATCGAAAGTACAGCCTCATAACATCTAACAAGGATTTAGTGTGCAACCAAGCAAAATTACGAGGCTTGTCCTAGAAGTCTGGCCAACAGGATGGGAGAACTGGAGCTGCTAATGCATGAGGAGGATTTTGATTTTGTGGGAATTCCGGAGACTTGGTTTGACAGCCCTCATGATTGTCTGGCAACCATTCAGGGGTATTCCCTATATCGCAGAGATAGAGAGGGTAAAAAATTGGGAGGGGTATGCCTGTATATCAAGAACAATTTGCAAGTAAATATGAGGGGACAATATCACGAATGGAGCTAGGGAGGAGGTAGTATCCCTATGGGTAGAGCTTAAAAGTGAAGGTACTATGGGGAAAGTAATATTGGGTGTATGCTATAGGCACCCCAACCAGAGGAAGGAGGGGGAGTCTGACCTTCTATCACAACTTCGAATGGCAGCAAGGATGGGAAATGTCATTATAATGGGGGATTTTAATTATCCAGATATAGACTGGGCAGAAGGAACTGTGCATTCATCTAAGGCTCGCCATTTCCTAAATGTTTTGCAGGACAATTTCATGGGTCAGATGGAGAATGCACAGACAAGAAACAATGTGTTACTAGACCTACTGATTACTAACAATAAAGACCTGATCGCGGATGTAGAAATAGGGGGCAACTTAGGAAACAGTGACCATAGGTCAATTAGTTTCAGTATAAATGATAGAAATAGGAAACACAAGGGTAATACAAGGACACTGAATTTCAAAATAGCCAACTTCCCTAAACTGCGCTCTTTGCTAGACAATATAAAAAGGTAAAGAATCCTAGGAACAAAAGAGCACAAAGGAGAAATTGGAGTGCTTTAAGAACATACTAAATAAAGGGATAGGCCAGTGCATTCCAAAGGGCAAAATGTTTAAAAGAGCTAAAATAAACCCTGTGTGATGTTAAAGTTAAAAACATGTCACAGGAAGCAACCTCATGGTTAACAGAAGACAGACTCAGAACTAGACTTGAAAAACTTAACATTAATAAGTTGGGGGACCAGATGGCTTACACCTGAGGGTCCGTAAAGAACTCAGCCAGGTGATAGCCAGACCATTGTTTTTAACTTTTATGGATAGTCTACTGATGGGAATGCTACTGGCAGATTGGAAAAAAGCCAAATGTGGCACCAATATTTAAAAAAGGGCTGAGATATATCCCTGAGAATTACAGTCCGGTTAGCCTAACATCAATAGTCTGCAAGATTTTCGAGAGGATGATAAGAGACTATATACAAGATTTTAGTAATAAAAACTGTATCATTAGTACTAATCAGCATGGATTCATGAAGAATTGTTATTGCCAGACCAATCTATTAACCTTCTATGAAGAAGTAAGCTGCCATCTAGATAAAGGAAGTCCTGTTGATGCAGTGTATCTGGACTTTGCAAAGGCATTTGATACAGTTCCCCGCAAACCCTTATTGTACAAACTAAGGTACGTAGGTATGAACCATTGGGTGAATACCTGGATTGAAAACTGGCTCCAGGGGCGAGTCCAGAGGGTGGTGATAAATGGGTGGTACTCAGATTGGTCGGATATGGAAAGTGGGGTCCCCCAAGAATCTGTCCTGGGACCAATCCTGTTTATTTATTCATAAACGACTTAGAGGATGGGATAACCAGCACAATTTCAGTATTTGCAGATGATACTAGGCTTTCCTCCTCTATTGGAATTTGGATTTGGAAACCTTACAAGCAGACCTGAACAAAATAATGCGGTGGGCAACTATATGGCAAATGAGGTTAAATCTTGAAAAATGTAAGGTAATGCACTTGGGTGCCAGAAATATAAAAGAAATTTACTCGCTAGGGGGAGAACCTCTGGGTGAATCTAACATGGAAAAGGACCTGAGGATCCTGGTGGACAACAAGTTTAGTAGTGGCATGCAATGCCAAGCTGCTGTAAGCAAAGCCAAGTAGAATACTGGCATGCATAAAAAAGGGGATTCACTCCAGAGGTAAAACGATAATTCTCCCACTCTATAAGACTCTGGTCCGGCAGCATCTTGAGTATGCTGTCCAGTTCTGGGCAACAGTCCACAGAAAGGGTGTACTGGAACTGGAGTGAGTCCAGAGACAACCAAGGGCAACAAAGATAATTAGAGGAATGGAGGATGTCAGCTATGAGGAAAGACTACAAGCATTGAACTTATTCTCTCTGGAGAAGAGATGCTTGAGAGGGGATATGATATCAATGTAGAAATACCATGCTGGTGACACTAGAACAGGGACCAAACTTTTCAGCGAAAGAGAATTCAATAAGACACGTGGCCACTCACTAAAATTAGAAGAGAAGCGGTTTAACCTTAAACTGCATTAAGGGTTCTAATTTTAAGATTTATTAAAATTGTATTCCTTCTTGCCATGCAGATGGGAGATTACCATTACCATCCGTTTGGCACTGAGGCCTCTTAGGCTGTGTTGCCCATACGACTTCAACGCTTGGGAATCACTGCACCCCCGATGTTAGCCGCTTCGTCCTCTATTGGCATATGTCATTGACTCTGAGCTAGGAGGTCACTGAAGTGAATACCAAGAAAGTAAATATATTGTGATGATTGGTATGACAGGAAGCTGATGAAAGCTGAAAAGATTAACTAACTATCTTTAGCCATCACCAACGGGACTTGTCTTATATGTGGGGTCATCTTCTCTGGAGTAGGAAGCGAATCTTCCATTACCTTAGAATGTCAAATCATATGTTGATTTTTATATGTTGAAGCAATGTTTGAGAAAAATGTCTTGAGTATGTGGAAAGGACAAAGGTTGTTGAATGGTCCTGAAGTAAAACTCTCAGGAGCATGGGTTTGCTGAAAAGTGTATGCACACATCAGCTAGTTCTAGATAAAACTATGGCTGCTTTATCTGATGGTTCGAGTGATTGCTCTCAATAACTCCATATGAAGTTTTGGATTTTGATTCTTTGTTCCTAGCGAGGAGCAGACTTGGCTTTCAGGGACCAAAGAAAGACGATTATGGATCTTTCAATCTCTTGTATAGCTCATATCAGGCCCTGTCATCAACTCTTTGTTCTGGGCCTAGGTGACTAGCCAAAAGGAATAGTCCCAAATTTAGACATCACTGATTCCATCTTGAATAGCAGTCGATTCACTTTAGAAAGAGGCATTTGCATTCAGTGTGTTAAGCCATAGGGCTTGACTAACCACACAGAGAACTAGAGGAACAGCATACTGCATCGCTGGCAGGGCCGGTGCTAGACTATTTTGCGCCCTAGGCAAGACCAGCTACATGCACTCCCCCTCCCCCCAAAAAAAAACAAATCAAAAATAAGCTTTAAACATTTTTTAAAACACGGTCACTGCACTATGGGTCTGCAGGGTTTTGGGTAGAAATACACCTGCATCTGTGGGTTCACTGGAAAAAAGATTGTCCCTGCATCCTTGGTGTTACTGAAATAAAAAATTTCCTGCATTGGTGGTTTCACTGGAAGGACAAATGTCCTTGTGTCCGTGTTGTTCATATTCCTATCGCACACCTTCCTGGTTTGTAGGCTCATGTATACTGGGTGCTGAAGCGATCACCAGTTGGCAACTGGATTAGTTACAAGAAGATACATATTCGCCAGCACACCAAGGATCTTGCAAAAGCAGTCCAAAAAACTTTATTCAAGATAAGATCACATCAGAAAAATATAGTGCAATGTTTCGGAGCCGCACAGACCCCTTTATCACATGCCTGACGAAGGGGTCCTGTGCGGCTCCGAAACGTTGCACTATATTTTTCTGATGTGATCTTATCTTGAATAAAGTTTTTTGGACTGCTTTTGCAAGATCCTTGGTGTGCTGGCGAATATGTATCTTCTTGTGTCTGTGTTGTCACTGGAAGAAAGAAATTTTCCCTGTGTCCATCATATATGATGTGCACCAGTAAATTTAAGGGGCTTTGGTGGTAGGAAGCTGACAGTGGGGTACAGGGGGGGATGAAGATGACAGGGGTGGGATGGTAGGAAACTGACAGGGTGGATGAAGATGACAGAGGGTGGGATGGTAGGAAACTGACAGGGGGGATGAAGATGACAGTGGGTGGGATGGTAGGAAGATGACAGGGAGGGATGGGGGGGGGGTTGTGAAGATGACAGGGGTGGGATGGTAGGAAGATGACAGTGGGGTACAGGGGGGGATGAAGATGACAGGGGGTGGGATGGTAGGAAGATGACAGGGAGGGACGGGGGGTGAAGATGACATGGGGTGGGATGTAGGAAGATGACAGTGGGGTACGGGGGGATGAAGATGACATCTAACCACACTTCCCATACTGCCCAGGGTGGTTCTTATTGTGATTTCCTTTACACTGCTCCTCCTGGCAGTACATTCAATGTATAGCGGTTTTCTTTAGAGCCAGAGAGGACACCTGTCACTGTTGAAGGAACAAGTTGCCTCTTTTCCTTTGGGGAGTGGTGACGGTATTAACCTCCCTTGCGTTCCACCACACCAGAAGTGACGTATCACGTTAGCTGTGAAGACCGGACATACGTCGACGCGTTTCGCTCCTCCTTGTGGGCGTCATCAAAGACATGTGGTGGAACGCAAGCGGAAGTAGCGTTGGAAGGCACGCCGCTATACACCATTATACAGTTCTAGGAGGATGGTAGGAACACTATCCACTAGACGCCGGGGATAATTTATTATAAGGCTTGCAATTTATTTGGAAATGTGAGTGTATTTCCTATGGTCACTTTGATCTATTAAATTTATCTAATTGGAACGTACTGCAGCATTGGTCTTTTTTATGCCTATTTGCATATCCATATGGGAAGGCTATCCTGAAGGCACCCAAGCTTATCCACTTACCCAAAAGCCTGTTAGACCCCAAGACCATAAGGCCTTAAGGGGTCCACATAATCTGGTAAGTGGACTCACGTGTGGGGAAGAGGGCACGTGTGGATCTATTCGTATAGCACTTGGGAGAACGTTCTTATTACCGTATTTATCTGCGTATAACACGCACTTTTTCCTCCTAAAAATGGAGCAAAAAGCAGCAGTGCGTGTTATACGCCGATATTAAAAAAAAAAAAAAAGTCCAGGAAGCATCGCCGAGAGCAGAAGGGGCGGGCCGGGTCGAGGAGAAGGAAGGACGAGCTGTCATAAGAGCAGAAGGGGGCGGGCCGGGCCGAGGAGAAGAGAGAACTAGCGAGCGCAGTCATCAGAAGTCCCGCCTATGACAGACGTCACACGTCTCGGCAGAGAAGGCGGGACTTCCGATGACTGCGCTCGCTAGTTCTCTCTTCTCCTCGGCCCGGCCCGCCCCCTTCTGCTCTTATGACAGCTCGTCCTTCCTTCCCCTCGGCCCGGCCCGCCCCCTTCTGCTCTTATGACAGCTCGTCCTTCCTTCTCCTCGACCCGGCCCGCCCCTTCTGCTCTCGGCGATGCTTCCTGGACTTTTTTAAAACAGATTCGGAGTCGGACAGTTCCAATGGCGCTTGCGAGGCTGCATATATGGACACTGCTGGTAAAGGCTGCATATATGGACACTGCTGGTAAAGGCTGCATATATGGACACTGCTGGTAAAGGCCGCATATATGGACACTGCTAGTAAAGGCTGCATATATGGACACTGCTGGTAAAGGCTGCATATATGGACACTGCTGGTAAAGGCTGCATATATGGACACTGCTGGTAAAGGCTGCATATATGGACACTGCTGGTGGGCTGCATATATGGACACTGCTGATGAGGATGCATTGCTGGACACTGCTGATGAGGATGCATTGCTGGACACTGCTGATGAGGCTGCATTCATGGGCACTGGTGAGATGTCATTTGATGTAAAAAAAAAATGTTCTGAGTTCAAAGCTGTTTATTTTAAATTTAAGCTTTGTTCCTGAAATTTCTCTCCAAATATTTAGGTGCGTGTTATACGCCGGCGCGTGTTATACGCCGATAAATACTATTTGCATAAAGAAGTTTCACAGTGGACATTTGTGTTTTTGGCACTGAACTTTATTTGGACACTGCTTTATATTATTATATATTTTATTTTTATATATTTTTTTTGCAACTTTTTACATATTATTTGGACACTGATATTTTTTATGCATATGTAAATCACCACTGGTTTATTTGAATTATTGTTTTAGATCACTTAAACTTAGCGTTGTGTTTATATACCTACACATTCTACAAGAATTGCTCAAGAAGATGTCTAAAGATCTTCTTGTAGTACTTATTTTGCTTTTTCCTCATTGCTGGGTAGAATGTCATCGCTTGGTCGGCTCTGTCGACACCTCTCATGGTGTTATTGTAGTCTATCACTACTTGAGGCTTCACAATTTCTTTCCTAGCTTTCGTGTGTACCATAACAGTGGAGGTATTATGAATTGTACTCATTAGGCACACATCTTTCTTCGCAGTGCCATCATTTTACCTTTCTGCCAGGCAACCATTTCTCCAGTCTTCAGCTTCTTATTGCCAAACGTTGGCAGCATGTTGCGCCGGTTAGCCCTAATGGTTCCATAGGCATCTGTTTTGTTTTGCAGAAGAAACTCATAAAGTTCAGGAGACGTATAAAAGTTGTCGGTTGTTGCACAATAGCCCTGATTTAGCAATGGCTCAATGAGTGAAATAAAGGAAGATGTTGCCATTCCATAGTTGCTGTATTTTGGATTGAATTTTGTTCCTTTTCCAGTGTATATGACTGAATTCCAAATGTTGCCAGTTGACGATTTGCATAGCATGTAGGATTTTATGCCAAATCGTGCCCTCTTTGATGCAATGTATTGTACCCAGCTGAGCCTTCCCTTATATGCCATTAGACTTTCATCTCTGCTGATATCTCTTTCTGGCACATAGCTCCGTTGGAAATTCTTTAGAATCATTTGAGATACTTCACAAATTTTCTTTAGTTTTGGTGCAGGAAGAGTAGTTTCATCAAATTCTTTATTGTTTTCAAAGTGTAAACATTTCATGATCAGGGAAAATCTGTACTCTCACATGACCGTGCCAAAGAATGGAGTGGCAAGTAATGTATTAGTTGTCCAATACCACTTCTGCAGGGGTTTCCCCACCACTCCCTGAAGTATTATTAGGCCCAAAAATTTCCAATTGTCCTCTTTGGTCACTGGTTCCCACTTTCTGCTTCTTGAAAACTTCTGATGCAGAGTAGCTAATTGTTGCTCTTTGTACTGGTTTGTCTCAGTAACAACTCTTTCAAAAAACTCATCGGTCAGAAATAATTGTAAGTATGCCAAGGGGTTGTCGTGCTTAACGTCTAATTTCATACCAGGTGCTCCAGTAAATAGAAATCTTGGGGGCGCTGCCTGATCCGTACCGCAGTAAATAGAGCAGCAAGTTCGCACATCACTGAGCTCAGTCGCAGAATCGTCTCTGTGTCTCTTTCAGTGTCCGATGACGAATTTCCCCACTAATCACTATTGCTCAATTCTTCAAGTAATTCCAATTCAGTATCACTGTTTTCTATCTGGTCTAAAACTGCTTTTGACCTAAAGGAACTCTTTTTGGACACCATGGAAGTTTCCAGGCAGAAAGAACACTAAAAGTGCAAGCAGGGCACTGGACAAATCACTAGGGACAAAACTGAGGTGAACTGGTTTCACACAGTAATGTAATCATGACAGATTACAATGTATTACAATGTGTATGTGTGTGTTTTGTTTTTATTTTTTTTAAATTCCCACCGGGTTCCGCCCCCCTGCGTCGTGGCGCTTGCAGGGAAGGGAACCCGGAAGACGAATGCCGGCATCGGCCGAAGGACAGAGCGGGAGGACATCGGGGATCGCAGGGACAAGGTAAGTCATCACTACAGGGTAATCCCAAGTGTGGCTCGGGGTTACCGCTTTTGGTACTGAAAATTAACACCGAGCCACACTCGGGATCACCGCCAGGGAGGTTAAAGACTGGAAAGTTTTACCATCCATACTGCCCGCGCACTTTTTTTTTTTGAGGATAGTATACCTACCTGACCCTCACCTTAATGATCATGGCTGGTCTCTTGGTAAGCTCATACCTTAAGGATATGAAAAAATGAAAAAACACATATGAGGAGGAGAGGGCTGCACACCCCCAAAAAAATTGTAGAAAAAAAAAGGTAGATTCCACCAGGGGTTATTTGGCAGACTATAACTATTGAAAACAGAATTATAAAATTATACAATATTATTAGCAATTCATTAAAAAATTCCACATGAGATAAAATGTGAGCTCTGGTTAAAATGTTGACCCATCCAAAATGATAACAGGAAAAAATTGTTTGGAGCAATATATAGATGATTACACAATCCCAACCAAAAAATTGGTATACCGATGCGTTTCAACCTATTCTGTGATGGTCTTCTTCAGGGTCTATGTGATTTCTACAAAATACAATATAATGTTAGGAATACAATATACAAAACATATCAAAATGTCTATAAGGGTATAGCCCATATATTTACCATTGAGCAGATGGGTATCTTTTAGGCAGAGATTTTCTATTGGTCCGAAATCATCCTTAGAGAGCCCTCCAAGCACCCAGGACGGGTAGAGAAAAAGACAGACTTGCCACTCCCAGCACAAATCCCTCCAATCCCTCCTCTGAGCACCAATTCCCCCCATCTCCCCTCCCAGCACAACTCCCCCCAATCCCTCCACAAATTCACAACCCCCTCCCCAAGCACAAATTGCCCCCTCCCCCTCTTAGCAGAAATACCCCAGCCCCCCTCCTAGCACAAACATTCCCCCCAATTCCCCCTTGTGACTCAAATCCCTCAAATCATCCTACTAGCACCTACCCCCCCCCCCCCCCACAAACCCCCTTTACACTTCCTAGCATAGAGAGCTGCCAATCCCTCCTCCTGCACAAACATCCCAGCCATAAATTATTTTGGGCACAATTTTACTGTAAGCTCCACCCCCTCCCAACCAGGGGGAGACCACTGCAAAGCCAGGAGTAAGTGCGCTGTGTTGTGCTCTCCCCTCTTGTCAGAACAACACTCGTCCATGTAGCACAGGAGACAGGATCGCTCATACATTGCATCGGACTGTACACACACAAACACAGTTTGATCACCGGCTTCTACCCACATTTCCTGCTGTCGGGAGATGAGCAGCCCATAGAGGAGGTAGGGGGCGGTAATCAAACTATGTGTATGTGTGTGCAGTCCGTTGCAATGTAAGAGCGATCCTGTCTCCTGTGCTGCATGGACGAGTGTTGTTCTGACAGGAGGGGAGAGCACAACACAGCGCACCTCCTTCTAGCTATTTTCTCTCCACCACTTCTACAGGCTACTGTTCCCATTGTCCCGGCTCTGAATGTGGGCGGGACAAGTAGCTAAAAGCTGGCAAGAGGGAGAGGGGGAGAAACTGGCTTTCAGCTGGCAGAGGAAGAAGCACACAATGCCTCGTTCTCTCATTGATCCCCCTCCCCAAGATCCTCCCACTGTCCAGGCCCCCCTGTGTGCCCGGACCCCATACAGGAGTACCGTTAGTACCCCCCTGATGGAGGTCTGGCTATGAGTTGTGTGGCAGCTATGCGTTTAATGCCTGCTTTTGGCTGCTAAATGTCGATGGCTGCTATACGTTAAGGGCTGCTATGTGTTTAATGATTGTTATGCTTTAACCTGTTATGTCTAAATGATGGAGTGAAGTTCAGTGCTCTGCTTAACTTTACAGTGCCTTTAGTAATTTGTCTATTACACATCTATTGGTAATTACTTTTTCTGAGAGAATAATCCTAGCTCACAATAGCATATATGTCGATTTGCTGCTTCAATGTCTGCAGATGGATGTGTGGATGACCACTGAAAGTGTATTAATGCTAATGTCCTAGCCAATACTTCTAGGCATTTATTAGGACCACAAACCTGCAGCTCATATTCTTGAGGTATAAAAAAAGAAAGATTCCCCCAGGGTTTTTTTTTGGCAGCAAATAATTTTTGAAAAAAGAATTATAAAATTATATAATTTTATTAGCAATTAATTAAAAAATTCCACATGGGATAAAATGTGAGCTCTGGTTACAATGTTGTCCCATCCAAAATGATAACAGGAAAAAATTGTTTAGAGCAATACATAGATGATTACACAATCACAACCAGAAAATTGGTACCCCGACACGTTTCAACATATTCTGTGATGGTCTTCTTCAGGGGGTATGTGATGTCTACAAAATACATTATAATACAATATACAAAACATATCAAAATGACTATAAGGGTGAAGGTCATTTTGGGCATTCTGTAATTGTGTTTATAGCATGCAAATAGACAATCACTATCTCCCCATTGGCAGACATACAGTGCTAAAACACAATTACAGAATGCTCACTGTGACCTCACTGCCCTTGATTGAATACATATTCCCGATCGTGGAGGTGATTGGAATAAAGCTTTGTTACAGCATGAACAAAGGTGGATCTTTAGATTAAGAGCCACCTTTCCCCTAGGATTGAACAAATCGATATCTTTTGCCCCACTTTTCAAAGGTTTTGCATCAGGCAAAACACGATGACTAATTCATCCATCCCCAGATGACCAATTTTTGTTTAATGTGTTTGCAGTACATCTGTGAAAAATAGGATACGAAAGACCGCGCGTGATCTGAAGTTGCTGACAACCCGGAAGTCTGGGAACAAATGTCCCAGAGAAAAAAATAAATAAATCGGATGAGAAATTTCGTGAACATTTATACACTGTCAACTGAAAACGGTAATGAACGCTTAGCAAGAGAGATGAAAATCGGAGGATATTTCGTCCGATTTCCGTCAAGTGTGTACGGGCCTTAAGTCGTTCACTCTGAGATAATCAATCATGACCTTGTATACAGATAAGCTCATCAATATGAAATAACATGCAATAATTCAAAGTATCTAGAATTATATTATAACTGTATCTTGTACATAGCTCTCTTTCTCTTTTCTCTTTAATATGCAATATTGCAGTATTACAAATATCTTTACTTCCGATAATAATGATTGTAGTTTATAGATAAATGTGATAATTTATTGTCATAGATGTGATATTTTCTATTGTTTTCCAGAACTTCTTGTTAGTCCCTTCATTCAATAACGGGTGGATTCTGATCGACTGCCTTCCCGGCATGGGGGAAAGGTTGGCCTCCATGGGACTGTCTCCCATTGGTCCTTCGTAGCTGACTTCTGGGCCGTGACTAACACCCGACCACAGGGAGTCAGCTGTCTCATGCCGGCGGCATTCAGTGATTACTTCCCAGTCTGAGGTGCTGGTGCGCATGCGTGGCACCACTTGGTTGATGCTGGGCCTGGATGCCGCGTCATTGGTATACCCCGAAGTGATGACAGAGGTCCGGGTTCTCCTTCCAGAACACCAGGAGAGTCACGCGGTGACTGACCATTGCGGCCTTGGGCACCAAGGAGGAGTGGGGGACACCTGCATCAAATTGTGCTAAATTAATTAAGCAATTGGGGGCACCTATATAAATCAAACTACAGAGCAGGCACTTGTAAACCTTTTTGGGTCCAGTGCGGAGGGTTTTGGATGAATGCTATTTGTGGCGGTCTATGTGAGTAGAAATCTTCCTATAACTGTTTTGAATTTTTTCTTTTTTCTCACTATATAGCGCATAGTTGGTGTTTTCATTCTAAATATATGAACTGAGGCTTACAACTCGATCTGCCTATGAGGCCCATTCATAGGAATAGATAGTTTTATACATAACAATTTTACAAGTACCAATACTATTTATTATTTTTTCCATTTTATTCATTATTTTTGCACTCACATCTGGGATAGCCTCTGCGCTCCGGCTCACTCCGGTACTCGCCATCTTGCTCCTCCACACACGTGTCTCCCTCTCAGCCCCACCCAAAAGCAGAAGTAATTTATAGACTCTCTTCCCCTCTTCGGATTGGCTGTGCGTGGGCAGTGTCTCCACCCACGACTCCAGATTGGCGGTGGCTCCTCCTGTTAGGCAGATCTCTCCAGCACGTGCTTTCCCATGTGGTACAGTAACCCCTTCCATGCCGCTCCTTCTCAGCTGAGCCTGTATGGAAGTTACTGTAAAGCGGACCGTGCCCTTCAATTTGCACGCATCCGCCATCCTTGTCTGTACTAGGGCCCCAGCTGCGCCTCCATCACTCTGAGCCAGCTGACCCTCTTTGCTATTTAGTAGAATTGTCCCGCTGTCAGGCATTGCAATTCTCTTCACAGCACTTGTACAGGCAAGACTCGCCATACTGTCTAGGAAAAATGTCCCGCTGTCATTAGATGCATGGTCAACAATTTTCTTTACAGCATCCTCTTTGCCACTACTTTGGAAGAATGTCCCGATGTCATTGGATGCACGGCCAACATTTTCCTGCATAGCTCTGGCACACACATGGACACCGGCACACCGATCTATGTGCTCTGGGCCGCTATTTTCCATGTCCACACTTGCACCATCTACTGTTAGGCAGACACAGTCAATTTTTACAGCAAGATGCAACTCTCCCGCTCTACAGCACATTATTTGAGCAGACAATTCACAGTCCCGACAAAGGTTCTTCCTTTGCCGTTGGCAACCATCACTGTGAATTTGATTCTTCATCCCACTCTCCCTATCTCCTGTAGAGCAGGCCTCACACTCCACTTGAGCATTAGAACACATTTCTTAGGAGAAAAATTTAATTTTCAGAAATTTTCTTCAGTCGTTGCCATAAGCAACCATTTCGGTAACACAGGGTGATATCCCAGATGAGCCCCCAAATTTAGCACTGCCCCCTAGAGGACTGCTCAGAATTACACTTTCTGGATTCCCCTGGGTTACCCTTAGAAACTAACAGCAGATAAACAGCAATTAAAGTTCTTAGCTCATCCAGGGGATGTTACTTTTGTGTTTTTATTGAGAACTTGGATAGGAGAAGGGATGAGTGGGATACTCCAACTTTTAACTATTCACAGTCTTAAAGACAGCTAACTGTAGAATGTGGCAAGGCCACTGCTTCACTCTGCCACTGAAGTAAAGATGCTTTAAATGTTCCTGCTTGAATATTCTCTTCAGGGATCTAAGCTTGGCATCCCCTTTACTCTCACTGCCTGTGTGCTGACACCCGTCCACTTACTCTAGCCTCTGGAGTGGTCCCCGTCCTAGCAGACCCCTGGGCAAGTTCCTCTGTACTGACAGACACTGTTTTTCCAGATTTACCATTGCCTCCAAACACCACCAGTCAGCCTCCACCGGACCTCTGGGTTCAGCCACACTTTCTGATTCACCAGGCTGAATCCCTGTGACCACCTTCCACAGCTTCAGAAGAGGAGACAGCCGTCACCCTCCATCTGGGACTTGGCTTCCCACCCAAAGACCCCCTGCCACATGTGCCCTTGGCTTTTATAGCATTTCCTAGCTGACCCACTGAGACAGCTACAAAAGCCTGTGTGTCATTGGCTGGGTTTCATCCACTGTCCAACAGGCCTCCCCATTGGACACAGTGGGGACACTTCCTCAGACCAGATAAATCACACATGGACGGATGGAACAGGCCTAACTAACAGATCCTGCTCCCTGTTAAGCGGGGAGCACATAGATTTGCCTGCTGCTCTGCTGTTAAGCAGACAGAGCCAAAAACTATTCTGTCTATCCAGCACCTGACTAGGAGGGTGCTACACAAGTCCATATAATTTTCCTTGACATTGCACGACACAGTCACTTTCCAAGCCACAATGACTTAAGTTTTTAGGTCATCTATAAATTTACATTTAATCGTATCACTTTTCATTATGTTTTTTCCCACATTTTTAACATTTATGGTTTTCCACAATTTTTGGTGCACTACTTCATTCTATTCTGGTTATATGGTTCTATAGGCAGACCGCCCCAGATGCACTTATCAGGTCACTCTGCCAGATAGTCCCTCCCACTTATTCATTGATTCAAATTCTTTGTATATATAATTTATATCCTCCACATTGGAGAATGTATTTGCAGGCAGACCTCCCACTACCTCATATGTTGCTTCAAATGTGACTCTTTGCAAGTCAATAATTTTCTATACCCATCCTGGGTATTTGGAGGGCTCTCTAAGGATGACTCCGGACCAATAGAAAATCTCTGGCTAAAAGATACACATCCACTCAATGGTAAATATATGGGCTATACCCTTATAGCCATTTTGATATGTTTTGTATATTGTATTCCTTACATTATAATGTATTTTGTAGACATCACATACCCCCTGAAGAAGACCATCACAGAATAGGTTGAAACGCGTTGGGATACCAATTTTTAGGTTGTGATTGTGTAGACATCTATGTATTGCTCCAAACAATTTTTTTTCTGTTATCATTTTGGATGGGTCAACATTGCAACCAGAGCTCACATTTTATCCCATGTGTAATTTTTTAATTAATTGCTGCCAAAAAAACCCTGGGGGAATGTTTATTTATTTACAACAAGGATATGAGCTGCAGGTTTGTGGTCCTAATAAATGCCTGGAAGTATTGGCTAGGACATTAGCATTAATACACTTTCAGTGGCCACCCACACATCCATCTGCAGACATTGAAGCAGCAAATGGACATATATGCTATTGTGAGATAGGATTATTCTCTCAGAAAAAGTAATTACCAATAGATGTGTAATAGACAAATTACTTAAGGCACTGTAAACTTAAGCAGAGCACTGAACTTCACTCCAGCATTTAGACATAACAGGTTAATGTATAACAATCATTAAACACATAGCAGCCCTTAACGTATAGCAGCCATCAACGTTTAGCAGACAAAGCAGGCATTAAATGCATAGCTGCCATACAACGCATAGCCAGACCTCCATCAGGGGGGTACTACCCTGAGGGGTTGGGGGTGTGTGCTTGGATTTGAGGTGGGTGGTGGGATTTGGGGGCAAAGATTTGTGCTGGGAGGAGGAATATCTGCATTTTTGTTTGGGGAGAATATTGGCTTGCAGACAGAATTTATGCATAGAGGGTAATTGTGCTGATTAGTGCAGTTTTTTTTTTTTTTTTGAGGGGGAGGGTTTTATGCTGAGATAATATCATTTTTAAACTCTTGACGGGAAAGGGGGGGGGGTTGGGGGCAGGCTAGGCTATACGGGGCCCCGGGATTTCTAGAGGCAGCCCTGCAAATACCAGTCATTAATACTGAAGTATTACTATATCATAAGAAGCACAAGGAAGGGTTATTATAACTCAGACCAATAGCTCTGGCAGGATAACCTACAAAGGTTGAAAGCAGCAAACCCAGGTGTTAAAGCATAGACAGTAATCCAACCTGCAGAGCCAGGCATCGCTGAGTTATTAGGAAAGACTCAACTTTGCACAGCTTCCCTCTGCTGACCAGCTTTACAAAGATGCAGATTTCATTTTCCAGCAAGACCTGGCACCTGCCCACACTGCCAAAAGTACCAATACCTGGTTTAATGATTATGGTATCACTATGCCTGATTGGCCAGCAAACTCACCTGACCTAAACCCCATAGAGAATCTGTGGGATACTGTCAAGAGGAAGATGAGAGACATAGAGACATCAGACTTAACAATGCAGATGAGCTGAAGGCCGCTATCAAAGCAACCCTGGGCTTCCATAACTCCTCAGCGGTGCCACAGCCCGATCATCTCCATGCCACACCGCATTGATGCAGTAAATCATGCAAAAAGAGCCCCGGCCAAGTATTGAGTGCATACTATACTGTATATTGACATCAGTGGCGTCTCCAGCTTTCATATTTAGTGGGGGAGGGGGGGGCACATGGAGGGACAGGGACAAAAGGGGGCAATTTTATATATACAGTGGGTACGGAAAGTATTCAGACCCCCTTAAAATTTTCACTCTTTGTTATATTGCAGCCATTTGCTAAAATCATTTAGGTTCATTCTTCTTCCTCATGAATGTACACATAGCACCCCATACTGACAGAAAAACACAGAATTGTTGACATTGTTGCAGATTAATTAAAAAAGAAAAACTGAAATATCACATGGTCCTAAGTATTCAGACCCTTTGCTCAGTATTTAGTAGAAGCCCCCTTTTGATCTAATACAGCCAGGAGTCTTTTTGGGAAAGATGCAACAAGTCTTTCACAACTGGATTTGGGGATCCTCTGCCATTCCTCCTTGCAGATCCTCTCCAGTTCTGTCAGGTTGGATGGTAAACGTTGGTGGACAGCCATTTTTAGGTTTCTCCAGAGATGCTCAATTGGGTTTAAGTCAGGGCTCTGGCTGGGCCATTCAAGAACAGTCACGGAGTTGTTGTGAAGCCACTCCTTCGTTATTTTAGCTGTGTGCTTAGGGTCATTGTCTTGTTGGAAGGTAAACCTTCGGACCAGTCTGAGGTCCAGAGCACTCTGGAGAAGGTTTTTGTCCAGGATATCCCTGTACTTGGCCGCATTCATCTTTCCCTCGATTGCAACCAGTCGTCCATTCCCTGCAGCTGAAAAACACCCCCACAGCATGATGCTGCCACCACCATGCTTCACTGTTGGGACTGTATTGGACAGGTGATGAGCAGTGCCTGGTTTTCTCCACACGTACCGCTTAGAATTAAGGCCAAAAAGTTCTATTTTGGTGTCATCAGACCAGAGAATCTTATTTCTCACTATCTTGGAGTCCTTCAGGTGTTTTTTAGCAAACTCCATGCGGGCTTTCATGTGTCTTACACTGAGGAGAGGCTTCCGTCGGGCCACTCTGCCATAAAGCCCCGACTGGTGGAGGGCTGCAGTGATGGTTGACTTTCTACAACTTTCTCCCATCTCCTGACTGCATCTCTGGAGCTCAGCCACAGTGATCTTTGGGTTTTTCTTTACCTCTCTCACCAAGGCTCTTCTCCCCCGATAGCTCAGTTTGGCCGGACGGCCAGCTCTAGGAAGGGTTCTGGTCGTCCCAAACGTCTTCCATTTGAGGATTATGGAGGCCACTGTGCTCTTAGGAACCTTAAGTGCAGCAGAAATCTTTTTGTAACCTTGGCCAGATCTGTGCCTTGCCACAATTCTGTCTCTGAGCTCTTCAGGCAGTTCCTTTGACCTCATGATTCTCATTTGCTCTGACATGCATTGTGATCTGGAAGGTCTTATATAGACAGGTGTGTGGCGTTCCTAATCAAGTCCAATCAGTATAATCAAACACAGCTGGACTCAAATGAAGGTGTAGAACCATCTCAAGGATTACAGAAGAAATGGAAAGCACCTGAGTTAACACTCACAGCAAAGTGTCTGAATACTTAGGACCATGTGATATTTCAGTTTTTCTTTTTTAATAAATCTGCAACAATGTCAACAATTCTATGTTTTTCTGTCAGTATGGGGTGCTATGTGTACATTCATGAGGAAGAAGAATGAACCTAAATGATTTTAGCAAATGGCTGCAATATAACAAAGAGTGAAAAATGTAAGGGGGTCTGAATACTTTCCGTACCCACTGTATATATTAAAGAATAGAATGCACTCCAGAGGTCTTGTTACATATTCATCTTTGTTTTATTCGTGCAATACATAATACACTTGAGCGTCAACGTTTTCAGTCTGTCTAGGGACTTTTATCAAGATGCTAAAAAGTCTCTAGGCGTACTTTTGATAAGGAAGCTTTAAGCACTTGCCGACTGCCGAACGCCGATTTACGTCGGCAGTCAGCCCCTCACAGGCAAACGGCGTAGGTCTAATGTCACTAGCCTGTGAGGCTCTAGGGAGGGAGCACGCGCCGCCGGAGGCGCGCTCCCGCTCGCTCACGGCCCCCCCCCCCGCACTCGCGATTGTCCGTTACAGAGGGAGAAAGGCAGGCGGCTGATGTAAACACAGCCGCCTGTCATTCTCCCCTGTGTAAGAATGGAGATCATACGGTTCTGCTATGTAGGACCATTGATCTCTGTTCTTACACCAGTAGCCACATCCAATCACAGTTAGAAGCATGCCCCTAGGGACACACTTAACCCCTCCTTCTCAAATAAAGTTAACTCCTTCCCTGCCAGTTTCATTTTTACAGTAACAGTGCATAGTGTCAAAAATGTCAGTCAAGGGTCCGATCTGTCAGCCGCTATGTCGCAGTCCCGCAAAAAAAAAAATCGCAGATCGCCGCCATTACTCGTTAAAAAAACCAACAGAAATGACAAAAATCTTTCCCATAGTTAGTAAACGTAATAACTTTTGCGCAAACCAATCAAAATAAGCTTTTTGTGATTTTGTTTAAAAAAAATATGTAGCATAAAACAAATTGGCCTAAAATGTTAAAAAATTTTGATTTTTACTTTTTTTGGGGAATTTCATATAAAAAAATGTGAAAAATATTGTTATTTTTGCAAAATTGATGCTATTTTTTTGTTTATAGCGCATGATCAAAAAATCGCATAGGTGATCAAATACCACCAAAAGAAAGCTCTGTTTGTGGGAAAAAAAGTACGTCAAATTCATTTAGGTACAGCGTCGCACAACCGCGCAATTGTCTGTTAAAGTAACGCAGTGCCGAATCGCAAAATAGGCCCTGGTCAGGAAGGGGGTAAAATCTTCCGGGGCTTAAGTGGTTAACATGACCTATAGACAAAAATTAGCATTATGAAGTGCCAAATTCAGCTGTAAAATTCTGTCAGAGTGTCAGTCCACATTGTCCTTTGCAGGGGTGTGAGGGTGGTATGAGACTATAAATGTGCAGTGGAAACTGTAGGCTAAGCCTGGGCTGGGCTGGTGGTTGGTGCAGTGCACAGACTGTCACAGCGCGCACTCTCCCTCTGGTGCGTGACACATCTCATGGCGTGACGCTGGCACGCCTCCAACAGGAACGCCTTCCCTATGCTGCCTGTCCCTGATTGAATAGGCGCTGCGAGGGAGCTTTTCGTTGTGGCGGTGCCTATTCTTACAATTCAGTGATCTTTTTTGCACCGGCAAATACAAGAAAACAGAGTTTTAATTGGGGGGGGGGGGGGGCACAGTGCACCCCCCCCAGTGACGCCACTGATTGACATACTTTTCAGTAAGCCAACACTTCTGTATTAAAAATCCTTTTATTTTATTGGTCTCATGTAATATTCAAATTTTCTGTTATACTGAATTTTGGCGTTTCACTTGCTGTAAACCATAATCATCAAAATTAAAAGAAAGAAATGCTTGAAATATATCACTATGCGTGTAATAAATCTTTATAATATATGAGTTTCACTTTTTAAATTAAATTACTGAAATAAATTAACTTTTTGCCACGATTGTCGAGTGACAAAATGTGCTAAAGTTGTGACAAAAATCGAAAAACACCAAATTTGGTACATGAACTTCTTTGGGGCGTTTTTTGGAGCAGAGGGAGGCCCATTTAAATGAATGGTGCTGCACCAAAAACGCTCCACAAAAACACACACCAAAGATAAAAAAATCATGGTGCAGCAGGTGTTGCTGCAGTATTCTAAGGTTAAAATGGAGCCTATAAAAAAGTCAGACTTTTACCAAAAAGAAAAGACATCTGTAGCACCCTACAGGTAGGTGCTAGGTAAACGTATAGAGGGCCTTGTCTGCCTAACAGCCGGGCTGTGATTTGTTTAGTCAGGGTGTCAGGGCTTCCAGATGTGCCTGCTGAAGGGTGAGTCTCCCCACTGGCTCCTGTGAGAGGATTCTCATAGGGCAGTGGAGGAAACCCAATCAGGGGACACATCCAGGCTTGTAACTACCCCAGATGGCAGATTATGCTGCAAAGGATTTTGGGAGTGGGTATAAGTCTGGGGGTGGCGCATGACACAATGTCTTTGGTGGGAGCAGAGTCCCAGGATGGAGAGTGCGGCTGTCTCTCCTCCTGTCTAAAGAAGAGGATCTTGGGGTGTTGCCTGCAGATCCAGAGAGTGCTGAGCTAAGCTGAGGGGATCCAGTGTGCCGAGAACCTGTGGAGAGTCAGAGGGGTCCAGTCCCAGGAAAGCCTACACAGGTTGTGAGTACTGAGGATTGTCCCTGGAGGTCTGCCTGAAGTTAGAGGGGACCACTCCGGTGGAGGTTCGGGGATCCAGTGCCAGCTAGTGGTGAAAGGGAGTACCTAGGTTGAGGAGCCTGAAGTGACAGAGGGGGTACATAGTCAGTGGACCCTGAAGAGTTCAAGGTTAAAGGGGGTGCCTACGGTTGAGCCCTGAATTGTACAGAGTGTGCCAGTTGGAAGTTGCAGTTTTCCAGAATCCTACAACATACTACCTCAAGCCAGTGCAAGGTGGGAGGGAAGTATTCAGTGACTTTGCAGTGCAGCAGTGTCAGCAGTTCTACAATTCACAGTCCTGTATCTTCTGGACTTTAGGTCGAGGATTCAGCACTTCTATTGAGTGACAAAGTGCTCTCAGTGTCAGTGAGCATTGGCTGGCGCCGGCCGGCGTCAAGGAAGCGCCAACGGGCATTTTTCAGGAACAAAGTCCCAAGTGTATAAAGTTGAAGCCTAAAGGAGTATCCCACTCATTCCCTTCTCCCATCCCCTTTAAATCAAATAAAACAATAAACAAAGATGCCGGAGTTGTCAATGTCTCAGTGCTCACACCCAAGGTCGCAGCTCACATGGGCTGGGGAGGTAACCGGTACTGATGGCAGACCCACATCAGGCCACAGGCCTGGAAAACCTGCTACAAATGTATCAATAATGGGGAAATGCAAAAGTCACCACCAATTATACATTATACTGTGGATAAGAAAAAGTAAAATTAAGTAGGAGAGAAGGGAAAGGAAAAAGATAAGGGAAAGTAGAAGGAAAAAGGAACATGCAATAAAAAAAGGGGGATTCTAATTTTAAAATTCACAATACAGTTATTAAAGTGGTAATAAACCCAAAAGCAAACATAATTAATTGCAGTGTAGATGTGATGTCTGCATTTGTTTTCTTGTTTAGGCTTTGTTGTTGTCCAACCTGTAAGTTTGTTGTTTTTCAAAAGAAATGCTGTACCGCAAATGTAGCATTTTGAGTGTTGAGGCAAACCATTTACCACTGACAGGAGTGCTTACAGTGATCAGCTTTTTTAAAAATTCATTTAAAAACTGTATCTCAAAAGAAATAAAGCTGTTAATGTAATGGCTTGTGTAACTGCTGTGTGAGCTGGAGTTTGGCTTAAATTTTCTTTTCTAGTGTATACAGTGCCTTGCGAAAGTATTCGCCCCCCTTGAACTTTGCGACCTATTGCCACATTTCAGGCTTCAAACATAAAGATATAAAACTGTAATTTTTTGTGAAGAATCAACAACAAGTGGGACAAAATCATGAAGTGGAATGAAATTTATTGGATATTTCAAACTTTGTTAACAAATAAAAAAAATGAAAAATTGGGCGTGCAAAATTATTCAGCCCCTTTACTTTCAGTGCAGCAAACTCTCTCCAGAAGTTCAGTGAGAATCTCTGAATGATCCAATGTTGACCTAAATGACTAATGATGATAAATAGAATCCACCTATGTGTAATCAAGTCTCCGTATAAATGCACCTGCACTGTGATAGTCTCAGAGGTCCGTTTAAAGCACAGAGAGCATCATGAAGAACAAGGAACACACCAGGCAGGTCCGAGATACTGTTGTGGAGAAGTTTAAAGCCAGATTTGGATACAAAAAGATTTCCCAAGCTTTAAACAACCCAAGGAGCACTGTGCAAGCGATAATATTGAAATGGAAGGAGTATCAGACCACTGCAAATCTACGAAGACCTGGCCGTCCCTCTAAACTTTCAGCTCATACAAGGAGAAGACTGATCAGAGATGCAGCCAAGAGGCCCATGATCACTCTGGATGAACTGCAGAGATCTACAGCTGAGGTAGGAGACTCTATCTGTAGGACAACAATCAGTCATACACTGCACAAATCTGGCCTTTATGGAAGAGTGGCAAGAAGAAAGCCATTTCTTAAAGATATCCATAAAAAGTGTCGTTTAAAGTTTGCCACAAGCCACCTGGGAGACACACCAAACATGTGGAAGAAGGTACTCTGGTCAGATGAAACCAAAATCAAACTTTTTGGCAACAATGCAAAACGTTATGTTTGGCGTAAAAGCAACACAGCTCATCACCCTGAACATACCATCCCCGCTGTCAAACATGGTGGTGGCAGCATCATGGTTTGGGCCTGCTTTTCTTCAGCAGGGACAGGGAAGATGGTTAAAATTGATGGGAAAAAAGGATGGTGCCAAATACAGGACCATTCTGGAAGAAAACCTGATGGAGTCTGCAAAAGACCCGAGACTGGGACGGAGATTTGTCTTCCAACAAGACAATGATCCAAAACATAAAGCAAAATCTACAATGGAATGGTTCACAAATAAACATATCCAGGTGTTAGAATGGCCAAGTCAAAGTCCAGACCTGAATCCAATCGAGAATCTGTGGAAAGAACTGAAAACTGCTGTTCACAAACGCTCTCCATCCAACCTCACTGGGCTCGAGCTGTTTTGCAAGGAGGAATGGGCAAAAATTTCAGTCTCTCGATGTGCAAAACTGATAGAGACATACCCCAAACGACTTACAGCTGTAATCGCAGCAAAAGGTGGCGCTACAAAGTATTAACGTAAGGGGGCTGAATAATTCTGCGCGCCTAATTTTTTTATTTGTTAAAAAAGTTTTAAATATCCAATAAATTTAGTTCCACTTCATGATTGTGTCCCACTTGTTGTTGATTCTTCAGAAAAAATTACAGTTTTATATCTTTATGTTTGAAGCCTGAAATGTGGCAAAAGTTCGCAAAGTTCAAGGGGGCCGAATACTTTCGCAAGGCACTGTATTTGACTACAGATGGTGAAAGATTACAGACTTGCTACAAAAGATGATCAGAGATTGTAGACATGTAAAAAAAAAAGCTAGTTAGAAGGCATTACACTGGGGAATTCTGAAACATCTCAGCTCATCTCTGCATTTTAAGTCCACCCTGCTCACCTCTAAACCCTAAAGTCCCTCTTTCTGCTTACATCTGCATGACCCAAATCACCTTTGACTCCAATCCCCTTACCTCTGCACACCCCCTCTTTGCATCGCAAGCCCCTGCTCACCTGTGCACCAAAATGGTCAACCCCTTCCCCTCTGTTCAGCTGTTCTGCAGTGCCCGCAAATGTTAAACCCCCTTTTTCTCTGCTCCCCTACAGCCCCCTTTAACTGCTATACCTGGTAGTATGATCAGTGGTGACACCCTATCGCTGTTATGATTGTTTACACCCACATAGGCAGCTGTTAGTGGAGATGAAAATGGGTGGTAACTGGGGGAGGGGGATCAGTATATAAATGAGTGATTTACATATGCATGCAGTGATATTTACATATGGATGACATTCATACACTGTATAAATATAGCAGCGTGCAAATGTAAATCACTCTGTTCAATTGTACACTGTAATAGGGTAAGGCTAGGCAGAGGTAGTGACTAGGGATCACACCAGAACTTTCGAACATCGCGAAAGTTCAGAACCCAAAAATGAACCCCATTGAAGTCTATGTGACCCGAACTGAAAAAATCAAAAGTGCCCATTTTGAAGGCTTATATGCAAGTAATTGGGCATACAATGGGTATGAGGGTCTGGGTACTGCCCCGATGGACATGTATCAATGAAAAAAAAAGTTTGTAAAAAACTTCGTTTTTAAATAAGCAGTGATTTACTGATGCCAAAAGTGAAAGCTTTAAAATGAGAAATAACAATAGAAATTATAAATTCATTTCAATATAGTGCCTGTAAAGGGGTGCATCTGTACTGTGTATAGAAGCTGCTGCAGAAATAATTGCATTTATAAAGCCAAAAAAAATTTATTTTTCCCTGCAAGCTCTCTTTATTTTGTAAATAACGGTTTGGGGAGCCATTCTGTATGATGAGGCCACAATGTGGTACACTGGGAACAAGATTAGAGATTTTTTCTGGTGTCTCTTCTGCAGACTTTGGATAGAAGTAACAGTAGAATTGTAAAAATGTAAAATTGGTTACTGAAGACAACATGGTAATACGCTGCGCCTGGGGGAACATGACTGGCAATTTATGTACCAGTGTTCTCCCCTCTCTGTAGGCTCATGTACTTTCTACCTTCCTTAACCTCAGACCCAAGATCTGAATCTGAAAGTAATGGCTGTGCATCGTCAAGGAGCAAGTGGCTGACGCTGTGTTCAAATAACTCAGCTGACTCTTCCATGCATGACGCTGGGGCTCTGGCAGGAATAGCTGTGGACAAGGAGGCAGATTTAGCCACTCTAGCAGCTGCAGTGGACTGCACACTAGTCTCTGCTTGGGTGTTGGAGGATAAGGAGCATGGGGATGGTTTAGTATGCCAGTCCACCACCTCCTTCGCATGCTGTGGCTGGATAACACGGGCAACATCACTAAACAGAGGAATGATCCCATGCCTGACTGACCACGATTTCCTTTGCCCGTGGACACATACGCTGCTGGCCCCCTCACAGTGCGATGGGAACGTCTTCCTCTCCTTGTTGGCCTCTTTGCAGGAGCACCAATGCAGACTTTTCACATAATGTAGGGAAAAGTGAAATATCTATGAATAAATATAGCAGTCATATTTGATTTTAGTTTATTTTCTGTTTTGAATGCTAAAAATTAAAATCTGATTGGTTACTGCAGGCTTTTACACTTTTGATAAAGCCTTATTACAAAATCTTGCTAATGTATTTGTGCTCTGGAATTAGGTGACACTCCATTCTCTAAGATGTAACTCTTGCAGGCCATGATTGTGCTTAGCATTTATTGAACGTAACATCCTAATGGAGATGCCAAGAATCTGATGGACTCTCAGCAGTTTTAAGCCCTTTTCCCACTTGTGCAACTTGTCTTGCGACTTGGGACTGCAAAGTCGCATGACAAGTCATACTCCATGATTTCCAATGAGTACCTTTCATATCTGTGCGACTTCAAAGTAGTCCCTGCACTACTTTGGTCCGACTTTGATGCGACTTGAGGTCCATAGAACTCAAGATTACACAGGCATTGCTTCAAGTCACGTCGAGGTCGTGTCAAAGTCACTCGACTTTCAGGTCGCACAACTATGAAAGGGGCCTTAGAGCAATAGGAAACCTAAAGCATAATTTTAGTTGCGGTGTGCTTTTCTAAAAATCATGCTTGCACATTCGTTCTCTATCTGTAAATATATTTTCCAGCAAAGTTCCTAAGTTTTTTCTGTAGTCAGTGTTGCTTCCAAACGGCCTATCTTGATATTAAATGGCCCTTGGTTGCTTTTGACATTGAACGCTCACTGTTTACATAAAATGCTGTCTTTGGGGCACTGAAATGGTTTTGGGCCATCGGATACCTTACGTTATTTTGGTTTCCATGGCAGTGCCTGGGGGTCATTGAAAGGACACACACCTTATTACAGACCGAGTAAATATTCTGTTATGGGAAACCTTGTATGTTTTCTACACTTCTGCATTTAATCATTAAACAGTGCAATTAAAACACAAAACTAGAACACTGAGGCCCTGTTTACATCGCTTTTTTCCGCCGCCATGTATTTTTTTTTCTTGCATTTTGTAAGTGCTCGTTTTTTTTTTTTTTTTTTTGCTTGCATTTATTTTGTACATTGTAGTGCGTTTTTACATTACATGTGTGTTCATGTGTTGTGCATTTTTGTTGTGACCTAATGAGGATGCTTTTTTTGTTATATCATGAGAGAATGTGCTTTCTGGTTTTCAGTGTATGGAGTTTAGGAAAAGTCAACTTTTACACCCCTGTTTGCAGGGTTGGCCCTACCGTTGGTTCCAGGCGGAACTTAGAGAGGGGCAGCAAATTGACTCCCAATATTTTTTTTCCAGCAGTTTTGTGTGTCATCAATTTGCGGCACACTACGGGCGGCATTTCCCCATCTCATACTGCCGCCTGTAGTGCAAACTGATGAGTATGAGGAGGTGGAGCGTCTCCTCCGGGGAATGTCCCCCGCGTGATTGTGGTGTACACAATGACGTCAGACATCAGCGCACTCCATCTTACGCAGGGCAGGCTGGATCTTCTAAGGCGGTGGCCACGGCAGACACAGGAGTGATAGGAGGACTGAGGACAGACAGTGGGTGTTTGGTGGACCGGTCCGGTGGTGAGTTATGGAAGAAGATAACAGTATATATATAATATTTTCAAAATGTTATATTTATATAAAATAATGGATGTGGGGGCCTTTTGGTGGACGTGATTTTTTTTTGGGGAGGGGGGCAGCATTTCATTCTTCTACCCAGGCCTTGGCCAGCCCTGCCTTTTTGCAGCTGCCGCAGTAACTGTCGCTGTCTTTGTTGTGTCTGAGCACATAGCAGGTATTCAGGAAAGGTTCTTGTAAAAGTGAGATGACAAGCTGCCATGTGCTCACCTACAACAAGTTGAGAATGCATGGAAACATGCATGAAGATGCAAAATATATGCATCTTCATGTACTGCTATAGACTTCAGTGTGCCGAAAAACAGAAATAAATGCATGTATAATTGGGCATGCCTTATTTCTACAATGCAGCAGGTAGATGTGAATGGCTTCATTGGACTCATTGTAATTTTATGACACATACATTGCGCTGCAAAACGCACAGGTGTGAACTACAGGTGATGCTCATTAACTAGTTCCGCACCAGAGCAATTTCTTTTCTTTTTTGCATACAAGTAAAAATCCTAATATCTGGCAATAAAATTTCATAACCCCCCTGAACAGTATATATTTTCTGAAAGCAAAGGCCCTGTAGAATAAAAAGGTGATAGTTGCAAATTTTTGTTTCACATGATATTTGCGCAACTGTTTATTAAACCTACATTTTCCAGAAAAAAATATAATAATATGAATTTCAGTACAAAACCACACCATATAATACCCATTTTTGGGTTAAATATAAAAGATGAGGCTGCATCAAGTAAATAGATACCTAACATTCCATGTTTTAAATTGTGTGCACCAGCGATATCGTCAAAAATGAAGGTGCCAAAAAATCACCATAGGTGATGCTTTAAAAAGCCCTTACAGCTCATAAATTTAGAAGCTCTTGTGCTATAATTTTGATCTCACTCTGACGTCACATCTGGGGTGCGACCATGGTTTACATAGACATACGCACCCTGGGCATGAATTTGCGTTTGCGCAGGTGTGTGGGGCAGCTGGGATTTTTGGCAATTTTATTTTTATTTTAATACATTTTATTATCTTGGTATTTTTTTTTACCTTATTGCTTTTACAAGGGCTTAATAAACCACTATGTGATAGCATTGGGCAGGTGACAGGTACTCTTTTTGGAGACATTAGGGGTCTATTAGACCCCAATGTCTTCCCTACCCTTCACACCATCTAACCAAGCACAAATCGGCTTGGTTAGATGTGTCTTTTGGCTGTACTGGCCAGGAAAGTGTGCATATGAAACTGGAAGTGACATCACTTCCGGTTTTATTGTTTGCATGTGAGATCAAGGCATGGATTTGCCTTGGTCTCACTGCAGTCTCTTTCCCCCTGCCGGGGGATGTGTTCCCGGTGTAACGTTAGAAAACCATACCTCGTGAAAATTCCATACCCACGTCACTTCCTGTCAGAAACGTAATGGAACAGCTGAGCAGCGTAGCAGTGCGCATGCTTACAGCTCCGGATACATCATTGAACAGCTGAGAAGCTTACTAGTGCGCATGCTCGGAGGGTATGGAATTTTCACGGTAGTGTGTGTAACGTCACACCGCCTCAGCTGTTGCGGCGGTTACATTAAAACAGCTCGGCTGCAACATGAGTCATCTCCGCTCCTACCCCTGTCACTTCCCTGATCTCGGCTACTAAATGTAAAAGCGGCGGCGGGTCTATGAAAATATAAATCACGGAGCCGAGATCTCCGTGATTTAGATTTCATAGACCCGCCGCTGCTTTTACATTTAGTAGCCGAGATCAGGAAAGTGACAGGGGTAGGAGCGGAGATGACTCATGTTGCAGCCGAGCTGTTTTAATGTAACCGCCGCAACAGCTGAGGCGGTGTAACGTTACACACACTACCGTGAAAATTCCCTACCCTCCGAGCATGCGAACTAGTAAGCTCCTCAGCTGTTCAATGATGTAGGTGCACCCGAAGTGACGAGGGTAGGGAATTTTCACGGGCATAGTTTTTTCGCAGATCACCGGGCGTCAGTAAGCACGGGACAGCCCGGGAACCACAGGAGGAGGACGGGCCACCGATGGAAGAGGAGGGTCACTGCATGGCTGGCTGTGTGAAAGATCGGCAGCTATGGAGCTGCCGCATCACATTTACTTTGAAGCTGACTCTACAAAATCCACACAGGCTGATGGTGTCTGCTGCTGCAATCATCAGCTTGTGATCAAAAGCTCTTTGGACATACATAGCACATACATAGTACACCCAAAGTGCTGAAATGGTTAGCCACTTGCTGCCCGCCCACAGTAGTTTTACTGTGAGTGGGTGGCAGCTACAGGATAGGCGATGTACAGGACACAGCGGACTGTAGCTTCCGGTACCAGGGTGTCATACAATCACTATGTGATCACATGATCACAATGTAAACACAACTGTTATGCATGGGTTTCACATGGCTATGGCTATCACATGGTACCTGGGCCAATCACAGCACCCTGTGCCATGTGATAGCTGTGGGCAAATCACAGCATCACAATAATAATCACAGCTGTTATGAATGAAACCCATTCATGACAGTACAAATGAATGACTGCTGTTACAGTGATCATAACTGAAAAAGCAATCAAAGTGTAAAAAAAAAATCCCTGATCCTCCCCCCACAGTAGTACTGAACTACTCTGATTACAGGATGTAAAAAAATAAATTGTAAAAAAAAAAAAAAAATGTTAATAAAAATGTTTTAGAAATCTAATTAAAAATCATTTACATTTTTTCCCTGATTACCACCACATCAGTCATATGACAATGCTGTACTGTATTGGTGACAGTATGGAAATTTTTATCTTTTATTTGATTTCTAAATTTTCCAAACAAATGTGATAAAAAATGTCAACTTCAAAAACTCGCTATGCCTCTTACTACATGCCCCAGACTGTCCACTTTCCAAAAAGTGGTCATTTGGAGGTATTTTTTCACTGCCCTGGCATTTTAGGGTCTCAAGAAATGAGGCCATCAGTACATCAGGATTGATCAATTTTCAAATATACAGTATATACCATATTTTGTAGACACTATAACTTTTGCAAACCAATTATTATACACTTATTGGGATTTTTTTTTTTTTTTTTTTACCGCAGACATGTAGCAGAATATATGTTGGCCTAAATTTATGAAGAAATTAGATTTTATTGGGTATATTTTATAACAGAAAGATTCTTTTCTTTTTTCCAAAATGTTCAGTCTTTTTTTCATTTATATAGCAAAAAAAAAAAAAACCATTGGTGATCAAATACCACCAGAAAACTCTCTATTTGTGTGTAAAAAAATAATATCAATGTATTTGGGTACATCGTTGCAAGACCGCGCAATTGCCAGTTAAAATAGCACAGCACTGAATAGCACATAATGACATGGTAATGAAAAGGGTAAAATCTTCCGGCGGTCAACTAATAAAAACAAAAACTGGAGCACATTAAAAGGCTGTTGGCAGCCAATCAGATGTTTGATCTTTCTTTTTACCCCCTTAAAAAAATGTTTGAATCACATCAATATATCTACCGCAAAGACACTTGTGGGCCAATGCTTTGAAGGGCAGCACTAATTCTCAAAATGTACACACTGTTTTAATGTTTTACCTATTTTATTTTCCTTTTCTGTCCATCTCTGGACATATACTCGGGGGCTGACTGGTAACTTTCAGCCCAGGGGGCAAGTACAAACCAGAGGCCCATGGTGCAGCGACTCCCCCCCCCCCCCCCTCCGACTCTACCTCTTCCCAGCCTCCTTCTGACCCCATTCCAGGCTGAAGCCCTGCTCTAGGTACTCTCTATTCACAGGCTAAAAACGGGTTCCTGACTTGGCCAGCAGGAGGCGGTTGGGGGAAGCTGGGACAGCTCGGTTGGGGCTCCAGTGGGGCATGAAACCGGCCTCTGCTCAGACACGGTTTACACCATCAATGCTGGGGGGGGGGGGGGGGGGCCTGTGCTCTGTCCTTGTCTTCAACCCGCACTCAGTAGGTCAACGGCAGGGACTTTTTACTTTTCTTGACCAGGGCATGTCTATGGCAGAAGCAGTACAGCCTTTTTATGGGGCATTAGAGCGGCCCAGAGATAGGACTATAATCCTTCCACTTTATAAAACTCGCGGTCCGACCGCATCTGGAGTATTCTGTCCAGTTCTGGTCGCCAGTCCTCAGGAGGGATGTGTTGGAGCTGGAGAGAGTCCAGAGAAGGGCAACTAAACTGATTAGGGGATTGGAGGACCTTAATTATGAAGAGCGTCTGCAATCGCTCAATTTATTCTCCCTGGAGAAGAGACGCCTGAGGGGGAACATGATAGCAATTTATAAATATCTCAACGGGGATCTCAGCTTAGAAAAAAAGCTGTTCAGTCTAAGGGATTGCAGGAGGACAAGAGGGCATACAATGCGATTAGAGGAGAAGCGTTTTAACCTCAGGCAACGTGAGGGGTTCTTTACTGTTAGGGCTACAAGATTGTAGAATTCTCTACCACAAGAGGTGGTTTCTGCGGGAAGTATGGTGGCTTTCAAAAGACTTTTAGACGTACATCTCAAGGATCAGGACATTCAGGGCTATGTGAGATGATTACAGCCACACACACCTACACAGGTTGAACCGGATGGACTATTGTCTTTATTCAACCGCACCTTCTATGTAACTATATGTAATTACCCCCCTGGACCAGTCCTCCCCTGCATATACTGTATGTCAAAATTCTGCAAGAGGGTAATACCTCTTATGCTGCTGAGAAACACTGGCTTTGGTTCAAAATATTCTTCTCTTTTGCTCTTTTCTATTTAAAGCAGCGGAATACCCAAAAGCAAACATTTATTATATTGTAGCTTTCCAATTCTTAGCTGGTGATGGTTGCATTAATTTTTTGGGGTTTTCTTTCCTTTTATTTTCCAAGTCAGTCGGTCAGTTGTTTTTTAACAGAACCATCTGTCCTGAAGATGTAAAAGTTAGAGGGTTGAGACAAACCATTTATCACTGACAGGGGTGCTTACAATGATCAGCTTTTATTTACAGTGCCGTCAAAAAGTATTCATACCCCTTGAAATTTTCCACATTTTGTCATGTTTCAACGAAAAATGTAAATGTATTTTATTGAGATTTTATGTGATAGACCAACACAAAGTGGCACATAATTGTGAAGTGGAAGAAAAATGATAAATGGTTTTCAACATTTTTTACAAATAAAATCAATACTTTGTAGAACCACCTTTTGCTGCAATTACAGCTGCAAGTCTTTTTGGGTTTGTCTCTACCAGCTTTGCACATCTAAAGAGTCAAATGTTTGCCCATCCTTTTTTGCAAAATAGCTCAAGCTCTGTCAGATTGGATGGAGAATGTCTGTGAACAGCAAATTTCAAGTCTTGCCACAGATTCTCAATTGGATTAAGTTCTGGACTTTGACTGGGCCATTCTAACACATGAATACTGTAAATAATAGTGTTCATACTCTCAAAGCCATGAAAGCATTTGTTTTGTGTAGAGTGAAATAAACCTGGTTTATCCTGGCTTCAGATGTCCCTCCCATCTTCTCTGTGTCTCCACTGCAGCCTGAGGTTGTGTAGACTAGCTGGTGTCCTCTACAGAGCATGCTCAATTTCAGTTCCCTTTTAAGCTCTTCTTTTCCTCCTTTTTCTAATCTGTGCAGCCCACATGACTATAGAGTCATACACTTAAATGTATACATAGTAGTAAATGACACACCCCTCCCTTCCTCCTCCTACATATCCTCCTATTGCTAAACACTGTCAGGGCGGGATTTAGTATAGCGATTGAATACATTAATTACATTACAAACTGTTTAGAAATTGTGGCTTCCATATACAGTATCTTACATGATGTGTTTCTGTTAAAGCAAATCCACATAGACAAAAGCAGCAGTTTTGTTTAATGTCTCTTTCCAAGCAGTACATACCTTTCCTTCACCTCTCCCACCATTCTGCTCAGCTGTCAGGGGGGAAAGAAATACCTGGTACTTCTGAGTATGGAGCAACATTTGACTTATGCTGGATATACACTATATGGAAAAATGGTTCAAACTAATTTTCAAAAAACAAACACTTGGCCATGAGAGCAAAAAATAGTGCCATCATGTAATGACTGATAAATCTTTCAATAGACATAAATAAATCTGTTTTTTTGTTCATTTTTTTCAAAGGTATACCTAGTGCAAACATTTTGGACGAGAAACACATTAACCTTTCAAATCGTTGGTTCAGCAGAAAATTTCCAAACTTCCAAAAAAAGTTTCTAAACTTGTCCTTCATTTTTTTGCTCCAAAAACATCACAACCAATTTGTGCCCATTAACTGGCCGAAAAACAAACAAACTGTCCAAATGACTGAATTTGGGTTGATTTTTTCGTATAGTGTATGGCCAGCATTACTCCCCTTC
The DNA here is from genome assembly GCF_965119305.1 of Pelophylax lessonae. Lineage (NCBI taxonomy): Eukaryota > Metazoa > Chordata > Amphibia > Anura > Ranidae > Pelophylax > Pelophylax lessonae. The sequence continues at coordinate 551,567,563 of NC_138769.1, read as the reverse complement.
CTCTTATGTGTCAGTGCTGGTTTTTGGAGGTTTGTCCAACACTGTTACATGTAAGTGGACAGACAGACCTCTGCCCAGGGCTTTTCCTGCAGCCAGCAGCTCAATGGAGCAGAGGGGGCGCTAAAAGAAGCTAAGTAAGTGCTTCTAAAGAGGTAAACATTAAAATGAACTTGATGCTTTCCTCTGCATGGTACAATTTTAAAATCCCTGTTTCTATGACCATTTCTTTATTTACCAGTCTCCATCAAATTGTTAGGCTTAGTAAAATATTGCTCCACGTTTATTGACTTTAAGTGTGACTAAACCCTAAACCAGTGGAGGCCGGTGCGTTGGGGGAGCAGGGGCGCCGCCCCCCCCCATCCATGCGTCCGTCCCCCTAATCTGCAGAACGCATGGAGCTCAATGGGTTTTTTTTTTTAAATCACCTGATTAGAGCCAGAGGCTCTAATAGGCTTCAGCAAAGGGTGGACCCGGGACGCAGAGCAGTGCGCCCCGAGCCCACTCATTGTGTGACAATAGCGAATGAAAATTCGCTATTGTCACACGGATCCTCCTCCTGGCCAATCAGGAAGCGGGTCTAATACCCGCTTCCTGATGGCCCGCAAGGCAAACCCCATGCCATTGGCCGAGGAGGAGGCGGGAGGACTCAAGGAGACGCTGGGGGACTGAGGAGAATCCGCCGCCGCTGCTGCTGCAGGTAAGTGCACTGGTCTCGGGGTGGGGGGCCACACTGCATTGAAGGGGGCACGCACGCTGGTCTCTGCATTGAAGGGGCACGCACACTGGTCTCTCCATTGAAGGGGGGCACGCACGCTGGTCTCTGCATTGAAGGGGGCACGCACGCTGGTCTCTGCATTGAAGGGGGCACGCACGATGGTCTCTGCATTAAAAGGGGGCACGCATGATGGTCTCTGCATTGAAGGGGGCACGCACGCTGGTCTCTGCATTGAAAGGGGGCACGCTGGTCTCTGCATTGAAAGGGGGCATGCGCGATGGTCTCTGCATTGAAAGGGGGCACGCATGATTGTCTCTGCATTGAAGGGGGCAAGCTGGTCACTGCATTGAAGGGGGCACACTGGTCACTGTGCATTGAAAGGGGGCACGCTGGTCACTGTGCATTGAAAGGGGGCACGCTGGTCTCTCTGCATTGAAAGAGGGCACGCTGGTCATTCTGCATTGAAAGGGGGCACGCTGGTCATTTTGCATTGAAAGGGGGCATGCTGGTCTCTCTGCATTGAAAGGGTGCACGCTGGTCACTCTGCATTGAAAGGGGGCACGCTGGTCACTCTGCATTGAAAGGGGGCACACTATACCTTAATTACTGAAGGCCCCTTCACACTTTTGTGACCTCAAAGTCACGCAATTTTTTATAGCGTTTTTTGCCGCAAAGCAATGCCTATTACATTTTTCTGTTTGCGCCCCCCCCCCCCCCCCCAAAATTTTGAGCACCAGCCGCCACTGCCCTTAACAGTAAAATCAGTGTGTATATGCAGTAAAGCATGCTTGTTATACTCACTGTGTAACCTAAGGGGTTAATTCTCTGCATTGTGTAAAAAGGCAATTTGATCCTGTCTTCTCTGATCATCCCGTTCTTCCACTGTCCCCAATCCATCTCCTGATAGTGCAGAGCCTTGGAGTCACATGCATACTCAGTTTGGTGTGCATTGCTAGAGATTTTGTTTTTCTTAGGAGGGTGCATGTGATCAGGACAGGGCCAATCAGCACTGTCCAGACAGAGGGTCAGGAGTCATGCAGCCTCATAGGACAATCAGAGTAGAATGACCCCCCCCCCTTTAAGCTTTTACCCGAAACTGATAGAAGTCACAAGACTGCTATATACTGCTGATGAGAAAAGGTATTTAGCAGTTTATATTTACTAAAATAATATTGCATTTTCATGTTCTGTATAATGTGGGAGACCAGATATAGTGAATGCAGGGCCCGGGGTTTAGTAACATTTTAAAGGGAATTTTATGACGGCCTTCTACTTAGTCTTACAATGTCATAAGGCAACACAAGCCCAGAGATGTCCCTGAAAATGAAAGCGGTACTTGAATAAAAGAACACATCTTTCAGAAATAAACATAGCGATACTCAAAGCCTATCCAACATTTTCCTTGGTTAGCGACAATATCTTTTTTTTTTTATTATAAAAGAAAAGCAACAGCGTTTTTTTTTTTTCTTTTTAATCTATTATACTAATTATTCATTATTAATCCAAGAAAACAAAGGCACATTAAAAACATACTAATTTAATATTGAAGGGGCCTTCTCTGATCAGAGCCATTCAGTATAAATAGGGCTTCTATTGTACATTGTTCTGGACAATGCTTCTCCCTCTGGCCTGTGAGTATGTAGCAGGCCCCTGTATCAAGGTTAGGGAACACACAAGGGATTAGTGAGATCTGGTCACATACAGGTTGCTAGGCAGCCAGCCTTCTCCTATTCCCAGCTAATTCCTCAGCGTTTCCTGAGGCCAGGATAGAGTGTATTATTTCCAAGAAATTCATGCACCTGCTTGTTTTGAATCAAACTGCATTTGTACCTTGTAAGTGGCAGAAATAAAGCTCTATCCACTTGTTACTATAGTGGTTTGATCATTTGCCCCCACTTAGAATTTGCAAATACATGAACAGCACATCTAATATTTGTATATTTGTAAAAATCCAGCAAGTACAGTAACATAAGCATGATTTCATTTGCAATGTTGCAGTGCAGAAGTATCCCGGGATCATCTTTACAAATGTGCTGAAGCTGGAGCACGTTTAAAGGGTCAGTACAAACAAAAGTGATATCTCAGTATTTGGTACCCGCTGGAGAATTTAGGCACTGTGCAATGTTTTATTTCTTTTGGGACTCTATTCGTGAGATAACTGCACTTGAGTTACTGGGGATGCACTCCGTGTTAGAGTTTAAATTTTATGCTATGTTGAATGCACCCCTAACACCCCTAACTACACCCCAATTCCAAAAAAGTTGGAAGCAAGCACCTTTAAAAGTTCGGATGACTATCATGCCAGTGGTTCGAATTCTAATACCCCGCTTTGTGATTTTTACCTACAGGTAAGTCTTATAATAAGGCTTATATAAACCTGTGAGTAAAATGAATATCTCCTAAATGTGCACCAATTAGGAGATATTGACTCTGCATGCAGCCACTGACGTCAGCGGCGCATGCGCTCTGTAGGTCCGGCATATTGTGCCGGAACTTCAGAGCTTCTTAGCAGAACCGGAGGCTCCCACGTGCATGGGAGTGACGTCATCGCGGCTCCAGCCACTTCAGAGCCTGGGAACCCGAAAGAAATGCTGAGGGGACATGTCAGCTCCCTCAGCAGTGATTGGGCGCCCCTGCGGGGGTTTCGTTCTAAGGTAAGTATTAGATAATGTATGCATACTTGCACATTATGCTTTTGTCTTGCAGGTTTTTTTAATTTAAAGGGTATACAACCGCTTTACCATTCGAATTTGGAATGTATAGAAATTTTACAATGTTTATGCCTGTGACCCTTCACATACCATATACAACTCCAATTCCAAAGAAGTTGGGACGCTGCATATATATTTTATGTAGCACCTTCCTAGGTAGGTGCTAGTGAGAGAGTATAGTTTTCGATCTTTTCTGCTTACCAGAAAGGTTTCCAGGTAAATCTATACTGTTCTCTGCCTACCAGAGAGTAAGATCTGCTAGTGAGGTCTGCTCATGGTGCTCAGGTGCAGCTCAGTTTGTCTGAAGTGGTTCACACTAGTCCAATAGGGAGGCATATTAGACAGTGGGAGGAAACCTGACAAACTAATGCACAGGCATTTAGTACAGCCCTGGTGATTGGCAGAGGAAAGTGCCGCGGTGCATGCTGGGATACTGTAAAAATTCCAAGGGCACATGTGCTTGGGGTCTTTCAGCTGGAATCCCAGGGGGAGGGGGCGGCTGCCTCCACCTCTGTAGAAGTTGCCATGCGGCCTCAGATGATTGACCTGAGGGCCTAAGAACTAGAGAGGAACTGAACCCAGAGGTCCTGCAGAGCTGACTGGAAGGGAGACACTGGAAAGGATCTGATTCTACATAGAGTGAGCACAGATCTGTTTCAAGGGGCCTGTTCTGAGGCAAAAAAAAAACAGATTTTACCTTGCAAACAACAAGTGTCAGAAATAGGTTTGGTCTTGAAATGGTTAAAAAAACTCACATTACCTCTTACTAAATACCTGGGACTGTCTACTTTCCAAAAAAGGAGTAATTTAAGGTGTATTTATACTGTCCTGGCATTTTAGGACTTCAAGAAATGAGACAGGCAGTTATCAGTACTGATCAGTTTTCAAATATATATATATATATATATATATACCATAGTTTGTAGACTCTATAACGTTCACACACACACACTAAATAATATATACTGATTTGGATTATTTTATCAAAGAAATGTAGCAGAATATATTTTGGCCTACAGTTATGAAGAAAACTGGATTTTTGTAAGAACTTACCGTAAAATCCTTTTCTCTGAAGTTCATCGACAGACGCAGCTCCATCATCTTTAGACCAATGGGTTATGCTCCTCCTATCAGGAATAGGGCACTAGGCAGGAAAAAAGCTTAACCATGCCTATTGGGCTGTCCCTGCAGGCATAACCCCACACCCTCTGCTATCAGCAATCAGTTTAGTTGCAAGCAGTGTTTAGAAGACGAAAAAACCCCATTCACTCAGAAATAAAGGGGCGGGTGCTGCGTCTTTCGATGAACTTCAGAGAAAAGGATTTTACGGTAAGTTCTTGCAAAAATCAAGTTTTTTCTATCGTTCATCGACAGATGCAGCTCCATCATCTTTAGACCAATAGGATATCCCAAAGCAGTATAATCATGAGGGGTGGGAAAACAACTCAAGAAGACATAATTCCCCAAAGGCTAAACCTAGCCAACCAGGTAACATGGAGCTCAACCAGGAAAAACTGGAGCTTACCTAGAAAAAACATACACCCTCAAAGAGAAACAAAAAAAAAAGATTCTCTTTTAAACAGCAACCTGCAAAACCTTGCCGCCAAAGGAAGCATCCGAAGATGCTAATGCATCTACTTTTTATAATTTTGTGAACGTATGCACAGACGACCAAGTTGCCGCCTTGCAAACTTGCAGCACTGATGTCTGATGGTGAAAAGAACTCGAGGCACTCAGCGCTCTAGTAGAATGCGCCTTCACTGGGAAATGAGGAACCTGACCCTTCAGTGAATAAGCCTGAACTACCGTCTGCCTGATCCATCTGGATATGGTCGCAGCAGACTCAGTCAATCCTTTACGAGGTCCTTCGGTAAGAACGAAAACAACGTCTGATTTTCTAAAAGACTCAGTGGCCTCCAGGTAAACCCTGATTGCCCGAACCACATCCAAAGAATGCAAGGAAAATTCAATGGAATGCTTGGGCTTGGGACAAAGTGAAGGCAGCACAATGTCTTCATTCAGATGAAAATCGAAAACCACCTTACGAAGAAATGACTGATTTGGTCAGAGTACGACTTTATCTCTGTGGACCACCAGATAAAGTGAGCAGCAGGACAAAGCTGCCAATTCAGATACTCTGCAGGCAGAAGTAATAGCCACCAAAAAGGCAACATTCTGAGACAAGGCAAGCAGAAGAATCTCCCTAGCGTTCTCAAAGGGAGGTTTTTGAAGAACAGATAATACCAAATTCAGATCACACAGAGGAAGCGGGGACCACTACGGGGGAGCCATATGGCGAACCCCCTGAATAAAAGTGCGAATCAGGGCATGCATAGCTAAAGGACATTAGAAAAACACAGCCAGAGTCGACACTTGGCCTTTGATAGTGACCAAAGCCAACCACTGTTCAATACCTTTTTGAAGAAAAGTCAAAACCCTAGCCACCAAGCACAAGCGAGGGTGCACCTTTAATGATTCACACCATGAAATGTACGAATTTCATGTATGATGATAGATCTTCCTGAAAGTAGACTTCCTGGCCTTCAGTAGTGTAGGAAGCACTGAATCAGAAAGACTTATATGCTTGAATACTAAAGCCAGCGACTGTAAAGCAGGATGGAAGATCGGTCCTTGAGACAGCAGAGTTTCCCTGAGAGGAAGTCTCCAGGGAGCATCGGCGACCAACCTTATCAGGTCTGCATACCAAGACTGACGAGGCCAGTCTGGGGCCACCAGAATGACAGGAAACCCCTTCCACTTCTATCCTACGTAGAAGCCTTGGCAGAAGTTTTAGCGGAGGGATTGCATAAATCAGCCGATACTGACTCCAAGGAGCCACCAGTGCATCTGTGGCGTCGGCCAGAGGATCCTGAGACCTTCTACGAACCTCTGAACCTTCTTGTTGAGTCGAAAGCCAACATGTCAACGTCGGGAGTCCCCCCACCGGACACAAAGGAGATGAAAAACACCTCCAGGTGTAGGGACCACTCCCCCTGATCAAAAACCTGACGACTCAGGTAATCTGCCTGACAGTTCTCCACACCTGGTATGTGCACAGCAGAGAGGGCTGGAACAAAATTTTCTGCCCAATCCAGGATCTCACCCACCTCCCTGGTCGCCAAGACACTCTTGGTGCCCCCATGATGATTGATGTAAGCCCCAGCCGTGGCATTGTCCGACTGAATCTGGACCGGACAATCTTGCAGACAATTTGTCCAGTGGCTCTCAGGCAAAGCTTTATCACTCTGAGCTCGAAAATATTTTATCGGAAGTTTTGGACTCTTCTACTGTCCAGGACCCCTGGGTGCAAAACTTCCCCAGCACTCCTCCCCAGCCTGACAGGCTGGCGTGCGTGGTTACCACGGTCCAATACAACGGAAGGAAGGACTTGCCCTGGCGTAGTGCTAACGAGTGCAGCCACCATAGAAGAGCAGTCTTTGTGCTGTGACTCAACCGAATGAAAGCTTCCTAAGACTTTGGATCTTTGTTCCATTTGACGGGAATCTCCCTTTGTAAGGGTCTCGTGTGGAACTGAGCAAACAGGACCGCCTCAAAGGTTGACACCATCAGACCAAAAGGCCCGCATGCAAGTCCGCAGAGAAGACAGATTGCTTGCCAACAGCAAACGTATCGCCCCCTGCAACTTGTGCAGCTTGTCCGGAGGAAGAAACACCCTCGCCAAAGTTGAATCCAGAGTCAGGCCCAGATAATCCAGTCTTAATGAAGGTATCAGGGCAGATTTTTTTAAATTGATGTTCCAACCGAACTCTTGCAGAGTCTGTACAGTGATTGTCAAGTCACCCAACAGGGCTGAATGAGAGACCACCCTCAATAGGAGATGGTCCAGGTATCCCAGTACCAAAAACCCCAGTTGGCGCAGTAATGCCAACACAGGAGCCAGCACCATGGTAAAAACCTGAGACCAAAGGGTAACGCTGCAAATTGATAATGATCCTCTCCTACAGTGAAGTGAAGAAAACGCTGGTGTCCAGCGTAGATAGGGATGTGTAGATATGGGTCCTTGATATCTATAGTTTCCCAAAAAGCCTCCTTGGTGGAGGCGCCAAAGGTCCACCGTGACTGTTAGAGGGGCTGGGGGAATGGAAGGGAACCCGGGGTCCCGATCATCCCAAGGAGGGGCCCACGTTCACCCTGAGACCGCCAGAGGATTGGGGGGACAGTATTACTCACCATACCACAATACCAGGTGGGGACTACTCTGAACAGTGGGGTTGCTGCCAGCCAGGGGGTACGCTGTCACTCAGGGCGTTCCAGGTCAATCGCGTCCCAGCGAGACTTGTCCACTCGCAGGCTCGTCCCCTCCGTTGGGGCACTGTCGTGGCGAGGTGTAGTTCTGGACTATAACCTGCTCATACTCACTGGCCAGGCTGTAGACCTTAAGAATCTAGATTATCCAGTGCGAAACTACAGCTGGCTGTTACAAACTAACACGTACATTTCCCTTTTAAATGCTAAGACCGAAGTCCCAGCAGGAAGCTAGGGCCTATTCCTAAAACAAGGCAGAAACAAACTGATTGCTGATAGCAGATTGTGTGGGGTTATGCCTGCAGGGACAGCCCCATAGGTGTGGTTAAGCTTTTTTTCCTGCCTAGTGCCTATTCCTGATAGGAGGAGCATAACCCTTCGCTCTAAAGATGATGGAGCTGCATCTGTCGATGAACAAAAGAGAAATATTATTTATTTGCAAAATTTTATCATATAAACTGAGAAAAATGTGTTTGTTTTTTTTTTTTATTTCAATATTTCTCTTTTATATAGAAAAAAATAAAAACCCATTGGTGATTAAATATCACCAAAAGAAAGTTCTATCTGTCTCAAAAAATAAAATATATAAATATCATATAAAAATTGTCATTCAAAGTGTGAGAGCACTGAAAGCTGAAAATTGGCTGGAGCAGGAAGGGGATAAAAGTATCTGAGTGGTTAGATTGATGCTATTGAAGTAGTTAATCTGAGATCATTTTAAGTCTGGGGCCACCAGAATGACAGGAAACCCCTTCCACTTCTATCCTACGTAGAAGCCTTGGCAGAAGTTTTAGCGGAGGGATTGCATAAATCAGCCGATACTGACTCCAAGGAGCCACCAGTGCATCTGTGGCGTCGGCCAGAGGATCCTGAGACCTTCTACGAACCTCTGAACCTTCTTGTTGAGTCGAAAGCCAACATGTCAACGTCGGGAGTCCCCCCCACCGGACACAAAGGAGATGAAAAACACCTCCAGGTGTAGGGACCACTCCCCCTGATCAAAAACCTGACGACTCAGGTAATCCGCCTGACAGTTCTCCACACCTGGTATGTGCACAGCAGAGAGGGCTGGAACAAAATTTTCTGCCCAATCCAGGATCTCACCCACCTCCCTGGTCGCCAAGACACTCTTGGTGCCCCCATGATGATTGATGTAAGCCCCAGCCGTGGCATTGTCCGACTGAATCTGGACCGGACAATCTTGCAGACAATTTGTCCAGTGGCTCTCAGGCAAAGCTTTATCACTCTGAGCTCGAAAATATTTTATCGGAAGTTTTGGACTCTTCTACTGTCCAGGACCCCTGGGTGCAAAACTTCCCCAGCACTCCTCCCCAGCCTGACAGGCTGGCGTGCGTGGTTACCACGGTCCAATACAACGGAAGGAAGGACTTGCCCTGGCGTAGTGCTAACGAGTGCAGCCACCATAGAAGAGCAGTCTTTGTGCTGTGAGGAGCATAACCCTTCGCTCTAAAGATGATGGAGCTGCATCTGTCGATGAACAAAAGAGAAATATTATTTATTTGCAAAATTTTATCATATAAACTGAGAAAAATGTGTTTGTTTTTTTTTTTTATTTCAATATTTCTCTTTTATATAGAAAAAAATAAAAACCCATTGGTGATTAAATATCACCAAAAGAAAGTTCTATCTGTCTCAAAAAATAAAAAACTTCTGCCAAGGCTTCTACGTAGGATAGAAGTGGAAGGGGTTTCCTGTCATTCTGGTGGCCCCAGACTTAAAATGATCTCAGATTAACTACTTCAATAGCATCAATCTAACCACTCAGATACTTAGAAATCGTTGGCTGTGGTGGCTGCATTCGTTTTTTTTTTTTTTTTTTAGGCTTTTCCCCTAACATGCCTCCTGTATTGGAGTGCCTCCACTCTGGATGATAGAGCAACAGATACATCTTTAGACAGCAGCACTCTAAAGCTTGCCATAGACGGATCAAAATTTGGTCGATTCAGCAGGAATCAGCCGAATATTGATCCAGGTATGGGCAGGCCTGTCAGGTTTTTGTTCATCTGATTACTGTTGCCGGCTATAGCTGGCTGCAGTAATCGTTGCACTCTGACAGAGGGGAAACCTTTTGCTGTCATAATACAATAGGACAGCCAGAGGGATTCCCCCATCTACACTGATTGAGTTCATGGGGAGAATTGAACAACTTTCTCTCCTTCAACATGTGGTTGAAGGAAAGAAAATTGTATAATGTATGGCCAGCGTAAACAAACTGAAGCCAAACTCCAGCTAACACATTTTGGCAGTTACAACAATAGCTTCTTCTGAAACTTCTGAAGACGCAAAGTGGGAGGGGCGAATCGCATCAAGCGGGGAAGAGTTAGAGAAACCAAACTGACAGCAGATACGAATACTTTACATGCTCGAAAATTTCAACATTGTTGTAAGTGCAATTATGCTTTTAACTTTTCAATAAAGTAAACAGTATTATGCTATGATCATCTCTCACTTTATTGGAATGTACATCATCCTTATGCTGAAAGCCTTGTATACTACCACAGAGGGAAGAAGCTAGATCCATCCATCTATACACTACTCTGATTTTGATCTTATCGCTGACCATCTTTGTGCTGAAAGCCTTGCACACTGATTAAAAAGGAAGGAGCTAGATCCATCTATCCATAAACCATGCTAATTTTGATCTTACTGCTGGTGAGGGGGGACTGGGGAGGGGAGCATGGAGTGGCACCTGAATCCTATTTTGAGAGGACATCACTAGCAGTTTGCACTTTAATATTATTGAAGGACCTATGCCTGTTTAATTGCACTATCACTTTATGCATTTTTGATTGCACTGGTACTTTATGCATTGTGATTGATTTACAGGTTATATAACGTTCATATGTTTTAAGAAAGCAGCCCTTTTTAACCGTCTTTTGATTATTGTTTGAGGTTCCAATACCTTTTATAATAGCAGCAGCTCCTTTTTATGCACGTTTCTTAATAATCATACACATATGGTTTAGTACACATTTTACTGACAGTAATCAAAAAATCCATAGCGCGCATTATATTGCCTTTCTTTATATAAATGAGCCCTTACTGTCCTAAGACCCCTATAAGTCTGCTTTCACACTAATACGCTGCGGCTTACCCGCACGAAGGTGCAGTGCAGTGCACCTGCAGCTTTCCTGAAGATTAGCTGCACTTTACTATAGACTTCTATTATATCTTGCGGGTGTGATGCACTTTCTGAAAGCGCACCAAAACTCCTGCATTCAGGAGTTTTGGTGCACTTTCTGAAAGTGCACCAAGCCTGCCTACCTGGAAGTTCAGCATCAGGTATATGCACGTGATTCTGCACAGAATGGCCACCCTATAGTAGTAAACTTGCTATGGCAGTCAGTAAGTGGATAATGAGATCACAAAGTAATATTTTGTATATCTAGCAAGTCAGACGGGTCTAATTTCTCATTCTTTAGTGCTGAAATAACTTGTGGAACCCCTTGGGCATGTACATTCTCTGGTGCATAAAGGTGAGATATATCAGGATAAAATGATGTTGCAAGAGAGTTAACCTGTGGTTAAGTTTCTAAGACGTCTGCTGGCTGTAGCCTGTCACTGTAAGTCACATTGTTAATGGTAGGAAGTGTTATCATTTGCTGTGTAGATACATCTGCATGGTGGATTTAAAAAGGCACATGCATTTGTAGCCTAAAGGTCTCAGTATTGAGAGTCAGAACAGCGTTGCCACTAGGAGGTACAAGAGAGAGTTCTGTATCATTACAAATATTATGTTTTAAGATGTATTCACTGGTGCATTCAGTTGGATCTTCCAATTCTGCTAGGATAAAACAATATGGATGGTTACTATCTCCTATCACTTGTTCAAGGACTTTCAACCTTGCCAAGGCAGCTGCTTCTTCCTTTTACATTTTTCCAATTTTTATTTGAGCTTGCATCTCTGCCACTTTTGAGGCTAAGCTTCCGTTTCTGCTTCTTTTCTAGGAAAGGAGTTTCACACTTTAGTTACTTCTGCATTTGTGAAGACTTCTATAAGAGTGTTGCCTAAAGGAGAAGTATAGCCAAAGCTTACTTGGGTATACTTCTCCTGTGGACCACAGCAGTGCATTTCGTTCTGCACCCTGTTTTAGTAATCAGTGCTAAAAATATGCACTGTTACTGTAAAAATTACACTGGCAGGGAAGGGGTTAACAGTACTGGTGATCAAGGGGTTAAATGTGACCCTAGGGGCATGATTCTAACTGTGGGGGCGTGGCTTGTGAAGTCATCACAGAGAACGGTGAGCCTATAGAGCAGGATCACATGACATCTGTGATCACTTCAGGGAGAAGTACAGACGGCTGTGTTTACATCAGCCGTCCGTCCTTCTCTCTCAGCTGCGGGAGATCGCGAGTGGCCGGCGGCTATCGGAGGCGCCTGCCACACGCACTAGCTTCCCAGCTGATGGGCAAGGGCAGGAGCGCGCCTCCGACGGCGCGCGATCGCCCCCTAGCTCCTTCCTGGCTAGGGCCATACATGTACGGGACTTTGCCTGGGAGAGCCAGACTGCCGCCATACAACTGCAGCGTGTGGTCGGCAAGTGGTTAAAGTGGGACCAGTATTTGGTCGCACTTGCATGGGAATGTGGCTGTCTGCATAGAACATAGTTAGTCAGGTTGAAAACAGACACAAGTCCGGGGGGCGCATGTGCGGCGCGAAGCTGGACGGACGTTAGAGTCACAGCTCCGCTGGAGGGGAGAGAGGAAAACTGCTTCCTCGGGGCCAGATCGCACTTTTTTCAGCATCAAGCACCTATCACCCCCGCAGGAATCCCTCGTGCATGCCTTTGGCCAAAAAGAAGCAACGGGGCCGCCCGCCACAGCATTCCCTAACAACTTATTTGCTCCGCACTAAGGAGTGCACAAAGATGACCAAAGATGGCGCCCAGCCCTCGCCCTCACCCACACAGCCTGCAGCGTCGGCTCAGCCACCTCCAGCAGCCAGCAATAATCCAGGGGACCGTGAGTACTCTCAAACTATTACAAAAGCAGATCTGGATGCTGGGTTTGCAGCGATGTATGAGAAACTAGCAGACAAAATCCAAACCGAGATCCACAAGTCCACACACACCCTGACACAGGAGATAACAGCACTAGGAGGCTGCACAGACTTGCTTGAAACCAAGCATGATGAGCTCTCTATCGCCCATAATGACCTAAGGAAGGATTTTGAGCTCCTCTCTGATAACTATGTCCTGCTCCAATCCCAGGTTGAGGACTTGGACAATAAGAATCGCAGGAATAACCTGCGCCTTAGGGGGATTCCTGAGTCGGTGTATGAGCTTTTCCCAGCAGTCTCCAAACTTTTTAATGACCTGCTCCCAGACAGACCAGCCTCAGCATTCATTTGTGACAGGATTCACAGAGCCCTGCGTCCTAAGCCACCACCTGATAAGCCTCCTAGAGACATTATCCTATGTCTTAAAGACTTCCTTGTTAAGGAGGACATACTCCGGGCTTCCAGAAATACCCCAAACATTATGTTAGATGGCCACAGAGTTCAAATTTACCCGGATATCTCCCAAGCTACAATAGAGAAGCGTCGCAAGATGAAAGAGGTCACTACAGTGTTGCAGACGGCCAGGATTCGGTACAGATGGGGCTTCCCTTTTAAGCTCACGGTCCCTCATAACGGCTCAGTTTATGTTGTATACAACTTAGCAGAAGGCAAGGATTTGCTTATTAAGCTGGGCCTCATGGAGGCCGTGCCACCGGCCCGCCAACAGATCACTCCTAGACCATCGCCCGTCTGGTCTACCCCAGCGACAAGGAGAGACCAGCGTAGATGGCGCAACCCCTTCAGAGATGGCTTTGTGTGACACCACGAGAGGTGGACCAAAAATAGAAACTTAATGCCTGACCAGTTTGGAATTTCATATTATATCCTTTTTTCCCCATGTTTCGTCTACTTTCTGCAAAATAATTTTTTCAGGACTGCTATCTTCACACTAAATATGCGTTAGTGATTTTTTGGATCCCACGCTGCTCAGCTGGAAGTGTGGGGGCGAAGTCGCACAGTTCAGCATAGATACGTTTTTGGTTCTGACTTATCCTTGGTTGTTCTCCATTTTTGGCTCCTCTGTTATGTAGCCCTTTTGTCATTCCCGCACATTGGTGCGACCCAGTGAGTACCGGGCTTAGGCCTGGTGATCTTGTGGACTCGGAGATGCCAAGCCAAATAAGATTTTGGACCCTATTTAAATTTACATTTACAGGTGGTTTGGCTTTTTTGGCACTCACCACACCAGATGACTGAGTGGTGCTGGACGGACATATGCCACGGTAGTGTTACCCCATGTTAGTAAAATGGTCATACATATCTAATTGTGCCTTATGATTGTGTGGTCTGGGGTGTGATAGCTTACAATCCCACACATGAGTATTAGCCCCTATAGCACAATCCTAGATTTTTGATCGGGGTTTTTGGTCCGAAGACTGTTATTTTATAGATTCCATATTTTTCTCTCTCCCCTCCCGCTAGTTTGCCCCTACTTAACCGCCTGTGCTGGTCCGCGTCCTGGCCACGCTGGTGCACCGGTACGGATAGTTGTGCTTGTCTAGGCAGGCTGCGGCCCGGCTTGGGTAGTTATTGGACTTTTCTGTCCAAGGGTATTAAAGTTTTTTGGATGGGATTCAGGTTTTTGCCCAGCCCCCCCCCTAGTAGGGCTTCTACACTGGAGGTATAATATATATATGTATTGCAATTTTGTTATTTACTTTTTATTTTGGAAAAAAAAAGAATAGTTTGTGTTTAAGAAAGTCAATTTTATGGTTCTATGCAATGCTCGTTTGCCCAGTGGGGTGGCCTACGGGGATCCATTCACTTGGGCCCGGGTCTATCCCATTCGGTCTTTTCGCAGATCTAAGTCTTGTGGATGTTAATAAGGCATATTCTTTTCTTACCCTCACATTGGCCACCCTCACTAAATATCGGGTCTCTTTTCCATTTTTGAATCCACTTTCCTGTGGAGCATTTTGTTTTCTTGCAGTTAACCATGGGGATTAAAATCATCTCGCACAATGTGCAAGGTTTCAACTCCCCCCACAAGAGACATAAGGCTTTTAAACAATATAAAAGTCTGGGGGCAGATATAATTTTGCTGCAAGAGACGCATTTTGCCAGGGACAAGCACCCCAAGTTTTTTGACAAATCATTCCAGCAATATAGATGTTCCACGTTTAATAGCAAATCTAGAGGTGTTGCAATTTTCATACGTAACAATATAATGTTTGATATTACATCCTCCTATTGTGATCCAGAGAGACGGTTTCTGATTCTCAAGGGAAGCATAGGTGGAAAAATTATCACTATTGTCTCTCTTTACGCCCCTAACGATGCTCAAGCATCCTTTTTTAGATCCTTCTTTGGGGGAGACTTCAATCTGACGGCACATTCCCTCTTGGATAGAAGTAGAGTGGTCCCTTCCTCCAGGGCCTTTCCTAAGAGCCTGTCTCGCTCCCTCAGTGATATGCAATTGGTTGATACATGAAGGGCACATAACTTTGAGTGTCGGGCATACACTTATCACTCGCACCCCTACAATAGTTTCGCTAGATTGGACTATATCTTCTGTACCCCTGTTCTTCTGGCTAATTCTAGGGACGCTCATATCCGGGTATGCCCCTGGTCAGATCACCAGATAGTCACGATGGAGGCAAGCAGCATTGGGATGGATAGATCTTCTTTTAACTGGAGGTTTAATGATTCCTTACTAAATGACCCCACACTCTCCTCTCAAATATCATCCTCGTTAGAAGAATATTTCACAATTAATGAGGCCTTTGACACACCTGTCTCTACGGCCTGGACAGCCCACAAGGCTGTGATCAGAGGTAAGATCATCGCTCTTGCCTCAGCAAAAAATAAGGCCAAATCTTTAACGAAAGATTTGGACCATTTGTATAACCTCCTCGGGACCTCCTCTTCACCATCTCTGTTAGAACAAATCTCCAATAAAAGGAAGTCCCTGGATGAGGCCCTTTCTAAGGATTCAGAGAGGGCCCTCAGATGGTCCAAAGCCAAGTTTTTCCTTAGTAGCAATACAGCATCCACCATGTTTGCCAAAAAACTATCTCAAAATATTAGACAAACCCATGTATATAAACTTAGGAGGCAAGATGGTAGGGTTATTTCCCACCCCAAAGAGGTTCTCTGTATTTTCACTCAATTTTATAAAAATCTCCTCTCGGACACCCCCCCTCCACAGTGCCCATCTCTAACCTTAATACATGGATGGACGGTTTACATCTGCCATCGCTCTCTGTAGAGCAAAGAGAGTCTATTGACACCCCTTGCACGGAGGAGGAATTACTGGCCATTATTAAATCTTTAAAAACCTCTACAGCCCCAGGCCCGGATGGGTTCTCTGCCCTATATTATAAATCATTTTCCTCCCTCCTGATTCCCAGACTAACCAAGCTTTTTAATGAAGTTCTTCTTGGTGGTGCCTTCCCTGAAGAAATGCTCCTTGCCAACATGTCCCTCATCCCCAAACCAGATAAGGACCACTCTCTCCCCCAAAACTACAGACCTATCTCTGTTATGAATAATGATCTTAGGCTCTTTGGCCGTCTCCTTGCGAATAGACTAGCCAGCAGTATCCCCCATCTTATTAACCCAGACCAAACGGGCTTCATCCCCGGCAGGCAACTTACGGATAATATCCGCTTGGCCGCTAATATTATTCAAGACGCTAATTCATCTAAATCCCCAACATGCCTAGTCAGCCTAGATATTCATAAGGCATTTGATAGTGTTAGCTGGTCATACCTGGAAAACATTCTACCTAGATTTGGTCTGGGAACAGGATTCATTCACGGCTTCAAAGCCCTGTATGACTCCCCCCAAACGAGGATACGTTTACCCGGTTGTAATTCGGAATTCTTTCATCTCAATCGGGGCACTAGACAGGGTTGCCCCCTCTCCCCCCTGCTCTTCGCTCTAGCCATAGAGCCTCTAGCATGTTCCATTAGAAATAATGAAAAGATCTGTGGGTACTTTAAGGGAGGGAGGGAATATAAACTCAGCCTATATGTAGACGATGTGTTGTTATTCTTGTCTAGCCCTCATATATCCTTGCCTCAGCTACTTATAGAACTGGAGATTTTCCACTCTATGTCTGGATTAAGTGTAAATATACCCAAATGCTCTTTGATGCCTATTAATTTACCGAATTGGATGCAGGTCTCAATTAAAGACCGTTTTTCATTTTCCTGGTGTACAAAATCGTTTAAATACCTAGGAGTATTTCTCACACCATACTATGACTCCCTTTACTTAGCAAATTTTCCTCCACTATTTAAAAGATTAAACGCCCTGCTGCGAGCATGGTCGATATATTTCATCTCCTTCCTTGGGAGATGCATAGCGGTGAAAATGATCATCCTACCTAAGCTGCTTTTCTGTTTTAGAGCCCTCCCTATCAACATACCTAATACTCATATAGCCTCCTTCCAGAGAGATATCTCCAGGTTCGCCTGGAACGGGAAGAGACCTAGATATAACAAGCAAATTGTCCACACTCCACACCATAAAGGAGGTCTAGGTCTTCCGGACCTATGGTCCTATTACTTATCAGCCAAACTCAACCAAATAGCACAATGGCATTCCAAAGAGGAAGTAATTCCGTGGCTAGCCTTTGAGGAAGCTTCCATCGCCCCCCTTTTTCTCAAGGCTATCCTATGGAACTCTCTGACAATCCCTAGACCTCCCCCCCTGTCTAATAAAATTGTCAATCACTTAATTATTTTATGGAGGAAATATAGGTCCCTATGTGGCCTTCTATCAGAAGTTTCTCCTTTATCTACATTTTTAGGTGTCTTGGAGTCCCCTGCTCTCCCATTGAGCCTGGAGGACCTTCATCCCTGGATTTCTAGAGGCCTGACCTCCCTACTGTCATTATCACTAAGCAATTCTTTTTGCTCTTTTGACCAACTTATGAGACTTCATAATCTCCCTAAATCAGAAGAGCCCCATTATGAGTCCATCAAAAGGTTCTTCCAATCTCACAGTTCCTTATCACTACATCCCCCCTATACTACATTTGAATATATCTGTTGCTCCTCACCCAGAAATAGAGGCTTAATCTCAAGGTTATACAGACACCTCATATGCTCCCCATTACCTGATAAATTGAAATACATGCTTAAGTGGGAAGAGGATCTAGAATGCTTGATTTCTGTTTTGGAGTGGGATAACATGCTTTCTAACATGCGTAAATGCACACGTTCTTCTGCAAGTAGAGAATCATCATTTAAACTCATCACCAGGTGGTACCTGACACCTCCTCTTATTCACTCTTTTTACAATTCAGTTTCCCCCTTTGTTTCAGAGGTTGTGATCAGGAGGGCAGATTCCTGCATCTCTTTTGGAGTTGCGACCACCTCAAACCTATTTGGGACAGAGTCAGGAGGTTTTTGTCCAAACTGAAAGACTCTGAGGCAACTATTAACCCCAGGATATGTCTACTGTTTTCTCGGGTCCCGGACGTCCCTGCCCCCATGTCCAGGCTGTTTCACACTCTTATGTCATCAATACATTGGATGATTGCTTTAAACTGGAGATCTAGCAGCCTGGTATGGTCTCAGGTATTATCCAGAATGGAGAGTGTGAGACTTTCCGAAAAAATATTACACTCCTTAAACAATACCATGATTGCCTTCAATGGGAAATGGGATCTCTGGGACCCTTCTGGCGGTTGAGTTTTCCCCTTTTTTTTGATTCTCTTGATGGTTAACTTTTTTCACATATGACTTTGACTCTGTCGGATATTCCATTGCCAACCATATGATCTAATATACATTCCCTGACATTGATACACATAGTTGACTTTCCTGGATCTGTGATTCTAATGCTTGACTGTTTTTGTAATACCCTTATGTATGATATTACTTGTCATTGATTGTTTGCTTGCATTGCATAAGCTTTGTTATATTCTTCTTGATCTGACTTTCTAATAAAAACTTTTGTAAAAAAAAGAAAAATGACACAATTCCATCTGGCTCAGTCAATAAAAAACAAAAAACAGTAAAGAAAACCCAACCATACAATCCCATATACACAATACTATACCCGCAGTTGATCCAGAGGAAGGCGAAAAAAACCCCAGAAAAGCATGATCCCATTTGCTACAGCAGGGGAAAAAAATGTCTTCCTGATCCCCCGAGAGGCAATCGGATACTCTCTGGATCAACTGTACCTATAAATATTAGCACCCATTTATATTATGTATACCCAGGAAAGAATCCAGACCTTTTTTAAAGCAATCTAGTGAGCTGGCCAGAACCACCTCTAGAGGGATTCTATTCCACATTTTCACAGCTCTTATGGTGAGGAAACCTTTCTGTATTTGGAGAGTAAATCTGTTTTCCTGTAGACGTAAAGTGTGCCCCCTTGTTCTCTGTGTTGACCTTAAAGTAAATAGCTCAACACCAAGTTCACTATATGGACCCCTTATGTATTTATACATGTTGATCATATCCCCACTTAATCTCCTCTTCTCAAGAGAGAATAAATTCAGTTCCTCTAATCTTTCCTCATAGCTGAGCTCCTTCATGCCTCTTATCAGTTTGGTTGCCCTTCTCTGCACTTTCTCCAGTTCCCCAATATCCTTTTTGAGAACTGGTGCCCAAAACTGAACTGCATATTCCAGATGGATCCCCTGAAGAAGCCACGTGATGCAGAAGTGGCGTAACGCGTAGGGACGCTAGACCGGAAGTGACGCACACATGCGGAAGTGAGGACCGCGATCTCACTCGAGTCTTCTATCTTGCGCAATGTTTTACTGGCTAATGTGAGTGTTTTTAATCTTTATGGAAATAAAAACCTTTTTATGCATGACAATATTGCACTATCTTGAGCCTTTCTGATTTGAGATTCGCTGGGGACTTGGAGAAGGATAGGAAGCTGTTCCATCCTAAGCAGCCCATACAACAGTACCCACTGGTTAGCAGAGCAGGAGTGAAAAGGAGCCCCCTGGATTTCTGATAAGGCTTATGTTTTCAGACCTTGAGGTGAGCGACTAGTACACACAGAGGGGTATAGAAGAAGCACCCCACTATCTAAGCACGGTGTTAGGTGAAGGGTCATTACCTTTGAGACTTCCCCCACCTGGATACACTTTTGGACTATTTGCTTGATTTTTCTGATTTTTTGGAGCACTCAGGACACTTTATTTATTTATTGAATGAATTTATGCACTTGTTCACGCACTGAGCACTTTTACCTGTCACTGAATGAATTTATGGCATTTTAAGTGGTGTTGTATATTCTAGGATCATTGTTTTTACTATAGATCACATTTTATTCACTCTATGTTTGATGATTGTATACATCTATAGTACCTTGATTTATTTATTTATTTAATTAATTACATGAACACACGTGATTGAATCAAGATCATTTTTTTCACCACTTGGAGCACATTCTAATATATTTATACTATTTAATTCACATTTTTATACACTTAAATTTGATTATATTTTTAGAAGACTAGTTATTCACGTCCCAGAAGCGCAGTATCCCCCACCTTTTATCTTGAGTTTCACACTGCATGGTTTCCAGTACCGATACATGCAGCATCTGGGATAGGTCTATTTAACTACATATTTCCCCAGACAGTGCAGGACTCATCACATATATCTTTGAGGTCTTACTAATGATTTGTACAGGGACAAAATTATATCTCTCTCTCTGGAGTCCATGCCTCTGTTAATATAAGAAAGGACTTTGCTTGCTTTGGAAACCGCAGCTTGGCATTGCACGCAATTATTAAGCTTAGGATCTACCAGAACACCCAGATCCTTCTCCGCTATGGATTTCCCCAGTTCTACTCCCCCTAGTATGTATGATGCATGCATATTCTTTGCCCCCAAGTGCATAACTTTACAACACTGAACCTTGGGGTACACCACTGATAACCTTAGACCATTCAGAGTAAGAATCATTAACTACTACTCTCTGAATTCTATCTTTTAGCCAATTTTCTATCCATTTACAAACTGATCTTTCCAAACCTGTAGACTCTACCTTACACATTAGCCGTAAGTGGAGAAATGTGTCAAACGCTTTTGCAAAATCCAAGTATACTACGTCCAAAGCAACCCCTCTGTCCAAGGTTTTACTTACCTCCTCATAAAAATAAATAAGGTTTGTTTGACAGCTTCTGTCATTCATGAATCCATGCTGTCTGTTGCTTGTGTGTGTAATGTGTGTTATTTCAGCCAAAATGTATTATTATTTGGGAAAAGTTCTCTGCCCCTTAAATAGCTGCCCAGGTAAAGTAGCCAATCAGGTGTGGTGGAAAATTCTGGAATGCAAGGGGGCTCATTATATAAAGGGCTGCGAGCGCTTATGGTATGTCACCCCCAGACCCGGGGGGGGGGGGTGTATAATATGTGAATTTGCTTAAGTTTATTGATAACTAAGCACTTACTATTGTTTACTAATGTTTTGGTTTAAAGCATGGTTATTTTAATTTTGTCTAAAACCAAAATAAAGTGCAGCGCCCAAAATGTTTACGCTAACTCTGGTGTGGAGGGTATTCTTTAAAATTATTTGACTGGTTGTCTTAGGGGATATACATCTGGTTAATAGGGAATAGTGCAGCCTGCTTTCCCATGTTACCACTGCCATAAAACATCATGCAACTGTCATAGCACCCAACAGTAGAAGGGACCCAAATGTGGCATTATGGCAACTTTCTGTGTAACAAGGGAAACAACACTACCACAGCTATATTTGGTCTTGGCAATACTTATGGGCAGATGTCACACCACAAATAATATGGGCCTTAGTGCAGTGATTTCTTTTTCAGCAGCTTGGTACACATTAAAAAAAAAAAATAAAATACAGAGAAATAATTATGTTGTATGGTTAAAGATTTTTTTTTTTAATTTACAATATTTTTTATTAAGGTTTTATGAAAAAGGTAAACAAAACTTACAACAGTGCAAAGTGTGCCCATAGGGCTCAGTCACACATAGCAGAAATGGCATAGCAGCTTCAAAACATGGATTAGAGAAATACAAATATAATTATTGCAGGGAATAAGAAAGACCAGGTAAACAAAGTAATCCGTAGAATGGTGACTGAAGTCAAAATAGAAATAGAGCCTCCAGTCCGCCACATGGGTGGTCGGCGGGCCCGGGCCCCGCCCCCCCCGGGCGCCCCTTACAGGAACACACTGCGCCCTAGGAGGGAAGCGGCCCCCAATCCCACCATCGCATAACGAACTGGGGGAGGCATTTGCCATCTGTCAGTGCACTGGAAGGAGTAAAAGTTTTTTAAAAGGAGGATAAAAAATAAAATAAAGAGAGAGAAGGGAAGAGAAAAGAAAAAAGAGAAAGAGGAGAAAGAAGAAGCCAAGTATCACGGAAAAGCAAAGGCAGTAGCAAAGAAAGAGGTAAGAGAAGAGATCAGTAGTGGCGGGTAGAAAGGGGTCAACATCCAGGTCCATCCCTCCCCCCCCCCAATCAGGGGCATTCGCAACTCTTATCTCCCGAGGGGGACAACGGCACTCCCCCTGTCAAGGAGGGCCGGCCAGATATCTGAGCCAAGGGTCCCAGGTCTTATCAAACAAACGCATTTTATCATTAAGTAGCACTACCATCCGTTCATTTATCATGATCCAGGTCAGTTTAGCTTCGAGCAGTTCAAGCGGTATTACAGGAGTGCGCCAGGAGCGAGCAATTGCAATTTTAGCAGCCGTGAATATAAAAGCTATAAGGCGTTTAGTATGTTTAGACACCCCCTCTATCTGTCTACCCAAAAGAGCTTGTTGGGGAGATTTTACCAAGTTAACCTGCGTCAAGGAGTAGATAAAATTGTAGGTGCGAATCCAAAATCGTCTTACTTTTGGGCAGGTGTGGACTACAGTGCCCGCTTGTCCGCAACCCCGGAAACAACTGGGGGACGCAGTACGAACCGCCACCGCCAACCTGACTGGGACCATGTACCATCGGAGGAACACCTTGTAGTTAGCCTCTATTAAGGAAGTATTGAGTATAGACTTAGAGTTGTATTGCGCTAAGGAATTCCATTCAGTGCGATCCAAGTTCTCATCTAGGTCCTCCTCCCAGCGGAGCATATATGGAAGTTTAGTATCATCGCCATGCAGTACGTTATAAATCGTGGACATATAGCTTTTTTGCTTATCCACCGTACGACATAGGAACTCCATTTGCGTGGAGGTAGTGATGTGGGTATAGCGATAATATTCCCGGTCTGGGAGGGAACACTTCTCCTGCAACTGGGTTCTTGTAAACAATCCACGGTGATCGCACAAATCAGCCAGCCGGAGAAGTCCCTTATTCGTCCACCACTCAAATGCCGAGGGACAGAGGCCCGGGGGAAACAAGGGGTTGCCCAGTAAGGGCGCCAAAGGTGCGTGGGGGGGATTTAAAATTGTGGCGTTTTGAAAGCCTATCCCATATACCTAGGGAAAGGGACAATGTAGGACAAAGTATAACCGGTCTGTCCTTGGCTCGTAGCCACATCACGTGGTGTATCGGGGCCTGTAAATGGGCCGATTCTAATCGCATCCAAATGGGGTGAGGATCTCGGGAGTGAAAGCGGACTAAATGAGCGAGTTGTGCCGCATAATAATATTTTCCCAGATCCGGGACCCCCAGCCCCCCTCTGAGCTTCGGGGTAAAGAGAGTAAGCCTGTTCACCCTGGGCCTCTTGTCCCCCCACACGAAGCGGACAATCGCCCCCTGAAAATCCCTAAGATCCGACATGTTGAGCATTACAGGTAAAGTGCGAAACAAATATAACAGTCTAGGCCAACGTTTCTCAACTCCGGTCCTCAGGGCACACTAACAGGCCATGTTTGCAATAAAACTGAAATACCTCACAGGTGATATCATTTGCTGCTCAGTAATTGCATTATTCTAGTCTGCATCTCCCCAAGGTAATACTTAAAATCTGGCCTGTTAGTGTGCCCTGAGGACCGGAGCTGAGAAACACTGGTCTAGGCAATACATTCATTTTGACCGAATTCAACCTACCGAACCACGACGGGGGATTAGCCAACCAACGAGCAAGGTCCTCCCGTAGTTTTTTATATAAAGGTGGATAGTTGTGCGTATAGAGTGTAGCGATGGATGTCGTGAGGTGGATCCCAAGATATGGTAGCGACCTTTCCTGCCAGGTGAAAGTAAAATTAGCCTTGAGAGCTAAGTGCGTGGCCTCGTCTAATGTCAAATTTAAAGCCTGGGACTTAGAGGGGTTAACCCTAAGACCAGAGATAGATCTCTGAGCAAGTTAGGGATAGATATCAACGGAGTTTAAATGTACATCAAGATATCGTCTGCAAAAAGGGCACACTTGTGTTCCACAACTCCACGCGGTATGCCCCGATATATTTGGGTTAAGGCAAATCTTGATGGCCAGCGGCTCCAAGGCCAAAATGAAAAGGAGAGGGGACAAGGGGCACCCCTGACGCATGCCCCTGCGAATCGACAAAAAGTCAGATCCATAGCCCTTTATAGACAACCTTGCAATAGGGTCGTCATACAACGTTTGAATAAGGGTGAGAAAGTTGCGTTCGAAGCCAAAAAGCTCCAAAGTCCGCAAAAGATAATCCCAGGACAGGGAGTCAAACGCCTTATGTAAGTCCAAGGACAATAACATGCCATTCTTCCTACGTCCCATGCCATCCCAGTTAGATTTAAGGGCCGATATAACATTGATAGCACGCCTAGTTTGGTCTGGCGCTTGCCTACCGGGGACAAAACCAGTTTGGTCTGGGTGTATATAGTCTGCCAGGAAAGAATTTAACCTAGTCGCCAGCACTTTCACCATGATCTTGAGATCCACGTTGATAAGCGAGATCGGTCTATAATTAAGACAATCCCCATGGTCCTTACCCGGTTTAGGAATAACATGTATAAATGCATTGTTTTCATATTTAGGGATTGATACACCTTTCCTAATGGAGTTGAAGTAAGCACAAAGATGGGTGGTGAGGATCTCGTTAAACTTTTTATAGTAGTGTCCGGAAAACCCGTCGGGACCAGGCGCCTTGGCAGGGTTAATGGTTTTAATAGCGGCCAGTACCTCAGAGTCCGAGAACTCTCGTTCCATGATATCCACATGGGGGGAGGATAGCCGAGGTAAGGGGACATCCCGAAAAAAGTAATCAAATAGGGACTGGCGAAGTGGTTGCGGCTGGGAGTAGAGTTTGGAGTAAAAATTGTAAAATTCATTGACTACCAATTGGGGGTTTTGCGTCCGAAGGCCCGTCCGGAGTCTCAATTTCGGGAGCGCCGGAGAATAGGGTCTTGGGGTCAGCCTACGGGCCAGTAGTGTGTGTGGTTTATCACCCAAGGTATAATAGCGATTTCCCGACCACCGAAGGGACTTTTCCGCCCTAGTGGTCAGGCTAAAGTTGAGGGCCACTCGTGCAGCATCAATCTTATGCCTAATGTCTACCTCCGGAGCCCTCTTCTGTTCCCTCAAGAGGTTGCATAATTCCGCCTCCTGTCGCAATATCTCCCCGTCCTGTTCCCTTTTTTTCCGAGAGGCTATTTGAATAAGTTTACCCCTGATCGTCGCTTTATGTTCCGCCCATACTATTGTCGGGGACGTGTCCGTGGCAGGGTTATCAGCAAAATATTGTCGTATACAGTCAGACACTTCCTTGAAAACTAAGGGGTCATTGAGCAGTGAAGCATTAAGCCTCCAGGAGGACGGTTTAGGTTTGGTCCACAAGTCAGAGACGGTCATCACCACCGGAGAGTGGTCAGACCACGGGGTGGGTACTATCTGAGCTTTCAGCACAAAGGGGAGTAGGGCCGACAAAGCGAAAAGGTGGTCTATGCGGGCGTACGTTTTGTGAGCATGGGAGTAGTGTGTAAAGTCTTGCATCGTCGGATGGTCGTTCCTCCACACATCCACCAAGCCAGCGGAGTGCAGTAAACTAGCCAATCGAACGCCCTGTCGCGGAGCATGTTTCAGAGACGCGCGTAAGGAGTCAGACTTATCCATGACTTGATCCAAGGGGACATTGCTGTCGCCCCCAAAGACAACATGGCCCGTTGCGTGCGGCATGACCACATTTAGCATATCTTGGAAAAAGGGCAGCTGGCCCACATTGGGGGCATAGTAAGAAACAAAAGTAACTTCGTGTTCATTTATTTTACCGTGCACCATAACGTAGCGCCCCTCCTTATCCCTAATTACTCCCTTAGGTGTAAATGGTACCTTCTTAGCTATGCAAATCACTACCCCCTTTTTTTGTCAATGCTATTGGACATATAACATGTGGGATATTTGGCGCTGAGGCTTTTAGGTGCGGAGGTACGAGAAAAATGAGTCTCCTGTAAGAGGAGAACATCTATACCCTGTTTGGGGTAGAATTGAAAGGCTTTCGCTGGATTAACAGGAGCGTACATTGTGTGTAAGCATTTTAAAATTACTCGTGGAGGGACGTGTCATCGTGGCTCAGTAGGTTGTACTCGCCTGTATCTCAGAAGAATCGATCTCCCCCAGTTTCCCGGTTTCGGGGACTTATTGATCCCAAGGTGAGTGAGGACGGGACCCAAATGCCGACACACCGCTAGCAGGAGAGGGAAGAGAAGAAGAAGATCAGAAAACAAGGAAAAAAGAAAAACAACAAAGGAGAAGAAAAGATCCCTGGCCCTCCCCCCCCCCCAGCACCCACAAGGGGAGAGGAGGGGACAGGGAATTTGCCCCTAATATACGTACAATACACAGTTTGGGCTAGTTGTAGGGTCCAGCACCCCATAGGATAGTGCGAGGTTGCCCACCGCCCGTAGACGTGAGCAAGGTCGCGTAAAGTGGCATGCGGGAACAACCCAAAAGGCTTCAATTCAGGCTAAAAGAGAAAAAACTTCATAACAATAATGGTAATAGGAACAAGAGGTAACCGCCCCCATAGGACCTGAACCAGGCCAATCGCATGGCCAGAAAGTCTCCAGGTGGCCTTCCTCCCCCGGCCGAAGACAAAAGATCAGGTCAACCGAAGGAGGAAGAAAGAAATAATTAAAAAAAAAACAGATAGCTTTAGTGGAGCAAAAACATAGATAGAAATATAAACGCAATGGTTGGGGGGTGGATGGAAGCCACCCCTCAAAAAAAAAAAAAAAACACATGAACAGAACCACATAATAGCAATCAAGGGCCATGAGTAGAAGGCAGGAGACTAGAGCTCCCAGTGAGGGTCTGCAACAGAAGACCGCAAGGACAGTTAGGAGCAATTGTTCACCAACCTAAGAGCAGAGTCCAGGCCCATTGCATAGACTTAAACAAACAGAAGCTGGAACCATAAGGGCTCTTTCACACGGTCTGCCTCCGTAGGCGGATCCTTGCTGCTCAGCGGGGATCGATCCGCCGATCCCCGCTGAGCCGGCTGATCGATCCCCCTGAGCCGGCGGATGACAGCTCCGTTTCCGCTTGCAGTGCGGAGAGGGAGGTGTCACAGCCCCCGCTGCTCTCTATGGGGGATCGGATGAGAGCGGACCGCCTGTCCGCTCTCATCCGATCCGATCCCCAGGACGGATGGAAAATAGGGTTTCCATCCGTCTGGATTTTACGGACAGGATCGGATGCGGATGGCAGCGGGTGTCAGCGGACATGTCACCGCTGACATTTGCTGCTCCATAGGGCTGAATGGGCATCCGATCAGATCCGCCTAAAAAACTGACAGACAGATCTGATCGGAACGCCCGTGTGAAAGAGCCCTAAGGCTCGCAGTATGAGGCATGTGACAGTCCGCCAATCCAGCAGACCAATCCCAGGTCACAGGGTATTCTCAGAAGAAATATTTTCTTTTAAATCAAAATATACTTGAGAAATAAGTAGCACTTCCTATGCTGGCAAATCCTCATTATCGCCCCAGTGTTAACCTGTAAATGGCTCAATTATCACATGCCATGCTCCGATTAGTTGTATTGCTTGCAGTGGCAAAGTGTATTTTTGTTCATGTTGGTTACAATTCACAGTCTGTACTCATATCATTACTGGCTCATTAATCTTCATTTGAAGGTTATACCACAGGACAAACAAGAACATGTTTGCACAGCATGTATCTAGAAACATTTTAGAAAGTATAACATGAGCATAACATAAAGAAAATTGCTTTACTTTCAAGAAATACGTTAACTATCTCCCTAACCAGATGACTTTAATGAGTTAAAACTCTAGCCGCAGAATACTTGTCAGTATTACACAATGACATGTGCACTGGGTGTGTGATGAATTTTACCAGCTGGCTTGAAATCATGTTACAGAGAAGGTGCAATATTGCCCCTAGTGACCAAATTAGGTTATAGTATTTGAACACAGTTATATACAGTACAGTACAGTATATATAGAAAAATACGAGATTTTAAAATGCATGTATTTTATAAAACAGAGACACACTAAGGCTGATTGATAAAATCTAATACAACAGTTTCTGGCTAATGGGAAGTATGTGAACATAAGGAGCAATAGTGCATGAGAGCACATAATAAATGTCTCAGTCCATTAAATAGTCCATAAATACTAAGTACATGAAGCAAGTGGCAGCAGCTTTCCTCAGAGTATAGTCAGCTCTGTATGATTGAAAACAAGGGAAGAGAAGGAAGCGCCACCTAAGTATAGCAATTAAAAAATTTATTTATTCACAATGGTCATAAAACTCACAAGATTGCGTAGAGAAATGTTCATCATAAGATGGGGAATCGCTGGAGATGGAAGAGATGGATGGAACATCCTGTGGCCACCAGGAAGTCCACAATTTTATAATTGCTACACTTAGGTGGCACTTTCTTCTCTTCCGCTGTTTTAATAAAATGTAAGCAGCACTCAAAGCAGCACTCAAAAAATATAGTTGCAATTTAACTGGATACAATCCCTGAGAGTCGGTTCACACTGATCTGACACGACTTCGGACGACTAATGAAGTCGCCCGTGCACCGCCGCGACTTCAGCGCGGCTTGCAACGACTTCACATAATGAAAGTCAATGCAAGTCGCTCCGACTTTGCAAAAAAAAGGTGCAGGAACCTTTTTCTAAGTCGGGACTTGAGTCGCTCCTATTAGAACGGTTCCCATTGCACAGCATGGTCGGAACAGTGTGAACCGGCAGTTATACAAAGTATTTCCCTTTCTTCAATTTTTATTTATCAAGCTTATCTGGTTAATCAGAGCCCGGCAATGTGATGCATTGTGTTTCAGTAAAGCATATATTGCAGCAATGCACATTAATGAAAATTACAAGCTTTGATGCATTGCATTGCAATGCCATGTATTTTGAATGACACACTCAACTCACTAAAGCTGGCCATACATTATATAATTTTCTTTAGATTTACTTTCATCTGTCTAGTGAAAGAACCTAGCTGATTGCATACAAATTGAAAGTGTTTAGGTTTGACCTCACTAATATATGGTTTTGGTAAATCTAAAGGCAAATTGAACAAGAAGGCAAGCTCTGATTCACAGTGTTCATTGCAGCGTATCACAATACATGAGAATGTGCATGTAATAATTCAATCCACAGTAAAGTTAAAGTGTGAATGGGCCCTAAGCTAAACAGTAAAAGTTAAAAAAACAATATAGAGTTCAATGCAGATAAAACAGAAAACAGAATATATTATTTACCAGTGTTTATTATAGGAAAGTATGTTAACTGGGTCATTTGTTTTTTATAATTATACATGCTGAAAAGCAAATCTAATTAATTTCCATTGTAAATTATCCTTGATCTTTGCATTTGTAAATAAGCCTGATTATGTATATATTTGCATCCTATTTATCCTGTGCTGAATATCTGTGCATAAGTACACCTTGCGGATCCGCTGTATAAAACCTTATCACAGCTATTTTTTTTTTTAACTTGCTACAGGTTTTATAATTTAAGTTACTGAAGTTTCATTGTTGAGAAAGGCATTGAAAAAAAAACAGGCCACGGCCTTATATTAAATTCATTTATGCTCTTCCATTCATGCCAAAAAGGCCAATAGACATTAGATGTGAAAAGAGTGGAATAAATTGCGCTCAACACTTAACACAACCAAAAAGTGCTTGTGTGCATAAATATGTGAATAAATGATTATAAATAAATAAATATATACAAAATCCTAAATGTGAAAGGTCCTTGGTAAATAAATATCAACAGTCTTTAAAGTGCCCAGTGCAATACAGAACTCTCAGCAATGACTGAAAATCACTCCAACTTCAAGTGAGGGACCTCCACCTTAAGAAACTTTTCTCCACCCAGTGCTCGGGGTAAATACTTCTTACCAAAGCTGATGGACCCCTTAATTACAGGGGGTCTAAAACAGCGTAGATGGTCCACAAATGCCTCCAAGCTATCCTTCAGGTCCCTTGATATAAGACTCAGCTCGCATAAGGAACTCCAAGTATTTCAGGATATTTTTGTGGGGAGAAAGATAAGGAAACTCCGATAGTGTAGTATGTTCTGGTAATTAGGGTTTATTAATGAAATTGCACTTACTCAAAACATTAGAATCAAACGCCTTCATGCAGTAAATGCAGCATGGGTTCGGTGTACGGGACGCTCCTAAGCTTCTGCGTATCACCAACCCGAAACTCCACGGTCTCACGTAAGAGACCGTGGAGTTTCGGGTTGGTGATACGCAGAAGCTTAGGAGCGTCCCGTACACCGAACCCATGCTGCATTTACTGCATGAAGGCGTTTGATTCTAATGTTTTGAGTAAGTGCAATTTCATTAATAAACCCTAATTACCAGAACATACTACACTATCGGAGTTTCCTTATCTTTCTCCCCACAAAAATATCCTGAAATACTTGGAGTTCCTTATGCGAGCTGAGTCTTATATCAAGGGACCTGAAGGATAGCTTGGAGGCATTTGTGGACCATCTACGCTGTTTTAGACCCCCTGTAATTAAGGGGTCCATCAGCTTTGGTAAGAAGTATTTACCCCGAGCACTGGGTGGAGAAAAGTTTCTTAAGGTGGAGGTCCCTCACTTGAAGTTGGAGTGATTTTCAGTCATTGCTGAGAGTTCTGTATTGCACTGGGCACTTTAAAGACTGTTGATATTTATTTACCAAGGACCTTTCACATTTAGGATTTTGTATATATTTATTTATTTATAATCATTTATTCACATATTTATGCACACAAGCACTTTTTGGTTGTGTTAAGTGTTGAGCGCAATTTATTCCACTCTTTTCACATTTATGCGTTTTATACGTTTTTATTGCAGCTTGCACTATGGAAGCAATTCCTCTTATATAAATTTAATTAATTTATGACAATTTGATTGATTAATTTAGTATCGAATATCACCAATTTTGCGCAGTTTCTTTTGGGCCACCAAAATTCTTTTCAAATAGACATTAGATGACAGGTTTCCTAGGTGCAGAGATGATACAATATCTACGATTGGCAGCACCAAACAGCTCTATATAAGCATACTTCGGGAGAAAAAAAATCTGCAAAGAAAACTTCGGAAAATTATTATTGTTCTTCCCTGCACTAGTAAAACGCAAATGATCCCTCCTACCAATTTATCCATTGCCCTATATAGAAACACTCATGCAGACAGAACACCCCTGTTTAGGGCAGAGATGGGTGCTGCAGATGGTAGGATTGGACTTGAACTTCTAACCATTTTCTAATATTTTCCGCTAGTTAACAGTAGATGCACTCAGAGCTCAGAACTTTAAAAAGCTGGTTGTTACCCATCATAGGCATGCACACATGGGGTACACACCCTGTTCACCCTGTACTATGCAGATCCCCCAAACCCCCGCCCCCCCCCCCCCCTCTGCTGCCTGGTTGCAGAGCAAGGGACTGGGGAATCTCTGTCCCCAGTCCCTTTGTTTGTCTCAAAAATGTGACATCTTTAGACCCCTGATATTTCACCAAAAGCCCCCCAAAGGGGCTCCTAAATAAAAAAAAAATTGCAAACGAAAATAATAAAACATATTGTAAAATTAAAAAATAAAATGAAAGGAAAATAAAAGAAAAATAAACTACTAACACCAATCTCTGCCCTACTGATACCGTCCTCTGCCCTACTGCTATACGGTATATAGTATATATAGTAGTATAGCTCACACCTATGTTACCCATTTTTTCATGCTCTATACAAGTGGTTATATCCACTGTAGAATATGAGCCAGGTTGATGATGTAAAATATTACTGAAATTGAAAATGTTGGAAATTTGAGGATGTTGTTAATATGTATATTTTTTCCAACAGACTGCATGTAAATTAAATTTTTAGGCGATTTTTCCTTAATGTATTCATGTGTGTGCATTAAACATACTAGCATAATGAGGTCTGACATAGTTCATTACACATTGAAGGTATTTAACCACTTGCTGATCGCCGCAAGTACATTTACTGCGGCGGTCAGCCCCGGCCAGGCAAAGTGACATACGGGTACGTCACTAGCCTGTTCCCGGCTTGTGAGCCAATAGCGGGCGAGCGCGCGCCCGCTGAGGCGCGCGCCCGCCCCGGCTCGTTCACTGACAAGTCAGTGCGTGTGACCGGCGGACCCGATGTCCGCCAGTCACTCGCGATCGTTCGCCGGGAAGGGAGAAAGGGAGGCGGCTAATGTAAACAAGCCGCCTGTCATTCTCCCCTGTGTAAAAATGGAGATCAGATGGTTCTACTATGTAGGACCGTTGATCTCTGTTTTTACACTAGTAGCCATGTCCAATCACAGTTAGAAACACGCCCCTATGACACACTTAACCCCTCCCTCTCCAATACAGTTAACCCCTTCCCTGCCAGTGTCATTTTTACAGTAACAGTGCATATGTATAGCACTGATTACTGCAGTAATGTCACTGGTAACCCCAAAAGTGTCAAAAATGTCAGTCAAGGGTCCGATCTGTCCGCCGCAATGTCGCAGTCCCGCAAAAAAAAACCACTAAAAATTACAAAAATCTTTCCCTTTGTTAGTAAACGCGATAACTTTTGCGCAAACCAATCAAAATACGCTTTTTGTGATTTTTTTTTTACTAAACATATGTAGCTTAAAACAAATTGGCACGAAAATGTTAAAAAATTTTGATTTTTACATTTTTTTTGGGGAATTTCATATAAAAAAAATTTGAAAAATATTGTTATTTTTGCAAAATTGACGCTCTTTTTTTGTTTATAGCGCATGATCAAAAAATCGCACAGGTGATCAAATAACACCAAAAGAAAGCTCTGTTTGTGGGAAAAAAGGGCGTCAAATTCATTTAGGTACAGCGTCGCACGACCGCGCAATTGTCTGTTAAAATCACGCAGTAAAAAATCGCAAAAAACCCTCTGGTCAGGAAGGGGGTAAAATCTTCCGGGGCTTAAGTGGTTAAACTAGAGGCTACATCTGCACAAGAGGCATAAATGAAGATTTTTGACAATCTATTGTTGTAACCACTACCTTTCATGCTGACAAATGTAGGTTACAAGATCAGGCCTGTTAGCTTCCTCATGCTTGCTAAGCATAGGCAGAGCTAATGATAACATCCCTGCATCCGCCTCTAACCCTAGGAGGATACAGGGGGCCAGCCTTTTTGTCAGGTTGGACTTATAATGAATACAGTATAGCCAAACTAAGAGGTGACCTCCCTAGCTTCACCTTGGATACTAGGAGTGGTGTGTGGACATCATCATAAGTCGTGCTTGGGGCATAGACAAGCTGACTCTTCGGAAACTACACTGGTCAGCATACAGTGGACAGTAATACTTTAAAGTTATGGATTTGCTGAAGCATTTATTCACAGTTGCAGAGGCAGTAACTTGATAAAACCCTGTTTGATCTTAAAATATTTGAGTTAGTTCTCTATTACCGTGCAATTTAACTCTTTTTGTTTTTTGTTTTTTTTTTTAACTAGAGTTTCAGTGCATATTTATCAAATAATAAAATTATCTGAAAACACGATTTAAATACATTTTAAAAGTGCGCTAGAGTCTATCAGTCTTTGAAGACAGTGCTGACTTTTATCATTCTCTCTCTGTATTCATATCAGCAATGTACAAACATCTGTGCATGTCTCCCTGGAATGATCTCATTCAGGCTCATGTTTTACAGTAGGAGTGACCTTGCAGTTATGTCACAGCCGCTTGACGCTGTTGAAGCGGTGTCAGATGAATGTAGCCTTGAGGATTTTACGAAGTCTCAGTCACACAAAAGAAAAGCTTTCCTGATTGCTGCTTACAATACACGAAGTTCAGACTGATAAATAAGGGTCATTTGGACAATTTCACCAGTAGTAGAAAGTACCATGTCAAGCTATTTGCAGACAGCCATGTCCTGTGTTGTCCCATTCTCAGCAGGTTTTGTGGCATTTTGAAATAAAACATGAATGATCGGTATTCAAGGTCACTGCATCATGTTCCCCAATGTTTCCCATTCTTTAGTAAGGAAAGGGGCAGTAGATCCTTTTTCTTCAGATAAATATTGCATGTCTTAGAATAGCAGGCAAAGCCATGCTAATACTTTTTTTTGTCCCTGGGTCAACCAAAAAAAAAAAACCCCACTTACCAGATGGGGTCCACTATAGTAATTTTCACAGATAAAAATAGAAAACGTTACTGAGACCTGAATTTCCCATTTTTTTAATGGGAAAATCGGGTCTTGGTAAAATTCTTTGTTTTTTTAGATAAGTGACTTTTACCAGCCTCAAATGCTTTTACAATGTTCAAATTGTAAAATCCAGATTTGCCATGAATTCCTATGATAAACAACCACATTTAATGCAATCTACTTGATTCACTTTACATAATTCCCACATATCCAACACCCTTTTATTCAGGACATTAGCCAAAAATCCTAATTTGCATAACCCAACAGTTGCCTCATGCATTTGCTGCTGTTACATGTAATTATTCTCCTGAATCTCAGCAACATGTTTATTCCTTTTTGTGTCCACGGGGAACGATGAGGGGAGCAAGTATTTGATCAATCTGACTGGTCGAATACTTGCAGAAGATAGTGAGCTCTTTAGCAGGTCTGTTGTACATTCAGGCCCCTTTCACACTTGTGTGACTTGTCCTATGACTTGGGACTGCAAAGTTGCATGACAAGTGGCGCTTTTCCACTGCATGGAACGGATCAGTTTGGCTCGCTTTGGCGCTTTTCCAATGCATGGTACCATGCATGGTGCATGGTAGAACGGTTCGGTACGGTTTGGTACGGCAGTGCTTTTCCACTACATGGTACGGCTCCGTACCTATACCATATCCCACAATCCTTTGCATGCAGCCTTGGTTGTTTGTCACTACTAGAAACTGATTGGTCAGAGAATTGTTGTTATCCCAGGATTATCCCACCCACTTACTACTTTAGTTTAAAAGCAAATCGAGCCGAGTAGAGCCTATACAGTGCCGAAAGGTGCCGACTCGTACCACGCAGTGGAAAAGCAAACTGGGCCGAGCAGGGCCAAGCAGTGCCGACTGGTGCTGAGCCGGTACTTGCAGTGGAAAAGTGCCAAAGTTGTACCCCATTATTTCCAATGAGTACCATTCATATCTGTGCGACTTCAAGGCTCAGTGACTTCAATTAGTCCCTGCACTACTTTGGTCTGACTTTGATGCGACTTGAGGTCCATAGACCTCAAGATTTCACAGGCATTGCTTCAAGTCCTGTCAAAGTCACGCAACTTTCAGGTCCCACAAGTGTGAAAGGGGCCTCTAGGTTTTTAATTTTCCTAACAGGTGAAGTAAGTTATGCAGACCTAAGTTCCCCATCCAGGTCCCTTGCCATTCGTGGGGACTGCTCATCCAGAGCTGCAAACCCCCTTGAGATCACAGGAACCTGCCTTCCATGTCAGATGACATTAGTCTTCTTCTGGATTCTGAGAGAACCCGGCCAGTGGATGGCCAATATGAAGTCTCCACATCACGCAGGCAGTGATGTGGACACCCAAAGAAGGACCCACAGGATGTAAATAGAAGAAAATAGGAGGATTGGGCCAGTGGCATCACAAGAATATGGCTTCAGGTAAATAAAATAGGCATTTCTTCTTTTTTTTGCTCATACCAGCAATTAGTGAGAGGGGGTGGGAGGGGGAAGCCATTATCCTAGAAATCAGCTTTAATTAACTTGACTGGCAAAATTCCGCTCAACACACAAAAATACAACATATAAGACTTTTCACAATGCACTGTAATGCACTGGTATGGTCAGTTAACACTGACAAATATGCCTTTTCTACTGTTCATACAGTTTTCTGTGAAAATAAAGCTAAGGCTGGCCATACAATATACAATTTTCCTTTCAATATACCAAAATTATATAATATCAGGTCAAACCTAAACACTTTCAATGTATATGCAATCAGGCAGGCCCTTACACTATACATTTGAAGGTAAATCTAAAGAAAATTGAATAACAAAATTGTATAATGTATGGCCAGCCTAATGTATCCATATGAAATGTATGAAAAAGCACCTGTAATTTCAACTAACTTTACACCTTGCGTTAAATCTGCCTTGAACAGTAATTCAACTCAATGGTTCCCAAAGGCTAATGACTTTGTGTGGAACCCTCTTATCTCCTATGTTGGTAAGGCCTCTTGCACATGATACTCCTGTTTGAGCATCTCCTTTTGGCCTCTTGCACACAATACTGTTTGAGCATCTACTTTTTCCAAACCTTTTTTTTGTATGTATTTGTGAGTATTCGCGAGTATTTGCGTGCATTGAGGCTTAAATTACTGACCAAAAATGCAGATTTTTCCATTTTGTTCTTACTGAAGAATGCACAGTGCTTGTTTACGCGCCTGTGTGCACAGGCACATTACAATTAATAGGCTGTATTTTAGCTCAAAAAGCTGTACTGAGCATTTTCAAGCCGCGAGATGCTCAAACAGGAGTACCGTGTGCAAGAGGCCTAATTAAAAAGGCAACATGTACTGTAACTGACCAATGTTATCAATTCAGATAGTGCAGATGGTTTCCATCTCATTGCAGTTACTTTTTTTTTTTTTTTAAAACAGTGAGGTTTATTGAAATTTTTGGTACAATACAAAAATAAACCGTGCATTGAAACTGCAATCAGGTTCATAACACATTGGGGTACAAAAATACAAATATACAAAATGATCATCACCGAGAAACAGAACAGACATAGTAAAAACAAAGCAGTAGTCAGTGGCTCTCCGTCGATCCAACACTCGAACAGAAAATATTGGTTTACCAGGGGCGGCCAACATAAAGTAGTTACCCACTGCATTACTGAGCCGTATCAGGGCACTGCACCCATTTGTCCCAAATCTTGTTGAACTTCTGAGGGCACCCCCTATGTTTATATAAAAGTTTATGAAATGGGATGACACCATTAACTTCCTTAATCCACAAACCTAGAGTAGGAGGAGTAGGTCTCATCCACCTCCTGGCTATCAGTTTACGTACTATAAACAAAGTTTCCTGAAGAAATATGACAGTGGATTTGGGCATCTCTCCATCTGGGTAAACCCCCAGAAGACACTCCTTAGGGGAGAGTTGCAGAGGAGACCCCATCTTGTCATGCAGGAATGTGACTACTTGTTGCCATAGAGTCTGTAATTGGGGACAGCTCCACAAGAGATGAAAGAAGGAGGCGTCAGGGTCTCCACACATAGGACAAGAAGGGACCAAGTCAGGGTGATATTTGGACAGTCTAAGTGGGGTGAGATAAGCCTGGTGTATTATAAAGGTCTGAGTTAGGCGATCCGACAGTTTTGGCGACACTCTGCGGCACGTCTCCAGGGTATCCTCCCATTCCTCATCCTCCATGGCCCCCACACTGCGCTCCCAGCGGGTCTTAAGTGCAAAAGCCAAAGTGGTCGAGGAAGGTGTGTGAAGTTCAGAGTAGAACATGGAAATAAGGTGACTGGGTTCTGTACTTTTAACAATCTCAAGGGTGGTAACCGATTCTAGCTCAGGAGGGCCGTCAGGGAATTGAGATCTATAGGCATGGGAGAGCTGTAAGTATCTGTAGTGCATGGGGCCCTGGATCGCAAACTGATCCTGCAAGGCCTCGTAAGACCGCAGACCAGTGGTCGTGGAGATATGGCTAAGGAGAAGAATACCCCTCCCGCTCCATATCGACAGGTCAGGGATGGAAAGGAACTCGCGTAATGCGCTATTATGCCACAGAGGGGTGAATGTGTGAAATGGAGGGCACCGAAGCCTGGACGCTACCACCTCCCAGATCCGACAATAGTGGTATAGAAGAGATCTGGGGCACAAGGGCTCCGGCGAGCCCCTGACACCCCTAAGGATAACTAGGAGGGGGTCCCCGAGGGGATGAGCCCACCCAGGGCAGA
The DNA here is from genome assembly GCF_965119305.1 of Pelophylax lessonae. Lineage (NCBI taxonomy): Eukaryota > Metazoa > Chordata > Amphibia > Anura > Ranidae > Pelophylax > Pelophylax lessonae. Next base: position 551,529,602 of record NC_138769.1, on the reverse strand, counting down.
GCAGGGTCAAAAAGCGTTCTCTATCCGTTTTATCTATGTGAAAGAACTGGGACAACTGAGCTGCCAGATAGTACAGATTAAAATCCGGCAGGGCCAATCCCCCTAGATTTGTAGGATTCTTGAGTTTGCGCCAGGAGATCTTGTGCCGGTTAGCACCCCAAACAAAGGTCTTGAGGAGTGATTCCATCTGCTTAAACAGCTTGAGTGGCAGGTAAATAGGAGAGTGCCATACAACATAAAGTATTTTGGGAAGGAGAATCATTTTAATTAAATTGACTCTACCCATCACTCCCAGAGGTAATTTGGCCCATACTTGAATTTTAGCCTTAAGCAGAGGGAACAGGGGTTGAACGTTATCCGGGACATAATCTGCTGAGTTAGCTGTCACTTGAATCCCTAAGTATTTAATGCGGGATACACATTGTAGGGCCGGGTTTGCGGGGGCGATTGCCTGCGGGCTCTCGTCAAGCGGGAGAATTTGTGACTTATCCCAGTTTATCTGAAAACCGGAGAATCGTCCATACCGTTCAATTAAAGAAAGGGCCGTGAGTAGGGATTCTCGAGAGTCTTCCAAATATAACAAAGTGTCATCTGCATACATGCTGATCTTCTCCTCCAGCGGTCCCTTACGTAGGCCTCGAATCCCGGGATGTGCTCTAATGGCCATCGCCAGAGGTTCCGCGGCCAGGGCATACAGCAGGGGGGAGAGGGGGCACCCCTGTCGAGTGCCACGGGATAAAGGGAAGGCGGTCGACTGCCAGCCATTTGCCAGGACCCTAGCTACCGGGGCGCTATACAGAAGTTTGACCCACTTAATAAAATTAGGTCCAAAGCCGTATCGGTCCAGACAGGTCCACAGAAACGGCCACTCTACCGAGTCAAATGCTTTAGCCGTGTCCAATGAGACCACCACCCTGCCACCCATTCCGTCGTGCTGTGCCTGGAGATTCATGAATAACCGGCGAAGATTAAATGAGGTGTTCCTCCCAGGCATGAACCCGGCCTGGTCCGAGTGTACGAGTGAAAGGATCACCTTGTTAAGGCGGAGGGATAAAATTTTCGCAAGGATTTTAGTGTCTACTGGGAGCAAAGAGATGGGACGGTAAGACTCTGGGGCGTGTACATCCTTGCCCGGCTTGGGAATGAGCACAATTAGCGCCTCCCGCATAGAAGGGGGTAGGGTTGCATCTTTGAATAGAGATTGAAACAAAGCCAATAATTTAGGAGAAAGGAGTTCCGAATATTGGGAGAAAAATTCAATCGGGAGGCCGTCTAGGCCGGGGGCCTTAGATCTAGGGAACCTGGACATGGCTGCTGCAATCTCCTCCACAGAGATGGGTGCCTCGAGGGTCGCCAACTGGTCGGGTGTCAAAGTGGGAAAGTCAATAGAGTCCAGAAAGTCATGCATGTCAGTGCAGTCAGCGGGAGCCCTAGAGGTGTAAAGAGTACTAAAAAATGAGCGGAAACACTGTGTCACCGCAGCAGGATCAGCGATCTCATTACCCAGGTCATCCTTCAAAGTAATAACTACCGGGGGCCTATCCTCACAATGAACTAAGTATGCGAGGAGTTTTCCCGCCCGCTCACCATGTGCAAACAGATTCTGCTTCTGAAAAAACATCTTAGATTTCGCCCTCTCATAGTCAAGTTGGGAAAGGACTTTAGAGGTCAATTTATACTGAGATTCATGTGCCGGAGTCGGGTCCCCCATAAAGGCCTGTTCAGCTTCAATTAGATTTGTCGTTGCCCTGGAGATCTCCTCAGCAGCCCGCGCTCTAACAGCCTTGATTTTGGAAATCATAGTGGATCTGGCGAACAGTTTAAACGCCTCCCACACCGCAGCCGGGGAGGCAGTGCCCTCATTGTCAGAGAAGAATTGTGTCCAGGTCCCCTCAATGTCGTTCCCATCCGACACCAAGGGGAGCCAGGCGGGATTCAGGCGCCAGGCCGGGGGAGGTCTATTGCAGGGCAAGGACAACAGTATCCAATAAGGGCAGTGATCAGACAGAGTCCGTGGGGCGAAGCCTGCCGTCAGTAACCTGGGGAGCAGGGTTCGAGACAGCAATATCAGATCAATGCGTGACATAGAGTGGTGTGCAGCCGAAAAACAGGAGTACGCGCGCTGCGCGGGGTATTTGCTGCGCCAAGAGTCGGCCAAACCAAAGCTCTCCAACAATCGGGAGAACCTGGTCGGGGACGACCCCGGCGGTGCCTGGGAGGCGCCACCGGACCTATCCAGACCCGAGTCCATCACATTGTTAAAGTCACCCAGCCAGATCACCGGGGCCCCTGGGCTCTGTGCCATAAACGCCAGTCCCTCCATAATAATCACAGCAGAGTAAGGGGGGGGCACATAGAAAGCCATCAGTAGCATCAATTCCCCATAGACTGACGTTTTGAGAAAAACATATCTACCCATTGGGTCGACCTGAGATCCTAGGAGCTGGAAATGTACCGATTTGGCCACCAGTAGCGCCACACCCCTGGAGTGTGAGCTATAAGCAGAGTGCTGCACCCAACCAACCCAGGGTCGTTTGAGGGACTGTTGTACACGGCCCTCCAAATGTGTCTCCACCAGAACTATAATATCAGCCCGTACACGGCGTAGGACATTAAAGACAGCCGTTCGTTTAATCTTATCGCGCATACCCCTGACATTCCACGTCAACAATTTCAATGCGGCCATGGCAGGGGTAATACGGAGCGCGGAGCGGAGGCTCCCAGGATCTCAGGCAGCAAGGCCACGGAACCAACAAGTCCACGGTCATACACCAGCGGTGATAAACGGCAGCAAAAGAGCAAATAATTATTACTTGAGGTCAATGTGCATAAAACAGAAACAGTATAGAGATTGTACCAAATATAAACCATAAACAATGGTAACACCCCAATCCCCCCTCCCTGCCCTGCACCAACCCCAACTTGTGCGGGCATGTTCCCAAACAAGTGCCTCAACCAGAACAGGCCCACATGCGACTGGGAAAGAGCAAGATCAGGAGGCCAGGGACCCCCAAGGTATGCAGCAAAAATACAGCAAAATACAATTAGAATAAGCAAGGGGGCCCGGGGGCCCAGGTCCAGCAGAAGTCGCAGGGGGCAACAGGGGAGTTGGGCACAAACACACGCCTTAGCGGGTGTAGGGGGCGAAAACCAACAGGTGTATCGCTGGGTAGCAAAGCCTATGGGCAGGTGGAAGTCCATAGGAAGAGAACAGAGAAATCAGTGCCATCTGTGGAGCTAGGGCGCTCCGCCGGTCAAACACAGGAGCAATAGTGCAGGAAAATGAGGGGGGAGGGGGGGGGGGAAGGGGGATGCAAAGTCTTGAGTTCCACAGGATCTACAAAACCCCCCTCCACCCTTGCAGCAGCTGAAGGTATAGGCCATCAGGGAGAAAGTATCATGAAGTCGCCAGGGCAAGGTGGTCAGGCTCTAGCTTCCAGTCCTTCTAGCCAGGAGATGGCGGCTTCCGGATCCTCAAAGAAGTGGGCTCGGTCCTCGCCCTCCACTCTGAGACGGGCCGGATACAACATGGAGTATTTGATATTCTTGATACGCAGTCTGCGTTTGACCTCCAAAAAGCTCTTGCGGCGCCTCTGGACCTCAGCAGAAAAGTCGGGGAAAATCGCTATTTTGTGATTTCCAAATGGAATGTTCCCCTTAACCCTGGCCAGGCGCAATATGGCATCTCGGTCCCGATAGTTCAGGAATTTAGCGATGAACGTGCGGGGGGGTGCACCCTGAGGGGGGGGGGCGCCCTGAGAGGCGATGTGCACGTTCCACAACAAAAGTGGGTGAAAAGGATTCTCTGCCATAAGTCTGAGTGAGCAACTGTTCCAAATATGATGAGGGGTCAGCACCTTCAGAGCCCTCCGGGAGGCCAATGAACCGCAGGTTACAGCGGCGCAGCCTATTCTCCATGTCATCCTGTTTTTGGAGGATAAGGTGTACTTGTTGCTGCAGCCTGTCTGAGGAGCTTTGCAATGGGGGGAGGGAGTCTTCCACCTCACTAATTCTGTGTTCAGCCTCACCAACTCTGTCCCTTAGCTTCTGCATATCCTGACGCATCAAAGATATATCTACCTTCACCTCCTCGATTTTAGCTGTCAGCATGGTCTGGCAAGTGGCAATCGCTTCCAAAACCTTGGATGTAGCAGGGCTCTCAGGCTCCTCCACCACGAGCGACGGGCCGGCGCCATCTTGGATCGGGGCCTCCTTCTCCAGCCTCCGGAATGCAGCCAGTTTTGCCGCAGCTTCAGAGCCTTTCTTCGGCGGAGACATGCGGAGGTCAGTGCCGCGGGTGTGCGGGAGGTGAAGGAAGGATTATCGTGCCCGAAGGGCTGCAGGATTAGCGGTGAAGGATATCGGTCCGGCGGAGCCCCTCTCACACACGTCCTCTCACATGCTGCGCCAGGCCACGCCCTCATTGCAGTTACTTTAATGAAAATCTATAGTCTTTTTTTAAAGTTATATAAAGTATCTCACAAAAGTGAGTACACCCCTCACATTTTTTGGAAATATTTTATTATATCTTTTCGTGTGACAACACTGAAGAAATTACACTTTGCTACAATGTAAAGTAGTGAGTGTACAGCTTGTATAACAGTGTACATTTTCTGTCCCCTCAAAATAACTCAACACACAGCCATTATGTCTATACCGCTGGCAACAAAAGTGAGTACACCCCTAAGTGAAAATGTCCAAATTGGGCCCAATTAGCCATTTTCCCTTCCTGGTGTCATGTGACTCGTTAGTGTTACAAGGTTTCAGGTGTGAATAGGGAGCAGCTGTGTTAAATTTGGTGTTATCGCTCTTACTCTCATACTGGTCACTGGAAGTTAAACATGGCACCTCATGGTAAAGAACTCTCTGAGCATCTGAAAAAAAGAATTGTTGCTCTACTTAAAGATGGCCTAGGCTATAGGAAGATTGCCAAGACCCTGAAACTGAGCTGCAGCACGGTGGCCAAAACCATACAGCGGTTTAACAGGACAGGTTCCACTCAGAACAGCGGCCGACCTTCTTCCGGGTATCGCCACAACGTTTATTGCCATACAAGCAGGCACGGCTGAGTGCCTGTAAAATGTGAGTACCTTGTACGATCGTTTTTGAATAAAGCTTGTGACGCTTCATACAGAGAGCATTAGATCTCCTCTTTATTCCCATATTGCATGTCCCCGTGATCTCCGGAGGTGAGAGGCTGGAGAGATATCCCCCTGGGGTTCTGTATTTATATGCAAGCCGATGCTGGCCCATCTGGGTCCTGTGCTGAGGTGAGAGGCTAATCCACTTGGTGAAGGGATTGAACACTTGAGGTGTATGGTATTCCTTACGGGATTATTGGTTTCTGCTAACACTGTGGACACTTGAGCACGAGTTTTTTTATGGACTGTTTGATGGACACTTATTATTAATTTTTTGAATATCTGGCGCATCACTTTTCTTATATTGATCCAGGGCAGTATTCCAACATGATCACCTCCAAGATGACCACTGCCTTGCTAAAGAAGCTGAGGGTAAAGGTGATGGACTGGCCAAGGATGTCTCCAGACCTAAACCCTATTGAGCATCTGTGGGGCATCCTCAAACAGAAGGTGGAGGAGATCAAGGTCTCTAACATTCACCAGCTCCGTGATGTCGTCATGCAGGAGTGGAAGAGGGCTCCAATGGCAACCTGTGAAGCTCTGGTGAACTCCATGCCCAAGATGGTTAAGGCAGTACTGGAAAATAAGGATGACCACACAAAATATTGTCATTTGGGTCCAATGTTGCCAGCGGTTTAGACATTAATGGCTGTGTGTTGAGTTATTTTGAGGGGACAGCAAATGTACACTGTTATACAAGCTGTACAATCACTACTTTACATTGTAGCAAAGTGTCATTTCTTCAGTGTTGTCACATGAAAAGATATAATAAAATATTTACAATAATGAGAGGGTTGTACTCACTTTTGTGAGATACTGTATTTGAGAATATTTCGCTATTTGTAATCTATTCAAAGTGTGTTGATGTTACAAAAACTGGATTGTATTGATGTCATTCTGAGGGTTCAGCCATATTTGCTTACTAAAAAAAAGCAGGCTCTGCTTCCTGCATATCCACTATTTTCACTGATAAGACCTGTCTAAATGAAGACAATATATTTTTAACAGATTCTAATGATGTGAAACACCCACAATGCACAGGGTAAGACCATATCTCAACCTTGTCTAGGCTGTTGATGATATGATAGAGTTCAGAGCCGCATTTTATGTGTAGCTAAGGAGCCACAAGTAAACTGGGATCCCCACCCTGCACAGCCAGGCCCACCGAATCTTACCAGGCACACTTGAGTCAGAGAACAGTCTGTAACTTATTTTTTTTTATATATGTTTTGTTTATTGAGGGTAATAACTTGGATAGGATGGGAGGTTATGGGATGCTCATTTGACTTCAACAACAAACTTCAGAGACAACTCTTCCTATAAACACTCTATGTACAGCTCTATCTACAGCTCCACATCTTCCTCCAGCACTCACTTGCTTGTAGAACCCAGCTGGAACACTGTAAATATCTGACAGTCACTCATTAAGATTAAAGCAATGGCCCATTACAGACAGGAACCTGAGGTCCCTTAGTTGTGTAGCATTGACCAGCTTGCATCACTTCTGTGGCTGCTGATCCCATCACCACCTCCTCATGCACTGCCAACCCACCTGGCTGCAGCTGCCTCTTTCACTAGCCCTCCAGGCTAACTTCTCCCCACAGTCCTTCAGACTGACACTCACCAGCCTACCCAGCTGACTTTCAGGAGATCTCCTGGATGTGCTGACCTGCTTCTGCTGTCCTCTGTCCTTGCTCCTGTGCTTCCTGGAACGGCTTCCACTATGTGTTTAGGTAGGATCCTTCCAGCACCTGAGCCCCAGGCCCGAGTTCACCCCTTCCAGACTAGGGTGCACCCTCAAGGGCCACTGACAGCCTCCACAGCACTCCATCTCCATCTTCCACAAGACTGACCCTGCTGGCATGGCCCATGTCTATTTATGAAGTGAACCTGCCCCCTGCCAGCCCATTTGCTTGAGATTGGCCGAGAACCTCATAAATATGCATGGCATCCCCTCCCTACTCCTACCCTCTAGCTCTGGAAGTTTCTACAAACTTTCAGACCAGGGGGGAAGTGCAGAGAGAGCTGCCAGATGAGTCATCCAGCCGTGACCTAAAGTAACCCTGACCCAGACTGCACACCTCAGGTTTAGCCCTGAGCTTTTTGCCTACTCAAACAACAAACCTTTTTATATCTAGCACACATCTTAGGGTGCTACACTTTTTTTTGGGAAAAAATAGGCATTTTTACTAAAAAAAATGTTAGTTTCATTTAGAAACAGCAAAAGACAAAAGGCTGATCTGCACGCATAGTAGCACACGTTTGTAGGTGTGAATGGGCACACAGAGTTTCCCCTTGTGTCTAACGCTAAACTGCAGCGCATAGATTTGATCCAGCAACCTAGGAAACAATAGGATTTCTACTTGACATGTATTTTCATGCAACAAAATGTGTTTTGCTACATCAAAACAGGGAAGTGTAAATAAGCTGTAAGGGGAAAAAAAATGATGTGATTATTCGATACAAGATGACACATTCTTTTTTTAGAGCTCTCTGCCAGACAGGCAGAGTTCATTAGGGTTCATATTCTTCAGGCACCTTACAGATGCAGGCTCTGCGTGTGCAACAAAGAGAAAAAAAATTACTCACGGCAAGCTGCAATTGCCTTTACTGTACATTCTGAGTGGGAAAGTGACATACATTAGTAGTGATCGTAAGCTGGAGCAGCAGTAACGTGCTGACACATATTAGAAATACTAGAGTCTAGGATTTTTCATCATTTGTCCTGCATTTTCTGATTTTGATCAATTCTTTGAAGTAAAATACATCCAAAATTATATTAACCTTCCTGGCGGTATTCCCGAGTATGGCACGGGGTTAACTTTCAGTACCAAAAGCGGTAACTCCGATCCACACTGGGGATTGCCCTGCAATGTTACTCACCTTCCCTGCGCTCCCCCACCGTCCTCCCCGCCATCCTTCCCGTCCTCCACACAGTCTCTCCCCGCTCTGTGCATGGCCGATTGCCGGCAATTCCCTTCTGGTTCCCTCCCCTGTGAGCATTGTGACGCAAATTCAAAAATGTTAAAACACTAAATGACATGATACAAAGCTGTGATCCTAACAGATTACATTGTTTCATGCCATTTCACAGGATTTCACCTGGTTACTTTTCCAGTGCCCTGCCTGTGCCTTTCCAGTGCTTTGTGCCTGGAAAATAGAGAACGACCATGGCGTCCAAAAAGTGTTTTTTTTTGCGCAAAAAGTGCTTTTAGACGAACTGGAAAACAGCAACAGCATAACGGAGTTACTTGAAGAACTGAGCGATAGCGATTCGTGGGAAAATTTGTCATCAGGTATGGAAATTGACCATGGTGACGATTCTGATGTCCCTTTCTGGCACATAGCTTGTGGAATCTCAGCTTAGAAAAAAATGGGGAACTCAGCTTAGAAAAAAAGCTCTTCAGTCGAAGGGATTGCATGAGGACTCGGGGGCATACAATGCAATTAGAGGAGAAGCGTTTTAACCTCAGGCAACGTGGGGGGTTCTTTACTGTTAGGGCTACAAGATTGTGGAATTCTCTACCACAAGAGGTGGTTTCTGCGGGTAGCATGGTGGCTTTCAAAAGACTATTAGACGTACATCTCAAGGATCAGAACATTCAGGGCTATGTGAGATGATTACAGCCACACACACCTACACAGGTTGAACTGGATGGACTGTTGTCTTTATTCAACCTCACCTACTATGTAACTATGTAACTATGGAATTCGGGAAGTATATCAAATGATTCTTCAGAATTTCCAACAGAGCTATGTGCCAGAAAAAGACATCAGAATTGTTGCTGTCGTCACTTTCCGTACCTGATGGCGAATTTTTGCATGAATCGATATCGCTCAGTTCTTCAAGTAACTCAGTTTCGCTGTCGCTGTTTTCCAGTTTGTCTAAAATCGCTTTTGCGCAAAAAGAATGCTTTTTTGACGCCATGGTCATTCTCTATTTTCCAGGCACAACGAACTGGAAAAGCACAGGCAGGGCACTGAAAAAATTATCCAAGTGAAATCCTGTGGTGAAATGGCATGATAAAGTGTAATCCGTTATGATCACAGCTTGGTATCATGTCATTTAGTGTACTTACATTTTTGAATTTGCCGCCGGTTCCACCCCCCTGCGTCGCAACGCTCCACAGGGAAGGGAACCGGAAGACAGGTGCCAGCATCGGCCGAGCACACAGCAGGAGGACAGCGAAAGGACGGGGGGGGGGGGGGGAGGACGGTGGGGGAGGACAGCGGGGAATCGCAGGGGAAGGTGAGTTTTAAAATGTAGAACAACAGATTTCCATGCAAAACAATGTACCGCTTTTAGCACAGAAATCGGGACATAATCAGACCGCCAGGGAGGTTAACCAATTAAACTCACTTATGTGGGCTAAATGTATTAGAGCAGATATTTTCTATTTTTTTTTTTATCAGTATCTATATGGCCCTTATCACACTCACGGACCAATCCAGGCTGCCTGTCAGTTTTTCAGGTGAACCTGATCAAACCATCCATTGCTCTCTATGGGGCGGCGGATGTCAACGGCCCGACATTTGGCCAATCTGCACTAAGATTTAGGGTTTGGCATTAAGTGAATGCAATGAAAATGTTGCTGCCTTTTACTTGTTTGCTAGGTGCTTTTAAAGGGGTATTAAGGTTTAGAAAAAAAAAATCGTCCTGCAAGGTAATGTCATAATGTGCTAGTATGCATTGCATATTAGCACATTATGAAAGATGTACCTTGAAACAAAGCTATCCAGAGCCCGCTGACTGGGCTTCCATTGTCACCCAGTCTTCCTTCCAGGTTCAAGGGCTCCAGACACTTGAATGGCTGAGCAGCGATGACGTCATGTGCAGGTGTCACGACCACAGCACATTAGTATTCCATTCCTTCAAAGGCCATGTGCCAGTGATGTCACCAGCTGCCAATTGCCTAAACGATGCAAATTTAGGAAATTTTCATTTTTCCTACAGGTAAGCTTTATTATAAGATTACCTGTAGGTAAAAATCACAAAGTGGAGTTTACTACTGCTTTAAGTGATAAATGATTTGCTTTTGAGATGCATTTATAATATGTTTACATTCGCATTGCATTTCAATTAGATTGTATAGAGGAAACAAAACAGTTCAAACACAGCAAAACAGGATATTTAGGGTTTTAATAATGTAATACAAATACAAAATAATAATAATAATGATAATAATAAAAAATAAAAATGTAATAAAAATACTTTAAGCAAACCACTAAATACATACAGTATATGTGAGCTGTTTTACCTGCCAAAACAACAGTATTTATATTCTTCTAGTTCTATGATTAGTCAGATAGTGAAAGGAGGAACAGTAGACTAATACACTCATCTTTCTGTTCTGTCTGCTTTGTCCTCCTATTAGCATGTTAAATCATTTGCACATGAGCAATGCAGCACAACAGTGCTGATCCTGGAGTGATGAGGATAGGTGCTGGAGGAACTGTCATTGGAGCACAATGATCAGGACAAGCTGGAGATAATATTCCTGGATTAGCCTGCTCTGCAATATATGGATACCATTAACTATGCTAGCTGAGCCTTACCTATAAGGACATCCTAAGGATAGCTTGGAGGCATTTGTGGATCATATATGCTGTTTGAGACCCCCTATAATCAAGGGGTCCACCAGTTCCGGTAAGGAGTATTTACCCTGAGCACTGGGTGGAGAGAGTTTTTTATGGTGGAGGTCCCTCACATGAAGATAAAGTGTATTCAGTCTTTGCTGAGAGATCCGTGTTGCACTTGGCACTTTAAGGACTTTATCACTATATTTATTCACTTAAGGACTATTTATTTGTATTTATCCTTTATATTTACTGTATTTATGCACACAAGCACCTTCTTGTGTTTTGAGTGTTGAGCGCAATTCAGCCAATTTTATTTCACAATGCAGCACAACTGACTGGCTTCTTGTGCTGCTTCACCCAATCCCAGTCTAAGATCTGCTGTGCTGTACAAGGAATGCAAGAGGCTGACACCAAGTCAAAATTAAATACTTACACAGTTAGAAAAATCAATGCTGTATCACTGAATACAAAGCTACATTCATTTATGTATTTTGTATCTGCCTGGATTTTAGCTTTAGAAAAACTGCATTACCCACTTGCTTACCAGCCGCTGTTCTAATACTGTGGCAGGTCGGCTCTGTCTCGCAAAACAACGTACCTGTACGTCGTTTCGCAGGACTGCTAGTGGGGGGTGCATGCGCACCACCGGAGGGGTGCGCACATGCTGCTTGGCTACAGGGAGAGCCAATCAGTGGATCCAGCGGCCACGATTGCCGCCAGGCAGAATGGCGGTCTGCCGTTGTATACACAGTTCTGTCAGTAATAAACAAAGGGATCCTGTGTTCCCCTTATTTAGGAACACAGGTCTCTGTGTTCCTTCAGCAAGCCCACCCCCCCTCCACAGTTAGAAAGCACCCCCTAGGAACACATTTATCTTTATCACTTTGATCGCCACTGGTTTTAACCCCTTCCCTGCCAGTGTCATAAGTACAGTAACAGGGCATATCTTTAGCACTGATTACTGTAGAAAATGTCACTGGTTCCCCCAAAAGTTTCATAAATTTCAGTTAGGTGTCTGGTCTGTCCGCCGCAATGTTGCAGTCCCTCTAAAAATCGCGGATGGCTGCAATTACTAGTAAAAAAATAAATAAATAAGTAAATAAATAAAAATGACAAATCTTTCCCCTAGTTTGTAGAGGCGATAACTTTTGCGCAAACCAATTAATATACACATATTGGGATTTTTTTGACCAAAAATAAGTAGCAGAATACATATTGGCCTAAAAGGATGAAAAAATTTGAATTTTGAATTTTTTTATTGGGAATGTTTTTTAGCAGAAAGTAAAAAATATTGTTTTTCTTTTTCAGAATTGTCACTCTTTTTTTGTTTTATAGCGCAAAAAATAAAAATTGCAGAGGTGATAAAATACCACCAAAAGAAAGCTCTATATGTGGGAAAAAAAGGACATCAATTTTATTTGGGTATGGTGTCGCATGACCATGCAGTTGTCAGGTAAAATAAAGCAGTGCCGTATTGCAAAAAAATGGCCTGGTCATTAATGGTGAAAAACCTTCCGGTCTAGAAGTGGTTAAAAGAAACCTAAAGGATGCATTTTTCGAGCTATCCTTAGTATGCTAGATTGACTACTTGCCTCCCTCGCTATAGCTGAAAGACGGCTACAGCGCAGGCCTTAATTGCGGGGAGGGCGTACATTGACGTCCTCCCATGCACGAGCGGCCTGCGCACTCCCTGCAGAGCGCGCGTGGCTCGCTCTGTGATCAGCGAGTCCATGAGACTCGTCTGATCACAGATCAGAGTAAGGGACGGTCCCACCCCCTTACCACGTGATCAACTGTCAGCCAATGACAACTGATCATGTGAAGTAAACTGCAGACAGAGATCATCTGTTTTTGTTATCCTCACACTGTCAGTGTGAGGAGAAAAAAAAAAAAAAAAAAAGATTGCTGGCTGCTGTCGGTGGGACATCCGTCCTGAAGAGGAGAGGGAAAATTGTGCCCACCAGTTGCCTCACCTGAAAGCTGAGAATTGGCCTGGGCAGAAGGGGGGGTTTAAGTGCCCCGTAGGCAAGTGATTAATATTGGTTCATGCTTTTGTAAGTGCTTTTTAACATGTTTTTCATCTTAAAATGCATTCAAGGCACCTCCTTTATTTAGCTACACAAGTGTGTGCAAGGCCTTAAGCCCCATTCATTCTTGTGAATGGGGCTGTTACTAATTAGATTAGTTGGGAGTTTGCAGCGACTAGCTGCAGATGGAAGCCCCATTAAGAGCAATGGGAGGCTGACATCACCCCCAGTTAATTGTGGCTGCTCAAATGTTATTACTCATGGAGGGATTACCTTCAAATGAGTGGGCCTGGACACAGACAGTCTGCGCCCAGGGCTGACCACTCACAGGTAATGGCAATACATGCGAATGGCCATGATTAGCTGTGGGAGCTATCAGCCTCCCATTGCTTTCAAGGGGCTCCCACATGAAATCACTAATGGCTCCATTTGCAAGTGTGAATTGAGCTTAATTGTGTTTTACATAAGTGTTACTGCTTTCTCTTGCACAAAAAAACAAAAGCACGACCATGTTACCATCTGGAAAACCCACCAAAAAAACCCACCTTAAGATGCATTGAAGTCACTGCAACACCATGGAAAATCACCCAACAAGATACTTAAAACACATTAAAAATGTATGCATTTTTAGGTAAAGAAGTATAAACAGGCACCACAAGCATACTGAGGCATGGATTAATTTAAAAAAATCTTGCGTCCCTGGAAATATAAAGAATACACATAGGTACCACACAACATTTCAAATATAAAGGGTTTTAGTTCAGTGTGTCTTCTATAGTTTGGGAACACCTGTGCATGTCATTACTTTGTGTTTGAGACTGCATTTCTTATATCAACATGGTCCTTTGCTGAATAAGTGAGTATCCATTACTCCAGGGGAAGGAAGGAGCTGATGGTTGTGTAATGTCTGGGAACTTGATTTCATAATGACTGCCTGTAAGCAAATGTTCTTCTGCCATACTGATACTGTGCTGAAAAGCAGCTACATATATTATATCAGTATTAGTAACAGTTATTGTTAGAATAGGTAAAATCTATGTCAGGTGATTTTTTCCTGTCTGCTTCCCTGTAGGAAAGATACAAGCAAAGTTAAAATGTGCCTATTCAGGAAAAAGTAACAGCTTTGATCAATAGCTTTCCCTCTTCAAAGCTGAAATGTGCCTTCATGTATATTTCCATGTTTACAACCAAATTGGGATAACACTTACTTTGTATACGTGTAGGGATAAACTGCCCTCTACTGTCTGTATTTATAAAGAGCAATTCTTTGTTATTTACCACATAATTAGCTGGTTGTAGACAGGTACTTCCTGCCCCTGCTAGCTGGGTCAGAAACTCAGACTGGAGGACTGTGATATATATATATATATATATAAAGGGGAATTTCCAGCCAGAAGACATGGAACTGAGCCACATGACCTTACACACTGCTGGATTTTCACCCAGACCTGAAGCAGAGACTAATAGCCAAGTATTTTTATGTTTTACAAGTTTAACTACAGCCACCCATACCTTAAGTGTGTATCTTAATCCTTTTGACAGACATATGTCTGCCCTGTTGTTATTACCTCAGATGCACAGCGCCAGATAGCTAGGTCTTTGCTAATGTATATGTGTGGGGGGGTCACAATGTAAACAGGTGAACCTGTTTATTGAAATAGAGTTTATATGCAGCTCCTGTTTTTTGTTAATCCAGTCCCTTCTGGGCTGTGATTCTATAGCTAGTTTTAGCTCAGGGCTCAATAGGTTGCGGAGGAAAGAGCCAGCTAAAGCATCTGACAGCCACTTCTGGTAGTTAGAGGATCAGTTGCATGACTAGAAGTTACTAGGGACTAAGTTGCAGAGTAGATAGAATGACTATTATTAAACCTACTCTTCCACTTAGCGAAGATGGTGCTTCTCTTATTTACCTACAGGTTTAGTGCAATATCTTAAATAAAACAGAAGGGGGCATTACCATCAACATTTTATTAGAAAATAAAAACCGATACAGTGCCTTGCGAAAGTATTCGCTTTGATCGTTTGTATTAGAAAACTTTCAGACAGGGGGTTGGCTTCGCTGCTGTAACACCTTGCCGGTTTAATAGAAGGCATTTTTTTGGGTTCTTTGCAGTCAGGAAAAACATCTGAACTTGTGTATAGTGGTACTGTGCACAAGTTCAGATGTTTTGCCTGCCTTCAAAACCCCCCAAAAAATGCCAGCAAAAACACACCTGGGCATTTTTTTTTTTTTTTTTGATGCTAGCGTTTTTTTGGCATTTTTTTGGGTTCTTTTGAGGCAGGCAAAACATCTGAACTTGTGTATAGTGGTATATATACACACATACATATATTTATATACACACCTAGACATATATAGGTGTGATAGTAGCAGAAATATATTACTGTAAATGATTTAATTAGCGCAAGCATATACTGTATTTCTGCTACTATCACACCTATATATGTCTAGGTGTGTATATAAATATATGGATGTGTGTATATACACCACTATACACAAGTTCAGATGTTTTGCCTGCCTCCAAAACCTCCCAAAAAATGCCAGCAAAAACACACCTGGGCATTTTTTGGGTTCTTTTGAGGCAGGCAAAACATCTGAACATGTGTATAGGGGGTATATATACACATATATGTCTAAATATATACCCATAGACATATATAAGTGTGATAGTAGCAGAAATATATTACTGTAAATGATTTCATTAGCGCAAGCATTTATTTCTGCTACTATCACACCTATATATGTCTAGGGGTATATATTCACACATATATGTCTATATATACCCCCTATACACATGTTCAGATGTCATGTCTGACATCAAACATGTCCTCAAAAAAGCACTGGCAGTGGCAGCCCCTGCAGCATAAAAAATGCTTGGCTGGTGAGAAGCCATATGGGTGCAATTCAGAGAAATGATCATTTCTCTATAGCGGTCACCCTGCTATGGAAGGGTTTTGTCACCCTGCCATAGTAGTCACTGCCAGTTAACCCTACACTACACTACGGTCCCCTTACACTTAACACTTTCCCTACAGAAACTAAATTTTTGAAGCTAACTTAAGTGTAAAGGAGCACTCTAACTACACTAGATATCCCTTTCCTCACACTAAAAATAGCTAAATGACACTTTTAAAGTAAAATTAACAGAACTGCTTCCACTCTCTTCCATGTCCAGTATAACAATGCTAGGAATATGGCGGGGGCGATCTTATATACTGGGGGGCGTATTCACTAATGATTGGTCTAGGGACCCCCTAGTCACTCCAATCACATTCCTAGCATTCTCCTGCCCCCTCAATTGGCTTTTGCTAATGGTTCTGGTCCAATCACGGGCTTTTAAAGCCCATTTCCTGAAGCATTGCATTTTGGGTGGTTCTGGTTGCCGAATTCCGAACTTTTTGGGCAAAAAGTTCTAAATTCGGCCGAACCTCGAACACCCAATGTTCGGGCCGAACCCGAACCGTTCGATCATCCCTAATGATAAATAGAATCCACCTGTGTGTAATCAAGTCTCTGTATAAATGCACCTGCACTATGATGGTCTCAGAGGTCAATTTAAAGCGCAGAGAGCATTATGAAGAACAAGGAACACACCAGGCAGGTCCGAGATACTGTTGTGGAGAAGTTTAAAGCCGGATTTGGATACAAAAAGATTTCCCAAGCTTTAAACATCCCAAGGAGCACTGTGCAAGCGCTAATATTGAAATGGAAGGAGTATCAGACCACTGCAAATCAAAGAAGACCTGGCCGTCCCTCTAAACTTTCAGCTCATACAAGGAGAAGACTGATCAGAGATGCAGCCAAGAGGCCCATGAACACTCTGGATGAACTGCAGAGATCTACAGCTGAGGTGGGAGACTCTGTCCATAGGACAACAATCAGTGGTATACTGCACAAATCTGGCCTTTATGGAAGAGTGGCAAGAAGAAAGCCATTTCTTAAAGATATCCATAAAAAAGTGTTGTTTAAAGTTTGACACAAGCCACCTGGGAGACACCCCAAACATGTGGAAGAAGGTGCTCTGGTCAGATGAAACCAAAATCAAACTTTTTGGCAACAATGCAAAACTTTATGTTTGGCGTAAAAGCAACACAGCTCATCACCCTGAACACACCATCCCCACTGTCAAACATGGTGGTGGCAGCATCATGGTTTGGGCCTGCTTTTCTTCAGCAGGGACAGGGAAGATGGTTAAAATTGGTAGGAAGATGGATGGAGCCAAATACAGGACCATTCTGGAAGAAAACCTGATGGAGTCTGCAAAAGACCTGGGACTGGGACGGAGATTTGTCTTCCAACAAGACCATGAACCAAAACATAAAGCAAAATCTACAATGGAATGGTTCACAAAAAAACATATCCAGGTGTTAGAATGGCCAAGTCAAAGTCCAGACCTGAATCCAATTGAGAATCTGTGGAAAGAATTGAAAACTGCTGTTCACAAACGCTCTCCATCCAACCTCACTGAGCTCGAGCTGTTTTGCAAGGAGGAATGGGCAAAAATTTCAGTCTCTCGATGTGCAAAACTGATAGAGACATACCCCAAGAGACTTACAGCTGTAATCGCAGCAAAAGGTGGTGCTACAAAGTATTAACTTAAGGGGGCTGAATAATTTTGCACGTCCAATTTTTCAGTTTATTATTTGTTAAAAAAGTTTGAAATATCCAATAAATTTGTTCCACTTCATGATTGTGTCCAACTTGTTGGTGATTCTTCGCAAAAAATTACAGTTTTATATCTTTATGTTTGAAGCCTGAAATGTGACAAAAGGTCGAAAAGTTCAAGGGGGCCAAATACTTTTGCAAGGCACTGTATATGCATACTCACAAGAGACATGGAAATCCAGCGTTATACAAAAACACAGGAAACAGAATATTATTCCAGAAGGTGAGACTCATATGGTCCTAATTTGAGTCAAATTATCTTTGACCCATTTCGAGAGACATGCCATCTTCTGGTTTACTCTGAAAAAGAGGACATGTCCCTCAAAACACGTCAGCGAACAAAACATTACTGGTGTGTGGATTTTTATTTTTGCATACCCCATTCCTCCCAATTCTTCTGAAGATGTCCATTTTCATTAATGCCAGGCATACATTAATCAAAAGTTGGCCGGCTAAACAGAGGCTAGCTGAATTATAATCCATGGTTGGGCTAGCTGGTTGTACACAAATCGATCTATCGATTGACTTGTGTACAACCAGCCTGCCTGTTTTTTTCTGAGCGATTAGTGCCACCAGCTATAGCTGGCATTGGCAACACTAATCATTGTATTTTGCTGATGGGGATGGCTCCTTACCGGCAAAATACAATACCTCGGTGGGCATGATTCCCTCATCAACATTAAGTGTGTAGGTGGGGTGAAGTAGTTCATTTATTTGGTTCAAACCACTGGTTAAACAAAAAATAAATTAAACATGTTTAATAAGGGCAGATTAAGCCATCTACCTTTAATTACTCTATCTCTGCCTGGAACATTGATTACTTTCTATCAGTATACAAAGCTGCATGTAAAAAAAAAAAAAGTGTGTGACTCCCGCGCTATCAAAGTGTAGCAAGCAGCGCCAATATAGTGTGCCCAAACTATTTAAGAATAACAAGTGTAAGGAGGTGCTGCGCTATGTGGCTGTGATGATATATGTTGTGAAAAAATATCACTGGGTCTTGTTGATGTGATATAACTGATGCAAATAATGAAATTGTATATATTCAAAATTCATATGAAGATAAAAATTAACAACAATTAATAAAGTGCATATTATAAGTAAATGTGAAAATGAAATGTGTAAATTGATGGATGAATGTTCAATACAAATAAATGGTAAAAATTGAAGTAATAATCACAATAATTAAATAAATAAAATAGGAATAAAATGAATGATTGAAAGGTGATAATGATGAAACTCCTTCACCTTGGTGCTTAAAACAACGTGAATAAATGTGGTTCATAAAAACAGTGACTAAATAAAAAAAAAAGGTGCAAAAGTGCTCAGTCCGGTGACTACAATACAGATGAATGCAAATCTTTAGTGTGGATGACACCTTTAAGTGTTCAGGCCGCTCACCTTACTGTAGGAAGGTAATAGCATAAGATACAATTCCTCAGATGCGGCTTCTCATAGGGTATAATGTGTCCTCTCTAATCCTCATCTTCTCCGTGTAGTATATGTAAAAAATAATGTTGGAGGTCCATAGCGTAATCCCGTTTTATAAAGATGTATTTTTATTTGGGTAACAGCAGAGTACTCACTTTTTAAGCAGAGTATGCAATACAATGAATTCCCTGAAGAAGTCACGTGCTGTGACGTAACGTGTAAGGCACCAGAATACCGGAACGGATGTGCGAACAAGCTCGGCGCTCATGGATACATTGTATTGCATAATCTGCATACTCTGCTTAAAAAGTGAGTTCAACTTATGGTGCAAAAAGTGTAAAATAACCCTTAGGCTTTTTTCCTTTATTTCCACCTGGTGATTTGGCCAGAAAAGCCAACCATACATGGATGGAAATTTGGCTGATTCAGCAGGGATCAGCTGAGATTCTATCCATCTATGGGTAGGCTGATTGTACACAAGTCGATCCATTGATCAACTTGGGTACAATCTGTCAGTTGAAACCAACCAACCATTTAACACTGACAGGGTTGATCGATCCATCGATCAACTTGGGTACAATCTGCCTATCTGATTTTTTTACATGTGATTACTCCCAGCAGCTATAGCCACTAGCAGTAATCATTATGTTCTGCTGGCCAAAAAGGCTCCCCCCGCCCCCGCTGGCAGAACACAGTAGAGCTGTGGGAGACATTCCTCCATCAACACTAACTGTGTTGATAGGGATAGCAGGCAATATTCTTTCCTTTTCACTAAAGAAAATCAAATCATATAGGCTGCTTAAAGTGGTTGTAAAGTCACTATGTGATGTTAATACAATAGCCTCTGTTAGATAACAACATGTGCCCCAGTGCCTGTGCTTTTTCAAAAATATGCTGATTTCTAACTTATTTCACAGCATCACCTGGTGCTTATGTGAGTCCTCAGTTCTCTGCTCTCCCAGGCTGACAGCTACAGTGGGAGAGGCCGAGAACACCCGCTGAAGTCATCAGGGAGGAGAGGAGGGGAGAGCCGAGGAGTTACATGAGTGCCAAGCGAAGTTCTGATATAAAAGAGAAATCAGCATATTTTTTATAGAGCACAGACACTAGGGCACATGTGGTTATCAAACAGAGGCTATTGTAATACCATCACATTATTTTGTAGCAGCTGGGAGGGGAGCAGAGCAGCACTGTTAACAGCTGACAGGCAGAGAGGGGAGGGGGGAATAGGACAGAGGAGGACACAGGAGAGTTTCAGACAGCTGGGGATGACAGAGGCACATAAACTGACCTCTGTGTCAGGGCTCAGCAGCCATGATAAACCATGGTCAGTTTACAGGGGGGAGGGTAGAACCAGGCAGGATCAACCAGGTATTTTAGGTGATACAGCGAGCCAAATTACACAGCACTGTGTGCTGTTTAACATGCTTAAAGGGAATAGGATCCATTTTTTGGGGGTATTAAACACTTAAGTCTTATTGTTCAACTTCCTTTACCAGATCAAACTGTCCAGCAAAAGTGCCAATTGAAACCAACTGTTTAACACTGACAGGGTTGCTTACAATAACCAGCATTTAATCATTTATGTAACACTTTTTATCCCCCCCCAAAAAAAAAACATTACTGTAACTGTTCAAAAAGTGTTAAAGAAGAAGTACAGCCAAAGCTTGTTTGGCTTTACTTCTTCTGTGGATCACCAGAGTGCAATTCGTTCTCCACTCCTGTGATCCGTTTTCAGCTGACAGCGGGATGAAGATGTTGGCTGACGTCACAGAGCCGGTCCAAGCTGGGGAAAGATTGTGACCATATCAGATCCACCCCCACGCCTGGACTGACACCTGGCTCAGCCTCTCAGTGAGCTGCTGAGAGTCTGAGCCAGCCGCTCCCTTCCCCTCCACAGCCCAGCGTTTCAGTGAGCAGGGGGGGGGGGGTTTGCAGAGCAGACAGTGGTGACTAAAGCCCCATACACACACGCAGATCGTCGTCATACAAATGTTCGTCTTTTCTCCCCGGGATGTCGGTGTCTGTTGAAAAGTGCAAAGACAGCACAAGGACAGCACAAGAATTTTGTCCGCAGACTTCAGCTGACTGCAGAAGTGATGTCATGTAATGGTTAACTTTCCCTGTGTTTTTTATTTTCTGAGCATGCCCAGTCTTGCAAATCTGCGGTCTGTCGGCTGATTTCTGTACTGACAGGCGAACAATTGTCCGTTCTGGTGTCTGCAGACAAAAATTTTCATGTTTGCAAGAAAGACTCTTGTCCGCGGATTGTGTGCAGACATCTGTCGGAGGCACCATACTAACACGCATACAATCGGCAGATCTTTCGTCCGCCGACGTTTGTATGAAGACGATCTGCGTGTGTGTACGGGGCTTAACAGTCACCGGTTCTTTGATTAGGGACCACTGAGAATGGAGTGATCAGTGGGTGATTACCTAGGTAAGTATAATTCTTTGAAAAAATGAAGTAGTGCGCTTACAATGTGGCATAAGGTGTATACAAACAGCACAATATTAGCATAAATCATATAGTGATGATATACCACACAACAGTGGTAAAGGACAAAATGAGTGGTGTTAAAGGCTCAAGGGTATTTACCTTCATGCAATCTATGCATAAAGGTTAAAAACCTTCTATGTGCAGCCCCCCCCCCCTGACCCCCCCTAATACTCATCTGAGCTCCCTCTTGATCCAGCAATGTGAATTTGAGCTGAGCTTCTCCCAGGTCTCTGATAGCTCATCGGCTGAGACAGCAACAGGCTCCTAGCTACCGTGTCATTCACAGCCAGTGAGAGAATGAGGAAAGAGTGGTGGATGGGCCCAAGCTGCGTAGAGCAGGGCTTGGAAGCAAGCACGTACCAGTGCTCCCAAAGCAAGCGGCTTGCTTTTTGGTTCCCAGAGGGAGTAAGTATGACATATTTGTTTTTTGTTTTGTTTTTAACCACTTTACCCTGCCCTCCACAGTTTTACTGCAGCAGGCAGGCGCTCCTGGGCAAAGTGAGGTAATACGAAGTCGCTCGCTCAGGAGGCTGTAGGGGGCGAGCTCGTTAGCCGGGAAGTTAGTGCATGTGACTGGCGGCTCCGATGGCCGCTGGCCACTCGCGATGTCCCGCAGCTGAGGGAGAAAGATAGACGGCTGATGTAAACACAGCCTTCTGTCATTCTCTCTGAAGTGATCACAGAGGCTATGTGATCCTGCTATATAGAATTGCATGTCTCTGATCACTAGTAATGTTAACCCCTTCCCTGCCAGTGTACATATTTATAGCACTGATTACTGTAGTAATGTCACTGGTACCCCCAAAAGTGTCAAAAATGTCAGTTAGGGGTCCAATCTGTGCCCCGCAATGTCGCAGTCCCGCAAAAAAATCGCAGATCGCCGCCATTACTAGTTAAAAAAAAAACAATAAAAATGACATAAATCTTTCCCGTAGTTAGTAAACGTAATAACTTTGCGCAACCCAATAAAAATATGTTTATTGCGATTTGTTTTACCAAAAAAATGTAGCAGAAAACAAATTGGCCTAAAATGTTAAAAAATTTAGATTTTTAAATTTTTTTGAGAATTTCAAATATTGTTATTTTTTCAAAATTGTCGCTCTTTTTTTGTTTATAGCGCAAAAAATTAAAATCACACAGGTGATCAAATACCACCAAAAGAAAGCTCTGTTTGTGGGAAAAAAAGGACGTCAATTTCGTTTGGGTACAGCAGAATTGTCCGTTAAAGTCACGCAGTGCCGAAAAAAGTGCAAAATAGGGCCTGGTCATTTGTTTTGCTTTCGCTTATCTAGCGAGGTTACTTTGCGGTACAAACAAGGAAACTTAGACCTTTTGTGGTGTATATAAATGTGCTTTTACTATGCAAAAGCAATCTGTACATACAAAAACTATTACGATATTAGGAGCATACTACAAGACTAGCAGATACAGATAAAGATAAAGCAAATATACTAAACTAAAAGAAGTTTTTAGCCATGGAGTCCCGTTTGCTTTCACGCACATGGCACAGAGAAGTCAGGATCTCAGGTTCTTGCTTCATGGATGTTTCTGTGTGAGACTGACTTCTTGCAGCTTTGAGCAGTCATTTAGACTTGTGATTAAGGAATATACCATCCCCCCCCCAAACCAACACCCTTTGTCCTGAGGAGAAAAGGGCTTGCTTATCCATTGTTTGACTTCACCTTAAAGGGGGGGGAGGTAGGCTTTGTTATACTGCATTCCAAGTCTTAAGGAAAAGAACGGTATGACCTTATATGGCTTCTTGACCAGAGATTACAATGCATTGGTGAGCCACTGTATTAAATAAAGAAATATGTAATATGCAATTTCCACAACATTCCACCCCTTGGCTCACAAATGACATAATGCCTCCGACTTTACATAAAGACAACATCTAATAATTCTCCCACCCCCTGGTTTATCTTAAAATAAAAAACAATGGGGGAACTAACTAAAATACAACCCCCTCCTATAACTATGAAGGTGTTTCAGTCTTTGGCTAAAAGTTCATTAGAAAAGTCCAATCTAACGTTCTTTAGAAAACAAGTCCAGGCTTGTAATACATCAAAAGGCCTTGCTCTCCATAGCTCTTGCGGTCTTCCATCATGTAACCACTTTCTCTGGTCTTTCTATGGATCAAATAGGAGACAGCCTGTGGAGTGGAAAACAAAGTGGATTATCTGTTCCTTCTAATAATACATATACAGTAGACCCCGGCCCTTCAGCTACAATCTCTCCTCTAACTAACTTCTTGCCTGGATCTCTGACCAACATTTTTCCACCTGCCTGTATCCACTTCTGACCCTCCCAAAGAACATCAATAGGGAGGAGAGGAAATTTACCGATATTTCCTAGATCACTGCTGTTTATTTTGGAAGGTTTGATATTATAGAGCCTCACCTTCCACTCTTGCTGGGAAGTATTCACTAACCAATCAGAGTCCCAGCCACTGTCCTGAAGCTCATCTGCCAATGCAAATACAACTTCAAACCTTCCTGCCAGATTCCCTCTCATTCCTAGATAGGCTTCAGCTTCAGATACGTCACTCTTGGTTTCTATGTCATGGGAAGCAGTAACTTGGTACCTGTTAAACCCTGTTCTTTCAGGAACCTTGTGTAAATACTGAGCTCTGCACTCTAGCTGTGGAATCTGCACCCCAGCCCCAACCATCCTTTCATATGGTGTGCTTTTGGCTAGTGGCCTAGAATTTAACATGACTGCCTGTGTGAGGACCCGATCCCACCCCCTTAGTGTACGTGTGGGTGTAAGTTTGCGTATCTGGTCCTTCAATAGCCCATTGTATCTTTCAATCAAACCAGCTGCCTGTGGATGGTATGGGATGTGGCACAACCAGTACACTCCAGAATCTTTGGCCCATTGCTGTACTGTTGATCCGGTGAAGTGTGAGCCGTTATCACTTTGGACTTGTTTGGGACAGCCATACGCAACAACAATTTTCTGTAGCAGTTGAAGTGTTGCGGCTTGATCTGCACGTTTGCAAGGATGAACAAACAAAAGTCCTGAATAGGTGTCCACTGCAGTGCAACAATACCTCAGTCCATTGTTTCCCCAGGGCAGGGGACCGATGAAGCCAATCTGCCAAATCTCTGCAGGCCTCTCTCCCCTCTTAATCGACCCGGTGGAGTACTTTTGCAAATGCCATTGTCGCACTTCTCCACACACTGCACAGTTCCCTATTACAGTCCTTATCATGTCCATTGATATTGGCAATCCTCTTTGCTGTGCCCATTCATATGTGGCTTTCTGACCCAAATGTCCAGATTGCTTGTGGGCCCAGTTGGCCAAGTTCATCAAGACAGGATCAATTGGCACAACTGCATTCACCTTGGCAATTTGTTATAGTTCTCAAAGTCTGGGACCAGGAGCACATGTGCATCAACATGCCCCACTTTTATGGTGCGGGAGTGAGCTTCCTTCCAGATGAAGTCCCAGACTTCCTTGCCTCCCCACACCACCTTTCCATGAATCAACCATTCATTGGACTTCCACGTGGGCATCCAAGTTGTCAGTCCTTTAAAGACCGCCCAGCTGTCAGTGTAGATAGTGACATGGGAAGAAAAATCCTCCTGAAGAGTCATCACTACAGCTTTCAACTCTGCATACTGACTGGACCCTCCAATTCCGGTCTCCTGCAGGACTGTGTCTGTACTGGGGTTGTAGGCTGCTGCTGTCCATTTACGCCCGGACGAGGCGACTATGGCTGAACCATCAGTGAACCATGCTGACTCCTTCATTTTATCTGACAGAGACTCAAAGGGTGGAGCCTCGTGAATGTGGGATGACTGCAGCAAAGTAATTTCTTCTTCTGTATGGGTGCTGGTAAAAGTGACAAGCCCAGCCAACTGTTTTAAAATGTCTCTGACATCCCCAGCTGCAATACCCCCTCTTTCTTGAAGGTACCACTTCCATTTCATCAGTGTTTGGTTTTGGGCTACAGCTGCCCTAGTGGTCAGTCCATTATCTCTCACCCATCCTGCTATTGGCAATGCAGTATGGATGATGACTGTGTCCTTTCCTGTAATGGTCTCTACGTGTTGAAGTGCTGTGTAGGCCCCAAACAGGTACTTCTCTAGGGGCGTGTATCTCTTCTGTGCCCCTAGAAGTTGTTTGGACCAAAATCCAATGGGTATTGCTCTCAGTCTCTTCTTTTCATTTGGTTGCCCCAGACTCCAAGATATTGTACCATCCTGCTCAACTACATCCAGCTGAAATGGTACTCCTTGTCTCACAGGTCCCAATCCTTGATGCTGCAAAATGGCTTCTTTAGCAGCCAGGAATGCGGTCCGCTGCTCTGAACCCCATGTGAACTCAGTCTTTTTCCTTGTTACATTGTATATAGGCCTCAGAACCAGTCCAAGATGTGGGATGAACGATCTCCAGAATCCCACAACTCCAATGAACTTCTGTGCCTCCTTTTTGGTAGTAGGTGGCAACAATGCCTGGATAGTTTGCACAACTGTCTCTGGAATTTTCCTCTGTGGCCAAGTCCACATCATTCCCAGGAATTTCACCTCTGTGGCAGGTCCTTGGACTTTGTCTCTGTTGATAGCCCACCCTCTGTTCTCCATGTGCTGTATCAGCAGGTGCAGTGCTTCAGTTACATCTTCCTTTGTTCCAGAGATCATGATGTCATCAATGTAGTGAAACACAGCGACTTTCAGATTCAGGGTGCTTAAATCTCGGGCAATCAGTCCATGACAAATCGTTGGAGAATGAAGGTAGCCTTGAGGAAGGACAGTGAAAGTGTACTGGCGGCCGTTCCACACAAAGGAAAACTGGATCTGACACTCTGGGTCTATTGAAATCGAAAAGAAAGCATTAGCCAGGTCTATCACAGCATGATATTCTCCTGCCTCTTTAGCAATTTTCTCAATGATTGAGATCATATCAGGTACAGCTGACTTTAATGGAGGTGCCACTTTGTTTAGACCTCTGTAATCCACAGTCATTCTATATGTCCCATCAGGTTTCTTTACTGGGAACACCGGAGATGAGAATGGACTTACAGCAGGTCTAAGGATCCCTACTCTTAACAGTTCATGAATAGTCTCCCCAATTTCTTTGTGGCCTCCAGGAAGTCTGTATTGCTTGAGACAGACTGGCTTCTCTGGTGGTGGAATAAAGACAGGGGTCCATTTTGCTTGACCTCTGACCACAGCCTTCACCGCCCTGACCAGATATACGTTTTATCAGGATACCCGAATGTGAATGTACCTTGTTCAGTCTGAATAGACTGACCTTGAAGTACATCCATCCCAAGAATATTTTCAGGTAACTCTGATACCAAAACATTTGTCCAAAATCCTGGTCCCTTGCCAATAGCCAATTTCACCCGTGTCCTAACTGCTGGTGTGGTTTGCCCTCCCAAACCTTCTACATAAATCACTTCTCCTTTGTGATGGGAAGGATCTCCTTGCAAAAGTGTAACTTCAGCTCCAGTATCCACTAAAGCCATGACATGTGTAGGAGGAGACGACTTCCCCCACCATACAGTGACAGGTGCATATGGGCGTCGGTCTCCTGCTGTCACTGTTCTTATTGCTATTACAGGAGACCCACCTTCCCTTCATAAAGAATAAGGAACCTCCCAATCCCCTTTTCTGATTCTCTCTAACTCCTCCCCAGGACAGAGGCGTACCTAGGGTCTCCAGCGCCCTTGGCGAGGAACTGTATCGGCCCCCCCCCCCCCCCCCAAAGGAGAGAGAGTTTGACAGAGAGAGACGGGGGGGGGTTACAGATTACAGAGAGAGGGGGTAACAGAGAGAAGGGATGACAGAGAGAAAGAGAGAGAGGGCAGGTGACAGAGAGAGAGGGGGCAGGTGACAGAGAGAGAGAGGGGGCAGGTGACAGAGAGAGAGAGGGGGCAGGTGACAGAGAGAGGGGGCAGGTGACAGAGAGAGAGAGGGGGCAGGTGACAGAGAGAGAGAGGGGGCAGGTGACAGAGAGAGAGAGGGGGGGAAGGTGACAGAGAGAGAGGGGGAAGGTGACAGAGAGAGAGGGGGCAGGTAAAAGAGAGAGAGGGGGCAGGTAACAGAGAGAGAGGGGGCAGGTGACAGAGAGAGAGAGGGGGCAGGTGACAGAGAGAGAGAGGGGGCAGGTGACAGAGAGAGAGGGGGCAGGTGACAGAGAGAGAGAGAGGGGGCAGGTGACAGAGAGAGAGAGAGGGCAGGTGACAGAGAGAGAGGGCAGGTGACAAGGAGTGGGGGGTGACAGAGAGAGAGAGGGCAGGTGACAGAGAGAGAGGGGGCAGGTGACAGAGAGAGAGAGGGGGCAGGTGACAGAGAGAGAGAGGGGGCAGGTGACAGAGAGAGAGAGAGGGCAGGTGACAGAGAGAGAGAGGGCAGGTGAAAAGGAGTGGGGGGGTGACAGAGAGAGGGCAGGTGACAAGGAGTGGGGGGGGGGTGACAGAGAGAGAGAGGTCAGGTGACAGAGAGAGAGAGAGGTCAGGTGACAGAGAGAGGGCAGGTGACAGAGAGAGAGAGGGCAGGTGACAGAGAGACAGGGGGCAGGTGACAGAGAGACAGGGGGTAGGTGACAAGGAGTGGGGGGTGACAGAGAGAAAGAGAGAGGGCAGGTGACAAAGAGGGGGGGGTGAGAGAGAGAGAGGGCTGGTGACAAGGAGTGGGGGGTGTAACAGAGAGAGAGAGGGCAGGTGACAGAGAGAGAGAGGGCAGGTGACAGAGAGAGAGAGGGCAGGTGACAGAGAGAAAGAGGGCAGGTGACAAGGAGTGGGGGGGTGACAGAGAGAGAGAGGGCAGGTGACAAGGAGTGGGGGGGGGGGTGACAGAGAGAGAGAG
This sequence comes from Pelophylax lessonae, assembly GCF_965119305.1. NCBI lineage: Eukaryota > Metazoa > Chordata > Amphibia > Anura > Ranidae > Pelophylax > Pelophylax lessonae. The sequence goes on along the minus strand of NC_138769.1, from coordinate 551,501,439 downwards.
AGAGAGGGTAGGTGACAGAGAGAGAGAGAGGGTAGGTGACAGAGAGAGAGAGGGGGTAGGTGACAGAGAGAGAGAGAGAGAGGGCAGGTGACACAGCGAGAGAGGGCAGGTGACACAGAGAGAGAGGGCAGGTGACACAGAGAGAGGGCAGGTGACACAGAGAGAGGGCAGGTGACACAGAGAGAGAGGGCAGGTGACACAGAGAGAGAGGGCAGGTGACAGAGAGAGGGCAGGTGACAGAGAGAGAGAGGGCAGGTGACAGAGAGAGAGAGGGCAGGTGACAGAGAGAGAGAGGGCAGGTGACAGAGAGAGAGAGGGCAGGTGACAGAGAGAGAGAGGGCAGGTGACAGAGAGAGAGAGGGCAGGTGACAGAGAGAGAGAGAGGGTAGGTGACAGAGAGAGAGAGGGGGTAGGTGACAGAGAGAGAGAGAGAGGGGGTAGGTGACAGAGAGAGAGAGGGCAGGTGACAGAGAGAGAGAGGGCAGGTGACAGAGAGAGAGAGGGCAGGTGACAGAGAGAGAGAGAGAGAGAGGGTAGGTGACAGAGAGAGAGAGGGGGTAGGTGACAGAGAGAGAGAGAGAGGGGGTAGGTGACAGAGAGAGAGAGAGGGCAGGTGACAGAGAGAGAGAGGGCAGGTGACAGAGAGAGAGGGCAGGTGACAGAGAGAGAGGGCAGGTGACAGAGAGAGAGGGCAGGTGACAGAGAGAGAGGGCAGGTGACAGAGAGAGAGGGCAGGTGACAGAGAGAGAGGGCAGGTGACAGAGAGAGAGGGCAGGTGACAGAGAGAGAGAGGGCAGGTGACAGAGAGAGAGAGGGCAGGTGACAGAGAGAGAGGGCAGGTGACAGAGAGAGAGAGGGCAGGTGACAGAGAGAGAGGGCAGGTGACAGAGAGAGAGGGCAGGTGACAGAGAGAGAGGGCAGGTGACAGAGAGAGAGGGCAGGTGACAGAGAGAGAGGGCAGGTGACAGAGAGAGGGCAGGTGACAGAGAGAGAGAGGGCAGGTGACAAGGAGTGGGGGGGGGTGACAGAGAGAGAGAGGGCAGGTGACAAGGATTGGGGGGGGTGACAGAGAGAGAGAGGGCAGGTGACAAGGAGTGGGGGGGTGACAGAGAGAGAGGGGGTAGGTGACAGAGAGAGAGGGGGCAGGTGACAAGGATTGGGGGGTGACAGAGAGAGAGAGGGCAGGTGACAAGGAGTGGGGGGGGTGACAGAGAGAGAGGGTAGGTGACACAGAGAGAGAGAGGGGGCAGGTGACAGAGAGAGAGAGAGAGAGGGCAGGTGACAAGGAGTGGGGGGGGGTGACAGAGAGAGAGAGAGGGCAGGTGACAAGGAGTGGGGGGGGGGTGACAGAGAGAGAGAGGGCAGGTGACAATGAGTGGGGGGGGTGACAGAGAGAGAGAGAGGGTAGGTGACAGAGAGAGAGAGGGGGCAGGTGACAGAGAGAGAGGGGGCAGGTGACAGAGAGAGAGGGGGCAGGTGACAGAGAGAGAGGGGGCAGGTGACAGAGAGAGAGGGGGCAGGTGACAGAGAGAGAGAGGGTAGGTGACAGAGAGAGAGGGGGTAGGTGACAGAGAGAGAGGGGGTAGGTGACAGAGAGAGAGGGGGTAGGTGACAGAGAGAGAGAGGGTAGGTGACAGAGAGAGACGGGGGGGTTACAGATTACAGAGAGAGGGGGTAACAGAGAGAAGGGATGACGGGAGGGAAAGAGAGAGAGAGAGGGCAGGTGACAGAGAGAGAGGGCAGGTGACAGAGAGAGAGGGGGCAGGTGACAGAGAGAGAGAGGGGGCAGGTGACAGAGAGAGAGGGGGCAGGTGACAGAGAGAGAGGGGGCAGGTGACAGAGAGAGAGAGGGGGCAGGTGACAGAGAGAGAGAGGGGGCAGGTGACAGAGAGACAGGGGGCAGGTGACAGAGAGACAGGGGGCAGGTGACAGAGAGACGGGGCAGGTGACAAGGAGTGGGGGGGGGGTGACAGAGAGAGAGAGGGCAGGTGACAAGGAGTGGGGGGTGAAAGAGAGAGAGAGAGGGCAGGTGACAGAGAGAGAGAGGGCAGGTGACAGAGAGAGAGAGGGCAGGTGACAGAGAGAGAGAGGGCAGGTGAGAAGGAGTGGGGGGGTGACAGAGAGAGAGAGGGCAGGTGACAAGGAGTGGGGGGGTGACAGAGAGAGAGAGATGGTAGGTGACAGAGAGAGGGTAGGTGACAGAGAGAGAGAGGGGGCAGGTGACAGAGAGAGGGCAGGTGACAGAGAGAGAGATAGAGAGGGCAGGTGACAAGGAGTGGGGGGGGGGGGTCACAGAGAGAGAGAGGGCAGGTGACAAGGAGTGGGGGGGTGACAGAGAGAGAGGGGGTAGGTGACAGAGAGAGAGGGGGCAGGTGACAAGGAGTGGGGGGGGTGACAGAGAGAGAGAGGGTAGGTGACAGAGAGAGAGAGAGGGGGCAGGTGACAAGGAGTGGGGGTTGACAGAGAGAGAGGGCAGGTGACAAGGAGTGGGGGGGGTGACAGAGAGAGAGAGGGTAGGTGACAGAGAGAGAGAGGGTAGGTGACAGAGAGAGAGGGGGCAGGTGACAGAGAGAGAGAGGGCAGGTGACAAGGAGTGGGGGGGGGGGGTGACAGAGAGAGAGAGAGAGAGGGTAGGTGACAGAGAGAGAGAGAGGGGGCAGGTGACAAGGAGTGGGGGTTGACAGAGAGAGAGGGCAGGTGACAAGGAGTGGGGGGGGGGTGACAGAGAGAGAGAGGGTAGGTGACAGAGAGAGAGGGGGCAGGTGACAGAGAGAGAGGGGGCAGGTGACAGAGAGAGAGGGGGCAGGTGACAGAGAGAGAGAGGGCAGGTGACAGAGAGAGAGAGGGCAGGTGACAGAGAGAGAGAGGGCAGGTGACAGAGAGAGAGAGGGCAGGTGACAGATAGAGAGAGGGCAGGTGACAAGGAGTGGGGGGGGGGTGACAGAGAGAGAGAGGGTAGGTGACAGAGAGAGAGGGGGCAGGTGACAGAGAGAGAGGGGGCAGGTGACAGAGAGAGAGGGGGCAGGTGACAGAGAGAGAGAGGGCAGGTGACAGAGAGAGAGAGGGCAGGTGACAGAGAGAGAGAGGGCAGGTGACAGAGAGAGAGAGGGCAGGTGACAGATAGAGAGAGGGCAGGTGAAAAGGAGTGGGTGGGTGACAGAGAGAGAGAGAGGGCAGGTGACAGAGAGAGAGAGAGGGCAGGTGACAGAGAGAGAGAGAGGGCAGGTGACAGAGAGAGAGAGAGGGCAGGTGACAGAGAGAGAGAGAGGGCAGGTGACAGAGAGAGAGCAGGTGACAGAGAGAGAGAGAGGGTAGGTGACAGAGAGATAGAGAGGGCAGGTGACAGAGAGAGAGAGAGGGCAGGTGAAAAGGAATGGGGGGGGGGTGACAGAGAGAGGGCAGGTGACAGAGAGAGAGAGGGTAGGTGACAGAGAGAGAGAGGGTAGGTGACAGAGAGAGAGAGGGTAGGTGACAGAGAGAGAGAGGGTAGGTGACAGAGAGAGAGAGGGTAGGTGACAGAGAGAGAGAGGGCAGGTGACAGAGAGAGAGAGGGCAGGTGACAAGGAGTGGGGGGGGGGGTGACATTGTGTGCAGTGCACCGTATGGAGTTCTCCCAGACACACAATGGGCAGAGCCAGAGGACCTCCTCCCCAGAGATCACATATACCGATCTGCACACAGAATCACGGACTGGCTCCCTCCCTGCAGACACACACTACCCCCCCCCCCCAGTGAACTTGTCACTGTGCGCACTCCCCCCCCCTCACCTCGGATCAGCAGCAGCATCTCCCGCTCATCTCAAGGGCAGCACTTGTCCACGAGCAGCCGGGTGGGCGGGGATAGACACCATCCATTACAAACACAGCAGGGGGCGGGGCCGCCGGGGATCACAGTCATTAAAGCTGTATATTATGGACGGAACTGAAGGCGAGGTGAAAAAAAGGGGGGGCGCCGGCCCCCGGGGGGGGGGCGCAGGCTGCACGGAGGAGCAGTAATTCACTGCTTCACTGCCAATGTTTTTGCGCCCCTCCCCCTCGGCCTGCGCCCCTGGCGGGCGCCGTTCTGGCCAACCCCACGGTACGCCCCTGCCCCAGGATAAAGGGATTTGGGTTTGGGTTCATGTTCAGTTTTGGGAATGGGTTTGGGACTAACAGGAGGGGTCTGTTCTGTTGTCTCTAAATCTAGGCTGATGTTATCTTCACTAGGAGTAGTGTTTCTAACCCTAACAGTTTTCCATACTAAATATTTCCACCTCTTCAACATTTCTGGAGTAGAGATCCCATCTATCTCACTTTTAGGTACTCCTGCCTTTAATAGGTCCACCCACATTTGTTTCCTAGAGATAACTACCCTGGTTTTCTCTTCACCTCTTGTCTTCTCTCCCACATTCCCTTTCTTCTCTTTAAAAGTCCTTTTCAGCCTGTTCCCTGCCTGTCTGACCTTATCTACTGCCCTGACAGGTTTTGTTTTAGTCTCCTCTAGCTCCCCCAACTGGCTTAAAAGGGTTGTTGCTTCATAAATCTTGTTGTTTTAACCCAGGCCTCCCAGCAAGGACAATAAAGGAGCCCTGAGATTAAGTGGTGCAGACTTCATTAGCTTAGAGCGCAGAGCAGATGTGAAGGGTTCCATATCTGGACCCATCCATTCTGGAAATGTATTTAATCCGGTTATACAACCCATCTCACGTAACCTGGAAATAGCCTCTCCTAATGTTCTCCACGAGTAGGTATTTTCCAGGTCACTAGGATTAGCGTATACTCTGACTATACCATCTCTCACGTGGTCTAAGAGTGAAAAATTCACACTAAACTCTCTGGCTTTTCGCATGGCCTGACGCAATTGTGGATCATGGGTTAACACTCCCAAAGCCACTGCTTCCTTGCCTGACAAAACAACACTGTCTGCCCCTTCATCCCACAAACGTAAGAGCCAACTCAATAGGGGTTCTCCGGACCTTTGTTTGTATTGTTTTGCCAGCTCATGGAGTTCAGTTTGTGTAAACTCCCTGACTTCTTCAAATTCAACATCTCTGGGGTTGCAATAATGCACTTCCCCATCTGCCATATCCTCTCTATCATGTTGCCTTTTTCTATGCTTAGTAATGAGAGGTTTGGCACACTTTTTCTTTCCCATTGGATGATCATCATCAGAAACCTCAAATTCTATCTCTTCATCCTCACTATCATTGTAGGAGACATCCTCAAAATCCCAGTTTTGGGATGTGACAATGGCACGTACCCTGGCTTTACTAACAGGTTTACGTCCCTTTCTTTTCCTTAAGGCATTAATTGATTTGGTCATGAGGGCTGCACACCGCTCTTGCAAACCATCAGCTCTACTAGCAGTTGAACGCACACACTCTGAAGCAACTGCTAGCTGGTCTTTCAATAACTTAACATCTGCCTCTGCCTTCTCCCTTCTCTGTGATTCTGCATAGAGAGCATGTAGAAAATACCAACCCACTGTGGACACTGTCCTCTTCTCTGCTTTACTTAAATCCAACCCCTTAAGGCTAAAATGTACAAAATGATCTGAGATTTTATCACCCCAAGTTTTATTCAAGGGAGAAGCATACTTTACAAATACTTTAGCAAGAGGCTCCCACTCATTGTCTCTGGCCCAGATAGGTAAGCTGCACGCTTCCTTCTGGACACCAGAAACCTCTGCAGTCTTGCTTTTCCTAAACAGCTTACGCAGCATTTTTTACCTAGCACAAGTTACACAATACACCACAGAAAACAGGTCTGTTTCAGTTGAATTTATAGCGCAATACCGGCACGAGCCCCCAACTGTTTTGCTTTCGCTTATCTAGCGAGGTTACTTTGCGGTACAAACAAGGAAACTTAGACCTTTGTGGTGTATATAAATGTGCTTTTACTATGCAAAAGCAATCTGTACATACAAAAACGATTACAATATTAGGAGCATACTACAAGACTAGCAGATACAGATAAAGATAAAGCAAATATACTTAACTAAAAGAAGTTTGTAGCCATGGAGTCCCGTTTGCTTTCACGCACATGGCACAGAGAAGTCAGGATCTCAGGTTCTTGCTTCATGGATGTTTCTGTGTGAGACTGACTTCTTGCAGCTTTGAGCAGTCATTTAGACTTGTGATTAAGGAATATACCATCCCCCCAAACCAACACCCTTTGTCCTGAGGAGAAAAGGGCTTGCTTATCCATTGTTTGACTTCACCTTAAAGGGGGGAGGTAGGCTTTGTTATACTGCATTCCAAGTCTTAAGGAAAAGAACGGTATGACCTTATATGGCTTCTTGACCACAGATTACAATGCATTGGTGAGCCACTGTATTAAATAAAGAAATATGTAATATGCAATTTCCACAACATCATTGAGCAGCCAAATCCTCCGGGGCTAAAGTGGTTAAAAGAACCTTTAATGTCACTTTAAGTATTGGTAAATTGCAATATAAATATAGCTCCAGCTGGCAGCCTGATTGAAAGGGACAATACATTATCCTGCATGCTTTGATTACATCTTTTTATTTGGTTACTGTTGGAATGTAACTGCTTAAACCTGCAGAAATGTGGATTCTGCCTATGGCTGGTTTGTTGGTGACCAAGTATGTTTCTGACAACATCATAAAAAAAGGAACTTCAACACGACACCCTAGATTAAACTCAGCAACCCCTGAATCTTCAGAATTTTCCAGATAGACAGATACATATCAGTTGACAGATGTCTAGAGATGGAATATCATAGCAGTGAATATACATGTCACTGTACCTCATGTAAATCAGTGTCCAGAATTGAACTAACATATGTTATAATTACTTTATGTACATTCTGTAAATATCCTACTCTGGGGAATTTCAGATCACGCCTCTCTAAAATTACAAATAAACAGCTCTTTAAGGCCAACTGACAAACTATGGTGACCTTCGGTATAGTGGGTCTTGGATCTTGGAGTCAAACCTTAGATTTGAAATGGCCTGGCCCAACACTTGTCCATCCGTGAAGATTCCACCTTTTTTTTTTGTGTAGGAGGCATCTGAGGCCTATATATATATATATATATATATATATATATATATATATATATATATATATATATATATATATATATATATATATATATAAGAATATTCACATGATAGAAAACAGAGCCACACAGAATATTAATAGGGTGGAAGACAGGGCCAAACAGAAAAACCTATACCAATAATAAAGTTCCTAGATTTGGTTTTACAGAAAGTATCACTATTCCATACCAATATGACCAAGAAAAGGCTGCTCAATCAGATCTAGCACAACCTTGAACAAGAGCAAAAAAGAGTTGCCTCCTAGCCTGACCAGAGAAAGAACCTTTTACAAATATAGCTAGAAAATACAACTTAGATAGCCATCTGATCACTAAACCCCTATCAGTTAATGATTATTTTTTCTAGGGCTGAAACAACTAATCAATTAATCGACAACTAATCGATTATGAAAATAGTTGTTAACTATTTTCATAATCGATTAATCGGTCAGCCAATTAGTTGGCCTGCATACAGAATGCATTATTTGTTTACATATCAGAAAATACAGTGCAATGCACATACAGCTCAGTACACCATCCGTACATGTCAGTAGATGGCAGAGAACTTGTGAATTGGTGAGGAGCAATGCCTCATGGGAAATGTAGTCGGCAAGAGAAGGAACAAAGTGATTCTAAAGGCAGAGGTTTTTTTTTTTTTACCTTGCTACCTTGCTTACAATCACTTTAAGGGCTCTGTGAAGGGAAGATCAGCAAACCAGAGAAGGTGGAGGCTGACAGACTAGAGGTGATATAAGGCATTACAATTACATTTAAACTAAAAGTTTACTAGTATACTAGTATTGTGCATTATATTTAAAATTATTATATATATGAAAAAAAGTCTCAGCTCTTAGTACTTTAATATATAAATGTTATTTTCCCCCCTCCACCCTTCATATAGCTTCATGTTTGACTCCCAGTTAAAATATCCTGCATATCCGACTTCTGGGCATATATTTTTTTTATATACATACACACAGTGGCGGCTGGTGCTCAAAATTTTTTTTGGGGGGGCGCAAAAGAAAAATTTGCGGTAAAAAATTGCGTGACTTTGACGTCACACAAGTGTTAAAGGGGCCTTCAGTAATTAAGGAACATTGCCTTGAAAAAGTATTCATAGTTACCCCTTGAAATAATCCACATTTTGTCATGTTATTTACCACCAAAAACGTAAATGTATTTCATCTTATACCAGGCTGCTGTGTGCCATTTACTATTAATAAATATATAGTGCCAGGCCAGCAGCCTGCTTAGCAGTGAGTGTACACAATATAAGACCGTGCAGGCCAGGCCAATTACATTGTACACTGGTAAAGTGCTATGCTAAGGTAGCATAGCACTTTACCTAACGTACAATGTAATTGGCCTGGCCTGCACTGTCTTATATTGTGTACACTCACTGCTAAGCAGGCTGCTGGCCTGGCACTATATATTTATTAATAGTAAATGGCACACAGCAGCCTAGTATAAGATGGTATAAAACTCAGTAAAATTATTAAAACAGAAAGTTAATATTCTGAAGAGGAGTAATTGTTCTATGAAAAGCAATGCCATTTAAAAAGTAAAATAATTAGAGCCTGCACACTGAATTCTCATAAATTAGTAAAGGTCTGCACATGAAGTAACTCCAACACAGATATATACTGTACACAGGCTGTGAATATTTATAGGCCACAGATACCCTGTGTATGTAGGCCTTAGACATGACCAGCTTGCCGTGCCCCCATCATCAATGCAGTGACCAGCTTGCCGTGCCCCCATCGTCAATGCAGTGACCAGCTTGCCGTGCCCCCATCATCAATGCAGTGACCAGCTTGCAGGGCCGGCGCTACCAGTAAGGCGACTAAGGCAGCTGCCTAGGGCGCAGCTTAACAGGGGGCGCCGCCATTCTGCACCCCGAATCAGTAGTGGACCGGCCGGTGTGGCACTCCTCATGCTGTGCCGCCTGAGCGCTACAGCAAGCGAGCCCCAGGCAGCACACACCACTTGTCTAGAGCGCACATTAGAATAGTCGGGGCGCCAGAAGTGCCCTCCATAGAATCCTGGGGATCCAGCTCGGCGCTCACTGCCCTCCGGTCTCCGCCCCTCCAGCTGATTTCTGCTTGAAGAAGATCAGGAGCCGATCTCCAATCACACTCAGGGAGCTGGGCTTGTGCCTCTCCAGACGCCCCCCCCCCTCTGCTCCGTGTTCAACTTCTGGCAGAAGCAGATTGCTGGACACCGGACAGTCTCCCATCCCCCATCACATGCCGAGGACAGCATGCAAGGTGAGATGATGTGTGTCCCGTCCTCTCCCACCCCTCACACAGACAACACAGTACACTCCCCCACCCGGACACTGGCCTCACTCTTCATACATGGGGGGCTGCATTGTATGATATTGGGGGGGGGGGCTGTATTGTATGATATGGAGGGGGCTGCCTGCATTGTATCATGGGGGGGGGGGCTGTATTGTATGATATAGAGGGGGCTGCCTGCATTGTATCATGGAGGGGGGGGGCTGTATTGTATGATATGGAGGGGGCTGCCTGCATTGTATCATGGGGGGGGCTGTATTGTATGATATGGAGGGGGCTGCCTGCATTGTATCATGGAGGGGGGGGGGCTGTATTGTATGATATGGAGGGGGCTGCCTGCATTGTATCATGGGGGGGGGCTGTATTGTATGATATAGAGGGGGCTGCCTGCATTGTATCATGGAGGGGGGGGGCTGTATTGTATGATATGGAGGGGGCTGCCTGCATTGTATCATGGGGGGGGGCTGTATTGTATGATATAGAGGGGGCTGCCTGCATTGTATCATGGAGGGGGGGGGCTGTATTGTATGATATGGAGGGGGCTGCCTGCATTGTATCATGGGGGGGGGGGCTGTATTGTATGATATAGAGGGGGCTGCCTGCATTGTATCATGGAGGGGGGGGCTGTATTGTATGATATGGAGGGGGCTGCCTGCATTGTATCATGGGGGGGGGGGGGGCTGTATTGTATGATATGGAGGGGGCTGCCTGCATTGTATCATGGGGGGGGGCTGTATTGTATGATATAAAGGGGGCTGCCTGCATTGTATCATGGAGGGGGGGGGCTGTATTGTATGATATGGAGGGGGCTGCCTGCATTGTATCATGGGGGGGGGGGCTGTATTGTATGATATAGAGGGGGCTGCCTGCATTGTATCATGGGGGGGCTGTATTGTATGATATGGAGGGGCTGCCTGCATTGTATCATGGGGGGGGGGGCTGTATTGTATGATATAGAGGGGGCTGCCTGCATTGTATCATGGGGGGGCTGTATTGTATGATATGGAGGGGGCTGCCTGCATTGTATCATGGGGGGGGGGCTGTATTGTATGATATAGAGGGGGCTGCCTGCATTGTATCATGGGGGGGGGGCTGTATTGTATGATATGGAGGGGGCTGCCTGCATTGTATCATGGGGGGGGGCTGTATTGTATGATATGGAGGGGGCTGCCTGCATTGTATCATGGGGGGGGGGGCTGTATTGTATGATATGGAGGGGGCTGCCTGCATTGTGTCATGGGGGGGGGCTGTATTGTATGATATGGAGGGGGCTGCCTGCATTGTATCATGGGGGGGGCTGTATTGTATGATATGGAGGGGGCTGCCTGCATTGTATCATGGGGGGGCTGCATTGTATCATATGGAGGGGGCTGCATTGTATCATATGGAGGGGGCTGCATTGTATCATATGGAGGGGGCTGCATTGTATCATATGGAGGGGGCTGCATTGTATCATAGCAGCCCCCTCTATATCATACAATACAGCCCCCCCCCATGATACAATGCAGCCCCCTCCATATGATACAATGCAGCCCCTTCCATATCATACAATACAGCCCCCTCCATATGATACAATGCAGCCCCTTCCATATCATACAATGCAGCCCCCTCCATATCATACAATGCAGCCCCCTCCATATCATACAATGCAGCCCCTTCCATATATCATATGGAGGGGGCTGCATTGTATCATATTGAAGGGGCTGCATTGTATCATGGGGGGGCTGTATTGTATGATATGGAGGGGCTGTATTGTATGATATGGGGAGGTTGTTTTGTGTAGGCTGTATTGTGTGATATGGGAGGTGTGCTGTATTATATGGGGGGGGGGGGCTGTATTGTGTGATATGGGGGGGCTGTGTATAATGGACAGTGTCCCCGTCTACCCAAATGCTGACCTCGTCTGACTGATGGTGATCTGTGATTGGCTGTCTCCATGACCTTATTCACATGGATGGCGGTGAAGCTGCATTATTACCAACCACCAACCGGGAGGAGAAGCTGAGGTTGGTGGGGACTGTACACAGGTCACAGCAGAAATTACCCCCCATCAGTGTTCCTTTAAACTGCTTCCCACCTCACTACATCAACCACTGCGCTCACACTTGCGTAATGCAGAGATCTTCTGGCTCTTGGCTGATGTAGTGAAGGTAGGTCATATGGGGGGGGGGGGGGGCGGCAATTTTTATTTTGCCTAGGGCGGCAAAAATCCTTGCACCGGCCCTGCCAGCTTGCCGTGCCCCCATCATCAATGCAGTGACCAGCTTGCCGTGCCCCCATCATCAATGCAGTGACCAGCTTGCCGTGCCCCCATCATCAGAGACCAGCTTGCCGTGCCCCCCTGCCCCATCAATGCAGTGACCAGCTTGTCTGCCGTGCCCCATCATCAATGCAGTGACCAGCTTGCCGTGCCCCCATCATCAATGCAGTGACCAGCTTGCCGTGCCCCCATCATCAATGCAGTGACCAGCTTGCCGTGCCCCCATGCCCCATCAATGCAGTGACCAGCTTGTCTGCCCCATGCCCCATCAATGCAGTGACCAGCTTGTCTGCCGTGCCCCCCCATCAATGCAGTGACCAGCTTGCCGTGCCCCCATCATCAGTGACCAGCTTGCCGTGCCCCCATGCCCCATCAATGCAGTGACCAGCATGTCTGCCGTGCCCCCCCCCCCATCAATGCAGTGACCAGCTTGCCATGCCCCCATCATCAGTGACCAGCTTGCCGTGCCCCCATGCCCCATCAATGCATTGACCAGCTTGTCTGCAGTGCCTCCCCCATCAATGCAGTGACCAGCTTGCCGTGCCCCCATCATCAGTGACCAGCTTGCCGTGCCCCCATGCCCCATCAATGCAGTGACCAGCTTGTCTGCCGTGCCCCCCCCCCCATCAATGCAGAGACCAGCGTGCATGCATGCCCCCTTCAAAGCAGTGTGTGGGCCCGACCCCCTCCTGAGGCACCACTTCACTTACCTCGCTCACAGGCGGTCACCGCCTGCTGCTGCTGAGTTGGCCTCTGTCACTCTCCGAGACGCAGACGACGAGAAGAACACCGCGACTACACATGACGAACGGAACGAGTCCCTCTTCTTCCTCATGCGCCGGCTCTCCTCTGGTCTGATGGCGCCGGCGGGCGGGAAGGTGATAACGTGATGCCGGGACGGTGAGTGACTGGCGCACGCACCGCCCCTACGCGTCATGTCACTCGGGATGTCCTCCTGTGTGATTGGTCCAGGCTGGAGTCTGGACCAATCACAGCCAGGACATCACTAAAGTGGGGAGTGTCGGGGCGCCCCGATGACCCACAGAAGGCCGCCAATCGGCGCCTCTGCTGCACGCACGTGGGGTGAAACCCCCCCCCCATAGCCACCAGTAGGTCCGGCGCCCCTAGTGGGCTGAAAATTGTATTTATTTTTTTCCTTTTTTTTTTTTTTTTTTTGCCCACAGATTGGGGGGGGCGGCGCCCCTGCGCCCCCTATAGACCGGCCACCACTGCATACACATGATACCAGATATAAATACTTTCACTGTTTCACAGTAGAAATTATAATTATATTACAGTAGTGATTATCTGCTGTTTTTTTTTTTTACTATAAAGGGCTATTTTTTTTTTTTTTAACCCCATCGTGACAGGTGATCAAAAAAAAAACATGCTTCTGCTACTAAATATCTTATGCTGCCCATACATGTATTGCATTTTTGGACAAAAATATTTGCATCTATATTTATACAAAAATGATTTTTTTCTTGTTGAATGGACGACTGTTTTTTGAAAATTCCACTTGCTTTTAACATTCAATTTTAAAATGAATATAACTTCTGAGCAAAAACCATATCCACTATTTGAAGATTTGTTTGAGAAGTTTGCCATTCTGCTCCTTCGAATGTTCTTGTCACTGTGGTTGACAACGAACACCGAATGGACCCCACTAATGGTTCGAAAATCGGATGAATGTTTTTAAAAAATTTCTAAAAATATTTAGTTTGTGTATGGCCAGCATAAGTGACAGTAGGCGCAGGGAGCTTGTATCAAGCTACTTGCCTATTACTAAGGGAATGTGTCATGAATATCCTATATCAATCCAGTATGAAAATTTGCAAAAAAGTTTTAGGTCTTTTCAAATTTAAAAATTTTGGTCTCTGAGTCTGATATGTACCACATTTAAACCTCCAATAATGCATATATGTAGCACAATTCACAAGGGAGCTTCTGAGTGTGGGTCCCCCTGGGTTACCACTAGCAACAGTAGTACCTTTAAGCATGTTTCCCAAGTGTGAATACCTCAGAAAAGAACCAGTCCAGTTTCTTTGGGTTTTTAGATTTATTTGAGAACTTTGATAGGAGAAGGGATCAGTGGGATACTCCAACAAATGAACTATGAACAAATAGGCAGGGACTATACAAAAATGCTGTTTGATGCTAGTTAATGCTTACCAGAGATGTATAGTAACTAAGTAGAACTACTTCACTACTGTACTTAAGTACTGAAAGGCGGTATCTGTACTTTCATGGAGTAGAATTTTTTTCTCCTGCTTCCACTTTTACTTCACTACATTTTTTCGATGATTTCATTACTTCTACCTCCAAATTTTTTTTCTTGTGCTGCATAGTTACTCGTTACAATTATAAAAATGACCACTGCCAGAACAGTAGATGGCAGGTTTCATTAAGTTCAAAAAAATGTGTATAATGTCATGTGTAAATCAGAGCATACGAAAATAAATGCTACTGTATGTATAAATAAAATGGTCTACATATCTGCTGTTAAGGGGAAAGAGAACTTCCCCCAACCAAGGAGAGTCACAAGCGTACATAGACCTTTTTTCTGGTAAGAGGCTGATTTTGCTTTTTTCACTGGAAGTTGAGAGCACAGGTTTTGCAGTTTTGTTTCACTGGAAGAGTCTATTTGGATATTATTTTGCACTTAACTTCATCCGCCGGGTAAGGGGGAAATCCACAAGGTGGTGGGAGTCTGCACCTATTATTTGGAATAGCACCTGTTTGATTCCTGCACCTTTGAAAATATATTCATCTTGTTTTGTCACATATATGGTATTATGGCATTATATATATATAGACTTTTTATTGACTTTGATTTCATACACTCTTCCTTTATATCATTATAGGAATATATTGTTGTATATCACATTGGTTTATATATGATTTTGTGAGCCAATAAGCTGTGGAGAAAAAAAACATGCAGGGAAGAGAAGGAGGGATGCTTTAAAGGGGAAAGAGAGGGACATACTTTATCTGTTTTTGTTTACAAAAAGTTACAGCCAAAGGAATTGTGATTGTCCTTGAGGTTAATCATTTGAAGTAATAAAAAACAATATGATGTTCAAACTTTTGACTTCTTTCTTTAATAACTACATAACACAGTACTTGTACTTTTACTTTCAGTACTTGAGTAGCAATTTTTTTTTAAAAACTACTGGTACTTTTACTTTCAGTACTTGAGTAGCAAAATTAAAAAAAAAATACTACTTGCAATACTTAAGTACAAAAAATGTTGAATACTTTAGTACTTCTACTCAAGTCAATTTTTGATAGAGCACTTCCACTTCTACTCAAGTCACTTTTTGATCGAGCACTTGTACTTTTACTCAAGTATGGGTTTTGAGTACTTAATACAAGTGTGATGCTTACTGACGCTGATTAGCGCTGTCTGACGCTGGTCACGGCTAGGCCGCTTACTATGACTTCACCTCTAGCTGTGGAAAGGTCCTTAAGCATTCAAGGCATTCAAATGTAATCGGGCACTAGTAATACTGCTGACGCGTTTCATTAAAATTAACATTTGGGAAAATTCCTATGAGGATGTTAATTTTAATGAAACGTGTCAGAAGTATTACTAGTGCCAGATTACATTTGAATGCCTCTTACATTTGGAAACTCTGTAAGTGTATTTCTTTTTTCTTTTAATAAACCATCCATACGGTATTACACTATGTTGTCCCTTGGTTTATCCCTTTATATCCGTCCATGATTTGGGACTCCTGGGCATAACCTTCTGGAGCTATTTGGGGATTATTCACCTGGGCTCAACCTGTGATCCAGAGACGCTGTAGAGGTTCCCATGATTCAGTGCTGTGGACATCTTCACATTCAGCCTATATGACCCACTTGCTGTATAGTAATTTGGGTCCATACCATCTGGTGAGCACATTTGAATATCTGTGGTGTGGGACTTTGTTCCTTCAAGTCACTATTTCCGTGTGGATTTATTTGGACTTTTTTTCACCTGCACTTTTTTGGACTTTTCTTTACAAATACGTTTAAGGAGTTTTCACTCTCTTTATTATTCATTTCAGGTTATTTTGTATAACAATTCATTTTGTGTACATATTATCATTTTCATTTATTTGCTTTGTTAACGCTGCACTGTTTATATATTTTAAGTGTAGATCCTAGACCTTACTCTCTCTAACACTAGTGGGATATGTAAACTTTTTAAGATGACCTTTCTCTCTTTCCCCCTAGATTTGTTTACATCTTTTTACAGAGTCAAATGCATACCCTCAAAAATATTTAATAATATTAAAAAAAGATAATCTCATTTATTTGAGCAGGGAAAATTCCTAGGATTGCTCTGCCATTGCTTCCCTTAATTAGAGAGGCTTGGCACTCTCCAATTGCCAACGGTACTACTGGGCCTTGATTTTCATCACAATTAGAAGGTGGTTCTCCCAATGACTGATTATCCAGCAGTCAATATAGAAGCTGCTCTACTAGGCTCCTATTCTCAACAATCAAGTGTTCAGTGGCCTGCACCCTCAGGCATAACCATTTCAAGGAAAACCATCTTACAGTCTAGAAATCAAGTAATATGCACTTAATGTGCAATCAATGGTTCTCTTTTCCCCAACTGCAGCACCCTCAGACCTCAGATCAACCCCAATTCCTGCAATTTTTGCAGGAATTTACATTCATACCTGCTGCAGCTGGTGGTTCCAATTGGAAAATAAATTAACCACTTTAAGACCTGACCGTTTCACCCATTTCCTGTCCAAGCTATTTTTCAGATTTCAGCACAGTGACACTTTAAATGACAATTTCTCAATCATGCAACACTGTACCCAAATTAATTTTATATCATTTTTTTGTGATCAATAGAGCTTTCCTTTGGTGGATTTTCACTACCACTGTTTTTTTTTTTGTTTTTAAAAGGGAAAAATACAGATTTTTTTTCTGTTACAAAATCTTATAAATAAATAATCTTTCTTCATAAATTTAGGCCAAAATATATTCTGCTACATTTCTTTGGTAAAAATAATTCAAATCATTGTGTATTATTTAGCTTGTGGGAAAGTTATACAGTCTGCAAACAATGATATACTACATATATTTGAAAATTAATCAATCCTTATATTATGACTGCTTCTCATTTCTTGAGGCCTTAAAATGCCAATACAGTACCAACATCCCCCAAATGACCCCTTTTCAGGAAGTAGACAGTCCAGGGTATTTAGTAAGAGGCAAAGTTGTAAAATTGTGCAATAAAGATTAAATCCCGCGCTTATGGTGCAAAAAAGAGGTGAAAATAAATACGTGCTAGTGACAAAATATAAATATATATATAAAAATGTGATGCAGCTTAAGTAATGAGGATATTGCACCAAGCCTTTCTTCTATGGAATGCCACTGGTTAACTTTGTATCTCCTCAGATAGAGCAGGTCCCATCCTCCTGCTAGTTTGTGCCAATCCTCAAGATCCAACTCCACTTGCAGGTCCTGTTCCGATTTTAGCATATACTCAGTGTTCCGCTGGCTGTAAAAAAAAAATGTCTCCGTTATATCCTGGACAGACCTTTGTGCACTACATAGTTAGCAGGAGGATCGGACCTGCTTTATCTGAGGAGATACAAAGTTAACCAGTGGCATTCCATAGAAGAAAGACTTGGTGCAATATCCTCATTGAAATTTCAAGCTATATTATTCTGCCATTGCGGTGAGTGGGGAACCGAGAGGGGTCACCGGCACTTGGAGCACTTTATATAGTTCTATTTGCACTGGAGCACTTTTTTTGGAATTTGATCACTTTTAAAAAGGACTTGTTATTTTATATATGCTATTTTATGAATCTTTCACATTATTATAATTCACCATATGTATGTTTTTATGCTAGCGCTGTTTTAAATTTGAGTATACAAAAGTTGTAAAGTTGCCACAACATAGGCATATTTACAATTACACCCAAAAAAACATTCTACTACTACTCCTGAGTAGAGATGGGCCGAACAACTCCCTGTTCAGTTCGTGCCAGAACTCTCGAACATCGCAAAAGTTCAGACCCGGACAATGAACCCCATTAAAGTCTATGGGACCCGAAAAGGAAAAAATCAAAAGTACCCATTTTGAAGGCTTATATGCAAGTTATTGGACATAAAAAGGGTATGGGGGTCTGGGTACTGCCCTGGGGGACATGTACCAATGCAAAAAATAACTTTTAAAAAAGAACATTTTTAAAAGGAGCAGTGATTTTAATGATGCTTAAAGTTAAACAATAAAAATGAAAGATTACTTTAAATATTGTGCCCTTAGTCTACCTGTAAAGTGGGGCATCTGTACCACGTATAGAACCTGCTGCAGCAAAACTGACATTTGTAAAGAAAAAAAAAAAGACATTTAAATAGATTTTCCCTGCAAGCTTTCTGTATTTACAAAACAATGGCTTGGAAAGCCAGTCTGTATGATGAGGCCACATTTTTAGTGCACTCTTAACAAGATTAGAGATGTTTTGGATAAATTCTGTTACTTTTGTTGGCAGACTTTGGATGGATATAACAAAGCTTTGCTCCACAATGAGCACGCCTTATGTGAAGAACCCAAATTATAGTACACTCAGGCCAAGATTAACAATTTCTTTTAAAAAAAAGTCTGGTGTCTCTTTCCCAAACTTTGGATGGAAGTAACAGGTGTGGAAAAATTGGTCTTTGGGTGTTATTGGTGCCTTCCCCCCGTAACCTTCTAGAGGTACTGTTAAGGAAAGCAAGAATTGGCCTTGCAGTAAAAAATTTAAACTTGATCCTCCTGTCACACAATTGCGCAAAACTTGATCTTTGGGTGTTGTTGGTGCCTTCACCCTGTGACCTTCTAGAGCAGGGGTGGGGAACATCCGGCCCGCGGGCCGCATGCGGCCCGCACAATCGTTCTGTCCGGCCCCCCGTGCCGCTGTGTCAGAAGGAGCCGATGGCTCCATTCTGACACTGTGAATCTCCGAAAAGGCTGGACCCGAGACACAGAGCAGTGCGCCTCGAGCCCGCCCATTTGTGTGACAATAGCGAATGAAAATTCGCTACTGTCTCACAGATCCTCCTCCTCCTCGGCCAATGCCATTGGCCGAGGAGGAGGCGGGACACGGGAGGATTCGAAGAGACGCGGGGACTGAAGAGGAAGCCGCCGCTAAAACAGGTAAGTGAAGTGCACTGGGGCTTGGTACGCTGTTCAGGCTGTGGGCACTCCGCACTAAAAGGGGGCAGGCTGTGGGCACTCCGCACTAAAAGGGGGCAGGCTGTGGGCACTCCGCACTAAAAGGGGGCAGGCTGTGGGCACTCCGCACTAAAAGGGGGCAGGCTGTGGGCACTCCGCACTAAAAGGGGGCAGGCTGTGGGCACTCCGCAATGAAAGGGGGCACGCTGTGGGCACTCCCCATTGAAAGGGGGCACGCTGTGGGCACTCCCCATTGAAAGGGGGCACGCTGTGGGCACTCTGCAATGAAAGGGGGCACGCTGTGGGCACTCCCCATTGAAAGGGGGCACGCTGTGGGCACTCCCCAATGAAAGGGGGCACGCTGTGGGCACTCCCCAATGAAAGGGGGCACGCTGTGGGCACTCCCCAATGAAAGGGGGCACGCTGTGGGCACTCTGCAATGAAAGGGGGCACGCTGTGGGCACTCTGCAATGAAAGGGGGCACGCTGTGGGCACTCTGCAATGAAAGGGGGGCACGCTGTGGTCAGTCTGCATTGAAAGGGGGGGGCACGCTGTGGTCAGTCTGCATTGAAAGGGGGCACGTTGTGGTCTCTCTGCATTGAAAGGGGGCACGCTGTGGTCACTCTGCATTGAAAGGGGGGCACGCTGTGGTCAGTCTGCATTGAAAGGGGGGCACGCTGTGGTCAGTCTGCATTGAAAGGGGGGGGGCACGCTGTGGTCAGTCTGCATTGAAAGGGGGCACACTATACCTTGATTACTGAAGGCCCCTTTCACGCTTTTGTGACCTCAAAGTCACGCAAACAGCGTTTACAGCGTTTTTTGCCGCAAAGCAATGCCTATTACATTTATGCATACATTTTGTACGGCCCCCGAATGATGTTACAAAAATCCAAATGGCCCTTGGTAGAAAAAAGGTTCCCCACCCCTGTTCTAGAGGTACTGTTGATGAAAGCAAGAATTGGCCTTGCTGTAAAAAAATTAAATTTGACGACCCTGTCACACATTTTAGTGCACTCAAAACAAGATTAGAGATTTTCTGGATACATTCTGTTGTCTTTTTGGCAGACTTTAAATGGAAATAACAAAGTTTTGCATTACAGTGAGCAAGCCTTATGTGAAGAAACAAAATTATAGTACAATCAGGCAAAGATTAACAATTTTTTTTTTTTTAGATCAAGTTTGGTGTCTCTTTCGCAGACTTTGAAGAGAAGTAACAGGTGTGGAAAAATTGGTTTTTGGATGTTGGTTCCTTCACCCCGTAACCTTCTAGAGGTACTCTTGATGAAAGCAAGAATTGGCCTTGATGTAAAAAAATTAAAATTTGATACCCCTATCAAACAGTTGTGGAAAAATTGGTCTTTGGGTGTTGTTGGTGCTTTCACCCAGTAAAATTGAAATTTAAAGCCCCTGTCAAAATATGGCGCAAAAATTGGTCTTTGGGTGTTGTTGGTCCTTTCACCCAGTAACCTTCTGGAGGTACACTTGATGAAAGCAAGAATTGGCCTTGCTGTAAAAAAAATAAATTTGACGACCCTGTCACACATTTTAGTGCATTTAAAACAAGATTAGAGATTATTTGGATACATTCTGTTGTCTCTTTGGCAGACTTTGGATGCAAATAACGAAGTTTTGCACCACACTGAGCAAGCCTTATGTAAAAAAAAAAAAAACTAATTATAGTACACTCAGGCCAAGATTAACACATTTTTATAAATCAAGTCTGATGTCTCTTTTTCAGATTTTGGATAGAAGTAACAGGTGTGGAAAAAATGGGTCTTTGGATGTTGGTTCCTTCCAGGGCTGCTGTTAGAAATCGCGGGGCCCCGTACAGACTACCTGGCAGGGCCCCCCCAAGAAAATATCAAAGATATATTTAGCTAAAATTACAACAAAATCACTATTATCAGACACAAATATAACATAACTCGCATAATTTCTGCCAAATCTAAAAAAAAAAACTATGTTAAATAAAAAAAGAAGATGAGATGAGAAAAATATACAGGCTGGGCAGTTGGAGCTCAGTGATCAGAGAGACAGAGAGAGAGAAACAAAGTTACAATTTACAAATAAACTCCTGAGCAGAGATAAGTGCAAGGGAGGGGGATTAGTGAGGGACAACTGTCTCTTTCTCAGCAGATAAAAGCTGATAGCAGGGAGAGGGACAGAGATCAGATTCAGGTGCTGGAGGAAGATTTCTGTATTTGTTGTCCATCACTAATCCCCCTCTCTGTGTGGGCCCCCCCTGTGTGCTTGGGCCCCCTACAAGAGGGCTGGTGGTCCCCCCCTATCAGCAGCCCTGGTTCCATCACCCTGTAACCTTCTAGAGGTACTCTTGATTAAAGCAAGAATTGGCCTTGCTGTTAAAATTTTTTAAATTTGATACCCCTATCAAACAGTTGTGGAAAAATTGGTCTTTGGGTGTTGTTGGTGCTTTCACCCAGTGGTACTCTTGATGAAAGCAAGAATTTGCCTTGCTGTTAAAAAAAATTTAATTTGAAGCCCCTGTCAAAAAGTTGCACAAACAATTGGTGTTTGGGTGTTGTTGGTACCTTCATCCCCTAACTTTCTAGAGGTACTCTTGATAAAAGCAAAAATTGGCCCTACTGTAAAAACATGAAATTTGATGCGTCTGTCAAACAGGTGTGGAAAAATTGGTCTTTGGGTGTTGTTGGCATCTTCACCCCGTAACCTTCGAGAGGTACTCTTAAAGAAAGCAAGAATTGGCCTTGCTGTTAAAAATTTAAACTTGACACCCCTGTCATACAATTGCACAAAAATTGATCTTTGGGTGTTGTTGTTGCCTTCACCCTGTGACCTTCTAGAGGTACTCTTGATGAAAGCAAGAATTGGCCTTGCTGTAAAAATATTAAATTTGACGACCCTGTCACATTTTAGTGCACTCAAAACAAGATTAAAGATTTTTTTGGCTACATTCTGTTGTCTCTTTGGTAGGCTTTGGATGAAAATAACAAAGTTTTGCACCACAGTGAGCAAGCTTTATGTGAAGAAACCAAATTTTACTGCACTCAGGCCAAGATTAACAATTATTTTTTTTTTTAGATCAAGTCTGGTGTCTCTTTGCAGACTTTGGATGGAAGTAACAGGTGTGAAAAAATTGATCTTTGGATGTTGATGCCTTCACCCCGTAACCATTTAGAGGTACTCTTTATTAAAGCAATTATTGGCCTTGCTGTAAAAAAATTGAAAGTTGAAACCCCTGTCAAACTGTTGCGCAAAAATTGGTCTTTGGGTGTTGTTGGTGCCTACATCCCATAATCTTCTAGAGGTACTCTTAATGAAAGGAAGAATTGGCCTTGCTGTATGAAAATTAAAACTCGATACCCCTGTCAAACAGTTACGGAAAAAATGGTCTTTGGATGTTGTTGGTGCCTTCACCGCGTAACCTTCTAGAGGTACTCCTTATGAAAGCAAGAATTGGCCTTGCTGTAAAAAAACTTGACGCCCCTGTCAAACAGTTTCAGAATGGTCTTGGGGTGTGGTTGGTGCCTTCACCCTGTAACCTTCTAGAGGTATTTTTAAGGAAAGCAAGAATTGGCCTTGCTGTAAAAAAATAGAAATTTGATGCCCCCTGTCAAACAGTTGCGCAAAAAATTTGTCTTTGGGTGTTGTTGATGCCCTCACCCCATAACCTTCTAGAGGTACTCTTGATGAAATCAAGAATTGAAACTTGACCCCCCTGTCACACAATTGCACAAAAATGATCTTTGGGTGTTATTAGTGCCTTCACCCTGTAACCTTCTAGAGGTAATCTTGATGAAAGCAAGAATTGGCCTTTGCTGTAAAAAATTTAAATTCGATGCCCCTGTCAAACAGATGTACAAAAATTGGTCTTTGGGTGTTGTTGGTGCCTTCACAATGTAACTTTCTAGAGGTACCCTTGATGAAAGCAAGAATTGGCCTTGGCTGAAACAGATTCCCAGGAAAGGAAAAGCTCCAAACAAATGAAGAAAGGTGAAGATCAGGTGTGCCCAGGAGTAGAAATGAATCCACCAGACAATAAAGTGAGAGATGGCTCCTTACCAAATAGCTCTTGCCACTAGATTATAGGTGGCTGAACGCTCATATGAAAGAGAGATCCTCCAATGTAGTGGAATGGCCAGGCAGGAGCATAGGTCACTCTCTCCGGGGACAACCATTCATAGGTCACAGGGATATCAGTGTATAGCCATGGAAATAAAAAGGGGAAACACTCCCATAGTGCATTACCAATGTATAACTTTAATAAATAAAAAGGGATGCACTCACATGTAAAAACTTTGTATGTCAGCGGAACAAACAATGACATGCAGCCGCAGCGTTCCTGCAGAACATTCCTCCTCGGATCATGGGTCACCCGGCAGTATGGTGGAGAGCTAACGCTGATGATCCATCCAAACACCAACCGAGAGTTCGTATTGGTCCCTGGTGTTTGGATGGATCATCAGCGTTAGCTCTCCACCATACTGCCGGGTGACCCATGATCCGAGGAGGAATGTTCTGCAGGAACGCTGCGGCTGCATGTCATTGTTTGTTCCGCTGACATACAAAGTTTTTACATGTGAGTGCATCCCTTTTTATTTATTAAAGTTATACATTGGTAATGCACTATGGGAGTGTTTCCCCTTTTTATTTCCATGGCTATACACTGGATATCCCTGTGACCTATGATTGGTTGTCCCCGGAGAGAGTGACCTATGCTCCTGCCTGGCCATTCCACTACATTGGAGGATCTCTCTTTCATATGAGCGTTCAGCCACCTATAATCTAGTGGCAAGAGCTATTTGGTAAGGAGCCATCTCTCACTTTATTGTCTGGTGGATTCATTTCTACTCCTGGGCACACCTGATCTTCACCTTTCTTCATTTCTTTGTTTGGAGCTTTTCCTTTCCTGGGAATCTGTTTCAGCCAATACCTTCCTTTGTGGACTTCAGTGTTCATTTTTTGGACTGTATATGTTAACATCATACTTTGATTCAGTATAAGTGTTTGTCATTCATAATTTAGCGCTACACCATTCTGTTTTTATTATTTTATTTGGAACTTGTACTATTGTTTCAGGTGTTAGCTGCTTCTCCTAAAGCGCAGTGTTTTTTCTGTTTTTATAAGAATTGGCCTTGCTGTAAAAAATTAAACTTTGGGCCCCCCCCTTCCTTTCCTTTCTTCCGTTCTACTGTTTGCTACCTGTTCAAGCTTTGTGCCCCCCTGGAACTTTAAGGGTGAAGTTGATGCCTTGGTTACCTGTTCTGCAGAGACCGTCTATCCTTCACCTGATGGCGGCTCCTGTGGCCGACTGACTATGCAGTGGTAGTACCTGTTGGTACCCCTGGTGCCCGCTGGATTGCGACCCCCATTGGCGGTTGCCTGTTTGGTTTTTTGGGAATGCAAGCACACCCAGGTTGGGGGGGGGGGGGGAATTGTGTGCTGTTACGATGCCTTTGTAATTTGCATTTGCGGTGTTTTTTGTTTTCTTTTCTGTTTTTTTTTTTCTGTGTTTCCTTTTAAGCTGTGTTCTTGGGTGTTTTTGATACCGTGTATTCTCTTTGCCAAGGGGGGTTCGGTGTTCTAATTACTACTCTATGTCGGTTGGTCTGATCAGCTCCTGGACTTGCTGGGGGGTGGGGGCCTGCCCCCTCCTGGGGTTTGTGGTGGAGATCTGGAGGCTTTAATTTTTTCCAAATTGCTACTATGGGTCCCGTTAATGTAATTTCCTGGAATGTCCGGGGCTTGAACTCTAAGTTCAAGCGGTCACTTGTTTTTTCCTTTTTGCAGCGACACCGCCCTCATATTTGCACTTTGCAGGAGACCCACCTGGTGGGCAGTAGGGTGCTGGCGCTCAAAAGGGCCTGGGTGGGGTCTTATTACCATGCCACCTGCTCCTCCTATTCCAGGGGGGTAAGCATCCTGATCCACAAATCAGTCCGTTTTAGCCTCCTGGACCTTCACCTGGACCCTGAGGGGCGGTATGTTTTGCTTCATGCTCTCTGTGAGGGGTTGGGAATGTGTATTGCTGGAATATATGTGCCTCCGCCGGGCGAGCTTACCCTCCTGCAGCGGTTGACTCCGCTCTTGGCCCTGTACCCGGCGGCCTGTCTGTTGGTGGCGGGGGACTTTAATATGCCCCCCAACCCATCGCTGGACAGGTTTGCTGGGGGGGGGGGCCCTGTGGATTCTCCCCTTTCTCGGTGGGCGAACGCCCTGGGATTGGTGGATGTGTGGAGGTGGAAGAACCCTGGGCTGAGACAATATACATGCCACTCGGCCACTTATGCCACCTACTCGAGGATTGACCTTGTTTACCTCTCGGGCTCCCTGCTTGCAGGTACCCGGGAGGTATCTATTTTACCTCGGGGGATCTCGGACCATGCCCCTATCTTTGTCACTTTGGGGATTGGGGCGGCCCCGGGGGGAGGGTGTTTGCCGATTATCTAGGTTTTGGGTTGATGATGAGAGGGTAGCCCCGGTTGTGTCTTCCGAACTGCTGGAGTATTGGGTCCACAATGCTGACACCGCCTCTCCTTCGCTAGTTTGGGACGCTTTCAAGGCTTGTACTAGGGGAGCATACCAGCGGGCGATAGGACGGGCTAGGAAAGAATCTGTTTTAGCATTGGTCGAGGCTGAGACCAGGGCCACGGCCCTGGAACTGCGGTATGGGGGGGAAGTAGACTCGAGCACGTATGCGCTGCTGCAAGCGGTACATCGCGAACTAGCGTTGTTGCGGGCTACGGCATGTCGGAAACGCCTGTTGTCACAATCGCAACGCGTCTTTGAACAGGAGGGAACGAGCAGGTTGTATGTTGGCATGGTTGTCTCGGGAACGTTCCCCGCGACGCTGATTGCCAACATCAGGGATGACGCGGGGTGCTGTCACTCGGACCCCTCTGCCATTAATGCCCAATTTGCTAGTTACTGTGAGGAACTTTATCGCTCTCGGGTGGTTTATCCCCCGGAGTGCCTCACGGCTTATCTCGATGATGTGGAATTTCCGCAACTGTCGGAGGAGGGTAGGAATAAATTGGATAGCCCGATTTCCCTTAAGGAACTTTCCACGGCTATTGCGGCTCTACAATATGGTAAGGCCCCGGGCCCGAATGGGCTACAGGTGGAATTTTACAAATCCAACTTAGATTTAGTGGCCCCGCGCCTTCATTCCCGGCTGCAGGGGGCCTTGGATACGAATAGCTTACCTGGTTCTATGGCGGAGGCGGTCATTGTCGTCATCCCTAAACCTGGGAAGGATCCGGAACGCTGCACGTCGTATAGACCAATTTCCCTCCTTAATGTGGACGCCAAGATTCTGGCAAAGGTCCTGGCGCAACGTTTGAACTCGGTTATCTTATCACTGATCCATGGGGACCAAACGGGATTTATGCCGGGCAAGGGGACAGACATCAACATACGTCGCCTTTATACCCACGTTTTTCATGCAGTGTTATCGGGCTCGGCTGGGGTGGTGGACTCTCTGGACGCGGAGAAGGCCTTGGACTCGGTTGAGTGGGGGTATCTTTGGGAAGTCCTGCGTCGCTTTGGCATCGGCCCGAAATTCATCTCCTGGTTGAGACTGCTCTATGCGGCCCCGCGTGCTAGGGTCCGCACCAATAGTTCCCTCTCCCCCCTGTTTTCACTGCATAGGGGGACTAGGCAGGGCTGTCCGCTATCTCCAGGTCTCTTTGCCCTGGCTATCCTCTTGCGGTCGACTCCCGAGTTGGGTGGGCTGTGGGTGGGCCCATTGTCTGAACGGATCTCGCTGTACGCTGACGATGCCCTTCTCTATCTCCCGGATGCGGCGGGATCCCTGGACTTGGCGTTGCAGATTTTTGAGCTGTTTGGCTCATTCTCGGGGATTTGCAACAACTGGGATAAATCCCTACTGTTTTCTTTATCGGCAGCTCCCCCCCCCCCTCCTCCCCCGCTCTGCCCTTACGGTGGGTCACGAAATTTCGTTACTTGGGTATTGAAATACAGCAGGAATATGGCTAAATACCTGGATGACAATGTCGCTCCTATTTTACAGCAATTACAGCTACGCTGCCAGACTTGGCGATCGTTGCCTTTGACAGCGGTGGGAAGGATTAATTTACTCAAAATGATTTTTCTCCCTAAATTTCTTTATGCCTTCCGTAATGCCCCAGTCCCTATACCATGCGCCTTTTTCCGGCAGTTGGACAACGTGGTGATAGACTTTGTTTGGGCGGGGGCTGTCCCCAGGGTTGCGAAGGCTGCCCTGCAGCTCCAATTGTCCTCGGGTGGGCTGGCATTACCCAACTTTCGCTATTATTACTGGGCTGCGGTACTGGTCACGGTGAGATGGTGGTTCGCGCAGCCCCGGGACAATCCGGCGGTGAGTCTGGAGGCGGCGATTATGGGCTCTTACACTGCTCTTGGTCACTTGGTATACCGTGGCCCTGGGGTACATCAACAGCTGACTGTCCCTATGCGGACAACAGTCAGGGTGTGGGGACAGTTGTCGGCTGTGGTCGGTGACCTTGACACTGTCTCCCCGCATACCCCGCTTTGGGGTAACCCCAGGCTGCGGCACCTCCAGTCCATTCCGGACCCGGGTCTGTGGCACCAGTTCGGCATTACAAGATTACAACAGGTGACGCCGGCGGGTGTGCTTCTCCCATTCCCGACGCTTCGCTCTTCCTATGATCTTCCCTCCTCTATGCTGTTTCGCTACTTACAGCTGAAGCATGCCTTGCAGAGCCAGTATCCGCGGGCTGTCACGCTGGCCCCCAACACGGTGGAACGGTTCCTGTCAACTCGGGGCGCTGACCGCATTCTCTCTTCGGTGTACCTTAGGATAACCTGTAAGGTGGACGGGGCTAGCCCCCGACTTTACACCCTTTGGAGGGAGGACATCCGGTCCCTCGATGAGGAGGCGTGGGAGGAGGGGCTGGGTGGTTATATTTCTGGGATAATTTCAGCCAGGGATCGTTTCATTCAACTTAAGTTTCTCCATAGGGCCTACTATACCCCTCAGCGAGTGGCCAAGATATACCCCGGTAGTTCAGATGTATGCCCCCGGGGCTGTGGGCAAATTGCTACCTTCTTCCACATGGTATGGTCCTGCCCTATTACTCAGAGGTTTTGGCGGGCGGTGGTTGGTGAACTTGAGGGTCTGGGGGTTCACGGCATGGTCCTTGATACCAGAGTCTCATTGCTGGGTTTTTGTGATTTGGTCTCTCACAGGAGGCACATGCAGCTCTTTATATTTTATCTTATGTTCTATGCCCAGCAAGTGATATTTCTACTTTGGAAATCGGCTGATCCTCCTTTGCTGTCTAGGTGGCGGACCCTGGTTGACTCAGTTTTACCGCTCTATAAACTCACCTACATGAGCAGGGGTTGTCCTCAGAAATTCGATAAGGTATGGGGGTTGTGGGTGAACAGGGGAGGGCTGGGATGAGACCCTTCCCCTCCTCCGCTTTTTCCTCTTGTCTGCTCTCTCTTGACCTCCTTTCTTCTGCCTTGCTACGTTCGGCCCCCTCTGGGGGCCTTCTTCCCCCCCCCTCCTCTCCTTCTTCCCTCTCTCTCTTCCCCTTCCTCCTTTTCTTTTTTGGTGGTAGTCCCTTGTCTGGGTGGTGCCCTCCTTCGCTTGGTGTCCCTCTAACTGGCGTTGTTAACGGCTGTTGACTTCTATGGGGTGGATGGCCCTGGCTGGGGAGCTGGCTGCTTGGGTGGGGGGGGGGGGGGGGTGTGAGTCTTCTGAGCTGTATTGTGCCTCTGTTGCCCGTCCGGGAGATCTTTTGTTACTGTCTACATATGTTGTACCTTACTTTTTCTGCTTGCCTATGATATTGTCCAATATGAACACAGCACTGTATCCTTGTTTGTGACTTGTTTTGGAAATTAATAGAAACGTTTCTGTTAAAAAAAAAAAAAATTAAACTTGATGACCCTGTCAAACAGTTGCGGAAAAATTGGTCTTTGGGTGTTTTTAGCGCCTTCACCCCATAACCTTCTAGAGCCAGGGTCGGCATCCCATTGATCACGAGCTACCCATCAATCACCGGCAGGTGATGGGTAGCTCACAAATATATCCCAGTGTTGCAGACCCGATCTTCCACTGAGAGCTCCAGGTGGCACAGGCGCACACTTACTCTATTCTAGCCAGCAGTGGCAGCCTCTGCTGGCTAAGATAGGGTGAGTGTGCACCTGCACGGCTCTGGAGCTCTCAGTGGAAGACAGAGTGGCCAGCAGAGGCAGGCCCCGCCCCGTGCCAATGTGTGGCTACTGGGCGGGAAAAGCATCTGGAAACTCTCTTTCTCCTCTGCACTTATCCCCCCTGGCCCTCCTCCCCAGTCCAAGGGGGTTGTGGGTGATACCAGGTGGAGAGGCTACATAGAATTGCCGCCAGAGATCAGAGCCAGGACATGTGGGTTTGCCACTGCACCTTCCCTGCAACACTCTGCATTAAATAATTGTCTGTGTTCTTCTAACACCTAAGCCCCTGACTCCCAGTGCCATGCCCTCCTAACCCCCAGTGCCATGCCCTCCTGACCCCCAGTGCCATGCCCTCCTGACCCCCAGCACCCTGCCTTCCTGACCCCCAGTGCCATGCCCTCTTGACCCCCAGCGTAATTTCCTCCTGACTCCCATCATCATGCCCTCCTGACCCCCAGCTCTATTCCCTCCTGACTCCCAACACCATTCCCTCCTGACCCCCAGCGCCATTTGCTCCTGACCCCTAGCCTCATGCCCTCCTGACCCCTAGTGCCATGCCCTCCTGAACCCCCAGCACCATGCTCTCCTGACCCTCAGCATCTTGCCCTCCTGACCCCAAGTGCCGTGGCCTCCTGACCCCCAGCATCATTCCCTCCTGACCATCCAGCACCATGCCCTCCCGACACCCCAGTACCGTCCCCTCTTGACCCTCCAGTATCATGCCCCCTGACACCCCAGTTCCATGACCTCCTGTTGCTTCAGTGCCATGCCCTCCTGACACCCCAGCCCTCCTGATCCCTCCCAATACCATACCCTCCTGTCCCCCCAGTGCCATGCCCTCTTGACACTCCACCCATCCTGACCCCCCAGTACCGTGCCTTCCTGACCCCAGCCCTACATTCTAATGACCTCTTTACACTGCCCTAAATGCTACTGACCTCTATACACTCATCTAAATCCTTCTGACCTCTGTACGCTGCCTTACAAATTACTGACCTCTGTATACTTGCCTACATACTACTGACCTCTGTACGCTTGCCTACATACTACTGACCTCTGTACACTACCATACTTTCTATTGACCTCTGTATGATGCCCTACATCCTATTGATCTCTGTACGCTGCCCTGCCTACTCTAGACCTCTGTATCCTTCCCTACATACTACTAACCTCCGTACACTGCCCTACATACTACTTATTTCTGTACACTGCTGTAAATACTACTGAGCTCTATACACTGCCCTACATACTACTGACCCCTATACGCTGCCCTACATACTACTGACCCCTATACACTGCCCTACATACTACTGACCTCTGTACACTGCCCTACATACTACTAACCTTTGTACGCTGTCCTACATACTACTAACCCCTGTACGCTGCTCTACATACTACTGACCTCTGTATGCTGTCATACATACTCCTGACCTCTGTACACTACCCTACATACTATTGACCCCTGTAAGCTCACCTACATACTGCTAACCTTGGTACTCTGCCCTACATATTAGTAGTAAATGTTTCTTTTGTGAATTCTTCATTGACACAATTATTCAACCCCTTAAAGACTACCACTCTGAAGAACAGAGGTTCATTGAAGTGTTTTCAATCAGGTATTGAAAACACCTGTGGATGTCAGGGATCAGCAATAAAGCCTAATAAGCACCAATTAGGCAGCTTTAAAATGACTGTGATACTCAGCTCCTTATAGACATTTACTGGTGTGGTTACAAACATGGTAAAGTCAAGAGAATGGTCCAAGAAGACAAGAGAAGAGGTGATTACTCTTCACAGGAAGGGCAATCGCTATAAGAAGATTGCAAAGATGTTAAACATACCAAGAGACACCCTAGGAAGCATCATTCGCAAAGTCAAGGCAAAGGGCACTGTTTAAATGCTACCTGGTCATGGCAGAAAGAAGATGCTGACTTTGACTGCTGTGCGCTACCTGAAGCGTAGAGTGGAGAAAAGTCCCCGTGTGACTGCTGAGGAACTGAGAAAAGATTTGTCCGATATGGGTACTGAAGTTTCTGCTCAGACAATACGGCGCACACTGCGTAATGAAGGCCTCCATGCCAGAACTCCCAGGCGCACCCCCTTGCTGTCTCCAAAGAATAAGAAGAGTCGAATGCAGTATGCCAAAAGTCATGTGGACAAACCACAGAAGTTTTGGGATAGTGTTCTGTGGACTGATGAAACAAAATTAGAACTGTCTGGGTCCATGGATCAACACTATGTTTGAAAGAGGAAGAACAAGGCCTATGAAGAAAAGAACACCTTGCCTACTGTGAAGCACGGCGGGGGGTCAATCATGCTTTGGGGCTGTTTTGCTTCTGCAGGTACAGGGAAGCTTCAGCGTGTGCAAGGTACCATGAATTCTCTTCAGTACCAGGAGATATTGGATGACAATGTGATGCAGTCCGTCACAAACCTGAGGCTTGGGAGACGTTGGACCTTTCAACAGGACAATGATCCCAAGCATACCTCCAAGTCCACTAGAGCATGGTTGCAGATTAAAGGCTGGAACATTTTGGAGTGGCCATCACAGTCACCAGACTTAAATCCAATTGAGAACCTCTGGTGGGACTTAAAGAAAACAGTTGCAGTGCACAAGCCTAAGAATGTGACTGAACTGGAGGCTTTTGCCCATGACGAATGGGCGAAGATACCCGTAGATCGCTGCAAGACACTTGTGTCAAGCTATGCTTCACGTTTAAAAGCTGTTATAACTGTAAAAGGATGTTGTACTAAGTATTAAGATTGAATGTCACTTGGGGGTTGAATAAAACTGATAATGATGTGAGCACAGAAAAGACATTTGTGGTTATTTCATTATAAATGTTATGTTATATTTGTCTGACCTACACGTGCCTCTTTGATTTAATTGTAAGCAGGATGACTGAATGATCAAAATCAATGTCAAACTGACCAAAACAATCAATTTCAGTGGGGGTTGAATAATTTTGAATAGAACTGTACTACTGAGCCCTGGATGCTGCCCTACATCCTACTTACACTGGCCAGAAATCAGAGCAGATAACCAGGCCTGAAACTAATCAAGAAAATCAGCCTGCAGTACCAGATGTTATGCCTTTATGATGGATTCCCGGCATCAGACTTGTGGGGGTAACCAACTACTCCCCAGACATGAAAAAAAAATGTGAATGAAAGTGAATGCAGAGTTTCTCAATGAAGCTAATTTATATGGTAGGCTAAGTTTATATTTTACAGGGAGGGACATTAGTTTTAGTATTTTTTTTAAGATTTTCTTCATGCCATCATAAGTTCTTAAGAAAACAAAAGTGGCACCCCGTTGATCTTTGATCTCTTCAATGTTGTCCAGGTAGATCTCCATCTCTCAAAGGTTGACTACCCATGTTCTATAGGTACTCTTAAAGAAAGCAAGAATTGGCCTTGCTGTAAATAAATTTATTTTGATGCCCCTGTTAAACAGTTGTGCAAAAATTGGTCTTTATTTGTTGTTGGTGCCTTCACCCTGTAATCTTCTAATGAAAGCAAGAATTGGCCTTGCTGTAAATAATTGAAATTTGACGTCCCTGTCACACAGTTGGTCTTTGGGTGTTGTTGGTGCCTTGAACTCATATTCTTCTAGAGGTACTCTTGATGAAAGCAAGAATTGGCATTGCTGTAAAAAATTTAGAATTTATGCACGTGTCAAACAGGTGCGCAAAAATTGGTCCTTGGGTTTTAACTGTGCCCATGAAACCGATACCAAAAAAATTACTTCAAGATAAAATCAACACCCACAAAGCTAAGCAACCTAGACAGTCTTGCAGAGGTTTGAGATTCCAATAACACTTTATTAGTGACATCGGTATCAGGGGCTTGATACCTGCTGCTAATCCAGGACTGATTCATTTTGACAAATGTCAGCCAGTCAACTGAGTCTGTAGACAGACGCGTCCTTTTGTCTGTCACAAAACTTCTGTCAGCACTAAATGCCTGTTCAGAAAGCAGTTCTGGCCAGTAGTCTATTCTCATGATCCAGAAACCCAGTGGATTGCATACTGGAAAGCTCTCCTTGTCTGTTTCTGCCCTTAGATAATCTTCCACCATTTGATGCAGGCGCTGCCGATGAGATGTTAAAGCTGACAGCCCTGGGTGCCTGAGCATTCCTCCTTTGAGCAAGAGAAGTCTCAAAACTAGCTTTTCCATGAGACTGTACCCTACCAGAGTCTGGAAAGGCATTACATAAACTCCTCTTTAAGGTGTCCTCAAGATATTTCATCCTCTGCTCCCTCTGCGAGGGCAAGATTAGTTCTGAGACTTTCCCCTGGTAACGGTGGTCAAGGAGGGTTGCCAACCAATATTGATCCTTATCCTTGATGTCACAAATTCTCGGGTCCTTTCGCAGGCTTTGAAGAATAAGGGGGTCTATGCACTGCAAGTTTGTGGAGGCATGAGCAGCAGAGTACTCGGGGTCACTGAGGATTACAGTATCTGGGACTGCTTCCTCCCAGACACATACTACTGCCAAGGTTTCTGGGGACTGAAAACCACCTCTTAAGATTTGACGTATGTGTTCCTCTGTTTAAATGCCTCCAAAACTGCCTTAATCCTCCTCATCCCTCTCTTGTTGTGTGTTCTGTGGCGTTGCAAGAATGGTGTCTGCATAAAGCGGCCTTGAGAGGTAAGGAAGTCCTCCTCTTTCTCCCCCTGATCTGCCTTGAGTGTCTTGTCCATAGTACCATGCAGAGTATGCTCCAGCAGGAACAAAAAGGGACTGTGTCACTGATGCATGCATTGTCACAGCTCACCATCCTTGTGGCCTTCTTAAAACAGTGACAGTACAGTGAATGCAACCTTTATCAGCAGCCATTTGCCTGGGGAAAAAAGCCAAGCTCATCTGGGCCTGTCCTTGTGCCATACTCAAACAGGTACTCGTTGACGGCCCTATGCTGCATGGGTCCTATGCTGCAGCATTGCCAAAATGAAGTTCCTCCTGGTGGGCACGTTACAAATCAGGCGGTTTATGGGCAGGTGGAATTCCCGGCTGAATTTCAGCCAACCGAACTCTGGCTGTGTATGACTGCCTAAAATTGGCTACAGACTCTTCTGACCTGCTTTATAAGATCTTGCAAACATGGCATGGCACATGCACGGCACATGTGTCAACTTTCCCTGTCAAAGGGCGAACAGAAGGTTAGTGTTATTATCGCACACCATCATTCCTGGCTCAAACTTCCTAGGCGTGAGCCACCTCTGGGCCTGAGCTGAAAGAATCTCTGCTCCGGTGTGGCTCTTGTTCCCTAGACAGACCAGCTGAAGCACTGCATGACGTCTTTTAGCCTGACTCATTGAATGACCCCTGAAACGCTTAGGGGTACAGGTGGCTAATAGGGCAAGTGGGTGTAGCAGTGTATAATTCAGGTTTATTATACACTGCTGTGGGTGCACATACAGCAGTTACAATTGGTCCCACCCCCTGCCACCTTCCTCCATGGCAAGCTGCTGTATTTCTATGCATGGAACAAAGGGGCGGAGCCCTGCATACCAGCCCCGTCCACACCCGACATCAATGCTTAAAATTGACAACTCCAATCACTCTCCTTGTGGCTGCCCTGGAAAGCCCACCAATCACTGGTTGTGCTCTATAAATGTTACACTGCTGAGGTATGTAGCCACGAGTTCCCGGCCAACCCCAGGCCTTGAACTCGGGGCTAATCATTTTAAATAAGCAATAGGAGACCTGGGGCTTTTTGGGGGCCAACTCGGGACTATAGCCCAGGTAAGCCCCCCTCCCGACGCCACTGTCTCTATGATCATTTCAAAAGCTCATCCCCATACAGTTAGAAACACTCCCCTAGGCTTACATTTATCCCCTTAATCACCCACTAGATTAACCCCTTCCCTGCCAATGTCATTATTACAGTAACAGCGCATATTTTTTTGCATTGATTACTGTAGTAATGTCATGGTCCCCCCAAAAGTGTCAAAAAATGTCAGTTAGGGGTCCGATCTGTCCACTGCAATGTCGCAGTCCTGATTGAAATCGCAGATCGCCGCCATTACTAGTAAAATAAATAAATAAATAAATAAAAATGACATAAATCTTTCTCCTAGCTTGTAGAAGCGATAGCTTTTGTGCAAACCAATCAAAATACGCTTATTTAGATTTTTTTTTTTACCAAAAATATGTAGTAGAATACAAATTGGCCTAAAATGGGGGAATGTTATATGGCAGAATTTGAATTTTTTTTTTTTTCGGAATTGTCACTCCTTTTTTGTTTTAAGCGCAAAAAATAAAAATCGCACAGGTGATCAAATACCACCAAAAGAAAGCTCTATTTGTGGGAACAAAGAGTATCAATTCTATTTGGGTACAGCGTCGCACGATTGCGCAATTGTCCGTTAAAGTAACGCAGTGCCGAATTGCAAAATAGGGCCTGGTCATTAAGGGGGCAAATCCTTCTGGTCTTAAAGTGAATAATATATATCATTTTTTTTTTTTTTTTTTTTTTTATCAAGGGGATTTAGAACCTATTCAAACTGTTGCACCAGCAAGGCAGCCAATAAACTAGCATTTTCTGAAACAAAGATCAGCCAAAGTCTTTTATCTCAGTACCATTTATTTCAGCTGTTTGGTGGATTTAGCTTTTTACTGTTTATATTGATTACTCTGAAACATGTGATAGATTTTACGATTGTTCTGCAGCTGTCTATTATTTTTTTTAAATGAACTGAGTTAATTCTATTCTTGAAGAAAAACATACTCTTATGTACGGCTTAGTTCAATGTAATCAGCTCCTTTGAACCTTTCCTCGCTAACTTGACTAATGACTGTAAATAACTCCAGTTTATGTGAGAGGCTTTTTGCAATATTTTCATATTAATCTAAATTTACAGGATAACAGCCCCCCTGCTCAAGGCAAACTGCTGATTTAGTAAGAGAGGAAAACGGGAAAGCCCTACTTAAGAGGAAAGAGAGCAGTCATAAAAGAATCTCATCAGATGATCCATCTTATTACTAGGCCTGTGCTAGGATTTTCTGTTTGGCAAGAGCACAGCACAGGAATAATTTCTTTGGTCTGGATATAGCAATGTCCTTGACTGTAAAAAGAAAGCACAAGTAACCCATACCATAAATGTCCAGACACAAAGTAATTTTGGAACATGCACAGGACATCTGAGCTGCAAAAAGCAGCCACCATGACACACCCCCCCTCCCTTCATTAGCACATGGTCTTGTGGCTTTGGACTGACTGCCTTCACTCGATCCCTCCCCACCTGACGCTGAGTGTTGCTGGGAAGCGTGGCAACCAGTGCTGCTGAAACATAAGAGAGCATGGTGTGGTTTCACCATAGTGACAGCTTATGTGTCAGATGATGAAGGGGGCGAGCAGGGGAGTCATTTCAAAGAGTCAGACATACATGAGACAGGCACATGCGGTCAGATGATGTAGTGGTGTGATTCCAAGGTGCCAAAGTGACAGAAAGGGATCTCCCATAAATTGCGGAAAGCCACTCGTGTACCTCATGTCACACTGTCACATGCTTAGGGACAAGTGTCCTGGGACTAAAGCTATACGGATTAGAATTCAGAACCATTCTGGAACCAATTGATATAGCTAGGGTTATGTACTGGAATCATCTGTCTAGGGAACAGAGCAGAGAAAGGATAGGTAAATTGTCTTGTAAAAAGGAAAATAGGGAACTCAGTTCTTACGTTTCCCGGCTCTAGAAATACCACTGTGTTGTTTTGGTTAATATTAATATTATTATTAAACATAGTTATATAGCTCCAAAAGTATGCATAGCGCTTTACAAAATAAATTGGCACAGTATAGTTACAATACAATTCAAGACAAGGGTTAGGGGGCCTCTGTTTTTTAGAGCTTACAATCTAAAGAGAAGAGAAAGTGATACAAAAGGTAGAAGCTGTGTGAAAATGAGTTGATCGAGCAAGTAAAAGTACAGCTTTTAGGTGAAGGCCAGATCGGTTTGCCTAAAGAAATACGCTTTCAGGGATCGCCTAAAGGCAGACAGAGTGAAAAACAGCCATATAGGTTGGAGAAGGGAGATGGCTGTGGAGAAGTCCTAGTCGTGAGCAAGGGTGAAGATGATGAGAGAGCTAGATAGCAGGAGATCTTGGGAGGAGCAAAGTGGACAGTTTGGTTGATATTTTGAGATGAGGTTGATGACGTAGCTGGCTTTGTAAGTTGATAATATATTGAATTGTACTCGCTGGTTGATCAGAAGTCAATGGAGGGATTGACAGAGAGCGATTGCAGATAATAAGAGGTTGGTAAAGTGTGTCAGGTAAAATATGCATAAAAGGCATAAAGAAAAAGAAAGCCCAGAACCTTTCTGGCCCTACTTCTCTTGTAGATGATGATCACAGGAGTATTCAGCAGACAGCGGGCTAAAGTTGGTTGCTGGCTGATGTTAGCCAGTCCAGACTTTAATGTCGGCATCCACCCAGATGCCTGGACTGACACCTGGCTCAGCCTCTCTGAGTGCCGATTCAGTACTTCAGTGAGCGCTGGAGAGGCAGAGCCCAGTCAATGATCTGTGGTAGGAGCAGGTCCGAGAACTGAGCAATCACCTGTCTTTGATCGCTCGGTTCTCGGTCTTAGAGGCAGCAGGAAACAGATGCAGCATCGAACCTAGGTGAATATGTGGGTTTGTTTTTTTTTTTTAAACCCCATAATTCTTTTTAACATGGTGAACATGACTACAATTACAAACATGGTGCTCAGGTTGCTTATTTCAAGCTCTGTGTTTAATTCTTTCCATTGCAATAAGGTGCATTGAGATTATTATTGTATTTATTATTTACTTGCAGCTACAGTATATAGTATAATAAATTAACTCCACAGAAATCCTACAGTATGTTATATTATTCACCATGTTTGACAGTAATAGGCAATTAGTGTCAATGATGCCACAAGAAACCCTGGAGAGTAGTTTCACTTTTGCAGTCAACTTTGGGGAAACCCCACTATACTGTACATTTGTTATGTGTTACTAATCACACAGCGTACCTAAAAATAATAAAAAAGAAATATTTCTTACCTTTCTAGTTTGAGACTACCCTTTGAGTAGACTGCAATTTGAAAGTGAGGGACAAATTGGAGACCAGCTGAGTTTCCTCTAAATAACATACAATGCAAAACTCAAGCCCAAATATCTTTAACCCTTTGTTAGGAAAGGCAGTGTGCACATCTAGTTAAAACTGGTAATGAAATCTGCTAGTACAGCACAGTCAGGGTTAAATTTGATAAACATTAAAGTGGTTGTAAAGCCTTGGAGATTTTTTACCTTAATGCATTCTATGCATTAAACAAAAGGTTAAAACCTTCTCTGATGCATGTGTTTCCCCTCAACCCCATTATACTTACCTAAGTCAGAGCCCGATCCAGCATTGTGCATGAGAGCAGCAGTTCTCTAGGCTCTGTCCTGCCTCTCTGCACAGATTAATAGCAGCGGGAGTCATTGACAATGAAATTCTGAAGGAGCAGGGGGGTGAGGCCGAGCCACCCTGTCTGTCAATGAATGCAGACAAGGCGGCTTGGAGTGTGCCCACACAAGTGCCCCCATAGGAAGCAGCTTGAGGAGGAGCCCAGGGTATTGGTGGGGGACCAGAGGAGGATCAGGGCTGCTCTGCACAATACCTTTGCATAGAGCAGGTAAGTATAATATGTTTTTTATTTTAAAGGAAAAAAAAATGCCTTTTAATGTTGCTTTAACTCCTCAAACCCCTCCATAACATTACATAGCGAGGGCACCCACCGACGAAGTCATGATGATGAAACGCGTTAGCGCATGACCATGCAGCTTTACAGACTGTCAGCAGCTCGTGTCTCTACCCGAGAACTACTGCGATCAAGGGACACCAAGAAGCAGTGAAAGTGAACCAGCTAGCTCAGCAGCATTTGTTGTAATGATCAATGCTTTGGTTTTTTTGTACTTTGGTGTGATTTCGGGATTGTGCATTGGGAATTAATTTGATGACGGGATTACGCTATGAGTCTGTTTGCTTTATGATATGAGAGATACTGTAAGTGCAGGAAGACCTTGCACTTAGAGGAACTGCACGTGACAAAGAGATTATTGATACAGGAATATGGATTTTTGGAGATCTGGTGAATGTAACATTCAACAGTAGTGGACTTCACAAGATGTGGTGATGGGACCTATGGACTCAATCACTCATATTATCCTCTAAGAGACTCAAGCTGTGTAAACTACTCTAACCAAAAACACCCACAGGGTATAATACATCTTGAACTGTTTAAAAGCA
The DNA here is from genome assembly GCF_965119305.1 of Pelophylax lessonae. Lineage (NCBI taxonomy): Eukaryota > Metazoa > Chordata > Amphibia > Anura > Ranidae > Pelophylax > Pelophylax lessonae. The sequence continues at coordinate 551,462,237 of NC_138769.1, read as the reverse complement.
CATGGTGTGCAATACACCTGAGGAGCGCTGATAATGCTGTAAGGATTGAATATGATTTAAAGCATATGATAGAAAATGATTGATATTGTTTATAGCAGCAGCTAACGGTGCAATAAACTCTTTTTCTAACAATATTTGGAATTTGCATGAGCGCTGGGATTAACCGCTTGCCGACCGTCACACGACTATTTACTGCGGCAGTCAGTCCCTCACAGGCAAAGCGACGTAGGACTACGTCGCTAGCCTGTGAGGCTCTAGGGAGAGAGCGCGTGAAGGCGCGCTCCCGCTCAGTCACAGACCCCCCCCTGCGCGTGTGCCCGGCGGACCCGATGTCTGCCGGGCACTCGCGATCGTCCGTTACACCGGGAGAAAGGCAGGCGGCTGATGTAAACAAAGCCGCCTGTCATTCTTCCCTGTGTAAGAATGGAGATCATACGTTTCTGCTATGTAGGACCGTTGATCTTTGTCCTTACACATCAAGCCACATCCAATCACAGTTAGAATCACGCCCCTAGGGACACACTTAACCCCTCCCTCTCAAAAAAAGTTAACCCCTTCACTGCCAGTGTCATTTTTACAGTAACAGTGCATATGTATAGCACTGATTACTGTAGTAATGCCACTGGTAACCCCAAAAGTGTCAGAAATGTCAGTCAAAGGTCCAATCTGTCCGCTGCAATGTCGCAGTCCCGCAAAAAAAAAAAATCGCAGATCGCCACCTTTACTCGTTAAAAAAAAAAAACAACAAAAATGACAAAAATCTTTCTCTTAGTTAGTAAACGCAATAACTTTTGCGCAAACCAATCAAAATACGCTTTTTGCGATTTTTTTTACCAAACATATGTAGCATAAAACAAATTGGCCTAGAATGTTAACAAAATTAGATTTTTACATTTTTTTGGGGGGAATTTCATATAAAAAATCTGAAAAATATTGTTATTTTTGCAAAATTGTCGCTCTTTTTTTTGTTTATAGCGCATGATGAAAAAATCGCACAGGTGATCAAATACCACCAAAAGAAAGCTCTGTTTGTGGGGAAAAAAGGACGTCAAATTTGTTTAGGTACAGCGTCGCACGACCGCGCAATTGTCCGTTAAAATCACGCAGTGCCGAATCGCAAAATAGGCCGTGGTCAGGAAGGGGGTAAAATCTTCCGGGGCTTAAGTGGTTAATGATATATTCACTTTTATTGTGTTTGGAAACATTTTAAGACAATGCCGGGGTTGGGAACCCCACTTCTTAGTGAAGTGTTCCAGGGTATTGAAAGAGCTGTTTAGGGACTGGATACCTTGTAATATGCTGAATAAACAGCTGACTCCTACAAGCAACATTTTTTTCAGTAACATGCACACAGATACTATAATATACAGTGGGTATAGAAAAGAATCACTCCCTTTAAAACAAACACATTTTGTTGCTTTGCAGTGTGAAATGAAAACAGACACTGTTTTTTTTTTATCCAGCTGTATTTACTCAGTGCAGCTTTTAACATCCTAGTGAAAAATATAACACCAACATATCAAAAAATGTTTTTAAAAAATTCAAAAACAGAATCACTGAGTTGGAAAAAGCATCACCCCCTCCTTAAAATGATTTGTAAACTCAATAAGGTGTAGCTAATCACCTTCTCAATGGCACAAAAAGTCATATGACTTTTAACTGTGAACAGCGCTGGTCATTTTGATTAGCTCAGCATGAAAACAGCTTTCCTGGAGCATTTCAGTCCCTGGTAGTGCATCTGAAGCAAACAATCAACTATGGGTGGCAAGGCACTGTCAAAAGATCTCCAAATTAAAGTTGCAGACAGGCACAAGTGAAGAGATGGAAAAAATGTAAAAGGCTTTGTCAATGCCTCGAAGATGAGCGAAGTCTATTATCAAGAAGTGGAAGGTATTTGGTACAACACAGACCCTCCCTGGATCAGGAGGTCGCTCCAAACTGGATAAAAGAGCCAGGAGGAAACTGGTCAGAGAGGCTACCAAGAGACTTACAATAACTCCAAAGCAGTTGCGAGAATTTGTGTCAAAGAGTGGTCATTGTGTGCAAGTGACAACAATGTCACAAATTCTCCACATATGTGGCTTGCATGGGAGGGTAAAAAGTAAAAAGTCACTCCTCAAGAAAGGCCACATGCAGTCACGAGTGAGCTTGGCCAAAAACGCACCTTGATGATTCTGAGGGCACATGGAAAAAGTTGTTATTGGTCAGATGAGACTAAATGTCAGGGCCTGGACTTTAACCCTGGAACCTCTGCTGTGTCTGGCAATGACTCTTCTCACTGAGCTACTTGAGATGCTGGACAGCACCCCGTTTGATCCGTTAGACAACCCTGCCTTGACTTCTGCTAAACCTTTGCTCCTCCCATGAACTTCCTTATTCAAGCCATGTCTCTTCACTTCCTGTTTGCCAGACTATTGTGCTCTCTCCAGCCATATTCTCGCTCTGTCTTCTCTGCTGCCGTAACTATCCTTGCTACCACTCGTTACTGACCCTTGGCTTGTTCCTTGACTATGCTTCTTCGCAGCAGGGACTGGAACACTGGTCAGGATAGAAGGAAAACTTAATAGTGCAAAATACCATCCAATTCTTGAGGAAAATTTGCTGCTCCTGCCAGAAAGTCGTCAATGGGAGTAAGGTTTATCTTACAACATGACAATGATTCGAAGCATGCAGCAAACATGACAACACCGTGGTTGAAGGAGAAAAAAAAAGAATGTCCTTGCTTTGCCTAGTCAGAGCCCAGACTTAAACCCCACTGAAAATCTGACCGCAGTCCACAAACAGTCACCATCCAACTGAACTTGAGAAGTTCTGCAAAGAACGGTGGGCAAATATTGCAAAGTCTAGATGTGTAAAGTTAGTAGAGACATACTGTATCCCAACAGACTAAGTGCCGGTGCACACTAGCGTGTGCGGCGATCGCATGTAATATCGGAGCGCACTGCTCCTTCATTACATGCGATCGGATGTGCAGTGCGAATTCAGCCATACACTTTGTATGGCTAAATTCGCACTGCACCCGCACAAAAGTCGCACATGACCCTTTTTTTCAGCTGCATCAGGATCAGATCGCACAGTGGTTCACACTTGTGTGATCCGATCCTGTGCGAACTGTCAGATCGCACTGCGATATGCGATCAAACTGGGGGTGTCGTTAACATTTAATTGACACCCCCCTGCGTATCGCATATGGCAGTGTGAACTGCCAGATGTGCGTTTGCGATGCGGGAACAGGCTGCGAATTCGCAGCCTTCCCGCATCGCACAAGTGTGACCCGGCACTCAAGGCTGTAATTAAAGCAAAAGGTGGTTCACCAAAATGACACAAAGGGCTGATCCTATTTCCAACTCAGTGATTCCGTTTTTTTTAGTTTTTTTCTGACATGTTGGTGCTATATCTTTCACTTCGATGCTGTAAAAACAGCTGGATAAAACAAAAACTGTGTCTGTTTTCATTTCAGACTGCAAAGCAACAAAATGTGATTATTTTAAAGTGGGTGATTCTTTTCTATACCCATTGTAAAATATATAAAAATGAAAATGTATCTTTCAAATGCTAAGTTAAAAAAAAAAATGTAGTACTATGGAAATTGTTAGCATGCCATTTTTTTAAGAAGCATCTACTGGGCAAAAAGATTCCCTTACTACACCTTCACCGCATTCGTAATCCTTCAGGTGAATTGTGGCGAATTTATAAAGGAGAATGGCATGAACACCTGGTTTCCACTTCTCTTCATTTGAAGTCACTCTCTTTGTGGCGCTGTATTGAATACCCTTGTTGGGTTGCTGGGAATGATGGGAATTTAAAGGAAACCTGTCACAAGAGAAATATGTTGGCTGTCATTGCTGACCTTCTTTTGAACTGCCAATAAATTGCCAGGCTTTAATAGTTTGAGCAAATAGCTACACACTTGTATTAGGTCAAATACTTAAAAAGGATTGGCACTAAACCATCAGGAGACACTTCAGCAACTAACAATGTCAATAGGTCATCATTAATGGCAGCTCATATATTTCAGCTATGTTAGGTCTTTTATGATATATATATATATATATATATATATATATATATATATACATACAGTATGTAGCAGGTTTTCCAGGCATTGGGCCAGATGTGGGTCTGCCATTGTTACTGGTTACCTCTCTAGCCCATGTGAGCTGCGACCCTGGGTGTGAGAACTGACCCCCCTCCTGCAGACTACAGGCCCACCAACTGCTGGTGGGGCCTTCAGCTGCATCATGAGTCTGAACAAGCCCCCCCCCCCCCCCGGCTTTGCGGAGCAACTTTGACTCGTTCTCAGTCACCTCCTGAGTGAGGCCTGTCTCCCACATAATGGTGTGCTTCCTAGGGAGGCCCACACTCTTCTCTGCCCTGAGCAGCAGATCACCATATTTCCCACAATAGACCTACGCCTGCACCCGCAAAGTAACAGTGGCACACTTAGGACATACCACTCCCAGGAACTCTCGGCCACCTCCGGTGCACAACATGAGTCCGCCGTCCAGTACCATCCAGATACCGGTATCCCAGCCTAGAGGGGGATCGGGCTGGTGGATCTGCTCCTGGCTCAGCTTCGCTGGATCTTCGCCCATGGTGGCAGTAATAGCGGGAACACTCTTCGCTCCTCTCACGAACAACATGTCTCTCTCTCCTACACGTGTCTCCCGCACGGCCACACCCGAAGGAGGGGATATTATTAGGGTCCCCTGAGTCACTCCTGATTGGCCCGATGTTCCTGCTGTCTCCACCCTTTCGCCATATTGGGTGATGACTCCTCCTGCTGGGCAGATCTGCATGTGGTGAGCTTTCCTGCATGGTACTGTAACTCTTCCCATGCCATGCTTCTTCACTGCAAGCCTCTAGGAAATAGCTGCTAAGCGGACCATGTCACTTGCCAGACATGCATCCACCCATCTCAATTGCTCTAGGGCCACAACTGCTCCTTCCTTTACTGAATCCAGCTGTCCCTCCTTGCTCGGCAAGAGTAGCATCCCGCTGTCGGTCGCACGGCCAATACTTCTCTTCCTTGCCACACACGTGCAATCCTCCTCTTCCATACTGGCTCCGGGATTAGCCCCACTGCCCCCCTCGGTGTGGCCGACTACGATCCCCACAGTATCAGTGCAGCCACTATAGAGAATAAATGTCCCGCTGTCAACATGCAAAATGCACGGTCAACATCCTTCCACATAGCATGCACAACTACCAGGCCCCTGGCACCTCTCTTCCCATGCCCCTGGCCTCCATCTTCACTGTCCTCACCAGGACCTCAGGCGTCCTCTTTTCTGTGTACCCCGGGACTCCTGACGCCATCTTCACTGCCCACCCTGGGACTTCTTACTGTTAAGCAGTTGCAGCATTCATACACTTAGACACTTTTGTCTCCTGCTCTCCATTTCCTGATAGCAGAGTACATTCCATAGTCCATATGAAAAGTCTTCATTACATTATAATTTTTCTTAGAACATTTGTGTTGCCACAAGCACCCTTCCATGTGGGCCTCCAACTTCATCCCACTCTCCCTGCCTCCCGCAGCTGCAGTCTCACACCCGGCCTGGTGTTTGAATAACAGTTCTTGGCACAAAAATTTATTTTTTTGGACGTTTCTTTTTGCCGTTGCCAGGGGCAACTGGCCCAGTAACTAATGGCAAAATCCCGGACGAGCCCCCAAATGTAGCAGGTTTTCCAGGCATTGTTTGCCATTGGTCTGCCAATGTCATGCCAATGTCTGCCAATGTCAATGCCATTGTCTGCCATTGGTACCGGTTACCTCTCCAAACCATGTGAGCTGCGACCCTGGGTGTGAGAACTGAGACATTGACAACTCCGGTACCTTTGTTTGGTTGTTTTATTGTATTTTTAGGGGATGGGAGAAGGGGATGAGTGGGATACTCCTTTGACTCGACTATGCACAATTCTGGGACTTTTATAGCAAAAATGCCCGTTAGTGCTGTCTTGACGCCAGCCGACGCTAGCCAATGCTTACTGACACTTTAAACACACTGTATCTCTGAAAGTTGTGCTGGAACTCCGACTTAAGTCCAGAAGATCCAGGACTGTAGAACATTGAACTTCTGACACTGCTGGCACTCAAAAGTCACTGACTACTCCCTCCTGCCTTGCACCGGCTTAAGGTAGCTTGTTGTGAATTCCTGTATGGCTGCAACTCTTAACTGATGCACTACACACTGTGCACTGACTCTTCGGGGCCCAAACTGCAGGTGCTCCCTTTCACTCTTCAGGGTCCCCTGACTAGGTACCCCCTCTGTCACTTCAGGGTCCTCAACCTAGGCACCCCCTTTACAGCTAGCTGACACCTGGATCCTAGAACCTTCTCTGGAGTGGTCCCCACTGACACTAGGCAGACCTCCAGGGGCAATCCTCAGTACTCACGACCTGTGTAGGCTTTCCTGGTACTGGACTCCCCTTCCCTCCGCTGGTTCTCGGCACACCGGATCCTGCTCAACTCAGCATCCTCTGGATTCTCAGACAGCACCCCGAGACATCCACTTCCTCAAACAGGAGGAGAGACAGCCGTTCTCTCCCTCCTGGGATTCTGCTCCCGCCTAAGATGCTGAGTCATGCACTCCCCTCAGACTTATACCCACTCCCAGAATCCTTTGCAGCAGAATCTGCCTTCTGGGGTAGTTGCAAGCCTGAATGTGTCCCTGATTGGGTTTCCTCCACTGCCCTATGAGAAGCCTCTCACAGAGCTAGTGGGGAGACTCCCCTCTCAGCAGACACACCTGGAAGCCATGACACCCTAGCCAAAAAGCAATCATGGCCCTGCTGTTAGGCAGACAAGGCCCACTTATGCATTTACCTAGCACCTACCTGTAGGGTGCTACACCTATATACATACACACACAACATATAATGTCTGTTTTTTATAATGTAGTCCTCTGTGCAAGAGGAAGGCATAGCAGGCTGCAAGTCTGAACAAAGGAAATTCTTCCATCCTCTTGTGTTGCTGATGGTAGAACATGCTTGTGAGGTGATTGGATGTTAGATTGCTGGTGTTCATAAACAACTACCTAATCACTGGAAAGAAGGGGGGAACCTGTCCTGTGGACTGGCTGACAGTCCAGATAGAACGTTCACATATAATCAGGTATATTGAAGTATATTTTAAATTTTTTTGTAACTTAATCCAAAGCAAAAATTAAAATATGTCTAAAGCCAGAACCTTTTCTTTTATTTTGGATAGAGTAGGGGAGGGTTTATACCCTTGTCAGTTTTGCCATCAGTGTCTCATTTGGGGATCTCTTGTGAGAGGATTTTTTTACAATGTGAGGAAAATTCTCTCTTAAAGCAGAGTTCCACCCAAAAGGGGAGGAAGGGGGGAGCAGGTACCAGATTAAAAAGGTACCTGCTCCCACTTCTGTTCTGGTCGCCTTAGGCAATCATAAGTGGAAATTCTATTTCCCAAAGTCCTCTGGGACACATGACAGGTCCTAGAAGACTTCGGGACCAGTCACAGAGCGCAAGGCCACTGGCATGTTCAGTGAGCACCCGGCTGTGAAGCCGCAAGCTGTCACTGGCGGGTGCCCATGGTAGAGATGCTGGTGCCACCAAGGGAGGACATGGATGGCGAACATGGCTGGGGTGAGTACACTGCTGCATCGTGGAACAGGTGAGTGACTGTTTATTAAAAGTCAGCAGCTACACTTTATGCACCTGCTGACTTTTAATAAACAAAAAAAATCACTGGAACTCTGCTTTAAGCTTGCCATGTATGGATCAAAATTTAGTTGCTTCAGCATCGACTGGCCGGCTTTCAATCCATGTACAGGCAAGTTGGTTGTACTGAAGTTATTCTACCGATTGACTTCTGTTCAACAGCCCTTTGGAATTATTGTTGTTTGATCAGCGCCTTCAGCTATAGCCAGCAGCGCTGATCGGTGCATTCTGACAGTGTGGAAGTCTCTCCGCTGTGACGCTGTCAGAAAACAGCAGTAAGGATTTCCCCATCCATCTCAAATGTGTAGACGGGGAAATCAAGTAATTTAAAAATGACTCATCTCTGGCCAGCCTTAGACAGTTGTCAAGGGAACAAGTTTTGCAGTTGGAATATTTCCCTTCTTTTCCTGTTCTAGTGGCAACTCAAAACTTTGGATTTACCCTCACTTTTATTCCAAATAACATTGGTGAACAAGGCAGCTAGAGAGAAAATCTTCCTTACAGGGTATAGACAGCAATGAAAACCTGACAGTGGTTTTAACCACATGCCACTGACTGTTTGAGATTTGGGGTTCACCCCCTATGCAATAAGCTACACACACCTATGGATATGATGAGGTGAGAGGTAGCTCAGATATTAAATATGTGACACAGAGCTGTGGGGAGAACTAGCTGTTTAATGACAGTTGTTTTTCTACTGCATGTGTAAGGAGAAGGGCCTTAGAGCCCATTCAGACCTTTGCATCCTGGTAGTTGTGTTACATTTTTTTTGTGTTAGCTTTCACTGCATTAACCACTTTAGCCCCACTCACTTTGCTGCTACTGCAGCAAAGTGGCTGGTTCCCGTCCAGCGACGTAGACCTACGTTGCTGGACTCCGCCCCTTGTGGGCGGCGCCGGAGGCTCGCTCCCGCTGTTTTCAGTCACAGCGGGAGTCGGGCCAGGGGAGGAGCAGCGGCGATCGCCGCTGCTCTTACCCAATCGTCGGGGATCGAGTCTGGAGATCCGCCCGCTGTGTGTAAACACAGTGGGCGGATCTCTGAAGTGACAGGCAGGGTCAGATTGCAGGGTTCAGCATAGCTGAACCCTGGATCTGTCCTTGTGTCACTCAGTCACCTCCCCCCACACACGTTAGTAAGCACCAGGCATACATTAACCCCTCTCTCTCCAATAAAATTAACCCCTTCCCTGCCAGTGTCATTTTTACAGTAACAGTGCATATATATAGCACTGATTACTGCAGTAATGTCACTGGTACCCCCAAAAGTGTCAAAAATGTCAGTCAAGGGTCCGATCTGTCCGCCGCAATGTCGCAGTCCCGCAAAAAAAATCGCAGATCGCCGCCATTACGCGTTAAAAAAAACCCACCAAAAATGACAGAAATCTTTCCCTTTGTTAGTAAACGCAATAACTTTTGCGCAAACCAATAAAAATACGCTTATTGTGATTTTTTTTACCAAAAATATGTAGCAAAAAACTAATTGGCCAAAAATTAAAAACAATTTTGATTTTTAAATTTTTTTGGGGGGGAATTTCAAAATAAACGCTCTTTTTTTGTTTATAGCGTAAAAAGTAAAAATCGCACAGGTGATCAAATACCACCAAAAGAAAGCTCTATTTGTGGGAAAAAAAGGACATAAATTTCGTTTGGGTACGGTGTCGCACGACCGCGCAATTGTCAGTTAAATTCGCACAGCGCCGAATCGCAAAAAGTGGCCTGGACGGAAGACAGCAAAATCCTCCGGTGGTAAAGTGGTTAAAGGGGAGGTCCGGCCTATTTTGCAACTTTAGTGATTCCTGGAGTGCTTCCTATGCTGATCAACAATTGGGCATTTTCAAGTTTTTTGGGGGTCCCTTACCTTATTTTCAGGGCATTTTTGATTGTACTTCCTCCTTCTTCCCCCTCTGTGGCCACCTTTGCATCGCATCCTGGGAGCTGTTTGTCATCATTCCCAGGAGGCTGGAATCAGGAAGAACTCCCAGAACTCTCCCTGGAATCAGGAAGAAGGACACAGCAAATTACACTGTGGCTTCAGATGCCCACATCCAAGATGGCCACGCTCAGACAGCATTTTTAAAAGTAAGATTTTGACTAAAATACAGTACTGTACACCTTGTAAGTATTAGAATAGCGGTTTTGTAAAGGGCGATGGATTAGTATTATAGGGGTATTTTTAGTTAAAAAAGGTATTTGAGGCCGGAACTCCAGTTTAAGGCAGACCAGTCAAAGGAATGGTTTGACAATCAAAATGTCCATAAATAAACATGCATAATTTTTTAAATTGCAGCAAATCACAATGCACTGAAGTATGTTACAGTGCACTGTGGTGTGCTGCATTGCACGTTCGATGGAGCTGCATTGCCCTAGTGCAGTAATGGCGAACCTTGGCACCCCAGATGTTTTAGAACTACATTTCCCATGATGCTCATGCACTCTGCAGTGTAGAGGAGCATCATAGGAAATGTAGTTCCAAAATATCTGGGGTGCCAAGAATCGCCATCACTGCCCTAGTGTGTTAGGGTGCTATTCAAAATAAATTATACAGCCAACGGCCCAATGCACTAACACACATAACTTGCAATAAAGTACAGTATGTTAGGGATAAAACACAAGCGTTAATGTGTGTATTACAACAACGCAGTACAGTGGGAGTTTCGGCCCCAAGGACTTATTGTCAACAATTGTATTGTTATTTTTGTAGGACCCCTCTGACACCACAAAGGCAGGATAGCCCCTTCAGAAGCCAAAAGCAGGCTAGCATTTCACCCCATGGCTCAAATGGGGAGAACTGAGAAATGCTATTGGGCGCCAATCACTTTTGTCTTGCAGAACAATTAAGGAGGCGAGGGTTAGGTCACTTACAGATTCACTTACAGTAAGAATTAGGGAAAAACCAGGTGAAAAACTGTACAATCAGTCTGAGCCAACTACAGCTCAGTCAAAAGCTGAACTGACATAGTAGCTCTTATTTAGGACAAGGGGGCTACATTTATTTACATTTTTCAGTGCAGGCACCATATATGCACATTAGAAAATGCATTGTGTATCTAAGCGCCCAGTACCTAAAATGCATTAGCGTCCTAATGCATTTTGGTTGTATTGACCTGAATTTTGATCGTCATCAGCAGTGTTGGGGGTAACTAGTTACAAAGTAACTGATTACAGTAACTACATTACTTTTTTTGGTAACTAAGTAAAGTAACTAGTTAGAATACTAATATTGGTAACTACACTACTTTACTAGGCTATGGGAAGTAACTACACTACTTTACTAGACTATAGGAACGCGATTTCCTGCGTTACCCAAGCCGTGCGATACAATCGTTATTTCGAAGAATAGAGAGGGATGAAGTTTATGACTTTTTGTTGCACTTTATGTTTTATTTTGTTTCTTCAGGTTTTATTCTCATGTTTCCCAAAGCCTGTGTTTATACAATAAACTCTATGCAGAAAGAGTGCCATGTATCTTCTTCTACACGGTCAATTAAGAAAGAGGAAAGTAAAGTAATAAGTAGTGACGTTACTTTTCAAATGCAGTAACTAGTAAAGTAATCGCATTACAATTTACAGAAGTAACTAGTAACTAGTAACTAGTTACATTTTTTGAGTAACTACCCCAACACTGGTCATCAGTTCAAATCAAATTAGTTCATTTAAAAAAATATGAGGCAATGTGCCTATAACACAGTGCATTAAAATGCAATCTGCTAATGCATGCCTTTTTAATCATGTGGTTAAAATGAACCCTAATGCAGTATTAACTATTGCCTCCCCCAAAGCTTGCTGATAATATTATCAGCTCTCACAATATGATGACAGGTAACATTTTGAACATGTTTCTCTTGCACAGTTTACAAATGAATAGTGCTGATCTTTTAATAGACAGTGGGGAAAGAAGGGATTGCAGGTGGACAATGAGGACTGGGGTTGAGCAGAGCTGGTCTGAACTGATAATGAATACAGTGAAGGTGAAGGTGATTTAACACCACCAAGTGGTGCATGGCAGAACAGTCTGCAGATATACAGTCTGGTGACAGTAACGGTGACATGAGACCAGAGCCGTCCTGGATTGAGGCAGCAACGCTATCAAGGACAAGGGAGAAAATGGGATACCTCTACGCTGTCCTAAATAATAATTACATATGACCTTGTGACCTGGCAATCTTTCACTTCCTGTAAATATGTCTTCCTCCTATTGACTTGCAGATTGGTTTTCTGGCCGATGTTTGACATCATTGCAGAACTATCCAGGAAGAAGGGAATTGTTCAGAAAAGTGTTCATTTGAAACGACAGCAAGTCAGGTAGAGTCCACCTCATTTCTTGTCTGGGGGAAGTCCTGGGCTAACTCTTTCTTTTCTGTCTTACTGTCTTTGGCCTTTTTCTTTAGTTTATTCGACTTCAGTTCTTACAGTCATGGAAACTCAGTATTACCTACTTGTAATGTCCACTCCTCCAAACTGACCATCAAGGCCTTTTGATATTTGCATAACTCCTCCCAAGAGCCAGCCCACTGTTTCAATCAGGGCTGCTGGGTCCTAAAAGGAGTACTGGGGCAAAATGTGGTGATGTTTTTAGGAAGCTATGTAATAACATGGTAGCTGCTTTCACCGGCCATGATCTGCCTGTATTGCAAAGAAAAGAACAGAGACCAGTGATGATGTTGGTAAGTTGTAAAATAAGGCATGTAATAATAACATGAAGGTTTTATTTAAAAAATGTCATTAACATGTTGCCTGGCTGCAGGATTAATCTAAGTCTGTTCGGGGTTATTTTGTTACTTTATTATTAAAGCTTCTGCAAAGTAATGGAACACTGGATTATGGGAGATTTAGTCCCGGAAGGAATGGAAACTGTGACCACCTGTTTGATTGGACTATCCTCCCAGGGAGCATTGAGACTTGCAAAAGCAGATGGGAGTGCCTATAAAAAAGGCGGCGGGATCGGATTCGCTCTCTTGCCTCGAGGACAGCGCGCTGTGAGGAGGGGAAGAGCTCGGTGACGGACCAGGTGGAGAGACTGCAACGCTTCTAGGGGAGCAGGACGCTGGCAGTGTGGACAGCGAGACGTGGAGTTCATCACATTGGGTGAGAGAGATCCAATTTAGGGCATATACTCTAATTGCTGAACAGTTGCCACAGGACAGTGCGTGGTAGATAAGAAGGCCTCGCCTCACCTCACCCTTCCAGTTTCCCTAGGTTGGGTATCAATTGACTGAGCACGGAAGCTTATTTCATTTCCAGTTTGGATTACAGTTAATTGTTACTCTTATGGTGGATTACAATTGATCATCACCTTTACCGTGGGTTACAAATACTTTCCCTGGGATGACTAAGGATACCTTTGGCGGCAAAGACTAGCAAGGCCTTGCTCATTCAGGAGACTCTTGCAATCTAAAGTAAAGGGGGCCCACTTATAGGATACAGAGTGCACTCTGATATATAGCCTAAATTTCAGGTTAATATAGTCACTGAGATAAGTTAGTACTATTTTGGTGTTATTCTTTATTACAGTAAAGCATTGATTTCTATGGTCACTCTAGCATTACATTTGAGGAATAATTTATTGACAGATTATTAATACATTAATCCTCAACTATATAGCACAATCTATTAATTTGGTTGTTCTTTTAGATCCTGAGTGCTGAATCCTACACAACTCTGGGTTGAGGATTCAGGATCCCTCTTGTATTATTGATCTTTTATTTTGAAACTGTTTGTTCATTCTTCTAATCTTAAATTACAGATTAGTAAATTTGATCTTTTACCGCAATCTGGTAGTGTCTAATCATTTAATATGTCTGAGCCTATAATGTCAAGTGGGTTGGACCATGTTCAGGGCAATAGAAGTGAGGAGGAAGTGTGTTCACTTTGCCACTCCCCAGGGGGCAGGGCTACAAACATGTTGATAAGGGAGAGGAGAACCAAGGAATGTCAGAATATAAGCAGAATAAACTTCACACTTAACCTAGTCCTTAAACCAACCCACTTTAGGCCCCTTTCACACTTGTGCGACCTAAAAGTCACGTGATTTTACAGCGATTGTTTGGCGTGATTTGCATCGATTTTGACTGTATTTGAAGCAATACCTGTGTAATCTTGAGGTCTATAGACCTTTAAAATGCATCAAAGTCAGACCAAAGTAGTGCAGGGACTACTTTGAAGTCGTTAGGACTTGAAGTGGCACAGATATGATCGGTATTCATTGGAAATCAAGGAGTTCGACTTGTCATGCAACTTTGCAGTCCCAAGTCACAGGACAAGTCGCACAAGTGTGAAAGGGGCCTTACAGTTTCATGCAGCTTCTAGGTTAGTGGTCTCCAAACTGTGGCCTGGGGGCTGGATGTGGCCCTTTGCTTGCCTTCATCTGGCCCGTCGAGCACTATTCCCCCTGCTGGCACCATCAATGGGGCACTGTTCCTACCATGATGAGGCATTTTCTACTTCCACTGACCTTAGGCCAGCCCCTTATAGTCTAAAGGAGAGTAAACTGGACCTTTGCTTGGAAAGTTTGGAGACCTCTGCTCAAGATGGATCCCACAGTTGTGGTATATGCATAGTTACATCGGTCCCAGCTGGACCAATGTAATGATGTAAAAATTGCCTGGAATTACCTTGAATTCTTCTTTAACATTGTTATCACTTTACCATATTGGAGTTCAGAACAATAAAGTATAACTTGTTTTTTGTTTTGAATAGAGTGGAGAGGTATTGGAACACTTGTCAGTTTGTATTGCTACCAGTGGCGGCTGGTGCTCAAAATTTTTGGGGGGGTGCAAAAAGAAAAATGTAATAGGTATTGCTTCGCGTCAAAAAACGCAGTAAAAAATTGCGTGACTTTGAAGTCATGGTACAGGCATGGCACAGGTGATGGTATAGGCATGGCATAGGTGATGGTACAGGCATGGCACAGGTGATGGTACAGGAGATGGTATAGGCATGGCACAGATATGGTATAGGCATGGCACAGGTCATGGTACAGGAGATGGTATATGCCCCCTTTCAATGCAGTGACCAGCGTACATGCCCCCTTTCAATGCAGAGACCAGTGTACATGCCCCCTTCAATGCAGAGTTCAGCGTGCGTGCCCCCTTCAATGCAATGAACACTATGCTGTGCCCCCTTCAATGCAATGAACACTGTGCTATGCCCCCTTCAATGCAATAAACACTGTGCTGTGCCCCCACAATGCAGAGTTCAGCGTGCATGCCCCCTTCAATGCAACTGTGCTGTGCCCCCTTCAATGCAATGAACAATGTGCTGTGCCCCCTTCAATGCAATGAACACTGTGCTATGCCCCCTTCAATGCAATAAACACTGTGCTGTGCCCCCTTCAATGCAATAAACACTGTTCTGTGCCCCCTTCAATGCAATGAACACTGTGCTATGCCCCCTTCAATGCAATGAACACTGTGCTGTGCCCCAACAATGCAGAGTTCAGCGTGCATGCCCCCTTCAATGCAATAAACACTGTGCTGTGCCCCCTTTAATGCAATAAACACTGTGCTGTGCCCCCTTCAATGCAATAAACACTGTGCTGTGCCCCCTTCAATGCAATAAACACTGTGCTGTGCCCCCTTCAATGCAATAAACACTGTGCTGTGCCCCCTTCAATGTTCAATGCAATAAACACTGTTCTGTGCCCCCTTCAATGCAATGAACACTGTGCTATGCCCCCTTCAATGCAATGAACACTGTGCTGTGCCCCCTTCAATGCAATAAACACTGTGCTGTGCCCCCTTCAATGCAATAAACACTGTGCTGTGCCCCCTTCAATGCAATAAACACTGTGCTGTGCCCCCTTCAATGCAATAAACACTGTGCTGTGCCCCCACAATGCAAAGTTCAGTGTGCGTGCCCCCTTCAATGCAACTGTGCTGTGCCCCCTTCAATGCAATGATGTGCTGTGCCCCCTTCAATGCAATGAACACTGTGCTATGCCCCCTTCAATGCAATAAACACTGTGCTGTGCCCCCTTCATTGCAATGAACACTGTGCTATGCCCCCTTCAATGCAATGAACACTGTGCTGTGCCCCAACAATGCAGAGTTCAGCGTGCATGCCCCCTTCAATGCAATGAACACTGTGCTATGCCCCCTTCAATGCAATAAACACTGTGCTGTGCCCCCTTCAATGCAATAAACACTGTGCTGTGCCCCAACAATGCAGAGTTCTGCCTGCATGCCCCCTTCAATGCAATAAACACTGTGCTGTGCCCCCCTTCAATGCGATAAACACTGTGCTGTGCCCCCTTCAATGCAATAAACACTGTGCTGTGCCCCCTTCAATGCAATGAACACTGTGCTGTGCCCCCTTCAATGCAATAAACACTGTTCTGTGCCCCTTCAATGCAATGAACACTGTGCTATGCCCCCTTCAATGCAATAAACACTGTGCTGTGCCCCCTTCAATGCAATAAACACTGTGCTGTGCCCCCTTCAATGCAACAAACACTGTGCTGTGCCCCCTTCAATGCAATAAACACTGTGCTGTGCCCCCTTCAATGCAATGAACACTGTGCTATGCCCCCTTCAATGCAATAAACACTGTGCTGTGCCCCCGGCCCCTTCAATGCAATAAACACTGTGCTGTGCCCCCTTCAATGCAATAAACACTGTGCTGTGCCCCCTTCAATGCAATGAACACTGTGCTGTGCCCCCTTCAATGCAATAAACACTGTGCTGTGCCCCCTTCAATGCAATGAACACTGTGCTATGCCCCCTTCAATGCAATAAACACTGTGCTCTGCCCCCTTCAATGCAATAAACACTGTGCTGTGCCCCCTTCAATGCAATGAACACTGTGCTGTGCCCCCACAATGCAATAAACACTGTGCTGTGCCCCCACAATGCAATGAACACTGTGCTGTGCCCCCTTCAATGCAATAAACACTGTGCTGTGCCCCCTTCAATGCAATAAACACTGTGCTGTGCCCCCTTCAATGCAATAAACACTGTGCTGTGCCCCCTTCATCGCAATAAACACTGTGCTGTGCCCCCTTCAATGCAATGAACTCTGTGCTGTGCCCCAACAATGCAGAGTTCAGCGTGCATGCCCCCTTCAATGCAACTGTGCTGTGCCCCCTTCAATGCAATAAACACTGTGCAGAGTTCAGCGTGCGTGCCCCCTTCAATGCAACTGTTCCGTGCCCCCATCAATGCAGAGTTCAGCGTGCGAGCCCCTTTCAATGCAGAGCGCCACAGCATTGTCCCCAATCACTGCAGAGCGCCACAGCATTGTCCCCAATCACTGCAGAGCGCCACAGCATTGTCCCCAATGATTGCAGAGTGCGCCACAGCATTGTACCCCAATGATTGCAGAGTGCCACAGCATTGTACCCCAATGATTGCAGAGTGCCACAGCATTGTACCCCAATCACTGCAGAGTGCCACAGCATTGTACCCCAATGATTGCAGAGCGCCACAGCATTGTCCCCCAATGATTGCAAAGCGCCACAGCATTGTCCCCCAATAATTGCAGAGCGCCACAGCATTGTCCCCCAATTATTGCAGAGCGCCACAGCATTGTCCCCCAATGATTGCAGAGTGCCACAGCATTGTACCCCGATGATTGCAGAGCGCCACAGCATTGTCCCCCAATGATTGCAGAGCGCCACAGCATTGTCCCCCAATTATTGCAGAGTGCCAGCATTGTACCCCAATTATTGCAGAGTGCTACAGCATTGTCCCCCAATTATTGCAGAGCGCCACAGCATTGTTCCCCAATGATTGCAGAGCGCCACAGCTTTGTCCCCCAATGATTGCAGAGCGCCACAGCATTGTCCCCCAATGATTGCAGAGTGCCACAGCATTGTCCCCCAATGATTTCAGAGTGCCACAACTTTGTCCCCCAATGATTGCAGAGTGCCAGCATTGTACCCCAATGATTGAAGAGTGCCAGCATTGTACCACAATTATTGCAGAGTGCCCACAGCATTGTACCCCAATCGATGCAGAGACCAGCGTGCGTGCTCCCTTCAAACTTACCTGGCGGCGGCGCGGCTCAGCTTCTTCCTCCTCTTCTGCGGCGGGTCCTTCTCCCTCGTCTCCGCGGCGGGAACCGGCGGGCGGCCTCTCCTCTTCTCTGAGCGGCGGTGACGGTGAGTGACTGACGCACGCACCGGCACCGCCCCCATTGTGACGTCAGCGATATCCTGGATGATGATTGGTCCAGGCTGTAGACTGGACCAATCACAGCCAGGATATCAGAAAGTGGGGTTGTCCAATCGCAAAGACTTGCGCCCAGGTTACCCCCCAGAAGGCAGCCAATCGGCGCCTCTTCTGGGACGTAACCCCCCTAGCCACCAGTTCCTTCAGGCGAGGCCGGCGAACCCAATTTTTTTTTGTACAACTTTATTTGTTCGTTTTTGTTTTCTTTTTTTTTTTTCTTTTTTTTAGGGGTAGGGGGGTGGCGCCCTGGCGCCCCCTATGCACGGGCCGCCACTGATTGCTACACAGATACAGGTAAATCGGCACTGGTTCATGGGCAATAAATAGTGAAATCCTTGGTAAACTTAGTGTCCAGAAAATTTTGGGCCACCATTAACCACTTCAGCCCCAGAAGGTTTTACCCCCTTCCTGACCAGGCCCTATTTTGCGATTCAGCACTGTGTTACTTTAACGGACAATTGTACGGTCGTGCAACACTGTACACAACCGAAATGTACATCCTTTTTTTCCTACAAATAGAGCTTTCGCAGAAACTGATGATCTGTCCTTGCCTGTCTGAGAGAAGATCCGCCTTCTTTGTTTTTGCCGCCTCTCCTCCCGTGGCCCGGCTCCCGCTGTGTTTAGACATGCCGCCGGAATCACATGCACTCCAGTCACGTAGTTGTACGTGACTGGATGCAGGGGAGCCGCACTGCCGCAGTAATATTACTGTTGGCAGTCGGCAAGCGGTTAATGAATAAGTCCACAAGTTTGTATTGCTGTCTGTGCCCCCATTAGTGAGATTGACCCTCACTTTTAGCCCTGTTTACTGTGAGCAGCGAAAGTGAATGTAAGAGAAAATCCAAAATTCTGGCTTGTCTCCAGCAATGTCATAGAGGGGAAATCTTCTAATGGGGACTTTAATTCTGGTGACCTGGAAGGGCCCAAGGGAATCCTTTAATTTGCAGGGATTTTCTCTCACTTCTTGTTTTGGCTATGGGACAGGAAGTGAAGGGAAATCTCCCCAATGGGACACAGATGGCATACCCATGCTGTTCCTTCAGGGCTGTGTGCAGTGCCTGTGAATCCCGCGCGCATGCATACTAGCACATTATGCCTTTGCCTTGCAGGGGGAAACAGTTTTTTTAAGAGTTTACTACAGCTTTAAGATGCATTTACTTTCATGTATTTACCTGTTTTTTTTTTTTTTTCCTGCAAATCAAAGATGGAGTGGTAAAATGTCAATAAATATCTACAAATGTGGTAATACTGATTTCCTTTCATTTTTATTCTTATTTCCTATCTCCTCTCAAGTTGTTTGTTCCTGTGGTAAATGTATAAAGATTAAAAATGTAGGCATTTAGGTTCCTATGAAGGGTAGAAATGTATTTTGGATAAAGGACCTAGTTTGAATTTTGCTCCAAAACCCTGTGACGTTTTATTACATTATAAAAAGAGAAATTCCCGCGCTATGGAGATATAAGGAAAAAGATGGGGCTGCAGCCTCCCTCAAATATAGCCGAGGGGCTACTGTATATCAAGGATATAAATAAGCAGGGGTAGGGAATTGGCGCTGCCCAGTAGGGGTGGATATAATAAAGATGCACTTTAGTGGGTGTCACAGGTAAAAAAATTAATATATGTAAATCACTTCAATAAAAATATATAATATATTAAAATCATACATGGAACTCATCAATGACCACAATATATATAGATAAAGTGCTTAGTGCCATGGTCTATTAAAAAAGATGACTATGTGACATAAAGTGCAAACCATAAAGGTGATAGTGTTGGTGGCTCGTGGGAGGTATAGTAGGACCTCAATATATAATAAATTAAATAATTTATATTCAAATAAATAGCATATGAAGTGATGTTATTTGGTGAGAACCAGAGATGTATAGTAACTAAGTAGAACTACTTCACTACTGTACTTAAGTACCGAAAGGCGGTATCTGTACTTTCCTAGAGTATAATTCTTTTCTCCTACTTCCACTTTTACTTCACTACATTTTTTCAATGATTTCAATACTTCTACTCCGATATTTTTTTTTTGTGCTGCATAGTTACTCGTTACAATTATAAAAATTACCACTGCCAGAACAGTAGATGGCAGGTTTCATGAAGCTCAAAACATGTGTATTGTCAGTGCATACGAAAATAAATGCTACTGTATGTATAAATAAAAGCTGCATTTGAAATAATAAAAAACAATATGATGTTCAAACTTTTGACTTCTTTCTTTACCGGTTGCCGACTGCGCACAGTATATTTACTGCGGCAGTCAGCCCCGGCAAGGCAGAGTGACGTAGATCTACGTCACTCGCCTTTCACTGCTATCAGAGCCAATAGCGGGCGAGCGCGTGCCCGCCGAGGCGCGCGCCCGCCTCGGCTCGTTCAGGGAGGAGCTGGTCACTCGCCGATCGTCGGTACAGCGGGAGAAAGGCAGAGCGGCTTATGTAAACAAGCCGCCTGTCATTCTCCCCTGTGTAAAAATGAAGATCAGGCGGTTCTACTATGTAGAACCGTTGATCTTTGTTTTTACACCAATAGCATTGTCCCACTACAGTTAGAATCACGCCCCTAGGACACACTTAACCCCTCCCTGTCCAATACAGTTAACCCCTTCCCTGCCAGTGTCATTTTTGCAGTAACAGTGCATATATATAGCACTGATTACTGCAGTAATGTCACTGGTACCCCCAAAAGTGTCAAAAATGTCAGTCAAGGGTCCGATCGGTCCGCCGCAATGTCGCAGTACCGCAAAATAAATCGCAGATCGCCGCCATTACTCGTTAAAAAAACCCACCAAAAATGACAAAAATCTTTCCCTTTGTTAGTAAACGCGATAACTTTTGCGCAAACCAATCAAAATACGCTTTTTGCGATTTTTTTTTTTTTTTACCAAACATATGTAGCATAAAACAATTTGGCTGAAAATGTTAAAAAATCTTGATTTTTACATTTTTTTGGGGGGGAATTTCATATAAAAAAAAAGTGGAAAATATTGTTATTTTTGCAAAAATTACGCTCTTTTTTTGTTTATAGCGCATGGTCAAAAAATCGCACAGGTGATCAAATACCACCAAAAGAAAGCTCTGTTTGTGGGAAAAAAAGAACGTGAAATTCGTTTAGGTACAGCGTCGCACGACCGCGCAATTGTCCGTTAAAGTCACGCAGTAAAAAATCGCAAAAAAAACCCTGGTCAGGAAGGAGGTAAAATCTTCCGGGGCTTAAGTGGTTAATAACTACATAACACAGTACTGGTACTTTTACTTTCAGTACTTGAGTAGCAAAATTTTTTAAAAAAACTACTTGCAATACTTAAGTACAAAAAATGTTGAATACTTTAGTACTTCTACTCAAGTCACTTTTTGATCGAGCACTTGCACTTTTACTCAAGTATGGGTTTTCGACTACTTTATACAACTCTGGTGAGAACTCAAGATATAATAAAATAAAACTGGTGGCAATACATGAATAAATGTAAAATCGTTTAAGACAAAATAAATGCTATGGTGATAGGTGCAACAGTATACCACCTAAATAGGTGTATAGGCTGAGAAAAAAGTGCAAAGTGAATATTATGTGCAAAGGTAGGTAGAAAAATTACTCCTAATATATAAAGTGCAGGTTATAATATGCACAGTGACATCTCATGGATATTAGGTGCATAAATCATGAAAAAATTTTAATAGGTGAAGGTGCTCAATCTTCATGTGGCAATCCCAGAAATCTTCGTGTAAAAATGAAGGGTGCCCAGGGTGGTTGTAAAAAAGATTGCACTCACCAGAGTGCCCAACCCCACACCTGGGTATTAGGCAGGGTATATTAAAGCTGTATACCACAGCGTAGAGGTAACTGCTCCTGTCAATCCTAGATAATACTCCTACTTCTGTACTTCTCTGTACCAGGAGGGGAAGGGGACAGTGCTGCTCCTCAATGCTCAACTTGCTCTCAGGTTAGGCTCCGGTGGTGGTATGTATAAAATAAACAAGGGGGGGGACACATAGTGTGATACCGTAATAATACTTTTATTTAAGCTCATAAGGTAAGGTACTCACATTTCCATAGTAAAATAACAGCATTTAAAACATTTATTATTTATTATATCCACCCCTACTGGGCAGTGCCAATTCCCTACCCCTGTTTTATTACATTGCTGATCAGACCTATTTTAATAAAAGCGTACATCTGCTCATCTTTAAGAAGCAATTTTCCTTAAAGGGTAATTCCACTTTCATGGGGAAAAAAATATCAAATAAAAAAAA
The DNA here is from genome assembly GCF_965119305.1 of Pelophylax lessonae. Lineage (NCBI taxonomy): Eukaryota > Metazoa > Chordata > Amphibia > Anura > Ranidae > Pelophylax > Pelophylax lessonae. The sequence goes on along the minus strand of NC_138769.1, from coordinate 551,440,135 downwards.
ATATATAGCATATACAATTGCGGCACAAGTCATATTGTAATTGAATATTTTTAAAAATTACCTTTCCTTTTCAATCTGCAGCACTGTAGTTTTCTGTAAATGCAATGCAATATGGCTACCTGGAGGCATTCTGTGCACAGAATGTATACAGAAGGCCCCCAGAAACATAATTTCCTTTTTGTGGGATTGGCTCACTGATTTTCCCAGAAGTCTGCACTAAGATACAAGTCAGATTTCAGGCATCACCTGCAACAAAAATATCATTTTTGATGAGATACTCCCCATAGGAAATGACGTCTAAAGGGATGCAGACCCTGCATTTTTTCTCATTAGAGCCCTGCCAGTGCAGCAGCTGATTGATAATAATAAAACCACTCACATTAGATTTATTTACCACATGGACACAGGCAAACCCACAGTGATTTCTTCAGAATAGCAAAAGGTAGGAATCTGCAACAAAATTTGTTAAAATGCTTGTAATGTACATTGAACATTTTTTATTCTCTATGTGGCACCCTCCTAGGTAGGTGCTAGGAAAAAGCATCTATTTGCTCCTGTTACTTATCAGGAGAGCCTGATCTGTTAGTTTGCCTGTCACATGTTTCCAGGTGTGATCACTGGGTCTGAGGGAGTGTCCCCACTGTATCCAATGAGGGAGCTTGCTGGACAGTGGAGGAAACCCAGCCAGTGACACATCAGGTCCCAGTGGGAGGGCATTCCTGCAATACATCCTGGGATTGATCATAAATACGGAGGGGACATGTGACAGGGCGTCTTTGGCAGGGAAGCAGTGTCCCAGGAGGAGGCAGATGGCTGGTCTCTCTTACTGCAGTGTGAGAGGAAGGTGGTCTTAGGCAGTCAGCCTAGTGAACCAGGTGTGGAGCTCAGCTGCAGATGATCCAGAGTGCTGACGGTAGAGCTGCTGGCAGAGTCTCCGGAGAAAAACAGTGCCTGTGAGTACCTGGAGATTTGCCTAGGGGTCTGCCTAGGAAGGGGGACCACTCCAGTGAAGTCAGGGGATCAAGGAGCTAGCTCACACAGAGACTATTACAGGAAGGGGGGTGACGGATAGATAACCCTGAAGAATAGGGACAAGGGGGTGCCAGGAAGGACACTGAAGAGTGTTCTGCAGTACAGTACAGTTTACCTCAATAGTTCGTTAACTACTTCTTCACTGCTACTGAAAGGGCGAAGCAGCGGCCTTACCGCATTCAGCAATATTCAGTTGTCCCAGCAGATTTTGCATAGTTATATAAGTTGAAGTATCCAACTCATTCCCTTTTTCTACCTAAGTTCTCAATAAAAACACAAAACCCAAAGCTACTAGACTGTTTCCTGACTGAGCCAAAACACTTGGGAAAAAGTTAAACTGTCATGCTGTTGCTAATGGTAACCCAGGGGAACCCGTAACCAGAAGCTCCCAAGGGAGTAGTGCTACATCTACAAAAGTAAAGTTAAGCTGGCCATACAAAACACATATTTCTTATTCAATTCCCTTTAGATCTACCTTTTACCACTTTAACACTGCTCACATTGCTGCTACTGCCGCAATGTGGCTCGTTATCGTCTAGCGACGTAGACCTACGTCGCTGGACTCCGGCCCTTGTGGGCAGCGCGCGTGCGTGCCGCCGGAGGCTCGCCCCTGCTGTTTTCAGTCACAGCGGGAGTCGGGCCAGGGGAGGAGCGGCGGCGATTGCCGCTGCTCTTCCCCGATCGTCTGGGAATCTACTTTGGAGATCCGCCCGCTTGTGTAAACAGAGCGGGCGGATCTCCTCAGTGACAGGCAGGGTCAGATTGCAATGTTCAGCATAGCTGAACATGCGATCTGTCCCTGTGTCACTCAGTCACCTCCCCCCACACACGTTAGTAAGCACCAGGCATACATTAACCCCTCCCTCTCCAATAAAATTAACCCCTTCCCTGCCAGTGTCATTTTTACAGTAACAGTGCATATTTATAGAACTGATTACTGCAGTAATGTCACTGGTACCCCCAAAAGTGTCAAAAATGTCAGTCATGGGTCCAATCTGTCCGCCGCAATGTCGCAGTCCCGCAAAAAAAAAAATCGCAGATCGCCGCCATCACGCGTTAAAAAAAAACACCAAAAATGACAAAAATCTTTCCCTTAGTTAGTAAACGCAATAACTTTTGCGCAAACCAATCAACATATTGTGATTTTTTTACCAAACATAGGCAGCAGAAAACAAATTAGCCAAAAATTTAAAAAAATTTTGATTTTTACATTTTTTTGGGGGGAATTTCATATAAAAAAATGTTAAAAATATTGTCATTTTTTCAAAATAAACGCTCTTTTTTTGTTTATAGCGCAAAAAGTAAAAATCGCACAGGTGATCAAATACCACCAAAAGAAAGCTCTGTTTGTGGGAAAAAAAGGACGTAAATTTCGTTTGGGTACGGTGTCGCACGACCGCGCAATTGTCAGTTAAAGTCGCACAGCGCCGAATCGCAAAAGGTGGCCCAGACGTAAGACCGCAAAATCCTCCGGTGGTAAAGTGGTTAACTAAGTAGTGCAAGGGCCTGCCTGATTGCATACAAATTTAAAGTGTTTAGGTTTGGACTATGTGGCTTTGGTAAATCTAAAGGAAAATTGTACAATAAAATTTTATAATGTATGGCCAACCCTACTCTTTAAATTTTCCGTTTTGCTGAGGAAAAATCGGCATCTTTTTTGCCTAGCAGAGTTTTGTTTTATTAATAAATGTCAGCTGGTAGGTTTGGCACGCTAGTGTCTGAATTGAGCTCTGTCCCAGTTCAAAGCCTACGATAATAAGACTCATTTTTAGTAAAAAAAAATTACAGTTTTGAAAAGAAATGTAAAAAAGGAAAGAGTTACAGCAGGAAGAAATGAAACAATGCTGCACCTTCCAAGGGGTAAGTATAAGTAGGCAAGCAAGCATTATATTAAGGATAATGCGTGATAGGGGTAGTTACTGTATAGCATGATCAATTATGTTTTGTTTTTTAAATGTTTTCAGTCAAGCCATGCATTAAGGCATTAACGGAATCTGATTTTTTAGTTATTGCTAAAACAGGGCAAGCAGAACAGAATTATACATCTGCTTTGTCTGGTCTTGCACACATCTGCTCTCTTATACTGCCCTCTTCTGTGCTCATTTCGCATAGCATCCTTTTTCTCCATATACAGTTGCCATAGATACAGAGTTTTATTAAAAAAATAAAAAAAAAAAAAGAGAGAGAGGCAATTGCACATCAAGCTCAAACCTGGCTAGGGGAAAACCGAAAAATAAAGTAAATGACTGTACAACATGTGTTCAAGAAAGAAAACTTTGTGGACAACTTATTGAATCAATGAACCCCTGGGGCACGCACACGGAAGTATCCATGATCGATGGGTCCACAGGACCCTGTGCATCACGGATCATGGTAAAGGGCCAATGACAGTAGCCCTTTATCACGTGATCGCTCTGTCAAATGATGGATTGTCAACAAACCAGCGCATGTCCGGTTCAGTTCTCTCCTCTCCTCACACGTTGTACACACCGTTTGGTACAGCATGCAAAGAGAGGAGAGAGACTGCAGCACTGCTCACCCCTACCTCATTCATGCTTCAATCGTGCCTCAATCATGCCTCAATCATGCCCATCTGTTCCTCAATCATGCCAATCTGTGCCTCAATCATGCCCATCCATGCCTAAGTCATGCTCATCCATGCCTCAATCATGCCCATCCATGAACCAATCATGCCCATCTATGCCTCAGTCTGTGCCTCTTCTGTGCCTCAATCATGCCCATCCATGCCTCAATCATGCCCATCCGTGCCTCAATCATGCCCATCCATGCCTCAATCATGCCTTATTCATAGCCAACCCGTGCCACATCCATGCCTCATTTGTGCCCACCCATGCCTCATTTATGTCTACCCAAGCCACATCAGTGCTCATCCATGGCTCATCCGTGCCACATCCGTGCTCATCCACGCCACATCCATGCCACATCAGTGCCCATCCGTGCCACATTAATGCCACATCGGTGCTCATTCATACCACATCCATGCCACGTCAGTGCTCATCCATGCAACATCCATGCCACATCAGTGCTCATCCATGCCACATCCATGCCACATCAGTGCCATATCTATGCCACATCTGTGCCACAACAGTGCTCATCTGTGCCCCATCCATACCACATCAGTGCTAATCCATGCCACAACAGTGCTCATCTGTGTCACATCCATACCACATCAGTGCTCATCCGTGCCACATCCATACCACATCAGTGCTCATCTGTACCACATCCATGCCAAATCAGTGCTCATCAGTGCTTATCAGTGCCCTACAGTGCCTCACAAATGTGTAACGGGTACTCAGGAAAATAGATTTGTAATTATATGTCCCTAGAGCACCTGACGGTGCTCCCTGCATGTTGGGCCCCTGTATGTGGCAAGGCTGTGTAAAAGTCTCATACATGCCGTATTGCCATACTCAGTAGCAGAATGTATTTTGGGGTGTCATTTTTGCTATGTACATGTTATGTGTTAGAAATATCTTATAAATGGACAACTTTGTGTAAAAAAAAAATGCATTTTCATTTTCTTTGCTTTTTTCTTGTGGAAAAAAAATGACATGTTCAAAAGACTCATTATGCCTCATAAAATATACATGGGGTATTTGCTTTCCAAAATGGGGACATTTTGTGGGTGTTTCCATTGTCCTGGTGCTCCAGGGCCTTCGAAAGTGTGATAGGTTGTCAGGAAATAATATGTGTAATTTATGCTCCTAGAATGCCTGGAGGTGCTACTTGGATGTTGGGCCTCTGTATGTGGCCAGGCTGTGTAAAAGTCTCACACGTCGTATCACCATACTCAGAAGGAGTAGCAACATGTATTTTGGGGTGTAGTTGCAAGTATGTCTATACAGTGTGTGAGAAATAACTTCTAAATGTTTTTGCAGGACAATTTCATGGGTCAGATGGTGAATGCACCAACAAGAAACAATGTGTTATTAGACCTATTGATTGTGAATAATGCAGACCTGATCGAGGATGTAGAAATATGGGGCAACTTAGGAAACAGTGACCATAGGTCAATTAGTTTCAGTATAAATCACAGAAATGGGAAACGCAAGCAGGGCTGTGGAGTCGGTAGATAAATGTTCCGACTCCAACTCCTCCGTTTTTTGTACTACCGACTCCGGCTCCCCGACTCCGACTCCTCTGTATTAATATGTATTAATCTTTCGACACTGACTTGGGTGGGTGGCATTGCAGTAACTATTCTGGCCACATCACTAACTATCTCTGGATAAACAAGGATGGCTTCTTCAACTAACAAGATTTCATTTTCCAGCAAAAGACTCTCTCTTTTTATCATTGAAGATGCAATGCCCTCAGCTATTAACCCTCCATTTTTGTTCAGGCGATATAACAGGCTCTTCCATTCCAAGAGGAATTTACCCGGGGTTAGATCGTCACATTGCAACCTCTTGGTGACACTAAAGGGGTGAGAAAGAAGGTTCTCCAGCTCTTTTGTTTGTGTCCTAGGGCTTTCAGTTAATGCAAGATTTTCATTGTCCATTTCTTCTATGAAGTCTAAGTTCAAGCAAATGCTTCACCATTAAATAAGTGCTTCCCCAGCCACTTGTTTAAACAAAATGGCTCCTTTTCCTGCACATCTTTTCAAAATTGCATCTGTTTTCGGGGCCCTGGCTGCAACAGTTACTTGCCGTAATTTGCCAATTAGTGTAGCTGCATGGCGATCTTTTTATCCATCTCTTATGGCAAGTTGCAGTGTAGGAACAGCACATCGCATATGATGAATAGTAGCAAGCTTCAATGCTTCTTCAACAAAGTTGTCTAAAAAAAAATGTCAGCATTCTCTTCAGTTTCTAAACTTTCTCCAATATGGGTGGCACAGTGGTGTAGTGGTTAGCACTTTCACCTAGCAGCAAGAGGGTCACTGGTTCAAATCCCAACCACAACACTACCTGCCTGGAGTTTGCATGTTCTCCCTGTGCCTGCGTGGGTTTCCTCTGGGTACTCTGGTTTCCTCCCACACTCCAAAGACATGCTGGTAGGTTAATTGGATCCTGTATAAAATTGGCCCTACTATGTATGTATGAATGTGAGTTAGGGACCTTAGATTGTAAGCTCCTTGAGGGCAGGGACTGATGTGAATGTGCAATGTATATGTAAAGCGCTGCGAAAATTGACAGCGCTATATAAGAACCTGAAATAATAATAATACTTGCAGAGCTGTCTTCCTCTAACTCTAATATCTGTTTGTTACCTTCTTCATCTGCGTTCATCTTCTCAATTGTGCTCAACATGTTAGAAGCGTTATCTGTCACAACACATAAAATCTGTTCCTTTGTAATTTCGAAATCTTCTAGAACACTCTCCACTAACTTCTGAAGGTAATCACTGGTGTGATGTGCCTGAGTGTCCTTTAATCCGAGGGTCCGTGTTATTGTTTTGTTGTTTTCATCCACAAATCTAACATTAATAGCAAAATAATTGACTCCCTGACGTGTGCATGCATCCATTTTAAGGAAGACAAAACGTCCTTTCAGAACTTTCTGTAGTTCTTCCTTTTTACATATGGCCTCCTCAATTATAAGTTTCCTTATACTCAGGGCCGGTTTTAGATAAAGTGTGGCCCTGGGCAAACCTAAAAGTGGGGCCCCAAATTTTTTTATATTCTACCAAAAATATAGCCGCATTTAATCAAATTTAGCCAAATAAAACATACAACTACATGAAAATATGCTTTAATTAAATAACATTAAATAGAATAAATAAGAAATCAAGTGAGCTTTGCACACCTTCACAAATCAGATCACCGTAATTCCTGCACCTTCACGCCTCAGACCACCCCAATTTCTGCACCTTCACACCTCAGACCACCCCAATTTCTGCACCTTCACGCCTCAGACCACCCCAATTTCTGCACCTTCACACCTCAGACCACCCCAATTCCTGCACCTTCACACCTCAGGCCACCCCAATTTCTGCACCTTCACACCTCAGGTCACCCCAATTTCTGCACCTTCACACCTCAGACCTCCCCAATTCCTGCACCTTCACACCTCAGATCAGCCCCTGGTAGGCTGGCACTGGCAGCAAATATTTTATTCAAATCAGGATTTCTTCAGCAAATAGGCTGGCATCAGAGTCAGACAATTACCAAAACCAATGTCATCATGACACATGATCAAAAAATGAGGAAAAATAAGGATTTCTTCTGCAAATAGCCTGGCAGTGACATCATCAGATCAGACAAGGCACTGGCAGGCATTGTACTAGACTAGTACTATGCCTGGCTGCCAGTGCCAGGCCAGCCTATTTGCAAAATAAATTCTGATTTGAATTAAATTGTTGCTGCCAGTGCCAGTATATTTGCAGAAGAAATCCTGATTTCTTTGAATAAAATTGTTGCTGCCAGTGCCAGCCCAGCCTATCTGCAAAATAAATCCCTAAGTAGAAGTCACTCCTCTCTCCAGTCCTCCACTTACCTTGGGTGTGCTGTGCGGTGTGGCTGCAGAGTGTTCCCGCTGGACATAGTACAGGAGATGGTCAGAGACTGCAAACATGATACAAGAGATGGTCAGAGACTATGGACCTGATACAAGAGATGGTCAGAGACTGAGGACATGATACACGAGATGGTCAGAGACTGAGGACATGATACACGAGATGGTCAGAGACTGAGGACATGATACACGAGATGGTCAGACTGAGGACATGATACACGAGATGGTCAGAGACTGAGGACATGATACACGAGATGGTCAGAGACTGAGGACATGATACACGAGATGGTCAGAGACTGAGGACATGATACACGAGATGGTCAGAGACTGAGGACATGATACACGAGATGGTCAGAGACTGAGGACATGATACACGAGATGGTCAGAGACTGAGGACATGATACAGGAGATGGTCAGAGACTGAGGACATGATACAGGAGATGGTCAGAGACTGAGGATATGATACAGGAGATGGTCAGAGACTGAGGACATGATACAGGAGATGGTCAGAGACTGAGGACATGATACAGGAGATGGTCAGAGACTGAGGACACGATACAGGAGATGGTCAGAGACTGAGGACACGATACAGGAGATGGTCAGAGACTGAGGACACGATACAGGAGATGGTCAGAGACTGAGGACACTATACAAGAGATGGTCAGAGACTGAGGGCACGATACAGGAGATGGTCAGAGACTGAGGGCACGATACAGGAGATGGTCAGAGACTGAGGGCACGATACAGGAGATGGTCAGAGACTGAGGGCACGATACAGGAGATGGTCAGAGACTGAGGGCATGATACAGGAGATGGTCAGAGACTGAGGGCATGATACAGGAGATGGTCAGAGACTGAAGGCATGATACAGGAGACGGTCAGAGACTGAGGACATGATACAGGAGATGGTCAGAGACTGAGGACATGATACAGGAGATGGTCAGAGACTGAGGGCATGATACAGGAGATGGTCAGAGACTGAGGGCATGATACAGGAGATGGTCAGAGACTGAGGGCATGATACAGGAGATGGTCAGAGACTGAGGGCATGATACAGGAGATGGTCAGAGACTGAGGGCATGATACAGGAGATGGTCAGAGACTGAGGGCATGATACAGGAGATGGTCAGAGACTGAGGACATGATACAGGAGATGGTCAGAGACTGAGGACATGATACAGGAGATGGTCAGAGACTGAGGGCATGATACAGGAGATGGTCAGAGACTGAGGGCATGATACAGGAGATGGTCAGAGACTGAGGGCATGATACAGGAGATGGTCAGAGACTGAGGGCATGATACAGGAGATGGTCAGAGACTGAGGGCATGATACAAGAGATGGTCAGAGACTACAGACATGATACAGTAGATGGTCAGAGAGTGCAGACGTGATACAGTAGATGTTCAGAGAGTGCAGACGTGATACAAGAGATGGTCAGAGATTGCAGACGTGATACAGGAGATGGTCAGAGACTGCAGACATGATACAAGAGATGGTCAGAGACTGCAGACATAGTACAGGAGATGGTCCAGAGACTGCGGATGTGATACAAGAGAAGGTCAGAGACTGCAGACATGATAGAAGATAGAAGGACACTAGGGGGGCTGGAGAGCACAGGGAAAGCAGATAGCACTGGAGGAGCTGAAGGGCAAGGGGGCGGGGAACTGGAGAGAATTAAGGGGGGGGGTTTGGAAAGCATTGCAGGGGGGTTGGAAGGCGCAGGGTGTGGATGGCACTGGGGGGGAGGGGGTGGTGGGCAGGGAAAACCAGGGGGATGGAAAGCATGGGGGGGGGGTGGTGGGTAGGGAAAACCAGGGGGATGGAAAGCATGGGGGGGGGGACTGGATGGCACTTAAGGGGGAGCCAGGGAGCACAGGGGGGTGGAGAGCACTGGGGGAGCCAGAGAGCATAGGGGGAGATGAAAAGCACTGTGGGGACTTGAAGAGCACGGGGGGGCTAAAGAGTACAGGGGGTTTAAGAGCACTGGGGGAGGGGGGCTAAGATCACTGGGGGGGCTAAGATCACTGGGAAGGGGGGCTACGATCACTGGGGAGGGGGGCTACGATCACTGGGGAGGGGGGCTACGATCACTGGGGATGGGGGCTACGATCACTGGGGAGGGGGGGCTACGATCACTGGGAAGGGGGGCTACGATCACTGGGGAGGGGGGCTACGATCACTGGGGAGGGGGGGCTACGATCACTGGAGAGGGGGGGCTACGATCACTGGGGAGGGGGGCTACGATCACTGGGGATGGGGGCTACGATCACTGGGGAGGGGGGCTACGATCACTGGGGAGGGGGGCTACGATCACTGGGGAGGGGGGGCTACGATCACTGGGGAGGGGGGCTACGATCACTGGGGAGGGGGGGCTACGATCGGGGGGCTACGATCACTGGGGAGGGGGGGCTACGATCACTGGAGAGGGGGGCTACGATCACTGGAGAGGGGGGCTACAATCACTGGGGGGGGGCTAAGAACACAACACTGGGGGGGGCTAAGATCACGGGGGGGGGGCTAAGATCACTGGGGGGGGCAGTCAAAGAAGTTGAATAGGAGGGGGATGGGACAGCTCAGCTGCATATAGAGAAATTGATATTTCCATATCTCTCCTGCAGCCGCAGAATGCCTGCAGAAGGGAGGAGAAGAATCCATCCATTCAGCGGCATAAGGAGACATCAAATCCTCTCTATATGCAGCCGAGCCGAGCCGCCCCACCCCCCTCCTATTCAGCACAGGCTGCAGTGGCAGTCACTTACCTTCTCTCCCCGCAGCCGCCCCCCCGCGAGCAGCCCGAAGTCGGGCTGAAGGAGCTCCCATCTACAGTGGCTGCCTTCAGTGATCATCGGCGGCCGCGCGGGAAGGAACACACAGACACACACTGACTACTTGACTTCCGGACCGGCTCCGCGGCCAATCAGCCTTCTGCTAAGGGGGGGGGGGTGTGACCCACACCCCCCCTGAACAGAAGGCTGATTGGCCGCGGAGCCGGTATAGCTGGCAAGTACACCGGCCGGCGGCCGCCCGCAGTGAGGGAATGTCTTCTAGTGTCTCAGTCTGTGAGTGAGTCTGATGACTCTGAGCGCCGCGGCCCACCGGGACACTGCCCGATCCGGCCCTGGCTGACAGTGACACGGGGCCCCTGGACATTCGGGGCCCTGGGCATTTGCCCAGTTTGCCCCCCCCCCTAACGCCGGCCCTGCTTATACTAAGGCATTAATTATAACTTTTTGTGAATTGGGACATTTAAACTTGCTTTTTTTTTAATTCCAAGTAGGAGTCAGAGTCGGTGCATTGTTTGCCGACTCCGACTCCAGGTACCCAAAATTCTGCCGACTCCGACTCCACAGCCCTGGTTTTTTGTATTGTATTTGTTCTTTGGGGTGTTTTGGAACACAGGTGCGTTCCATCTTGCGGCCCTGGCTCTTCCTGTGTCCCAGCGCAACTTCCGGGTCATTGATGTGTGTCTGGGGGCGGCGCAGTGGAATAGCTGATAGCTGATCTCGCACATGCGCACGAATGCTGTCAGTCACGGGGGGGGGGGGGGCGTTGACATCATCATCTGGCGGCAGATTTAAACTGCTGTCAGAGCGGATCACATTGGGATTGTACTGCAGGCATATGCGGCGGCTTCCCTGTGTCTAATCGGTCTCTGCTAGTGGTAAGCTTAATCTTGCTGGATGTCTTTGTGCAGTCTGATGTGTGCAGCACTTCCTTATACTTGTGTTTATTGCAGTCTTCCTGTTAGAGCAGTATGGATACTTCACCGCCCCCCAGTGGCCAACCCTTACTCTACAGGTAAGAGTGGCTCTTTTTACCTATCCCTGTACGGTTTGGGTTTAGGGCAGTATGGGTAATCCTTCCCTTTCTCTTAGCCCTTCTAGGTCTGATAAACAATCTAAAGCACGTGAAGATAAGGACCTTCCCAGGTCACAACGTCCTCACACATCTCCAGAACAGACAATATTCCAGAAGTGCTAGCTCTAAACAATGATATCCACTTTGGCTCTCACACCTGTTTACTCCTTATGGACCAGAGCAATTTTAACATTTCTGCTATGAGCCTGTTTATTCGGCAATAATTTTGTCATTACTGAAGATAACAACATAATACATATATTATTTTTGTAAGGTCATACAAGGCTTTCTTTTTGTGAATATTGTCCTGCAACAATAATTTATTTTCCCAATCTTTAGACAGATTAAACCTAATCAAACTAAACAAAAGGCACTTTTTCTTATTTTGAGCAGTGTTAGCTTAAAAATGAATAGTGTTACTGCACATAAAAAGTGAGCATTTATTCTGTAATTTGTCCTGTTTAAAACAACACTAAATGTATCATTTTGGTACAAAGCAATTGCAAAGGTATTTACAAATGAAGTAAAGTAGGTTTTTTTTCAATTCTGCGCTTTTTTCAGTGTAATATGTGTAATAATATGTAAGAAGTGTAAAAATATTAATGAACAAAGCAAAGAAAAAACTGAAAAAAGTTTAAATATTAGTTAATAAACTAGAAAAATAAAATCATCAGGAGAATAAGGAGTTATTTAGAGCCGATTACAGTAAACTAAGGGTTAATAAGGGGTTCAACAGAGGAAAATTTCATTAAAAAAAAAACAAAAAACTTTTATTTTACTTGTCAGGTTGCTTTACATTGTTTTAAATTTAGTTTTTAGATTTTTTTTTTTAAATAACAAACACGTTATACTTATCTGCTCTGTTCAAGGATTTTGCACAGAGCAGCCCCGATCCCCCTTTTCTAGGGTGCCCTGGCGGCGCTCCTAGCTCCTCCTCTTCGTTAGGTGCCCCCACAGAGAGCCACTTTCCATGGGGGAACCCGTGCGGGCACGCTCACGAGTCCCGCTGCTGCCTTCATTGACACAGACAGCGGGACTCGGCGATGTCTGTGCGTTGCAAATTCAACCATATAAATTGTATGGCTGAATTCGCATTGCACCAAAGTCGCACAGGAGCCTTTTTTTGGTCCACACCAGAATCGGATTGCATGGGTATTTAAACCTATGCAATCCGATTCCTGTCTGAACTGACAGCTCGCACTGCGATATGCAAACTGATCTGGGGACGTCGTTAACTTTGTATTGACACCCCAAGTGATTTGCATATGGCAGTGTGAACTGCCTGCGTGTCTAGTGCGATGCGGGAACCCGCAGTGGATTCTCAGGTTTCCCGCATCGCATATGTGTGAACTGGCACTGAGACAGCGGCTGGAGCCGCTGGGCTCGTGCTCATCGCTGGAACATTCAGGTTTAGGTAAGAACAGTGGCGGCCTGTGCATAGGGGGCGCCAGGGTGCCGCCCCCCCCCCTAAAAAAAAAAAGAAAAAAAAAAAAAAAAAAAAAAAGATTACAAAACGTACAATAAAGTTTAAAAAAAATCGCGTTTGCCGGCCTATGTGGTGGCTATGGGGGGGGGGGGGTGGGGTTTACGACCCAGCAGAGGTGCCGATTGGCTGCCTTCTGGGACGTAACCTGGGTGCAGGTCATAGCGCTAGGACACCCCCACTTTCGTGATATCCTGGCTGTGATTGGTCCAGTCTCCAGCCTGGACCAATCATCATCCAGGACATCCGATTGCTGACCCAGCTGACGTCGCAATGGGGACGGTGCCGGTGCGTGCGTTAGTCACGCACCGTCACCGACCGATCTCCTTCCCGCCGCCCGGACCGGGAAGACCCAGAGAGCCCGCCGCCGTCAAAGAAGACTGAAGAGGACGAGACGTGCAGCGCCGCGGACGGTTCCCGGAATCCTGCCGCCGTCAGAAGAAGAGGACTCGAGGAGAGGAGCAGCGCTGTGGACGTCTCGCAGGCAGCCCAGGAGGAGAGCAGGTAAGTGATTGAAGCCGACCTGTGACCTCACCTGTGCCATGCCTATACCATCACCTGTGCCATGCCTATACCATCACCTGTGCCATGCCTATACCATCACCTGTGCCATGCCTATACCATCACCTGTGCCATGCCTGTACCATCACCTGTGCCATGCCTGTACCATCACCTGTGCCATGCCTATACCATCACCTGTGCCATGCCTGTACCATCACCTGTGCCATGCCTGTACCATCACCTGTGCCATGCCTATACCATCACCTGTCCCATGCCTATACCATCACCTGTGCCATGCCTGTACCATGACCTCAAAGTCACGCAATTTTTTTACCGCTTTTTTTGCCGCGAAGCAATACCTATTACATTTTTCTTTTTGTTGCGCCCCCCCAAAAATTTTGAGCACCAGCCGCCACTGGGTAAGAATAAGGGGGGATCTGGGGGACAGCTGCAACCAAGAAAGTTTTTTACCTTAAAGCGGAGTTCCACCCTAAAAATGAAGTTCTCACCATCCGCTAGCTTAAAAACACCTGAAAAAGAATTGGATAATTAAATTTTTTTTTGGTTTCACTTACCTTGTTTTTAATGAAAATATTTTTACCTTCCTTCCTCTTCCTCCCTCTGCGGACACGCCCTCCAACGTCACTTCCTCCTTGTATCGACTCCTGGAAGATGAGCGTCATCAATCCCAGAAGTCAATGCGCCTGCACCGGTGTCACTCATCACTTCCGCTGCAGGCACATCATTCCCTGCTGAACAGCTTCTGGGCATGCCCAGAAGCTGTTCAGAGATGACGTGCCTGCCCCGGAAGTGACGAGCAGGGCATTCTGGGACTCCGATGTCACCGAAGAGGACACGAAGAGTGACGCTCCGGCTTCAGCTGCCCACACCTGAGATGGCAGCGCTGGACAAGACATTTTCAAGGTAAGTATTTCTTCTTACAGGTAAGTGAAACAGGGGACAGTTCAGAGGCTATTGTTGCTTAAATGCACTAGCCCTGACTTTCCCGGGGGTATTTTTAGCCCAAAAAATGTTTTTGCCCTAAACTCCGCTTTAATACATAGAATGAGATTTACAACTCCTTTAACTGGCTTCATCTGCAGATCATAGTTCATCCCTTTGATCTGTAGATGAAAAAACAGAAAGTTACAAAACAAAACCATATTTCATTGAGAGCCGGTTCACACTGGGGTGACTTGTCAGGCGACCTGGTCGCCTGACAAGTCGTCGCGGGTCGCCTGCCATAGATTAGCACAGGACCCGTTCTAATAGGAGCGACTCAAGTCCCTCCGACTTAGAAAAAAGGTTCTGAGCTACTTTGGGGCGACCTGGAGCGACCTGCGTTGACTTCAATGATATGAAGTCCGTGCATGCCACTCCGAGGTTGCGGTGCGAGCTGCGCACCGCAACTTCACAGGTCGCCCGGCAAAGTCGGGTCGCGCCTATGTGAACCGGCTCTCAAGCTTTCTGTATTCCCAGCTGAGCAAAGTCGTTTATAAACATTGCCAGATTCCTTTTTTTTTTTTTTACAGCCCCTGCTGCCCGGACCTTCTCTGTGTACTCAGCAATGCAGCTGTGATTAAACAGAGCTGAATTGACGCATACTGGGACAGAGGGGATCCTGGCAGCAGGGCAGAAGGACTGGAAGTACTAGATACGCCTTGTGTACAATGATGATTAAATTTTTTGGGCGTGTCTAGTACACCCAGAGTCTGCAACTGGATATTATCATTGTTTTTGTTTTTTTGTAACTCTTTATGACATTTTTTTTTCTGTTGAAAAACCAATAAAAAATAATTGAAACAGAATGGGGGTGGGAGTAGATTTAGCCTTAGGCCGGCCATACACAGTTCAAATCTCGGCCGGTTCCATCTGATTTCCTAAGAGAATAAAATGCAATGTTTAGTTAGTTTGAAAATAGTGTTACTGCACCTAAAAAGTGCACTTTTTATGCTGTAATTTGTCTTTTGTCGACCGCTCCAAGTACATATACTGCCGGGCGGCAGCTCCTGTGCGCAGAATGACATACCTGTATGTCATTCTGCTTTTTTGGGTCTTGGTTGCACGCTGGTGGCGACCCGTTTCCGCTGCTATTGGGGGGAGCCAATTAGCAGGTATGGCAAACTCAATGTCCGCTGGCACCCGGGGGTCAGCCGGGACACAGGCAAAATGGCGATATGTCTATGTAAACAAGGCAGATCACCATTCTGTGACAAGGGAAGGCTGTGATCCTGTGTTCCTACAAAGCAGGAACATGGATCTCTGCCTTCCCACAGTAATACCACCCCCCCTACAGTTAGCAAGAACTCCCTAGGAGCACATTTAACGCTTTGATCGCCCCTGATGTTAACCAGTGCATATTTTTAGCACTGATTATTGTAATAATGTCACTGGTCCCAAAAAAGTGTCATTACCAGTAAAAAAGTTAAAAAAAAAAATTCCATAAATCTATCCCATAGTTTGTAAAGTGGATGCTATAACTTTTGCACAAACCAATCAATATACACTTAAAGGGATTTCTTTTACCAAAAATATGTAGCAGAATACATATTGGCCTAAATTGATGAAGAAATTCAATTTTTTTACATTTTTTAGATATGTTTTATAGCAGAAAGTAAGAAATATTGTTTTTTTGTTTTTTTTTTTTCCTTACAATTATCCATCTTTTTTTGTTTATTTATAGCACAAAAAATAAAAAGGTGATGGTGATCAAATAACACCAAATGTACACCCAGATTTTCCTCACCCCCTCTCACTTCACAGCCCACATTTACTTCACCCCTATCACTGCACACCTCTTATTTACCTTACCCCTGTTACTACACAGCCAGTTTTCCCTCACCCATCTCATTCCACAAGCAAGTACATGTAATATACATTGTGCTAGTGGCCTGTGGGGACCTATTTTTATTTACATAGTTGTATTTATGTTGTAATTCGTTTAATTCACCACTAGATGTCCACACACATCCTTGTTTCTTTAGTGTAGAAAGTCTAGGTTCACATATGTGTGAGTCAGGAACACGTGTATAATTGAGTGCGTTCCCAACTCGCAGGCAAAATGCACTGCTATTTAGCTGACACGCTGGGGGGGGGTCTGTTTTCATCCGATCTCCCATAGAGGAGAACGGGGATCTGACACCTCCTAGAATAAAATATAAAAGTTTTTGATCTGGTGCCAGAAAAATCTATGGCTGTTAGTTGTATGCTTGAAGGTATGAATGCTGCTGATAGACTGCAAATGTGGCAATAAGTGAGAATGAAAAAATCAGCGCAAAAAAACTCTATCTATTTTGTATATTAATTTAAATATACATTTTTGTATACTAGATATATACTTGAGATAGAATGAGTATTCAATAGCAATATTTTTAGCACATCTCACTTTATTACAGTCACAATATTTTGAGTAATATATAATTTTCAGAGCACTTATTAGATAGAGCAGGGCTTCCCAGACTTTTTTGGGCCGAGACCCACTTCTGAATACAGTTATTTTTCGGGACCCACTTGCTTGTAATTGAATATTGTAAAGCGCTATGGAATGTGTTGGCGCTATATAAATGCGAATTTTAATAATAATAATGCATATTTTAAAGGGAGGAGGATGTTAAATTAAAAATATCAATTTACTACTTTGAAATTTATTTTTGAATATACTTAATATTTAAATAAATATAAGGCTATATAGCACTCACCCTCCTTCCTCTCCCAGTGGTCCATAGTGAAGGTGAAGCCCCTGTTTGCCCTCTCCAGGGCCCAGCACACCTCACCCAGAGTCTCCATGATGAGGAGCTCTATGCTGGTCTTGGTGTCCTGGCTCTTCTCCTTCAGATCCTCTACTGGGGTCACAGAAGCTGCCATGAACTCCTGACACCGCCAGGCCACCTGGTCCTCCTATGACACCAAGGCTGCTGTCTCTGTCCGCTATAGCTGAGAGAATCCCACCGCCAGTCTAGCCACCACCGCTGCTGCCAGCAGGACCGAGGAGCTGGCTCTGCACTCCATGAACATATCCTACATAACAGCCCACATACGTACTCACTGATGCAAGTATCCTCCTCGTGGGAAATGCAGACCAGCCGGCGTAAACTGCATGGGCGGGGTCCTGAATCCATCGCAATTTGACTGTTCTGGCTCTATGTAATTTGTACAGGCTCGCACAGCACAATTTAAGCAGGCCAGCTCTCAGTGATTTCCGGCTCATCGCGACCCACTCAAATGCAGCTTGCGACCCACCAGTGGGTCCCGACCCACAGTTTGGGAACTCCTGAGATAGAGGATTTTTGCACTGATTTTTTTGTTCTAACTTATCTGACAGCTCCATCTCTGCAAAGTAAGCAGAGACGGACCTGTCATCCGCCTGCTCAGCGGGGATCGGCAGGTCGATCCCCGCTGAGCAAAAGAGAGTCCGCCGGGTGGAAAGCCTGTGTGAAAGGACCCTAATGAGAGAGGTTTTTTTTTCTATAGTCTAGGTTTAATGACACTTTTTAAGCAAGACAATATAAAAAATATGCAATGATTGGCTAATCCTTGCTAAAATAGCAGGGAGAAAGCATGGTAGGGTTTTTAACCAGTTCTGGACCGGAAGAATTTGCCCCCTTGATGACCAGGCCATTTTTTTGCCATTCGGCACTGCGTTACTTTAACAGACAAGTGCACGGTCATGAGACACTGTACCCAAATAAAATTGATGTCCTTTTTTCCCCACAAATAGAGCTTTCTTTTGGTGATATTTGATCACCTGTGCAATTTTTATTTTTTGCACTATAAACAAAAAAAAGAGTGACAAAAAAAACAAAACAATATTTCTCTTACGTCCTCCGACAGTCGCCGCCTCCTCTAAGTCATCACTATTGGGTATTGACTCTTCCGCTCCGCAGGAGTAGCTAGGCATAAGACTTAGTCAAAAGAACAAAGGCATTTGCATATATACACCCATGGGGGCTGTCCCACTGGTCAATACCCCCCCTGCAGTGACCACTCCCAACTCAGTTTCTTTCTGCCTAGTGTCAGGAGTAGTTAGGCTTCCCTGTGCTGGGGCTCCAGTCTCAGCCTTTCTAATCTTTTTTATTTTGATTTTCTTTGAAAATGTCAGTTTTTTCTTTGTTTTACTAGCTGTTTATTTTGTCAGCTTTAGTTTAGTCGATTCTTCGGATGAAGATGGATTCATGCGGAGCTGGGATTCGGACTGACCGCCCTGGTTCTCCAGGGCAGAGGGTCAGAGGGACCCCCAGCCCGCCATCGAGTGTTCAGCCATGGTTCGTCCTGGCATTATGAACGACCCATCCCTGCTCGCAGCAGGGATGCAGCCGTGAGGTGGCTACCTCACTGGACACATCTGCGGTGCTGCAGTGTAATGTCCCTGGCTAACAGCATTCCCTGTCAGATGAGGACAGCGGCTTTACGTTCTGAGAGGCACCCCACGCCATCTGGTACAGGTAAGTACTTCTGTGTGGGGCCTCTGTGTGGGGTGGCAGTCCTGTGTTGCTGTGTGTCCCCCATGTCTGTGCCGGTGTGGGCCTCCCTGTTTGTGATCCCTGTGGGTTTGTTTGTACATACACTGCGATGGTGCTGTGTGTTTGGGGGAGCCCCTTTCCCTGTGTCACTTAGGTGTTTCACTGGGGGTGCAGGTGATGTGTGTGGCGGCCGCAGCGGGGTAAAAACCGCGCGGTCTGCCATCTTTACTTTGGGCAAGCATGTTGGCTTCACTGTGGGCTGTGTTACATGCTGTTTTGGCGCCATCTTGCGTGTGGCAGAACGATCGTTCCGCACATGTTCGGCGGCCATTTTCCCGAAGTCTCCCATTCAGTTCTATGGGCAGCCATTTTCCCTGAGTCCCTTGCAGCTTATAGTTCAGCCTCTTCTGACCTCACTTCCTTTTCCTCTGAAGCAGCGACCTAGGTGGTAACATTCTGTGGGCTCTGCAGACTGTCTCTTCCATAACCTTCTATTTTGTCATTTCTGGCTCAGTTTTTTTCTCCTATTGGGGGTCTTTGTCACTGTAACATAGCGGTGGGCTGCGCACTCCGCAGCGGTGTTAAAGGGACAGTTCACTTTTTTATTGCACTGTTATTTTTCACCTTGGGCAATGGATTCTCAGGACAACAAATTCCCTCCAGCCCTGGTGGGGGACCCCAGTCCTGCTGTGGCCCCTGTTATACCTGATTTGGCCGCTGTAGTGGCGTCCTTAGTGTCCAAAATGGAGGTGCTTATGGCTGAACGTGCTGCTAGGAAGAGGCCCAGATTATCTCTCTCCTCTAAATCAGATGGTGATATGGCTGCTGCTGCTGCGGGCGTGCCCTTTTTAGGGTCTCGCTCATCCTTAGACCCACTGGGGTCTGAGGGGGAGGCGGAGGTGGAGGGGGTTGATGATTCTCCCCGGGGTCGCCTGAAGAACGCGCGACCATGGATGAATTGATTGTTTTTGTGAAGGAAACACTACATTTGGAGGATGAGCCCAGTCCTCCGGGCATTGTGTCCTCTTTTGGGACACGCAGGACCCGCAAGTCGGCGCAGGTTTTTCCCTGCCCCGCTGAGTTTCATTACACTGTTAATGAACTGTGGCGCACTTTAAAACGTCCATTCCTGGTTCCTAGTCGGTTTAAATGACTTTATCCCTTTGCACCGGCTACAGAATCGCGATGGTGTGTGCCTCCACAGGTGGATCACACTGTAGCCGTGTTAAACAAGGCTACCTTGATTCCTACTGAGGAGACCCCGGTTTTTCGGGATCCCACAGACAGACGGTTGGAGTCTCTAGCCCGCCATTCCTACACGGTGGCGGGCTCCTTGCTCAAACCTGTTTTCGCGTCCGTCTTGGTGGCTCAGGCGGTGGCTGATTGGACTAAGGTGCTTAGGTGCAACCTCGTGTCTGATTCGGTTCCACCTGCCAGGCTAGCTATGGTGGATCAAATTCACCAAGGAGTCATGTATCTGTGTGATGCGGCCTTAAATGAGGCCCCTTTAGTAGCATGCCTGTCTAGTGTTGCGGTGCTTAACCGTCGCCTGATCTGGCTGAAGAGCTGGTCGGCTGACCAGTCGTCACGGAAAACAGTTGCTGATTTTCCCTATGCTGGTTCTCGTCTTTTTGGCGAGGCGTTGGATACCTTGGTGAAAGGCGTCACGGGGGGCAAGAGCACCTTGCTACCCCAGAACCCGAAAAACAAGTCCTTTTGAGGCAAGCGGGGTTCCTCTTCTCGATCCACTCAGGGGTCCTTTCGTGCCTTTCGGAACCAAACTAAGGGCAAGCCCTTTAAAGGCCAAGGTAGCCAGAAGAAGCCCTGGGCAGGTAAGCAGAAGGGCGGCACTGCCGGCTCGGCTAGCCAATCCGCCTCTGCCTGAAGGGGCGCCCTCACCCGTTTCAGGGGTGGGGGGACGTTTGCGTGGTTTCCTCCAACCTTGGTTGCTCCGCATTCCGGACAGGTGGGTTCAGGAAATCATTTGATCTGGGTACAAGATCGAATTCCTTTCCCGGCCGGCGGAAAGATTTTTTCCCTCAAATCTTCATTTGCCTCCGGGCGTCTACAGGACCTGCATCGGGCAGTGCAGGACCTCCTTGCCCAGCGGGTAATTGTCCCGGTGCCTCATCGGGACAGGTTTCGGGGGTTTTATTCCAATCTGTTCACTGTGCCCAGAAAGGAGGGCAAAGTGCGTGCTATTCTGGACCTGAAAGCACCGAACCGCTTCGTGCGCGTTCGGAAGTTCCGTATGGAATCTCTCCGTTCGGTGGTGGCCTCCCTGAGTCCGGGGGAATTCCTGGCCTCTATAGACCTGAAGGAAACCTACCTACACATCCCCATTTTCGAGGGTCACCAGAGGTACCTTCGGTTCGCAATAGCAGATGACCACTATCAGTTTGTGGCGTTACCTTTCGGTCTCGCTTCGGCTCCAAGGGTCTTTACCAAAGTGCTGGCACTGGTTCTGGGCCTGCTAAGGGCACAGGGCATTGCGGTCTTGGGGTATCTGGACGATCTCCTACTAAGGTCGGGTGTCAGCCAGGACCTACTGCGCGATCTGTCCACCACGGTACAGACGCTTCAGGAGTTCGGATGGACTATCAACGTACAGAAGTCGTCGTTGTCTCCATCGGTTCGTCTTCCCTATCTGGGAATGATCCTGGATTCTGCTCAGGCAAAGGTGTTCTTGCCGGAGGACAAACTCCGGTCCTCGCAGGACGAGATCAGGTCCCTCGGGGACAATCTGTCCTCGTCACTCAGGACCTGCATGCGGTCCCTGGGGTTGATGGTTTCGGCCTTCGAGACGATACCCTTTGCTCAGTTTCACACACGGTCTCTCCAAGCGGAGATTCTGGCCAGGTGGGACAGACTGCCTCAGTCCCTGGATCTGAGTGTCTCATTGAGTCGCCGGACCATAATGGATCTTCTGTGGTGGCTCCAGTCCCCGGCAGGGTCGGAAGGCAAGTCCTTCCGTCCGTTACTGTGGACAGTAATTACCACGGATGCCAGCCTGTCGGGCTGGGATGGAGTCTTGGGCAACCTGTCTGCCCAGGGCACTTGGTCGGATGAGGAATCTTCCCTTCCGATCAATGTGCTGGAATTACGGGCGATCAAGCTCTGTCTCTTCCAGTGGTCGGATCGACTTCGGGGCTGTCCTGTTCGGGTACAGACGGACAATGCTACAGCGGTTGCTTACATTAACCACCAAGGGGGCACCAGAAGTGCCCGGGCGGCCCGGGAGGTGACCGACATTCTGTCTTGGGCCGAGACTCATGTTCCGGCAATTTCAGCAGTTCACATTCCGGGTGTGGAGAATTGGCAGGCCAACTATCTGAGCCGCCAGACCCTGGACCAGGGGGAATGGTCCCTGCACCCGGAGGTCTTCCAAATGCTGTGTGCGAAGTGGGGGTCCCTGGACGTGGATCTGTTCGCATCTCGGCTAAACCAAAAGGTGGAAAGGTTTGTGGCAAGAACGCGCGATCCTCTGGCAGACGCCTCGGATGCGTTGGTGGCCCCTTGGCATCAGTATCGTCTGATGTATGCCTTTCCTCCGATTCAGTTGTTATCCAGGTTCCTCCGCAGGTTAGCCTCGGAACCGCACCTGGTGATTCTGGTGGCGCCGGACTGGCCACGCCGGTCCTGGTACGCTGACATTGTTCACCTGGCAGTGGCGCCTCCGTGGCGCCTGCCAATGCGAGAAGATCTACTGTCTCAGGGACCGATCTTCCATCCTTCTTTACAGTCGCTGGCTTTAATGGCCTGGCTGTTGAGACCCAGGACTTGAGGGACAGGGGTCTCTCCCCTGAGGTCATTCCTACTCTGATCAAGGCTAGGAAGTCCTCATCTGGTAAAATCTATTACCGTACCTGGAAAGCTTATTTCGCCTGGTGTGAGTCCAGGGGGTTCTTCCCTCGTTCTTACTCGGTGTCGAGAGTGTTGGCTTTCCTCCAGTCTGGAGTGGACCAGCGCCTGGTGCTGGCCACGATTAAGGGCCAGGTGTCTGCACTGGCGTTCTTTTTTCAATGCCCTGTGGCGTCTCATTCTTTGATTCGCACCTTCATTCAAGGTGTGCAACATTTGGCTCCTCCCAGGAAGGAGCCTTTACCTCCATGGGACTTGAACTTGGTTCTGTCCGTGTTACAGCGTGTTCCTTTTGAGAACATTCGGGAGATATCGTTGCCTCTGCTGTCCAAGAAGGTTGCCTTTTTAGTGGCGATCACTTCGGCTCGCAGAGTGTCAGAGCTGGCGGCATTGTCTTGCCGCTCTCCTTACTTGGTAATTCACTAGGATAAGGTGGTCTTGCAGCCACGCCCGTCTTTTCTTCCTAAGGTGATCTCTGAGTTCCACCTTAATGAGGACATTGTCCTGCCTTCGCTTTGTACGAAGCTTAAGCATCCCGAGGTTGCTTTGCATTCCTTGGATGTTGTCAGGGCGATCAGGGTTTACCTGTCGTCTACGGAGTTCTTTCAGAAGATGGATTCCCTCTTTGTCCTTCCTGAGGGACCTCGGAAGGGCATGGCTGCGTCTGCAGCAACTATTGCCAAATGGATCAGACCATTGAACAGACTTATGCTTTGAAGGAACGGGTTCCACCCTTCCCTGTTAAGGCACACTCTACCAGATCTGTGAGTGCGTCCTACGCCTATTGGCATCGTGCTTCGGTGACCCAGGTGTGCAAGGCTGCGACCTGGTCGTCGGTGCACACCTTTTCCAAATTCTACAAGGTAGATGTTCTGGCGTCAGCTGATGCCTCCTTTGGCCGTAAAGTTCTCAGTGCGGCAGTGCCATGAAGGACCCTTCTGTTTTTTTGTGGGTCCCTGGCTGTTGGTATTTGTTTTCCTTGGCTGTTGCTCCTGTTGAGCCTTGTTTTTTTCTGTTGCCCAGCAGGTTCCCTTACTGTGCTGGTAAGGTTCCTTTCTCTGATGTGGGTACTGCGTTGCCTTTTCTACGGTTGCGTCTCCCACCCCTCATGTCTACACTGCTTTGGGACATCCCAATAGTGATGACTTAGAGGAGGCGGCGACTGTCGGAGGACGTAAGAGAAAACTGAATTTTTGTAAAATCTTACCTGTAAAATTCCTTTCTCTGAGTCCTCCGACAGTCGCCGCCCCTCTTTTGGGGTTGTGTTCTTATTACCTACTGCTATGCTACCAAACTGAGTTGGGAGTGGTCACTGCAGGGGGGTATTGACCAGTGGGACAGCCCCCATGGGTGTATATATGCAAATGCCTTTGTTCTTCTGACTAAGTCTTATGCCTAGCTACTCCTGCGGAGCGGAAGTCAATACCCAATAGTGATGAATTAGAGGAGGCGGTGACTGTTGGAGGACTCAGAGAAAGGAATTTTACAGGTAAGATTTTACAAAAATTCAGTTTTTTCACTTTCTGCTATATAACATTCCCCAAAAAAATCAAAAATTTTTAACATTTTAGGCCAATTTGTTTTCTGCTACTTATTTTTGGTAAAAAAAAAATCGCAATAAGTGTATTTTGATTGGTCTGCGCAAAAGTTATTGCGTCTACTAACTACGGGAAAGATTTATGTCATTTTTATTGTTTTTTTATTTTTACTAGTAATGGTGGTGATCTGCAATTTTTAGCGGGACTGCGACATTGCGGTGGGCAGATCGGACCCCTAACTGACATTTTTGACACTTTTGGGGGGACCAGTGACATTACTACAGTAATCAGTGCTAAAAAAAATGCACTGATACTGTAATAATGACACTGGCAGGGAAGGGGTTAACACTGTGGGTGATCAAGGGGTTAAGCGGAGTGATTCTAACTGTATGGGGGCGGAGCTTATGGAATGACCATAGAGACCTGTGATCCTATATAGAAGGATCACAGGCACTCTGTGATTACTCCAGAGAGAAGAACGGTCAGCTGTGTTTACAACAGCTGACCGTTCTCTCTTAACGGGGAGCGATAACAGGTGCCAGGCGGCAATCGCAGCCACCTGCCCCTTGCATCGGAGTCCCCGCTGCCACTGTCCTCACCCCCTAGCTGAAGGCGCGCGACCGATGTAGCCCTACGTCGGTTTACACGCAGGAGGGCCAGCCTGCCGCAGTATATCTGTGACGGGCGGTCTGGAAGCGCTTAGGCAAGTAAAAAGCACATAAAAAGGTAAGCTGAAAATATTAAATAATTAGTTATGCTATGTTATTTGAAACATATAACAAATATAAAGTAGATATTATCCCAACGAATGGCAAAAGTGGAAATACAGTTTAAAAGCTAAGCTACTAAACTGAATTTTTCATGCTGCACAGTGATTTAACTACTTGTTAGCAAAGAATTCACCGCAGACTAATGTTAGTGTTTTCTAAACAAGGTGACTGGCAACAAAAATTTAAATTTAAATTAAATAGCGGCAAAAGAGTAAATCTCATGTAAAACATAATATTAGCTCTATATACTATTAATATATTACATAATTCTAAAGTAGAATGATTGACTTTACACACCTGGCTGTGCAAATGATTAGGAAGTGAAAAACAAATGACATATTACCACAAGATGGCAGTATAGGAATTGTAAAGAACTGTGAGTAAACTTAAGCTGAAACTTTAGGAAGGGAAAAAAAAATTGCAAACAGGCAGGCTTTTTATTACAGAAGATACATACTATATCTGCATCAAAGTAATCCTACCTGCCTGTTCTCACTATGCGCTAAGAATTTCATGCATGGGAGTGACGTCATCTTCTCCTTACTTCATATCCAGATGACCCCACAGGACCTTAGGTCTTTCCATTACTGGAAGAACTTGACAGAGTATCCTTACTCCACCAAAACAAACACAAAAAGGCTTAGGCCCCTTTCACACTGTAGAGTCCGTCGGCGCACTCCGTTTTTCTCAGCGGGGGATCGATCCGCCGATCCCCCGCTGAGCAGGCGGATGGTAGCTCTGTCTCCACTCTGTGTGCGGAGACAGAGCTGTCAGGTCCCCGCTGTTCTCTATGGAGGAATTGGATGAGAACGGACCGCCTGTCCGTTGTCATCCTATCCCATCCGATCTGCTGGACAGATGGAAAATAGGGTTTCCATCCGTCCAGATTTGACTGACAGGATCGGATCGGATGGCAGCGGACATGTCTCCACCAGTGGCCGCTGGTGCTCAAAATTTTTTGGGGGGTGCGCAAACAGAAAAATTAGTGACCAGCGTGCCCCCAATCAATGCAGAGTGCCACAGCGTACCCTAAATCAATGCAGAGTGCCACAGCGTACCCTAAATCAATGCAGAGTGCCACAGCGTGCCCCTTCAATGCAGAGTGCCACAGTGTGCCCCCAATCAATGCAGAGTGCCACAGTGTGCCCCCCATCAATGCACAGTGCCACAGTGTGCCCCCCATCAATGCACAGTGCCACAGTTTGCCCCCCCCCCCCCCCATCAATGCACAGTGCCTTTTCTGAAGCCTATTAGAGCCTCTGGCTCTAATCACGTGCTTCAGGGGGAAAAAAAAACCCCATTGAACTCCATGCCTCCGGCGCCCCTGCATGTAGATTAGGGGGCCGGACGCATGGATAGGGGGGCGGTGCCCCTGCGCCCCTAACACACCGGTCGCCACTGGTCTCCACTGACATCCGATGCCCCATAGAGATGCATGGAGCATCCATTCAGATCCCCCTGAAAAACTGACAGGCGGATCTGAACGGTCCGCATGTGTGAAAGGGGCCTTAGGCTGTGTTTATACCCATACATTATAACACATAGTTGTGTGAAAAAATTGCAAATGGATTTGTCCAGAAAATGCATGTACATTCATTCTGTGAGATTAGAGCAAAATCGAAGGTACTGGAATAAGGTCTATATTCTCTGCAGTTTGAATATTTTTCTTTGGAGAAAAAAAAAATAACTGTCAGTCTGGAAAATACCTCATTATGGACACTACATGCAGGGCTGCTGTTAGAAACGATGGGGCCCCAGACTGCATACCTGATGGGGCCCCTTTTAACCCCATCCCTGGCCCCACCTCAAAACAAAATGCAGGTTTGTCACCGTTTACATAGTCGTGCGGGACCAATGTGCGTGTTTGCAATTACGCATGAGCAAGGGGGAATGGGGGCTTTAAAAAGGTTTTACATTTTATTTTATTATTTATGTTATTCCATTTTTTTTTACACTGTACACATTTTTCAAAATCTCTTTTTTTGCTATCAGAAGGGATAAATACCATCTCTTATAATAGCATGGGCCATGACAGGTCCCCTTTATGGAGAGATCTGGGGTCCC